>NC_138106.1:88710974-89910974 GCF_964146895.1 Miniopterus schreibersii | reverse complement strand
GTACGAGAACTCGGCGTCATACTCTGCTCAGATGGGCTTAATTGCATAAGTGTTGCTGCCCTGGCCAGTTTGGCTCCGTGGTTAGTGCATTGGCCCTCGGACTGAAGGGCCTTGGGTTTGATTCTGGCCAAGGGCATGTACCTCTGTTGCAGGCTTGATTCCTCGCCCCAGTTGGGGCATGTGCAGGAGGCAACCAATTGATGGTGCCTCTCTCACATCAGTGTTTCTCTCTCTCTCTCCCTTCCACTCTCTCTGAAAAGCAATGGAAAAAATATCCTCAGGTGAGGATTAAAAAAAACCTAAAAAACTAAAAGCATATGTGTTGCTGTCCAGAGTGTCCACCCCAGTGGTCACTTAGGACAGCTGGCATTATAATAATCATCCACCTTAAATAGTAACCACATTATTATTACTATTGTTATTATTATATATTTTTTTGTTAATCCTACTGGAGGATATTTTTTCCATTGATTTTTAGAGAGAGTGGAAGGGAGGGAGAGAGGAGAGAGAGAGAGAAACATCAGTGTGAAAGAGACACATCGGTTGGTTGCCTCCCATGTGCTCCCTGATCGGGGCTGGGGATCCGACCTGCAACCTAGGTATGTGCCCTTGGTAGGGAATCGAGTAGTCATATTGTTATTAACGTGCATACATTATCCAGCTTTTTAGTTGACAGGTATAGGGGAGAGCCTTTGGGCGTTTTGCTTTGTCTCTTTAGGCCTGGTGAGCTCCCATCTTGGGAGTGTGCCTCTCCCTTACCCCCAATCCCCAACCACCACATATACACCCATGAACCATCCAGAGCAGCTGTAGAGATGTACCAGGGCCTCTTGAGGTTAACTCCCCAAGGGGTCTGGCCCCTTCTCTACTGGGCCACCTCCTCCACATACATCCCAGCTGGTCCCATCCTTCTTGTGGATAGGCACACAACCTTCAGGTAGCACCAGGGGACTCTGAGCAGCATGCAGGGGGCCCAGACCTCTACTCTCCCAGCTGGAGACCACAGTGGGAATGACCATGGGTTCCCAGTTCTGAGGTGAGTGTGGGGAGATCCTGAGCTCAAAACAGACCTTGCCACCGTTAGTGAGTGGAGAGGTCATGTGGACATGGGAGCCCCATGCCCTGTGTGACATCTTAGAGTGACCAAGGCTCAGTGGTTTTTAAGAGGATTTGGAAACCTGAATTTTCATGTGAACATTTCCAATTTGTAAATAATGGTAACTAATTTAAAACTAAAACCCCACCATGTGGGATAAACAAATGCAGTCATGGGCTAGATAGTGCCTGTGGACCCCTGGCCTTGATTGAAGGTGTGCTAGAACCTCTTCACTGTATACAGGTGCAGAGCCTAGACTCAGAGAGAGCCAGGGCCTTACTTAGATTTGCACAGCAAATGAGGAAAACACAAAATCAGGGTCTAATGTTCATCATTACACTGGGCCTGGGGCAGGGGTGAGTCCAAGATCTGGAATCACCTGGATGTGGGCGGAACATGATGCTGGGGAGTGATGTCCAAGGGCCATGCCACTGTAGGGACCGAGAGGGTGAGCAGAACTAGGGGTTTGACTTGTAGGAGAGCGTGCAGTGGGGTGGCTGGGGTGCAGCGGGCCTGGCTAGCAGTAAAGGTCCTCCGGGAGGAGCCTCCCCGCCTCTGGTGGGAATATTTCCCTCTCAGGAAGTATTGTTCATCTGAGTGTGTGAGGAATGGAAAGGCGGAGGGAGGGTGGGAAGAGGGTTTACGTTTTGGTCTGCAAATGTTTCTTTTGTTTCTTATTTTCCCCAATTTTTAAAAAATGTTTTCATTGATTTTAAGAGAGAGGGGAAGGGAGAGAGAGAGAGAAAGAAACAATGATGAGAGAGTCATTGATCAGCTGCCTCCTGCATGCCCCCTACTGGGAATTGAACCTAAAACCCGGGCCTGTGCCCTGACTGGGAATCGAACCCCGATCTCCTGGATCCTAGGTCGATGCTCAAACACAGGCATGCTGGTCAGGCAGATGCTTCTTTTCTTAAACGACACTGCTGAGCACTGACTCGGCCTTTGTGCTGTCCACTGCGTCGCCTGCAGACAGTCACTGGCTTTGTTATTGGGGATCGCAGGCCCGGGCTCTCCCAGTGACCAGTTCCTAATCAGACTGGCTTTATGGAGCCCCCACCCTCCGGAAGCGGCTTCTCAGCTTGGGGAATGTGTGTGTCACCTCTTGGAGTCCCGTGACTCCTTGGAGTCCACACACTCCTGTCCCTGGTAGCATTCTTACCATCTTCACTTGAATGATCCCTGGGCTCCTCATACTCAATGCGGCCCAAACTGGGCTGCACATCTCCCCTGGGGCCCATGGCCCTCCTTCCTCAGGAAGTGGCAGCTCCATCCTTCTAGGCACTTCAGCCAAAGCCTGGGCTCATCCTGGACTCCTCTCCTGTCACACCCATGCAGTCTAGCAGCAAATCCTGCCAACTCTACCTTCAAAATCATTCCCCTGTCCACTGTCCTCTCCCACCTCCTGTCACTTGTCTCCCTGGCTTCTCTGCTCTTGCCTGGCCCCCCTGCTTTTAACAAAGCAGCTCTTAATAGAGTCGCATCAGTCATTCCAGGCCCAGGGCTTCCAGCAGCCCTCACTATAGCCAGAATCCCTGCGTGATCTGGCTGTCACCACACTCACCCTTGCTCATTTCGCTCAGCAGCGGTGGCCTCCTGCTGTTCCTCACCTCCCTCCAGCTGGTCCTGCCTAGGTCCTTTGCACCTGCTGGTCCTGTCTGCCACCTGACATACTTTGCCTGCAGACATTCACGTGGCTGTCTCCATTGATCCACTCAGGTCTCAGCTCAAATGCCACTTCTCAGAGAAGCCTTGTGTGAGCATCCTGGCTAAAACGGGCTCTTTCACACCCCAGTCACTTTCTGTTCCACTTCCCTGCTTTCATTCATTTATTTCCTCATTGTACTTACCACATGCAGAAACCCACTGAATTGCTGTGGGTTTATGACGGGCCTCCCTGCATCAGAAGGTCAGTGCCAGCAGAATGGCCATGAAGCCTGTCTTATTTGCTAATAAACCTCAGCTCTAGAAGGAGCCCCGCACATAAGACGTGCTCAGTTGGTGCTGGCTGCCTGGCTGGCAGAGGCAGGCCTCCTTTCCTGGCTGTGCTGGCCACTGAGTGGCTATTGTCCTGGCCTTGCCCCTCTAGGCACAGGTCCTGTACTCTCAGGTCATGCTTGCCTCCCCTGCCCTAGCTCAGCCGGGAGGTGGGCAGCTGCCGGTGGCTTCCTCTAGAAACAGGGTGGCTCTCCCCTCTGCCTGCTTGCTCTTTGTCTGAAACTTTTAAGAAGTTTTTATTACTATTTTTAGGTCTGAAATTACAAACACTTAAAATACTAGCGATGTCACTCCATTGTCTTTTTATCCCTTTTAAAAAAAATTGGAAAATTTTAGCTAAGTGGCTGCAAATGGTAGCCTGGGGTTGGGGGCTGGAAGTGGGTGGAGAAGGAGCCCTTGTCTGTGACCCAGGCCATCAACCTCAGGGGGCAGCCTGGCCCCCGAGCTATGGTGGGATGTGGGGACCGGTGATTTTGTAAGGGTGACAGTGGGGGAGGATGGGGACTTGTGAAAAGGTGGCATTTGAGTGGCCTGTAGAGGATGGTGAGGAGGGGCTGGGGAGACAGAGAGCCCTGCGAGAGTGTCGTTTGAAGGCCTTTGAGACGGGAGGGTCAGGCAGCTTCCACAGGGTATCTGGACCTTTCCTTGCTGGCCACCTGACTCGGCATGGTCTGAAGCCTCTGGTGTGTCAGGTCAGCTGCTCTGGGATTACACTGGTTTTGCAAAGAGTAGCAGTGGAGTGAGGAACAGCACTGAGGGGGCAGAGGAAGTGGAAGGCTGTTCATGGGGGAGAGTGGATGGAACTTGAGAGGTGCCAGGATGGGGGTGGGAGTATCCAGGATAATTCTGGAAATGGTGGTAACCTTTGCTGGGGCAGCTGAGGAGGTTGGCAAAATTTGCAATCCAAGGCCATCTTGGGAGGCCGTTCCTTAGCCCTGGCGGTTGCTGAGGGCTGTGGCAGGGGCTGTCTGCCTCCGCCAAGGCCTAGAAGAGAGCCTGCTGCTGCCCAGCATCCACCTGATCATATCCGCTGGTTGTCAGCCACGGGCTTCTGAGTGGAGGCTGGGGATTGGGCAGGATTTTAGGGGACAGAAACTGTTTGGGTGGTTATGTGTATGCATCCATGTTGTGGGACTATGGCTGGGAGACCACAGCCCATGGTGAGACAGTGTGTGTAACAGTGTGTGTAATTGGGGATTGCATGTGGGTGCCTGTCACGGAGGGTGTGGAGACCCAGAGTGCCCTAGGCTGCTGGATGTGTGTCCTAGAGAAGGAGAGCAGGCGAGCCTGTGAGTGAGTGTGACAGTGGTGAAGGAGGGCAGGCGTGTCTGTGAGTGTGACAGTGGTGAAGGAGAGCAGGCGTGTCTGTGAGTGAGTGTGACAGTGGTGAAGGAGGGCAGGCGTGTCTGTGAGTGAGTGTGACAGTGGTGAAGGAGGGCAGGCGTGTCTGTGAGTGAGTGTGACAGTGGTGAAGGAGGGCAGGCGTGTCTGTGAGTGTGACAGTGGGGAAGGAGGGCAGGCGAGTCTGTGAGTGTGACAGTGGGGAAGGAGGGCAGGCGTGTGTGTGAGTGTGACAGTGGGGAAGGAGAGCAGGCGTGTGTGTGAGTGTGACAGTGGGGAAGGAGAGCAGGCGTGTGTGTGAGTGTGACAGTGGGGAAGGAGGGCAGGCGAGTCTGTGAGTGTGACAGTGGTGAAGGAGGGCAGGCGTGTGTGTGAGTGTGACAGTGGTGAAGGAGGGCAGGCGTGTCTGTGAGTGTGAGTGTGACAGTGGTGAAGGAGGGCAGGCGTGTATCTGAGTGTGAGTGTGACAGTGGTGAGGAGGGCAGGCGTGTCTGTGAGTGTGACAGTGGTGAGGAGGGCAGGCGTGTGTGTGTGTGAGTGTGACAGTGGTGAGGAGGGCAGGTGTGTGTGTGAGTGTGAGTGTGACAGTGGTGAAGGAGGGCAGGCGTGTCTCTGAGTGTGAGTGTGACAGTGGTGAAGGAGGGCAGGCGAGTCTGTGAGTGAGTGTGACAGTGGTGAAGGAGGGCAGGTGTGTGTGTGTGTGTGAGTGTGACAGTGGTGAAGGAGGGCAGGCGAGTCTGTGAGGGTGAGTGTGACAGTGGTGAAGGAGGGCAGGCGTGTCTGTGAGTGAGTGTGACAGTGGTGAAGGAGGGCAGGCGTGTCTGTGAGTGAGTGTGACAGTGGTGAAGGAGGGCAGGCGTGTCTCTGAGTGTGAGTGTGACAGTGGTGAAGGAGGGCAGGCGTGTCTGTGAGTGAGTGTGACAGTGGTGAAGGAGGGCAGGCGTGTGTGTGAGTGAGTGTGACAGTGGTGAAGGAGGGCAGGCGTGTCTGTGAGTGTGAGTGTGACAGTGGTGAAGGAGGGCAGGCGTGTCTGTGAGTGTGAGTGTGACAGTGGTGAAGGAGAGCAGGCGTGTCTCTGAGTGTGAGTGTGACAGTGGTGAAGGAGGGCAGGCGAGTCTGTGAGTGTGACAGTGGTGAAGGAGGGCAGGCGTGTCTGTGAGTGAGTGTGACAGTGGTGAAGGAGGGCAGGCGTGTGTGTGAGTGTGACAGTGGTGAAGGAGGGCAGGCGTGTCTGTGAGTGAGTGTGACAGTGGTGAAGGAGGGCAGGCGTGTGTGTGAGTGTGACAGTGGTGAAGGAGGGCAGGCGTGTCTCTGAGTGTGAGTGTGACAGTGGTGAAGGAGAGCAGGCGTGTCTCTGAGTGTGAGTGTGACAGTGGTGAAGGAGAGCAGGCGTGTCTCTGAGTGTGAGTGTGACAGTGGGGAAGGAGGGCAGGCGTGTCTCTGAGTGTGAGTGTGACAGTGGTGAAGGAGAGCAGGCGTGTCTCTGAGTGTGAGTGTGACAGTGGTGAAGGAGGGCAGGCGTGTCTCTGAGTGTGAGTGTGACAGTGGTGAAGGAGGGCAGGCGAGTCTGTGAGTGTGACAGTGGTGAAGGAGGGCAGGCGTGTGTGTGAGTGTGAGTGTGACAGTGGTGAAGGAGGGCAGGCGTGTCTGTGAGTGTGAGTGTGACAGTGGTGAAGGAGAGCAGGCGTGTCTCTGAGTGTGAGTGTGAGTGTGACAGTGGTGAAGGAGGGCAGGCGAGTCTGTGAGGGTGAGTGTGACAGTGGTGAAGGAGGGCAGGCGTGTGTGTGAGTGTGACAGTGGTGAAGGAGGGCAGGCGTGTGTGTGAGTGTGACAGTGGTGAAGGAGGGCAGGCGTGTGTGTGAGGGTGAGTGTGACAGTGGTGAAGGAGGGCAGGCGAGTCTGTGAGGGTGAGTGTGACAGTGGTGAAGGAGGGCAGGCGTGTGTGTGAGTGAGTGTGACAGTGGTGAAGGAGGGCAGGCGTGTGTGTGAGTGTGACAGTGGTGAAGGAGGGCAGGCGAGTCTCTGAGTGTGAGTGTGACAGTGGGGAAGGAGGGCAGGCGTGTCTGTGAGTGAGTGTGACAGTGGGGAAGGAGGGCAGGCGTGTGTGTGAGGGTGAGTGTGACAGTGGTGAAGGAGGGCAGGCGAGTCTGTGAGTGTGACAGTGGTGAAGGAGAGCAGGCCTGTCTCTGAGTGTGAGTGTGACAGTGGTGAAGGAGGGCAGGCGAGTCTGTGAGTGTGACAGTGGTGAAGGAGAGCAGGCGAGTCTGTGAGGGTGAGTGTGACAGTGGTGAAGGAGGGCAGGCGAGTCTGTGAGGGTGAGTGTGACAGTGGTGAAGGAGGGCAGGCGAGTCTGTGAGTGTGACAGTGGTGAAGGAGGGCAGGCCTGTCTCTGAGTGTGAGTGTGACAGTGGTGAAGGAGGGCAGGCGAGTCTGTGAGTGTGACAGTGGTGAAGGAGAGCAGGCGAGTCTGTGAGGGTGAGTGTGACAGTGGTGAAGGAGGGCAGGCGAGTCTGTGAGGGTGAGTGTGACAGTGGTGAGGAGGGCAGGCGTGTGTGTGAGTGTGACAGTGGTGAAGGAGGGCAGGCGAGTCTGTGAGGGTGAGTGTGACAGTGGTGAGGAGGGCAGGCGTGTGTGTGAGTGTGACAGTGGTGAAGGAGGGCAGGCGAGTCTCTGAGTGTGAGTGTGACAGTGGGGAAGGAGGGCAGGCGTGTCTGTGAGTGAGTGTGACAGTGGGGAAGGAGGGCAGGCGTGTGTGTGAGGGTGAGTGTGACAGTGGTGAAGGAGGGCAGGCGAGTCTGTGAGGGTGAGTGTGACAGTGGTGAAGGAGGGCAGGCCTGTCTCTGAGTGTGAGTGTGACAGTGGTGAAGGAGGGCAGGCGAGTCTGTGAGTGTGACAGTGGTGAAGGAGAGCAGGCGAGTCTGTGAGGGTGAGTGTGACAGTGGTGAAGGAGGGCAGGCGTGTCTCTGAGTGTGAGTGTGACAGTGGGGAAGGAGGGCAGGCGTGTCTGAGTGTGAGTGTGACAGTGGTGAAGGAGGGCAGGCGAGTCTGTGAGTGTGAGTGTGACAGTGGTGAAGGAGGGCAGGCGAGTCTGTGAGTGTGAGTGTGACAGTGGGGAAGGAGGGCAGGCGTGTCTGTGAGTGAGTGTGACAGTGGTGAAGGAGGGCAGGCGTGCCTGAGTGTGAGTGTGACAGTGGTGAAGGAGGGCAGGCGTGTCTGAGTGTGAGTGTGACAGTGGTGAAGGAGGGCAGGCGTGTCTGTGAGTGTGAGTGTGACAGTGGTGAAGGAGGGCAGGCGTGCCTGAGTGTGAGTGTGACAGTGGTGAAGGAGGGCAGGCGTGCCTGAGTGTGAGTGTGACAGTGGTGAAGGAGGGCAGGCGTGTCTGAGTGTGAGTGTGACAGTGGTGAAGGAGGGCAGGCGTGCCTGAGTGTGAGTGTGACAGTGGGGAAGGAGGGCAGGCGTGTCTGAGTGTGAGTGTGACAGTGGTGAAGGAGGGCAGGCGTGTCTGTGAGTGTGACTGTGGGGAACGAGGGCAGGCGTGTCTGAGTGTGAGTGCGCAGGAGGGCTGGTGTCTGAAAGCAGCTGATGCGGGGTCAGCGGCCTTGACCCGGCCGTGCTGTGTCTGCATAGCAGCACCTGTGGTGCCTGCGCGGCCATGGAAGCCCCTTTCTGTGACTCTTTTACACGTGTGGCAATGCCTTTGTGCCTTCAGATACAGGTGACCACTATTGTGTGTGCAGAGACAAGTGCACAGGTGTGAGTGAAGGTGGCTGAGGCTCTGTCCAGGCATCCGGACTAGTTTTTATGTGCATCTGGGGGGTGCATGTGCATCATGTGTGGGCTGGTATGGTGCTGACAGGTGTCCTTTCTGATTCCCCCAGGACCTTGGAGAGGGGACCTTTGACTGGAAGTGGCAGCTGGGCTGACTGTGGGACCATGGTGATGTTCCGGGAGCCTGTAGGAGCCTGGTTGGCCCTGGCCCTGGCCCTGGGTGCAAGCACAGGTGCGGCAGCCCCACGGCAGGACTGCACGGGTGTCGAATGCCCGCCGCTGGAGAACTGCATTGAGGAGGCACTGGAGCCGGGTGCCTGCTGTGCCACGTGTATGCAGCAGGGCTGTGCCTGCGAGGGCTACCAGTACTACGACTGTCTGCAGGGTGGCTTTGTGCGTGGCCGTGTGCCCGCAGGCCAGTCCTACTTCGTGGACTTTGGCAGCACTGAGTGTTCCTGCCCACCAGGTGGCGGCAAGATCAGCTGCCAGTTCATGCTGTGCCCTGAGCTCCCACCCAACTGCATTGAGGCCGTGGTGGCAGCTGACAGCTGCCCGCAGTGTGGCCAGCTGGGCTGTGTCCACACTGGCCACAAGTATGCTGCGGGCCACACGGTCCACCTGCCGCCGTGCCAGGCCTGCCACTGTCCTGACACTGGTGGTGAGCTCATCTGCTACCAGGTCCCCAGTTGCCATGGAGATTCCGAGGCCATGCCCACTGCCGCCACCGGGAACTTCTCAGATCCTGAAGAGAGTGACCCTGCGCAACACTATGAAGACCCCTACAGTTATGACCAAGAGGTGGCTGAAGCAGAAGTGGCAGTGGCTTTGGCAGGCGAGCTTCAGGCAGGTACAGGGGGCCCAGCCACCCTGGGAGGCAGAATTCAGCCGCTCTCTGCCACCGCTACCACCCCCTGGGTGGCTGACCTCCTCATGCCAACAGCAGCTTCTGCCTTGGGCCCGCCAGCTCCTGTGCAGGCCAAAGCCAGGAGAGTGATGGAGGACAGACAAGGGCCAGGGGACGCGGAGAGGGAGGAAATTGCTGCCAGAGGGCAGCTGGCAGCAGGTGGCCTCAGGGGACTCAATGGGCCTCCCAGTTCAGGCCCAGCCAGGCCCAGTCTCCCTGTCCAAGAGAAGAGGGCAGATACCAGAGCAGGGCCGGAAGAGAACCTTATCCCGGATGCCCAGGCCACCCCCCAAAACACTGGACAGGGGGGAACTGGCCCTGTGCTGGGATCAGACATGGCTAGTGTCCTCCAGTCTCAGGCCACATTCAGTTCTCCCAGAGACGCACCAAAGCCCAGCAGCCACACCGTCCTGACCATACCTCCCCATGAGACCACCCAGGTCCTACCCATCCAGGAAGTGCCCAAGCCACCACTGGCTCTGCCCCATCTTCAGCCAGAGGAAGACACTGACCCCAACTCTGTCCATTCTGTCCCCAGAAGTGACTCTGAAGGTAAGTCTCTTTCCTAGTTCCTTCTTAGACGTAGTCCAGGGGAGGCAGCCTCAGGTCGTATCATTGCTGCAGGTCTCTGCACAGCTGCCTGGGACATTGAAGTTGGGTCTGTGGACCCCACACTTGAGGGCATGAACTTCGTAGATGCAGCTTTCTCTCTGGCTTAGCTCCTGGGGATGGAGTGGGTGGGTGGGGGTGAGGTCCCTGTTGCAATCAGTTCTGGGCTACATGCGTGGTATGGCTGTGGTCCAGGGCCCAGTAGGCATCCCTCATCAGGGTTGGGGGTGCATGAGGGGCTCTGCTTAGGTGCAGGTAGGGTCTGTAGGGTCCATAGTGCCCCAGCAGGAAGTGGGGAGTCTCAGAGACCCAGGGCAGCTGCCTTCTCACATCCTTCCAGGCATGGCTGCGACCTCGGTCTCTGAGGTGATAGCCGAGGAACTGCAGTCTCTCATGGGGGCTCTTTTTGAGAGTCTAGGCCTAGGTCTGCCACCTCTTCCCGTTGGTCCTGTTCACACAAGTTGTTCTAATCGCTCTGCTCTGCACGCTGCCCTGGCTTCCGCCTGCTCCGTGTAGAAGCCAGGGTCTTCTCGGGCCACAGGTCCTGCACAGCCTACCTTTGTGACTTCCTCGACCTTGTCTCCATCACCCCTGTCCTAGTCCATTTGGGCTGCTATTACAAAAATACCACAGTCTGGGCGACTAAATGACAGACACTTATTTCTCACAGTTCTGGGGCTGGGAATCCAAGATGAGTGTGGGCATCTGAGGGCCCACCTCCTGGCTTGTCCATGGTCAGCTTCTCGTGTGTCCTCATGCGGCAGAGCAGGCGAGGACACATCTCGGCTGAGGTACCAGTACAGGAGGAGCAGACTCTTTGGTGTGTTTTTTTAGAAAGCTGCTAATTCCATCATGAGGGCTCCACTCTCATCACCTAATCACCTCCCAAAAGCTTCATCTCCAAATACCATCCCGTTGGGGATTAGGGTTTTAACACAGGTTTGGGGTGGGAGATGAATTTCCAATTCATAGTAACCCTCCCCCTCACCCACTCTGCTCAGCCCCACTGGCCTCCTGTCTAGGCGCCATGGCAGCCCCAGGGCACTTGCACCTGCCACTTGCTCTTTCTGATGTGTTCTCCAGGTGTCCACGCGGCTCACTCCTTTTCTCCATTCAGCTGTCTGTTCAAGGTCACCTCCCCAGAGAGGCTTTCCCTGGGCTCCCAGCTAAAAGAACGGCACGCCTTCCTCTTACCTTGCTGCAATTTTTCCTAGTAGAATGTTAGTGCCGTGAGCAGAGGGACATAACTGCCATCTTTTCTGCTGTGTACAGAGCCTCCAGCAAAGCCTGGCACACAGTCAGTACTCTGTAGATATTGAATGAATGAGTGACTTGTAGGGGCTCTGTGTCCACCCCCCCTGTCAGTTGTCCCTTCTCACCCTCGTCTCCCGCCCCCTTCCCATGCACCCTGCAGCAGTATCCCCCTCTGTGCCACATGTGTGTACACTGTTTCCACTAGCACAGGTGCACCTCCTTCAGGAATCCTTCCTTGAATCTTTATGTCTTGTCTGACCCTTCCTCCAGCTCCATTTTCTTTTTTTCCCTCGGAGGGTGTTCTGGGGACTTGTGTCATTGTCTAGAGATCTCTCCCCACAGCTGGGAGTCTGTGTCTTGTTCAGTCCCATGTCATTCACTCTACAATCCTTCATTAGGTATAAATAATGAGCAGGTTTTGGTGGGCCCTGGGGAGGCAGGAATGGACCACTATGGCCAGGCGCTGTGAGGGAGGGATGCCTGGGAGGTATCTTGGAAGACTTCTTGGAGGAGGGGACATGAGGGGATTCTAGGATTTCTGCAGCATTCCCATTGACCCACCCTGCTGCCCACAGCTGTGTGGCCTGGGCCCCAATTTCCCATCTGTTGTGTGCAAAGCCTGTGCACGTGCAGTGAGGGGTAAAACTGCAGGCTCCCCCGACCTGTAGGCCAGATGGTCCACAAGCCCACAGTGCTGTGCATCCAGCCTGCTTGCAGTGGGTGGGGCACACAGTTCACCCTCATGGAGGACCTATTGGGTGCCAGGCCCCGTTTCTGTGACTTGATCTTCTCCACAAACCATGGAGGTAAATTTCTTCTCATTTTAAAGTCAGAGAGGTGTTTCTAGTGGCTCCAGGTCACAGAATGAGAGGTGGTGGGCTGGGACCAAGGCATTGTGTTTTAGGGGCCTCCTTGCTACTGAGCCCAGAGCCTGTGGGAAGTGAGGCGTGTGTGTGGGGTATGGGGCACTGTAATGAGGTGCATGTGTGCTCAGAGGGCTTTTCTCCAGAGCCTGGCACATGCGGTGCGCTTGGGCTGCAGCCTCTGGGGTTTCCAAAACAGACACACCCCTGCCCCCTACCCCACCTCTTGCCACCAGAGGCCTTTCTGTGGTTCTGGGCTTTTGGAATCCTGGAGAATTTCTTTGTTCTCAGGAACCCTGGTTTTTGTTTTTGTTTTCTGCCCTGGGCTTTCTCAGTGGATTTTGGAGTGTGGCCTTTGACGAGGGCTGCTTGTGGGTAAGGCTCTCTGACTGACTGCCCCTGAAGACTGTCCTAGCAGAGGCCCCACACAGGCAAGGCCCAGAAATGAGAATGCTCAGGGCATGAGGGCCTGGACAGGCTGTTTCAGCTTCTGGTGTGCAGGGAAAGGAAGGTGTGGGAGGTTGGCATGTGTGTTGGGGAGTAGGTGGCTTTAAATGGGACCCAGGAGCTTGGCCCTGGCCTGATACCCAAGGGCGGGCCTGCCATCCACCACGCCCACATATCTTTTGTGCTCCTACTCACCCAGTGTCCACCGTCACCTGTGTAACTTAGGCAAATGGCTTATCTTTTTGTGCCTCAGTTTCTTCATCTTTAAGCAGCAGAGAAGTTCCTGCTTCATGGAGCTGGTTGTTTTTTTAATTCTTATCAAAGGATACTTTTTTCCATTGATTTTCTAGAGAGAGTAGGAGGGAGGGAGGGTTAGAGAGAGAGAGACAGACAGACAGACATCGATGTGAGAGAGGCACATCTATTGGTTGCTGCCCGCATGCGCTCCGACCGGGGCCGGGAATCGAACCTGCAACCCAGGTGTGTGTCCTTTTTATGTCCAGTGGTTGGCAGGGAACTTAGTACTTGCTGATTAGTTAAAATACTAGCTATTATTACTCAGTGTCCATTCTTCAGTCCACTCATTTCTTGAACAGATACTTAGGGAGTCGTCTGTGCAGGGCTGTGCAGGAGGGAGGCAGGCGCAGCTCACCTCTTCTGAGGTCTCCTGGGGGAGGAGGCTCTGAATAGATGGGCACACAGATTTACCCATGGCCAGAACCAAGTGCATGGGGGGTGCGGTGGGAGGCCTGATGGGGGCTGGGTCAGGTGCCCAATTGAGCATCTTGGGAGGCGTGGGGGGCCTTAGAAGCCCCTGGCTGCTGTTGTGGGGGAGAGCTGGGGGGAAGGGTCCCCAGTGATGGAAGGACCCTTTGCGAAGAGGAGTTGGGAGGTGGCTTTGCCCTGCTTGCCTGGGGGCCTGCTGAGAGGCGGGCCATGGGCCGGAAATGACCCCCAGCCCTGTTGCCATGGCAGCTCTGGGGCCTGGAGAAGGAGGTTTCCAGCCATTGCCCTGGACCTGGCTAGGGCAGGGGTGGGGGAAAGGGGGGGGTTCCTGTCTTTGAGCCGAAACCCTGCCAGGGATCCAGACTGCCTCTGAGCATGTCCAGATGTGGCCTAATGGAAGCCACATGCCTGGCTCTGTGGGCCAGGCAGAGGGGTATGTCTGTTGCCGTTCAGGGGGCTTTGTGAGGGGGCTTCTATTGCTGGGCTGCCATGATGGAGGCTTGGCAAACACCCCAACCCCAACCTCTGCTGCCTCCCGGGCCACAGGGAGGGGATCCTGAAACAGGTGACCCTCAGGAAGGCAGTGGTTCTCAGAGCAGCTGGAGGCAGTCCCCCTTCTGGAAAAGGCTCCAGCGTAACCTCTACAGGCTCCCAGAGCCAGGCAGGAAAGAGGCCCCTTCCTCAGGGCCTCACTTAATCAGATTCTGCAGGGCAGGGGTCTCTGAGTGCTGTGATGCTCTGGTTAACAGAGAAGCTATTTAAATTCAAATAACTGTATGTTAATTGCAGATACCAAATAGTGCTCCTGCTCCTGCTGGGTACCTTTGTTAGCCCTGTGTGATTATTAACCCCTTTCATCCTCATAGCCACTCCCTTAGTTTGCAGAGGGGATTTAGGCCACTTGCCCACGGACACATGTCTAGGACATGGTGGGCCCAGGTTTCCCTCATATGCCTTCCTGTCTTTATCCCTGGCAGTTGATCCGGAGACCAGTGTAGACACAGACTGTGACAGATGACCAGAGTCCACATCATCTTGGCCTTCTGGAAGCTTATGGTTTATAGGGGAATAAAGAACCCAGTAGTCACTGGGTATGGAGTTTTTGTTCCCTGTGAGCTTGTGTGTGTGTGTGTGTGGCGGGGGCCGGGGGAGGTGCGTCTGATTCCTCCTGAAGATCAGGTAAGGCTTCCTAGGGAAAGTGATGTTTGAGCTGGAGGGGTTGTTGACTGGGTGATGGGTGGAAGCAGAGAGAAGAGAGTGCTCCAGACATAGGACGCAGGGTGTGCAAAGGCCCTGCACCTGAGGGAATTCATTGGATTAAAAGGAGGCTGTGTGGCTGGAAGCAGCTGGGAGGAGCAGCGACCAGGCCATTGGGATGAAGATTTAGGGGTGTGGGGAGCCACTAGGTGTCGGGCCATAGGTATTACCTTCTGGGTGCAGGGAGGAGACTGCAGGAGCAGGTCTCTCCCTGCCTTACCCTACAGTCCCAGGAGCCAGCCCTGGGCCTTCCCAAGGTCTATGGGTCCCCAGGGCCCCCAGGAGTAGGGGAGAGGGACTCACCTAGACTCTGTTTCCTGGTAGACCCTGCCCTCTCCCCTCTAGTGTTGGTCTGTGGAAGACTAAGCTTGTGTAGGATCTGAAGAGCCCATGAGCACAGCCTGGGGACCTGAGGGAGCCAGGCTGGGATTCCAGACATCTGAGCCTGTCTTATACGACAGAACTGCCTCCTGCGAGAACTCAAGGCTCCTGGGGCAGGCTGGGGAGGAGTCACCCCGTGGGGACCACCGCCCTGCTCAGCAGCAGAGTGCTGTGAGGAGAGCCGACAGGCGGGCCCAGCCAGCCCTGCCTCTCATCACCCCCAGCCCAGAGGGTCTTGAAATGGGATGTCTGACTGTCAGGGCCTGCTGGGAGCAGCCAGAGCCAGGGCGGGCAGACAAGAGGCCTGGGCTTATGCAGTGTTCCATCCCGTGCTTGCTTTTCAGTTGTCAGCGTGTGAGGAGCTCCCTCACTAGTGCTCCACTGTGTGCTCATTCCTCTTTTGTTTACAGTCCCTAGCAATGGGCCCTCAGGTTGTTTTCAGTCTTTGTCATTAAATAGCCGTGTTTGGATGAACATCTTTATGCCACACCCCACCTCGGAACCACAGGGTCAGTGTGCGTATGCACTTCTTTATTTTTATTTTATAAAAGTCAGTCATACATTTTTACAAATGAACACACCTATGTAACCATCACTGAGATCATGAAACATCATGAGAGAGCTCAGATCACCTCGAAGTGCTCATCCGTGGAACCACTGCCCCGGTTCTAACTGCAGCTGCCAGCCTGTTAGGGACGGAGCCGTGCAGGGGGTTCTCGGGTCCGGCTTCTTCCACTCAGCGTTTCTAGGTTCCCTGGGTTGCACGTCCTCATGGGTCCTTTTGTTGCTGAGCAGGGCTCCCTGTTACGGATGGGCCCCGTTTGGCTGCACACTCTCCTGCCGAGGGCCTTGGGGTTGCTTCCAGCCTGGGGTCATTAGGAAGAGCGTTGCCATGTATCTGCTCAGATGATCAACCACATGCATTTATTTTTTTAATCCTCACATGAGGACATGCTAGAGAGAGGAAGGGAGGGAGGGAGAAAGAAAGGGAGGAGAGAGAGAAACAGCGATCTGTTGCCTTCTGTACATGTCCTGACAGGATAGGGCCTGCAACCGGGTATGTGCCCTGACCAGGAATTGAACCAGCGGCCTTTCTTCGGAGCACAGGACAACACTCAACCAACTGAGGCACTTGGGCAGGGCAGCCACACGCGTTTCTTTTGGGAGATGTTGGCAGGTGTGTGCTCAGTTTAGAAGACACAGAATGCGTGTTTATAACCCTGGTAGATGTTGTTGACTTGTCCTCCTCTGATGGTTTATCATTTTTATTTACACCTGCAATGTAGGAGAATGCCTGCTTCCCCAGTTTACTTATTCAGCAAATACGTATTGAGTGCCTGCCACACTGTTGCAGGTGCTGGGGTACAGCAGTGATGAACACAGATGAGCTTCCATTCCTCATGGGGCTTCCACTCCATGTGTGGGGGATGCAGTCAGTCCCATGAATGTGTAAACCCTGTGGTTAGATGGTGAAAGCGTTGAGAAGAGAGTGAGCAGGGTGCTGTAAAATGTTTCCAGCATGGTCAATCTGGGAGGTGGAAGTCAGTGTCTTGCAGTGATTTTAGTTTGCACGTGTACTTTCTCTCCCCGTGCCTTTATCAAGGGCTCCCCAGCAAGTCTGGCCTCACTCCCAATAATACTGTGTGAGGCTGTGGGGGATCTTTCTGCCGCTCTCCCCAAACTTGTGCCAGTTGTTCCCCCGGGACACACCTTGGTCACAGTATAACCGACCTATTTATTGCCACGCATGTCCTCACGTGAGAACCTCTGCAGCACACACCATGAACATCTAGTGTTGGTCCCAGGTCCAGACGCCAGGCATGGCTGAGGTCAGCTGGGCTCACACTGCTGCGTGTCAGCTCCCCAGGGGGTGCTGATCTGGATGGCCTCACTGGGAGGCCTCATCTCTGCTACAGCCCCCGCTTGCTTCCCTGCCGGAAACAGGGCCTAGGTGAAACATTAGGGGCACACAAGGATTCATGGGCCTAGGCTTGGAACTAGCAGAACTGTTGATTTTACCACATCCTATTGCCATCCACTGAAGGGGCCAGCCCAGGTTTCAGGGCTCCTGCTAATGGCAACTGCTATGAAGTTGCATTGCCAAGTGTGTGGATAAAGGAAGGGAGGAGATTTGGTGCGGTCAGTGCAGTAACGCACCCCAGTCCCTGGGCTGGGTGCTCCATGTATCTCATCTCACTTAGTCCCCAAATGACCTTAACCATCCTTTCCTACCTGGGGGAAACACACAGCTGGCCCAGCTCTGAATCCGGGGCTGCCTGTGCTGAGGCTGTCTCTGGCTGTCCTGCTGAGGTGGGCCTTGGTACAGGGCTCCCCGGTCTGAGGCTGGTTCTGTCCCTCACAGATTGCTTCACTGCCCTGGGCCTCAGTTTTTTCATTGTCAGATGGGCTTCCTGAGAGCTCCCTTCTAGAGCTTTGTTCTCAGTTGGAAGAAAGCTGGCATCTGGCACCAGGTGCTGGGCAGTCAAGCTTCATTCACCACTGGTGTCCTGGGTGCGGTGATTCTAGCCCTGGGTTCTCTGCCAGGAGGGAGGGCGGTGGCTTCTGAGCCTGGGCTGCTTCCTGTTCATGCCATGCCCGAGGCAGCTGATGTAGCTCTTCTGGGCTGAACCAACCCCTTTGGCCTCCTGCACGCTGAGCCGTCCAGAATCCTGGGTGCTTCAGTGAACTGGAGCCCAGAGGTCTGTGCTATGGGCTTCTCTGGGGGCAGTGGAAGCAGTGGCAGCCTCGTTTGCCTGCTGGCACCTCCTTTAAGCTGCGCCACAGTTATGTGGCCATGGAGTCCTTTGTCCTGCAGTGCCTGAGGCTTCGAGGGGAAGCTTCATCTGACTGAGGTCAGCATTTTGTGTTTTGGGGATTTGCTGGGACCTCTTTGTCTACTCCAGGGTCTCTACACTGGGAAAGTGGGCTAGGGGCTGAGTCGCCTGGGGAGTGATCCAAGTTGGCCCTCAGAGAGTGTATCCTTGGGTGTGAATCCTGTCTCTGCTGGCTGTGTGACCTCAGACAATCGACTTACCTTCTCTGAGCCTGAGTTTCTGCACCTGTAAGATGAGAGAGTAACCTCTTACACCCCCACCCCCAGGATTACTGAGAGGAGTGGGAGAGAGAATGGTAATCCGCGGAGTGGCCACTGGGTACTGTGGGCTGCCTTTCTGCCCTGCCATTGGGTCACTGCACTCTGGAAGGTGGGGATGGATTTGTTTTTATTTAAGTGAACAGATGTGTGTCTTTTCTGGTGGCCAGGAGTTGTCCCCTCTGGAGAGGAAGCAAAGGAGCCAGGCCTTGCGGAGTTGGGTGGGGATGTTCATCTGCTCACTTCCTGCTCCCCACCCGCGTCACTGCAGCTGCCTGGAGTTGTGAGTTGTGTAGCACAGTGTTCCTCCCTCGTCGGCCCCTTCCTGCCCTGGGCTATTGTTTCAGCCAACTGAGTCAGCAGACGCCAAAGTCCTGAGATCTTTCCTCAGCGGCACAGCCTGGCTGTGAGGCTGACGTCCCAGAGACCGGAGGGGGGTGCTCTTCATGGGCCACCCTCAGTGTTGCCCTACATGGGGGAGCCTTTATTACATGGCAGGCTCTGTGCTTATCACTGGACATGTATTGGTGCATTAAGCCTCGTGACACCCCTGTGAGAGGGGGACTGTCAGTATGCCCATTTTAGAGACAGGGTAACACAGGGAGGTTAAGTGAACCGCTCAAGGTCACTGAGGGCAATGAAACAAGTGCTAGGCACAGAGAGCTCCCAGAGCCTGGGGTTGTGGGGAGCGAACTACAGATTCCAGGTATGTGAATGAAGAATCTTGTGTCACTTTCAGTCCTCTCCCTCTCACCTGCTCCATTTACTCATTCGTGGCACATGCATAGGCCATGTGTGTCAGGTGCCAGGAATCCAGGGGTTCTGTTCAGCTCTTCAGAGTGTGCCTGAAAGCTGGCAGGTTTCCATGTGTGGTGGATCTCTAGGGTGGCATCCTCCAACAATGATGCCAGTTCCACACGCCCTTTGAGCAGAGCTAAGCTTGTTGAGGGTTTCTGCACAGTTCCTGGTCAGTGCTGCCATTTCTGTGCAAGCTGCTTTTCTCTTTTTGCATAGAGTCAGCTTCTCATAGATTGTAAAAGTCTGAACAGAAGTAGCCATTAAAACACTAATGACAGTCGCCCTTTCACCCCTGCTACCTTGGAGGCCGTGTAGGGTAGGGCCTGTCCATGGGCCATTGGCCACTCAGCTACCACCTCCCAAGGCTTCCTAAGGACTAGCCTGAAGCCAAGCATGGTAGGACCTCGGAGCCTTACCACGTGGTCAAAGCCCAGCATAACACACCCTCATAACTGGGGCTCCACCAGCCACAACACACCCACATCCTGGGGCTCCAATTGGAACCCCACCCCACACCAGGCCATTGGGATAGATCCTAGTGAAGCCGCTCTAGGGCTCAGGGACTCAGGGAAGACATCTCAGTCCCATAATTGTCCAGTGCTCGCTCACTGTTTCTCTTTTATTTGAGATACAGTTTGTCTTGACAGTATGTTGCGACTCTAAAAAATCAAGACTCTCTCCTACATTACCACATACCATGATCCTACACTTAGCACACTCACCAGTTCCCTGCTGCCATCTAATATTCAGATCATATTTGTTTTCCTCTACTTGTCCCCAAAGTGTATTGTATATAGCTCATTTTGTAAAGTAATATCTAATCAATATTTGCCTGTTTTATCTCCTGAGTTTTTCTTTCTAAAAGTTTGTGTGGAAGCATACTATGAGTATACTTGAGTATTGTTTAATCTAGATTAATATAACAGTACTCCCTATAAACTTTTATTTTTATATTTTTCTTTTCTATAAAGTATAACATATAGACAGTAAAGCATGCCAGTCTTCATAGACCAGCCCAGTGGGTTTTCACATGTGTATAACTGGGCAGGTCGTCCCTATTCAGATGTAAAACATTGCAAGTGCTCAGCGTTTTCCTAGTGCCCTTTCTCAGTCAGTTCTGTCCTCACAAACCCTTGGAAACCACAATGCTGACTTTTATCACATCAGTTATTCTTACCTATTTATGAATTTATTTTGTATAGTGGGAACCGCACAGTATGATTTTGCTTGTATTTTGCCTCTTTAGTTCAGGATAATGTATTTGAGATTCATTCTTATTGCATGTAGCAGTAGTTCATTTTTTAAATTGCTCTTTATTGTTCCATTGTAGGAGTAAATCATAGTCTATCTATCCTAGTGTGATGGATGTTTGGGCTGCTTTCGGTTTCTGGCTGTGATGGATATAGTTGCTGTGAACATTCAGAAGGATGCCTCTTTGGAAGGGTTAGACATGCATTTCTGTTGGATAGACACCTACGAGTGGAATTGCTGCATCAAAGGAGTTGGTTAGCTTTAGCGGATATTTCCAGTTTTCCAAAGTATGTTACTGGTTTATGTCCCCACTAGCTGTTAGTGAGAGTTCCAGTTGCTCCACATCTTTGCCAACACAGGATGTTGTCGTTCTTTTTCCATTTTAGCAGTAGGGTGGATATGTAATGTTGTTTCATTATGGTTTGAATTTGAACCCCCTCATAATTTATGATACTGAGCACATTTTCATATTACTGTTGGTCATTTTGTTGTTAGTTGCCCATTTTAAAATTGGGTTTCTTTGTCTTGCTGATTTGTAGTTCTTTCTTTTTCTTTTTTTTTTTAAAAGAGCTTTTATTGATTTCAGAGAGAAGAAAGGAGAGGGAGTGAGATATAGAAACATCAGTGATGAGAGAAAACCATCGATTGGCTGCCTCCTTCTGGGGATGGAGTCTGCAACCCGGGAATGGTCCCTGACCGGGAATTGAACCGTGATCTTCTGGATCATGGGTTGATGCTCAACCACTGAGCCATATCGGCGGGCCATAGGAGTTCTTTATGTATTCTGATTATGTGTCTTTTTTTTTAATCACAAGTATTTTATCTCATTCTGTGACTTTTTTCCCATTCTCTTAGTGATACTTTCTGATAGTATATTGCAAACACTGTCTTCTGAGAAACACAAATTTCTAATTTTAATGAAATACAACTTATTGATCTTTTATGTTAGTACGTTTTATGTTTTTTTAAAGAAATATTTGTCTGCCCAAGATGTTATGTTCTAGACATTTAAATTCGTTTCACCTTTCACATCAGATCACACTTAGACTTATTTCTTCAGGTGGCGTGAGTAGGAGTCAAAATTCTTTTTTTTTCTCTTCATATATCTTTATTGATTTCAGAGAGAGGAAAGGAGAGGGAGAGAGAGAGATAGAAACATCAATGATGAGAGAGTCATTGATCAAGCCCGCAGCCGGGCATGTGCCCTGACCGGGAATCGAACCCCGATCGCCTGGATCCTAGATCGACACTCAACCGCTGAGCCACGCCCAGCCAGGTGGAGTCAAAATTCATTCTTTTTTCAAATACATACTCAGTTGACTCAGTACTAGCAATCGAAAGGGACGTCTTTTTCCCCGCATGGCCACCTTTTCAGGAATGTAGGAAGAGGTCTATTTCTGGGTCTTCTTTTCTGTTTCATTCTGTCAAGCTGACTATCTTTGCATAGTGTCTTGATTTACTGTAGCTCTGTAGTAATTTTTGATACCTGGTAGTGGGAACTTTCCAGTTTTGTTGTTTTAAAAGATCATTTTGTCTATTCTAGGCATTTGCATTTCCAATTTCTACATTTAAGAAGCCTGCTAGGATCTTTGATTGATATTATATTGACCCTCTATATCACTTTGGGAGAATTGCCATCTTAATATTAAGTTTCTAATCTATGAACATGGTATACCCCTCCATTTATTCAGATTTTGATTTCTTTCAGCAGTGTTTTTATAATTTTGAGGAGAGAAGTCATCCATGTCTTTAATTAGATCTGTTCCTAGCTAATTACTTGTAGTTAGTGTTAGTTTTGTAATCACTGTGGGTCAGCAGTTGGGCTGGGCTCTGCTGACCTGAGCCAGGCTTGTCTTGTCTTGTCTCAGCCCCATGTGGTCTCATCCTCTAGTGGGTTAGCCTTGGTGTGTTCATGGCATGGCAGAGTCCCTGGAAAGAGAGGAGAAGCTGCAAGGTCTCTTCAGGTTTCACATTTGCTATATCCTGTCATCCAAAGCAGTGTAGTGATGAGGTGGCCCATGTTCAGGGAGTGGGAAATACCACCTCTGCAAAGAATTGCGGCTGTTTCTGCCATCCTAAGGGGTGAGGCAGCACAGCACAATTCACACATAATCCACCACTACCTCTGGGGTGTTGAATCCTCATTAAAGTCCTTCACATGTTGAACTCGCCAGGTGTGGGCTACAGTGGACCTGCCATGAGGACGCCCACATGGCAGAGCACATGGAAAGATAACAGCCTGTCCTTTGGCTGAGCTTCTATCTTGGTTCTATCCCTTCCCTCCCCTCTAAGAGGAAGATAATTACGCTAACTTTTGGGGTTGTTTGGAAAGTCCCCATGTGAGCCTCATTAACGGGCTCTGCAGGCTCCAGGGAGGGGGAGGCCCAGCCTTCTAACTGGTTTCCTGCAGGAAACCACTCTTGCCTGGGGACCCTGTACCTCTGGTTCCAGAGCTCCGGGTCAGTCTTGGTTCCAGGTGGCACTGGGTAGCGGAAGCAGTGACACCAGAGCCTGTCGTTCCCCCAACTCCCAGCCCTGTGCAGGGTGGAAGGGAATGTTGAGCCTGCTATAGAAGTGGACTTGGGAAGGATCCTGAGGAGTGAGGACCCGGCTTCCCTTGGGATAACTGGTGCAGAGTGAGGGACCTGAGCTTCCCTTTTCTCCCCCCTTCTCCTCCACCTACCACTTTCCTTGCTTCTTTGGAAGCTCTGCTCAGGAGCAGGCACTGTGGAGCACACACCTGCGATAGATCCTGCACTGTTCCTGGCTGGGGTGTGTGGTCTGGGGCAAGTTGTGCCTCCTCTCTGGGCTGCTGCCTACTCATCTGTATAATGTGAGTGGGGATGGGACACTCTAGAGCTGGAGGGAAGATGCAGTGGGTGCAAGCTGGGGCCTGGCAGGCGGCTGTCAGGGCAGAGATCTAGCCGATCAGCAAGAGTGGCTCAGTGCCTCCTTGGTCAGGCTGGGGTGGTGAGCAGGTGGGCCAGGTACTGACTTGGGCAGGGGTGGGCAGTCACTAAACACCCCACACAGAGAAGAAAAGTGAGGAGGAAGTTCTGCAAAGGGCAGTGGAGGCTGGGGCTGCCCTATGGGGGAGGGGAACCAGTTGAGGAAAGCATCTCTCAGTGGCCGAATTGCATGGGTTCTGGTGGGTTGGCTTGGCCAGCAGCTCCTGCTGTTTCTCAGCCAGCCATCTGTCTGTGACCCTGGGGCAGGACAGAGCTCAGGAGTCTTCCCTGTTTCTTTGCTCTGCCGTCTCTGTGAAGGACTCCAGGCGCTCATCACCTCCCTCCCCCAGGATGCCAGGCTGCTGGGTGCATCTGAGCTGCTGCATCTTTGGGCTGTTTGCTCAGGCCCACAGACTCCCTGTCCCAAGGGTGCCTGGCAGAGATGGCCTTCTCATCACCCTTCTGCCAGGGCAGACAATTTTCTGCAGCATTTCCAAATCCACGGTTCTTACTATAATTGATATACAATATTAAATTAATTTCAGCTATATAACAGTGATAAGACATTTATATACCCTACAAAGTGATCACCCGATAATTCTAGTACCCACCTGGCACCGTACATAGTTATTACAATATTATTGATTATATTTCCTATCGTCAATAATATTGACTTTACATCCCTGTGACCATTTTTATACCTGGCAATTTGTACATCTTAGTCCCACAGTTTTTAAGGGCTTTAGTGTCTGGGAGAGGGGTTCATCTAGAAGGGTTGCAACCTCTGGGTTGGATTGTTTAGGACACCTGTCCTGTGACCAAAGGAAGTTAGCATCTCCTGAGTCTCGGGATCTTTTTATAACACAGCACTTCTTGAATGGACAACATCTGCATATGATAAGCAACACACACTAATACAAAAGGGGGAAACAGTGAAATGCCAGTTTGCTTCCTCCCTCCCCAGAGACAACCACTTTGACCAGTTCCTTTGGTCTCCTTCCAGAAACACTCCATGTATGTCCACGTATCCCTTTAAAAAGATAAATAGTGGCCTGGCCGGCGTGGCTCAGCGGTTGGGCATCGACCTAGGATCCAGGCGATCGGGGTTCGATTCCCGGTCAGGGCACATGCCCGGGTTGTGGGCTCGATCAATGACTCTCTCATCATTGATGTTTCTGTCTCTCTCTCTCCCTCTCCTTTCCTCTCTCTGAAATCAATAAAGATATATTAAAAAAAAAAAGATAAATAGTGGCATATAAACATGTTATTTAGCATTGAGCCTTTCTTTATTAATTCTTCATAGTATATTCAGAAATTGTCCTATATAAGTACATGAAGATCTAACTTTTTTTTAACACCTGCATAAAATTGGATGGATATAACATTAGTTATTTAATCATTGCCCTATTGATGGGATTTTGGTTGTTTCTGGACCTTTGGTCTCACAAATTTGGCTACAGCAAGCACCTGTAACATGCCTGGTTGTGCCCATGGTTGTCTGTCAGCAGCCAAGGTGTCTAGAAGGAGAAACGCTGCTCACATTTTTTTTAAACACTGCAATGCATTATTTTCTTTTTATTGTGTTAAAATATAACCACTTAAAATTGACTTTTATTGATTTTTAGAGAGAGAGGAAGGGAGAGGGAGGGAGAAAGAGAAGCATCGATGTGAGAGCAGAACATCGATTAGCTGCCTCCTGCACTCCCCCTACAACCTGGACATGTGCCCTGACGGGGAATCGAACCAGCAAGCTTTTGGTGCCCAGAATGATGCCTGGCCAGCTGAGCTACAGTAGCCAGGGCCAAAATGTAACCGTTTTTAAGTGTCCAGTTCAGTGGCATTCAGTTTGTTCACACTTGTGCAGCCATCACTACCATCCATCCACAGAAGTTTTTCATTTTCCCAAACTGACACTCTGTCCCCACTAAACCAACACCCCCTTCCCTTCCCCTCACCCAGCCCCTGGGAGCCTCTGTTCTGCTCTCTGTGTCTATGAATTTGCCTTTTTAAGTTACCCCATGTAAGGAGAATCATACAATATTTATCCTTTTGTATCTGACCTACGTCACTTTTGGGGCACATTTTTAAAGACTCAGTCTTTAGCCTTAGAATTTTCTAATCATACTACCTTTTAAAGTAATTTTTTTACTGTGAAGTATTTGTGAGTAGAAGAGTGTGTGGACTTGTGTGAACAGTGAATGAAGTGTTTGCAGTGAGCACCCAGGAAGGCACCAGCCATGGGGACAGAAGCCGTGACTGGCCGGCCCTGAGCCCGCCGTCCCGACTCTGTGGGCAGGAGTTCCTTCCTTTTCTTTAGAGTTTTACCACCTGAGTAGTTGTTTGCTTTTTCCTGTCTTTGAGCTTCATATACAGGGCAGGAGGCATTACTCTGCTGTGATCTGCTTCTTTCCCCCACGTCACGTCTGTGTGATTCATCTGTGTCGTTGGGGTGCCTTTCTTCACACCATGTGTTCATGCCACACTGAGTTACCCTTTCTCCTGTCCATAGGCACTGAGTTTTTTTCTGGTTTGGGCTACTGTCTGGTCTCCGGGTGGAGATCCTGGGCACCTGCTTCTCCTGGATATGTACCTCAGAAGGCAGTTGCTGCGCTATTGGCTGTGTGTATCTTCTGCTTTACCTGATGGTGGTAAATTGTTTTCTAAAGGGGGCTCCTCCCTCTGCTCCTCAGGGATGTCATGGCAGGGTTCCTGCCAGGCCCAGGTCGTGCACTCTGCATGCCGGCGGGGCCTGAGCCCTGGTTCTGTGCGGCCGACATGGCTGTGGTTCTGAAGCCAGAGGGTGCCGGCCGTGCCACCCTTAATCCCAGGAGGCCAGAGAGGACTTCAGCTGGAGATGGCCCCGCCTCTGAGTGCACAAAGCTCTGAATAACTGACCAGCAAGGGAGGACACGGTCCCCTTTGGCCTGAGCTCAGGCAAAGTGGAAGAGTAGACAGAAATGGAGTCTCCCAGAACCCAGAGGAAAGCAGGAAAGGTAGGGAGGGATTGCTGAAAGCTCCACCCACTTCTACTTTTAATGATTGTCCTAGCTATGCATTTTATTGGTCTCTTCCTTTGTTTTCACTAACTGGAGAGTAGTCACCAAGCCCCTCCAGTGTGCTAGTGGGCAGAGAGGTGCTGTTTACTGAGCACCTGTTGTTTGCCAGACACTGAATCTTCTCACCTCCCAACTTTGCAAACTGCAGGCAGAGGTCATCTACCCATTGTATAGGCGAGGAAATGGAAACTCAGAGAGGTTTGGCAAAAGTCAGTTGTGGAACAGATTCTGGCCCTGGGAACACCAGGAGATGTGATAGTTCCTTGGCTGGTGGTGATGTGCACAAGGGGCGAGGTGAAGGCGTTTGGAGCTCAGGGACTGGATGAATCAGCCAGGGCCAGGGTGTAGGTGACAGAGGTTGGTGCCCAGGAACTTAAAAAGAACTAGACAGAGAGTGGGAGGGCTGGGGGACCTCAGAAGGGTGGTCAGAGAAGGAGCCTGGAGGAGAGGACCTCGGAGCTGAGCCTTGGGGCACTGGGCTGGGAAGGGGCGGGTCTTTTGAACAGGACATAGGGGTGCACGTCTTGTCGGGCTTTGCTTCGCCCTGCTTCCTATAGACCACATGGTACCAGGCAGTCCCATGCTTGGCCCTGTAACTAATTCCCTTCTGCTCCAAATGGGTGGTCCTCCCAGCATAGAGCTCTTGGACCCTGAGTTCCTTTGAAAAGGAGGGAAGCCAGGATGGGAAAGGCCAGGAGAGAATGGTGGGCAGTCTGCCCAGAACAGGATGAAACCTGCCATCTGTCAAGGGGTGGGCAGGAGCACACACCATTTATTCCATAGGAAGCAGAACCACCTTTCAGGCTGGTGATGGTCAGTTGGGCAGAGAGGATGACCAGCCGCATCAACTTACCTGCACAGCAGCGGTGGGGCAGCCCAGGCTTGGGGCTTTGAACTCCCTACCTGACCTGTCACGTAGGCATAACAACAGTACTCACTCATGTTAACTGAGAATCAGAGTGCTTGGGCCCGTGCCTGGCTCTTTGCTGGCACCCATGGCACCCACTTCATTTCAGCTATGACTGTGGTCCTGATAGGACACCCATCCATGTTGCCTGGCTAAGACCCAGGGGTCTGTTGCGATATCCTAACCTCTCTGTGAGACAGTGTGGGAGAAGGCTAGGGAAAAAGAGCTCAGTCCAGTAACAGAAAGGGTGCTGTGAGCCTGAGCTCTGCAGAAAAGGGACAAGCTGCCTGGGTGCAGTGAGCCCTCCATCACCAGAAGTATCCAAACAAAGGTGAGACTCCCCTGTGTCCAGAGGGTGATTGGACAGGATTAAGCATGGAGTGGTGGTGTCACTCTCAGTGTGCACTGAGACTCGCCCGCTCGGGCAGCAGCCCTGTGCTGTTGCGCTCCCGTGGTGAGCCCCATCCTGCCATCTGAAGCAGAATTCTCAGCTGCCCAGGGTGTTACTGACTCATTCAGCAAACACTCGGTGAGCCCGTGGTCTGTGCCAGGGCCCTGCCCGGATGAATGATACCCCAGGTTTAAGCAGATTGCAGAGGAGGAAACTGGCAACTGAAAGAGCTCATTTATCATGTAGTGACAAATGCCAGGGGCTTACAGTCAGTGAGTGATAGAGAGCAATGGGGTCGCTGGACGTGCTTTCTCGCCACGTGGGTGTTTTACACTTGAATGTAGTCAGTTGCATTAAGGTTTTCACTTTTCCTGCGTTGATTTTGTTGCTGTGGTTAACCCTCACCCAAGGATATATTTTCCATTGATTTTTAGAGAGAGAGAGGAAGGGACAGGGGGGGAGAGAAACATCGATGTGAGAGACACATCCATTGGTTGTCTCCCACACGCACTCGCCCCGACTTGGGCTGGGGAGCGAACCTGCAACCCAGGTACGTGCTCTTGACCAGGAAACAAACCGACAACCCATCACTGCGCCTGCTGACGCTCTGACCACTGAGCCGCACCAGTCAGGGCTCATGTGTAGATTTTATTTCTTTTTTTCTCCAGCTATAATTGACATAGAACATTATGTATGTTTAAGGTGTATGATGTAATGATTTTATAGATACGATTAATAAGGCTAGTTAGCACCTTCATCACCTCCAGTAGTTACCATTTTTTCCCCCTGTGGTGAGAACACTTAAGAGTAGATCTACTCTCTTAGCAACTTTCAAGTATATAAAACAGTATTGTTAAATGTAGTCACCATGCTGTACATTAGATCCCCAGAACTTGTTTATCTTACAACTAGAAGTTTGTTCTCTTTGGCCAACGCGCCCCCCGTCTCCGCTCTGTTTCCACCAGCCTGACTACTTTAGGTTCCACAGTAGTATTTGTCTTTCTCTGACTGGCTTATTTCACTTAGCACAATGCCCGCTTGGCCCATCCATGCTGTCTTGAGAGACAGGTTTCCCCCGCTGTGTGGGGGACGCGATTTCATTGTACATTTGCCACACTTTCCTCATTCGCTCGTTCATCTGTTGGTGGACTCAAGGGATTTCCATGCCTCCTTGGCTGTTGTAAATAACTGATGCAGCGAGCATGGGAGGTGCAGGTATATTTTCATGATAGTGTTCTCATTTCCTTTGGATGTATACCTAGAATTGGAATTGCTGGTAGTTCTATTTTTAAGTTTTTGAGGAACCTCGGTACTGTTTTTTATAATGGCTGCACCAGTCTGCATTCCCACCAGCAGTGCACAGGGTTCCCTTTTCTCCACACCCTCCCAGCGCTTGCCCTTTGTTGATTTATTGATGGCGCCATTCTGACAGGTGTGAGCTGATACCTCATTGTGGTGTTGATTTGCATCTCCCCAATGATCTGTGATGTTGAGCACCTTTTCATGTATCTGTTGGCTATTTGTATGTCTTCTTTATAAAAATGTCTATTAGGTCTTTTGCCCATTTTTAAATAAATGTTTTTGGGTTTTTTTTGCTATTGAGTCCCTTACATATTTTGGATATTAACCCCTTATCAGATATATGACTTCTAAATATGTTCTCCCATTTTCCAGGTTGCCTTTTCATTTTGTCGATGGTTCCCTTTGCTGTGCAGAAGGAAGCTTTGTAATTTTTTAAAAAATATATCTTTACTGGTTTCAGAGAGAAGAAGGGAGAGGGAGAGAGAGATAGAAACATCAGTGATGAGAGAGTTGTCATTGATCGGCTGCCTCCTGCACCCCCCCACTGAGTATCGAGCCCACAACCCGGGCATGTGCCCTAACTGGGAACTGGACAGTGATCCTAGGTTGATGTTCAACCACTGAGCCACGCCTGCCAGGCAGGAAGCTTTGTAATTTGATGTAGTCCCACTTGTTGATTTTTTTCTTTAGTTGCTTGTGCTTTTGGTGCCATTACCAAAAAATTGTTACTAAGACCAATTAAAGTTGAGATTTCCCCTATGTTTTCTTCTAGGAGTTGTATAGTTTTAGGTCTTACACTTATATATTTAATCCATTTTGAGTTAATTTTTGTATATGGTGTGAGATAATGGTCCAATTTTATTCTTCTGTGGATTTTATTTTGGAAGAAGGCTCTCTTTATCCTAAAATTATTTCCTTTTTATTTATTTTTCTCCTCACCTGAGGAGTGAGGATATTTTTCCATTGATTTTTTTAGAGAGTGGGAGGGGGGAGGGAGGAAGAGAGAGAGAGAGGGAGAGGGGGAAACATCGATGTGAGAGACACCTGGATTGGCTGCCTCCCGTAGGCACCCCAGTGAGGGGGCAGGAATCAAACCTGCGACCCAGGCACGTGCCCGATTGGAACTGAACCCACGACCCTCTGGTGCACGGCCGACGCTCCAGCCATGAAGCCCTGCCAGCCAAGGCCTGGTTCTTTTCCTGGGTTTCCTTCTGACACTGCCTTCGTAGAACTGGAGTTGATTTTCCTGGCCGGCGTGAGGGAGGCCCCAGCATCACCTGGAGAGACCTCTCCCCCTGAGTTTGAACTCCCTGGGTTGCCACGCGCACAGTTGTGTTTCTGAGCTCTGTTTGTCCCTCTTTCCTCTTTGTTTTAATTACTGGAACTTTAAAGTTTATTCTTCTCAGAGACTTTCTTGGGTTTCCTTCTCCTTCTTCCTCCTCCTCCTCCTCCTCCCTCTTCTTCCTCTTCTCTTTCCTCTTCTCCTTCCTTCCTCCTCCTCTCCTTCCTCTCCTCCTCCTTCTTCCTCCTCCTTCCTCCTCCTCCTCCTCCTCCTTCCTCCTCCTCCTCCTCCTTCTTCCTTCCTCTTCCCCTTCTTCTTCCTCCTTCTTCCCCTTCTTCTTCCTCCTTCTTCCCCTTTTTCCTCCTTCTTTCTCCTTCTTCCCCTTCTTCTTCCTCCTTCTTCCCCTTCTTCCTCTTCTTCCTCCTCCTTCTTCCTCTTCTTCCTCTTCTTCTCCTCCTTCTTCCTCCTTCTTCCCCTTCTTAAAAAATTAGAGATCTAGACTTTGTCAGATCCCTAAGCAAAATGTGGGAAAGCAGTCCATGTAAAGTAGCAGCTCCAGTGACTTTTTCAAGTTAATCTTCTTCGGAAGTTGGCTGGTTCAGTTTGCTGCCTTGGCCTCATCCGAATTCTCCCAAGACCTGGGACTTCCTCCTCCTCTTCGGTAGCGGGCGCCTTTCCACCCACGGCGCGCTGGGACAGAGCTTCGCCCACTCCTTAAGCTGGTCAGACCGCCCCACGCTGGTCTGAGCGGCTGACCGGCACTGGTGTCGGCCGCTTTGCCTCGGCAGGGCCTGTCGTGGTGAAAGTTCGCTGCCAGAGACGCCTGACCGTGGGGTTGGTAAAGGGGCACAGGATTCCTGTTTGTGAGCACAGTAACCTCTTCAGTGCCAGAGACAGTGTTTCCCCCTAACTCCTTTAGGGAGGACTGACGTTTTTGTCACCTGCTGTAGCTGTTCTGTGAACTACCTTCTTTCCAGGAGCCGTTCCTTTCCCACCAGTGCGCACTTGTGCCTGCAGTTTGGTGAGTTCTCCTGGTTCAGGGTAGTTTCTTTCATCTTGTTGGAGAGGAAACAGGGCCTCACCTGGGGACTAGGGTTGGCCCTCAGAGGGCCTTGGGCAGACCAGCTGAGAATTTTCGTGGGTATTCTTAAACATTTCCTTTTTTGGATAAATTTTAGAATCAGCTTGACAAATTTTATGACAAAGTATGTTGGGATGTCAGGATTGCATTGAAATGATAAATTGAGGAGAATTGACATCTTTAAGGTTATTGAATCCTCACATCCAGACACATAGTATATATTTTTAATAAAATATACTGTTACACCTACTTGATAATTTTTTTCTTCATGTAGATTTAGCATGTTTACTATAGATATATTTCTAGCATTGTTTTTGGTTTGAATGGGATTTTTTTCCTACTGTCTTTTTTTAATTGAATTTATTTGGGTAACTTGGTTAATAAAATTATATAGGTTTCAGGTGTACAGTTCTATAATACATCATCTGTATATTATATTTTGTGTTCATCAACCTGAGTCAAGTCTCCTCTACTATCTTTTTTATTTAATTGCTGCTGGTGTGTAGGAAGGCCACTAATTTGAATATGTTGATTTTATTTTTGGCCACCAAATAATAATAGTAATAATAATAATGAAAAATTTGTATCCATTTTAATATTGTGTTAATTTCTATTCACTTGGATTTTCTGGGAAGATGAACTCATAGCCTCTACAACTAATGACTGTCATCTCTATCTTTCTAATATTTTTACTGCCTCTTCATGCCTTGTTTTATTGCATTTGCTGGCATCTGTAGGAAACTGCTAAATGGTAGCAGTGTCAGTAGGCATTTTTGTTGTATTTTTGACTTCAGTGGGGCCTGTGTCTAATGTTTAAATATTGATTGTGATGTTATGACTTGTTTCTGGTAGATACCATTTGTCAAGAATTCTTTTCGTTCCTTCTAGTGCCTTAGAACAGCTCTCAAGTTGTTACTGAAGCTTATTTTCTCTGTTTTACAGAAGGTAATGGAAACTTAGAAAAGTTCAAGGGCTTGAAACGCTCATTTAGCAGATAAAGCTGATGATTCTAGTGAGCTCGCACTCTGCTTCTAGAGCCTTGTAAGATGCTGACGTCTCCTGGTGCATCTGTTCCTCTGCCGTGCCAGGTTCTGTGAGCTGTTTCTGTATATTTAGAGGTTCTTGTAGTCTTCAGCAGCTGTGCAGGCATGAGGTCCTTATAACAGAGAAGGACACTGAGTCTTTAGGGAGGAGAAAAGCTACACACGGTAGCACTCAGATGTGGATCCAGGCTTGAAGCTATTCCATTACACCCTGCAGCCCCTCCAGATAGGTATTCTAGATGAGCTTTGTTTTCAGACCTCAGAAATGGTTGGGTCAGTTTACTCACTTTCTAGCACCTTATACCTTATCATCTTTGCAAGATTCTCTCTTGTTTTATTTATGTATTTTATTCCCTTTTATTTCCTGTCCCTATTGCCATCCCTCTGTCCCATTATAGGCAGCAGTTCTCTTCTGTTTCATTTGTGGATTTTCTTTTTTTAATTTTATGTGTTCTTGCAAAGGGTGTATTGTTACTTTGTGTACAATATTTTAAATCTGTATGATGACTCTCACTTGCTTTTCCTGTTCCCCGCTGCTCTGTCCCCTCCTGCTCCGTGTTGTTGTGGGTGTATCTAGTCTGCTGTTTCTGACAGAGGTGGAGTCCTGCACGGGGAAGTCTGCACTTCCCTTCTCCCTGTCGTCCAGCGTGAGCTTCCCAGCTTCCTCCTTCTGCAGCAGCGCTCCAGTGCCTGTCCTGTGCTGCTGCGTGGTCGGCCTGGCAAGGCTCCGGGGATGTACCCCAGAGGGGAGCTGCCAGGTCCCGTTGATGTGCACACTGCACTGCGAGTTGTGCCAGGTCTCCCTCCAGACTGGCTGCCAGTCCCCACTGACAGCCCAGGCACATTAACTGCTTGTTCTGATTTTTTTAGTTTAAGATATTTTATGTTGGGGTTGTTTTTTTCTTGTTAACTTTCAGGAGGTTATTATATTTTCTCAGTAGCAATTCTTTGTCAGTTGTAGACATTCCAAAAATGTCTCCTAGCCCTAACCAGTTTGGCTCAGTGGTTAGAGCATTGGCCTGGGGGCTGAAGGGTTCCAGGTTCGATTCCTGTCAAGGGCACATGCCTCGGTTGGAGGCTCGATTCCTGGCACCAGTTAGGGCCTGTGCGGGAGGCAACTGATCAACGTGTCTCTCTCAGATGGATGTTTCTCTCTCTCCCCCTTCCACTCTCTCTGAAAAGCAGTGGAAAAAATATCCTTGGGTGAGGGTTAAAAAAAAAAGCCTCCTAACTTGTCAGCAGTCTGCTAGACTTGTTCATGGAGGTCTCTGTTATATAGAGAATTTTAACTTTGAGGTGGTCGGAGTCATCCATTCCTTAGTGCACAACCGGTCTGTCTGTGCCTTTGAGTTTTGAGAGTTTCCCTGCCCGTGACTCCTCCCACCCTCTCCAGTCAGAGAGATTTTCTCCGTTAACCTCTTACGTGAACTCACCTGAGTTGTAACCTCCCCTTGCTGCTGCAGCTGCATCTTACATCATGTCCTGTGCTGGATCTTAGGTTGGGCTCCTTGGAACAGAGCCTGAGTTGGGTCCTTGTGCATGTGGTGGTTCGGGAGGTGCAGGGAAATAGCTGGACAGTGCTCCTGACCCCACAGGGAGCTCTAGCATGAGTGGCCCCACAGGGCTGTCCCCTTTGTGCTCTGTGCTAGTCACCAACTGGCTTGGTTCCTCCCAGTCCCCACCTCAGTGGGGCCAACTTAACCTCCCAGGCATTTCTCCATTGCGGTTGTTTGCTGGCAGCCAACATGCAGAGCAGTTACCTACCTGGTAATGGGGGTGAGTTACCTACCCGGTAATGGGGGTGTGGGCAGGCACCAGCAGCATCTGCTCTACTTGGTGACTTTAGACATCTTGGAGCTACATGCCTCCAGTAGGTGGTGACTGCCTGTGTTGCCACCCACAGTCTCCACGAAGGACCTGATCGAGACTTGCTGCGCAGCTGGACAGCAGTGGGCCATTGACAACGACGAGTGCCTGGAAATCCCTGAGAGTGGCGCTGAGGGTGACGTCTGCAGGTAGGGCGGGCACCCTGGAGCAGACAGAGCTGCCCATTCACCTTCTCCAGGTCCCTGCTTGCCTTGGACCCCAGGCCCTGACATTGGAAAGTGAGCACATGGTTCACCTGCTTCCAGGTGCACAAGGGAGATTGGATATGGCAGCTGTGGCCCAGCGGGTGAGGCTTCCTGCAAGTGCAGAGAGCCCAAGACTGGACCCCAAAGTGAACTGGCCGCATAGATTCAGAGTGGGCCTGATGCGCATAATCTAAGTAGGGTGCAGTTTGGAGCAATGTGAAAGGGCCGTTGGCACCCAGGAGTGATCGTGTGCTTCTCTGACTCTGGGCAGTGCTCCACCCACGCAGGTCACACTGCTCGGCTCCGAGCTGGCGCGCTCGGTCCTCTCTCTCCTTTGCTGCCTTTCTCCGTCGTCTTCTGCTTCCTCTGACTCTGGTGTCAGCAGTGGCATCATTACACTGGTGCCTCCCCTGTGCAGGCCTGGAGGATGTCTTCTTCAGCCACTCACCATTTCTCTTTTCTAGCGACATCATCTTTTCCAACCTGCCCATTTCTCCAGACCAGGAAGACAAGGTTCAGAGAGGTGATGTGATTCATCCAAAGCCATACAGCTCGATGGGAGCATGGCCAGGATTAGACCCCATGTTTCCTGTGTCTAGCCCACCGGGCCTCCTTTAGAGAGATTCAAATGCTAACCTGCCCCTTTCCTTTCCCTCTGTTGTCCCACCGGCTTGGGGCTGTTCAGGAGTTAGGGCATGCGCCAGTCACGTCCTTGGAGTTTTGAGCCGAGTAGCCCGTGCATGCTTGCATTCTTCGAGATGGGAAACTCACTGCTTCCTGGCCAGACAGTTCTGTCCCTGGATATGCTCACTGGGACCTGCTTTTCCTCACATGGGGCCGAACCCTGCTCCCCATGACCCTGCCTCTGTGTCCTGGCTCTACCCTCATGCTGCTGGCTCATCAGCTGCCTCTGCCCAGGGCAACCCTACGAGATTGGGAGGCTTGCCCAGGGACCCTGTCAGCTCGTCTCCTCTAGGCCCACCCGGGATTGGGTCCTCCTCTCGTTCTCGGCCCTGTGGGGGGTTGGGAGTGCAGTTCCCCTTTCTCATTGGTCAGGGACACATAGCACTAAGACCAGTGGGGCCCAGGACTAACGTCTTGGTTAAGAGGAAACCGGCCCATGTGGCTCGGGATGTGCTGGCCTTGCCGGTGCGCCTGCCAGCAGCGCTGTCCTGCCCTGTGGCTTCCCTTCTCTGAGCCTTAGTGTCTTCCCTGGGAGGATGGCGGCCAACAGGAGGGCTGAGGGCTCTTCTGTTGCAGGACAGCCCAGAAGTACTGCTGTGTGTCCTACCTAAAGGAGAAGAGCTGCATGGCCGGCGTCGCGGGGGCCAAGGAGGGCGAGGCCTGCGGGCCTGAGGACAACGACACCTGCGGCACTTCCTTGTACAAGGCAAGTCTGGCTGGAGCCTTAGTGGCTTGGGCCTGAGGGTCCTTGAGGGCTGGGGTTTGGGCGCCCTTACGGGGCTCCACAGTGAGGGCGACCCTCACACCTGGGTCAGGGGTCTCCTCATCTGCATACAGAACATCACCAGTTACTCTGCTGCCCCTAATTCACAAAGTATTTACTGAGCAGCAGTGTAGGCCAGGCCCCTAATTCACAAAGTATTTACTGAGCAGCAGTGTAGGCCAGGCCCCTAATTCACAAAGTATTTACTGAGCAGCAGTGTAGGCCAGGCCCCTAATTCACAAAGTATTTACTGAGCAGCAGTGTAGGCCAGGCCCCTAATTCACAAAGTATTTACTGAGCAGCAGTGTAGGCCAGGCCCCTAATTCACAAAGTATTTACTGAGCAGCAGTGTAGGCCAGGCCCCGTGTTAGGCATGAGGGATGCAGAAATGAGTGACACACAAAATTCCCCGCCCTCTCTGGGTCTTCATTCTAGTCAGGGAGACAGAGGGAAACCGAGGTAAGTATGTTAGTGTGTGGTGTATTAGACGGTGATGGTGCCGGGGAGGAAACACTGAAGAGAGGACAAGAGTAAGCTCTGTCAGGGAGGGGGTGGATCTGGAGTTTCAGCAAACAGTGGCTGGAGATGGTCTCAATGAGAAGGGGATGTTTGAGTAAAACCCTGGAGGAGGAGAGGGGTGAGCTGTGTGGACTTCTGTGGGAAGTATCTTCTAGGCAGAAGGAACAGAAAGTGCAAAGGTCCTGAGGCTGGCGTATGCTTGGCATGTGTGACCAGCTGCAAGGAGGCCTGTGTGGCTGGAGTGCAGTGAATGAGGAGGGAGCAGGAGGCCACAGAGTGATGGGGCAGACCCTGTCCATTATTACAAGGATGGTGGTTTGCTCTGAGTGAGGTAGGAGACATGGAGAGTTTTGAAGGATATTATCTGGGTTCCTTCTGCAATTGTGGAGACCATTCATTGAGGGGGCTCTTCTCCACGGACAGTGTAATCAGAACGGAGTAAAACCTCACCAGGCGGTCCTGGGCAGAGAGAAGAGGAGGGCACTTCTAGCGGAGGGAACTGTGTGAGCAAGAGCGTGTGGGAAGGGGGTTTGGAAGGCCTGAGGTGCAGTGGGGGCAGACTGCCAGGACCCTCTTGCTCTTGCATTAAGGACAGTAACTCCTGCCGTGAGACATTTCGGGCTTCAGGCCGCGGTGTGCAGGGCCTGGGAGGGATTTACAGAAGAGGGTCACTGTGCTAGGACTCACGCTGGCCCCAAGTGGCAGGGCCAGTGACAAGGCGTCAGTTTGGCTACAAGTAATGGGAAACTCCCGAAACATTGCTTATTCTGTCGTATGCTGGAGGGTGCAGGCAGCCAGGCCAGAATTGAAGGAGCGAGTGGCTCTGTGGTCTTCAGGGCACAGGCTCGTGCTGTCTTGTTGCCCACAAACTGTCATATGCTGCCTCCTGGCCCAGGATGGCTTCTTGAGCTCCAGGCAGCAGGCAGGAGGAAGTGGGAAGGGGGAAGGAGCCCCCCTCCTGCTTTAAATTATTTTTAATTGTGCCAAATACACATAATGTAAAATTGACTGTTATAATTACTTTTTAGTGTGTAGTTCAGTGGCATTAAATGCACTCACATTATTGTGGGGCCACCCCCACCATCCCTCCCCAGAACTCGCCATCTTCCCAACTGAAACTGTCCCCATTAAGCAATAACTCCCCATTCTCCCCTGCCCCTGGCTACCACCATTCTACTTTTGTCTCTATGAATTTGACTACTCTGGGTATCTCATAAAAGTGGAATCACAGCCCTAACTGGTTTGGCTCAGTGGTTAGAGCATTGGCCTGAGGATTGAAGGGTCCCAGGTTCGATTCCTGGTCAAGAGTACGTACCTCAGTTGCAGGCTTGATCCCGGCCCCAGTCAGGGCGCATGCGGGAGGCAACCAATAGTTGTGTCTCTCTCACATTGATTTTTTTCTCTCTCTCTCCTTTCCACTCTCTCTGAAAAGCAATGGAAAAAATATCCTTAGGTGAGGATTAAACAAAAAGGAATCACAGTACTTGTCTTGCTGTGACTGGCTTATTTCACTGAACGTAATATCCTCCAGGTTCATCCATATTGTTACATGTGCCAAGATTTCCTTCCTTTTCAAGTTGAATATTCTTCTCTTACATGTATAGAATGCATTTTGTTCATCCATTCTGTTGATGGACGTTGGGTGGCTTTGACATCTTGGCTGTTGTGACTAATGCTGCTGTGTCCACTAATGCTGCTGGTGTGAGAAGAGCCCCTCTTTTGAAGACAGACATACTTCCACTAACAGCACATGAGCTAGAACTTAGTCCAGTGGCCACACCTAGCTTGAGGGCTGCTGAGAAATGTAGTCTTTATTCTGGAGAGCTCACGTGCTCACTGAAAATGGGGGAGAAGGGAAAACAGACATTGGAGATCCACACCTGGCTGCTGTGCAGCAGAGGACGGCAGACTAGGGCAGCGGACAGTTTCAGGGGCATCACCAAAAGAGATATTTAGGGGAGAGGCGTGTGAGGAGTCAAAGAAGTGTCACAGGCCTGGATGACTGTAACAGGCACCTTTGGAGGAAGGTGGCACTTGGAAAATGATTTTGACTTTAGTTTTTATCATGTTGGGTTGATTTTTCCTAAAAGCAATTGAGATTAGGGAAAGGACTTTGGTGACAGAGAAGTTTCCAATTTCATTTTGTCTGTATGTTTGACCCTGGTCCAGCCTCTTTTGAGCCCCAGCTTGTCTGTCTACAAAATGGGGATAGTGATATATGTCTCATGGCGTGGTTGTGAGGATCAGAGGTAAGGCAAACTAAGTATTTATGAAGTACATGGTGGGTCTTGACTTATGACTGGCTTATCTCATGAGTCAGGGTAGTTTTGCTGACCTAGGCCATGCTCAGCGGATCTTGGCAGAGCTCACTTATGAGTCTGATGCCTGCTGATGGCTCTGCTGGCACTTTATGATTTAGGATAGCTGCAGCTGGGATGACTTTTCTCTGTGTGGTCTCGTGGCTTCTAGCAGGCTAGCCTCGGCTTGTTTAGTTAGTGGTGGGCAGGGCTTCTGCACAGGGAGTACAAGTGTGCAAGACTTTTTGAGGCCTAGACTCAAAACTGGCACATTGCCACTTCTGTCTCATCCTATTGGCCAAAGCAAGCCATGAGGTGCGACCAGGAGGTTGGAGAATAGTCTTTCTTGACGGGAGGAATGGCACCACCGCTGCAGAGGCAGGGCCACCGGGAAGAAGACACAGTTGGGAGTGTCAGTTAACCACGGTAGTTTAAACAGCCAAAGGGTTTAGGGGGGACAATCTAGGACAGGGTGTATCCACACAGTACCTTCAGCCTCGCTGGCTTCTGCTTTTCTGCTCAGTCGTCTTCAGTTCGTAGCTTCCATCTTGAAGGTCAGCCCATGTCCCAAGATGGTTGCTAGAACTCCAGCCACCATGTCTTGTCTAGAAAGGAGGTGCACTGTGTGAAAAGGAGGTGCTTCCAAGCTGGGTCAGCCCCAGTTAAAAGCTCTCCTGAAAGCTTGACCTGGTGACCTCTATCTCAACTGCAGGACCTTGGAACATGCTGTCTTTTAGCTGGCCTAACCAAAATTAGTGTGCTAGCAAAAACAGGGTCTGGTAGCAGATGTGGCTGGGGCAAATTTGTAGTCTTTTCATAGAGGCCATTGATTAATTATTTCAAAAGACCTGCATTAGTCCTACTCTGAGCCAGACCTGGGAAATGGAGACAAGCGACTCCTCTACCCTTGGAGAGCACATACTGTACAGAAGAAACAAGACAAGATTAATTTATTTATCAGCTCCTCTGCTGAGCCTGACCCAGGCTGCTTCCTGGGGACCCTCAGTGAGTCCTATGGGCTCACAGACCCAGGGGAAGGCAGTTGGGCTCTGAGGGCCAAGGTGTAGCAGTGACTGCGTGTCTCCCTCCAGCAATGCTGTGACTGCTGTGGCCTGGGGCTCCGTGTGCGGGCCGAGGGCCAGTCATGCGAGTCCAACCCCAACCTGGGCTATCCCTGCAACCATGTCATGCTCTCCTGCTGTGAGGGTGAAGACCCCCTCATCGTGCCCGAGGTCCGCCAGCCTCCAGAGCCTGAGGCTGCACCACAGAGAGGTGGGTGTTTCCTCACCCTGGGCCAGGGTGTATGGGATGGTTGGGTGAGGGGTAGAGAGCTATTGGTGCCTCTAGCCAAAGCTGGATGACCCTGGGCTTCTGTGGGGACCCTGGTCCACGGCCATCTGTAGCGTGAGGTACAAGTTCTGCTCTAGACAGAGTTCCTCTGTGGTTTCTGACAGTGGGCTCAGGCCTGACATTTCCAAGATGGTATCATTCAGTTTTCCAAGTACTCCCACTTCACCCACTGAACCACCAACTGTCTACTACCTATCACCCTTCCACTCTCACCCACCCTCCCATCCACTCTTCTATCCCTCCATCATCTCACCCCCCCCCCCCGCCCATTCTCTGGTCTACTTCGCCATCTATTTCTCCATTCACTACGCCATTCATCCACCATCCCCTCATCCCTCCATTCTCACACCCATTCATCCATCCATTCATCTACCTCACCCATCTGCTTACCCATTCACCTACCCACTCACCCACACATTCATTTACCCACCCACCCATTCACCTACCCATCAGTTCATCCATCTGTCCATCTGCCTGTTCGTCCATGTACTCATATATTCACCATCCACCTGGTTGCAAACCTTTAACTTATCTGTCCATTCACTTACCTTTGCTTGTGTTCATCCTTCCTCCATCCCACTCACCTGCGCCACTCTCGCGTCCTCAGGGAACAGCGTATGACTAGCAAGGAGAACCCATTCATAAATGTTTCCCAGCTGCCTAATCCACCCCTTCAGGCTAGCGCTGTCTTTTCTGTCTGTATTCTCAGTGCCTGGCCCTGGACTTGTCCTGGAAGAGTCACTAGCAAATGACTGAATGAATGACCACGAGTTCTTTGGGGGCTGACCAGGCCTGTGCCCTTACCCTCTCTATCCTTCCCTGGCACTGGTCCCCAGAAGCCATAGGCAGTGTGTATGGGGGAGCTCCAGGTACCAGTGTGGAGCCTTGAGCCTGCATTCGCTCCTGCCTGAGCGTCAGCAGCCAGGTCCTGGATCTGTCATTGTTCAGCGTCCATGGGGTCTCCTCCCTCCTGTGTCCTCCCTGTGCTGTGGTGGTTGTGTCAGCTGCCATATTCAGCCTCTGTCACCCTATCTAGGACTATCTCCTGGACTCATGGCCATTAGCCTTCTTTGTGCCTGTGGGCCAGCAGGAGCCTAATCAAGGTGTCCAGTGAGTCAGCAGATGTTCTTTGGAGATCTGGGCCTAGCAGCCCTGGGGCTGATGCCATGAAAGCCCTGGCAGCCACTTCTGCAGGTGTTCACACATCTTTCCTTCACCACTGGGGACCAGGTGCCCAGGAGGGTTCCAGAGACACTAGCCTGGCTTTTCTGCGGCTGTGTGGACCCTCTGGGGCCCCTGAGGCCCTGTACTGGGCACTTCAAGGATTGGGAATGAAAGCCCCAGATGTGGCCCTGGCATCAAGGTTAACTCTTGGCCTTTGGAGTCCAGTAGGCCTGGTTGGAATCCCAGCTCCACCATTCTCCTCAGCAAGTCATGGTCCTTCTTGGAGACTTTGTCAAACACAGAATTCTGCTCTCCACCTCACTCCCTGTGAGGATGGATGACAGGATGCTTGTCAAGAGTTTATGATGGTGCGTTACTGTTACCATGTTTACTGTTATGATGGTGCGTTACTGTTACCCTGTTACTGTTGTCATGTCTAGTAGTCCCGACAAGGGTGCTGAGGCCCAGAGATGTGCTGGGCCGTGCCCCATGTGCAGAATGGGTCTGGCATAGTTGGGCCTGGACCCTTGACTCTGATGACTCCCATTTTTGACCTGGGCTTTCTGGTGTCCTGGATTTGACCAGACCCAGTCATCCCTGGGTCTCTGTCATGATAATGCAAGACAGTGTGCATGGGACTTAGGATGCCCACTGTCCATGGGCTACAAGGCCAGGGCTCCTGGGAGAAGACCATGTATCCTGTGGGTACAAAGTTTGCTGGGTGTGATGGTGGGCTCAATGGAAACCTGGGTCTCCCAGCAGGGAGGGCAGACCAGGCCAGGGGCAGCTGACAAGACAAGGGCTCGCCAGCCTCACTAGGCTAGCATGGGCACAGGCTCTCCAGTCCAAGGAATGCCACTTGATGAGGTTGGCGCTAGGGGGCTGGTCGAGCATTGGTGTGAAGGCCAGTTTAGTACCCATAAGTCTGATTCAAGGTCAGATTTGGGAGGAAGTCCAGCTTCAGGGATCAAGGGGTAGGCACAGGGCTGAGAAGGGTACAGAGCCAATGGTACGTTTTCAATGACTAACTGGTGGGTAACCTGGACCTCAGGGGACACGGTGGCAGGGTCAGACCAACCTGAGTTCCATTCCTGCTCAGGTGACCTTGGGCAAGTCACTGTGCCCCTCCGAGCCTCAGCGTCCCCTCCGCTGGGAGGATTATTGTGAGAACTGTGCCGATGAGGGTCCCAGCAGAGGCCAGGCACAGGTCAATAGAACTGAACCATCAGCTATCACAACCCCACTGGAGGGTACAAGGCCTGGGCTGATTGGGCTGGAGCTTAATGTAAATGCCCTCAGTATGAAGCATGTTCCTCAATGTGACCTTACACAGCTGCTCCCTTGAGGGGCTTGGCTGCCTGGTACCGGTGGACAGAGTTGGGCCCAGGCTGACAAAGAGCATGGAGGGGTTTCTGTCCCCTCCCTTTTTCACCACTGTCTATCAAGAGCCTTCCATGGCAGCTGGGCCCAGGGAGCCTTCTCTCCCACCCCCACCTAGTCCCCAGGGCGGCCTGGAGGGCAGTAGAGACCTAGTGCTATTCAGAGCGACATAGCTAGGGAAGGCCCGAGTGAGGGTTTGGATCTTAATCTGATGGAACCTGGGCTTGGGGCCCCTTCTGATGCTAGGGGTGGTTCTCCCTGATGTCCCTGAGGTCACAGGTCTGAATCCTATTCATCGTTTTAGCCAAAGCTCCCTGAGGGCTGTTGTGGACCTGGCTCTGATGGATTCACTCTTATTGCTGGGGGGGTGTCCACCTACCCATCCTTCATCATCCATCCATCCACCCGTCTTTCATCCACCCATGCTGTCTCAGCACTGATTTTCTGGGGGCCTGAGGTCTCAGCCACCTGATGGGGCCAACCCAGCTCCCATCGTGAGCACTGACTCCTGCCCCAGTTTCAGAGGCGCAGTTGGGGAGTCAAGAGGCCCTGTCACTGGGCATGGAGACTGAGCTTCCCAATAGCCTTCCCGGCGATGACCAGGACGAGTGCCTGCTCCTCCCAGGGGAGCTTTGCCAGCACCTCTGCATCAACACGGTGGGCTCTTACCACTGTGCCTGCTTTCCCGGCTTTTCACTGCAGGATGATGGCCGTACCTGCCGCCCAGGTAAGCACCTGGATAGTCAGGGCCGGGGCCGGGGCTGATCTTGCCAGGGCAGTGTGGCATTCCAGCTGTGGGGACTCTGGGGTACTTCTCCTGCCCCCCCACCCCCCCCACATTGGAACCCGCCACATCCGGGGACCTGCAGCAGTGGACTTTGTGAGGCCAGGCAGATAGACTCCTTCCTAGAACTCTATCTGCAGGGTAAGCCCCGGTGCCCTGCTCTGGGTTCAAGTGCAGGGCCTGGACCCAAGCCACAGAGGTTCCCATCAACCCAATCAATGTCCCCAGTGCCAGGCCCATGGTGGTTAAGCCCCAAGAGGCAGCCCAGGAGGCTGCCGCAGCCCATGGTCTGGGAGGGCACTTTCTCTGCCAGCTCCCAGGGATAGATTTGTTGTCAGTCTAGAAATTCACTCCTCTTCCTTGCCTTCTCTGTGCTGAATAGCTGTGAGATCGATCTTACCTAAAGTACATTGCTCCCTGAGCCTGTTTCCTCTCCTGGGAAATGGGTTGGGAGGACTAGGTGAGGTGATTTCTGCCAAGTGCTGGCATGGTGCCTATTAGGGCCTAAGGCCTGGCTGAAGATGTGAGACAGACCTCCCCCTCCTTTCTGCTCTGCCCGGGACAGACAGCGGCCCCCCACAGCCAGAGGCTGCAGAGGAGTCTGCACTGAGGCCAGAAACTCCCCAAGGGGCCCCCAACACCATCCTGCTACCACGGCCGCAACCCAACACCTGCAAAGGTAACCTGGGTCTCAGGGTGGGTCTGGGCTGCTTGCAGGTGGTGAGCTCTCTAGTGTTGGCCATGTGCAAGTTGGGGTGCTTCTGCTTTGGGGGTTGGTTGGTCTTACCTGTCTGAGCTGAGTGAAGCTGAGGAGGTGAGATTTGGAGAGAGGGTCAGCCTGGGGTGAGAGAGGATATGAGAATAGAGGACAGTCTGGGGTGATTGTATGTGACCTCGAGCAAGCCAATTAGTGACTTTTTTGGTCTCAGCTCCTGTGAAATTGAGAGGGTACATCCTTGCTTGTGGAGCTGTCGTGGAGATGGCAATGCGTGAGAAGTTCTCTGTTCTGCTCCTCTCTTCCTTGCCCTGCTCTCTGCACCTGTTCTCTGCCTTCTCTCTGTCCCATCACTGTTTCTTGAGGGAGGGGTTTGGTATCTGAGTGGTGGTGGGAGATCTAGTACATTATCTCAGACACCAGCTGATGTGTGAGCCTGTTTAGCAGTGAACTTGTAAAAAAGGACAGGAGTGGAGTTCCTTGCTCCCAGTCCCAACGCCCGCAGGTTAGAGCTGGAAGTGGTGAGTCTGGTGGTCTCTGACTCTGCGTTTCCTCCCAGACAATGGGCCTTGCAAGCAGGTGTGCAGCATTATTGGGGACACAGCCATGTGCTCCTGCTTTCCCGGCTATGCCATCATGGCGGACGGTGTGTCCTGTGAAGGTGAGTACACGGGGTCACCCTCACACCTGTGTGAGAGCCTGTGGGGAGGGCCCCAGAGTGGGGATTGGACATCCAGAATGAGGGAGGTGGTCCGGATCTAAAACTGGGGATGTTAATGAGAGAACAGGTTTGGCTGCTTTGATAAAGAGTCCCAAATAGCTTAAGCAGCGATTCCTCGCCTGCCACCGTGCATAGGTGTGTGTGCGGTCCAGGGCAAGCATACAGGCTGGCCAGGAGCCCAGGCCTCCTCTGTCATGTCTGCTGTCTCTAGAGAGTGCTTTCCAAACTTGAGTGTGCGCCAGAGTCATCTGGTGGCCTTGCCCCAGCACGGGTCCTGAGAATTCCACGGAACCCCCAGAGCCTGCCCCAGTCGGTCTGGGGTGGGCCTGAGAATTTGTATTTCTTACCAGCTACCCTGTCCTTGAGGGTGGCCTCTGTCTGCGTTGCCAAAGTTGATTCTGGCCTCACTGTCCCTGTCACTGGTGGAGAAGGGAAAGAGGGAGGTGTATGCCAGTTACTGTAAGGCGGGACCCAGAAGTGGCATTCATTCCTCTCAGTGGCCTCTGATGGGGAGCAAGATGGGAGTAAGAGTCCCAACTGGATGGCGTGTGCTCAGTTCTGTTACTGAAACCAAGGAGGGGACAGTGGATGTTGGTGACAGCTACCTCTGCCATGCACAAAGGGGATGGAGAGGTTCCAAAAGCATGTCCCTTTAACTCCAGTGACCCGCTAGGTCTGGGTGGGGCCTCTGTTGGCCGGGACCTCCTGTGAGATAGGGGCATTGGATCCAGCACCTGCTGGGGTGGTTTCCATAGTGAATGATGCCTTGAGAACAACCCGAGATGCCTCAAGGCTGCGCCGCCTCCTGTCTGGAGGCAGGATGGACATGAAGCGTGCAGACAGTCCAACACACTTCTGTTCAGGTTCAGGTTCAGGAGAGGTGTCCCTGGTGGGTTTCTGGGGATACCAGGATTAAGTCTGTCCAGGAAAAAAATGCCCACATCCCTGCCAGAAAGCTGAAACCCTTATCTAGCCCCTTGACTGAGATGGTTTTCTGTTGTTTATGAAAACCATCCAGTGCCCAGAGGTCAGGAGGCATGCCCAGGGCATACAGCATGGTGGTGACTGGCAGGCTTTTGTCTTAGGTGGTAGAGGCAGATCTCAGGTGCTCTCTGGGCTTCGCTCCCCATCTCTTGGAGCCTTGAAGACAGGATGTACCTCTCCTAGGTTGGGATTTCCTTGGACCCAGCAGACTACAGGCCAGTGTTTGTGTCTCTCCGGCCTCCTTCTGCAGAGTCCCAGCGGTAAAGGCTGTGGTTCTAGGCCAGAGGTTGCACACAGGTTCTGAGGGGCAGCTTTGCCTGCAAGGGAGTCCTGTGGGGCTCCATCTTGTCCAAAATAATCATACGAGTTACCAAACATGAAAATGTCAAGAATTTTTAAAAATGTCCAGATTTCAGTTTTCTCTTGAAACTGTAAAATCTGCCCACAAGGGGCCCACAGCTCTGGTCCCCCTCTGGATAGAGCACAGGCCCTGCAGTGCCCACAGAACCTCCTTTGGCTCCTTCTTCCACTTATGTTGCCAGCCTGACACCCCCCCCCCCCCAGCACTTGAGTTTGCAGCCCCTGCCTGTGTAGCTCCCTAGGCTGCCTGTAGAGGTGAAGCACTTCCAGAATGCGGGCGGGAGACAGACAGCCTCTGGGTCTGCCCCACTTTGCAGGGGGCAGGCTGCTGACCCTATCTGAGCCTGACCCTGCCACCTGTCCTTACTGGGATTCCAGCTTTGACCGTACAAACTCAGATTTGGGCCCAAACCCAGAGGTGCCGCCACTGATGGGCTGGGAGGCTCTGAGCAGGTGCCTGCTCCTCTCTAGATCTCAGTTTCCCCATCTGTCACTGGATGCTCCCTGACAGGCTATGCCCCTCTAATGGCCCTTCTGTTTTTCTTTCTGCGGCTGTCACTAGACCGAGACGAGTGCCTGCTGGGTGCTCACAATTGTAGCCGGCGACAGTTCTGTGTGAACACTCTGGGATCCTTCTACTGTGTCAACCACACAGTGCTCTGTGCCCAGGGCTTTATCCTCAACGTGCACAGGAAGTGCGTGGGTAAGCGAGAGCCCCTGCTGCCGCCAGTGCCAAGGCGCCCTGCTCTGCTCCACACCAAGCCCGTCCCACGCTACAGGGCCTGCCCTCTGCACATGAGCTCAGCACAGCTGGCACCCCTGTCATGTCCTGCGTGTCCTGGTGTCCTGTCCTGCTTTTCCACCGACGCCTCTGGGAGGCTGCTTTCCCCAGGGACGTGCCTGAGAGTCAGGAAACTAATTGATGGGTGACTTGGCTGGGTCACTGAAGCGAGGTCAGACCTGTGGGCAGCAGGAGAGAATGTGAGGTCGGAGGCAGGGCCATGGTGAAGCAGGACCTTCTAGTAGCTTTGTGGCCTCGGATACATGACTCCCTTCTCCAAGCCTCAGTTTTTCATTTGTAAAAAAGGCGCTGAGGGCACTGCTCCTCCTTGGAGTTTCTGTTCCCTGTGTGTGTGGTGCAGTGGAGGCTGGGGCATAGTGAGCCATGAGTCAGCTGCCAAGATTGTCCTTAGATGCATCCGGACTCCCCTCCAGAGGTGAATGGATGGAGCTGGGGTCTGACAGACCCAGTTTTGCATCCCAGCTTGGAGTTCGTTTGCTGTGTTACCATGGGCAGTGAGCTCTCCTCTCTGAGCCTGTTTCCTTACCTCTAACCTTAGGGCTTGGAGGATGACAAGGGCTAGTACCCAGCTCCTGGCCTGCACAGGTATGGGGCTGGTGCTTGGTAACAGCTTGTCCCACCTGCCTCTCAGTGCCTGTGTAGGCTCGGCCCTGGGGCTCCAGGTGTGCTCTGTGGGCAGTGAAGAGGGTGGACTTGATGGTGACCCATGTCCAGAGGAAACATAGACCCAAGTCACAGGAATTGAGGGCAGACTCGGAAGTGCTACAACAGAGGCCAAGGGAGAGGCCATTCGAGCTGTGGCGTCTCATGTACTTCCTGGAGAAAGCAGTGTTTGTGCCTGTCTATAAGGATGCTGGGGCTTGCAGTGGAAGGAACAGCTTGAACAAAGGTGTGGAGGTAGGAACAGTGCAGATGCGTTCAGGGTGTGTGCCCAGAGCCCAGTCTGTCGTCTGTGTGTTTGGGGACCATGTTCAGCCTGAACATGTCCTCGCCCTCCACTGCTGGACTGGCAGGCGCGGTGCTGGGCTGCGCAGGCGCTGCAGACATGTTTGCCCCTGGCCTCCAGCCGTCGGCACAACATGTGCCTCCTGACCCCGCTTGTCAGCGGCTGGGCAGCTCTTCCTGCCTGGCTGTGTCTGTGTGTGTGTCTGGGGAGGCGGGTCCCAAGCCTGCCAGCACCCCTCCTGGGATGCCCTGCCTGCTTGCCATGGCTGGGTGCACAGGCTCCGCTGTGGCCTAGAAAGAAGACCTTGTGCTAATGGGGTTGCTGGGCAGCTGGAAAACAGGTTCTGGGATTAAAAGAGCAAAGGTACATTTCATTTACCAAATTTATGAGCGCACATTCTCACTCATGTCTCTGCCCCTCGTTCACCCGCACAGGCCTCTTGTCCTCCTGTCCGCTTCCACATTCACGATGCCATCTGTTAGTGCGCACTGTCCCCTCACTTCCCCACAGGCGTGTGCGTGCATCTCCTGCAGGCCACCGTTAGCTCCAGGCAGGTTTATTAATAACCCAAGCTGGTGAGACAGGAGATGTTCCCAGATGAACAGTGTGGCTTCTGCAGCCAGACTGCCTGGGTTCAAATCCTGGTTCTGCCACTTTTTAGCTGTAAGACCTTAGACAAGTCATTTAACCTCCGTGAAACGAGATAGTAATAGCACCCACTTCAAAGGGTCACTGTGGAGATCTAATGTATAGAATTTACAAGTGTTTTATGTCATTTTTGTGATTCATTACATGTGTTATACTGAGGCAGCCTGCATAGGTAGTAAGTCATACATCACCAGAGGTTGTGAGCTGAAGTGGGACGGTGTTGGGTGGTGCCAAGTCCAGAGGACCTCTAGTGGACATGTGGCCTCTGTGAGGCCTCCTCTGTGCTTTGCTGTTTGCCTTTTGTGCCTTGCCCTTTGAGGACTGTCTTGGCTCCTGGGAAAAGTATCCTAGGTGAGCTGGGCTTTGAGAAGATGGGAGGGGAGCAGTTGCCAGCTCTGGAGCTCAGCCCACAGCAGGGGAAAGGGCACAGTTCTGGGCTGGGCACTCGGGGGTCTGTGCTTGCTGCTGCCACGTGCAGGCTCTGTGGCTTTGGTCCAGCCACATCCCGTCTGGGAGACCTGTTTTCTGTCTGCGAAACTGTCGCAGGATGGCAGAATGGCAGTTCTGGAACTGCCTGGTCCCTAGCAAGCCTGTCAGAGGTATCTGCTGCTATTGATCACCGTGATTCCCCCCAGGGTGGGGCTCCTGGGCTCCTGTGTTTCTGGGACCCTGGGAATGTGTCCCCTGTTAATCCAGCCTGCAAGTCAGAAGTTCCTATTTTGCCAACCAAGCCTTCCTTGGAAACCTCTGACCCAGAACTCTCTTTTCCCCCCCTCACCTCCACCCAAGCCTCAGTTGGCCTGGCCTTAACCATTTGGTTCACCTGTGAGTTTGAGAGTCTCTGCCCACAGCCTGGCACCCCTCCTCTCCACCTGGTCCCAGTCATCCTAGTAGGATTGGCTCAGATGGTGCTGCCCCCCAAGGAGCGACTCACAGTGTGGGGCCCGGAGACTGCATGGCCGGCTTTCCTCCCCAGCGTCGACACCCTGCCTTCCTGTCTGCCCCACCAGGCTGGCAGCTCCTTGAGGGCAGGGGCTGGCGACACTCCCACTTAGCTACCTGACCTAGCACTGTGTAAAAGTATGTGCTGGTCAACGTGCGTCCAGGAAAGACTGAGTCAGTGAGTGACTGCCCCCCCTTCCAGGTGCACATGCCAGCAGGCACTGCCCCGTCAGTGGCCCCACACCAGACCTGCGACGATGTGGAGTTATCCATTCTCCAAGGGCTCTCCAACGCCCTCCCTGCTGCCGCTTCTCTCTCCCTTCCCAACTGCTCCTCCTGGGAGCTGCTCCTTGACCTCTCCTTTCTGTGCTCCATCCCCCGATGAGCTGGGCAGCCAGCCCACCGCTCTCTCGAATTAGCACTTTTACTCAGACCCCTTCTGGGAGCCCAGAGGTCTCCCCGGGTGCCTCTTGACTGAGGTTCACTGGGCAAGCCTGTTTCTCCCAGCATCCCTGTCCTGGGTGCTGTTGCTCTCACCTGACACCTGCTTGGCCAGAAAGCTTTGCAGACCTCTTAGCTCCTCTTTTTCGCTCGCCTTCATCTCACGCACTGGTGGATCCTGTCGTGCCATCTTCACCGTGTTTTTTGAACCCAACTGCTTCTCCTTGCCTCCGTGGATGGCAGTCGTTGTCTCCTAACAGCTTCCACTTTCACCCCTGGGGTATACATACCCGGCCAGCGGCCCCTGTTAAATAAGGCCCCAGCCGGAACCTCTCTGTGGCTCCCACCTCCCTCCACATCTAACACTCCTCTCCCCTGCAGCCGCAGCCCTCCTGGCTGGCCCTCGGACCCGCCTAGCAGGCCTGGTCAGGGCCCTGGCGTTGGCTGTGCCCTCTGCCTGGAATATCTGCTGGGTTCTTTCGTCACTTCTTCAAATTCTTGCTCCAGTGTCCTCTTTGAGGACCCTCCCCCCTGCCTCCTCCTTAATATGGGGTGTGCCCCCCCTCAGCGCACCTTTCCTTCCTCACAGCACTCATCCTGAGGAGACCCATCCTGCCCTATGTTTACATATTCATCTCTTGGCACCCCCCTCTCTTGAGTGCCCCCATGATGGCCGGGATCTGTCTGTCTTGTTCACCATGCACCCCTGGTGCCAAGAGCAGTGCTTGCTGGCACATGGCAGGCACTCGCTAAGTCTTTGTTGAAAGAATGATGGATGCATACAGGCGGCCGTCAGCGCTGTGCTACTCTGGGTCGTGAGCACCTTGAGGGCGGTGCTGGCTGCGCTCTGCTGCCCTGGGAAGCACCTGTAGCTCTGATGGCATTGCTCTCCCTGCAGACATCAACGAGTGTGTGACAGGCTTGCACACCTGCTCCCGGGGCGAGCACTGCGTGAACACAGTGGGCTCCTTCCGCTGCTACACAGCTCTCACCTGCCAGCCGGGCTACGCCCTTGAGGACGGGGAGTGCACAGGTGAGGACCGTGGTTTGCAGGCCCCACCCCTGATCTGCCCCATCTGCCCCCTGACCTGCCGTCCCACCCCCCCTTCAGACCCATCCCTGACCTGCCCAGAGTCAAGAGCTCCCGGCACTTAGGTCCTGTGCCTCTGGGAAGACCCCACAGATGACGGTGTTTGAGGCAGAGGCATGTTTGAGGCTGGTGGGTAGGCTAGGCTGTGCTCCTGGCTTTGCTACTTTTGCTGGTGCCTGGGTGCCACTTGTTCCCCTTGCCATGCCTCAGCTCCCCTGTTTGTATGTTGGGGTGGAGCCCACAGATCACTTCTGTCCCTTTCACTGGAAAATTCTAGCCTAGGAAGAGGGAGAAGTTTCATTGAAGCATTTTAGTAGACTCTTCCAAGCCCCTTCACCTCCCTGCTGGGCTCTGGGTGGCAGGGATACGTGGTAGGGTGTGGTGTCCTTGATTCTGATCTCCTGATGAGGGACATGGGGTCACACAGGAAAACAAGATGGAGCGGAGACCTACATAGTGAGAAGCTCCTGGGAAGGGTGTTTCAGGCACAGGGAACAGCAAGTGCGAGGCCTTTAGAGAGGAGAGAAATCTTGACACATTCAAAGAACAGAAAGAAGAGTTTCAGGGGTTGGAGCAAGCATGCTGACAGCTTGAAAGGAGGGTACAGAGCTCAGAGACTGATTAGGAAAGGAGTTCGGAGTCTTTCACCTGTGATATGAAGCATTTTATTGTTAACTAGAAATGCCCAGAAGAATGTCACCAAGGAGGGAAGACTGCTGAAGTGCTCACTTGTTACTGCCCTGGAGAAGCTGACAAGCAGCCCTGAGGGGAGTGTAGGCTCAGGGAGGTGGGTTAATTCAATCATGTCTGGCTCCGAGGTGTCAAGGAAGTGGAGGTCAGAGGAGCTAGGAGGAGAAATGAGCCTAGCCCCTCTGCACACCTGTGCATACCAAGGGCAGATGCACATCCAGGGCCAGCCGCCCTCAAAGAAGCCACCTGGGAGGATGCCACCTCCCTGGACATGCCCCAGCCTCCCCTGTCTCTCCCATTTCAGGGTGCTGGGCTCCTTAGAGTGTGAGGCTGCCTCTCAAGCACCAGCAGTTATCAGACAGGGCCATGCCTGTTCATGTCAGGCTGCTTGGAACCCAGCCCAGGGCCTCCGGAGACTGGGCTGCTGTGGGAAAGTGGTAGGAGCTTTGGGAACCAGAGAGGGGATGGGTGAGGAAGGACAGATGGACAGAACCTACACAGCCAGACACACATGCGTGGTCTGCTCGTCAGCAAAGTTCAGTGAATTTCGGCCTGCCCTTCATTCATTGTCAGCTTTCTGCTCTGCCTGCATCAGGGTCTGTAAGAAGTGGCCCCGTGTGCCTGCTGTGCAGGGAGCATGGGGGTGGGAGGCGGAGGAAGCGCCGGGCCAGTGCTGTGCAGGACGTGAGGCTCGGGGTGGGAGGCACAGGGCCAGTGCTGTGCAGGACGTGAGGCTCGGGGGTGGGAGGCACAGGGCCAGTGCTGTGCAGGAAGTAGGGGATGGGGCAGGGAGCACAGGGCAGTGTTGTGCAGGAAGCATGGTGCAAGCCCAGGGGTGAGGGCCCATTTACCTGCTCAGTGCCATGTAGGTAGGGCAGTGGCCGGCAGCTCCATCCTCTGAAGCTCTAAGCCTTGCTGCTGCCAGAGCCATTACCAGAGAAGCCTGGACACATGACCTTAGGGATCTGAGTGCATGTCCCAACCCTGCCTGCTTGGGGCAGTGATTAGGAGAGCAGGCCATCAGGGTTCTGGTCCCAGCCCAGTGCCCCCTAGCTATGGAACTGTGTCTGTGCTCGGTTCCCCTGTGTAAGATAGGGCTTGTCGAGGGCCCTGCTTCCTAGGGCCATTGTGAGCATCAGGTAGGTAAATACATCTGAGAGTGCTGGGACAGTGCCTGGCACCACCAGGGGCTCAGTAGGTGTGGTGATATCATTTCAATATCGGGTGTGGGCAGGCAGTGATGGTGCTCTGCCCGAGTCCCATGATGCAGAAGACCTTAGTAACCCCACATTCCTAGTGGGACATGCGGACAAGAGCCCCCCAGCCTGCCAGCCCCTGACTGCCTGCCTCTTTGCCAGATGTGGATGAGTGTGAGCTGGGCACGCACAACTGCCAGGCGGGCTCCACCTGCCAGAACACCAAGGGCTCCTTCTACTGCCTGGCGCTCCAGGCGCGCCAGCGCTGCATGGAGGGCTTTCTGCAGGACCCCGAGGGCAACTGTGTAGGTGAGTAGGTGGCGCCCTGTCCCTGTCTTTGGGAGGGGTCATGGGTCGGGAACTCTGAGGGTTGAGATCAAGGAGGTCTGGCTTGCTGCTCTTACCCTGCTGGCCTTTGTGTCCCAGCCTGGGAAGGACAAGCCAGTGCCTGGCCCCAGGAGGCCGGCAGAACAGAAGCTCGTGCCATGAGCTGTGTGACCTTGGCTGAGTTACTTCTCTTGTGGCCTCATTTCACCCATCTGTGGGGTTGGACTGGAAGAAAGTGTACCAAATTTCTTTTAACCTGGTTAATAGGAAGGGTATATGTTATATCTTGACGTGGCGCGCGCACATGTGTGCACACAGACACACACACGCACACACACACACACGACTGGATCACAAGCTCACAAAGCATTACTGCCTGTGGTACTGAAGTTCCTATTTGCAGAGAACGCTAGCCAAGCCTCTGAGGCTGATTGCACACCACACTCGGGTTGAGACCTGCAGCTGGACAGGTACTGGCCCTGTCGTCCCCACATGGGTCTGCTGAGATCTCGTGTTCTTCTCATCACTCTTCAGCGGCTTCCAAAAAGCCTAAGGTCTGCAGCCAGGGGGCCCCCCTGCCCAGGCTGCTACCATGTGGCTGGGAGGCCCCCCTTGCCCAAGGCTGTTATATGCAGCTGGGAGGCGGAGCACCAGCCCCCAGATTATTGATGGCACCCAGAGTGTAGGCATGATCAGGGCTACACTCAACTTGGGGAGGGCTGAAAGACAGAGGGAGACATGGGAAGACAGGCCCCATGCAAGGCCAGCCACTGGATGCAGATGGAAATGGGGTCTGTAGAATCCAGCTTGTCACATGTAGTAAGAACAGCTCGTGGGATGGGTGTCCCCGTCTTACAGGGTGGACACTGAGGGACAGAGAAGGGCCTTAACTTCACCTGAAAGCTTTCTTAAGACTCTTTGGGGGTCCCTTTAGCCAGTCTGGGATCTGGAGCTCTCCCTGAAGCACCCCTTTAACAGCTGTGCCCCAACATTTTCACAGGACATGGGCAACCCCTCAGGACACTACAGGGCTATGGGCATGAGGAGGTCCCTGTGGTCTGCCCTGGGACACCCACCCAGAGTCCAGGCGAGGTGGGAAGGGATCTGCCGACTACAAGAGTCCTTCAGTGGTTAGTGACATTCACTGGCGTGTCCTTAGCGCCTGCTGTGTGTCGGGGGTGCAGCAGTTTAACAACATCCTGGAGAGGAGAGATTAAATAAGCAAACACATTTATATAGGTGGCAGTTACTCTAGGATGCTTTCCTCAATAATAAAACAGGTAGGGATAAAAGTTTAAAGGGGACTTTTCTACCTACAATGGTCAGGCCCTGAGGAGGTGACATCGGGGCAGGGAGCCAACCATGAAAATATTAGGAGGCAATGTGTGCCAGAGAAGGGGAGACAGCATGTGCAAAGGCCCTGTGTGGGGAGTGCCCGGGCCTGGTGGGGTGAAGAGGCCAGCGGGGCAAGGCTCAGTGTGCGGACAGCAGTGGAGGGTGAGCTGGACAGACTGGTGGGCTTGGAGAAGCCAGAGGGGCGTGACTTGCCACTGTGATCCTGGAAGTCAGCTTTGATTTCCCCTCTGGCTGTAGCTGCTCCATTAGAAAGCAGCTGGCAGGTGCTTGGGTTCTGGGAACTGAAACGTTTAGTGCCATGGACACCGGTGGGACAACCCGATCACATAGCCCTGACCTGGGCTGGTCTGGAGCCCAGGACTGACCTCCTCCCAGGGCAGGCCTGGACCCAGATGCTGGGGCCTAGGGAGGGGCTGTGCCAGACTGTGACCCACACCCACCTCTGCAGACATCAATGAGTGTACGTCACTGTCTGAGCCGTGTCACCCTGGCTTCAGCTGCATTAACACGGTGGGCTCCTACACATGCCAGAGGAACCCGCTGCTCTGCAGGCGTGGTTACCACGCCAGCCAGGATGGGACCAAGTGTGTGGGTAAGGCCAGACCGCTCTCTGCTGCCCCCTCCCCCTGCCCCTGCCAGCCTCAGCTTCCTTGGGTTCCTGGCCTATGGGAGACCCCTTTAGGGGAGGCTAAGGCCTCAGGGTGCCTTTCTTACCTTCCCCTGGCAGATGTGAACGAGTGTGAGGCGGGCACGCACCACTGCAGGGAGGGCCAGGTGTGCCACAACCTCCCTGGCTCCTACCGCTGCAACTGCAAAGCCGGCTTTCAGCAGGACGCCTTCGGGCGGGCCTGTGTGGGTAGGTGGGGGCTGGTTGCCAAGACCCCCATTCAGCTCCCCCGAGCGGTGCCCACTGCCCCAGGCCAGCCTTCTAGCTACCACCTCCTTTCTGCTGCCCCTCCCTCTGCCTTGCCGCCCCCCTCGCCCTGCCCTCTGTCTTGACTGCCCTCCTGTCTTCCTGCCCAGTGGTGGCTCTGGCCCTTTTCTCTTCTTAGCCTCCGTCCCTGCTGCCCTCTTCTCTTGCCCCTTGCTGTGATGGCCTGTCCCTCTGTCTGCCTACAGCCTCCCTCCAACACTCTCACTGCCTTTCTCCCCTGTCCCCGGTCTGGGTCTCACCCTGTCTCTCCTGGTTCCCTGGACCTGTCTTCCAACCCTGCCCCCTTTCATACCTGGGGTGGAGGGAGCTGGCTCCCAGGAGCTCCCCTCCCCACCCCTGCGGCCTCCCACAGATGTGAATGAGTGCTGGACCTCCCCTGGCCGCCTGTGCCAGCACACGTGCGAGAACACACGTGGCTCCTACCGCTGCTCCTGTGCCTCTGGCTTCCAGCTGGCTGCGGACGGCAAGCACTGTGAAGGTACAGCTGACCCTCCTCAGCCGAGGCGCTTCCTCACTTTCCTCCTGGGGAGGGGAGTCTGCGGAGACCCCTGGGAGGCTGTGAACCTCTCCCTGAGCACTTCACCTGGCAGAGGAGCTGGCCCTGCCATGGATCAGGACCAGCCTAGGGGCAGGGGAATGGGACCAGATCCAGCTACATCAGACAGCATTTGGATGGGCTCCCAGACCAGACCAGACCTTCTCACTCTTTCATTCATTCGTTTGTATTATAATCACCTGTGAGCACCTCCTCTGAGCCTGGCTGGGTACACATTGTTGTAGGGATGAGGCCTCTGCTCCCCAGGCATTTCCGTGGCCAATCATTAACTTTTTGGCCCTTAAGCCTTCACACACCCCATCCCTACCTAATGCCACTTCTCTACTCCTCCATCTGTGGCTGAATGTTAGAGACTCAGATGAAACCAGTGTGGCCGCTGGCCCCCAGAAGCTCAGAGCCTAGTAGAGGAGGGCACTCACTTGTTTATTCTGTGTGAATGCTATGCAGCTTGTGAGGTCCTGAGGATCTAGACGTGAATCAGACAGAGGTCTGTGAGGCCCTGCATGACCTGATCCCCTCCTCCCACTCCCATCACTCACTCTACTCTGACCACACCCACCTCCTTGCTGCCTTGAGTGCACCAAGTCTGTGCCATCTCAGGGTCATTGCCCTTGTACCTTCTGCCTGGAATGCTTCTCTAGATGCCCACTTGGCTCTGAAGTTGCAGCCCTCCCAGACACAATCCCTGTCCCCTTTCTCTGCTTTCTCCATTGCACTTGCCACCTTCTGACATACTAGTTATTTGACTCATTTAATTAGGTCCCTCCCTCCTTCTTTTTCCCCCCAACACACATGAGTGTCAGTTCCACAGGTGGAGATTTTTGCCCCTCTTGTTCATGGTGACATGCCCAGTTCCTGGGACAGGCCTGGCATGTCATAAGCGGTCAACAGTTCTTGGCTGGGTGAATGAAAGAGACCCCTCCTGCCCTGGCCAGGCGTGACTCAGTGGTTGAGCATCGACCTAGGATCCAGGTGATCGGGGTTCAATTCCCAGTCAGGGCACATGCCCAGGTTGCGGGCTCAATCAATGACTCTCTCATCATTGATGTTTCTATCTCTCTCCCTCTTCTTTCCTCTCTCTGAAGTCAATAAAGATATATTTTTTAAAAAAAGAAAGAGACCCCTCCTGGCCCACAGAAGCTCAGAGTCTAGGCGATATTCCATCCCAGCTGTGAGACGACCCTTCACTCAGTCACTCACACCCTGCTCAGCCACACTCCTGTGCACATCAGCACTCCCATCCCATGCCTGCCTGAGGAGGTCCTTGTAGCACTACGTGGCACTGCCGAGAGCCATCTGCCAGGTGCTGAGGACCCTCAGTAGGGAAGCATCTAGCTCCCAGCCAGGGCATCTGAATCTGACCTGTGACTGCCTCTTCCAGGCAGCAGGCCAGGCCAGGACTCCACAGCAAACCCATCCCTGCCCCTGCCTCAGCTGCCTGCCCCCGCTGGTTCACTTGTCCTTATCTGGGCCTCTGATTCCTCATCAGCTCAGGGGGAGGCTGGAACTAATGTTCTCTCAAGAGACAGCTCGAGGGGAGCCTGGACGCTGGGTCTCGTCTCAGGGTTGGGTGGGTTCCATCGTGACCACCTTGGTCTCCCTGCAGATGTGAACGAGTGTGAGACGCGGCGCTGCAGCCAGGAGTGCGCCAACATCTACGGCTCCTACCAGTGCTACTGCCGCCAAGGCTACCAGTTGGCCGAGGATGGGCATACCTGCACAGGTACCTCTCCTCTGCCCAGTGCCCCTTCCTGAGGGGCACCCCTTTCCCGTGTACCCAGCTCCCAGAGAGTCTCTGTGGGCCTGGGATACACAGGAGACAGGCTTTAGGTCAAATCAGAGTTGGGCATCCCACCCCTGTGTCCTGGCTGTCACCTTGGGCAAATGCTTCCTGAGTCTGACCTTAGGCCCCTCCCCTGCAAAGGGAGACCCAGTCCTGACCCTCAGGGGATGAAGGCTTCAGTTGAATCCTGAGTCCAGGCCGGCGTTTGGTACCTGATTGCCCCTTAGCGGACAGTAGTATTTGTGGAGCAGCCCCAGGGGGCAAGCACTAGGATGGGAGTCCTGTTTTACGTGTGGTCTGGGCAACTCTCTTCCTCTCTCTGAGCTCTATTGTCCTCATCTGTAAAATGGGCCCTGAGCTCACATGGCTATGGCAGGGATGGTGTGGCTGTTAGTAGCTGGGCCCTGTGGCTGGGCAGGGTCACAGGGTGAACCTCTCTCTGGCAGACATCGACGAATGTGCTCAGGGTGCCAGCATCCTCTGCGCTTTCCGCTGTGTCAACGTGCCAGGGAGCTACCAGTGCACATGCCCAGAGAGGGGCTACACCATGATGGCCAGCGGCAGGTCCTGCAAGGGTAAGCAAGGGGTCCCTGCCCACCAGGCCTTGGCCAGGACCTTGACAGAAAGAGAAGGCCTCATGCAGCGTGTGTGCCCTTGGAGTCTGATACCAAGTGCACAGCACAGAATGGCCCGGGCCTCTGGTGGTCTGTGTCTGGGATAGGAAAGTGACAGTCTTTCTGCTGCTTGACCCAGATTAGAATTTTTCAGATTTGGACTCAGCTCTGGGCCTTGCCCTGGGAGCAAGGCAGAGATCCCATGGGGTGATTCTAAAAGGCATGAGCGACCTATCCAGTGAGAAGTCTGCAGAAGAGCAGCTTCAGGGGTCCCCGTCTCTGTCCCCGGGTGTCTGTGATGCTCTCCAGGGACCAGGCCAGCCAGGTCTTTGGACCCAGAGGGTAAGGTGGGTTCCCCAAGTGTAGGCAAAGGGGTCACAGAGACGCTATCCCAGAGCCACATGCAGAAAAGACTCTCCCCGTCGGGTATGCAGGGCTGGGATACAGAGGAGGACGGGGACTTCCTGTCACAGGACATGCAAAGGGGCTGGGCAGTCCCTTGTTAAATTTGCAATCGAGGGGGCTACTCCCCTGGGTGGGGAACCATGCTCTGACTTCTAATCTTCTGAGTTAGAAAGCCTTGATCTTTAGTTCATTCCATTGGAATATACCGAGGCCACCAAGTTCTGGACCTGGCAAGTCACCAGGGCAAGGTGGAGGGGCCTGGAATCCACCTGGTCAGTCAGGTTCTAGGAGCTGCACCAGCAACCCCCTGGGAAAACCAACTCAGCTCCTCAGAGCACAGCCACTGCCCCTCCTGCTTGTATGACCGAGCCGTTCCAGGTGGTGGGGCTGAGAGCCTGGGGGCCCTGGGTTGCTGTTTTGGTCCACTAAGGCTGGCCCTGGTGCTTCTGGGGGACAAGGGGTCAGAGTTGGCACCCGGAAGGGTACAGAGTTAGACCAGTGGTTGCTGCCTGTAAGTGGATCCTGAGATCAAATTCGTAGGTCTCAGCTGGCTGGTTTTTTTTGTGTTTCTTTTTGTGTTTTTTTTAATATAGAGTAGAATACAGGTTCGGGTAGGGTGGAATGGACATGATGTAGGTCAGAGTGCACTGTGCCCATTAGGATTGTTTCAGTTCACATGTGTGTCCTTAGTCCTAATGCAAAAGGATTCCTTACTGTAGATTAATGTAAAAAACAATAATAAATTAAAAGGCTCTGAGCGAGAATGGGTAAATTAGGGACTTGGAGGCCTGCAGGGCTTGCTCACAGAAGCTGAGCTGGGTCTCCCTGGCTGCAAAGCACTCTGCTTTTTAATTAAAAAAATAATTGGTATGGGCTTCATAGAAGGTAAGGATTTTACCCACCATAAACTTAGCTGGTGGAAACACTTTATGTGTTTCATTTATATGCTTTCATTTTTGAGCCTGGGGCCTGTTCACTGATGGAAGGACAGACAGTATGGTCCCTTCTAGAAAGGACTGCAGGGACATTTGCTCTTAATGGCACTTCAGGTTGAAAGCCTGGTCACATCCAGGATCTTCTCCCTGGGCACTGCTGTGGATGGGAGGTGACACCACACCTGCCTCCTGGGGTTGTGAGGATCCGTGAATGAGCGTGGAGTGTCCTGAGCATTGAATGAACGGCAGATGGTAAACTCGGGTGCAGGGTGACTGTTGTTGTCAGTACTGTTATGTGGCTGCTATTGTTAGGAGCCAGCTTGGGGTAAAGATTGGATCCCAGATTTTGGCATCAGGTGGACCTGGCTTCTGGCCCCAGCTGCCTTGCTGACTGCTGCATGAGCTTGAGCAAGGTTATACCCCTCTTGGATCCCCAGTTCCCTCTGGGGACGCCGGTGACTCCTACCCCAGTGGGCTGGTATGAGGACTGGGTGAGGAGAAGTCCCTAAATTGGGTCAGCGTAGAGGACTGGGGAACATCTGCAGCCCTCAGGAAAGTCCCTTACAGACCCCGGCTGCCCCCGCCCGGGCACAGCCCTTGGGGCCTGCTGAAGCTGCCCTCTTTGAGCCAAGTGGCTGGTCTTCATCCGAAGGTCTCTGGAATCCATTTATTTGATCCATGGGTTGCCTGTGGACACCCCCCACCACACACACACATGCTTTTCTCAGGGATATTTACCCATATGTGAGTGTGCGTGTGTGTGTGTGTGTGTGTCCTTGAGCATATGTGTGTGCCTAGCTAGCCATGTGCACAGGAAGTGTGAGTGTGTCTGTGCAGTTTATGGGGCATCCGTAGCTGTGAGTTTCAGTCTGTATTTACAGGTGATGATTCTTGAACCTACATCCAACTACACGAAGAGCACATGTTCTGTGCCTGGCATTCTGCTGGGCGCTGGGTCACCGCAGGACTGAGGAAGCCTCCCTTGCCTTGGAGCTCACACTGAGGACGGGTGGAAACCGAACAGACATACAGAATAGTTTGAGAGCAGGACAAGCAGCAGAAGAGAATACCGTGGCTTGGAATGGAGGGCAGTGGGGAGGAGGACCACTGTAGGAGAGTCGGGGAGGGCATCCTGTAGGGCGTGGCCCTGAGCTGAGACCTGAGGGAAGAGGAGTCACCCATGGGAAGATGTGGGGAAAGTGTTCCAGCAGCAAATTCCCTGAGGTGGGGTGAGGGTCAGGGCATTGGGGAAGCTCAGAGGGGCCTAGCAAGACTGCAGCCCAAGTGGAAGTAGAGAGGCTCAGCAAAGGGCCAGAGAGGCCCTGTATTGTAGGGCTTGGTGCCCACAGGAGGGACTAGAGTTTTTATATTGGGAACATGGGAAGCCCTCAGAATATGAAAAGCTAATTTGCATTTTAAAGCCAGGCCCTCTGGCTATGTGCTGGGTGTGGAGGGGACTAGATGGGGTGTGTGCCGCACGGGCGGGAATTGTGAACTGTGTTCTTGCAGTGACAACGAGCTGCTCTGAGACCCAGGCCTCCAGCTTGGGTGATTCAGACTAGGGTCCCCAGCTATGGGCGACCCTCCCATCACCCTCCTCTCCTCCCCTCAGACCTGGACGAGTGTGCACTGGGCACCCACAACTGTTCTGAGGCCGAGACCTGCTACAACACCCCGGGCAGCTTCCGCTGCCTGCTCTTCGGGTGTCCTCCCAACTACACTCGAGTCTCCGAAACGTGAGTGTCTCTACCCCAGCCATGCCCCAGGGACCCTGCACAGATCCATGCTGCCCAGGGGAGAGGCAAGGTGACCGGTGGCCCCTGCTGTCACCACCCCCTGCTCTTTACCTGCCCCTACTGCATCCTGTCAGATGGCACAAATGAAAGCACCTTGCAGAAAGGTCCATGTAGAGAATGAAGGGAAGATGCCCGGAACATCTCTCCCTCTGTCTTTCTCACACGTGCACACCCCCCCAGAGCATCTCCCTCGGTCTTTCTCACACATGTACACCACACCCAGAACTTCTCTGTCTTTCTCACACACGCACATATACACATTAGTTATCTTTTGCCCTGTAACACTTAGCACCTTAACCTGAGCAAGTTATTTTTTCACACAGTTTTGGAGAGCCAGGAATCCAGGAGCAGCTTAGCTGGATGGTTCTGGCGCAGGGTCTCGGGGGGCTGCAGAACCCTACCGCCCAGTCACGTGGCTCTGGGCAGGAGGCCTTGCTCCTCACCGCGTGGGCCTCTCCGTGGGCTGCTTTTCACATCCTTCCCCCGGCACAGGTCATGGAGAGACAGTCCTTTGCAAAAGTGACACATTCTTATAGAAATATTCAAGCAATAAAAGTGTGCAGACCAAAGTTGTTGCCCCTCCCCTCAAACAAATCCCTCAGCCCCTGACTGGCTGGAGCGTATCTTCTTTCATCTGAGCATAAAGCACACGGCTGTCCTGTTATACACGTGCACTCAGCCATTCCCAGCTTGTTCTGTCTACCCTGCTGCTCTCGTGTCTGCATGCAGCCTCCCTCAGATGTGTCCACAGTCCATTTACCACTGCCCTGCTGGCAGTTTCCCAGTTTCCACTATTACACATGGAGAATGTCCATGTGCCTGTGTGTTGGGACCTTTAGGGAGTATGGCTAGGTGACTCTGGGCGAGTGGCCTCCCTTCTCTGCGTCCCAGCTGCCTTGTCGGCAACATGGGAATGACGGTAGCACCGTGCGTGGCTGGTACGAGCACCAGATGGATGCGAATGTGAGTGGAGCACACTGCGTGGCATAAATGCCGTGTCGTGCTGCTGGCTGTTGTCCCTACCCTGGCCTCTGTGGCCTTGTACTGTGGCACACCAGTTGGAGAATTCTGCTCAGAAGATCTCTAGAGTTGCTGAGCCCTGGTACCTAAACAGCATCCCATTTGGGAAGCAGTGAGCTTTTATACTGATTTAATGATGGAGATGCCAGTAGCTCAGAGCGCCAAGAAGAGGCCAGGTTCTTGTGCTTAAAAATTGAGGCCTTGGCCCCTCTGGGGTCTGGGAGGGTCTCTCACCATCCTCGTGTAGCATTGCTGAGTCTTGAGGCTTCCACCTGGGAAAGCGTCTGCCAACCCAAGTCAGAGGAGGAAATGGCCCAGGAGCAGTCAATTAATAGAAGAGGAATTTGAAAAATGATTGAAACAGTAAAAACACTGTGGCCTGGGAATCTATTCAGATGGATAGTGTGTAAGTAAAAAAATGCAGGAAGGAAGGAGCGTAGAGCTGCACATGAGCTGCGCACAAGCTGTGCCAGGCACTGTGGTAATGCTGCATATTTATAAACGCCTCAGCCTCCCAGTGAAACCACAAGGCTGTCAGCCGTCTTACAGATGAGGAGACAGACCCTCATGGTAAGGTGACTCCGCAGGTGCTACAGGGCTACTGAGGGGAGGGCTGGGCCAGCTGGCCCTTGAGCCTGCCTCCGCCATGTCCAGGGTGGTGGACGGCAGGGCCGGGAGGGCCTGGGATGGTGGTTCGCCAGCCCAGCCCACTGACCAAGCCCTTGCACCCGCAGGAAGTGTGAGCGCACCATGTGCCACGACTTACTGGAGTGCCAGAACACGCCAGCTCACATCACGTATTACCAGCTCAGCTTCCAGACTGGCCTCCTGGTGCCGGCTGACATCTTCCGCATCAGCCCGGTGCCCGCCTTCGTGGGGGACACCATTGCCCTTACCATCACCAGGGGCAACGAGGAGGGCTACTTCGGCACGCGCCGGCTCAGCGCCTACACGGGTGTTGTCTACCTGCAGCGGTCAGTGCGCGAGCCCCGGGACTTCACCCTGGATGTGGAGATGAAGCTGTGGCGGCAGGGCTCCGTCACCACCTTCCTGGCCAAGATGCACGTCTTCTTTACTGCCTTTGCTCTGTGAGGCACCCCCCCGAGTGACGTGCAAGGGCCGCAGCGCCTGGGTTGCCCCGCTGGTCCCTGTGCCACCCTCCACACCACCCTCCAGGGCTCCTCTTTCTTGGGCACTCAGCACCATGTGTGTGGGCCTGGTTATTTGGGCGATTGTTACTACAACTGGAAAATAACTTAATTTTGCTGAGTGGATTCTCTTGGGTTCCTAGTAGGGATCTTGGCAGCAGGAGGTTCAGGGAAGCCCTGGGAGCAGTTCAGGGTCACCTTAGGTGCCCGGTGGTGGAGTGAGCGGACCAAAGGCTAGATGCTGATTAAAGGCGGCAAACGGGGACCACGTGGAGCTTTGGACTCAACGGATGCCTGTCCCCAATGTTGACATTCCATTTCATGTCTCGCTGTGATTACTTCTTTACTTTAAAAAAATCATCTTAAGTGTTTTTGTTTAATTATAAAAGTAGTACACATATACTGCAAAAATTCAAATAGTACAAAAAGGTCATAAACTAAAAAAGTGAGAAAAGAAACCCCCATACTTCTCTGTACAGTGTTTGAGTCTGAGGGCGGTGCCTGCAGGTCCTGAATGTTAAGTCCGTTGGCTCACTGAGATCTCCTTTGATGTCAGACTAAAGGAATTACCCCAGCCGAGGAGTCCCCTATGGGTGACATGGTCACGGGGTAAACATGCTGGCTTTCTGGTCCTGTCTTATTTATCACAGCTGCTCCCTCCTTTCCCCCTTGTTCTCTTTCCCCAACTGGGCTCAGCTGGGGTATCCCCCCCAAGTGTGGGCTCAGCCAAGGTATCCCCTCCCCAAGTATGGGTTCAGCTGGGGTGTCACCTTCCCAAGTGTGGGCCTCAAGTGGCGTGTCACCTCCCCAAGTGTGGACCGCAGCTGGCATGTCACCTGCCCAAGTGGGCCTCAGCTGATGGTCACCTCCCCAAGTGTGGCCCTATCTGGAGTGTCACCTCCCCAAGTGTGAACCTCAGGTAATATGTCACTTTGGATATTGCCCAGAAACTCCAGTACTGGCCCCTTTCACTGAGGCCTGGACGCGTTAGGTTGGACCGTGGACTTGGGCGAGGGGTCCTGGAAGACGAGAGAACGCTTCTGCATTGTGCACCTCAGAGGTGAGGCTGCGCTAAAGAAGAGCACTCAGGTGCGAGGCCCCAGGCACACACTTTTGCCACTGCCCTTGGCTCTTTCTCTAAAGCAGTGGGTTTCCGATGTAAGCAGTGTGTGACTCGTGGTTTGTGTAGTAGGCACAGTGGATAGAGCCAGCATTTCCAAAATGAGCAGGATAGACCTGTCAGAGTGCTTTATACCTGGTGAGGGGAAGGCAGTGTTGGAACCGCAGTGCATGTGTCTGTGTGTCACGTCCACGCTCCCACCAGCCATCGCTTGTGATATAAAATCTCTTTCTTCCTGTGTGATGTGGCCTGTTGGGGATTGTGGCACACTGGGGATGCGTGCCCTGTGTGGAGGGGGTGGCATTTCGTAGCTCCAGAAGCTGCAGCCTTCTGGGGACCTGTGCCCAGATGGCCAGATGTTCTCATTCTTCAGGACAAGTTCCCAAAATACATTTTGATATAAAATCTCCCAATTTTAAGATGTGATTAATTAAAACTTTGTAACCGTAGGGCAGAGCCTGCTGTGGAAGTCACGCTGTCTCGTGCCTTTTACCTGCCCTGCTGCTCACTGGCTGTGACCCGAGGGCTTGCGGCAGGAGCCAGGGTTTCTCTCTCACTGGCCTGGCTGCCTCCGGTCTTGTTTCTGAAAACCAGAGCTAGCAAATCTTTCAGACATGGTCACTTACTGGGCAAGGGCCAGTAGAGAACAGACTTCCATTCAAGAGGCAGATTGGGGACACCAGCATGGGATGGGCAGTGCCTGGCTAGCCAACAGAGGCCCTAAGAGGCCTACCACAGACTCGTACACAATCTGGGGTCCTTCCCCCAGCTCACAAGTGCTCCCTGTGGGCCCTTGGTTGGCTGATGTTACCTCCTAGTGTTTCATCTGCCTCAGCAGAGGGTCCCCATGCTCCTCTCAGGGCTGTGCCCACAGAATCAGCACACACAGTCCAGCTTGGTGCCGGCTCATCTGAGGCTCTCAGAAAACAATTTCCTTCTGATTTTAGGGTTTCCAAAGTTCAGTGGTTCTAGGGTCCAGGCCTGCAAGGAATCTGGCAGGCTACCATTTGGGAGAGCAGGTCTCTACAAGTGTATCCTCAATAGATGCCATGCAGAAGCTGGAGAGTCCCCACAGCCCCCCCTTACTTTCAAATGCCAGGCTTCGTGTCCTCAGGATGTGTCACTATCCTGGCACCTGGGTGACAGTTCACACAGTGTTGCCAACCCGGGAGCCTTTGGCACCAGCGTTTTCACTGGAGCTTGGTCACATACTGTCAGGTTTCCTGACCTTTAGCGTCCAGTCCCTCCTGGAGGTGAGACTAATATGGCATGTCCTAAAGCCCCTATCATAAGTCACAGTATTAGACTCTCCAGTGCCCAGTGCTCCCAGGGAAACAGACCTCACCTCCCAGGAGCCAAGAGCAAAGGCCAGGCTTGTGCAGGTAAGAGAAGGCCAGCTCCTTTCGCCTAGGCTTTCTTACAGGATGATCGTATTTAGGCATCTATATTTAGTATTACTTGTTACCTCTCTTTTAAAAAAAATTTTCACCTGAGGATGTTTTTCTCCATTGAATTTTTAGAGAGAGTGGAAAGGAGGGAGAGGGAGAGAGAAACATCGATGTGAGAGACCAGGGCAGGGGACTGAGTCTGCAACGGAGGTATGTGCCCTTGACTGGGAACTGAACCCAGGACCCTTCAGTCTGCAGGCCAACGTTCTAACCACTGAGCAGAACTGGCCAGAGCTACTTGTTACCTCTCTTGATCTGCTATTTGTGCCTCATGATAAACTTGTGCAGAACCATTGAGCACAGAAGTCAGTGGTTCCTCAGGCCGGCCGTCTCTTGTCGGCATTACATCCCGAGGAGTCCGTAACTCAGGGTCCCAGCCTGTTTGGCTGTTGGTGTAGCGTAACCTTACCAGCAATGCCAGCGCTACTCCACATCACAGTAGGTAAGTGTGGCCTGGAAAGGGAGACTGGGGCGTGTTCAGTTATTAGCAATTCATCCGGTCCATCAAAATGTCTCCCAGCCTGAGGCCCCTCAGGTTTGCAGATTCCATTCGACCTTGTCAGGTTTCACAAGCAGGAGTGGACTTGGCTTTGCCTTTCAGACCTCTGGTCTAATCAGATGAGACCGTATCGTCTGTTTCTCCAAGCCTCTTGAGATAATCTAGTACTGGCCCAGTGTCTGCTGGGTTTCCCTCATTCATAACCCATTTGCTCCTTTCCCTTGGTGCCCTTCACCCACACTCCAGTTCTTCCACCCTTGATGGGGCGTCAGGTCTGGCCCCTGTGCTGGTCTAGTAAGTGCCTCCCCTCAGCCCATTCCTGTCCTGCGAGGGTGGGGCCACCTCAACCAGCAGGCATCCTGCTGGGACCCCCTCAACCAGCAGGCATCCTGCTGCACTCACTGTCAGCCCAGGTCTGCCACATAGGGTTGAAGGCAGTATCCATCTGTCAGGCCCTTAGGAATTGTGACATCAAGGTTTAAAACTTTAGTCACAGTCTCTTGCTTAGGAATCCCTGCTTCTGGCACCCACAGTTGCAGCCTTGGTCCTGGGACAGTAGCATCGGATAGGAAAAAAGGAAATTGAGATGATGTTGGGGTAAGGCATAGCCAGGCCAGCCTTCTTCCCCTATGGGAGGAATTGTGTCATAGCAGCCCCCCATCACCTAGAAAGCAGAGGAGTCAATCCGGGGGGACCCTCCCTTGGCCCCCCTCACGGTGAGTGTGAGCTCACATTGCTGACGGCACACGAGCCAGTCCTCATGCCTGCACCTCCCCCACCCTGTTTTAGAAACCCAGTGTGTCAGCTACCAGTTCTAACTCTAGCCATTACTCCAAGGAAGGTCTCTGCCCATTGTGGACACTGGGCTGTCTGAGTGTTTCTTCGTCTGAAGAAATGTGAATTGGTGGTCCAAACTGGCCCATGTCTCCTGAGCCAGCAACGCACAGTATCTTGAGCATTTTCATCTACCACTGGGCTGGGCATGTGAAGCCCAATCCAGAGACCTCTTTCTGTTGGAACCATCTGCAGTGTCTGGGGCTTCCAGAATTAGGCCACTTGCCAGCAGTGGCCAGGGACTTTCCCCTGGGGGGCCTTCCCCACAGCTATCTAGTTTCTGTCTCTCCAGTTGACAGGACAGTTCTTGTTGAGATTTGTGCCTCAGAGGGACAAGAGGAGTATGGCTAGATTTAACCAGTTCCTGTGTTGCTGTGGCCACCTCAGAGGAGTGCCCCAGTGCACCTGCTTGCCCATTCCAATCTCTGATCCTGGAAGGGGCTTCTGATGGGCATCAGCGTGTCCTACTTAATGTACCCTCAACTCCCGTAGTGACCTCCATGGAGCCTGGCCCACATGGGCCCCTCTTCAATAGGCCCATTTTCATTGCTTGTCTTCTTGACCAAATGGCACGCAGTCCCCTATCCTGCTGATGTGCTTAACTTTCTTCCGTCAGAGGGGCAGCCTTCCCAAGGATGCTGCCCATATGCCTTGGAGCTGCCATCTGTAAACCTAGCAGCTCTCTTTGGGTCAATCGAGAGCTTTCACAGGGCACCACACAAGTGACAGTAGGACATGGTAGCTTCCCAGGTGGAACCTCAGGTGATTCCCAAGTCAGCCGAAGGGGGCAAATCTTGCTTGCGATTATGTTGCATGCCTTCCAACACGGCCCTTGTAGCATCTTCCTGCACAAACCCTGTCCATTTATCACAGAGCTCTTCTTGACACTCACTGCCCTCCCCATTGGAGCATCTCCTCAAAACCATCCACAACAGAGTGGGTGTTTCGAGATTAGTCTATGATCTTCAGTCATAAGAGCAGCCTCACTCAAGGCCGTGTCCAGTTGTCCCTTAATAAAAATTTCTGGACCCAGATCTCAGTGGTCACGGTTGATGGCACTCACAAGCGTGCCATAGCCATGGTGTGCCTGAGGACTCCAGAGCTGCTTTTGATCAGTTTTATGTACAGTATGTACAGGAGCTAGCAATGTCCCCAGATGTGGAATTTGTGTCCAAAACCCACATAAACTGACCAGTTAGTTGCCGGTCTTCTAACATGTTTTGTCCACAGTGTGCAATCAGTATTGCCTGGCAGCAAGCGTGTATGTCTTCTGTTTTACAGCTGGATGGGGAAGCATTCCCCAGTCAGACACAGTGCTATTCTCATGATGCATTCAGGTCAAGGAGATACAGCCGCAGAGCTCTGTCCAGACATTCTACTGTGTATCTAAATGTCCTCCTTAATCCCATCAGCCATTGTGTTTCTGCACCCTCCCAACCCAACTGTAGCCCCATTAGGACTTTACCAAAAAGTTTGGAATCACTGCACTGGGATCCCATAAAACAAGTCTCAGGGTGGCACATGGGCCCAAGAGCATAGATACCAACTTACTGAGGCAGATCTGGCTACTGCTGCCTACGTGCAGCCAAGGAGACTGAGCCCAAGTATACACTGGCCACCTGGCAGCAAGGGGACTACGTTGGCACCTTCCATCTTGGGATAGATGCCTATTCAGCAAGAAGCACTCTCTGGGGACTCACAGAGTGTCTGATCCTCCAGCATCCCGTAGGATCCACAGAAGCAGCTGAGAGACTAGCCCGTGACCATGGGACCCAATGCTCGTGCACAAACTACATGACCCAGAGGCAGGCAGCCTCACAAAGGTGTGAATGGCTTTCTAAAGGTGCACAGAGCACTGGCTTGAGGGAAATGTTACGAAACAATGGGGTGCCACCCTGTAGGATGCTCCCCGTTAAACCTGAGACCCCATTGGGAAATGTGTTCCAGAGGAAGAGTAGCCAACTAGGGTCTAAGGAATGAAAAGAGGAGTAGTCCCCTTGTCACGACCCCAGTGGCTGCTGCGCTTCCTGTCTCTGCAGCTCTGGACTCTTTAGGGCTGGAGGTCCTGATCCCAGTGGGCACACTTCCCTGGGGAGACAGCAAGGCCCAGCTGTTGAATATTACAGCTGCTGCTCTTCTGTTTCCTGGTTCTCTGGACTGGTAGGTGAGGAGTGGGGTCCCCATGCAGGTGGGGGGACTGACCTGGGGCAGCAGAGGGGACAGGGATGCTTTGACTGGGAGCAGGAGGAATAGGAGGAGAGCAGAAATGACCTTGAGGCGCTGAGTTGTCTCGGGCCCAGCAGACCCTACATGGAGAAAGGCGCCCGAAGGTGCACCTGGCAGGCCTCCAGCTATGGGAGCGCAGCTGCCCGAGGACCCGTCTCCCGTCTCCCAAGGCGAGAGCCTTGCCACGTGTGACTCATGTTTCCCAGGGGATGTTCTCAGCGGGGGACTGAGAAGGACGGGGGCTGAGGCAGGCGCCTCTTGGCAGACATGGGGCTCCTCTGCGGCTGACAGAACTGCCACAGTCCTGCTGACCCATCCTCAGCCAGTGGTGGGCAACGGTGGGGGCAGCCACCCAGGGCTCCGTCCCTCGGGTTGGACTGCTCCCAGCTTCACCCAGACTCCTCTGGGCGCCTGTTTTTTGAAGAGCTGGACTCGCACACATGCCCACTGTGCAGGAGTAATGCTGGAGAGAGATTTACCCGGTGTCCTAATCTCTCTTAAAAACTCGCCTAAACAAAAGGCCCCAGGGACTAGGAGAGGGACTCGTTGTCCTTGGGGCTGGATGCTGTGAGCCTGACCCGCCTTCCCTGGACCCAGCTGAGGCCGTCTTCTGGCTGAGCAGCCCGAGCACGTCGCTGCGGGAGGGGATTAGGAGAGCGGATGGGCTACGGGCTGGCCGATTGTGGCGGGACATGAGAGCTCTCCTAGCCTGGGCGGGAAACGGGGACTTCTTGTCTGGTGACAAAAGCCGGGCAGTCTGCCTATGGTGTCTTGGGAGAAAAGACTAAGGAGGCTGGACTGCTTTGGCCACCTCATCCTGCTGGCCTTTCAACCCTGTGAGAAAAGGGACAAGCTAAGCTTGAAACCTGTCAATTCAAGGGTGAAAACATGGAGGACTTATGTGGCTCTTCTCGCCTCTCTTTCTACCAGGACACGGGAGGTGTGGGTGGGTCACATCAGGAGCACCTCCACATTTCATGTCCACCAGAGACCCTGGGCTTGGACAGCACTGTGCTCTGCGTGAGTGTTGAGTTCACCGTGGGAGGAGGGGCCCTGGACGTCGGAGGTCAGAGGGCGGGCAGGGAGGGTGTTTGCATCTCCCCGCACAGCATCAGGCGCCCTTCTTTGAGCTTAGTGCCTCACTTTTCGTTGGGAGTTTCCCCTCCTGCACAGTGGAGTCCCTGCGTGCTGGGCCTGAGCTGACGAGCAGCAGTGCATCCTGGCTGCTGTGACTGGTTGCAGGATATATCCTGAGGCCACCGAGAGAGTGCAGCTGCTGAGACCCTTGCTGGGAACACTGGGGTGCAGGTGGTCTCTTGCCCCCCCGGCCCTGAGCCTGAGGAGCTGTCAGGCCTGGAACTGCTGCCTCCCCGTTGCTGCAGGTGGAGGTTAAACAAGTCGGTGCCGTCCAAAGTGAAGCCAGAGCTGGGGAAGCCGCCCGGCTGCAGCAGTGCTGGCAGAGCCTGCCAGGCTACTGACCTGGGAGTCTTCTGTCAGAACTCTCTTCTGTGTAAGTTAATTTTGTTTTCTGTCAAATGCAACAGGAAAAGTCCAACATAATGTGTCAAGGGGTGAAGGTGTGCCAGGCCAGGGGACATCAAGAGCAAAGCTTCCGAGAAGTGCAAGAGGCTGATGTGCCGGAGGCTTGAAGAAAGTGATTGGCAGGATTGGAGGGGAACGGGAGTAGGGGAGGTCAGAGGGGACGTGCTAGACCTCAGATGGGACTCTAAGCTCCTCAGGGTGACAGCGAGCTGCTGAAGCATCGGTGGGCGGTTACTGGGTTGGTTTCGCACTTTACAGATGTCCCTCTGGCTGCTGTCTGGAGAATGGAACACAGGGCTGAGGGCAGGTTCCTGCAGAGCTGGATCGCTCCTGGGATATCCGTGCCTTGCCATTAGGGCCCTTGGGTGCTGGTCTTATACTTCAGCCCTATCTCGTGTCCAGGCCCCTCCCTTATCTCAGGGACAAGCCAAGGACTTGCTCATTAAACAGGACAAGACTGCTGGATCCATCTGTACCAGAACTGTGACATATTCATGTTTTCTGCATGCACTCTGCTTTCCAGGCCCAGGGAGGGGTGGCAGTTTGTGGCCTTGTGTTAGGTGGAGCACAGCACCCTCCCACCACACACACACACACACACACACACACACACACACACACAGTCCTTTATCTTCTGGGCAGGCCCCAGCCTGCCTGCTGGCTTCCTCTCTGAGGCCTTCCTGCTGCCTGCAAGGCCCAGCCTCTGCCAGCCTGCATGCCCTGTCTGGGCAGGGCCAGCCTGGGACCAGCTAGAGATAGGCACCCCTGCAGGGGAGAGTGTGTGCCAGCAGGGGTACAGCCAGGGTGTCCCTGCATAAAGGGCCATGTGGGGAGCACCGGGGTTGCAGGTCTGTCTGCTGCGTTGCTTTCTAGACCACATGACTGTCTCTGGGGTCTGTATCGATATCCCCACCCTGCTCCTTCAGGCTTCCACTCTAACTTTGTGTTAAGAGGAGCTTTAGAAAATGAGTATTGTGGCTTGATGTGTGTGCAGCTTTTAAATAACCTTTTTATTTTAGAATAGTTTTAGATTTATGGAAAAAGTGCAGACAGTAGAGTTCTCGCACACTGCCACCCACCCAATTTTATTGTTAGCACTTACATTGTTATACACACTTGTCACAGTGAATGAACCAATATTGATAATACCAACTGAAGCCCCCAGTTTACTCAGATGTCCTTTGTTTTTACTGGATGTCCGTTTTCAGGCCCTGCTGTGACGGTCTTGCACCCCGGGGTGGTGTGGGTTGAGTTGGTCAGGAGGAGTCTCAGGAACCCTCTCCTGGGGCTGGCTGATGTTTTCCTCAGGATTAGACCGGATGGCAGGTTTGGGGGGAAGACAACCCCACATCAAGGACACATGCTGTTGAAATGACCTGTCCCTGCCAGTGTTGTCCTTGGCCCGCTGGCTGAGGTCCTGTGGTCAGGTTTCTTGGATGTGAAGTGGCTTTTTTTTTTTTTTTCTCTTTTGTTTTATTCTAATTTATTCTATTTAGATTTATTCTATTTAATTTTATTCTCTTTTTTTCTTTTTTTTTTTACTTTTACAATTTATCTTTATTGTTGAGAGTATTACAGGTATACCATTTCCCCCCCGCAACTGACCCCCTCCATTTCGCTCCTACCCCCTCCCCTGGCCTTCCCCCCCTTATTGACTGTGTCTGTGGGTTATGCATATAACTTCTTTGGTTAATCTCTTCCCACCCTCCACCCCTCTTCCCTCTTTCCTCTGAAATATGATCGTCTGTTGCATGTGTCAATGTCTCTGGATCTATTTAGTTCATCAGATTCTTTTGTTCATTAGCTTCTGCTTAAAGAAGACCCTTCAACATTTCCTGTAGTGCTGGTCTGGTGGTGATGAATTCCTTTAGCTTTTTCTTACCTGTGAAGCTCTTTATCTGACCTTCAATTCTAAATGATAACTTTGCTGGGTAGAGCAATCTTGGTTGTAGTTCCATGTGTTTCATCACTTTGAATATTTCTTGCCACTCCCTTCTGGCCTGCAAGGTTTCTGTTGAGAAATCAGCTGACAGTCGTATGGGTGCTCCCTTGTAGGTAACTAATTGCTTTTCTCTTGCTGCTTTTAAGATTCTCTTTGTCTTTAACCTTTGGCATTTTAATTATGATGTGTCTTGTTGTGGGCCTCTTTGGGTTCCTCTTCTTTGGGACCCTCTGTGCTTCCTGGACTTGAAAGTCGATTTCTTTCCCCAGGTAGGGGAAGTTTTCTGTAATTATTTTTTCCAATAGGTTTTCAATTCCTTGGTCTCTTTCTGCCTCTTCTGGCACCCCAGTAATACGAATGTTGGGCCTCTTGAAGTTGTCCCAGAGGCTCCTTATACTATCTTCATATTTCTGGATTCTTTTTTCTTTTTGCTCTTTGGTTGGGTGTTTTTTGTTTCCTCATGTTCCAAATTGCTCATTTGATTCTCAGCCTCCTCTACTCTACTGTTGATTCCCTGTAAATTATTCTTCATTTCAGTTCCTGTAGCCTTCATTTCAAATTGGTACTTTATTATGTTATTGATATTCTCAGTTACTTCCCTAATAGTCTGCTTCAACATCCTTATAACCAAAATTCTGAACTCCCTATCTGTTAGCTTGCTTGGATCTATTTCATTTAGTTCCTCTTCTAGAGATTTCTTCTGTTCTTTCCTTTGTGACATGTTTCTTTGCCTCCACATTTTGGCTGCTTCCAGGTGTTTGTTTCTATGTATTAGGTAGAGCTGCTATGTCTCCTGGAATTTGTATAGTGGCTTTGTGTAGTAGGTGTCCTGTAAGGTCCAGTGACTCAGCCTCCCCAGTCACCTGAGCTGGGCCTTCTAGGTGCTCCCCTGTGTGGACTGTGTGCACTGTCCTGTTGTAATTGAGCCTTGGTTGCTGTTGGCATCCCTGGGAGGAACTGACCCCCAGGCCAATCAGCTGTGAGGACCAGCTGCAACTACAGCCAAAGAGCTGCTGTGCTGGAGACACCCCTATGGAGCAGGATTTACTTCAGTGGGGCTTTGGTGTTCACCAAAGTGCGCCCCTTGAATGTCACTCGTGGATGTGGTAGGGTTGTAATCCACGTGGTCGAGTCTGACCACCAGGTGCACTGTCTCTGGGGCCTCCCGGGAGGTGCAAAGTCAGCCTGTGCCAGTGCCTTGCCCAGGGCCACCCAGCATGAGCTACACAGCAAACCGTAGTTGGCTGCTCCTTGTGCTGGGCTTGGAGGTGTCCAGGAGAGGCCAAGCTCTGAGCCAATGCAGCTGCCGCTAGTGCCAGGCCTGGGGCCACTTATCAAGCTGTATGGGGCCTGCTGCTGCCTGTTTGAGAGATTTTAGGAAAGTCCTAAACATGGGGCTGGAGAGGCCACTTGCACAGAAAAGCCCCTGGAACTGGCCTGGATGAGCTACAGGTGGGGAGGGGCGGGGCCTCCGGGAATCACGGGGCGGGGCCAAAGGTGCGAGTCAGGGGCTGGGGATTCAAATATGGCGCCTGCCTGCCGGCTGTGTGCCGGGAGGACTCACTACAGGAGCCATGGCCTCCACCAGCTCTTCCACCTGGGAGGAAGCCGCCCCTCCAGCTCTCGCCCGGATCTCAGGCAGGTTAGTTCCTCCCTGAGTGTCCCGGGTCCTTTCAGGCTGCCGCCCGGCGCTGGGCTCAGCGGGAGCGTCCGAGTGAGTCCGTGCCAGGCCCTTAGAAAGAGCTGCTGGGGCTCCCGCAGCCTCCGCGACCCTCAGGGCCAGTCCCCGCTGGTTTCACGGCCCGGAGTTGTGGGGGCGCCTCTTCCTGGCCCTGGAGCCCTGGGCTGGGGGCCTGCTGTGGGGCTGGGACCCCTCCCTCCTCCGGGAAACCCCCACCGCCGAGATTCCCTCCCGGGTTTCAACCGCGGCACCAGGTGTGGGCCCGCGTCTCCGGGATCCAGCCCCGATCCGCCCGCGTCTGCGCCCCTCCTCCCGGTCTCGGTGCTGCTTCAGCTCCCTGGTTCTGGGGCTTCTGTTCAGCCAGATCTCAGGAGGCTCAGAGTGATGGTGGTTCTGTGTTTTAGTTGTGATTTTGATGTGGTGCGGGAGGCGGCGGGGGCAGCTGTTACCAGGCTGCCATCTTGTTTTTACCCTTGGCTTTTCTTTTCATGCTTCCCATGCTACATTCTTCTGTGCACTTATTTTCAATTCTTTAATGGTCTGTGGTATAGATGTCATTTGGTGTCTTAGTTGCTTTGCGCTCAGCACTGTGTGAGTCGGGTCATGTGGCAGAGCCCTCTGGGGGGGCCCCCCTGACCCCAGTGATGACCCCAGGCTGCCCTGGCACCGACCCCTCGGGCTGTGCCACAGGGAACATCTTGTGCCCTTGGGGCCCTTTCAGGACTTCTCTGGACTCAAAACCAGGAGTAAGGTGCTGGTCACCAGGTGTGTGCCTTGCAGAGAGGCAGTGCCAGTGCGCCCCCTGCAGCCTGTGTCCCATCAATACCTCCCTTCCCGACACAGGCCAAGCTGGGGGCATGCATGATGCTGGCCCGTTACAGGTGGGGTGTCTGATCACCTCACACAGGCACCCTTGTAAGGCTTGCTTCATCCAACACCACAAACCAGAGGCCCATCTGGTGAGCTGAGGACCCACGTGCTTTGTTGCTTGGCTGGCACAATATTTAGAAATTCTTAGAGTCAACTTGTAAACTAAGAAATTTCACATAAACTTTTTAAGTTTTGAGCTGGAAATCCCAGACTTCCTCCTCACGTTTTTCCAAAATGAAGCTGTTCTCTTAAAATATATGGGTTTGGTAGTCTCTGTGGCCTCTTAAAACCTCATGGCTTCTGCAAAATAGACTCAGATCACTGCTGAGCCCCTTTCTTACAGGAAAGCTGTCCTGCCATGGGCGAGGAGCCTGGCTGGAGGTGGAGAGCACCCCATCCCTGGAGGTGTGCGGGCTGGGCCCAGAATGTCTTGACATAGGATGGAGCCCTTGAAATTCCGTCTTGTCCAGATTCCCTGATTTTGTGAGACAGGCATTCTCCCCTCCTGGTGCTCCAAGCCAGTAGGAGGGAGGTGGCACCTTCCAACATTTTGGATGAGTTCTGGCCCATCTGCGGGGCAATGGTGCCCCCTTGTGGCTCTAGTGCCAATCTAGCAGCTCTGCTCACTACCAGTTTAGGGGGAGGGTTTTGGACACCGGCCGGCCGTGGCGGAAAGGTGTTTCTCAGGGCCAGGAGGGTCACGGCATATCATGGGGTGCACTCGAGGCCCTGCCCCTGGGTGGAGTGAAGGGTGAATCAGAAGCAGAGGCTGGGAGATCTGAGGGAGGCAGCTGGGGAGGGCATTGGATGCTGAGGGAGGTATGGTCCTTGAGGGGATGTGGCCTAGTGGTGTCCTGACTTTGGCAGAGTGGCCAACCCTCCTTGAACAACAAGTGTGTCCCTTGCCCCAAGGCTGTATTCTCCCTGGGGTCAGCTCTGTCCCACCTGTGGGACCAAGAATTCCCACCCACAGAAATCTTCTTGACAAATGGACTTACTGACTGCCCCTGCCATGGATGGGACCACTATTAACGGCCAAGTGCTTTAATGGTAGAGCTGTGGGCAAGGGCACCACCCACAGAATGGAGGTGACTCTGCTCCACCAGCCTCACTCAGCAGCCTCTGTGAGTCGGGGCTCTGCGTCACTAAGATGTCACTGTACCCCACAGCAGCCTGGGACAGAGGTGGAAACAGGCTCAGAGAAAGCGGCTGACCTGCCTAAATTCACAAGGAGACTTCAGCCCGGGTGTGCTTGACTACAAAAGTTCCCTACTCAAGAGAGTGAGAAGGTAAGCAACAAAGTGGGAGAAGATATTTGTGAAAGACAGAGCTGATAAAGGACAGTTATCCAAAAAATACAAAGAACTCTTTAACGTCAACAATGAGGAAATTAATAACCTGATTTAAAACTGGCAAATGAGCCCTGGCCAGTGCGGCTCAGCTGGCTGAGCATCGACCCTGCGCTGGTTGCCAGTTCTGTTCCAGGTCAGGGCACGTACCCAGGTTGCAGGTTTGATCCCTGGTCAGGGTGCATGAGGGAGGCAGCCGATCGGCATTTCTCTCTCACATAGATGTTTCTCTCTCTCTACCTCTCCCTCTCTCTCAAATCAATAAAAATATTTTTTTTAAAAAAGAAAGAGGACCTTAAGATACATCTCACCAAAGAAGATCTATAGATGACAAGCCTATGAAAACGTGCTCCTTATCATGTGTCATCAGGAAAATGCAAATTAAGGAGATACCACTACATGCCTATTAGAAGGGCCAAACTCTCAGACACTGACACCACCAAATGCTGGCGTGACGTGGAGCAACAGGAACTCTCCTACCTTGCTGGTGGGAACACAAACTGGGGCAGCCACATGGGAAGTAGTTTGCTGGTTGCACTCCTTGTTATTTACCTATATGAGTGGAAACCTTACATCCACACAAAAACCTGCACACAGATATTCATAGCAGCTTTCTTCATAATTGCCCAAACTTGGGAGCAACCGGGGTGCCCTTCAGCAGGTGACGGATAAATGAACTGGCCCATCCAGACAATGGAGTATTATTCAGCACTAAAGAGAAATGAGCTACCAAGCCATGAAAAGACATGGAGGAACCTTAAATTCGCATTACTAAGTCAAAGCAGCCCATCTGAAAAGGCTACATGCTGTCTGATCCCAACTCTAGACTTTCTGGAAAAGACAAAACTATGGAGGCAATAAAAGACCGCTGGTTGCCTGGAGTGAGGGGCAGGGAGGGGTGGGCGGGCAGAGCAGGGAGGGGTTTGGGGCAGGGAGCCTGCTCTGTGTGCTACAATGATGGACATGTCGTCATGCATTTGTCCAAACCCACAGAATGTACGGCACCGAGAGGGGGCCCGCTGCAAACTACAGGCTTCAGGCAGTGATGGCGTGTTAATGTAAATTCATGAGGGTAGGGGAGACTGTGCAAGTGTGATGGTAGGGGTATAGGGGAAGTCTACACTTTCCATGCTATATTGCTGTGAACCTGAGACTACTCTGAAAAATAGTCTTTTAAAAAACAGCTCATTGCATGGCCTTACCCAGCCTTCAGAAGCTCACAGTCTGGTGGGGATTGGATACAGAAACAGGTATGACCATTTGGACAGTCACTGCAATGATGAGGAAACTGTAGGGGGCTGTGGATACTTAGAAGGGCTATTACACTGGCATCAGGGAAGGCTTCTTGAAGGAGGTGTTGCCTCCAGTGGGTTTTAAAAGTCCAGATAAAGAAGCATGGCAGGCACTCCAGGCAGAGGAACCAAGTTGTGAGGTGTTGAAGGGGCAGTGGAAGTTCTGAGGTGCAGGGTGGGGGTGCTTGTGCAGAGTTTAGTTGCAGGTGACGGGCAAGAGGACTCTGGGTGCTGCCCTAGAGCCTCGTGGAGCTGGACAAGTCAAAGTGAGGTATTGGTTTGCGGAGGCTCCCCGGGGCCACTTGACCCTAGCTTGCAGAGCTGCAGGCAGCCCCGCAGGCACAGACCGGGGAGTGGTTTGTATGGGGCCTGGCTAGGGCCAGGTCCTGGGGCCAGTCCCAGGACCTGGAAAGAAATTGGATTTGTGAATACAGATTCACAAAAATGACATATTTTGTTTGTCGTTAACCCCTCAAGGAAATGTAGCATTTCCTTTCATTATGAACACAGGCAACAAGCCACAGTAGCATTAGCTGTGTTCACATCATATTCCAGACATCTCAAAATATCACTTGTGCTCACCATGCTTTAAAATTGCCATGGGTGTTAGACTTGTCACTAGACTATGTTATTCATCGTGTTAAGAAAGAAGCCCACACGGTGCTAGTCTTCTTTTCAGAATTTTTGGTAACTACAATTTCAATGTAATTGGCATTTAAAACCTACAGATTCCTCCACCCCTCCAAAGACACATACACATATGTCTCTGGCATATGCACACACACACACAAACATACATAGGTACACACATACACACAAATATGCATGCACATGCACCTGAAAGACAAACACATGCACACACAAATGTACATGCATATACACAAACATGCAAATGCACACATATAGGTACACAAGCATGCACATGTGCATACACAAAGGTGTACATACACAAAGGCACACATGCACACACAAACATACACATGAATGCAGACACAAATGTGTACACATACACACAAACATGCAAATGTACATAGGTGCACACAAGCATGCACACGTGAACACAGAAGCATGTGTGCATGCACAAACATGCATGAATGCACACGTGCACACATGCAAACACCTGCAGATGCCCATATTGAGCCACACACAAACATGTACATGCACACACAAGCATACATGTAGGCAAATGTACATGCAAATGCAGGTACAATTGCACACGTGCACACAAAACAAACATGTACAGACAAACAAGAACACAATATGCATGCATACACACAACACACATGCATTCACACACAATGGTTGAGAACTCCTCTCAAGAGGAAAGGCAACACCAGCAAGTGCCCATGATCATATAGTTTATTGTCTAGGTCTGCATGTTGGGTGTGAAAGGGGCACTGATCAGGCTGGGACAGTGGGCAGAAACAGATTCTCCTGAGCACACTAGGAAAAGGCTACGCTATGGCTGGGGCCCACAGGGCATTGCTGGTCATGCCTGTACTTGCATTTCTGTGGACAAGTGAATCTGAGTGGGAGTGCATCTGAGGTGGAGGGGCTGCCACTGTCCTGGGTGTGTGTGTGTGTGTGTGTGTGTGTGTGTAGTGCCTGGGTTCATGTTCGGCCTAGTCACTCTGGCCCTCAGAGATCTTGCCCAGATGTTCACAGGGATGGCAAGTGGTCTGAGAGTGGGGTCTGCCTTGCTTCCTCTGAGGGAGGCAGGTGGGCTACATGTTTAGTCTTCTTGCCTCACCAAGCTCATCCTCTCTTCCATGACTCTCCTCATTTTACAGAAGTAGAAACTGAGGCCCAGACAGGTTGAATACTTTGCCCAGGCCACACAGGGAGTCCAGCCATGGGTGATGAGGGGCAGAACACCTGGCTTTCCTGAGTGTCCTTGCTTGCCATGTCAGGAGGCGAGAGGAGGCTGTCTGGGGCTGAGCTAGCAGAGGCACTCGGCCTTAGCCCCTCTCCTGTGTGAACCCCAGTGTGACTCCATAGCATCAAGTCCAAGTTCCACGGACCCAAATCACTTCCTACCCACTCCCTGCACTCCAGCCACTACAGCCACTAGCCCTTCCCAGCTCCCTCCAAGTGTCTTCACACCTCCATGCCTGTGCCCGTTGTGTTCCCTGTGCTTGGAATGCCTGGAAGACTCCTACACATCCTGTCATGCCCCACTCTGATCACCCCACACAGTTGGCATGTCCCTGTTCTATGCCTCCTTTGCCTTCACTCAGCCCTGTGGGGAAGCCCATATAAAAATTTATGCAGCTAAACATTATGTCTGTTTTCCTGCACATATCACCGGGTACAGTATAAAGTAGGCACTAATAATGTTTGTTGAATGAATAAACAAACATGTTTGTACACTCCAAGCTGCCTGAGAGAAAGGCTGGGTCCTTTCCGCTATTCAGGTGATAGTCAGACTTTGTCCAACTATTCAGGCTGGGGCCAGAGTTGAAGGAAGGAGCTGGATGGTTATAATAGCAGCAGTTGGGTGGGGGTGGTCCTAGGCGGGGGCCTGTGTGTGACTGCACTGCCCTCCCCCCAGTACCTAAAGCGCCTGCTCCAGGTTCCTCTGCATGCTCCTTGGGCAGGGAGGGCTTTGCTCTTGCTTCTACACAGGCACCCGAGGGTCCCCTTGGGGCTCACTCTCTGTGGCTCTCTCTCTCTCAGCCCTCAAAGGTCAGTGCTGGGCCAGGCCTCCTTCTCTTCTCAGTCCATTTATCAGGTCGGAAGTTCAAAGCTGGTCCAGCCTGAGGGGCCAAGGTTATGTGCTTGTCCTCTCCACCCTAGCCACTCTGACCCTGTGAAACACTCCAGGAAGGGTGGGGGCAGGAAGGGGATAGGGGCCTCTGTGTCTGCCCCAGGGTGCTGTCAGCCGCGTCAGGATTTATGCCTTGATGCTTCCACCCTGAGAACTGGTTAGCAGGCTGATGTCCTTGGGCGGGTGCTGAGCCCTCCCCGCAGAGGGCCTTGCAGGGCTGGAGGGCCAGGCGGAGCTAGCCAGGAGGAGGGCAGAGGAGCAGAGGCATTCTGGATCACCATGGCCCTCAAATTGGGCAGAGTGAGCACAAGCCACCCTGTCACTGCTGTAGGGACAGGGACTCCCCTGACAGGCCCACCCGCCACTGTGGTGAAGGGAAAGCATCTGCTGATAAGACCCGAGGCAAGCCCAACCTGGTCCAGCTGAGACACTGGCTAAGACATCTGTTCCTTGGGCCTCAGTTTCCTAACGTGAATGGGCATACCCTTCGTAACCACTCCTCAGGGCCTGGTCAGTGTGTGTACCTGCAGGAAGCGACGGTGCATGTGGCTGCCTGGTGGTCCCCTCCCTCCTGGTTGTACCAGCCAGCCCACCCTCTTTTCTTTTGGGGAGTGCCCTCCCCCTCCACATAACCTTAGCTGGACTGTCCCCTGCCCACCTTCCTGACCATCCCTCCAGGCACAGGGCAAGACGTAAGGGGAGAGGTGGTGCTAGGGGTCTTGCTGGCTACAAACTGAGTCCCAGAAGTCACCTGGAGGGTGGGGCTGAGCCTAGATTAGATCCAGTGGCGCAAGGATGGTGCCATGGTAGTTAGACTCCTCTCTCTCACCCATCCCCACATTCAAACCGTCAGTGAGCCCTGCCAGCCGGGCCTCAGGTCATTCCAGGACCACACCTCTTCCTTGGCTTCTGCTTCGCCCTAGCCCCCGCATCCGACTAGAGCACTGCCTGCATAATCAACCCTCAGACATTCCAGAACCCACCTCCCCTCCTCTACTGCCCGCAGCGGGCCCAGCGCCATCGCCTCTGCCTGTCCCATCTGCGTCCCTCCTGAGAGTCTGCATAGCCCTTTTCCTCACAGCCACCTGAGCAATTATTTAAATGACTTGCCTGTTCTCGATCCCCTCGCCCCAGCTTCCCACCATACCCAGGATAGGCTTAAATTCCTTACTGTTGTCTGTAAGATCTCCAGTTCTGGACCGGTCCCCACTTCCTGACCTCACCATCTTCACACCCTTTCCACATCCACTGTCCTTCTGCTCACCTAGTACGTTCCCACCTCAGGGCCTTTGCTCTGGCTGTTTCCTCTGCCTGAAACACTTGGTTCCCAGGTATTCATGGGATTCCTTCCCTTCCTTCCTTCAGGGCGTTTCTCAAATGCTACCTCCTCATACAGGTCTTCCTGACCCATGTCTTCAATCAGCCCTGCTCCCCCACCGCCTGCCAGCCCCTCTTTCTACCCTGTGTTTTTCTTCAAAGCACATTCACTGATATTATTTTATATATTTAGTTGTGTGATTACTGTCTGGGGTCCCTGTTAGACAAGCTCTGTGGTGTGACGGGGGAAATGTGGGAGTCTGCGGGGGGCTCAGAGCATCACTGCCCCTCTCTAGGCCTCATTTTCTCTCTCTGTGCTCCGAGGCCTGGGCTCCCCCTCTGCCCGGCCTGCTAACAGGATGTGGGCAGCTCTGCCCACCCCTTTCTCCCGGAGAGTGGCTGGGGAAGCAGAGGCACTGGCTTCAGCAGAGGGCTGTCCCCCTGGGGGAATCCTGCCTGACTTGGGGAAAGCATGCGCCCCAGGTCTGTGTGTTGTTAAAGGCCCAAGTCTGGGCACCCTCCTTACCGCCCAGCCTCGCCTGTCTCCCGTTTGAGAGGCGTGGGCACCAGCGCCAAGTCCACGGAGTGGCAGTGGAGGAGCAGGCACGTCGGATCCAGGGCATCTGGTCAGGGTTCTGTCCCCAGCCCACTGTTCTCAGGCGGGTTCTGTTCGCCGCCCTCTGCAGCCCAGCCCCGGTCTCCGCCTGTTTGGCCCAGTGGGGCTCTGCTGGACGGCGGCCTGCAGGCTGGCACAGGGGGTGGTGGGCAGCCCCACCCTGCCCTCCCACCCGGGCGAAGCGGCAGCTGGAAGGTCCCTGACCTCGGGCTGCGGGGTGTGGTCCCCTCTTCCGTCCGCCAGGCTGTGCCCTGGCCTGGAGAGGGGACAGGAAGCCCAGGCTTCTCTGGAAGGGCCGGTCCCTCCTGCAGGTGGTCAGGGTCAGCTGGCCCCTGGGCCGCCCTCAGCCGCCCCGCGCAGGCCTGGGTGCACTCTCCTTCCCTGGGGGAGCACCTGCCGGCCGCCTGGCCCCAACGCTGTGGGCCAGCAGAGCCCAGTTGGCTTCTGGGTGGGGGGTGGCCCGTGAGTCTCCCAGCCGCTCTCCAAGGTCTGGGTCATGTGGGCTGCCACTGCACCCTCGGGCTGGCTGCCCCCTGAGGCTGGCTGCTTACCTGGGGAGGCTGGTGCCACCAGGAGGAAAGGGCCTGCCAGGCAGACCCAAGCAACCAGGGCCTCAGCTCCACTGGCCTCAGCTTCCTCGTTATGAGGTGCCCCTGGGAGCGGACGGGACTGGGACTCCAAACTAACTGGTCGGGAGCCTCTTCAAAGACTCCGTCTTCCCAGTGCACTTTCCAGGAGCAGCAGCCCTTTGGACCACTTCTCTGAAGGGCAGGGCACCCAGAGATCTCTGAGCCTGAAAGTTTTCCCTGCGGGGGGGGGGGGCTGGGGGGGTGTCATGAGAACACTGCATTAAGGAGAGGACACTCAGGTGGGTTAATAACAGAGCCAGCTCCAGGGTTGTGGTGAGAACTGAGAGTCAGCACAGGGTGGCACTTTGGGGTTGTGATCATTACTACTCATGACCGGGTGTTGGACTCATTGGGCTCAGAAACCCAGAGACTTAACAATAGGAGGTGCAGAGAACCAGGAAGTCAAGAAATGGAGTTGTGTGAACCCTGATGTCTGGGAGCATCCAGAAGACATTTGGCCCAAACTTTTCTCTTCCTGGGAAGAAAAGAGAAATGAGAAGCCCAGCAGGTTAAGCCATAGTAAGTGAAGTCTGTGCCAGGCCAAGGCCATGGTCTTGGAGACACTGACCAGCTGGGTGGTGTGGGCAAGTTGCTGAATGCTCCAAGCCCCAGTCCCCCCACCTGAAAAATGGGATGCAGACACCTCTCCTTTAGGGCTGATGGGGCACATCCAGGGCAGGGTGTGGCACAAAGTAGGTTTTCAATAAATGTGGGTGGCTGCCTCCCCTAACTTTGTCACACAGCAAAAGAGAGGCTTGTATGGGGATGCCTGGGCCAGGCCATCCCTCTCCACCCAGAAGAGGGCAATGACAACTGCTGTCAGGCCATCTTAGAAGGGTGCCAAGCAGGTGGACAGCAGCCCTTTATGCCACTGGCTGTCTCCTCTGGGCACAGCCCTGTTTCCAATGATACATTTCTCTTTCCTGCTAAGTCTGTCATCCCTTGAGCTACAAGGGAACGATGGGCAGTAAGGAGCTAGAGGAGCAGGAAGGCACACCAGGAGGGGGTGCTTGTGACAGGCACGGGTTCAGAGCAGAGACAGGCTCAATGCAATGAGATGTGGGCTCCCAGGGCCCCAGGAAACTTTGTGATCATTCTCACTAGACCCACACTCTATCTAAGAGAAACTGAAGCCAAGGAATCTAAAGACTTGCCCAAGGTCTCACACAGCCAGAAAGAAGTGGGTGGGATGAAGGTGACTTTCCCACAAGCAGTATTCCCAGGCCTGATTCAATTTGCAGATCTCTCTGTACCGGCGTGGGACAGCATGAAGGTATGTTTCTTGAGCTAATGACTCTGGGAGACCACATTACTGAAGGTCTATGCTTGCAACAAGGGAGGAGCTGTACAACTTTTCTTTGCTCTTCTTTGAGCTCCCTGGTTCCTATGCTCAGCTCCAGACCCTTCAATGGACTCTGAGATGGACAGCGATCCCTGGAGACTCCATCCTGTGAGGAGGTGGAGTGGCTCAGCCAACAGGGGCTCCAACTGCTGTCCTTAATCCTCTGCAGGGCTGTCTTGTGGCAGGAGGGGCACAGGGCAGGGCTGGGGCCCTTGGGAAGATAGGGCCCACACTTGTGAGCGAGTGCACCGTCTTAGTCATAATGGGTGTGAACAAGGGATGCCCATGATGGGAATGCTCATGCAGTGATTTGTTCAAAAGTCACTATTGAGCACCTGCAGTGTGCCAAGCACTGGAGCTGACATTATTCTTCTGGAGAAATAGTCAACAAATTTGAAATGTGATGTCAGGTATCAAGTATGAAGATGGACAACGGAGGAGAGCTGAGGGCAGACAACAGCAGCAGGGGCCCTGCAAGGGCAAAGGTCGGGAAGCAAGAATGTGCTGGGGTGGAGTGGCTGGAGTGGGGTGAGTGAGCCTAGAGAGAAGGGCTGTGCCCTGTGCTCGAGGGCCCCTTGTCTTTTGCCCAGTCCAGCCACCCCTTCTTCACTGGAGCAGACTCGGGATCCCCAAAACTGCCAAGCTATGAAAGGCTGTGTTTACCCCAGTGACCACACGAGGGCGGCAGAGAAACACTGGGAAGGAGTGAGGAGGCTGAGGGCGAATCAGCGCTGTGGGGGCTCCGGGCAGCCAGGGCTGGATCTGAACCCTCCCCCTCCGCTTCTCTGTACCCATCTTTGCTACTCTCTTCTCAAGCTCCTCCGTCCTAACCACCAGGGACACCTGCTAAACTCCCAACTCCACTACTTCTATAAAGCGAGTCTCCCTTGAGCCTCAATGTCCTGGAAATGGGAACAGAGTTCCATCTCTAGGAACACGTCACAGTGTCAGTGACATTGTCTGTTTGCAGTGATGTGTGCCTTGGCCAATTAGCTGTGTGGCTTGGGCAACTCCCGTACACTCTCTGAGCTTCAGTTCCCTGTCTATAAACAGGGCGATGGTAGGGCCGTGTCGTGGAAACGCTGTGCAGGAACACTGACCTAATGTCTAGTGCATGCTGATGCTGAGCATGGTGCCTGGCACCCTGTAAATGCTCAGTGATATAACTGATGATGACAATAGCATCAGTGACTTAGGTGTGCAGAGCTGGGAGAGACATGCTGTTCAGATGTGAACACTGGAGGCTGTGAAGGGAGGGATTTGCCCAATTTGTACTACTCAGCAGTGAGGCCAGGGGGTTCCTCCAGCACTGCCTCTCCATTCTGCAGAAGGGATGCTGAGGCCCAGAGAGGACTGGCAGCTTGGCCAAGGCCACCTTGTGGCAGACACAGGACTAGAATCCGGGATGCCTGCTTCCTGCCATGGCTTATCTTGCCCCATCAGAGGGCCTCCCCTCACCCAGAGTTGGACACACCTTCTCATAGTGACCATCCGGCTTCGCTTGCACACCCCAGGGAGCGCAGTCCCCTGACGACCCGGCTGTGAGAGGGAGGGAGTGCCCTGCCTCCTTATAGCTCTGTAAGGAAGGAGCTGGCCAGGGGGGCCCATTTTCAGGTGGTTGCCCCAGATGTTCCTTTTTCTTCCCCAACTCCCCCTATGCCTGCCAGTGTGAGACTGCAGACCCGCAAATCTTGGGATGCAGCATTCTTGGAAACATGGTGCCTGGCACTCTGGTCCCTTTCAGTCTTTGGCTTCCTCAAGCTTCCTGTTGGAGCTGAGGCCCCTCTTGTCAATGGGGCCAGGGGGACCCCCTTCATTTTGGTGTTCTTCAGGGTGAACAAGGTGTTTCCAGAGGGTGGGCAGCCCGGGGCGGGGGTAGCTGGAGTTGACAGTGGGGATGGGAGGTGGGGGCAGAGAGGAGGACAGGGTTTGGGGAGCACCATGTGACCCCCATCCTTTTCTCAGCTGGTGCATTCCCCTGGGCACGAGGGGGCTCGCCCATGCCCCTTTCCCCCCGTCCTTGTGAAGCACTCCCGGCCTTGTCCTCATGGAATAATTCCTCCGAAACCTCGAATGCCTCCAGCATCACCCAGGGTATTTTTCTTGTGGTTAAGGTGGTATTTTCAGTGAAAACAGCTATTGAAGCGAATCACAAAAATAATGTCAGTGTTTCCACTTTTGACAGAAATGGGGAGGCAGGTGGCTTCTTGTCTGCGATAAGCGCATCTGCTCCTGCAATAATTACTATTTGAGATAATTGTGAAAAAGAATTTAAATACTTAAGACATGCTCAGGGGCCAGGACAACCTTCTTTTGCTTTATTCATAACGTATCCTGCAAGTTGGAGTTTTGTCCTGCCGTGGGCCGTGGGCAGACCGAGGGAGGGGCACTGGGAGGGGGTGGGCCTGCGCCAGGGGCAGGGCAGGCTTGGGTCCCAGGAAGAGTGAGGGTCTTGGAGCAGGACACACCTCTGTTGAATCTGGACTTGTTGGGGCAGCGACAGTGGAAAGTTTTTTCTGCACCTCAGTTTCCTTGTCTGTGAAATGGGGTTAATAAGCCCTAGAGGACTGTTATGAAAATTAAGCAGGCACTGTATGAAGAGCACTCAGCACTCTGCATGGTGCGCAGACAGGGTGCAGCAGGCGCTGGGTCCCTCGTGTGCCAGTGAGGCCTGGACCAGCTCCCGCAGCCCCACGGACATAAGTACCAAGCCCTTGAGGGGAGCCCCAGCGAGTTTTCGTTCCCTTCCCTCCTCTCTCCCACCCAAACTTCTTCTCGGAGTGCAGAATTCAGAAAGGGGCAATATAGCAAACGTGCATGAAGGTGGAGAGGAGTAGCCTCAGGGGGTCCCTGGTCCCAGGGTCTGAGTGACCCAGAGGACAGGACAGGGCTCTGCAGGGGCCAATTCCAGCTCCATGTGCGGCCCAGGCGTCCCAGTTGGAGGTCAGAGGGGCCGGGCTGGACTGTCAGGGAGGAAGTGTCTTCTTTGTCACTTCAGGTGTCCAAGCAGCACCTGGTGACCCTCTACCAAGGCTGCTGTGGAAGGGCCAGGGCTTGGCTGAGGGAACCCCAAGGACCTCTGCTCTCAAGATGTGGGTGAATCAGAACCCAGGAATCCTGGGTCCTGGGGGAGGCTAAGGAAGGGAGGCATGGAAGCCAGTACCTGGGGCTGACGTAGCACACACAGCCCAGAGGGGAAGGGCTGGCCCAGGCTCATGCCCTGGCCACTGGTGGAGCCCAGGCCAGGCCTCCCAATGCCTCCACTTGGGGCAGCCTCTGGGGTCCTCCATGGGTGGGAATGAATCAGGGGGCTAGCGTGGGTGATCTTGAGGGGAGAAGGTCCCAGGATCCGTTACAGCAATCAGAGGACCAGCCCAGGTGCTCACAAGAAAACAAGGCAGAGCCTCAGTTCTGTACGGGTCCTGCTGTGACGCACTGTCGAACCTTACACAGGTCCGTGCCTGACTCCAGCCTCACTTGCCCCAGGTTTGCAGTAAGAGGGCTGGGCTATAAATGAAAACCTCGAGGAGCAGTGACTTAAACAAGAGAGAAAATTTTCTCTTTCATGTTTAAGCCTAGAGGTAAGTGGTACAGGGCTGTTGTGGGGAACAGCTCCCTTCTAACTCCTGGCTTCACCAAACCAAGGAAGAGATCTTGTCTTTGTGGTCCAGAATGGCTGCCAGAGTTCCACCATCACATTGTAGTTCTAAGCAGAGGCACAGAGGAAGGAGGAAAGAAAAAGAGGGGGGGTTATTAGATGTCTTTTAAGAAAGGCTTCTAGAAGTTGATGCTTGACACTATTTCTTACATCTCACTGGCGAGAGCTTAGCCCCATGACCACTTCCAGATGCAACAGAAGCTGGGAATAAGATTTTACTCTGGGAGCCCAGCTGAAAATCAGAGGCAGAAGAGAAGGGTGGTGCTGGGGTCCCAGCTGATCTGCCGTAGGATGGCTTCGTGGGCCTTTCCGCTTTGACTCTCGAGGGCCTGGGGGCCTGCAAGTGCACAGCTGGCCATGGCTCAGACCTTCAAGATCACAACATGGGCCAAACTGAAACAAACAAGCTTTCAAAATTCTGCGATTCTGGAGTTTCCACAGGGAGTATGCCCGTGTGCGTGCCCCTGTGCCCAGGAGCAGGGCCGCTCAGGCAGCAGATTGGGAGCTCTCCCTGGTCAGGGCGGGGGCTGGTGGTGCCCATGGTGGGCAGCAGCTCTGGGCCAAGCAGGCTGCTCTCTTGACCCCCGGAATCCACTCGAGCGCCGGAGGCGGGGAGTAGGGGGCAGGCGGTGGCGGGGGGGCACCCAGGAATGCCTGCTCTTCCTAAGACAGGCTGGTGTCACAGGCTGGCTTGGGAGGTGGGGGTGCCCAAGAGCAAGCTGCGGGTCGGTGGGGGTCGGAGCGGGGCTTCTACCTGGCGGTGTCTTGGCCCTGACTCAGGCAGATATTCCGCAGGTGCTCTGTGTAAGACACTGCTCTAGGCCCTGGGAACACAGCAGGGAAGGCCCCTTCCCTTGGGGAGCTTTGGTAGATTAACAAAAGATATAAGTGAATAGATGGTGTGTAATAAGCAGCAGGGAGCAAAACTGCGCAGGTAGTGGGGTGGGAAGCGGTGGCAGGGTTTGTAGTTTTAGACGGGCGGCCAAGGAAGCACTCGCCCAAAGGCAGAGATGTGAAATGGAGGAGGGAGCCAAGTGAGCCTCTTAGAGAGGGCGTGGTGGGCACAGGGCACAGCCTGGGCAACAGCCCCAGGCAGGCATGTGCCTGCTGTGTCTGAAGTATAGACCGGGACCAAGGTGGAACAGGCTGGGCGAAGGGAAGGGGGGGTGAGGTTAGGGAGGTCTGCAGCCAGATCAGGCAGGGCCTTGCAGCTGCAGAAAGGACTTTGGCTCTTACTTGGTGAGGACGGGCCACCGGAGGCCTGAGCAGTGGACTGCCGTGATCTAGCCTCAGTTTTCATGGGGTGCCCCTGGCTGCTGTGGGGAGAATGTAGGTGAGATGCTGGTGGCTGTCTCCCCCAGGGCCGTCCTCCCTCCCCCACAACACGGAGCTCCAGACCCCCTTCTCTCTGAGTGGCCCTCACTCAGGCACTACCTTCTCCACAGCTCCGGCCTCAACCTTTCTCACTGGTGATTCTCTTGTTCCTGGTGTCTCTAGTTTTTAACCCAAGACAGCAAGGTGGCTGCAGCACTCTAGGCCTCACTTGCAGGACTTTTAGCAGAACTAGCAGAGGTTCTGGCCTTTGCACGAAACGGGCCCTTTCCACAGCACTTCCCGGAGCAGGGGAATGCTGTCCTCTCTTGGTTCTGCCCTGGGTTATCTGAACCAATGGTTGAGGCAAGAGGGGTGGGATGCCACAGACCAACTTGAGTGAGGCTGGGCCACCCCTGTGTCCCCAAGATAGGCATGTGGCTTTCCTGGCAGCGTATTGTGGGAGGTGTGCCCAGGGCCCCCGATGTTGGGGATGTAGCTCCGGGGCTCCCTCACCTAGGCCCGAGCTGCTCCTACCCCAGGCCCTCTTCAGGCCAACATGGCACCTGTATTACTTGCTATTGTTTCTGTAACAAGTTACCACAAATGCAGTGACTGAACACATTAATTCTCTTAACAGTTCTGGAGGTCAGAAGTCCAAAATGGGTCTTAGCAGGATAAAATCAGGTGCGGGCTGGGCTGCATTCCTTCTAGGGGCTCTAGGAGAACTGTTTTCCTTGCTTCTTCTCATTTCTCGAGGCTGCCTACACTCCTGGGCTAGTGGCCCCTTCCGTCTTCAAAGCCAGCAGTGTAGCGGCTTCAAGTGCTTCTGTGACTCTGACCTTCTGCCTCCCTCTTCCACTTTTAAGGACCATGAGGATTACCTTGGGCCCACCTGGATTCTCTGGACAATCCCTCCATTTCGACATTCTTAATTTAACCACGTCTGTAAAGTCTCTTTGCCATGTAAGGTAACACATCCAAAGGATCCAGGGATTAGGACGTGGACGTTTTGGGAGGAGGCATTTTTTTGCCTCCTGCAGGGGCCATGCCCTCAGCATGGCAGTTCTTGCCCACTGCTGTGCACGGACCTCCAGTGGCGTCTGGGCTGGTGTGAGTGAGGCACGTGAGGGGGGTGCCCTCAATAAAATGCATCAGACTCAAGGCAGAGGGTTTATTTTCACTGTCCCTATAGCACCACACATTGTGGTCACGTCCCACCCCGATGTTCCTCTCTGCTTTCTGGGTTGTCAGGGAAATGGGATGTCAGCAGAGGCACCCCCAAACCCACAGCCACTGCTGCAAGCTCAGGACTGCTCGTGGGGGCCTCATTAACTGTAGGGTCCCAGGATGAGGGTGCCTGCCTCACAGCGCTGCCTCTGGACCCAAACACCATCCTGCAGAGAGCAGGGGTGAGCTACATGGGGACCCTCCCCACCCGGAAGCCAGCTGTGGAGCTCTGGAGAGCCCGAGGCATTCAGTCGCCCTGCGAGGTGGGGGCTGAGGTTCAGGTGTGGGCCCCAGACAGCATGCCAGCACCTCCTGTCCTGTGCCCAGATTGCCTCCAGGTGCCAGCCCTCTGTCCTCAGCATGTCCAGTCCTGTGCCGCCCACCCCGTCCACCCCCTCTGGACAGGCCTCTTCAGGTTGTCTGAGACTCAGTGTTTCAGTGATTCAGTGAGATTTTATATAAAAACCTGGATTTATTGCCTTTCTTAAAAACAATGTATCAGCAATAACAGCAACAACCCAGAAGCCCCACAACCTACATTTCCACCTGGCAAAAAATGGCTGGAGCGGCACGGTCTGTCCTGCCGCCTCGGCCCCCACCACTCCTGCGGTCTGCCCGCAGAGCGACGCCTCTCATTTCTCGTCTGTTGCGTGCCTGCGGCCTGGGCCTTCATGTTACAGCCCCAGCCGAGTCAGGTCATCACCTCTCTGAGCCCCTCCCCTCCCCAGGTACCTGGTCTCAGGGCCCTGACCTGGAGAAGCCGCGGTAGCCTGGGGAAGCATGGCACAGGCGATGGGTCCTCAGTCCCAGGAGGGCAAGGGCAGTCCCTGAAGGTAAATGTGTCAGCAGTGGAGGGCCACCCTGTCCCAGCGTCCTCCAGCCTCAGGCCTGGAGGACTAGCCGTCCTCGTTGGCCTGGGAGTGTGGACACCAGCTCCACCCGCCTCTGCCTTGACTTGCTGTGACCCACAGCCCTGCCTTGGCCTTCCTCAGCCTTGGCCTTCCCACCTGGAGTGCGGAGTGAATGTGTGACACTGTCTAGAAGGCTTTCCCGCCTGGGCACTGAGAGGCAGCCTGCATGGCCTTTGGGTGTCGTCAAGTGCTGGTTATAAACCTGTCCCAGAGCCCCCGCTGTCCCACTAGTAGTAGGAGTCAGGGAGCCTCTTTCACGTGGTAGCTGTTAAGTGTGATAATGCACCACACGTGCTTTATTAAGCATCCAGACTAAAGGGAGGGGACTTAGCATTTATTGAGCACCTACTGTTTTTGAGGTACTATTTGACAGGGGAACCTCACAGCCACCCTGTAAGCTGGTTTCATCGCCCCGCCTGAAGCATGAAGCTGGCCCAAGGAGGCCACGTGAGTTGCCGCGGTGGGGTAGAGTGTGGGGAGGTTTCCAGATCTGAACGGAGGCTGCCTGCTCCCTCCTGCAGTGAGCTCAGCCCAGTGAGCTGCTGGGGAGGAGAATCGGTGTGAGCTCCCTGAAGGTGTCAGGCTCACTTCCAGCTGCGGTGACTTCCCATCCTGGAGAGGGAGGCAGGCGGCCTGGGTGTGCCGCTGGGCGGAGGTGGGTGAGGGTGGCAAGGAAGGCGACAGAGCCTTGGGCCCTGCCAAGCTGTATTGATTCCAGGCACCACGTGCTGCTCTGGGGCCCAGCCAAGAGATGAGGTCATGAAGGACAGAGACGGTGACTCTGGGAGCCACAGTGTCCTGGCCCGATGACGTGATCGCTAGACGTGAGGAATCTCTCTCTGCCCGGAAGAGGCAGGCTCTCTCCTTCCTTCTCCTTGACAACCCCCTTACTCCAGCCTGTAGTGCCCGGGAGGAGGCCAGGGCCCCGTCTTGCTGTTGTGCTGTGCGATCTTGGGCAAATCAACTGCCCCTCTCTGGGTCCTCATGAGACTCCATGTCCCTGGGAGCACCTCCAGCGGATACTTTGATCAATCCATACCCAAGATCCTCAGTCTCTGGAGAGGGTCAGGCAGAGAGGCTGGGTGCCTGGGAAGGGAGGTCATCAGCAGCTCCCAGCAACCACCCACAACTGCCTCAGTTTCCCCACCAAGTCCTTAGGGACAGGAAGTGGCTCTCTGCGCAGGTCCCTCTGGACTTTTCCCATTGTGGAAGCTGGAGTGTGCGGTGGGAGCTGGAGTCCCAGGCTCTGACACCTACAGGCTGTGTGGCCTCACCTATGCCTAGTTTCCCATCATGAGGCTGTGATAGGAGCTGAGAGATGTTGAGTGGGCAGGTGAAATCCTTGTCCAATCACATGTCCTCTGGAGTCCTCCTGGCCTAGGTTTGGTCCTGGCTCTGGTACTGCTTAGCTGTGAGACCTCAAGTGGGTTGGTGCCTTTCTCTGAGCCTCAGTTTTCTCATCTTTAAAGTGGGGACAACAATAGCTTCTAGATTGGGTTGCTGGAGACACGAAGGTAGGCAGCCCCACCTCCTGCCTCAGATCGGCCCCAGCCCCCGAGGGGGTCCTAGCAGAGAACTCAGCTGAGGTCAGCCTGTCACCAGAAAGCTGCTGAGGATGTACTGAACTCATGGTGGTGGCCACCATATCTGTCGCATTGCAGAGCCATGGCCCAGTATCTACCATCTTGGCTATAGAACCATGAAGTGATGCATCTCTTCTAAGTCCCCATTTTAACCTAACTTGGGGGGATTGAAGTAACTTTAAACTAAGGGAGACAGAAAAGTTTCCTGCATTTCCTCCAACTAAGAGGATCCTTAGCCTTTGCTATGTCTGTACGTACAGATCCACAGTTAGCAGGAGGAACCAGGCCATTTCTCATTCCAACTGTATACAGTGCTCATCTTTCCCTGTGAGTAAACATTTCTCTACAGCACCATCTCACATGGCCACATCCCCCCGTGATTGTGACGTGGCACACTAAGACACACAGCCAAACCCTCTGTTGACACTTGGGTGTTTTCTAGATTTTTCTGCTGTGATTAAATGCCCCTGACCACCCTTGCAGCTAAAATTTCCTAGTAAAAGAATGTGTATTTTTAATGTTTAATTCTTTTGTTGTTGTTAACCCTCACCCAAAGATATTTTTTCCATTGATATTTTTTAGAGAAAGTGGAAGGGAGGGAGAGGGAGAGAGGAGGGGTGGGGAGGGAGAGAGGCATTCATTGGTTGCCTCTTGCATGCGCCCGGACCACGGCCAGAGATTGAACTTGCAACCCAGGTATATGCCCTTGACTGGGAATCGAACCCACAGTCCTTTGGTGTGTAGGCCTATGCTCTAACCACAGAGCCACACCATCCAGAGCTCATGTCTAATTCTTGATACAGTTCATATTCCCAGCAGCTGTGTTTGTTTTTATGCAGAATGTTCTGGGATCAAAAGCGATCCGTGCTACGTTTCCTCCTTCAAACGCAATTCCCGATGCTTTGGAGGGGTTGATAGCCCCCAGAGAGGCAGACTTCTTTCTTAGGAATCTTAAATATCAGCCTTACTTCCTCTGCCTCCTCTAGTTTGTTCCAGCCATGCTGCCCCTCCTCCCCCCGTTCTTCAGCTTGCCAACATGTTCCTGCCTCAGGGCCTTTGCACCTGCTGTTTCCTCTTTCTGGATTCTTTTCCCTCCGATAGCCACGATCTGTCTTTTTCTCAACAGCTATTACCTTTTCCTCTTCTTTATAGACATCGTTTTCTAAAAAAATCCTCATCCAAGCATATTTTTCCATTGCTTTTCAAAGAGAGTAGGAGAGAAAGGGACAGAGAAAGAGAAACATTGGTGTGAGAGACACTTCGATTGGTGGCCTCCCGCATGCGCCCCGACCAGGGCTGGGGATCAAGCCCACAACCCAGGTAAGTGCCCTTAGCCATAACCGAACCCAGGACCCTTCAGTCTGAGGGCTGATGCTCTAAGCACACCGGCCAGGGCTAGACTGTCACTTTTGGAGTTTGTCTTTTCTATGAATTTCTTTACTTGTGTAAGGCCCAACCCTTTCAGGGGCACAGTAGGGCACCAGGAGAAGGTTAGCAATGGGTACTAGGTGAAGGTCAGCCTTCTCTGTGCCTTCCCTGCAGTTTCTGTAGAGCTTCGGCCAGTGCCTGCACCTGAGAACTAGAATAACCATGAAGTTGGAAGCTGGTGAGCCCAAGAGTGGGCTCTCTTGTCTTCTTACTCAACAGAGCACTCAGTATGACAAGCGGGGAGGGCAGCAGACCTGGCTTCTGTCTCTGAGTCTCAGTTTCCTCGGCCGGAAAATGGGGATAAAGCTTCCTGATGACCATGTGTGCCCTGAGGAAGGAAGGCAATGATGCAAAGTGCCCGGTGCTGTGTCTGGCGCATGACAGAGCAAACACAGTTCTTTCCCATTGCTCTGTCTGGGTGCTGTTCTTTGCACTACACAGATGACTTCATTGAATCCTCATAACACCATTTTTCAACCAGGCAAAATGAGACCAGAGAGGGATTGGCCAAGGTCACCTGGCTCATGGGAGCTGGAGCTGGGACCCCCTGGAGACCTGGCTGTTGTCTAACTGCTGTGCAGCGCTGCCTGTGAATGGTGGGGTTGTGTTCACAGAAGGGAAATCCCATCGGGCTGCTGATGCTCAGGAGGCATTGGCAAGGTGCACCTTCTCCACAGGCCTCGGGCTTCCCATTCGTAAAGCACAAAACACACTTGGTTCCACACATTTGTCAGTGATTCTTTGGGGAAAGGAAGGTTGAGTCTTTGGGGAACTTCTGGCAGGAGGCACCACAGCCCCTGTTTAGGATAAGGGGAAGCAAGGGTGGAAAAGACAACACTTAGAGGAGAGTTACCACAGGAGGCTGTGCTGCTTCCCTCTCCATCACAGGTGAGATGAGCACATCGCTCCACCACCATGGCCTCTCCAGGGCAAATGCCACCATGTCCTGCCCATGGCTGCTCAAAGAACTGGAGAGGGGTGACTGTGCCAAGGTGGAGATGGCCCAAAGCCATAGACAGGCCACAAAATAAGGAATCTGAATGGTCTTGTCACACTGGCAAGAATCATGCAATGTGAATTTGACTAGTAGTGAATGTCAGTTCTAGTATTTGGGCCCCCAAAGCAAGTTGCCTTGTGGCCAGGATCAGAAGGTATGGCTTAGCACTATCCACGGTGGTCTCTCTGTGGCACAGACAAGTAAATGTGCCACAGGCCATATAACTTAAGGCATGGAGCCTAGAAGGAGGAAGGTGGTTGCTACCTTCACCCTTGTACTCTGAAGAATCCCCTAAATGCTACAACTGAGATCTTTGAGAAAAGGACAGGTGTAGGCTGCAGTGTGTCCAGAGAGACAGCCAGGCAGTAGAGACTTCACTTCATAGGGAGTAACTAGAGGAGCTGGGTTACCCAGCTTAGAGAGGCAACCCCAGGAGTCCTGGTCACTACCTCCCCTAGTGTCTTCAGGGCTGTCCCAAAATGGGGTGGGTGAGGCATAGGCAAGTCTGAGGGTCAGAGGACAGGGCCAGGACTCTATGTATATTTGTGTGACAATGAAGGAGGTTGATAGCTATGTCTGAGTGTTTTTCGTAGTCTCAGTTTCTGGGAAGGAGATGGGCTGTCTTGGGAGACATATTTTTAATTCACTTATTTGTCCATCCATCCATCCATCCATCATCAATTCATCCATCCATCACCATCATTAATCCATCATCCATAATCCATTTATCCATCCATTCATCATCCATACATCCATTATCCATTAATCTATCCATCTGTTCATCCATCCATCCATCATCCACTCATCTTTCATCCATCGATCCATCCATCATCCATCCATCCATCCATCCATCATCTTTCCATCCATCCATCCATCCATCCATCCATCCATCATCTATCCATCCATCCATCCATCCATCCATCCATCCATCCATCCATCCATCCATCATCTATCCATCCATCCATCATCTATCCATCCATCCATCCATCCATCCATCCATCCATCATCCATCCATCCATCCATCCATCATCTATCAATCCCTCCATCCATCCATCCATCATCTATCCATCCATCCATCCATCCATCCATCATCCATCCATCCATCATCCATCCATCCATCCATCCATCCATCCATCCATCATCCATCCATCCATCCATCCATCCTCCATTCATTCATCATCCATCTATTCATTCATCCATCCATCCATCATCCATCCATCCACCCATCATCCATGCATCATCCATCCATTATCCATCTATCATTCATTATCCATCCATCATCCATCATCTATCCATCCATCCATCCATCCATCCATCATCTATCCATCCATCCATCCATCCATCCATCATCTATCCATCCATCCATCATCTATCCATCCATCCATCCATCATCCATCCATCCATCCATCCATCCATCCATCATCCATTCATTCATCATCCATCCATTCATTCATCCATCCATCCATCCATCATCCATGCATCATCCATCCATTATCCATCTATCATTCATTATCCATCCATCCATCCATCCATCCATCCATCCATCCATCCATCCATCCTCTAGTCATTCATCCATCATCCATCCATTTATTTGTCCATTCACCTGTTCACCCACCCATCCATTCAATATTTATTGAGACTTCTTGCACTGGCCTAGGAATGCAGAAATGAAAACATGCACCATTTCTGCCCTTGCCAAGCTCACAGTCACAGTCAGGCTGGAGTAGAGACTAAACAGACCATAACACCTAGAGGGGTGAGTGTCAGGAGAACAGTGCCCTCACTATGGAGGCATGAAGGAGGATAGAGAGACTGTTTGCTGAGGAGGGATTTAGCTGTCAGATGGGAGGTTATGCAAGATGAGCTTGGGGTCTATCAGCAGGAAAGGACAGGTTGGCATAGTGTCCCTGATCTTAGGCTGTTGTTGTGATACAACCCTGAATCCTAGCCCCCAGAGACCCACCAGACATCACTTCCGGGGAGCTGGATGGGTCCTTAAATATCTTAGCTGGGATCCACACAGAAGGAAAAGGCAGTATATGGATGGGGCTCCTGGGCTGCTCCATTCCTTCGACCAAAGCGACTTGAACTTTCTTGTGCATCGGATGTTGAGTGCTTGTGTGAGCTGTAGTTTGAGGGCCAGGTTCTGTGCTTAAACTAGCTGGAGACCCTAGTCATTTTCTCAGGTAATCTTCTGTGGATTTGGCCTCCCCAGAACCAACCCACTTTGCCTACTTTTTAAAAAAATTGATTTTAGAGCAAGAGGAAGAAAGAGAGAGAGAAACATCAACGTAAGAGAGACATTCATCGGCTGCCTCCTCAATGTGCCCTGACCAGGGCTGGAACCCCCAACCTTTCTGTGTGTGTGACATTGCTCCAACCAATTGAGCCACCCAGTCAGGGCCCACTTTACTTTCTTAGGGGAGATTTATTATCTCTTGGGGATAATAAAGGTTGAGGGAGGGTTGTCACTCCAGGCTTCAGATGTGAGCATATGACTTAGGCCCGGCCAGCCAGATAAGAGCATGCCTGACCAAGGCAATTGGGGGGCAGTCAGGGGTGGTCACACGATACAAGACAGGCCAGTCAGCCCTGAGGTTCTTTTGGGTGTCACTGAGGAGCCACTTCTTGATTTCTAGGGCTTGGAGCCCCCTGGCTGCAGGCTGGGAGCTGCCGGTGGACATGGTACCCTTCAGCAGAGACCCAGCCTGAGAATGAAGCCACGCCCATCAGGCGGTGCTCAGCGGAGCCCAGAGGCAGTCCTGGTGGCAGCTGCTGGATGCTCATTGTCGAATTGGAATCCACCACCACTTACACGGGCCAGTGTTCTCCACTTCTCCATTTTTAACTTATTCCCCCCAGCATGTTGAGATATAATTGATAAATAAAATTGTAAGGTACTTAAAGTGTACATCGCAGTGATTTGATGTATGTGTTCATTGTGAAAGGGTTCCTCCCATCTACTTAATTAACATCCATCACTTCACATATTTATCTTGTGTGTGTGTAAGAACACTTAAGTTCTACTACTCTCAGTAAATTTTAATTGTACAGCACAGTGCTGTCAATGACACTCACCTCTTTACACATTAGATCCTCAGAACTTATTCCTCTTGTAGCTGAAAGTTTGTACCCTTTTATCAACCTCTCCCTAATTTCCCAACCCCCAGCCCCTGGCAGCCAACTTTCTGTTGTCTAAGAGCTTGATTTTTTTTGTTTTAAGATTCTACATAAAAGTGATATCATTCAACGTTCGTCTTTCTCTGTCTGGCTTATCTCACTTGGCATAATGCCCTTAGGGTCCATCCATGTTGTTCCAAATGGCAGGGTTCTCTTCTTTATCATGACTGAATAATACTCCAGTGTGTGTGTCTGTCTCATATCTTATTTACCCATTCATCCATTAATGCACAGTGGGTTGTTTTCAGGTCTTGGCTGTTGTAAATAATGCTGCTTTGAACATGGGGTGCAGGTATCTTTTCAATATCCTGTATTCATTTCCTTTGGATATATCCCCAGAAGCAGGATTACTGGGTCGTATGGCAACTCTATTTTTAATTTTTTGAGGAACCTTTATACTGTTATCCATAGTGGCTGCACCAATTTATATTCCCACAGACAGTACACAATGGTTCCCATTTCTCCATTTTTTGTTCAATTTGACCTGGCTGTCCTTTGCACCTAAAATAGACCTGACCAATATATCCTCTGGCATTGTACCTGAGAAAATTGAGACCCAGAGAGGAAATGTGACTCACCCAAAGTCACCCAGAGAGCTGGCAACAGACATAAGACCTAACCCTAAGCCTCTTGTCCTCCAGCAGGCATTCTTTCCCCCTGGAAGTTTCCCATGGTTTTATTCTGGTTAGAATGGCCTCTGGGAGGTTAGGCTAGTAGGGGCCAGGAGCCCAGCATCAGGCAAGGCAGGGGACCTTTTAAGCATCAAGGGCCCATCTCTGCACTGGGGGCCCTGTGGGCAGTGGATGAAGCTGGAGTGAGGGGAGGAGTGCCCTGCTATTGCTGAGGGCCAGCAGAGCCAGAATTCAATGTGGGGGTGAAGGAAAAGCTCCTCACAATTGCGGAACCCCAAATTCCACATTGGAACTGTCTCATTGCTCAGCTCATGCCTGAAATTCAAACAATCTCTCATGGAACCCGGAGTTCCTGGGGTCCCTTGGCAGATGGGCCAACAGGAAAACAACTGCATTTTTCACCTTTTTATGTTTTGGGGAGCCCTAGAGTCCTTGCAGTACACCAGGCTCATGTGTGCAGCCATTTTACGGATAGGAAAACTGAGGCTCTAAGCAGAACTAGAAGTCTGCCAAGGACCTTTAAGAAAGTGGTATTAGCCCTGGACTTTGACTTTCTGCACTTCCCATGACCTTGGGGCACAGGCTTGCCTGTGTGACCACGGCCAGGACTGTGCCCTCTGAGCCGCTGTGGGATAAGGTGGTCTCTGGGAGCTCCCCAGCTTCATGCTCTGCACCCCTGGCCACCTCCTGGGTCCCCAGTCCTTGGGACCGCCTTCATTAAAAGGAGAAGTCATTTCTGTCTTTTCAGAAAGGTCCGATAGATCAGAGAGGCTGGTCAATGAAGGGACTGATGCAGCTTCCCAGCCAGCACCGTCATTCCTTTGTGCCCTGAACGAAATTCTTCTTCTGTATGTGCCTTTCAGGGAAAAAAAGAACCATGAGTAAAGAATCTGGAGAGATGGATTGACCCTGATAATATCAAAGAGTTAATTTCTGAGCTCATTCCTGAGCTGTCAGGGCTCTGGAAGACTTTCTGTGAGCCATAAATAACGCATTTTAATAAAAGAGACTTTAGTTCCTCTCTGGGGGCTGAGGCTGCATCGCGACTCCAGTGGCAGCTTGTCAGGGCGCCAGTGTGGGGCTTCCCTGGCCTTAGGAAGGGATTACATATTTGGGGCATGTTCAGGTCTTCATGGTCTACTGGAAAACCATCCTGCTGAAAATGCTTTTGACCCAAGGAAATGGACATTTATTGAAAAACAATTTTCCCACCTCTCAAGCTCATTGTTTACCAGTTTCACCCTGAATTTGGTCGAAAGTAATTACTAGTTATTTTCTCCACTTCCCTGACTTCCCAGAAGCTTGCATGACTCAAAGGTAGTTCATCTCTCGCGTCACCCAACCATGCTTAAGACCACGGAGGGGCCTGGCTCTCAGCGCCGGGGGGGATAGAAGCCCTGCCCAGGTTCACACAGCCTCAGGGCTGAGCTCTGTGCAGACCAGGCTCGACCTGAAATGGATCTCCAAAGACTGGGCCCTAGGCTGGGCCATGATTTGCTTTGTGACCTTGGGCAGATCACTGAATGTCTCTGGGCCACATCTGCTCCTCTGCGGAATGATAACCTTAAGCTCAATGACTCTGTGGTTTGATGTTCTTCGAAGTCTGGAGAAAAGCTGCCGTTTCTTCTATGAAATGAGGGTAGTGACACTCACTTTCCTGCAAAAGGCACATGGCTCCTTTCCCAGGAAGTGAGGACCAAGTCACAGACAAGGCAGGCAGAGGGCTATGGCCCCTGAACACTGGGGGGCTTCATCCTGACACCTGCAGCTTCTTCATAAAGGACAGAGGAAAACATAGATGACCACGCGGATGCTGTCGTCACCCAACCAACACCCGCCCGGCCTTTTCCAAAAAGTAGGACTTGCTTTGTCCAGAGCGGCACCAACGCCCAGGCGCCCTTGCCTCCAGGAGCGATCGGGGGTGGTTCTAGCCAATGAGTTCTAAGTAGAGATCCTGGGAGGGGCTTCTGGGAAACTCATTCTGCTACTGGTGTTCTAGCAATTCTTTTTCTTTCTGTCTGGTCCGTGGCTGTGACGCTGGGGCTCTGCGGCTACCTGGCGTGCGTGAGGGCAAGGGCACACCTGGATGAAGGTAGAGCAGGCGAGGGGCCCAGGCCCTGACAGAGGGCCCTGCGTGCTGGGGCTGCCTGGGCCCGGCCTGCATACGTTCTGGCTTGTAGTTATAAGAGATAAAAACAAACCACTATCATGTTTTAAGCCACTGTTATTTTAATTTCTTTGACGTACCCCACTAACAAATGCAACAACAAACAAAACCTTCAGGGCAAAAGAAAAACCTGACTAGTGATCAGATCTGGGGAGAAAGTAAGAATGCAGCTACTTGGACCATAAAGTTCTACGCTGTTTTAAAAGCTGACCTTCACGTTTGGCTCTGAGCTTCCCAGTAGCCAAATAAAGGGGGAAACACCAGCATTGACACGATTTTCATTAACCCTAAGAGGGAGGGTTGAGAAGGGGGCTCAGTTTTTCCTGTTATTTAGTTGTGGCTACATCACAGTTTCCCCCAGTGCCTGGACACAGGGCCTGGCACAGAGTAGGTACCTGATAAATGTTTGTCAGGTGTGATTACTAACTCTCCTGCTTACATGAAATAGAACTAGCCCCTCATGCCCTCCTTGAATGAACCAAATTAATTTGGAGTCACTTTTGTCACTGTGCATGTTTTATATGCTTTACCCATTACAGGGACCCCTTTCAGAGGAATGTAAAAAAAAACGGACCTCCTACACCCAGCCTCGTTTCTCCCCCAAAGGCTCTGTGGGCACAGCTGTCCGGGACTATCCGTGGCCCTCCAGCCCTCCGGCCAGCCTCTGTTGGTTTTCTCTTCTCCTGTGTCTTGAACACCTCCCTCCCCTGGTTCCTTGCAGCGGCATCTAAACTTGCATAAACTGCATTCATCTGAAAAAGAAAGTGCCCCGGACCTTTCCCTTGTGCCCTGCTTCCATTCTCTCTTCACAGCTGGATCCCCCAGATACCTTCCCCCCCACACACTCACTTTCCACTTTTGGGGTGCACTGCCAGGCTCAGAGACAACTATGTGTGGTTGGTATCACACTCAATCCTCACTTGTTTATTAATTCCATACATTTTTATTGACCACTTGCTATAGGCCAGCACCTGTCCAAGCACTAGGGATGTAACAGTGAACAAAGTAGACAAAAATTCTGTCCCCGTGGAGCTGATTTGAGTATGCGCAGTGCACGCACATGGAGCGGACCGCGCTTGCAGGCGACGGAGAACAGCACCAGGAAGGTGCGCGGTGGCCAGGGAAGGCCTCGCTGAAGGCGGAGCAGCCTCGAACAGACCTCGAAGAAGCATGTTCCAGGCCGTGGGCAGAGCAAGTGCCAAGTGCAGGAAGTGGAAATATGATTGTCTTCTTCAGGGAACAGCAAGCAGGCCAGAGTGGCCGAAACGCAGTAGGGAGAGAGTAGCCAAAGATGAGGTTGAGGATGTGGGGTGGGGCGTGGGAGCCTTTAGGGCAACAAACACGGCCATGAGAGTGTTGGCTCTTTCTTTCCCAAGGGAGATGGGAGCCATGGGAGGGTGTGGAGCAGAGGAGGGGCTTGACCTGGCTTCGGTTTTATCAGGCGCCCCTGGCGGCTGTGGGGAGAGTGGACTGCAGGGGGCTAGGGAGGAAGCTGGTAGGAGGCTGTTGCAATAGGCAGCTGAGGGGCTCAGGTGAGAGATGGTGCTGATGCGAGGATCTGGGTGAATTGTGAAGGCAGGGTCATCTGCTGGGCTGTCTGAGAAGCATCCAATGCAGTTGCCCATCCCGCCTCCTGGAAATTCTCTGCATTTACCTTCTGCCTTTTCTCTGACCCCTTTTCCCTCTGACTTCCTTTCCTTCAAATCACTGGTGTGGGCGCCCCACGGCCCTGTTCTCAGTTCTTTTCTGCCCACTGCTTTCTCAGCTCCTCCCCGCACGGCCTCAGTCCCTCTGTCACCAACACCTCTCCTCCCTCTCTGCCCTCCTCTCAGACCTCTCCCCCCCATGCTGCCACTCCTCCCCTCCGGCCCTCAGCTCGGAGCTCCACTCTGCTCCCGCCTCTCCGCCTCCAGGCTCTCCCCACAACCTGGCCCCACCCACAGTTCACCTTGTAACTTGAAACTGGTCCTGAAAAAGCTCCAGAGTTCCCCACCCCATGGACCAACCTGCAGGTGGAGGCCAACGAAAAAACGAAACACCCCCCCCCCCCCCCCCCCCCCCCCCCCGCGGCTCAGGAGCTGGCCCTCCGCCCTCCGGCTTCAGCCCCAGCCCCACAGCTGCTCCCTCTCCCGAGGCTGTGGGCCTTTGCACACACCCTGCTCCCTGTTGGAATGGACGCGTGTATCTTGCCCACCTAGAGAACTCTGACTCACCTTAGAATGAGAATCACTCAGCATGTTTTTGCTGTAAGAAACCCAATTGTCAGGGACACATTTTCCCTTTACAGAAGCTGGAGGTGAGGGGCAGTGTGTGTCGAGAGGCTCAGTTCTCCCATCTTCCCAAGTGGCCTCCGAAGAATGTTTTTTCCCCTCCAGAGCCGTGCTTCCTGGCCTCAGGCATGCAGCGCTGAAGCAGGAGTGTGAGGGGGCTCAGAGGGCCTGTCTCCTCAGGGGCTGGCCTCTTATCAGGGAGGAAATGTTCTCCCAGAGACCCCCAGCAGAATGGCGCTGATGATCGGCCATGGTCACCCCTTGACCAGCCACAGGCAAATGGCTACGAGAATGTTGTGATTAACATGCGACAATCACCCTGCAGTCTTTGGGATTATGCATTTGAGCCCCAGTGAAATGTGAGGGTTCTGTTAATAATCAGAAAGAGAAATGTCTGTGGTGTAGACACCCAACCGAATCGGCATGTGAAGTGTGCCCCGTTGTCCTGCACGGGTGTCTCCTCTGTGACACCCTCCCTCCAGCCAGCAGAGCCTGGACCCTAGCCCAAGACCAGTCACTGCTGGCTCTGGTCCAGCGTCACGCACTCACCCTTCAGGGTTAGCTCCATGGACCCCTTTCCAGGAGGAGGGAGAGGCTCAGAGCTGCAGGGGACAGGCAGAGGGGAGGGTCCGAGGGGAGAAGGGCTGCTGGGCTTTCCCGCTGCGTTTCTCCCTGAGATCGGCTGCCAGCAGGACTGTTGGAAGGGCGCAGACGCTGTATGTCTACACTGTCCCAGGTGCAACCATGAGCCACGTGGCCTCTGGACGCTTGAATGTGGCCAGTGGATCTGAGGCCTGAATTTTTAATATAAGCGACCACGTGTGGTTGACCACTGCCGTGCAGGACTGGACACTCAGGTCTGCTGCTGCAGCAGGAGGTGAGGGGGCACAGACAGACGGTCTCCAACGTGTGAACTGAACTTGGCCGCATCCTGGCCATTGCTGGCAGAGAATTTGTCACTGGAAATGCAATTATAAATGTGTCACTAGAAAGGACATGGCAAAATGAAGAAATCATTCACCCACCCAGTGCGTGTCTGGAAGTTACTCACCCTGAGAAGACGGGAGACAATGCCTAGCGACCTGCTCTGCTCAGAAGCGTTTGCCCGTGGAGTGCGCGTCTGCCTGCAAGGGGCAGGTGGGGGCTCCAGCTCCACCTAAGACAAACTGACCCATCAAGGCCTGGGCTCTGGGAGTTGGAGTGGTGGAGATCTAGGGGCACCACCCAGGCAGTCTTTCATATTATTGCAAAGGAAACTGAGGCCCAGACAGGGACATGCTAGTGAGAGAGGAGGTGGTCCTTAAGCAATATGTCCATCATAAGGCTGGGCACCTGCCAGTGCTCACTGTGGCCCAGCATCCAGGCCTTCCTCCTCCCACTGAGCAGTGGTCATGAGGTGTTGGGGGTGATGGTCTCCACCTTGCTCCAGCCCCTGGCCCAGTCCCAGCCCTGTTTCCCAGGAATGGATCCACAGTGATTGCTGAATCCAACTGGGACGGGAGCCGAGTCACCCTGTGGGCAAAGCCAGCATCCTTTGGACAAAAGGGAGTCCCAGAGAAACAAGGCTGGGGCCTGGGTTGAACTATGCCTGAAGTCACCATGCATTTTTTGAAATTCTTGAAAATTGTGGAATTTTCTGTACATGATCTAATCCATTTCACTTAGAGTTTAGACTAGTTAAAATTTGGTATTCTGTTATGTGCCACCAAAAGCACCCTTCCCGAGGGCTAAATCTGAAGTCCATTGCATCAGCTACTCCACATGGTCTCCTGCAGTCGTGGCAATTACTCCCGGGATGCGATGAAGAGGCCCAGAAGTGACAGGGCTTCTACCAGGCCCCTCGGTTCGTCCAGATGGGGGAGCCGATACAGCAGCTGTGCCGGATCCCATTGCTTCACGGAGACTGTGAGTTAGAGCTTGGCGACCTACTTTACAGAAAAACTGAGACACAGAGATGGGAAGATCCCCTCCCTCCTCCTCCTGATTGGGCTGTAGGAGAGCGGGGACCACGTACCACTTGTTCTGAGCCCCAGGTTCGAGGTGCTGTTTGCAGAGCTCTGGCAGCCACTTTTCTTTCCCCCGCGATTGCTCTAACTAGCCCGCGTGGGCTGTTTTGTTATTGTGTGTTCCTTCTCTCATCTTAAGGGACTTGTATCTAAAGAGCGGATGGATGCCTTTCAGTTGGTGGCTGCATGGAGATAGCCCTCTGTATCTGTGATTGTCATATAACAAACCATCCCAAAATTTTGTGATTTAAAGCACCATTTATTGCTCACAGTCTATGGTCAGCTGGTGGCCCTGATGGAGGCCAGGTCTCAAGTCTCAGTAACCTGAGCAAACAGGGATTTGCTGAAGAGCCAGTGGGAGCTCATACACCATGGAGTTGGGAGGATCTGGTTTGGAAAGTGGGCCAGAGTATCCAGGCAGCTGAGGATGCACAGACTCTGCCCTATGGTGACATCACTTCTGAGGCAGCTTATCTGAAGTGCTCGTGTCTGTGGGCACCAAGAGATACATCAGACTGCTTTCTGCTCTACCATCTGTAGTAGTGAAACCTGAAGACACCTGCACCTGTATCAGTTAGCTATTGCTGCTTAACAAAACAACCCAAAACTCAGTTGCTTTAAGCACAAGCTTGTGTTATCGCTCACTTGAATCTATGGCTCAGATGGACAGTTCTGAGGTATTCACATTTTGGATAAACATTTAGCTGTTAAAATGAATGAACTTGAGCTACAAATGTCAACATCAATAAATATGGTGTTGAGACAGGATTGCAAGGTACAAAAATAATGCTTACAACTGACACACTTGTATAAAATGTAAAACAGTGTTTATGAAAAGAGGGGGTGATCTGGAGGGCTCTCTGGAGAGCTGGCAGAAGCCATGTGGTCACCTCTTGGCGACTTGCCTCCCAGCTTCCTCCACAGCCTTCTTCACACTGTGGGTATCTCTCAAGAGAAGGGATGGGAGGAGGGCGGGAAGGGAGAGTACAGAGGGCTTCTGAGCTCAGACGTTCTGTCTCTGTATTTTGAGTGACTTTCTTCTTACTGAGTACCTACTGTGTGCAACACTGCTGCCAGCGACTTTATGTCCCAAGGTGACAAAAACTCTCAACCTCTTATCAGAAAAAGAAATAAAACACCTTGCATTCTGCTGGGAGCAGGCACAGTGATAGGGACACAGATTTGGGCAGGCAGGTCATCAAGGAGCTATTCCTAGAATCTCCCACACCCTGGAGATCCTTGGAGTTCTGCCTGTTGTCCAGCCCTCTCTCCTGAACTCTGGACCCCCATGTCCCAAGACTTTCTCCTTTCTCTCGTTCTCACTGGGATGTGTCACCAACACCCTAGAACCAGCACATCCAGACTGAACCCACATCTCCCTGCGGGAGGGAGGGAAGACGTGGCTGTGGGTCCCGCGGCACACACAGCTGCTTCTGGGGGCCTGCGTGCTTCTGGGAATGCTGTCTCCTCCTGGGCTCTAGGGTCTGGGCCTTGAGCAGGCTGAGGCCACATTCTTCCACTCCCACCCCATCCTGGGCTGCTTGAGGATGGACACAGAACCTGGCCTGGCCAAAGCTGGAGCAGGGCATGCGTATGAATTACAGAGGCCCTGCTGGGCACACATGTGCATGTGCTTATGGGAGAATGTCAGTGGGGTAAGACAGGGGCGGGAGATCAGGAAGGAGGTTACTGTGTGGTCCAGGCAAAAGGTGATAGTGGCTTGAACTTGGGTGGTTGTTGTGGCAACTGAGAGCCAGGGATAGATTGTAGAGAGGTGGAGGAGAGAACCAAGAGGCCTGGCAGTGGATGGTGTAAGGTTGGCAGGGTGGGCAGGTTGGGATGGCTGCCAGGAATGGACTGGGGTCCCTGGTTGACTCACAGCTGAGCGGGCAGGGGTCCTAGAGGGAGCAGGACCTCACCCAGACCATGCCCTTGGCTGTCCAGCTGTGCCTAGGACACAGGCCAAGGCAGCAAGGCAGCTGGCTGTCAGACGACCTGCAGGAGGGTGTGGACGGCACAGTGCCCGCCAGGGCCAGGCAGTGGGCCAGAGTCTGAGTCGAAAGTGCTACCCTCTCAGCTGCCTCCTCCAACCAGGGGCCCTGGGACCCCTGGGGCATCAGGAGCCAGGCCCCTTCCTTTGCCCTCAGGCCCTGGTGGCCTCTGGGCTGATATAAGTGAGCTAAGAGCCATGCCCTCCCCACAGCCCAGACTTGGCCTCTCCTGAGGGACCTTCTCCAGGAGGCGAGCTCAAGCAGTGACCCTGCCCAGTGATGTCACCTGGCCCAGGGCTGTCCCCAGGCCTGGGGACACAGCCCATCCACCATCTCTGGGGCCCCAACTTCTCTCTATCACACTCACACACTCACACACACATGCTCATATACCTCAGACACACACACACTCACGCTGACACTCCCATGCACATGCCCGAGGCTCCGGCCCTCCTGCACTATGCCTTCTCTCCCTGACACGCGCTGTCCGTATCCCCATGCCCTGCGCACACTGCCCACTGCACGCTTACACCACCCCTGCCCGTGTCCACATGCCTGTGCATGCCCTACTGCGCTCCGTTTTCCTCTGTGCCTGACTGTTGGCCACCCAGGGGCCACACAGCCCTGTCCCCAACCCATTCATTCACTCAAAGTCCACAACACTGAGTGCAAATCACGTGCACCTTATCCCAGAGCCCATAGCTGCCTGTAAGTCATGGGTCCTCTGTGACTGCCTCAGGCAGCTCGGGACAATGAGAGTCACCTAAGAAGGTTGTTGTCCCCCATCTCTGCAGAGTTGTGTTGGTATCGGGGAGGAAGAGGCCTGTGGCACCGAGTTTGGGGCCAGTCCTCGGGAGTAAAGATGAGAGAGCCACTGGGAAGACAGCCTCAAAGCCATGAAAAGGAGAGCTTTATCCAGGTCAAAGCTGGCTGGGCCTGGGAGTGAGCTCCCCATCGCAGGAGTGCAAGCACGGGGCCTCGGCCCAGAGCTGCTGGGAGCTGGACAGGGCTGGGAGCAGGGGGAAGGGGTGGATGGAGGAGCTGGGCCAGGCTCAGGGATGAAGGGGCCAGCTGGGGCAGGAAAGGGGTGGAGGAACAGGTAAGGGTGGGGCCAGCAGTCCCGGAGGGTGAGGGCTGTCTCGCTGTGGCCACCATAACTCAGCCGGGAGGACAGTTTCCTTTCTCCTGCCTGATTTACTGCCTGCTTCAGAGGGGTGGGACCCATTCTTTGAACTTCAAAGGGATCAGTGAATGAAGCCCTGAAGCCCGGGCAGTGGTGTGACAGCCCACTGAGCCCAGAGGCCTGTCCCCATCAGCCTGAGAGGTTCTGGGTCCAGTGTCTGCCAGATACTCCCATAGCCTCACCAAACCCAGCCTCCTGGTCTGTAAACGCAGCTGCAGCCACCAGGCCCCTGAGAGGGGGCGGAGGACTCAGCCCCTGCACTTGCAGATGCCCAAGGCTGTGTCACCAGGGCTTTGCCCCAGCTCCTCAGTCCTTTAAGCTCTATTCAGGATGGAGTGGAGACTTGTCATTTCTTATACTTTTAGGAATGAATAAAACCTACCACTCTTTTTTCAGCTTCAGGACAGAGAGAGAGGAGGCATTCTTATGTTTTCTCTCCCCATTTTGCAGGTGTGCAAATGGAAGAGCAGCGGCATGAGGTCTGCCTCCTGACCACACAGAGAGGCCTCTGGCCCCTTCCCCGGCTGTCCTCAGAGCTGCTCACGGCTTGTGCACCGGGGCTAGGAGTGGGCAGCGTTGTTTGTTAAGCTTCCTTCCCTTTCACTGAAAGGTCTGGGGCCTGGGCTCTGCCCTGCACCCCGGGCCATGCAGCCGTCCTCCCATCTCCAGACTCAGTTTCCTCAGCTGTCAGGAGGTGCTCCCACTCTTATTTGAACAGAACCACAAGCTCCATAGTGGGGACCTTAGTGCTCGGGTCAGACCTGCAGGTGGGTTTTTTGTTGTGTTCTGTCTTATACTCAGGACAAGTGTTGATCAATGTTAAAAAATAAGAGGGTTCCCATAAAATCTGGGTTTTCACCTTGTCTTAAAGAATCAGATCCTTGGTCATGCTGATGCTCCCAGCTGCTAACTGCTGGCTGAAACTGGGAGTGGTTCCCCACTGGGTGGAGGACACGCTCTCCGGCCCCCAGACCCTTCACAGTGCCTTCAGGGATGTGCTCTGCCTGCCCAGAAACCCCTGAGTTTGAGGCCCCTAACTTGTCTGAGCAGCTTTGCTTTGGAATCCCGGACGTTTCTTACCTACAGTGTGACGTGGGGCAGGTCCCTTAGCCTCTCTGGGCCTCAGGTGGACTATGGTGATTGGCACCCACAGAGGGCTCCACACAGGCCTTCCTGGCATTCTGCCTATGCTGAGGGGACGCCATGCTGACCACAGCTGAGTTGGGTGGGGATAGTAGGACAGCTCAGGACCTTGCCCTCAAAGGACACACAGGAGACCACGTAAGGGAGGCAGTGGGCTGTAGGGACTGGCCAGGGCGTGAAACCATAGGGACTGAGGTTGAATCCTGATCCAGACTGAACCAGCTGTATGACTGTAGGAATGTTACTTAACGTCTCTGGCCCCCATTTCTGTGGATTCTTTTCCCTTGGAGCCTCATGATAGGGTGGCTGTGGAGATGCAAGTGAGTTAGTGTGGAGAGGTGCCTGGCACGCAGCTCAGTGAGTATCAGGGAACACAGGGGCCAGAGAGAGGCAGCGAGGGGGGACTGGGCACTGAGCTGGCCTTGGAGACTGGAAAGTTGAGGACGGTGTGCGCAGGAGACCCTGAAGATGCAGAGGGAGGGAAATACGGGGATGAGGGAGAAGGGCTTGGTCAGACTACAGCTTGTCTGGAGGCTGGGGGAGGTGACTGGGGCTTGGCCGAGGGCTGAGGAAGTGGCCTGCGGACGGGGAGCTGGGAGCTCTTCAGCAAGGTGTGTCTCTGAAGTCAGTTGTGTTGTGAAAGGATGCACTTAAGGCCCTCCTTTTGGGGTTGATAGAAGCATTATTCTCGTGCTTACCTGGCAGAGGAGGTAGCATGGTTACCAAGGTGGTGTCCTGGGTGAGGCTCAGCCATTGCCATCCGGAGTGCTGACCCCTGTGGTTTCCCCGAGTGTGGAAACTCAACTGCATAAGCTGTGGTAGCCGGGACTGCGTTCGGGCTTTCCCCTGGAAAAGCATTCTCAAAAATGTTACCTGGACCATGAGGAGAGCCGTGCCCCTGGTCCCCCTGGTGTCAAGTGCCTCCGGAAGCCCTGCCAGGTGAAATGGGCCAAGGTTTGGGTTAAGGTGACTAGGGGCAGATCCCAGCTCCACCCTGGACGTTCCTGGCAGAATTCCTTGCACCCCCTGAGCCTCGGTTTCCTCATCCATTAAACTCAGGGGTGACCCATCTAGAAGCTTGGAAGTTTCTTTCCGGCGTGGGCTGCTCTGGCCCCTTACCTTCAAGGGTGAAAATGTTGCTGCAGAGGAGGGGCATAGGGGCAGCTGCCCTGAGCCTTGTCGGGTGCGCTGGACCTGAGACTTATTTGTGTGGCTGGTAGGGAGGCAGGGAAGGGGACCCCCCTCCCAAGCTGTCTTTTGATGCTTCCATGGTGCAGAAATGCACAAAGACAGAATGTTTGTTGAGCATTTACTACTGGGCCTCATCTGGGCCCCACCAAGCAGACACCTCAGGCAGAAACATGTGACCTGCACCCCAAATGCAGCCCCATGGCAGCAACAGCCTCCCCGGCTTGCTCGGAGACAGGAGCCAGCTGTATCAGAGGCCTTGGTTGGGAATGTGTGCTGTCTTTTAGGAATGATTTGGGGGCCATAAATTTTCAGTAGCGAAGCAATCTTCAGCGTTTTCATAATGCTGAAGAGTTTAGACTTGTCTTGAGGGGTAACAATTTCACCCAAGTAATGCACCAGCTCCAACTATTTGTTATTACAGAGGTGGATTTTTTTCTCCTTAAGGTGGAATCCTCCTCAAATTTCATGCTCTGCTTTAACTTGTTTTATTTCACCTGGAACATGAATAAAAATAGCCCATGAGAAGTATGGATGGTGGAGGAAGGAAGGAGGCAGAACGTTCACTGAGTGTCTGCTACCTACCGGGCCTGGATCTGGGCCCACAGGGCAGATCCCGAAGGCCAGCTCTGGTGCTGGGCCTGGTGGTGCTCTGGGAATCCTCATGACAGATGAGGAAATTATGTCTCAGAGGCTCCTGGCAGCCTGCCGAAAGTCTCACAGGTGGGCATTTGGGAGCCTAGAGTCAAACTCAGGGCTGTGTGACTTGAAAGTTCATTTTGGGGAGAAATGCATTCGGGGCAAATCTCCTGGATCCCTGTTCAGAACTCACAGTCTGCAGCTTATCTCCAAGATAATGCTCTCTCCCGCTGAAGTGCCAACTTCGAGTGTGAACAAGACTGGGGGGAGTGGATGTTTAACATAGTTGATTTGGGGCCTCTTTGAGACTCCTCGAGCCCCTTGGAAGCCCAGTTTCCATGGCAACCATTGCTGTGCCACTCATGGGCATTTTTATCGACTCCCTAAACCAGGCTCTGAAAGGATGCCAAAGGGAACTGTTTCTGCTTAGAAGCAGTCATTTGCATTCCATTTGCATACCCAGTAATTTTTCTGGGTTCTCCCAAGACAGGGGCCAGCCGAGGCAGCGAGTGCGTTGTCTCTAGGGCCTGCTTGGCTGAATAAAGGGTCTCAAAGTTGTGCTGCATGGGGAGGGCGGGGCTGAGGCTGCCAAGACTGGAGGCCCGGCTCAGGGGCCCCATCATTGTGCCCAGTCCCTGCAGGCTGTCCCCAGGCAGGGGCAGCAGGCAGGTCTGAAGGCCCAGGCACAAAGCTGGGTAAAACGGGGAAAGGGAGCCCAGGAAGACGGAGTGCTGCTCAGAGTCAGCCAGAGTGCTCTGTGGGCAAGGTTCCTGAGACAGCCTTTTGCTTCTGAGGGTGCTTCACCTTTATTAGCACCATTAGGCGCTTTGTGTATTTCTCTCCCACTCTCCTATAAGTGAGGCGTGTTCTGCTATTCTACAGGGGAAAAAGGGGAGGACACCTGCTCGTCCATTGGACATGGTGGTTGTGAACGCTGGGAGAGAAGCAGGATCAGTGACCTAAAGAGGAACATGGGGCATTACAGGATGGGGCAAAGCCATGGAGGGAGATGTATTAGTCAGCTAAGGCTGGGTAACAAGGTACCACAGGATGGGCAGCGTAAAAGACAGACATTTTTCTCATAGCTCTAGAGGCTAGAAGTCTGAGATCTAAGTGTCAGCAGGGTTATTTACTTTGAGGCCTCTCTCCTTGGCATGTAGTCAGCTATCTTCTACCTGTGTCCTCACAAGGTCTTTCCTTCATGTGTGCCTGTGTCCTAATCTCCTCTCCTTATAAGGACACCAGCCAGATTGGATTAGGCCCACTCTGATGGCCTCATTTTAACTTAGTCATCTCTTTGAAGAACCTGTCTTCAAGTACAGTCATATTCTGAGATACTGGAGGTTAGACATCAATCTTTGAATTTAGGAGGAACATAACTCACCCCAAAACAGTAGGTATGTGGGTGTCAGAGGGAACATGGAGATGGAAATGAAGAAGTAGGGGGTGGGGAGGAGGGAGCCTGTTTCTAGAAACCTCAAACACTAAGGTGAGGGGCAGGTCCTGCACTGCAGTGTGATGAACTCCTGCCACAGTCCCCAAAGCAGGGAACTTAGGGAACAAAGGGCATTTGGAGCCAACTCAGCTGGTGCCAGCTGGCTTGGACGGGGTCAGGGCAATCTTGACCTGGAATGAACCAGGAATGAACAGCTCTTTCAGTAGCAACTCATGCCTCAGGAGTTGGGTCCCCTTTGTGCTGGCCAGTTTTCTGGGAGTTGATAGGCCTTTCCATTCAGGGAAAGTCACTTTGTCTCTTTGCCTGGTTTCCTCCCAAAAGCAGAGCCTTAGGACCTAGTGGTTTACTTAAGGGTGTGATCCCAGGGACCAGGAGTGGAAGACTGGGGTAAGAAAGGCAGGGGAGGGGGAAAGCCAGTCCAAAGGGCATTTATTAACCAATTACTGGTGGGGGCAACTGGGACCCAGTCTTGGTGGGGACTCTCTGAAGAGTGTGTAGGTGTCTCAGGATTGTCCCTGAGGGATGGACGTTCCCCATGGAGTGGAGTGGTGCTCCCTACACCTCCAGGTTTGCTGTGTCAACATGGCTTCAGGGTCAGCCATGTCCCCTGTGGTAACTTCAGGGAGGTCCAAAAGAGATAATTGGTGTCAGCATGTGGTTCTGGTTACACCAACTATTTACAGCTGGTTGTCCCAGTCCCAACTGGAGTGAAAATGTAGCCCAGAGCATGTGAGGTGGGGAACAAAGGGTGCCTGGTACCCTTTCCAAGCTGGCAAGAAGTACACCCAATGGAGCCACCTGCTTTTGGACCAGAGTTCCTGCTGAAATTCGTGTCTTTGACAGGCATCGGCCATGTGTTCCTGTGTTAGGCTGGGTGCAGAGGTGGCAGGAGCTCTGGAAAACAGTTCAGGGGACAGTTGGCATCCTTAGTGTGGAGTGTTGGGAAGAGGCCTATATAGACTATGGGGCAGGCGTGGAGCAGAACTTGCCATTTCTGCCCAGGGGGAGGAAAGTGTCATGAAGGTGGCATGGGTCAGAACCCTGAGGATGTGTAGGTGTGTCCCAGGAAGAATACAGGCATCCAGGCCTAGGGAGCATGGACAGAGGCGCCTGCAGACACCCTTGACACCCCACATTGGCAATCTGGCATGCTTCCAGTATTTGTGGGCATACTTGCAGGCACATCTCTCAGGCTGGCTTGCACTTGATGACTGAGTTCTGGCCACAAGGCCATGGGCAAAAGCGACTCGTGCCATTTCCAGGTCTGGCCCAGAGGAGGCCTCCTCCTCCTCCACATGGGGTTGTTTCCACTCATAGGCTGGATGATGCCAGACAGCCTCCGGGCCACACAGTGAAGATGCTGGTGCACAAGACGGAAGAAATCCAGTCCCCAGTGACTGCGTGGAGCCAAGCTCCTTGGCCAACCCCCTTGAAGTCTGACAAGAGTGAGAAATAAACCTTTGTAGAGATGAGCCGCTTTGGGCTGTTCATCATAGCTGTCAGTCTTCTCTTACTGATACCTAAATTTGTTATTTGAAGTGCAGTATTACCATCAGAACCTAAATATGTAGTATTGGCTTAGCTGTTGAGTGACAGATCATGTGGAAACTGATATCAGAGTCATTGAACTATGGCAGTCTATGTAATGTAGTGGCAAAATATTTGGGAAAACTGCTGTCTGCGATACTAACTTGGAAGGCAGAGGACAGGGGGTGGGGCCTCTAGCTGTAGGGGGTGTGGTTGAAAAGAACAAGTGGATTAGCATGTCATGGACACTGTTGGCTGCATCTGGCACGCACTACAGGAAAGCCATGCACTCAGGATAGTACCAGCTGGTTTGAAGCAGAAACAAAAGGGACTAGAGAGAGAGAAAGAGAGAATAGTTTTCAGGGTTGGAAAAGCCAACCACTAGGGAGATTCCAAGATGGCAGCAGACTGAGTGGAAGCCACACTGAATTTTCCAGGACCAAACTGGAATTACAACTAAAATATTAAAAAACCATCATGAATAATTAACTGAAAACTACCTGGAGAGCACCCTCATAATCAAGGAGGAAAAGTGGAGACCGCATAGAGACTAGTAGGAAGTGTGGATGCACAAGAGGGCTGGCTGGGCTCCCACAGGAAGCAGCTGAATGTCCAGAGGGATGTTTCATCTGCGGGGGGTTCCCACTGAGGACTCTGGGGCTTAAACCACAGGCAGGGCTCCATACCCCAGAACACCAGAACTGAGAAAAGTGCCCACATAACGTTTGACTGTGAAAAGCTGTGGGGATTCTGTCAGCCAGGGAGGGATGGCTGGAAATGCGGGTACCCTCTTAAAGGGCCAATGCACAAAGTTTCATGTGAAGCAACTCACCTTGAGCTCTGGCAGAGGGAGAGCAGAGTGGACTAAAGCAGTGTGAGGAGAATCCAGGGTTGGGGATCTGGAGATAGAGCTTGGAGGGCAGCCACCCACATTTGTGTGCTGAGTCATTCTCCCATACTACAAAGGACATCTTTCTCAGTCAGACCTTTACCATCCAGGCAGCTTTTGTCTGGGGAGGAAGCAATTACCTCACCCTGTTGCAGAATCTCTCACTCCCCCAATGTGCTCTGTGGAGTTCACACCTTGCTATGAACTACAGCCTGAGGCTCATTAAGAGACTAACAATCAGCCTGTAGGCAGAGGTGGATCTCTGGGTTCTTTGAGTCTTTGCTTGATCTGTTTCTGGACTCCAGGCTTGGAAAAGCAGACCTTGGTGTTCATCTTGTTCTTTTCCAAATGCACCCAGCCCCAGCAGAGAGAGCCACAAGCTGTGGATTGCTGATAGTTCCAAACAGGGTAGTCAGGGCCAGTCACAAACAGCATCTGACATTGTCCTGCACCAGACACCCTCCAGAAAGACTGAGAGTCCTAGCAGATCTACCTAACACGTAGAAACAAAAACAAACAGGGAGCCAAAATGGGGAGACAAAAAACAACACAAATGAAAGAAGAGAAGTCTCCAGAAGAAGAGCTAAATGAAATGGAGATAAACAATCTCAGATATAGAGTTCAGAATAATGATTACAAGGATGCTCAACAGCATGAGAAAAAATATTGAAACTATGAACAATGACCAGTCAGAAATGAAGAATGACATAGCAGTAATAAAGAACACATTGGAAGGAATAAACAGCAGATTAGAGGAAGCTGAAGATCAGGTCAGTGAATTAGAAGACAGGGTATAAAAAAATCACTCAATCAGAGAACCAAAAAGAAAAAACAATTAGAAAACAGGAGGCCAGCTTAAGGGAGCTGTGGGACAACATGAAATGTAATAATATCCACATCTTAGGAGTAACTGAAGGGAAGAAAGTAAAGGATAAAGAACCTGTTTGAAGAAATAATGGCAGAAAACTTCCCTAACCTGGTCAAGGAAAAAATCACACAAGTTCAGGAGGCACAGAGAGTCCTAAGCTAGAAGAACCCAAAGAGGCCCATGCCCAGATACATCATAATTAAAATGCCCAAAATTCAAGTCAAAGAGAGAACCTTACAGGAAGCTAGAGAAAAGCAATCTGTTAACTACAAAGGAGCTCCCATAAGGCTGTCAACTGATTTCTCAACAGAAACTCTACAGTCCAGGAGGAAATGGCATGAAGCATTCAAGGAAATGAAAAGCAAGAATCTGAAACCAAGACTACTCTATCCAGCAAGGCTACCATTCAAAATAGATGGTGAAATAAAGAGCTTTTCAGACAAAAAAAGGCTAAAGGAGTTTATCACCACCAAACCAGCATTGCAGGAAATGTTAAAGGGGCTGCTGTAATAAGAAGTTGAAATAGAAAGAAATAGAAACATAGGCATAAAGAGTTAAAATGGCAATAGATAAGTACCTATCAATAATAACCTTAAATGTAAATGGATTAAATGCTCCAATCAAAAGACACAGGGTAGTTGAATGAATGAAAAAACATGACCCAAATATATGCTGTCTATAAGAGACCCACCTCAGAACAAATGAGTCACACAAGATCAGAGTGAAGGGATGGAAAAATTTTTTCTATGCAAATGGAAATGAAAACATTCTGGGGTAGCAATACTCATATCTGAAAAAACAGACTTCAAAATGAAGGCCATAACGAGAGACAATAAAAGTCATTACAAAATACTAAAGGTATTGATCTAACAAAAAGATATAACCCTGGCAAACATATATGCACCCAATACAGGAGCACCTAAATATATTTAAAAAATTCTTCTGGATACTTTAAGGGAGAGATTGACAGCACTACAGTTATAGTAGGGGATTTTACACCCCACTGACTTCACTGGATGGGTCTTTCAGACAAAAAATCAACAAGGAAAAAGTGATTCTAATTGACATACTACATTAGGTGGATTTAATTGACATTTACAGAATATTTTACCCTAAAGCTGCAGAATATACATTCTTCTCAAGTTCACATGGGTCAATCTCAAAGATAGATGACATGTTAGGACACAAAACAAGACTCTACAAGTTCAAGAAGATTGAAATTATATCAACCATCTTCTCAGGTCACAATGGCATGAAATTAGAAATCGAGTACAGTAAAAACACTCAAAAACATTCAAACACATGAAAGCTAAATAGCATGTTTTCAAACAATTAATGGGTTACCAATGAGATCAAGGAAGAAATTTAAAACTTCCTGGAAACTAATGAAAATGAACACACAGCAACCCAAAATCTATGGGACACAATGAAAGCAGTCCTGAGAGGGAAGTTCATTTAGCACTGCAGGACTAAATAAAAAAGTAAAAAAACAACAGAAAAAATTTTAATAAACTACCTAACCCTACAACTTAAAGAATTAGAAAGAGAATACCAAGTAAGTAGAGTTAGTAGAAGTAAGGAAATAATAACGATCAGAGCAGAAATAAATGACATAGAGACTAAAAAAAATAAATACAAAAGATCAATGAAACCAAGAGCTGGTTCTTTGAAAAGATAAACCAGACTGATGAACCTTTTAGCCAGACTCATCAGAAACAAAGTGTGAGGACCCATATAAATAAAATCAGAAAAGAAAGAACTGAAGTAACAACTGACATTACAGAATTACAAAGGATTGTAAGAAAATACTATGAACAACTATACAACACCAAGCTGGACAACCCGGAAAAAATGGACAAATTCCTAGAAAAATACAATCTTCCAAAACTGAATAAGGTAGAATTAGTAAACCTGAATAGACCAATACCAACTGACGAAATTGAAATAGTATTTAAAAAAACTCCCAGCAAACCAAAGCCCCAGTCCAACCAGGCCGGGAGTGACTCAGCAGTTGAGGATCAACCTTGGATCCAGGAGATTGTGGTTTGATTCCTGGTCAGGGCGCATACCCGGCTTGTGGGCTTGACCCCCAGTTGGGGGCATTGCAGGAGGCAGCTGATCAATGATTCTCTCATTACTGATGTTTCTATCTCTCTTTCTCCCTCTTCCTTCTTGTCCCTGAAGTCATTAAAGATATATATAAAATAAATAAATAAATAAAAATGCCCTGGTCTGGACAGTTTCACAAGGGAGTTTTACCAAGCATTCAAAGAACTAACTTGTATCCTCCTCAAACTATTCAAAAAAACCCAAGAGGAAGATAGACTTCCAAGCTCTTTTTGTGAGGCCAGCATTATCTTAATTCCTAAACCAAATAAAGATACTACAAAGAAAGAAAATTATAGGCCAATATCACTGATGAACATAAATGCTAAAATTTTGAACAAAATATTAGCAATTTGGATTCAGCAATATATTAAAAAGATCATACATCATGACCAAGTGGGATTTATTGTAGAAATTCAAGGCTGGTACAACATTCGCAAATCAATAAACATGATACATCACATAAACAAATTGAAAGACAGAAATCACATATTCATATCAATCGACACAGATAAAGCATTTGACAAAATCCAACACCCATTTTTGCTAAAAACTCTCAGCAAAGTAGGAACAGAGGGATCATCCCTCAACATAATAAAGACCATATACAACAAACCTACAGCCAACATCATACTTAATGGGCAAAAACAACAAACATTTCGCTTAAGAACAGAAATAAGGCAGGGGTGTCCACTTTCACCACTCTTATTCAACATAGCACTGGAAGTCTGAGCCACACCAATCAGACAAGAAGAAAGCATAAAAGGCATCTGAATTGGAAAGGAGGAAGTAAAACTGTCATTATTTGCAGGTGACATGATATTATACATAGAAAACTCTAAAGACTCCACCAAAAAATTACTAGATTTAATAAATGAATTCAGCAATGTAGCAGAATACAAAATTAACACCCAGAAATCGATGGCATTTGTATACACCAACAATGATCTTCAGAAAGAGAAACAAGGAAAACAATCCCATTTACCATTGCAATAAAGAAATTAAGATACTTAAGAATAAACTTAACCAAGGAGGTAAAAGACCTGTAGCCCCAAAACTACAGGACTTTGCAAAAAGAGAGAGAGGAGATATAAACAAGTGGAAGAATATACCATGTTCATGGACTGGAAGAATTAACATCATTTAAATGTCCATACTACCAAAGCAATCTACAGATTCAACACAACCCCTATTAAAAATATCAATAGCATATTTCACATCTAGAACAAATATTAAAAATTTATACGGAACCCAAAAAGACCTGGAATAGACTGCAGCAATCTTGAGAAAGAAGAACAAAGATGGAGGGATCACAATACCAGATATCAAGTTGTACTACAAAGCCACTGGAATCAAAACAGCCTGGTACTGGCACAAGAACAGACATATAGATCAGTGGAACAGAATAGACCCAAGCCATTATGGTCAATTAATATTTGATAAAGGAGGCAAAACATACAATAAAGACAGTGTCTTCAATAAATGGTCTTGGGAAAACTGGACAGGTACATGCAAAAAATGAAACTAGACCACCAACTTACACCATACACAAAAGTAAATGAAAAATGGATAAAAGACTTAAATGTAAGACATGAAACCATAAAAATCCTAGAGGAAAACATAGGTGGCAAAATCTCAGACATCTCTCATAGCAATATGTTTGCTGATACATCTCCTAGGGCAAGAGAAACAAAGGAGAAAATAAACAAATGGGACTGCATCGAAATAAAAAGCTGCACAGCAAAAGAAACCATCAACAAAATGAAAAGGGGGCCCACTGTATGGGAGAACATATTTGCCAATGACACATCTGATAAAGGGTTAGTATCCAAAATATATAAGGCACTCATACAACTTAACAAAAGGAAGACAAACAATCCAATTAAAAAATGGTCAAAAGAACTGAATAGACACTCTCCAAAGAGGACATGCAGATGGCCAAGAGACACATGAAAAAATGCTCAGTGTCACTAATCTAGGAATATATCCTAAGAAACCCGAAACACCAATCAGAAAGAATTTACGCACCCTTATTCATAGTAGCATTATTTACAATAGCTAAGATCTGGAAACAGCTCAAGTGCCCATCAGTAGGTGATGGATAGAAAAGCTGTGGGGCATTTACACCATGGAATACTATGCAGCTGTAAAGAAGAAGGCTCTTGTGCCCTTTGGAACAGCATGGATGGAACTTGAGAGTATTATGCTCAGCGAAAAAGGCAGTTAGAGAAAGACAAGTATCACATGATTCACTCATGTGGAATATAATGAACAGAATAGATCCAGAGATAGAAGCATGGAACCGACTGAGGGATCTCAGAGGGAAGGCAGGGGTCGATCACCGGGTGGGAACTTATATGCATATAGCATAACCCATGGACACAGACAGTAGTGTGGTAAAGGCATAGGGAGGTGGGGTGAGGGGTAGAAGTGGTCAATGGAGAAAAAAAGGGGACATTTGTAATACTTTCAACAATAAAGATAAATAAATAAAAACTGAAATGAAAAAAAACAAAGAAAAATAAAGAAAAGTCAACCACTCCTGGATCTGAAACTGTAGGAAATAAGATTGAGAAAAACCTCAGACTGCCTAAAGACTAGGTGAAGGAGGTGACATTTCTGCTCAGTTTCACAGCCTCAGGGTTGTCATTAGTAAGTGGAGGAGAGTCAGGGGGTCAGGGAAGCAGAAGAAAAACAGGCGGGTCTTCACAATTCAGCCTCGGGGGGAACTATTGGTACATGGAACTGCCTAGAAGCAAATGGATCAGAAACTTAGCTTGGAGGAAATTGTGTTGCTAAAGGATAGGGATCTCAGAAGGAAGGTGGGCATGGGGAGAGATTAATGTCTATATGCATAACCCATGGACACAGACATTGTTATGGGGAAGGCCTGGGGGGGTGGATGCGGAGTGGAGGGGATCAATGGGGGAAAAAAGGGGACATCTGTAATACGTTCAACAATTAAAATAAATTTTTTAAAAAAGTGATTCTGGACTAAAAAGAGTCTGTGCTTGAAGCTTAAAATAACCCTTAGGCCCCCAACTCTCCATGCACTGAAAGCAGGCTCCGGGAAGTGTACAGTAACCCACGGAGCACAGAGCCCAGGTGAATGGTTACGTGTCTGCTCCCTGTGTGTCCTCCACACAAGTCAGCACCATCCTGGGAGCCCTCCTGACTGGCCCGCTTTGCTCCAGAACAGAACTGTCATCCCCGAGTCCCCTCCATGCTTGCATTAAGTGATCCAATCAAGGGTGCCCTGTCTTCCTGCTATTCCCCAAACATTTGCTGAGGCCTTACTATGTGCCAAGCTCTGTGCCATGTGTTGGAGAGACCCTCCTGGAGCTGACAGCCTCTGAGGGGAGCAGATGGCACACACACATTGGTACACACAGTACAGCCTGGAGGCTTTCCTCACTGAAATGGGAGCCCCCAGAAGTTTGAGAGCAGGGGGGACACATTCTGATGATGGTTTTAAAAGATCACTGTTACTGCAATCTAGTGCTGAAGAGAGGCTGGGAGATGCAGTTCCCAGGGAGATGACGGGGTGCCGTATTCCCAGATGAGCCTTAGAGGGTCTCACTGTCAGGAAGAGGAGAGGGAGGGGACCTGCGCAGTGCACATCTCTGCCTTGCAGTCTGGCCCGGGAAAGCCAGGGAGGGCACCTAGTGGTGCCTCCCGCATGGTGTCCCAAGAGGATGTGCGGCAGAGTGTTTGAGGATGGGGGGGGGGGTTCTGGGAGTCACAGTAGGTGGCTCATTTCAGTACTGGCTGGCCTCTGACTCAATCTGACCACCTGATGATGAGGCCTTGTTGGAGACTGAGTCAGAGTCCTCGAATCCCCTGGGCAGCAGCCCTCTGGGTGGTTCTGAACCGGCCTGCATGCTCCCTTGATGGGGCTCTTCCCGCTTCTTTCACTCCCTGACTTGGAGAAAGCTCTTGTGGTAAGGAGCAATGGGCCAGTCGTACCACCTTCCTGGGCCTCAGCTTCCCCATCTTGACAGTGGAAGTAATGATGGGTAGTAGTGACCTCACAGAGCTGTCAGGAGGCTGAGGAAACTTAGGCTCAAAGAGAAGCTGGCATGGGGCTGGGCACAGGAGGAGCCTCTGGGGAATGCTGTTTCCAAATGGCAACCAAAGTTTTTCCCCCCTGTCGGCTTGTGCTACCTCTTGGCCATTTCCTGCCTTTTCCTCCCTGCCCTCAATTCAATGAGCCAGTGTCATTCTGGTTTCTGAGCTTCAAAAGCCTAGACCACTGGGAATGGAAGGCCTCACGGGAGGCCTTTAAAAAGGTAGTGAAAGTTTACTGTATGCTGAGTACTCTTGTAATTGCTCTGCACACACTATCTCCTGAAACCCTAGTGCCGATCTGTGAGGCATGTGCTCTCATTCCTTCATTGCACAGGTGAGAGAACCAAGGCACAGAGAGGTTATGTGTGCTGCCCAGGGGCACACAGCTAGTGATGGCAGAGGCGGTGTGGCTTTGGGCTCCTGGATTCTTCCCACTACCTTTCTGCTGTGTACTGCAGTGGGAGGCTGGAGTCCCCAGCAGCCTCTCCCAACACCCAGGGAGATTTCCAGGGCTCCAGGCCATGATAGCAGGTAGGATTGTCCTGCCACCCACAGGAGAAGTGGCTGGTGGAGCCTCACCTGCCAGGAGGAGTGCAGGAGTGGCAGGGGACTAGGAGAAGGCTCGGGGGAGCTGAAGGGGAGTGCAGGAGAGATGCTGGCCAAGGGGACTGGAGGAGGGCAGGGCAAGAAAGGTCCTCCCAGATGTAGGCCATTTGAAGGGTTCACATCACTGGGGCTCCACCCAAATTGACCAGATTCAATTTCTGTCAGAGTAGCACTCAAAAAATAAATTTGAGATATTAAAAAATATCTTTAAAAAATTTATTGAGCCCCGCTGGCTTGGCTCAGAGGCTGAGCATGGACCTATGATCCAGGAGATCGCAGTTTGATTCCCAGTCTGGGCACATGCTGGGTTGCGGGCTCGATCCCCAGCAGGGGGGTGCAAGAGGCAGCCGATCAATGGCTCTCTCATCATTGATGTTTCTCTCTCCCTCTCCTTTCCTCTCTCTGAAATCAATACAAACATATTTTTTTTAATTAAAAAACATTTCTTGAACATTGGAGGCTGTGAATTGAGTATCATATGGGCTCCATGCTCAATACAAGTCCATGATTATTGTCTCTTTGCTGTGGAGGCAAAATGGAATTGTGTGTGTGTGTGTCTCATGCGTGTGTGTGTTAGGTGTGTGTATGCCTTTCTGAATGTGTGCATGTGTATGCGCCTGCTGGGGTGAGTGTTGCCTGCTCTCAGAGGGCTGTGCACAGACGCCCCTCTCTGTCCCCAACCCCAGAACCTGTGCTGTTTCTCACCCTTTCATATTCAAATGGTAGCCTGGTTCCCAGCGTGCCCTGGGGACTTAAGGGCTGACTGGGTATTGTTGGAGAGGGATGAATGGGTGAGCTCATCGCCTGGCTTGTGACAATAATTCCTGCTTGAGCCTGGGACTGGCACCCCCATCTGCTTCAAAGAGGGGCTCACCCCACCCCATCTGCTTCAAAGAGGGGCTCACCCCACCCCATGCTGGTCATTGCCTGGGTGCCCAAGCCATTTATTCAGTCCAGAAACATGGGACAATACAAACAACAGCAACAGCTGACATTTATTTATGGAGAGACTGTGGTAGACACAGTGCCAAGCCCTCTTTCTTTCACCTTTTTGTAGCTCCATTTCATGGAGGAGGAAACTGAGGCAGAGAAAGTTGCCCAAGGGCAGACAGCTACTAAGTGTAAGGATTTGAATTCAGGCATATAGTCCCCAGAGGCCTCACCTCATCCACCACACTAGCTGCCATCCGCCTAGTTGGTGCCTGGCTGGTGGTGTTGTGGGCGGGTGGTACCGTGGGCAAGTGATGCTGTGAGCTAGTGGTGGGTGGAAAGAGCAGAGCCCCTCTGGGAGGCTGGGTGCCTGCACCCTGTCAACCCCATTCCCCTCTCAGGCTCTCTCACCCTTATTGGAGCCATTCTTCCCCAAAATCTGGCTTGCCTTAGTCCTGGCAACACCCCCTGTGTCCTGGACCCTGCCTTTAGACTTGGGCCTGGCCTCCCTGCCTCCTGGAGGCTTCCCTGTCCTCAGCACAGCTGCTGGGTGTCTTTTCTACAACTTCCACCATTCCTTGGCCTCCATGCCTCCCAACTGTGCTTGAGCCAAAACTTATGTTTCTCCTGGCATTCACCCGTTGTAATCTGGTCCCGTCCCCCAGCTTCAGTAGCGCTGTTCTGGGGCGGGTGGAGCAAGCAGAAGGCAGAGATGGGATCAGTACTGAGCTTCCCAATGCTGGAGGAATGTAAGTGGGGCTGCTGGATGCTTCGACTGAACTTGGACCTGAGCCAGGGACCCACAGTGGGAGGCAGCCATTCCGGCAGAAGCCGTTGGGAACAGCTGCAGGCTGCTCCAGCACTGACCCCCCACCCTGGGCCTCTCAGGTCGCAGATGTTCCTGCTCCACCCCTGCCTGCGAGGGGAGGAGTGGGCCCCTTGACAGGTCCAGGCTGGGCTACACACAGGAAGCCAGAGATTCATGGGCCCAAAGGGCTGGGTAGCATCTTGCCTGCAGTAGCTGTGGGGTAGATGGAAAAATGGGGCGGGTGGAGCTTTGGAGTGAGGTACTTTTGGGTTCTTCTCCCTTTTTGATCAACTGTGAAGTCAGCAAACCTCTTGGCACCTCAGTTTCCTCACCTGAGAAAAGGAATGGGACGCACCACCGCATCCCAGAGTCACTGCTCGTGTCAAGAGCTTCCATCGGAGAGGGGCCTCCTGCATCGAGCATTATTTTTCTTTTAAATAAAAATAGCATTTCTGTAAAAGGCCACTTGATCCGTGCATTTGGGACTACAGTTTTCTCAGTGGAGTTCTGGGATGCCAGCTCCTATGCCTGGCATCAGTTCCCTGAGCCTCAGTTCCCCTTCATCGAAGGGCGCAGTGAGGGCCTTGCTTTGTGTGGGGCCTGAGGAGCGAGTGAAGCCGAGCTGTGAGCAGGCCGCGGAGCTCTCCCTCCTGAGAGCGCTGCTTCCCCCAGCCTGTGGCCTGTGCTCGCTCCACCCTGGGGCTTGGAAGTCAAGAGACGCCCTCACTGCTCTGCTGGGCAGGGGGAAGAGGGCTCAGGGATCCTGTCCCTGCTGGGCGGGTCCCGCTCCCCGGCAGTGGGAGTCACATTGCCCTCAGTCAGGGAGATCACCACCTGTCTAAACAAGGAATGGTGGCCCGCTGCCGTCTCCCAAGCACCACACGCCATCGCGTGCTCCTGCCCAAACACTCACCGAGGGTCGCCTGGTCAGGCTCCCCTCTCTGGCCTTAGTCTTCCTATCTGTGCAAAGGTCTCAGCTTCTCTGCTCTAGGTCGAAAGCCCCAAACAGTTCCTCCTAAAGTGCGAGTTAGGGCCCAGGTGGAACTGGAAAGACCACCCGCTCCCCAGCAACCCTGCTCCCTACAGGTGGGGAAACTGAGGCCTGGCGCGGGAAGGTAAGTTAGATGAGGAGGAGCCGCAGGAGGAAGGCGCGGGGAAGGTGTCGGCTGGAGGAGGACCCGGACACCCCCCTGCTCAGGCACCACCGGCCCCTGCTTGGGGCGCTGTCAACAGTCTGTTTTGTTCACCTTCCCCTGTTCTCCCCCATGTGCCCAAAGCTTCAGTCCCACTGAGCTGGGCCCCGGCCTGGAGCACGCCCGCATTTCCCCATCTTCATCCCTCCACGCTCGATATTCCTCCGTCAAAAGAGCCCCTTCCGTCTGACAATTTAATCCATCTTTTCCGGATGAACGCATTTGCCGCCCTGGTCTCTCCCCCACTCCAGTGGGGCCTCCTCCTCGCTGTTCCTCGAAACTGCTCCGCACAGCCCGCCTCTGGCCTTGGCTCTCACTCGTGTTCCCTTTCCTCAGAGTGCTCTTCCCAGGTGTCCTCAGGGCTTGCTCCCTCCTGTCACACAGGCCTCCTCTGCCCAAACGTCCCTGTGCAGGAAGGCCATCTACAGTCGCCTCCACAGTGACCCTGTCCTTTACTCTGCCTGCCCTGCTTTACTCTCCAGGTCTGCTCGCCTGTTGATGCATGAGCACGACCTGTCGTCCTGGCTGCAGTGAGGGGTCCAGGAGGCAGGGAGAGCCTCTCGTTCACAGTGTTTGCCCACTGCAGGTGCGCAGGAGCCCCACCTGGAAAACAGCTGTGGAATGAATGAATAACCTTTCTTAAAATGCCCATTGCCATCTTTTAATATAGTATTTCTCTCATGAAACAAACTGGGAACTCCTTCAGGGTAGGAAAACGCATTGTCCGTCTGTATCCCCAGGTGGGTCAGAGCATGGGCCTGGGCGCCCCACCTCCGTGCCCTTGGAGCCTGCCCTCCGACTGCCCGGAGGGAGCTGACCTGTCCATCAAGGCGAGAGGAACAGGTGCTCCGGACAACAACTGGCACCATCTGCTCGGGAATCGCCTGGCCAGGTTGAATGGAGCTGCATGAGTGAGCCCAGGCAAGACCCGCTAAGGACAAGCTGAGATTTGCCAGCCCGCAGACCAGAGAGAAATAATAAGTCATTGCTGTTTGAAGCTACTGTTTTGAGGTAGAGTGTTACACAGCAATAAACAACTGACAACAGCCACTGTCCTGATTGGAAATCTGACGTCCTGGGCCAGCCTGGGAGACAGGTCATGCTCATACATCAATAGGCGAGCAGACCTGGAGAGTAAAGCCAGCCTGGGACAGGTCTGGCTTTGGAAGAGTGTCTGAAATGCCCCAGGAGGCTGGCCTATCTGGTGATGCCCCTTTCAGAGGGAGCCCAGGAGAGCTGCGTATTCGTAAGGTCATTCACTTGGGCCTATTTCCTGCCCATCCCAGTGCTGTAAGCTGAGGATCCAGAGATGGACCCCAGTTTCTAATCTTAAAATGCTTCCTGTCTTCTGGGGGAGACAGACAGGAAAGCCAGCAGTGACAGTGTGAGGTGTAAGGGCGTGAGGGTGGTAGTGGGGGCAAGAACTATGAGAAACACTGTACCAACTTAAGTGCTTACAGGTCTCAGGCACATTTCTAAGCACTGCAGGAACTATCTCAGACAGTTCTCACAATGGCCACAGCCTGGGGAGGAAAGTCTTGTCATTTTCATTCTCAGTTTATAATGAAGAAACTGAGGCACTGAGAGGTAGAAAACATTCCCTGGGTCAGAAAGCCAGTAAGTGGTGGATCTCAGCACAATGACGGATCCCAGAGAAGGGAGTAATTATATCCACCGGGGGCAGGGAAGGCTTTTCTGAGCAGGGGCGATTTGATCTGGTCTTTGAGGGATGCACAGAAGTCCACCAGGCAGACAAGCAGTGGGAACAGCATGTGCAGGCTTGAGGCAAGAGGAAGAAGCCAGAGTTGGCCCAGCCAGGGCCATCACACTGGAAACCACAGCCCGGGAGACAGAAGCAGGGCTTGGGAGGGCTGTGTGTGGGCTGAGAAACCATCTCTGCAAATGAACGTTGGTCTAGAAGGATGTGACAGTGGGACTGCTCCGACACCTCCCTTTCCAGCCAGCCCAGGATCCTGTCTGCTGTGAGGGATAGGGCCGGAGGGTGGGCTCTGTGCGGAAAATCAGCACAGAGAGACCCAGCTCAGGGGCATGGCATCCTATATATTCACTATTTATCCACCACTTTGACATAGAGCATGTGTAGTTTTCCCTCCAAACTAGGACACTTGGAGACAAAGGAGGCACTAGCCATGGTTGCCCCAGGATGAGAGGTGTGAAGCAGGACAGAGGTCACATAGCAACACACACGGCACCTACCGTGTGCTCTACAATTATTAACTCATTTAGTCCTGATCGACCTCATAAAGGGGGTTGCTGTTATCCCCATTTTCCAGGTGAAGAAACTGAGGCACAGAGAAAAATTCTCAGACGTTAGCACCTACTATGTGTTAAGCACTGAGCTAGCTGGACCATTTCACCCTGAAAACATCTACAAAGAACATTTTGGGAACCCCACTTACAAATTAAGAAACTGAGGCTCTGAGACCCAGCCCAAGGCCAAATGATTTCCAACGTCAGCCTTTCTCAACTGCCTGACTGGGCCTCCTCGCTACATACGCCTCAACCAGAGCCTCCTGCTGCCGGCTTTCCCCTTGTCTCCTCTTTCCCATTTCTCCAGTGGCTGCTGAGGGAGAGGTGTGTCTCCCACAGAAAGCGTGTGTGTTCTTTTAGGCAGGAGAGGAACACTAGGGGAGGAGGGGCCCGGCCACCGGGCAGAGGCTGTGGGTGGGTTGGGGGTGTGGACAGTTGGCAGAACTGTGGAGTTGAACCTCTCGGGTCAGACATCCCCCCACACACTGAAGCAATGAGGTGCACAAACGAGTGGCCCTGTGGGCGGGGCAGCCTTTTCCGGGATTCCAGCCCTCATGACTGGGTTCTGGTGTCTGGGCCACTCTGCCAGTCATTGACTCACTGGGCAACTTTATGTATGGCACTTCCCTCTCTGGGTCTCTGGGTCCCATCGGAAGCCCAGGAACTTAGCCTCAAAGCTCCCTTAGAGCCTTGGGTCCTATAAGCTGGCTGTGCGTGGTTACGGACTCTGGATTCAGGGTTAGGAGGCTTGGATTCAAATCCAGGCTCTGCTTTATTCAGATGTGTGACCTCAGGGCAAGTGATTCAACCTACTCTACCTGCTCACCCGGCAAACAGGACGGTGAGGGTGACGACCATGCCCCACGGGCTGCTGTGCAGACTCAGCGGGTGAACAGACGAAAGTGTTTAGAACAGCGCCAGGCTCGGAAGAGGAGCTGTTTTGTGTTTGTTATTATATCGCCTTCTAGAGTGAACATGAGAAAAGAGACTCAAAGGTGGGGAGGGAGACAGCTCGGGATGGGAGTCCTCAAGCCGAATGCTGACTCCAGCCAGCTCCCTATCTTCAGGCCAAAGTCCCTGCCCAGGGCCTGGGGCTGGCAGGGATGTGGGGTCAGGGGACTTGGGCAAAGGACGGGTGGGGTAGTCTGGTTGTGGGAGGGCACCAGGAACAGACAGGACATTGTGCTGAGGGAGCCATGCCCCAGTACCTGCTGGGAACGAGGGCTGGCAGTAGAGGGCGGGGATGGGCAGTGTGCCTGGGAATCTGGACCCACTGCTGTGGCCAGAGCTGGAGGGACCACAGCCCCAGCCAGCCCGGCACCTCTCCAACCTCAGCCATTTGGGCGCCACCTTTGAGATTTTTCGCCTTACAAGTGAGCATTACTATAATTTATTTCACGCTTGTCTTGATTTTAAATTTACTTTTTCATTTAAATTTTTTTGATCTTAGTTATGCTCACATGGTTCAAAAATCAAAGTTTCATAAGCACTGGGCAGAATCTGCCTCTGGCCCCAACTCCCATCACCTGGCCCTTCCCCATGGACCATGGCTATTATTCTACATCAGCAAATACCATGAATTTAATATGTTTCTCCATTGTAAAGACAATACAAGGCATGCAATGCACATTGTCCTATAAGACACTTTTTAAACAAAATATTATTTTTTAAATCAACTTTTCTATTTAAGTGAATTTAAATGAAAAATACTCAGCACTTCCTGTAAACAGGAGGCAGCCGTAACAATGAACACAAAGCAAGAGATCCAGGCCAATGCATTAGCCAGGTCCTACTGTTGTGGGACCCTGGGCCTAAGTTCTGACTTCCCTCTTCCAGAGGGACTAGCAAATGTCAGTGGGAAGCTGAGCCACCCAGCACTAAGCTGACGCTGTTTCTGTGAGATAATCAAAAGGACTAAAAATATTTGGACTGGAAATAGCTTTCCCACCTTGGAATGTGATGTATTTAATGGTATTTAATGCAGTACTGCAATCCTGTCAGCAGTGTAAGCACACACTTTGGGAAAATCTCATGTAGTCCAAAAAGCTAGGTATCTTAAAGAAAGGTAAATTGAGGCTCAGAAAGGGGAGAAGACTCAAAATAATCCTGCTAGTTGGTGGTAGAGCCTTGAAGAAAGCTCAGATCTCCAAGGCCCTGTTTACACCACCAGGGACAGGATGAACCTGGGGGGGGGGGCGGGGGGGGGGATAATGGGGGGGGGGTGTTAGTTTGGGAACAAATGTGTCCCATCCCTCCTCCACTCAAGCTCTTCCCTCCCCCCCAAGACTTCATTTGGCCAACCTTTGTGGTTTAGTCAAAGTCATCTAATTTGCTGGCATGTAGTTGTTCACAGTAGCCCATTTTACTTCTGTGAGGTCAGTAGTAATGTCTCCTCTTTTATTTCTGACTTTAATAATTTGAGTCTTCTATATATTTTTTGGCGAATCAACCTATTTATCAATTTTGCTGACCTTTTTCAAAGAATCAGTTTTTGGTTTCATTGATTTTTCTTTATTGCTTTTCTTTTCTCTATTTCTAATCTTTATTATTCCCTTCCTTCTGCTTGCTTTAGGTTTAGTTTGCTCTCCAGTATCTTAAGGTGGAAAATTTGGTTGAGACCTTTCTCCTTTTTGAATCTAGGCATTTACAGCTATTCACTTCCTTCTAAGCACTGCTTTAGCTACAGCCCATATGCTTTGGAACGTTGTATCTTCATTTCTGTTCATTCAAAGTATTTTCATTTATTCCAAATATTTTTGAATTTCCCCTGTAATTCCTTCTTCGAAACATTGGTTATTAAGGAGTGTGTTAATTTCCACATATTTGTGGGTTTTAAAAATTTCTTTCTGTTATTGATATCTAATTTCATTTCATTGTGATTTGAAAACATACTCTGCATTATTTATACCATTTTAAATTTAGGAGGTTAGCTTTGTGGCCTAACATATAGTCTATCCTAAAATGTTCCATGTACACTTGAGCAGAATATATATTCTGCTATTGGGCGGAGTGTTCTATAAATGTGTCAGGTTTAGTTGGATTATAGTGCTATTCGGGGTCACTTATTTCCTTTTTGATTTTCTGCCTAGTTAACATAGCCATTACTGAAAATAAGTACTGTAATGTCCCAGTTTTAGTGTTGCATTGTCTACTTTTCAATTCTGTCACTTTTTCCTTTATATTTTGGGACTCTGTTGTTAGGTGCACATATATTTATATTTGTTATGATTGACTTTAAAATCCACCTTTATCTCTAGTAACATTTTGTTGTTGTTTTAAAAGTCTGTTTTGTCTGATATTAGTATGGCCATTCCAGCTTTTATTATGGTTGATGTTTCCATAATATATCTTTTTACATCCTTTTACTTTAAATCTATTTGTATCTTTAATTTCTATCTTTAATTTTCTTGTAGATATCATTAAGCTGGATCTCATTTTTAAAGTCTAGTCTAACAATCTCTGCTTTTTGATAAGATTGTCTAATTCGATTTATGTTATTATTAACATGTTCGGATTTATATTTGCCATGTTACCTCTTGTTTTCTATGTCTCCTGTCTTTTCTGTTTCTCTATTCCTCTTTTCTTGCTTTCTTTTGCATTTAGTAAATATTTTCTAATAATTTTTAATCATTTCAATCAAAATGATTCTTTAATCACTTTTTACTATATATTTTTTTCATTTTTTTTCTCTTATAAATTTATCTTTATTGTTGAGAGTATTACAGGTATACCATTTTCCCCCCAATTGACCCCCTCCACTTCGCTCCCACCCCCTCCCAAGGCCTTCACCCTGTTATTGACTGTGTCCATGGGTTATGCATATGTGCATATAACTTCTTTGGTTAACCTCTTCCCACCCTCCACCCCCCTTCCCCCTTTCCTCTGAAATATGATCGTCTGTTGCATGTGTCAATGTCTCTGGATCTATTTAGTTCATCAGATTCTTTTGTTCATTAGCTTCTTCTTAAAGAAGACCCTTCAACATTTCCTGTAGTGCTGGTCTGGTGGTGATGAACTCCTTTAGCTTTTTCTTATCTGTGAAGCTCTTTATTTGACCTTCAATTCTAAATGATAGCTTTGCTGGGTAGAGTAATCTTGGTTGTAGTTCCATGTGTTTCATCACTTTGAGTATTTCTTGCCACTCCCTTCTGGCCTGCAAAGTTTCTGTTGAGAAATCAGCTGACAGTCATATGGGTGCTCCCTTGTAGGTAACTAACTGCTTTTCTCCTGCTGCTTTTAAGATTCTCTCTTAGTCTTTAACCTTTGGCATTTTAATGATGATGTGTCTTGCTGTGGGCCTCTTTGGGTTCCTCTTCTTTGGGACCCTCTGTGCTTCCTGGACTTGAAAGTCGATTTCTTTCCCCAGGTAGGGGAAGTTTTCTGTAATTATTTTTTCCAATAGGTTTTCAATTCCTTGGTCTCTTTCTGCCTCTTCTGGCACCCCAATAATACGAATGTTGGGCCTCTTGAAGTTGTCCCAGAGGCTCCTTATACTATCTTCATATTTCTGGATTCTTTTTTCTTTTTGCTCTTCTGGTTGGGTGTTTTTTGTTTCTTCATGTTCCAACTTGCTGATTTAATTCTCAGAATCCTCTACTCTACTGTTGATTCCCTGTAAATTATTCTTCATTTAAGTTAGTTTGTTCTTCATTTCTGACTGGTTCTTTTTAATGTTATTGATGTTTTCACTAATTTCCTTGAAATTTTCATTGAATTCCTTGAGCATCCTTATAACCATTGTTTTGAACTCTGTATCTAGTAGCTTGTTTGGCTCTATTCATGTAGTTCTTTTTCTGGAGATTTCTTCTGTTCTTTCCTTTGTGACATGCTTCTTTGCCTCCACATTTTGGCTGCTTCCAGGTGTTTGTTTCTATGTATTAGCTAGAGCTGCTATGTCTCCTGGAATTTGTAGAGTGGCTTTGTGTAGTAGGTGTCCTGTAGGGTCCAGAGGCTCAGCCTCCCCAGTCACCTGAGCTGGGCCTTCTAGGTGCTCCCCTGTGTGGGCCGTGTGCACTGTCCTGTTGTAGTTGAGCCTTGGTTGCTGTTTGCGTCCCTGGGAGGAACTGACCCCCAGGCCAATCAGCTGTGAGGACCAGCTGCAACTACAGCCAAAGAGCTGCTGTGCTGGAGACACCCCTATGGAGCAGGATTTACTTCAGTGGAGCTTTGGTTCACCAAGTGCGCCCCTTGAGTGTGTCACTTGTGGCTGTGGTAGGGTTGTAATCCAGCGTGGTCAAGTCTGACCACCAGGTGCACTGTCTCTGGGGCCTCCCTGGAGGTGCAGAGTCAGCCTCTGCCAGTGCCTTGCCCAGGGCCACCCAGCATGAGCTACACAGCAAACCGTAGTTGGCTGCTACTTGTGCTGGGCTTGGAGGTGTCCAGGAGAGGCCAAGCTCTGAGCCAATGCAGCTGCCGCTAGTGCCAGGCCTGGGTCGCTTATCAAGCCGTATGGGGCAGCTGCTGCTTGTTTGAGAGACTTTAGGAAAGTCCTAAGCATGAAGCTCGAGAGGCCACTTGCACAGAAAAGCCCCTGGAAATGGCCCGGATGAGCCTGCAGGTGGGGAGGGGCGGGGCCTCCGGGAATCACGGGGCGGGGCCAAAGGTATGAGTCAGGGTCTAGGGATTCAAACATGGCCCCTGCCTGCCGGCTGTGTGCGGGGAGGACTGGTCAAAGGAGCCATGGCCTCCGCCAGCCCTTCTGCCCAGGAGGAAGCCGCCCTCCACCTCTCACCCGGATTCCAGGCAGGTTAGTTCCTCCCCGAGTGTCCCGGGTCCTTTCAGGCTGCTGCCCAGCGCTGGGCTCAGGGGGAGCGTCCGAGTGAGTCCGTGCCGGGCCCTTTAGAGGAGCTGCTGGGGCTCCCACAGCCTCCACGACCCTCAGCCACAGTCCCTGCTGGTTTCACGGCCCGGAGTTGTGGGGGCGTCTCTTCCCGGCCTGGAGCCCTGGGCTGGGGGCCTGCTGTGGTGCTGGGACCCCCCCCTCCTCCGGGAAAACTCCGCCACCGAGATTCCCTCCCGGGTTTCAACCGCAGCACCGGGGTGGGCCCGCGTCGGCTTCTCGGTGATTCAGCCCCGATCCACCCGTGTCTGCGCCCCTCCTCCCGCTCTTGGTGCTGCTTCAGCTCCCTGGTTGCGGGGCTTCTGTTCAGCCAAGTTTCAGGAGGTTCTGAGTGATGGTGGTTCTGTGTTTTAGTTGTAATTTTGATGTGGTTGCGGGAGGCGGCGGGTGCAGCTGTTACCTACGCTGCCATCTTGTTTCTCCTTTACTATATATTTTTTAATTATTTACTTAGTGGTTGCCCTAGGGCTTACTATATACATCTTACCTTTTCAGAATAAGTTTCAGATTTATACTAGCTTAATTCCGGTGAGAAATAGAAATCTTTCTTCCATGTTGATCTATTCCATTTTCTCCCCTTTTGTGATATTATTTCATATGTATTATATCTATAAATACTACAAACACAACAATGTTTTTATAACTATTAATTTATATAAGTTAAAGTCTTTTGAAGAAGTTAAGAGAAGAAAAGAGAGCAAGTCCAGTTGGCCCTTTGTATTTGCAGGATCTGAAGAGTCAACCAACTGCCGATAGAGAACAGTATTTTTTTTAATCCTCACCTGAGGATATTTTTTCCATTGATTTTTTTAGAGAGTGGAAGGGAGGGAGGAGGGGGGGAGAGAGAAACATTGATGTGAGAGAGACATATTGATTGGTTACCTCCTGCTCCCACCCTGACCAGGGCAGGGGATCAAACCTGCAACTGAGGTATGTGCCCTTGATCTGGAATTGAACTCTCGACCCTTCAGGCTGTGGGTTGATGCTCTAACCACTGAGCAAACCAGACGAGGCAGAGAAAAGTATTTTTTATCTGCAGTTAGGAGTCCACAGATGTGAAGGGCTATGTATTGTTCTATGCTATTTTACATAAGGTACTTGAATATCCATGGATTTTGATATCCATGGGGGTCCTGGAACCAATTCCCCATGATACTGTGGGATGACTGTATATGTTTTTAGTTTTTGTTATGTTAACCTTATTTATCATTTATGGGTCTTTTCATTTGTTCCTGTGGATTTGACTTACTATCTGGATTCAATTTCTTAGCCTAACATAGCTTTGCTCTCACCCACCTTCTTCAGCTGTCATTGACAAAAATATTACATTTCTATATGTTTTGGTGCAGCAATATCTTACATACATATTACCTTATATAATTGCTTTTAAAATAAGTTAATAGAAAAAAGGAGAAGAAACATGCACTTATACTGTCTTTTATAATTCCATAATTACTTTTGCCAGTTTTTTGTGTGTGGATTCAATTATTGTCTGGGGTCATTTGCTTTCATCCTTAGAACATCCTTTAGCTCTGGCAGGTGTGGCTTAGCTGGTTGGACATTGTCTTGTGCACCAAAACATTGCAGTTCGATTCCAGATCTGATTATGTGCCCAGGTTGTGGGCTCAATCCTCAGTAGGGGGCTTGCAGGGAGGGAGCCAATTGATGTGCTCTCACTTTGATGCTTCTCTCTCTCTCCCTCTCCCTTCCTCTCTCTAAAAGTCAATAAAAATATAAAAAAAGAACATCTTTAATATTACTTATAAAGCAGGTCTTTTAACAACAAATTCTCTGTTTTATCCTCTAATGTTTTAAATTCATCTTCATTTTTCAAAGACAGTTTGCTGTCTATAGGGTTTTTGGTTGACAGTTTATTTTTCTTTGAGCAGTTTAAATATGTTATCTCATTGCTTTCTGGCCTCCATTGTTTCTGATGAGAAGTCAGATGTTAATCTTTTTGGGACTCCCTTGTAAATAATGTAATTTTTCTCTTGCTACTGTCAAGATGTTCTCTTCCTCTTTTCCTTTTTTCTTTTTTCTTTTTTTTATCCTCACCTGAGGACATTTTTTCCATTGCTTTTCAGAGAGAGTGGAAGGGGAGGAGACAGAGAGAGAGAGAGAGAGGGAGGGAGGAAGAGAGAGAGAGAGAGGGAGAGAGAGAGAAAACCATCAATATGAGAGAGGCACATTGATTGGTTGCCTCCCGCACGCTCCCAGACCAGGGCGAGGAATCGAACCTGCAACCGAGGTACATGCTCTTGGCTAGAATTGATCCAGGAACCCCTCAGTCCACAGGTCGACACTCTAACCACTGAGCCAAACTGTCCAGGGCCTCTTTTCTTTTTGATTTCAGTATTTTTACTATGATGTGTTTGTTTGTGGATCTTTTTGTGTTTATTCTGCTTGGAGTTCACTGAGTTTCCTGAATATGTAGATTAAATTTTTCCCCCCAATGAATTTAGGTAGTTTTCAGCTATTTTTTCTTTGAATATTTTTCTGTGTTTTTTTTTTTTTTTTTAAAATATATCTTTATTGATTTCAGAAAGAGGAAAGGAGAGGGAGAGAGAGAGAGAGAGAGAGAAACATCAATGACAAGAGAGTCATTAATCGAGCCCGCAACCCGGGCATGTGCCCTGACTGGGAATCAAACCCCGATCGCCTGGATCCTAGGTCGACGCTCAACAGCTGAGCCACGCCCGGCCGGGCTCTGTGTTTTTTTTCTTACATTTATTTTCTTCTGATACTCTCTTTCATACACTGGGATATGAGGCTATTACACATATGTTTCCCTGCTTAATTATGTCCCACAATTCTTTGAGTCTCTGTTCTTTTTCCTTTTATTTTTTGGTCGTATTTTTCCTCTCTGCTCTTCAAATTTTATAATCTCTACCTTCAAGTTTACTAATTCTTTCTTATACCAGCTCAAATATACTGTTGAACCCCTTCAGTCAATTTTTATTTTAATTATTGTAATTTTCAACTTCAGAAGTTCCATTTGGTTATTTTAAAATCATTTCTATTGATTTTATAGTTTTTATTGATGTTCTCAATTTGATGTGGCATTGTCATCATACCTTTCTTTACTTCTGGTTTCCTTTAATTGTTTGAAAATATTTACAATTGCTATTTTGAAGTCTTTGTGTTTTAAGTCCAACATCTGGTCACTTTCATAGACAGTTACTGTTTTTTTCCCCTCTCTAGGATATGAGGCATACTTTTCTGTTTCTTTGTATATTTCATAATTTTTTGTTGTTGAAAGCTAGACATCTTAAATAATGTATTGGAGCAAATTTGCATCCTAGTCCTCCCTTTGGGGACTTGTTATTGTTACTTCCTTGTTTATTCATTTTGTGACTTGATGGATTATCTTATTGAAATTTATTTCTCCCCAATCATGAAATGTGTAGCTTCTGATGTTACTCCTCAGGGGACACAGTCTTGGATATACCCAGAGTCATTCTGGGAGGACAGACATTTCTACAGGAATCTCTTTTTAAATAGATTGGGGTGACATGGGTTAATAAAATTGTATAGGTTTCAGGTGTACAATTCTACAATGCATCATCTGTAGCCTATGCTGTGTGCTCACCAGGCCAGGTACAGCCCCCCTCCACCGCTGTTTATCCCCCTTTACCTCTGTACCGCCCCACCCCCGTCCCTCTGGTAAGCGCCATACTGTTGTCTGTGTATCTGAGGGTGTTTTTTTAGAATCAGTTTACAGGGAGCTCTTTGATTGTCTCTTTTCCTAACCACACCCAGTTATTTTTTCAGTTAGATATATTTTGTATTTTTGTTGTGATTTCTTCTTTGACCCATTGGTTATTGGGGACGCAGTATTTTAATTTCCAAAAAAGTGAGGACTTCTGAGTTATTAATTTCTACCTTAATTGTATTGTGGTCAGAAATTGTGTTCTGCTTGATTTCAACTCTTTGCTATGAGTAAAAAATTGCTTTGTAGACTAGAATATGGTCAATTTTATTTTATTTATTTTATTTTTTAATAATTACCTGAGGATACTTCTTTCATTGATCTTTAGAAAGAGTGGGAGGGAGGTGGAGAGAAAAAGAGAGAGAGAGAAACATTGATGTGAGAGAGACACATCAACTGGCTGCCTCCTGCACTCACCCTGATCGGGGTGAGGAGTGAGCCTGCAACCGAGGTAGATGCCCTTGACCAGGAGAGGAACCTGTAATCCTTTGATCAGCAGGCTGATGCTCTAGCCACCGAGCCAAACCAGCAAGGGCAAATATGGTCAATTTTTTTGTAATATGTCTTTATTGATTTCAGAGAGAGGAAGGGAGAGGGAGAGAGAGAGAGATAGAAATAATCACTGATTGGCTGCCTCCTGCACATCCCCTGCAGGGGAACAAGGCCACAATATGGGCATGTATCCTGCCTGGGAATAGAACTAGGAATCTAACTGAGACCTCCTGGATCATAGGTTGATACTCAGCGGCTGAGCCACACTGGTGAAGCAATGGTCAATTTTTAAATTTTTTTTAAAAAAATATCTTTATTGATTTCAGAGAGAGGAAAGGAGAGAGAGAGAGAGAGAGAGAGAGAAACATCAATGATGAGAGAGTCATTGATCAAGCCCACAACCCGGGCATGTGCCCTGACCGGGAATCAAACCCCGATCGCCTGGATCCCAGGTCGACGCTCAACCGCTGGGCGGGCTGTCAATTTTTTGATCAATGTTCCAACTGTGCTGGAAAAAGGGAAACATTTTTGTGTGCACAGTTCTACACATGTTAATTAGGTCATTTCTATTTGCCATGCTGTTCAAATCTCATGCATCCTTATTGATTTTTTTTTATCAATTACTGAGAGAAGTGTTTTACAGTCTGCCAGTATGACCATGGATTTTTAATTTTTTCCTTGTAGTTCTCACAATTTTTGCTTTATATATTTTGAGGCCAAGTTATTAGGTGTTTCAAAATTTTGAATTGCTATACAGAAGTGATAAATTGAATTTTTAATAATATGAAGTGCCCCACTTCATATGCCTACTAATGCTTTTTGATTTAATGTTTACTTTGCTTGGTGTTAACATAAGTGCACCTACTAATTTTTGGTCTTGTTATTTGTCTGCATATGCTCCATCATTAACTTTCAATCTATTAATTACCTTTTACTTTAGATGTATCTTTTGAAAATAGCACATAGTTACAGTTTTTTAAAAAAACAGCAATATGACAATATTTTTCTTATATTTGGAGGGATCTAATAAATTTCCACTTTATGTAATGCTGGTATATTTAGGTTTGAATCTAGCATCTTACTAAGTGCTTTTTATTTGTCCAACCTATGCCATTTTCCTTATTCTCTACATTGATGACTAATTTTGTATTTATCTGGGTTTTAATTATTGAAATTCCTCTGTTAGTTTGGAAATTATACACTGTTTTACTATTTTTCAGTAGTTACCCTAGAGATTAACATATGCATTATTCACATATCAAAGTCTAATATTAATTGATACTTTTACTCTTTTCCTGGACAATGCAAGGACCTTGGCATATTTGAATTCAAGCTATTCTCCTGATTTTTATGTTGTTGCTATAATTTATTTTAGTTTCCTATACATATTTAACACTCTAGATATTAATGTAATAGTATTTGTATTATTGGTATTCATTAGACTTGTATATATATTTTGAAACCTTTTGTTTTAAAATATTTTTTACTTACGTGGTATTACAAAAATAGTTCAGACAGCTCCCCTGTACCCTTCACTCAGCTACCCCATGACATTATCTTCATAACTATAGTTCAACAATAAAGACCAGGCAATAAACAATCAGGCAATGCAGTGAGCTAAACTATAGAGCTTATTTAAATTCACCAGATTTTTTACATGCTCTCATTCTTGTCAAGGGTTTGTTTAGAGTTCTGTGAAATTTCACATGCGTAGATTTATGTAACCATCATTGCAATCAGAATACAAAAATGTTTTAATATCCCAAGTAACTCTCATGCTACCCATTTAATCCCTGCCAACCACTAATCTGTTCTTTATAATTGGAATTCTATCATTTTGAGAATGTTATTAAATGGAATCATGCAGTATGTGACCTTATCAGATTGGCTGCCCCCCAGCCTCAGTATAATGTTTTTGAGATCTATACAAGTTGTTGCATGTATCAATAGTTCATTTCTTTTATTGTGGAGTAGTATTCCATTATATGGATGTATCAAAGTTCATTTAACTATTCGTCTATGGAGGAGCATTATGGTTATTTTCAGTTTTTGCCTATTAACAAATAATGCTGCTATGAACATCTCTGTATAGGATTTATGTGGACATAAGTTCTCATTTCTCTGAGGTAAAATGCCCAGGAGTGTGATTGTTGAGCTGTATTGTAGTTTTAAAGAAACTGTCAAACTATTTTTCTGAGTAACTATAGCATTCTACATTCCAATGAGCAATGCATGAAAGACCCAGTTTTTCTATATCCTCACCAAATTTTGATAGTCTGTATTTTTCATTTTAATAGATGAAATGAAATTTAATTTATGTTAAATAAATGTGTAGAGATATGTCATCATGATCTTAATTTGCTTTTCCCTAATGACTAATGATATTGAACATTTTTTTTAGAACAACTCCAAAAGCTCTTTAATATATTTAGGTGTTCCTATATTGGGTGCATATATGTTTACCAGGGTTATATCCTCTTGTTGAATTGATCTCTTTAGTATTATGTAGTGACCTTCTTTGTCTCTTTCTATGGCCTTTGTTTTTAAGCCTATTTTGTCATAAGTATTGCAGCCCCAGCTTTTTTTTTTTTTTTTTTTTGGTTTCCATTTTCATCCCTCCACTTTCATCCTGTGTGAGTCTTTTTGTTCTGAGTTGGGCCTCTCATAGGCTGCATATATTTGGGTCATGTTTTCTTATTCATTCAGCTACCCTATGTCTTTTGATTGGAGCATTTAATCCATTTACATTTAAGGTTATTATTGATAGATACTTATCTATTGCCATTTTTGCCATTTTATATCTTTATGCCTATGTTTCCCTCCTCCATATATTTTTCTTTTTATTATTACAGCAGTCCCTTTAACATTTCTTGCAATACTGGTTTGGTGGTGATAAACTCCTTTAGCTTTTTTTTTTTTTTTTGGTCTGGGAAGCTCTTTATTTCACCATCTGTTTTGAAGGATAGTCTTGCTGGATAGAGTAGTCTTGGTTTCAGATCCTTGCTCTGCATTACCTTGAACACTTCATGCCATTCCCTTCTGATCTGTTGAGTTTCTGTTGAGAAATAAGCTGACAGCCTAATGGGAACTCCTTTGTAGGTAACAGATTGCTTTTCTCTTGCTGCCTTTAAGATTCTCTATTTGAGTTTAATTTTTAGCATTTTTATTATGATGTGTCTGGGTGTGGGTCTTTTTAGGTTCCTCTTTCTTGGGACTCTCTGTGCTTCCTGAACTTGTGTGACTATTTTCTTTATCAGGTTAGGGAAGTTTTCTGCCATTATTTCTTCAAACAGGTTCTCTATGCCTTGCTCACATTCTTCTTCCTCTGGCACTCCAGATATTGTTTCATGTTGTCCCACAGCTCCCTTAAGCTGGCCTCCTGTTTTCTAATTGTTTTTTCTTTTTGGTTCTCTGATTGGGTAATTTTTTTCTACCCTGTCCTCTAATTCACTGATTTGATCCTCCGCTTCTTCTAATTTGCTGTTTTTTCCTTTCAACGTATTCTTATTTCTCCTATGTCATTCTTAATTTCCAACTCATTTTTCATAGTTTCTATATCTTTTTTCATGCTGTTCAGCGTCCTTATAATCCTTACTCTGAACTCTATATCTGATTAATTGCTTATCTCCATTTCATTTATCTCTTTGTCTGGAGAATTCTCTTGTTCTTTCATTTGGGGATTGTTTCTGTGTCTCCCTATTTTGGCTACCTGTTTGGGTTTGGTTCTAAGCATTTGGTAGATCTGCTACAACTCCCAGGCTTAGTAGGGTGGCCTTATGTAGTAGGTGACCTGTGGGATCTAACAGCGCAGTCTCCCTGATCACCAGACCTGGGTGCTCTAATAATGTCCCTTGTGGACATTGTGTGGGCCTGCCTGTTGTTATTAAGTCTTGATTGCTATTGGCTTGCTCATGCGTGGGTTTGCCTGTCAGGCTGGCTGACTGTGGGGCTCAACCCCAGCACAGAATGCAGGCTACTGTGTAGGTACTTCTCATATGAAGCAGAATTCACCTTGGTTGGGTTTGAAGCCTGTAAAATTTTTCCTGTGGATATACTGATTGTGAAGCTTATTGGATCCTGTTCTGTTGTGGTCTGAAGCTGGCCACTGGGTTTATTGGATTTTGGCCTCTTCAAAGTGTCTCTGGTGAGGGCCAAAGTCAGATGCTGTTTGTGACTTGTCCTGAGTACCTTGTTTGGAGCAATCAGCAATCCACAGCTTGTGGCTCCCTCTGTTGGGGCTGGATTAATGTGGAAAGGACTAAGTTGCACACCAAGGTCAGCTTTTCCTAGACCCAGGCCAGAAGCAGATCAGGCTTTTCCTAGACCCAGGCCGGAAGCAGATCAGGCAAAGATTCAAAGCACCCAGAGAACTGCCTTTGCTTTCTGGCAGATTGTTAGTTTCAATCACTTAATGAGCCTTAGGCTGTAGAGCTCAGCAGGGCATTAACTCCACTGGGAGGGACCAGGAGGTTTTCCTTTGGATGGGGCATTTGCTTCCCCTCAGGCTAAAGCTGCCTTGGATGGTAAAGGTCTGCCTGAGAAAGAATGGCTCTGCACAGGGATCCTGGCAGCTGTCCCCTCAAGCTCTCTACCCAGAGCCACTAACTCCAGATTCTCCTCACACATCTCTAGTCCACTCTGCCCTCCCTCTGCCAGAACCCAGGTTTAGTGGCTGCAGACAAAATTTTATGAGTTGGCCCTTTAAGAATGTCCCTACATTTGCTGCTGTCTCTCCCTGGTGGAAAGAAACCCAGCTGCTTTTCACAGCCAGATGTTATGTGGGTACCTTTCTCAGTTCTGGTGCTCTAGGCTGGGGAGTCATGTTTGGTGTTCAAACCTCAGACTCCTCAGAGGGAACCCCCCACAGCTGAGATACCCTTCCAGAACTTCAGCTGCTGCCTGTGGGAGCCCAGCCAGCCCACTTGCACATCCACACTTCCTACAAGTCTCTATGCAGTCTCTGTTTTTCATCCTTGGTTATAAGGGTTCACTCCAGCTAGTCTTCAGTTAGTTGTTCAGGGTGTGTTTGTAATTGCTTGTTAAAACATTTTTATTTTTTACTTTATTTTGTTTTTAGAGAGTATAATCTCATTTTCTTTTTATGGTTTTAAAGATTATAAAAGTAAAAGATTCTAGTTGTTCAAACATTTTTATCATGGTTGCTTTAAAACCCTAACATCTATGTCCTTTGTCATTAGCATCTATTATTGACTTTTCTCATTCAAGTTGAGATTTTTCTGGTTCTTCGGATAATGAGTGACTTTCAATTGTATCCAGAATATTTTGTGTATTATATTATGAGTCTTCAGACCTTACTTAAATATTTGTGTTAGCAGGGCTCCTCTGACATTGCACTGTTGGGGGAAGTAAAAGTCATCTCAGTGCTGTCAGGTGGGAATGGAAGAGCAGTGGTAAAATTTTTTTAAATTTTGATTGAATTATTTATATTTGTTTTTCTAATGGGCCTTCACTGACACCCACAAGGCTTATGCCTTGTTACTGCTGGACATGAAAGATTTCTACTAGGATCCTATTGACATAATATGGCTGTGAGGAAGAGGGACATTTTGCTACTGCTCCTCATATGTCTTCCACTGACACTGTGGAACAAGTGTCTCATTATGACTAGGCAATGGTGAAAGTCTTGACTTCCATCTGGCCACCTCTAACACCACCCAGCAGGGTGAAGGAGGGGCACTTTATTACCACTGGGTGAGAATGAATGTCCTGGATCCCCACACAACCTTTGCTGATATAAATGGGGGTGGTGCCAGAGTTTTTTCCATGTAGGTGTAGGGTGGTTTGCCTGGAATAAGAGTTATTATATAAGAGTTGTTTTTATTACTAGGTTTGTCCTTTTCTATTACTTTGGCTAGAGAAGTTAGGCTTTTTAGAGAACTTGTAAATTTCTGTACCCACTGGTGTTTCAGCCAGCTTTTGCAGCACCCAGCCTGAGATCTACTGAGGATCGCACTGTGGTGTTGTTTCTCCCTCCACCCTTTATTTTATTTTATTATTAGTGTCCATCACCATTTATCCGCCATATACCCTCTTCTACCTCCATCCCCCTTTCCCTCCATCAGCCCATCCACACTGGAGTTCCCCTCCATCCATGCTGTTGTCCATGTTAATGAGTTCTTTCTCTCTTTTTTTCTTTTTTGCACAATTCCCTCACCCTTCACCCTCCTCCCTTCCCCACACCACCAGAGCTGTCAGGCTGCTATCTATCTATGATTCTGTCTCTATTTTGCTTGTTAGTTCTGTTTGTTCATTAGATTCCACATATGAATGAAATCATATGGTGTTTGTCTTTCTCTGACTGGCTTATTTCACTTAGCATATTTTTCAGGTCCATCCATGCTGTCGCAAAGGGAAGATTTGCTTCCTTTATACAACTGCAGAGTATTCCATTGTATAAATGTACCATAGCTGTTTTATACACTCATCTACCGGTGGACATTTGAGCTGCTTCCAAATCTTGGCTATTGTAAATAATGCTGCAATGAACACAGGGGTGCATATATTCTTTCAAATTAATGTTTCAGGTTTCTTCAAGTAAATTCCCAGTGGAATTGCTGGGTCAAAAGGTAGTTCCAATTTTAATTTTTTAATGTAACTCCATATAGCTTTCCACAGTGGCTGCACCAATCTGCATTCCCACAGTGCACAGGGGTTCTCGTTTCTTCACATCCTCACCAACACTTATTGTTTGTTGATTTATTGATGGTAGCCATTCTGACAGGTGTGAGGTGATATCTCATTGTGGTTTTAATTTGCATTTTTCTGATAATTAGTGACATTGAGCATTTTTTCATATGCCCATTGGCCATCTGTATGTGTTCTTTGGAGAAGTGTCTATTCAGGTGCATGGCCCATTTTTAAATTGGATTCTTTGTTTTTTTGGTGTTGAATTTTATAAAGTTCTTTATAAATTTTGGATATTAACCTCTTATCAGATGTATCATGAATATGTTCACCCATTCAGTGGGTTGTCTTTTCATTTTGTTGATGGTTTCCTTTGCTGCACAAAAACTTTTTAGTTTGATGTTGTCCTATTTGTTTATTTTTTTCTTTTGTTTTCCTTGCTCGAGGAGATATAGCAGAAAAAAATATTGCTACAAGAAATGTCTGAGATTTTACTGCCTATGTTTCTTCTAAGATTTTTATGGTTTTGAGTCTAACATTTAAGCCTAGTCCATTTTGAGTTTATTCTTGTGTGCAGTGTAAGTTGGTCTAGTTTCATTTTTTTGCATGTTGCTGTCCAATTTTCCCAACACTATTTATTGAATAAGACTATCATTATCCCAGTGTATGTTTTTGCCTCCTTTGTCAAATATCAATTGACTAAGAAGGCATGGGTTTGTTCTTGGCTTCTCTATTCTGTTCCATTGATCTAAATGTCTGTTTTTATGCCAGTACCATGCTGTTTTTATTACTATAGCCTGTATATGGCTTGCTGATATTTTGTTGAGGATTTTAGCATCTATGTTCATCAAGAATATTGTCCTATAATTTCCTTTTTTTGTAAGTTTTTTTCTGGTTTTGGAATTAGGATAATGCTGGTCTCATAAAATAAGCTTGAGAATCTTCTCTCCACTTGAATTTTTTGGAATAGTTTGAGAAGAGTAAGTGTTATATCTCCTTTGAATGTTTGGTAAAATTCACCTGCAAAGCCATCTGGTCTAGGGCTTTTATTTGTTGGGAGTTTTTGTATTACTGTTTCAATTTCACTAATTGTAATTGAAGCAATCAGACAATTTTCTGATTCTTCCTGATTCAGATTTGGAAGATTGTATGTTTTTGGAATTTATCCATTCCATTCAGATTGTCCAATTTGTTGGCATATAGTTGTTCATAATATTTTCTTACAACCATTTGTATTTCTTTGGTGTCAGTTGTTACTTCTCCTCTTTCATTTCTGATTTTACTTATTTGGGTCCTGTCTCTTTTTTCTTGATGAGTCTGGTTAAAAGTTTGTCAATTCTATTGGTCTTTTCAAAGAACCAGCTCTTGGTTCCATTGATCTTCTGTATTGTTTTTTTAGACTCTATTTCATCTGTTTCTGCTCTGATCTTTATTATTTCCTTCCTTCTACTCACACTGCACTTTGTTTGTTTTTCTTTTTCAAGAAAACATGTGTCTTGTTTTCTTAACCATTCAGCTACCTTATGTCTTTTGATTGGAACATTTAAGCGATTTACATTTAAAGTGATTATTGATAGGAATGTATTAATGCCATTTAAAAAAATTACTTTCCTCTGCGTTTCTCCTTCTCTTCCTCCTTCTCCTCCTCTTTCTACTTGTAAGCCCTTTAACATTTCTTGTAATACTGGTTTGTTGGTAACAAACTCCTTTAGCTTTTACTTGTCTGGGAAGCTCTTTATTTCTCCTTCAATATTAAATGATAGCCTTGCTGAGTAAAGTAGCCTTGGCTGTAGGTCCTTCCTTTTCATCACTTTAAGGATTTCATGCCAATCTCTTCTGGCTTTAATTGTTTCTGTTGAGAAATCAGCCGACAGTTTTATGGGAGCTCCCTTGTTGGTAACTGCCTTTCTCTTGTGGCTTTAAGATTCTCTCTTTGTCTTTAACTTTTGCCATTTTAATTATGATGTGTCTTGGTGTGGGTCTCTTTGGGTTCATCTTGTTTGGGATTCTCTGTGCTTCCTGGACTTATATGTCTTTTTTCTTCACCAGGTTAGGGAAGTTTTCAGTCATTATTTATTCAAATAGTTTCTCAATCTTTTGGTCTCTCTCTTCTCCTCCTGGTATCCCTATGAAGCAGATGTTGTTCCACTTCATGTCCCAAAGGTCCCTTAAACTATCTTCATTGTTTTAAATTCTTTTTTCTTTTATCTGTTTTAATTGGATTATTTTCTTCCTTGTCTTCTAAATCAGTGATTTGATCATCTGCTTCATTGAGCCTTCATTTTATTCCTTCTAGTGTATTCTTTATGTCAGATATGGCATTCTTCATTTCTGGCTGGTCCTTTTTTATGATTTCTGTATCCTTTTTCATGCTGTTGGGCATCCTTATAATCATTACTCTGAACTCTATATCTGATAAGTTGTTTACCTCCATTTCATTTAGTTCTTCTTCTGGAGAATTCTCTTGTACTTTATCTGGGGCCTGTTCCTTTGTGTCCCCATTTTGGCTACCTCTTTGTTTTTGTTTCTATGTACTAGGTAGATCTGCTATGACTTCCAATCTTGGTAAGGTGGCCTTATGTATTAGGTAACCTGTGGGACCTAGTGACACAGTATCCCTGATCACCTGAGCTGGGTGCTAAGGATGTCCCTTGTGTGCTTTCTGTGGGCCATTCTGTTTGAGTCTTGATTGCTATTGGCCAGTTAATGCATGGGATCAACCCTTAGGCTGGCTGACAGTGAGGCTCAACCCCCAACACAGCATGCAGGCTGCTGTGCAGCTGTTGATCACACAAAGTGGAATTCGCCTCAGCAAGATTTGGTGCCTGCTGATATCTCCCTGTGGATATACTGCTTGTGAAGCCTATTGGATCCTGCTCTGTTGTCTGGAGCTGTTCACTGAGTGTTTTGGTTCTGGACCTCTTAAGAGTGACTATGGTGCAGGCCAATGTCAGATACTATGAGTGGCCCTGGGCAACCTGTTTGGAACTTTCAGTAATCCACTGCTTGTGGCTCCCTCTGCTGGGCTTGGGTGCATGGGAAAGGACCATGGTGTGCACCAAGGTCTGCTTTTACTAGCATGGGCCCCAGGGGCAGGCCAGCAAAAATCTCAAATCACCCAGAGATCCACCTCTGTCTGCAGGCTGTTAGGCTCAATCACTTAAAGAGCCTCAGGCTGAACTTCTCAGATGAGCTTAAGCTTCACAGGGTGGGGTAAGAGGGATTTCAAAGGGTGAAGCTATTTCCCACCAGGCTGGTGCTGCGTAGAGGGTAATGCTCTGCTGGAGAAAGATGTCCTCTGCAGTATGGGTGGATGACTGAGCACAGGGATCCTGGTGGCTGACCTCTCTCCCCAGAGCCACCAACCCTAGATTCTCCTCACACAGCTCTAGTCCACTCTGCCCTCCCTCTGCCAGCACCTAGGTTGAGTGGCTGCAAACAAAATGTGTTGGTCCTTTAAGATGGTGCCTGAATTTCTATCTGTCTCTTCCTGGCAGACAGAAACCCCTCTACTTTTCACAGCCAGATATTACAGACACCTTTCTCAGTTCTGGTGCTCTGGACTGGGAAGCCTGGGTTGGGGGTTAAGCCAGGGGTAACCCCTTGCAGCTGAGACATCCTTCCAGACCGTCAGCTGCTACCTGTGGGAGCCCAGCCAGCCCTCTCATGCTTCTGCACCTCCTACCAGTCTCAGTGTGGCCTCCTCTGTAAGTCCTTGGTTATAAGGCTTCTCTTCAGCCTGTCTTCAGTTGGTTATTCAAAATGATTTCTCTACACTTTAGTTGCATTCCAGTTTGGTCCTGGGAGGAAGTGAGTGTAGCTTCCACCTAATCTGCTGCTATCTTAGGCCTCAAGTATATTTTTATGTGTTTGCCCTTTGCCCTTTCTATATTGCATGCTGTATATTTCCTGTTTATATTCTTTCCCTCATTTTCTTTTATTTTTATTTTTAGCAACTCTTTGTATATTAGCAAATTCTTTCTCAAATATGGCATTTGTTTCTTGATTTGTGTATGACGCCTTCTGGCATATTTCTTTTCTTCTTAATAATGTCTTTTCCCTTAAAACTGTTAAGGTTCTTTCTTGTTTTAAGTAAGAGTTTATCACTCCCAATTATCAATACATTGAGCATCTTTCCATATACCAATTGGTCATCTGTATGTTTTCTTTGGAGAAGTGTCTATTCAGGTCCTCTGCATATTTTAAAAATTGGATTGTTTGTTTTTTTGGTGTTGAGTAGTATGAGTTCTTTATAAATTTTGGGTATCAACCCCTTATCAGATGTATCATTGGCAAATAATTTTTTAATTTTCATTTTCTTTCTTCTGTTTATGTTTAGCATGCTCTTCTTTTTCTATTTTCTTAAGGTGGAAACAAGTTATTAATTTGAGATCTTTATTTTTGTTTTGTTTTGTTTTATCCTCACCCGAGGGTATTTTTTCATTGCTTTTCAGAGAGTGGAAGGGGGAGGGGGAGAGAGAAACATCGATGAGAGGGAGGCATTGATTGGTTGCCCCTGCATGTGGCCGGTGAGCAAGCCTGCAACTGAGGCACGTCACCTTGGTCAGAATCGAACCTGGGACCCTTTAGTCCATGGGCCTACACTTTAGCTACTGAGCCAAACCAGCTAGCCCATATCTTTATGTTTTAATGATATAAGTATTTACAGCTTTAAATTTCCTTGTAAGCACTGGCTTAATTGCATCTCATCAATTTTGATGTTTTGTTCTTGTTTTAATTCAGGTCAAATATTTTGTAGCTTCCTTTTTTATTTCTTTATTGGTTCATGGGTTATTTAGAAGTGTGTCATTATTATCCCAATAGTTGGGGATTTCCTAAATATATTTATGTGGTTAATTTTTATTTAACCTCTTGGTGGTTGGAGAACATATTTTGTATAATTTTAATTTTTAGTAAAGTATTAAGACATTTTCAGATGTAGCATATGGTCTATCCGTATGTTATTCCATGTGCACTTGAGAAGAGAGCATATGTGCTTCTAGATGAAGTGTTCTAAAGAAGTATGTCGCGCTAGTTCTAATTCCTGTTTTACCTCCCTAGTTGTTCTACTCATTATTGAAAGTGGGTGTATTGAAGTCCAGTTATTATTGTTGAATGTCTATTTTTCCCTTTTATTTTTAGTTTTTAGATTTGATTTGTGTTTTTTAGGGTTCTATGTTAGGGGCAATGTCTTTTTAATTGTTATGTCTTCCTGAACAATTGGCCCTTCTGCCACTGTTAAAATGTTGTTCTTTTCCTCTAGGAACAAGTTTTGTTTCCAAGTATTATTTTCTTAAATTTATTGATTTTAGAGAGAGAGGAAGGGGAGAGAGAGAGAGAGAGAGAGAGATCAATTTGTTGCTTCGACTTATTTATGCATCATTGGTTGATTCTTGTATGTTCTCTGACTAGGGATCAAACCTGCAACCTTGGTGTATCATGATGATTCTCCAACCCAGCTGAGCTACCTGGCCAGGAGTCCAACTATTATTGTTGAATCGACTATCTTTTCTTTCAATTTTTTCCATTTTTTCTTTAAATATTTTGAAGGAATATTGTATTGAGGATATTATTAGACATTTGTAATCATTAGAGCTTTCTGATATATTTGGCCATTTTTTTGTTATGACATGCTTCTCTTTGTCTCTAGTAGTATTTCTCTTAGAGTCTATTTTGTCTGGTATTAATATAGCCACTTTAGCTTTCTATGATTGCTACTTGTATAGTATATATTTCCTTATCATTTTGCTTTCAACTTATTTGTTCCTTTGCATCAAAGTTTTGTCTCCCATCAACAGTTTATAGTTGGATGTCTCCTTTTTATCCAGTTTGACAATTACTGCTCTGATTTTATTTATTTATTAAATTAAAATTTTTTTCAATTACAGTTGACATTCAGTATTATAATAGTTGCAGGTGTACAGCATAGTGGTTAGACATTTATATAACATACAAAGTGATCCCCCTGACCAGTGTAGTGCTCACCTGGCACTACACATAGTTATTACAATATTATTGACTTTATTTCCTATGTTGTACTTTAAATCCCAGTGACTATTTTGCAACTGCCAAATTTTTACTTTTTAATCCCTTTAGCTTTTCCACCTAGCCCCACCCCCCCCAAACCAGCAACCATCAGTTTGTTTTCTGTACCTATGAGTTTGTTTTTGTTTTGTTTGTGTGTTCATTTTGTTTTCCAGATTCCACATGTAAGTGAGGTCATATGGCATTTGTCTTTCTCTGTCTGACTTATTTTATTCAGCATAATACCTTGTAGGTCCGCCTATGTTGTCACAAATGATAAGATTTCATTTTTTTATGGCTGAGTCATATTTTATTGTATAAATGTACCACCCCTTCTTTATTCAGTTGTCTATGAATGGACACCTAGGTTGCTTTCATAGCTTGGCTATTGTAAATAATGCTACAATAAACATAAGGATGCATATATCTCTTCAAATTAGTGTTTTGGATTTCTTTGGATAAATACACAGAAGTCAAATTGTTGTGTCATATGGTAGTTCTGTTTTTAATTTTGGGGAGAACCTCCATACTGTTTTTCCTTAGTGACTGCACCAATTTACAATCATACCAACAGTGTAAGAGGGTTTCCTTTTCCCCACATCTTTGCCAGCACTTGCTTGTTAATTTATTGATGGTGGCCATTCTGGCGGTGTGAGGTGATGCATCATTGTGATTTTAATTTCAATTTCTCTGGTGATTGGTTATGTTGAGCATCTTTTTAATATATCTATTGGCCATTTGAATATCCTTTTTAGAGAAATGTCTATTCAGGTCCTCTGCCCGTTTTTTATTTGGACTGTTTGCTTTTTTGGTGTTAAGTTGAATTCCTTATCTATTTTGGATATGAACCCCTTATTGGATGTATCATTGGCAAATATCTTCTCCCACTGAGCAGGTTGTCTTTTAGTTTTGTGGATGGTTACCCTCATAGGGCAAAACCTTTTTAGTTTAAAGTAGTTCATTTGGGTTTTGTGTTTGTTTCCCTTGCCCAAGGAGACATATCCAAAAAAATATTATGAGAACAATGTCAGAGTTTACTGCCTATTCTTTATCCTAGGAGTTTAATGGTTTCCGGTTTTTCATTTAAGTTTTTAATCTATTTTGAGGTTATTTTTGTATATGGTGTAAAATAAATGGTTTACTTTCCTTTTTTTTTTTTGCATGTACAGTATCTGTCCAGTTTTTCCAATACTATTTATTAAAGAGACTGTCTTTATTCCATTCTATAATCTATTGTCATAGATTAATTCACCATTAATAAGCATGGGTTTTTTTTTATGGACTCTCTATTCTGTTCTATTGACCTATGTGTCTATTTTTATGCCAGTACCATGCTGTTTTGATTACTGTAGCTTCATAGTGAAGTTTGATATCAGGGAGCATGATTCCTCCAACTTTGTTCTTCTTTCTCAAGATCACTGTGGCAGTCTGATGTCTTTTGTGGCTCTGTATAAATTTTAGAATTATTTGTTCTAACTCAGTGAAAAAGTGCCATTGGTCTTTTGAGAGGGAATGCATTAAATCTATAAATTGCTTTGGGCAGTATGGACATTTTAAGGATGATTTTTTCTTCTTATCTATGAGCACAGTATATAATTCCATTTACTTGTATCGTCGGTTTCTCTCTACACTGTCTTATAATCTTTTGAGTACAGGTCTTATGCTTCCTTGTTTAAATTTGTTCCCAGGGTTTTTGTTTCTTTGTTTGTTTTTTGGTGCAATTTTAATGGGATTGTATTCTTAATTTCCCTTTCTGATAGTTCATTATTGGTGTATAAAAATGTAACTGATTTCTCGATATTTATTTTGTATCCTGCCACTTCACTGAGCTTGTTCTAATATTTTTGTGGACTATATTTTGTTGTCTCTGTAGTGCTCTGTCATCTGCTACAATCCCTGTCTTTAGCTGGGGATGTTAAAACTATCCACATTTTTCACAATTATTAATATGAGTGGATCTATATTTTCAATTTTGTTATTTGTCTTCTATGTCTTCTTCATTTCTCTGTTCTTCCTTTACTGCTTTCCTTTGTGTTAAGTAAATATATTTTTAGTTTACCATTTTAATTTTTCTATAGATTTCCCCCTACATTTTTGTTATTTTCTCAATGAGTCTTAATGCAGTTCAACATGCATCTTCACTTATAACAATGCATTTCAAATTAATACTAATGTAATACTAATAAAATAAAAACCTTTACTCCACTATAACTTTATCTCCTTCCCTATTCTTTGTGCTGATATTTTCACACATACAACTAAATATATTACAAACCCAAAAACACAGTGTTATAAGTATGGCTTCATGCAATATCATGTATTTTAAAGATGTTAAAAGAAGAAATAAGAAATACATAGTTACATAGTGTTTTATATTCAATCATATATTTACCATTTCTGGTATTTTTAAATTTATTTCTTTGGATTTGAATTAGTGTCTGGAGTAATTTCCTTTCTGACTGGTAGACTTCTTTTTTAATTTCTTTTTTTAAATCCTCACCTGAAGATACTTTTTCCATTGCTTTTCAGAGAGAGTGGAAGTGAGAGAGAGAGAAAAGGACACATCGATGTGAGAGAGACACAACAAGTGGTTGCCTCCTGCACATGCCCCGACCGGGGCTTGGGATAGAGCCTGCAACCGAGGTAGGTGTCCTTGGCCAGAATTGAACCCAGGACCCTTCAGTCCATGGGCGGATGCTGTAACCACTGAGCCAACACTGGCTAGGGCTTGAATTTCTTTTAAGGCTGGCCAGTCAACAATAAATTCTGTCACTTTTGCTATCTGGGAATGTTTTAATTTTGCCTTAATTTTTGAAGGTAAGTTTTGCTGGATATAATAATTTTGTTTGACAGCATTTTTTTTTTCATCACTTGGAATATGGCATATCGATGCCTTATGGTTTCCGTTGTTTCTGATGGGGAATTAGCCATTAATATTATTGTTGCTCCTCAGTACATAATGAATGATTTTTCTTTTGTCGCTTTCAAGGTTTTAGCTTTCTCTTTGGTTTTCAATAGTTTTACTAGGATGTGTCTATGTGTGTATCTCTGTATATTTCCAATTTTGGATTTGTTGAACTTCTTGGATGTGTAGTGTAATTTTTTCATCAAATTTGGGAAGTTTGAGCTATTATTTCTTTTTTTTTCATTTGATTTTTAAAAAATTTTATTTTTGTTTAAAATATTAAAGATGTCCATTTTTCTCCCCAATGATCTGTTCCACCCCTCCCTTCCCCCTCCCCAGTCCCTCTCCCCACCATTGTCTTTGTCCTTGGGTTGTGCATATATGCATATAAATTCTTTGGTTACTCTCTCCCCCTCCACCCACCCACCCTCCTCTGTCCCTCTGACATTCGTCAGTCTGATCCATGCTTCCATGTCACTGAATCTATTCTGTTCATCAGTTTATTAAGTTCTTTAGATTCCACGTATAAGCGAGATCATGTGATGTTTGTCTTTCGCTGCCTGGCTTATTTCACTTGGCATAATATTCCCCAGGTCCCTCCATACTGTCCCAAAGGGTACGAGATTCTTCTTCTTTACAGCTGCATAGTATTCCATGGTGTAAATGTCCCACAGCTTTTTTATCCACTCATCTACTGATGGGCACTTGGGTTGTTTCCAGATCTTAGCTATTGTAAACTGTGCTGCTATGAACATCGGGGTACATATATTCTTCCTGATTAATGTTTTAGGATTCTTAGGATACGTTCCTAGTAGTGGAATCCTGGGTCAAACGGCAGCTCCATTTCTAATTTTTTGAGGAACCTCCATACTGTTTTCCATAGTGGCTGCACCAGTCTGCATTCCCACCAGCAGTGTACCAGGGCTCCCCTTTCTCCACACCCTCGTCAGCACGTGTCATTTGTTGACTTGTTGATGGAGCCATTCTGACAGGTGTGAAGTGATACCTCATTGTGGTTTTAATTTGCATCTCTGATGATTAGCGACGTCGAGCATTTTCTCATGTGTCTCTTGGCCATCTGCATGTCCTCTTTGGAGAAGTGTCTATTCAGGTCCTTTGCCCATTTCCTAATTGGGTTGTTTGTCTTCCTCTTGCTGAGTACCATGAGTTCTTTGTACACTTTGGAGATTAGCCCCTTATCAGATACATTCTTGGCAAATACGTTTTCCCAGACCATGGGGTTCCTTTGTATTTTGAGGCTGTTTTCTTTTGCTATGCAGAAGCTTTTTAGTTTGATGTAGTCCCATATGTTTATTTTTTCTTTTGTTTCTCTTGCCCTAGGAGATGTATCAGTGAAAAGTCCACTATGTGGGATGTCTGTGACTTTACTGCCTATGTTTTCTTCCAGGATTTTTATGGTTTCGTGACTTAAGTTTAAGTCTTTTATCCATTTTGAGTTTATTTTTGTGTATGGTGAAAGTTGGTGGTCTAGTTTCATTCTTTTGAATGTATCTGTCCAATTTTCCCAGCACCACTTATTGAAGAGACTGTCCTTACTCCATTGGATACTCTTGCCTCCTTTGTCAAATATTAACTGACCATAATGGCGTGGATCTATTTCTGGGGTCTCTGTTCTGTTCCACTGATCTATATGCCTGTTGTTCTACCAATACCAGGCCGTTTTGATTATAGTGGCTTTGTAATACAGTTTGATGTCTGGCAAAGTGATCCCTCCCACTCTGCTCTTTTTTCTCAAGATGGCTCCAGCTATTTGGGGTCTTTTTTTGGTTCCATATAAATTTTCAAAATGTTTGTTCTAGGTCTGTGAAATATGCTGTTGGTATTTTATTTTATTATTATTATTATTTTTAATATATCTTTATTGATTTCAGAGAGGAAAGGAGAAGGAGAGAGATAGAAACATCAATGATGAGAGAGTCATTAATCAAGCCCACAACCTGGGCATGTGCCCTGACTGGGAATCGAACCCCAAAGGCCTGGATCCCAGGTCGACGCTCAACTGCTGAGCCACGCCTGGCCGGGCTGCTGTTGGTATTTTAATAGGAATTGCATTAAATTTATAAATTGCTTTGGGTAGTATGGACATTTTAATGATATTAATTCTTCCAATCCATGAGCATGGTATCTTCTTCCACTTGTTTAAATCTTCCTCTATTTCTTTTTTCAGCGTTACGTAGTTTTCCGAGTGCAGGTCTTTTACATCCCTGGATAAGTTTATTCCTAGGTATCTTATTTTTTTGTTGCAATGGTAAATGGTATTGCTTTTTTAGTTTCTCTCTCTGAAAGTTCATTGTTGGTGTATAAGAATGCCATTGATTTCCGGATGTTGATTTTGTATCCAGCTACCTTGCCAAATTCGTTTATCAAATCTAGTAGTACTTTGATGGAGACTTTAGGGTTTTCTATGTACAATATCATGTCATCTGCAAATAATGAGAGTTTTACTTCCTCCTTTCTAATTTGGATACCTTTTGTTTCCTTCCTGTCTGATGGCTATGGGAAGGACTTCCAGTACTATGTTGAATAAGAGGGTGAAAGTGGACATCCCTGTCTTGTTCCTGTTTTTAATGGAAATGGTTTTAGTTTTTTCCCATTGAGTATGATGGTGGCTGTAGGTCTGTCATATATGGCCTTTATTATGTTGAGGTATGATCCCTCTATTCCCACTTTGCTGAGAGTTTTTATCAGAAGTGGGTGCTGGATTTTGTTGAATGCTTTTTCTGCATCTATTGATATGATCATGTGATTTTTGTCCTTCATTTTGTTTATGTGATGTATCACGTTTATTGATTTCCGGGTGTTGTACCAGCCTTGCATCCCCGGAATAAATCCCACTTGGTCATGATGTATGATCTTTTTAATGTATTGCTGCATCCGGTTTGCTAGTATTTTATTTTATTTATTTTATTTTTTATTTTTTTTAAAATATATTTTTATTGATTTCAGAGAGAGGAAAGGAGAGGGAGACAGACAGAAACATCAATGATGAGAGTCATTGATCGACTGCAGCCTGCAACCCGGGCATGTGCCCTGACTGGGAATCGAACCTGGATCGCCTGGATCCTAGGTCGACGCTCAACCGCTAAGCCACACCCGGCCGGGCCGGTTTGCTAGTATTTTAGTGAGGATTTTTGTATCTATGTTCATCAGGGATATTGGCCTGTAATTTTCTTTCTTTGTAGTATCTTTGTCTGGTTTTGGGATTAGGATGATGCTGGCCTCATAAAAAGTTTGGAAGTTTTCCCTCCTCTTGAATTTTCTGGAATAGTTTGAATAGCATAGGTGTTAATTCTTCTTTGAATGTTTGGTAAAACTCTCCTGTAAATCCATCTGGTCCAGGACTTTTGTTTGCTGGGAGGTTTTTGATTACTGCTTCAATTTCATCAGTTGTTATCGGCCTATTCAGGTTTTCTGCCTCTTCTTGATTCAGCTTTGGAAGGTTGTCGGAATTTGTCCATTTCCCCCATGTTGTCCAGTTTCTTGGCATATAGTTGCTCATAATATTTTCTTACAATCCTTTGTATTTCTGTTGGGTCAGTTGTTATATCGCCTCTTTCATTTCTGATTTTATTTATTTGGGTCCTCTCTCTCTTTGTTTCTTAGTGAGTCTGGCTAAAGGTGCATCAATCTTATTTACCTTTTCAAAGAACCAGCTCTTTGTTTCATTGATTTTTTTTTTTTTTAGTCTCTATGTCATTAATTTCTGCGCTGATCTTTATTATTTCCTTCCTCCTACTTCCTCGGGGCTTTTCTTGCTGTTCTCATTCTAGTTCTTTTAGTTGTTGTGTTATATGGTTCATTAGATCTTTTTCTTGTTTCTTGAGATAGACCTGTAATGCTATGAATTTTCCTCTCAGGACTGCTTTCGCCATGTCCCATAGGTTTTGGGTTGTTGTCTGTTCATTTTTGTTACTTTCCATGAAGTGTTTGATTTCTTCCTTGATCTCCTTGGTAACCCATTCATTGTTTAATAACATGCTATTTATCCTTCATGTGTTTGAATATTTTTGAGTTTTTTTATAGTGGTTGATTTCTAGTTTCATGGCATTGTGATCCGAGAAGATGCTTGATATGATTTCAATCTTCTTGTAGTCGTAGAGACTTGCCTTGTGCCCTAACATGTGGTCTGTTTTTGAGAATGTTCCATGTGCACTTGAGAAGAATGTGCATTCTGCTGCTTTGGGGTGAAATGTTCTATAAATGTCAATTAAATCCATTAGGTCTAGTGATTCATTTAAGGTCTGCGTTTTCCTGTTGATTTTTTGTCTTGATGATCTGTCCAATGCTGACAGTGGGGTGTTAAAATCCCTCACTATGATTGTGTTGCTGTCAATCTCCCCTTTGAAGTCCCCCAAGAAATTTTTTATATACTTAAGTGCTCCTGTATTGGGTGCATAAATGTTTATAAGGGTTATTTCCTCCTGTTGGATTGATCCCTTTAGTAATATGTAGTTACCACCTTTGTCTCTTGTTATGGTCTTTATTTTGAAATCTGTTTTGTCTGAAATAAGAATTGCTACTCCAGCTTTCTTTTCCTTTCCATTTGCATGGAATATTTTACTCCATCCCTTCACTTTTAGCCTGTGTGAGTCTTTTGCTCTCAGGTGGGTCTCTTGTATACAGCATATATTTGGTCCTGTTTTCTTATCCATTCAGCTACCCTTTGTCTTTTGATTCGACCATTTATTCCATTTACATTTAAGGTTATTATTGATATCAACTTATTTAATGCCATTTTCCCCCTTTATGCTGATGTACCTTTCTCTCACTATTCCTTCTTTTTCTTGAAGCAGTCCTTTTAGCATTTCTTGTAATGCTGGTTTGGTGGTACTGAACTCCTTTAGCCTTTTTTTGTCTGGGAAGATTTTTATTTCACCTTCAATTTTAAATGATAGCCTTGCTGGATAAAGCAATCTTGGTTGCATGTTCTTGTTTTTCATTACTTGCAGAACTTCATGCCACTCCCTTCTGGACTGAAGAGTCTCTGTTGAGAAATCAGCTGTCAGCCTTATGGGGGTCCCCTTGTAGGCCACTGCTTGTCTCTCTCTTGCAGCCCTTAATATTTTCTCTTTGTCCTTGCCATTTGCCATTTTAATTATGATGTGTCTTGGAGTGGGTCTCTTTGTGTCCCACTTGTTTGGAACCCTCTGTGCTTCCTGAACTTGTGTGGCTTTCTCCTTCGCCAGCCTAGGGAAGTTTTCTATAATTATTTCCTCCACCAAGTTCTCTATCCCTTGCTCTCTTTCCTCCCCCTCTGGCACTCCTATAATGCTCATGTTGTTTCGCTTCATGTTGTCCCAAAGCTCCCTTAGACTGTCCTCATGCTTTTTAAGTGTTTTTTCTTTTTGCTGCTCTGACTGTGTGATTTTTTCTACCTTGTCTTCTAAGTCACTTATTCTATCCTCTGCTTCATTGAGCCTGCTTTTAATTCCTTCCAGTGCATTCTTGATAGCAGATACAGCATTCTTTATCTCTGAGTTTTATTTATGGTATGTATCTCTTTTTTCATGTTTTCATTAAGGTCCTCAGTCTTATCATGTATAGTCTTCTTAAGTTCCTTAAACATCTTCATCATCCACGCTCTGAACTCCATATCTGATAATTTGCTTAACTCCATCTCATCAAAGTCTTTTTCTGACGATGTTTCCTTTTCTTTAATTTGGTGGTTTCTTTGTCTCCCCATTTTGGTAGGTCTTAGTGTTTGTATCTATTTATTAGATATATTTGCTGACCCTCAGTCTTGTGGGATGGAATTTTGTCTTGTGGATTCAGTGGAGCACAGAGGTGTGTTTTCCTTACACCTCTGAGCTCTCTTCCTCTGGGCGTGTCCCTCTTGTGGGTGCCCCTTTTGTGGTTTCTTTATGTTCTCCTATTGTGGTTGTGTCTAGATTGTTGATGATAAGTCCTTGGGAGGACCCTCCTCTCAGGTTGGCTAACTGTGTCTCAGCCCCAAACTCGAAGTGTAAGATGTTGTATGGGTGCTGGCCAGGCAGGACAATACACAACTAAAATTCCAGGAAACAAGAGGTATCTTACAAAATATCTTGAGAGTCACAATGAAAACAACCCACATGAAAATAGAACTGGGAGAGTGAAGGGAGAACACACACACACACACATGCACAAAAAGCTTTAAAAAAAGAGAGAGAAAGAAAAGTAATGCTTAGAGAGAGAGAGATGTATATTGTTGTTAATAGTGGTGAAATTTTATAAAATAATAATAAACTAAAATGTAAAAAATAGAGAAGCTACTGGGAGATAACAGAAGCAGAGAAAAGATTCTGAAAGAAGGTCCAGCAAAAAATTAAGGGAGAGAGTAGAAATAGGGTAATAGTTGAAAATGAGAAAACAAAAATACAATAAAGAGAATAAGAGAAACTAACAATTGGACAGGAAGACAGAAGGGAGCATAATGAAAGAATGAAAGAAAAGTAGAAAAAGAAAAAAGAAAAAAGTTATGCCAATGGATTGAGAGGGGCAAGAGAGACATAGCCCAGGCAGGCAGGGAGTCCGGTAAGAGATTTGGGGGAAACTATAGAGGAAAGCAGTAAACTTGGTTATAATGATAAAGTCCCAGTCGTTAAGCAGGGATATCAAGAAAGTCTTGGTATTAGAAGCAAGGATAAAACAAAACAAAGCAAATAACCAAAACAAAACTAAAAACAAGCTAAGCAAGACTAAATTCTTTTATAAAAAGGAGAAAAAACAATTTAGTTAAAAAAATTTTTAAAAAATTATTATAAAATTTAAAAAAGAAGAAAAAACCAATTTTCTCCCCTTTCTCTTCTTCCTGAGGAAAAAGGGGAAAAAATAAACAAACCCACAAATAAAAAACATACCAAAAACCCCCACAAAACAAAACAAAACAAAAAAACAGCAGAAAAAAAGGTAGTCAATCAGGTGAGTTTCTTCTGGGCTGCTTGTGTTGTCTGCGGGTCACTGTTTTGTGGGCTGATTTCCATTCTCCTGGGAGGTGCTTGTGTATCAGCCAATGTGAGGAGCCATCTAGGTTTGGCTCTGGTGTCCTTAGGTAGATGGTTGATCTGAGGCTCTCCGTGGGCCACCTCCTCTTGTCAGCTATTTTGCAGCCTTGTAGTTGCCTGGTCTTGCTCCAGAGTCTTCTGTCGAGTCTTTAGGGTGCAGGGTGGCTAATGTAGCCCAGGGTGTCACTCCCCTTAGAGGTGTCTCTGTCAGGCGCTCACTCTGCGGGGGGTTAGTCTCTGCTCCACCGCCAGCTCCTCAGTCCCTACCCTGTCCTCTGACTCTAGCTCCCCAGGCTCTGTCCTCCTGCAGCTTCAGATTGATTTCAGCCTGTCGCCTTTTCTGTAGGGGCCGTTTCAGCAGCCTGGGCTCAGTGGGTTTGATTAAAAACACCTTCTGGTGAGCCCTTTGCCTGCCCAGCCCCCAGCAGGGTTTCAGCGTTTCCTCCAGTTCCCAAAGGACAGCCCCTGAGAGTCTTATTCTTGTAAAATCCTCCAGTGAGCTGCTCTCCCTCCCCCTCAGGACTGTGCCCTGCGGGGTGTCTGGGGCCTCAGTGAGCGGGACCTGCCCCTTTCCTCTTGGGGGCGGGGCTCCCGGCTGCCCGAGAGGCCGCGGGCTCCGCCCCTCCCTGCTCAGCTCTGGTTGGCTGGTCGCACCAGGCCCGCCCCTCAGACCGTCCACTGTGCAGACCCCAATGGCAGCCTCCGCTGGTCTGTCCCCCATTGCACTCCGGGAAGGTGGGAGCCAGTTCCGCCATCAGACTCACACATGTACAAAGTGACACACAGGCAGAGAGTCCGCCCTGCAAGGTCCCAGCGGGAGGGGACTCAAAGTCAGCTCCCCGCAGCTCTCCACACCGCTGGTCTCAGCAAAGCTGGAGCGGCTTCACGCACCACCACGGGCCCCTCAGGGCTGGTCACGGATCGCAGCCTCCCGGCACCGGGAGCTCAGGGCAGGAGGACACCCTCAGGGCTAGTTGCAGAACCCAGCCTCCCGGCATCGGGAGCTCAGGGCGGGAGGGCTCTCCCCTGCCCCGCACCACGCAGATTCAGCGCTTTCTGGGGCTCAGCACAGTGCCCCACAGGGAGGCAGAGGGCCCCCGTGTGCGGGTGCTCAGCGCAGTCCTCTGGTCCCTCACCACTTGGGTGCCACAGGCCTTGGGACAGCCTTCCCTGCGGTCGGCACCCCGAGCACCAGACGCCTGCTCGCAGCTGCCCCTAGAGGCTTTGTTTCCTAGGGAGGCGCCGTTCCCTCCGGGACTCACCGCTCCCCGGGGTCCCTCTGCCCTGAGCGTGGGGCGCCCCTTCCCCTCTCTGCTCCGGGTGGGGATCCCCGCCTCTGGATGCCGTCCGCACTCCCGAGGGGAGGGAGCTTTGCAGCCTCCAGGCCTCCGGTTCGGAGCCCAGCACAGGCTTCAGGGGGGATCCCCCTTTCTATGCCCGCCTCTCTCACTAGACCCCGTGATGGTTCTTCAGTGCTCTCCCCTCGCACTCCGTCCCCTCAGGTATGTTTCTCTGTTTTTTTCAAGCTGGCTCTGTAGGATTTTAGGAGGAAATCGAGTCCTTGGCTGGAGCGGGGGTGCTGCTGCTTCTCACAGGGCCGCCAGCTTCCACGCCCCTGAGCTATTATTTCTTTAAAAAATGTTTCTGCCTCTTTCTCTTTCTTTGCTTTCATTACACATTGGTGAGCTTGATATTGTCTCCTAGGTCTCTAAGGCCCTCTTTAATTTTTTCCCCAATCCTTTTTAAATCTGTTCTTCAGATTGGATACTTTAAGTATTTTCTTCGTGTTTGCCAAATCTTTCTTTGCCATCTCCAGTTCGTTGTTGAATTCTTCCAGTGATTTCCCCCCATTTCGGCTGTTATTTCTTCAGCTCCACAAATTAATTTTGATTATTTTTTATAATGTATATCTCCTATTCAATGATCTTTTTGTCCATTTACTGGTTTTATACATTCTTTTAGTTCTTTCAATATGATTTTTTTGTTATTTGAACATATTTGTAAAAGTTTCTTTGAAGTGTTTTTCTTCTAAATCCAACATCCAGGGACACTTGGCAACAGTTTTACTGAGGACTGTTCCTTCTCGGTGTGGGTCCAACTCTGCTGGTTTTTTCATATCTCATAATTTTGCTGAAAATTAAACATTATGGACAATATATTGTAGTAACTCTGGATTCTGATATTTTCACCCTGAAAGTAGTTAATATTCTTTTTGTTTGTTAAGTAACTGGCCTAGCTAAAACTGTGAAATCTGTCTCCCCACCTTTCCCCCCGACACAGTGTGGCTGCTGTCTTTGTTTTATTCAATTCTTGTTTTTACTTTTATTATTTTTTCTTTTTTTTCTTTTTTTTTCTTTCTTCTTTTTTTTTTTGTAGAGAGAAACATCCTTGTGAGAGAGAAACATTGATTGGTTTCCTCCCGTATGTGCCCTGACCAAGGATCGAACCCACAACCTAGGTATGTGCCCTGACCAGGAATCAGAACCGAAACCTTTTGGTGCACCATACAATGCTCCAAATAACAGTCATCCGGCAAGGGCATTATTCTTGTTTTTACTTTTAAGTCTAACTTCCTGTGGCTCATTTCTGTGTCTAAATAGCTTGATAGTAATCCAATGATTGGACAAAGGCTGTGCTCAAACACTTAGACCAGTAAGGCTTCTGTCTTCTCCTGGTATATATGTTGTTGAAGGAGAGAGTCCATTCAAAGTTCAGGATATTTTCAAGTCTGCCCTTGTTTTCGCTTTCTTTTAGGAATTTTCATCTCTCTTATATCAGCCTTGACAAGGAGTGTGTGAATAGCTTTGACCTTCTCCATTCTTTGCTTTACCCATGCAGCCTCAGCCAGGAATATCTTTGCCCAATAATAACAACAACTCAGAAGAATAGACCCATTGGCCCCCCTTTTTCTCAATTCTGAGACTGTTACTTCCATTGCCAGTGTCTGTTGGCATGGGCATCACCCACTGCTCCAACCTGAGCGAGCCGCCTTTCATTGTGGTGGCTTAGCTGCTGGCCCTCTAGGCATGACCCACCCTGGAAGAACCTCCCTGCAAGCTGAATTGGGGAGACTGGAAATAGCCTAAGCAGAAAGAATTTCCTATGATTTGGCTACAAGGTCCCTCAGGCTGCCCCTTAGGACTACAAATGCCATTTGTGTACCTTTGGGACAGAAGCCATAACTGTAGAAACTGAGACCTACCTAGTGCAAAGAAAAGAATTTTTTTAGTGGAATGCGAGAAGCTAGAATCCTGTATGTTGCTTTCACAGGCCAATAACCACCTGAGCGTCCAGTTCTATGATCCTTAACGTCTCTAATCCATGAGGAGAGCAGATGCTCCTCCTGCCCTGGCATCCACTGCAGCATGGGCAATGCCTGCCGCCTCCCCCACTTCTGCGTATAGCCCATGGCCCGCTCTTTGCCCCTGCACATTAGGGCACTTGCACCTGCCCTTCTGGGCCTGGCATGCTCCTGCCCAGTTCACAGGTCCCCCCATGAGGGTCACCTTCTTGAGGCACTGACCCATCTAAAGTGTGTCTCCCTCAATATCCGTCATAAACCTGGTGTTTTTTTCTTTCTAATCTCATAATCTGCAATTATATGCAGTATTTAAGTATTTATTTCTCATTTGCCACTCCCTTTGTAAAAGAAAGGTCTCCAAGCCCAGGGACCTGTATGTCCGTCATATCTGAGTCCCCAGTACCGAGGCTGGTACGGAGACAGCAGACAAGCCAGTGAATGTGGAGTGGAAGCTAAAGAGAGGAACAAGTGGGTGAGCGAGCGAGCGAGCGAGCGATCCCCAAGCACCTTTACTATCAACTCCTCTGTAAAGGGTCAGTTCTGACTTGGCATGAGGATAGGGTGGGACATTGGTGTCTCCACCCTGCCAAGATCTAGTAAGATCTATATGGGTATAAACACAGGCTTTGTGTAATTACCCAGCACATCTTTATTGGGGACCTATTCTGTGCCAGGAGTGAACAAATTTCCTGCTATTCTGAGTAAACAGGATAAATAACTGCATTATATAATATCACTTAATATCCTATATGATAATAGCTGTTAGAAATAAAACAGGGAGCCTGGCTGGCGTGGCACAGCGGTTGAGCATCGACCGAGGATCCAGGAGACCGGGGTTCGATTCCCTGTCAGGGCACATACCCTGGTTTTGGGCTTGATCCTCAGCAGGGGGCGTGCAGGAGGCAGCCGATCAATGACTCTCTCATCATTGATGTTTCTCTCTCTCTCTCCCTCTCCCCTCCTCTCTGAAATCAATAAAGATTTTTGTTTTTTAAAAAAGAAATAAACCAGGGAGAGGGAGAAAGTGCTGCAGGGACCAGCTACAATTTAAAATAATGTACATACAATAAAATACTATTGAGCCATGAGAAAAGGAAATCCTGCCATTTGCAAAAACATGGATAGACCTAAAGGGCATTGTGCTAAGTGAAATAAGTGAAATGTTGTATATAATATGTTATGTGATAGTATGTAATTATAATATATAATTATATGATATAAACTGTATGATGATTATACATACAGGGCGGGCAAAAGTAGGTTTACAGTTGTATCCACTTTTGAGTACAATAATTAATAAATAATACAAAAATAAACTGTGTTTCATATACTCAAGTTTATTCTTGTATTTTTATTTATTAAATATTGTATTCAACAGTGGATACAACTATAAACCTACATTTGCACATCCTGTGTGTGATGATTATATATAACAATATGTTGTGTGTTCTATTGTATATTCATACAAAGTTGCCACCTACTCCAGGCAGGCTCAGGGCTGACTTAGTGAGAAAATGGGATATGCCTTTGGGGGCTTCCCAAGTCTAAGATGTCACATAGTCACAGCCCCATTCCACAGCTGTCACTTCCTCAGTGACTGCATGTCCCTGAGTCTCAGCTCCTTGCCACACAGAGGAGGTAAAGTACCCACCATGAGGGCTGTGATGACTTGAAATGGGATGAAGAGAGTAATAAGTTCCTACTGTGTGCCATTCAATTCTCACAGCCAGCAGGGGAGGCTTAGCTAGCAGCCTACATAGTAGGAGCCACCATTCTTTATAACTTAAAAAATTATGAACATTAAAAAGCATTCAGAATTAGAGAGCATTACACAATAGTGCACCCTCCCATACCTCTCACCTGAGTCAATCATCATCAAACTCTGTTGTATTTTCACTCCAAAGTCCCTACTGATATGTGTTGGGGGTGGGGTGGGGGTAAGGCGGGGTTGGCTGGAATAATTATAAGGAAATTCCAGATTTCACAGATACAGATTTTTAAAAAGTAACCACAAAACCATTATTGTGTCTAAAAAATTTGGACAATAATCTCTTACTATTCTGTAAGTCAAAATGTATTCAATTATTTCTGTTCAAGAATGTTTCTTTTTAACAACAGACTTAATCAAATCAGGATCCAAACAAGACTGCATATATTGCATTTGGTTTATATTCACCTATAACATGTCCCCCTTTTTATATTTATGCCATTTGTTTCTTGCACAAAGCAGGTCATTTGTCCTGTAGACTAGTCCAGGCTTTAGAATAAATGAATGCACAATTGACACTCATGTACATCTCAGGGCATTCTGCAGGAAATGTGGGAGAAGATTGTACTCAACCTTAGGTTGTAGACAGTGTGTGCACCTTGTGGTACTTCAGTTATCAATTGTTTTTTGTTGTTGTTGATTTTTCAGAAAGCCTTATTTTCCCAAATCTCACCTAAGTAGCTGACCTCTGGCAGAAAACGAGGAGATGGCAGCCCCTTTCTTGAGCATCTGCAAGCCCATGCCCTGAGCGGTAGTTCTTGGAGAGGCTGGGCATTATTTATGGGGACGTCCTAGTGACAGAGGAACTTCTGGCCAGGAACTGCCTGTGGTGTCACACATCCTTAACCTGGCTGACATTGGAACGCCCTGGGGGGAGCATTTCTCCAGGAAAGGATGGTGAGTCAGCGGCCTGATGGCATCTTTTCAAAACAATAATAAAGAAATCAGAAGGGCAATCTGTCAGGGCAATGCTGGTGGTGAGTGCTGAGGCCAGGCAGGTGGTGCAGAGAAGGACAGGGCTCAGAACCAGATGTTGCGCTTCCTGAAAATAGACATGTCAGGTCTTCAGGGCTGTCAGGTGCCCCCTCATTAGCCCATCAGCCTAAATGGAGCCACTGAGCACTGACATCTCACTTAGCCCTGGCATCTGGCTGGGGACCTCGGTTCAGCCAGGGACCCAGTCCTGGGAGAAGGGAAGGCTACAATGGCCAGTCCTTTCTCCTTGGGGAAAAGTGAGGCCCAGAGACCTCTGCAGGAGGCACTGCAGAGAACGGCAGTGGTTCAGTGGCAGAGACTGGCTGGACCAGGTTTCACTCAGGGGACCATAGCATGATAGTTCTCTCTGTGACTAGGGACCCTTGTGGGGGTGTTTCTGGTGTTCGAGGGTCTCCTGAGTTGCCCTAGAGCTGTGGCTCTTCCCCATTTTTGCCATATGCTGGAGTACTTGTTCTTAGACTCAACTTTCTTTAGGCATATTCACATTTTTTCACTTAAACAAGTGGAAACTTGATAGATTACCTCAAAAACCAACTACCCAATTCAGTATTACACACTATAGATTAAGTAGTAGTAGAAACTCTCAGTGACTTCCAGGTGACAGTGATGGACAGGCACAGCCAGGCCTGTCTCAGGAGGCTAAGCCAAGGTCTGTTCTCTTGGTAAGAGCAGAAGACAAGTGTTGGTGGGTGCTAATGACAGGCCGGCAGCTGGGGAGACTTTCCCCAGGTAGCCATGGAAACAGCCTGTTTATCATGCACACTGCCAGCATTGCCTAACGTCCAGGCCCCAAAGTCATCTTACAGGTGGGAGCTCAGGTCAGTGAGGAAGTGCAGGCCCATGACAGGGAGGGACTCACTCAAGGTCAACAGCAGGACGCTGCATCTGAGAGCCTCACTTCTAGGAAGGTTACTCTGCTTCCCTGCAATCTGTTAGACTCTAGTGACCACACACACCTGCCAGTGTGTGGCCATGGCCCTGGGAGAGCTGCCTGCCCTCTCTGCCTTGATTTCCTCTTCTGTGCAATAGGAATGATAACTCTCCCTTTTCCAGGTTGGTTGTGAGATGTTGTTAAAAGGAGACCATTCAGCGGATACTTAGTGAACATTGTATGTCCAGCACATAGTAGGTGCTCAACACACGAAACTTCTTTCACCTCTAAAGAGTGACTCTGTGGTGTGATAAGCACCAGGTATTAGTGCCCACTCCATGTCAGCCCCTGTGTTGGAGCATCTATCCACAGTCCAGGTGACTGATACTAAATAACAATTTAACCGATGAGGAAACTGAGGCTCCGAAATATGAAATCATTTGCTCAAACACCAAGAGATGCTCTGGACAGTGCATGAGATGGAGGCTCCCCCCTTCACGGGCAGTGCTGGGACTCGGCCCTGGGACACAGGCCTAAGGAGGTGAGGCTTGCCTAGGGCCTTGGTTGCCAATCGGCCTGCTGCAATTTCAGATTCAGGTGCTAAATTTCCAGCCCTGGGAGAACAGCAAAGCGTCCGAGCCTCCTGGGGAGAAGATGTGTAATTATTTCAGGCAGATTGAATGCTTCTGACAAAAAGAAGGAGGGAGTAGGGACAATTAGCCTCGCTTTGCAGGCCGCCGGTATTTCCCTCTCAACGAGCACTGCAGCCCGACACTGTGATTAGGCCTTGGTTAATAACAGGCTCGGTAGCTCCCGCACCCTGTCAGGAGCAGGATCCATCTTACAGGTAATTGTAGGGTTGGTGGTTTCTGAATGTCTCTTTCCGCTAACCTGGGCTTTCCCGGGGGGTGGCTGGCAGGACGTCCTGAGCAAACACTGCCTGGGCTGGGATGCGGGGTGGGGCTGGGGGAACAGAGTCTGGAGGAGCCTCCCTGGAGCTGAGGCGAGGGGCCGCCGGGAGCTGCTGCCTGGGCCTGGGCTGGTGCTCCAGCCTCCCAGCCCACCTTCCTGCTCTCCCACCTGCTTAGGTCTGTTCTCCACAAGCAGCCAGAAAGCATGGAGCTAAACTGAAAGCTCCTGCTCTGCTCCGCACCCTCCCTCAGAGGCAGACAGGCCCCGCTGGTGGTCTCAGTACTTCATAGTCCCTCTTCATCTCCTTTCCCTTCCCCTTGCCCAGAACCTGCATTCCTGCCTCAGGGCCTTTACACTGGCTGTTTCCTCCTCCTGGATGTGCACTCCTTCTCACCCTGCCTCCCGCTCCCTTCTCAGGAACTCCCAAGCCAGCACCTCCAGCACTACTTTATTTTTCTTCTTAGCTTATCCCCTCTCACTCTCCACATATTTTACTCCTTACTCTCTGTTCCACACCCCCCCCCCCAAGGCTGTTTCTCCATGAGGTCAGAAGTTTTTGTCTGGCTGGTTCACAGCTGTACCCCAAAAGGCTAGAACAAGTGCCTATCACACAGTAGGTGCTTAATAAGTGACACACAGCTGGCTTGACTTGAGGGTAAAGTTCCCTGACTCATGTGAAGTCCTGGTCATCAACAAGGCTTCACCAGAGGTCCCTCCTTAGGAAGGCTCTCTGGATCTCCGGTGGGTCATACGCTTCCCTGCCAAGGCCTGTTGAAGACATTGACCTCCCTCCACTTAGTCTCCATCTGTTCCTGAAACTGTCTCTGTGGACTCCTGTAAGGCCAGGGCTCAAGGCTGAGTGTCCTCTGGGTCCCTAGGGGCTGGCCGTGGCTCTGGATCCTAGCAGGTGCTGAATACATGTTTCTGGAGAAATGTTGCATGAAGGGGACTGAGGAGGTGGGTAAGCAAGGGAGAGCAAACAATAATGGCCACCAAAATTAATCTAGCATGTTCCAGGCCAGGGGCCGTGCACCCTGCTTGCACCTGCTCACTCCATCTCAAAGTAGCCTGGGAAGCAATAGCCCTGTAGTCATCACAGTGCCTGTTTTACCAAACTTGGAGGTTCTCTTAGCCAGTGGGGTCAAAGCTGTTTTGGTAGTGCACCCTATTGGGGGGAAAAAGTGTTGAGTATAGATCCACATTTTCTGCCATCTATTAATTTATAAATTATATACATATACTAATATTTCTAAAACAAATGTGCGCGAAAGTAGAAATATTAAAGAGACGGACGAAGATAAAGGACTGTGGGTCTCACACACCCTCAGGGTCTGCACATCCCATCTGGAAGCCAGTACTGCACCGGGAGGGAACGCGTGAGTGCTCGGGACTCGCAGAGTGCGGGTCAGAGGTTCTGGGACCATATTGTTGGGTTGCCGTCTTCATTTATTAGCTGGGCAAGTTCACTTAGTACTTTGGGCGAGTTGCTTAATGTCTCTGAGCCACAGTTTTCTCATCTGCAAAGTGGAAATGGAAATAGTGTGAACTTCAGAGGCTGTGCTGAGGAGTAAAGGAGACCATCTCTATAAGGGCTTATAACAGGGCCTGGTGCCTTGCTCGCTGCTCCTATTAGGAAGATACTTCTTTCTGGAAATAAGGCTAAAAAAGTGGCCAGGGTCAGAACGTCACTGTAAGGACTCTGGAGAGAAGCGTGTCATCATCTCCGTCCGTGGCGGCGCTGATACGATCTGGAGCGGAGGGCCCTTTTTGCAGTTAGCATGTGACAAGAGTAGGCAGACACTGGGGCAGTCTGAGCACTGCCTCTAACTTGTGTGTGACCAGATGGGGCTCCCTGACGGTCCAACAGGGTCACAGTGGACGGCGGGGCTCAGAGGCTTGGGGAGGAGGCTCAGGGCTCCAGGAATGGGAACAGCAGACCTGAGCAGCTCTGGCCAAGGATGTGACTTGTCAGGGTCACAGCTCATCGTCCGCCCAAGTTGGTAGCTTCCGTTCCCGGCTTACAGGATGACTGTCCCCCAAGGAGCCTGTGGACAGACTACATCAGAATGTATATACACGCGCGCACACACACACGCACGCGAACACACGCGCCCGCGCACACGCACGCGAACACACGCGCGCGCACACACACGCACGCGCACACACGCGCGAACACACACGCGCGCGCACACACGCGCGCGCACACACGCGCGCACACACACGCGCGCGCACACACGCGCGAACACACACGCGCGAACACACACGCGCGCACACACACGCGCGCACACACACGCACGCGCACACACGCGCGCACACACACGCGCGAACACACACGCGCGCACACACACGCACGCGCACACACGCACGCGCACACGCACAGCTGCCTGTGCACGCGCCACGTGAGGCCACTCTGGTCAGCACGGTGGCCCCGCACAGTGAAACGGAGCTGGGACGTGCCTGTCACCACCCAGTGAGGAGCCCTTGTCGAGTCACAGTTCACGCATCACTCCCGCGTGGAGCTGCTGTGGGGACAGACCGCGGCGCTGCCGGCTGGTCGCAGCGCCGTTCACTCACGGAGGCCACGACTGACCAGGGCGGCGCAGACGACGCCGCGGGTCACGCGGCCACCCGCTCTCCTCCCCGTGGCCTCGGGCGCGCTGTGGGGCGCCTCGCGCTGGTGGCCCCGGGGGCGCCCCCTCTCCCGCCCGACTGAACCCCGTGCTGCTTTGTGCGGGAAACGCTGCGGTGCAGGCTCGTTCCCGTGACGGGGCTCGTAGCCCACGACCGACCGGCGATCCCACGAGGCCCAGGCGTGCGGTCGCTCCACCCTCCCGGCGGGGACGCGAGGACACGGCCGACGCCCGCGGCTCCGCCCCCCAGGACCCAGCGCCCCCCCCCAGCGCCCCCCCCAGCGCCCCCCCCAGCGCCCCCCCAGCGCCCCCCAGCGGCCCCCCCAGCGGCCCCCCCAGCGGCTCCCCCAGCGCCCCCCCAGCGCCCCCAGCATCCCCCCAGCGCTGTGCGACCGACTGTGTATCTACCTGTGGAACCCCTGGGCCCACCCAGCCTGGTCCCGCCGCGCTCACCGGGATGTGACCCAGAAATCTACCTTTGTAGCAAGCTGCTCAGGGCCCCACGCACAGCTGATTGGAAAATGGCTGTGTTGCATCAGCATATTACCTGCTTTACAATTTTTAAGGGGCTCAGAACCCCTCTGTGAGGGTTAGACAGGGCTGGGCAGGATCAAATCGGGCTGAGGGCCAGATTCACAGGGGCGCGACTTTGGGTGATTTGCTTTATTGCTGAGCCTCAGTTTTCTCATCTGTAAACAGGGACAGCAGGAGCACCTGTTTTTCTAAGAGCTGAGGTCTGAATCCTCTGGCAGAGGCCCGGTGAGTAAGTGCTCAGTAAGGAGGAAGCATGATTATTGCTGACATATTTAAAACAGTTAATAACAATGATTAGTAGTTATTATATTACATGTAAGATATTTTTTCCAGGAACTTAAGTTCATAAAAAAAGACCTTAAATGTCATACAAAAGAAACCCCTGGTCCACCAGATCAGATCAAAACGGGCTGCAAGTCATTTGCTAATTCTGTTCAAAGGAGCCTCAAAGCAAAACGGAGCCCTCCTCTGTCCTCACACGTCCCTGAAAGGGCCACACCTGCCCACGAATCACTTCCTCTCTCTTTTCAATGAAAGAACAGCTATATAAACAGATCAGAAGCTGAAGAAAATAACCAGCAGTATACTAAATCACAGGCGCTGCTTCAATGCAAACACATTTAAAATTTTTCACATTAACTTTTTCCTTTAATTACTTTTACATAAAAGGCAGCAATATTCCATATTTCAAATGATATAAAAGCAGTTTTAAAACCCTCTGAAATGTATTTAATGAAAATAAATTTATTGAAGGATATTAATGACTACCAAATTAATGCTACCAAATCGTTACTGGTGCCTTTTGCATTAACAGTAATATTTGGAGGGTTGATAGAGAAAATATCAAACAAGAATATGGACATTTTAAAGCTACATTTCCTTCCAGTCTTTATCTTTTTATTAAATCTTGTGCCTGTTAGAAGATGTACTCAAGATGGTCGTAAAGATATTCAGCTAAAGTGATACTTCAAATGCCAGATGGGCTTTGGCTTCATTTGACATCAGCAAAGCCATTAATTGACACATACAGAAATTCTTAGGATTTTAGGTTTTTGAATTGCCTGGAGTCAGCGGAGGAGTGTAGCCTTGTAACGCTTCATGGCGTTCATTAGTGTGCCGTACATCATTTTATTATTATTTTTTAATCCTCACCTGAGGATATTTTTTTCCAGGGCTTTTCAGGGGGGGGGGGGAGCGGAGAGAAACATTGATGTGAGAGAGACACATTGATTGGTGGCCCCCGCACATGCCCTGATCAGGGCTGGGGATCGAGCCTGCAGCTGAGGTACGTGCCCTTTGCTGGGACTGGACCTGGGACCCTGTAGTCCGCAGGCTGACGCTGTAACCACTGAGCAAACCGCCCAGGGCAGAATTCTTAATTCGGGGAGAGGGCCCCCTGTGGTCGGTGGTGTGAGGAGAGCTGTCAGTAACTGAATACACACCTGAGAAAAATTGGGATGTACAGCTCAGTATCGTAAGAGCACTCTCAGCCCTCTCAAGGGTGGTTTGAAGTTTCTCTGTGTGATTTTAAAACTGTTTCGTAGAGAGCAGTCCTTGCGTTTGTGATGATCCTGACAGTTCACTTGAGGATATTTTGGTGCTTTCAAAATTGACACGAATGGAATAAATCTGCAGGAGAACGCTCAGCCTTTTAAATCTTGTTCTGATGAGTGTATTTACAAAATCAAACAGTCTGCAAAAAGAAACCAGGGATTTGGCATCCAGGCTTTCCCCAGGTTGATGGGCAGAAGTAGATGATGCAAGAAATTTCTGTGACATCATCAGAGCCCATTAAAATTTTGCCCAAGGGAATTTGGAACATGGGAAATATGAATTTGAAAGGCTTTAAAGTGTGTTTCTTAGAAAGGCGACGATGCTGTTCTCTATCCGCAAAGCCCATCCTCTTTGCCTTTGGGCCTGGCTGTCCCAGGAGTTCACGCTGGGACCAAGCAGGGGAGCGTGACCAGCGCGTACTCGCTGTCACTCGCTCACAGGCTCGCAGCACTGTCCTGAAGCCCCCTCGGCCAGCAGGTGAGCCCGCCGGTGCTTCGGTGCAGGAGGCAGGGAGTGGGGCTCAGGAGCCTGCTGCTTCCCCATGGGGGTTCCAGTGCAGGAGGCCTGGGTCCGCACTTTGAGAAACAGCTACCTGCAGCTTCTCTCTTCCTTCAGTGCTAGGTGCACCGCGGACAGGATACTTTATTACTTTGTGGTCACTGGAATGAGATGCACACAGACATCTGTGGAATGTCATCAGTGGTGTTTCATGAAGGCCCCTCGTGGAATGAAAACACGCACACTAGTGTGGTAACTAGCACCAGGTCGTCACGCACCCCAGGCATCCCTACCTTGATTCTTGGAGTTTTAGAGCATATCCCGCTGTCTGATAAGGTAGGCCTTCTTCAGGCGTGTGCTGGCTCTTACTGGCTTCCATATAATTTTTGTGTGTGCTATCTACTCTTCTTTTAAGTTGATATAGAATTCCCATACAATAAAATCCATAATTTTAAAGTGTTCATTTCAGGTTTGTTTAGTATATTCAAGGTTGTGCAGCACTACCTACTTCTAGAATGTCATCATCCTCGCAGTAAACCCTGCAGATTTAGCAGTCACCTCCCATTGTTCCTTCCCCCAGGCCACCACTCATGGACTTTCAATCTCTGTGGAGTTGCCTGTTCGGGACTTTTCACATAAGTGGGATTATGCTATATGTGGCCTTTGTGACTGGCTTCTGTCACTTAGCTTGGTGTCCTCAAGGTCCACTCATGTAGTAGCAAGTGTCAGTTCTTTATCTTTTTTATGGCTGAATAATATTCCATTGTGTTTAGGTCATAGTCTGTTTATTATTCATTAGTTTATGGACATTTGTGTTGTTTCCACCTTTTGGCTACCATGAACAGTGCTGCTGTGAACATCCATGTACACGTCTCTGTGTGGATGCAGGCTTCATTTATCTTGGGGATATACCTAGGTGGAATGGCTGGGTCAGAGGCTAACTTATGTTTCATTTTGGGAGGACCCTCCAAACTGTTTTCCACAGCAGCTGTACCACTTTGCATTCCTGCTAGAGTGTATGAGGTTTTCGGTTTCTTCGCACCCTCTCCAGCACGCCTGCCGTCTGTCTTCCTTTATTAGAGTCTACCAGTGGGTGCACAGTGGAGCCCCAGTGTGCTTTTCACTTACTCCACCTTGTGACTGGTGGCCTTGAGCACCTTCTATGTGCCTATTGACCATTTGTACATTTTTGGGAAAGTGTCTATTCAAATTCTTTGCACATTTCTAATTTGGTTGTTTGTCTTTTTAAAAATATATCTTTATTGATTTCAGAGAGAGGAAGGGGGAGAGAGAGAGAGAAACATCAATGATGAGAGAGAGTCATTGATCGGCTGCTTTCTGCAGGCCCCCCCCCCCCCCACCACTGGGGATCGAGCCTGTAACCCAGGCATGTGCCCTGACGGGGAATTGAGCCACGATCTCCTGGGTCCTAGGCGGACTCTCAACCGATGAGCCACACCTGGCTGGGCTGGTTGTTTGTCTTTTGATTGTAAAAGTTCTTTTTATATCCTGACTACTAGACCCTTATCAGATATATGATTTGCAAGTATTTTATTACACTTTGTGCATTGTCTTTTCACTTTCTCAGCTGTGTCCTTTGAAGCACAAAAGTGTTTACTTTTGATGAAATCCAACTTACCTATTTTTCCTTTGGCTGCTTGTACTTTAGCTGTCATTCAGAAGCCGTTGCCTCATCTAAAGTCATGGAGGTTTACAGCTGTGTTCTCTTCTGAACATTTGATAGTCTCAACTCTCACATTTAGATCTTTGATCCACTTTGGGTTAACTTTTGTGTATGCCATGAGGTATGGGCACAAGCATGTAGATTTGCTGTGGTCATCCAATTGTCTAATACCATTTATTGAAAAGACTATTATTCTTCATTGAACTGGCCGAGCATCCTTGTCACAGTAACTGGCCATAGCCACGTGGCACTGGACTCCTGGTGCCCTCCTGTTGATCCGCATGTCTACCCCATGCCAATACCACACCGTCCTCACTACCTCAGCTGTGCAGCAAGCCTTGAAATCGGAAAATGTGACTCTGCCAACCTTGTTTTGTTTTGTTTTTAAAGATTGTTTTGGCTACTCTGGGCCCTTTGCATTTCCACATAGATTTTAGGATTAGCTTATACACTTCTCTTAAAAAAGCAATTTTGATTGGGATTTCACTGAATCTGTAGATCAAAATGTTGGGGAGAATTGTCATCTTACCATTACTAAGTTTTTCTATCTACAAGTATGGGTCATTTTCCATTTATTTAAATTCTTCTTTCTCCCAACAGTATTTTGTAGTTTTCAATACATAAGCCTTGCACTTCTTTTGTTAAATGTATTCCTAAGCATTATATTCTTTTTGATGCTGTTTTAAATTCAATTATTTTCTTTATTTCCTCTTTGGATTGTTTATTACTGATGTGTAGAAGCACCATCTATTTTTTACATTGATTTTTGTTTCCATTAATCTTGCTAAACTCATTTATTACTTCTAATGGGTTTTATTTTGTGGGCCATATAAAATTTATAATCATCTTTTCAGGGTCCTCAAAGAAACCTGTTGAAATTTCTATTGAAATTGGATTGAATACAGACAATTTGGAGTTGAATTGACATATTTGCAATGTTTACATTTTCTTTCCCTATTTCTTTAGGTCATCTTTAATGCTTTTCAGTTCCATTTTAATTTCCTGTGTACAAGTCTTGCACAGGTATTCTTGAATTTATTCCGAGGCAGTTTTAATTTTTTCTTGATATTACAAATGTGCCTTTAAAAAATAATGCTTTGAAATGTTTTTGTTGGTGTATAATATACAATTGCCTTTCATATATTGATTTTACAGTCAGTCGCTTTTCTAAACTTTCCCATTGTGTTTAGTAATTTTTCTATAGGTTCTTTGAGTTCCCATTAATCAAAGATTAAATCTGGGCCTTTGAGGACTGAAAGAAGGGAAAGAGCCAAAGCTGGTATCAGTTTAAGGAAAATGTTGTTTGTTGGCTGATGGCATCACACTGAACTTTAAACACAGCAAGCTGGGTAATGGCATGGCCCATGCTAGGAAACCTTCCTCTTTAGTGGCTCTTTCATTGATCATGGGCCTGGATGTAATTCAGTAGGTGCAAAGCCTTATCTTTACCATGGATGGAGTTGGAGCCCACAGAGGGCCCTGAGCTTCTCCCAGTTAAAGTTGCAGGGGACAGTTAATGGTGTGAGATGGGAAGTTTCATGGTGCCATGCACTCAACCAGGAGGAGGCCTCTCCTCAAAGCTGTTGAAGATGTCTGTCTTCGGGTGCAGCAATTTCAGGGGCCATAGGCCAGAGTTGGGGGGATTCTGCATGAGGAGACATCCTTCACTCCTCAGCCAAGACCCAGGACCCCCGGATCTGGAGCCAGGGCCTGGAAGGAGGGCTGGGGCATGCCTTGCACAGCCCCAGGACACACTGCCCATGTTGCATTCCAGAATTACTACCTCCTGGGTACTTACTCTGGGCACAGCACTATTCTGAGCTGTGTAACCCTCCCCACAACTCTCCCCACTTGAGTTCTCAGCCATATTAAGTGGGGGCTGAGCCAGAACTGAACCCGCACAATTGAGTCCAAACCCGTCTCCTAGCCTCTGTCTGTGGGCGCACACTGTGTGACTCCTCTTCACCTTCAACAGGTCAGCTGGTCGCTGCTTGGGCCTCCATGACATCTCAGGACAGCCCTGTCCCATCTCCCCTTCCCTCCCTGGCTGTGCGGCCACGGCCACTCCTCTGACGTGAGTGAAGTTCTTTGACATAGAACCCCTCCAAGCCCTTCCTTGCTGTCCCTCTTCGTGATGCTGTTTCCTTGGAAATGTCAGGACACATTTGTTGGCTGGAAAACCCACTTCAAAATCTGGTGTATTCCACTGAGTTGAAAATGTGACTGTAAAATGAACCTTTATTTTACGTACACTTGAAGAAGAAAAACTGTGCCAGTTAAACTTTGACTTAACACTTCCTTGTCACTTGGGATTTTTAGTTCATTGTCATTGAAAGGACTCTTTAGACATAGAGTTCATAAAACATAAGAGAAATAAGTTGCTTAAATGAGTCCTAAAGCTTGTCCACATTCAGAGTCTGACTGTTTCAAATAAGTGTTCACTCAGTTGAAGACGTCTGTGGTTTTCCAAATAATACTGTTCTTGGGTTAAAACTGTGGAGGCTGCAGCCTCTCTAAAGAGAGTGCCCACCATGGTCTCTGGGGCTCTCTCCGAGACATGGCCCTCATTGCAGGCTGTGGCGCTGGTGTGGCCTTGCCGGCCGTGCCACTGGCAGCCACCTGGCATGTGTCAATAACAGAAAGTGACAGCTTCAAAGAGAAGAGTGTGCACTTCTCTTTTTGGAAATGATAAAGCATTTGGTGGTTGCTTTGTAAGAAAATATGGTTATTCCTCCTATGACCAGCATTTGCTTTACCCAGATGTCACCTTTTACTCTGTTCCTTCCCTCTTTTCATATATACAATAACTTTCACTTCTGTGCCAAATCACAAGGTAATCTGTTGAAGACATTTTAAGTGGCAATTAAATGCAACACGCATCATTCCAACAATGCACAACTCTCAACAGAGTGATGACAAATGGACAGCCGTGGCCAAGCTCACACAAGCGTAGGCAGTGACAGCCGCCCCGCTGCCTCCCGCTGACCAGGATGGCGAGTTCCTTCTCAGAGAGCGCCCTGAGGGCAGGCGTCTGCCTCATTCCTCCTGTACCCCTGGGGCCTGGCCCGGGGAAGTGTTTTTTGCGTGAATAGATGAATTGAGTTAGACACACTCTACTGGTGACAGTGAAGGTGTAGAAGGATTCAGGAAGACACTAAAAAGCAGACGTAAGAACTCAAATCGCAGAAGGCTGGGGTTAGGTAGTTTAGGGGCAAAGTGTCCACCTTGCCAGGAGTAGACCGTGGAACTATCACAGCTTCATGTCACGGGAAGCATTTGTGAATGATAGACTATCAGAGCTGAGAGGGTCCTAAGAGACCTTGTTCAATCCCCAACAGCTAATTTATGGAGGAGCCAAGAGTCAACCCGAGGGTTCAGCCACGATGCTGCCCTATCTCGCTTCTTGAAAGGATGGGCTGCCTTGTGCAGCACCGAGCTCCCTGACCCTTGAGGTTTATAGTCAGAAGCAGGAACATTGGAGATCAGATCCTGCTCCACCTTTGGCAGCAGGAAAGCGTGGCTATGAGACGGCCAGCACTGAGGAGATTTGTCAAATAACCTCAGTTCACCTGGTGTTTTATGGGTGAGGAAACTGAGGCTCACAGGCCACTGCCGTTAGGAAGCCTCTCCTTCCTCCTCTCTACGTCCCTCCATTTCCCAAGCCACTTGTCACTGTGTTAGTGGTGTCCCTGTTCTTCTGTCACCATGGATGTTATTTGTGTCTGAATTTATCTCTCTGACTACATAACAAGCTCCAGTAAAGACTCCATCTTCTTAGAGTGGGCACAGGGTCTGGTGGGGGGAGGGTTGTCCTGGAACCCTCTCTATAGCTTTGAGATACTGGGAAAGTCATTTAAAACATCTGTGCCTCAGCTTTCCGTTTGTAAAATGAAGATGGCACCAATAGTGCTGCCCCCGTGTGTGGTTGAGAGGAGTAAATGACTTGAGGAAAGTGAAAGTGCCTAGCAGAGTGCCCAGCAAGTGGCAAATGCTCAGTGACCGTCCATTTCATGTTGTGCTCCTGGGAAACATGTCTGTGAGTCAAATGAACCTGTGTCTGTACAGTGGACACTTGTTTGTTTCTGCAGGACCCCTTCTTTGGTGAGTGCCCATTCCTTTGTGAATTCACTGCTCTCCAGTGGTTATCCCCCATGGTCCTGCGGGCCTCCCCCCCCCCCCCCCCCAGGATCCTGGTGCACTCCAATCCGTGCCGCATCTCCCCAGCCCGTGATTCAGTCCAGGGTGATCACATGACTAAGGTCTGGACAATCAGAAATAACACGATTCAGTTCTAGGTCTTAGATCTCTTGTTCCAGGGACCTAACGCTGCAAAAGGGGAGCCTTCCTGAGAATGGACTAGTGCAGAGGGGTAGACCCCACGGAGAAAGTGACAGAAATCAGTACCAGCGACGTAATTTGACTCCTGTGTTCTTTCATCTGAAAGTAAATCTACCCTTTGCCTTCTTAATTGGTGAGAAAAATATTCTGTTTATGCTTAACCCAGCTTGGACTAGGCTCCTGAAAAGCTCCTAGACCATAGTTATTCTAAGCTGTGTATCACACATTTACATATATTTCTTTTTTTTCCCTTTTTAAAAAATTTATCTTTATGGTTGAAAGTATTACAGATGTCCCCTTCCCCCCAAATGTCTATTTAGCTTTTTATTTTGATCCCCTTCACCCCACATCCACCCCACCCCCAGGCCTTCCCCATACCAATGTCTGTGTCCATGGGTTATACATATAAGTTATTTGATTAATCTCTCCCCACCCACTCCCCCACCCCTGCCTTCCCACTGAGATCCCTCAGTCTGTTCCATGCTTCTATGTATGTCTCTGGATCTATTTTCTTCATTATTTTATTTTATTTTTATTTATTATATTCCACACATGAGTGAGATATGGTGGTACTTGTCTTTCTCTGACTGGCTTACTTTGCTTAGCATAATACTCTCCAGGTCCCTTCATGCTGTCCCAAAAGGTACCAGATCCTTCTTCTTTACAGCTGCATAGTATTCCATGGTGTAAATGTCCCACAGCTTTTTATCCACTAATCTACTGATGGGCACTGGGGCTGTTTCCAGATCTTAGCTATTGTAAATTGTGCTGCTATGAACATAGGGGTACATATATTCTTTCTGATTGGTGTTTCAGGTTTCTTAGGACATATTCCTAGAAGTGGGATCACTGGGTCAAAAGGCAGCTCCAGTTTTAATTTTTTGAGGAGCCTCCATACTGTTTTCCATAGTTGCTGCCCCAGTCTGCATCCCACCAGCAGTGCACTAGGTCCCCTTTCCCCACACCCTCGCCAGCACATGCCATTTGATAATTTGTTGATGGAGCCATTCTGACAGGTGTGAAGTGACACCTCATTGTGGTTTTCATTTGCATCTCTGATGACTAGTGACTTTGAACATTTTTCCCTATGTCTCTTGGCCATCTGTATGTCTTCTTTGGAGAAGTGTCTGTTCAGGTCCTTTGCCCATTTTTAATTAGACTGTTTGTCTTCCTTTTGTTGAGTTGTAAGAGTTCTTTATGTATTTTGGATATTAGCCCCTTATCAGATGTGTCATTGGCAAATATGTTCTCCCATACAGTGGGCTCCCTTTTCATTTTGTCAGTGGTTTCTTTTGCTGCGCAGAAGCTTTTTATTTCGATGCAGTCCCATTTGTTTATTTTCTCCTTTGTTTCTCTTGCACTAGGAGATGTATCAGCAAACATATTGCTAGGAGAGATGTCTGAGATTTTGCTGCCTATGTTTTCTTCTAGAATTTTTATGGTTTCATGTCTTACATTTAAGTCTTGCATCCATTTTGAGTTTATTTTTGTGTATGGTGTGAGTTGCTGGTCTAGTTTCATTCTTTTGCATGTACCTGTCCAATTTTCCCAGCGCCATTTATTGAAGAGACTCTCTTTACTCCATCATGTGTTCTTGCCTCCTTTGTGTGAAATATTAATTGAGTGTAAGGGCTTGGGTCGATTTCTGGGTTCTCTGTTCTGTTCCACTGATCTGTATGTTTGTTCTTGTGCCAGCACCAGGCTGTTTTGATTACATGGCTTTGTAGTATAACTTGATATCTGGTTTTGTGATCCCTCCAACTTTGTTCTTCTTTCTCATGATTGGTGTGGCTATTCGGGGTCTTTTTTGGTTCCATATAAATTTTGAAGCGTTTGTTCTAGATGTGAAATATGCAATTGGTATTTTAATAGGGATTGCATTGAATCTATAGATTGCTTTGGGTAGTATGGAAATTTTAATGATGTTAATTCTTTCAATCCATGAACATGGTATATTCTTCCAGTTGTTTATATTTTCCTCTATTTCTTTTTTCAGTGCCCTGCAGTTTTCTGAGTACAGGTCTTTTACCTTCTTGGTTAGGTTCATTACTAAGTAAATTATTTTTTTAGTTGCAATGGTAAATGGGATTGTATTTTCAGTTTCTCTTTCTGAGAGATCATTATTGGTGTATAAAAATGTCATCAAATTCTGGGTGTTAATTTTGTATTCAGCTACCTTGCCAAATTCATTTATTAAATCTAGTAGTTTTTTGGTGGAGTCTTTAAGGTTTTCTATGTACAATCTCATGTTGTGTGCAAATAATGACAGTTTTGTTTCCTCCTTTCCAATTTGGATGCCTTTTATGTTTTCTTTCTGTCTGATCGCTGTGGCTAGAACTTCCAGGACTATGTTGAATAAGAGTGATCAAAGTGGACACCTCTGTTTTGTTCCTGTTCTTAGGGGAAATGGTTTTAGTTTTTGCCTGTTGAATATGATGTTGGCTGTAGGTTTGTTGTATATGGTCTTTATTATGTTGAGGGATGATCCCTCTATTCCTACTTTGCTGAGAGTTATAAAAAATGGGTGTTGGATTTTGTCGAACGCTTTTTCTGTGTCTATTGATATGATCATGTGATTTTTGTCTTTCAGTTTGTTTATGTGATGTATCACGTTTATTGATTTGTGAATATTGTACCAGCCTTGCATCCCCAGAATAAATCCCACTTGGTCATGGTGTATGATCTTTTTAATATATTGCTGGATTCGATTTGCTAATATTTTCTTGAGGATTTTAGCATCTATATTCATCAGAGATATTGGCTTATAATTCTTTTTCTTTGTAGCATCTTTATCTGGTTTTGGAATTAGAATAATTCTGGCATCATAAAAAGACTTTGAAAGTTTACCTTCCTCTTGAATTTTTTGGGATAGTTTTAGGAGGATAGAAGTTAGTTCTTCTTTGAATGTTTGGCAAAACTCCCCTGTGAAGCCATCTGAGCCAGGGCTTTTGTGTGCTGGGAGCCCTTTGATTACTGCTTCAACTTCACCAGCAATTATCAGCCTATTCAGGTTTTCTGACTCTTCTTGATTGAGATTTGGAAGGTTGTATTTTTCTAGGGATTTGTCCATTTCATCTAGGCTGTCCAGTGTGGTGGCATATAGTTGTTCATAGTATTTTCTTACAATCCTCTGTATTTCTGTGGTGTCAGTTGTTTTTTCACCTCTTTCATTTCTTTTGTTTATTTGGGTCCTCTGTTTGTTTCTTGATGAGTCTGGATAAAGGCTCATCAATCTTGTTTATCTTTTCAAAGAACCAGCTCTTGGTTTCATTGAATTTTTTTTTTTTTTTTTTTTTAGTCTCTGTGTTCATTTATTCCTGCTGTGATCTTTATTTTATTTATTTTTATTTACTTATTTTTAAATTTATCTTTATTATTGAAAGTATTACAGGTGTCCCATTCCCCCCCTCAATTGACCCCCTCCACCTCGCTCCCACCCCCTCCCAAGGCCTTCACCCTGTTATTGACTGTGTCCATGGGTTATGCATATATGCATATGACTTCTTTGGTTAATCTCTTCCCACCCTCTACCCCCTTCCCTCTTTCCTCTGAAATATGATCGTCTGTTGCATGCATCAATGTCTTTGGATCTATTTAGTTCGTCAGATTCTTTTGTTCATTAGCTTCTTCTTAAAGAAGACCCTTCAACATTTCCTATAGTGCTGGTCTGGTGGTGATGAACTCCTTTAGCTTTTTCTTACCTGTGAAGCTCTTTATCTGATCTTCAATTCTAAATGATAGCTTTGCTGGGTAGAGTAATCTTGGTTGTAGTTCCATGTGTTTCATCACTTTGAATATTTCTCGCCACTCCCTTCTGGCCTGCAAGGTTTCTGTTGAGAAATCAGCTGACAGTTGTATGGGTGCTCCCTTGTAGGTAACTAACTGCTTTTCTCTTGCTGCTTTTAAGATTCTCTTTGTCTTTAACCTTTGGCATTTTAATTATGATGTGTCTTGGTGTGGGCCTCTTTGGGTTCCTCTTGTTTGGGACCCTCTATTCTTCCTGGACTTGTAAGTCTATTTCTTTCCCGAGGCCGGGGAAGTTTTCTGTCATTATTTTTTCAAATAGGTTTTCAATTTCTCACTCTCTTTTTTCCCCTTCTGGCACCCCAATAATACCAATGTTGGGCCTCTTGAAGTTGTCCCAAAGGCTCCTTACACTATCTTCATATTTCTGGATTCTTTTTTCTTTTTGCTCTTCTGGTTGGATGTTTTTTGTTTACTCATGTTCCAAATTTCTGATTTGATTCTCAGTGTCCTCTACTCTACTGTTGACTCCCTGTAAATTATTCTTCATTTCAGTTCCTGTAGCCTTCATTTCAAATTGGTACTTTATTATGTTATTGATTTTCTCAGTTATTTTCATAATAGTATGCTTAAACATCCTTATAAACAAAATCCTGAACTCTGTATCTGTTAGCTTGCCTGGATCTATTTCATTTAGTTCTTCTTGTGGAGATTTCTTCTGTTCTTTCATTTGTGACATGTTTCTTTGCCTCCACATTTTGTCTCCTTCCAGGTGTTTGTTTCTATGTGTTAGGTAGAGCTGCTATGTCTCCTGGAATTTGTAAAGTAGCTTTGTGTAGTAGGTGTCCTATAGGGTCGAGTGGCTCAGCCTCCCCAGTCACCTGAGCTGGTGCTCCCCTGTGTGGGCTGTGTGCACTGTCCTGTTGTAGTTGAGCCTTGGTTGCTGTTGGCATCCCTGGGAGGAATTGACCCCCTGGCCAATTAGCTGTGAGGACCAGCTACAACTACAGCCAAAAAGCTGCTGTGCTGGAGACACCCCTATGGATCAGGATTTACTTCAGTGGGTCTTTGGTGTTCACCAAGTGTGCCCCTTGAGACCTCTGGGACCTCTCCAGAGACACTGGGAGGTGCAAAGTCAGCTTCTGCCAGTGCCTTGCCCAGGGCCACCCAGCATGAGCTACACAGCAAACCATAGTTGGCTGCTACTTGTGCTGGGCTTGGAGGTGTCCAGGAGAGGCGAAGCTATGAACCAATGCAGGCTGCTACTAGTGCCAGGCCTGGGGCCTCTTATCAAGTCGTATGGGGCATGATGTTACTTGTTTGAAAGATTTTAGAAAAGTCCTAAGCATGAGGCTGGAGAGGCCACTTGCACAGAAAAGCCACTGGAAATGGCCTGGATGAGCCTGCAGGTGGGGAGGGGCGGGGCCTCCGGGAACCACCAGGGCAAGGCCAAAGGTGTGGGTCAGGTGCTGGCGATTCAAATGTGGTACCTGCATTCCAGCTGTGTGGGGTAAGGCTCGCCAAAGGAGCAATGGCCGCTGCCAGCTCTTCTGCCTGGGAGAAAGCCGCCCCTCCACCTCTCGCCCTGATTTTAGGCAGGTTAGTTCCTCCCCAAGTGTCTCAGGTCCTTTCTAGCTGCTGCCCGGTGCTGGGCTCAGAGGGAGCGCGTCTGAGTGAGTCCATGCCCCCGCCCTTTAAGAGGAAAGCCTGGGACTTCTGCAGCCTCCATGGCCCTCAGCCACAGTCCCCACTGGTTTTCACAGCCCGGAGTTGTGGGAATTTCTCTTCCCAGCCCTGGAGCCCTGGGCTGGGAGCCTACTGTGGGGTTGGGACCCCCGCTCTTCTGGGAAACTTCCACCGCCGAGATTCCCTCCCAGGTTTAAACCGCTGCACTGGGTGTGGGCCTGCGGCTGAGTCTCCCTGATTCAGCCCCAATCTACCTGCATCTCCACCCCTCCTACCGGTCTCGATGCTTTTTCAGTTTCCTCCTTGTAGGGCTTTTGTTCAGCTAGATTTCAGGAGGCTCTGAGTGACTGTTGTTCTGTATTTTAGTTGTAATTCTGATGTGGTTGCAGGAGGTGGCAGGTGCAGCTCTTACCTATGCCGCCATCTTGATATGTTCATTATTTTATTTTTTAAATAAATATATCTTTATTGATTTCAGAGAGAAGATGGTAGAGGGAGAGAGAGAAATAGAAACATCAATGATGAGAGGGTCATCACTGATTGGCTGCCTCCTGCATACCCCCGACTGGGGATTGAGCCCAAAACCTGGGCATGTGCCCTGACCGGGAATCAAACAGGAATCTCTTGGATCCTCGGTTGATGCTCAACCTCTGAGCCATGCCCCGCCGGGCCCTGCTGTGATCTTTATTATTTCCTTCCTTATACTTACTCTGGGCTTTTCTTATTGTTCACTATCTAAGTGTTTAAGTTGTAGAGTTAGAGAGTGTATTAGAAGTTTTTCTTGTTTTTTGAGGGAGACCTATAGTGGTATGAACTTTTCTCTCAGGACTGCTTTCATTGTGTCCAATAGATTTAGGGTTGTTATGTGTTCATTTTCATTTGTTTCCAGGAATTTTTAAATTTATTCCTTGATCTCATTGGTAACCCATTCATTGTTTAATAACATGCTATTTAGCTTCCATGTGTTTGAATGTTTTATTGTAGTTGATTTCTAATTTCATGCCATTATGATCTGAGAAGATGTTTGATATGATTTCAGTCTTCTTGAACTTGTAGAGACTTGTTTTGTGTCCTAACATGTGGTCTATCTTTGAGAATGTCCCGTGTGCATTTGAGAAGAATTCTGCAGCATTAGGGTGGAATGTTCTATAAATGTCAATTAAATCCATCTGATCTAGTGTGTCATTTAGGGTCACTGTTTCCTTGCTGATTTTTTGTCTGGAAGACCTATCCAGTGAAGTCAGTGGGGTGTTAAAGTCCCCTACTATGACTGTCTTGCTGTCGATCTCTCCCTTAAAGTACTCCAGAAGTTTTTTTAATAAATTTAAGTGCTCCTATATTGGGTGCATATATGTTTATCAGGGTTATATCTTCTTGTTGGATTAAGCCCTTTAGTATTATGTACTGATCTTTTATGTTTCTCATTATGGTCTTCATTTTGAAGTCTGTTTTGTCAGATATGAGTATTGCTACCCCAGCTTTTTTTTTCATTTCCGTTTGCATGGCAATTTTTTCCATCCCTTCACTCTCATCCTGTGTGAGTCTTTTGTTCTGAGGTGGGTCTCTTGTAGACAGCATATATTTGGGTCATGTTTCTTATCCACTCAGCACCCTATGTCTTTTTATTGGAGGATTTAATCCATTCACATTGAAGGCTATTATTGATAGATACTTATCTATTGCCATTTTAATTTTTTATCCCTATGTCTCTCTATATTTTTCTACTTATTACAGCAGTCTTTTTAACATTTCCTGCAATGTTCATTTGGTAGTGATAAACTCCTTTAACCTGTTTTTTTTTGTTTTTTGTTCTTTTCTGGAAAGCTCTTTATTTCCCCATCTATTTTGAATTATAGTCTTGCTGGATAGAGTAGTCTTGGTTTCAGATCCTTATTTTGCATTATCTTGAATACTTCCTGCCATTCCCTTCTGGCCTGTAGAGTTTCTGATAAGTCAGCTTCTTTGTGGCTAAACAATTGCTTTTCTCTTGCTGCCTTTAAGATTCTCTCTTTGTCTTGGTATTTTAATTATGATGTGTCTGAGCATGGGCCTCTTTGGGTTCTTCTTGCTTAGGATTCTCTGTGCCTCCTGAACTTGTGTGATTTTTTTCTTCACCAGGTTAGGGGAGTTTTCTGCCATTATTTCTTCAAACAGGTTCTCTAATCCTTGCTTCTTTCAACCTCCTCTGTCACTCCTGTGATGTGAATGTTGTTATGTTTCATGTTGTCTTACAGCTCCCTTAGACTGTCCTCCTGTTTTTTAACTGTTTTTTTCTTTTTGGCTCTCTGATTGAGTGATTTTTTTCTACCCTGTCTTCTAGTTTACTGATTCGATCATCAGCTTCCTCTAATCTGCTCTTTATTCCTTCCAATGTATTCTTTATTTCTGCTGTGTCATTCTTAATTTCCTTCATAGTTTCCATATCTTTTTTCATGCTGTTGAGCATCCTTACAATCAGTATTCTGAATTCTCTCTCTGGTAGATTGCTTATCTCCATTTCACTTAGCTCTTCATCTGGAGAATTCTCTTGTTCTTTTATTTGAGGCTTGTTTTTTTGTCTCCCCATTTTGGCTGCCTGTTTGGGTTTGTTTCTATGTATTAGATAGGCCTGCTAGGACTCTCAGTCTTTTTGGAGGGTCTCTGATGCAGGCCAATGTCAGACGCTGTTTGTTACTGGCCCTGAGTACCCTGTTTGGAGCTATCAACAACCCACTGCTTGAGGTCCCCTCTGCTGGGGCAAGTGTGGGTGGACAGGACCAACATGTACACCAAGGTATGCTTTTCCAAGGCCTGGGTTGAGAATCAGATCAGGCAAAGATGCAAAGCACTCTCAGGTCCACCTCTTCATGCAGGCTGATTAATATGATTTTCTTAATGAGCCTCAGGCTATAGAAACTCCACAGGGTAGGGCAAGAGATTTTCCAGCAGGGTAGGGCAATTATTTCTCCCTCAGGCAAAAGCTGCTTAGAAGGTAAATGTCTGCCTGAGAAAGATTTTTTTCCTGCTGTATAAGGGGGATGACTCAGCACAGGAATCCAGACAGATGTCTTCTGAGCTCTATCTCCAGAGCCCACAACCCTAGATTCTCCTCATACAGCTCCAGTGCACTGTGCCCTCCCTCTGCTGGAGCCCAAGGTGAGAGGCTGCACACAAAACTTTGTACATTGGCCCTTTAATCGGAAGCCTGAATTTCTAGCCCTCTCTCCCTGGCAGACAGAAACCCTGCTGCTTTTCACAGCCAGATGTTATGTGGGCACCTTTCTAAGTTCTGGTGCTCTGGGCTGGGAAGCCCAGCTTGGGGTTTAGGCCCCAGAGTCCTCAGTGGGAACCCCCACAGCTGAGACATCCCTCAGGACCTTCAGCTGCTGCCTGTGGGAGCCCGGCCAGCCCTCTCCCCTCTGCACTTTCTACCAGTCTCTATGTGGTCTCCCCTTTTCCTCCTTGGTTATGAGGGTGTTCTCTAGCTTGTCTTCAGTTGCCTCTGATTGTTCAGGATGGTTTTTCTCTATTTTAGTTGTCATTCCAGTTTGGTCCTGGGAGAGTGTCAGTGTAGCTTCCACTCAATCTGCCTCCATCTTGAAAAACTCTACATATATTTCTAATTGAATTTTTAAAAAGAACTTATTCTACAAATGTAAAATACAGCAGTTGATGCTGAAATCTCAGGACACTTGCTTCTGACTGGCTTATATACATCACTGCCTAACTCCCATCCTCCTGAAATTGGGGTTATCTGCCTCCCTCCACATCCCCCATACAGCGTGAGCTGCAACCAGGCTCTCTCAGGCCAACACTGTCATCTGGTGGTCAAGTAGTGCCTGACTTTTCCCAGGAGGTTGTTATTGTCCCATATCCCCATGTATCTCTTTTTATTTATCATCAACTCAGCTCAATCCAGGCCATTTCCTTCTGACCTACACATGTTGCTCTCTTCTTCAGTTCCTTCAGGAAATCTTCCTCTCCAAACCCTCGCTCTGTCCCTTCTGTTTCTCTGTCCATTCATGTGTCTCCCCTTGCCCCAAAGAAACCCCTCTCTCCTCATGACCGAGCGGCTTTCAAAATGTCAGTGGTGTTGGCAGAACTGCGATCTGTTTTAGGAGCTCAGGCCATCTCCCAGTCCTGGACTCCATCGTCTTTGTCTCATAGACTGTGACAGCTTGGAGCTCAGACCTACTGTCCCCACTTTCACTAATGTATGTTCAGTGGTTCCTTTCCTCTCCTGATGTCAAATTCACAGATAATGTTACCTACTTGCAGCCCATAATTTAAATATATCTATACAATGCCCTGGTTGTAGTATTAAAGAGAAAGAAAAGGAAAATAATTTGTAAGAAAATAATACCTGTTTTACTCCATGAAGGCTGGAACTGAACCACACCAGAGGAGAGGGTGAAGCTGCCAAATAATTGAGCCCATGCATAGTGAGTGTGTTTAGACTTGAGGAAGCAGGATGCTGCAGCTGGCGAATTTTAACCTTTCGAAATAAGGGTAGACCATATGTTTACACATGCATTGGATGTACCATGTGTCCAGCAGCTGCAATTGCAGACTGACCAGCCTGCTTTGTGGTGATGGGGCTGCAGGGCACATTCTGAAGGGTGAAAAGCTCTTAGGAAAGTCCTGGGAGATAGAAAGCATCAGCTTCCCTTGATCCACACTGGTTCCTTCACTGACAAGTTCATGTGTATTAAGCAACCTTGCAAAAAATAATAAAACCATTTTGTGTTTAAGTGCAGAGTAGAGTGAGGTTCTAGACTCTGGTAATGATAAAGGGGTGCACACCCTGGCCGATGTGGCTCAGTGGATAGAGCATTGGCCTGCTTGCTGAAGAGTTGCACGTTTGATCCCCATGTGGGAGGCAACCAATCGATGTGTCTCTCTCACATCGATGTTTCTCTCTCTCTCCCTCCCTCCTTCCCTCCTACTCTCTCTAAAAATCAATGGAAATAATATTCTCAGGTGAGAATTAACAAACAAACAAAAAAGAGCAGTGCCACCAGTTTTGCACATTGAGGTCCAGATTCCAGCTTCCTGTCTGCTAAATGGGAGCATACACCCCCAACTACTGGGATGAACTTAAACACCCCATAAAAGCCCATATGTCTCTAGGGTGATAAAACTTCCTTTGAAAAACCCTAGTTTAGAAAAGGGTCTGGCAGCTGCAGGGACCAGGTTCGACTCTATATGGCATGGATAAACTGCTCCCTGAGCCTCAGTTTTCTGCTCTGTTAAATGGGGCTTTTTGATATTAGGCAAAGTGGTGTGGTAACACATGGCAGGTACTGAATGGGAAGGAGCATCCCCTCCTTCCCTACCCTATGGTCTTGGGTCAGGCCTCAGGCCCTCACCCTTACTCTCACTCCAGGCCCACATAGCCCTGCATGCTTCCAGAAGCTTCTGTGAGTTGGCCTTGCATTGCGTCTGAACTCCCTTGCCTCCCTAAAGCCTGTGCCACCCAGAAGCCTGAATTTCCATTGGTCTTTAATTCTTTTACTCTAACATTGCTTGTGCAGCTGCTGTGTGCATGGAAAGCCCTGTAAAGGTGTGAAAGGAGTCAGACTGGGGCTCAGATCCAGGCTCAGCACAAAGCTTATGCTGTCTGAGGATGTCAGAGGGGGATTCCAGGAGGAAGGGGTACCTGAGAAGGGCCCTGAGGGTGGGGAGGGTTTGGACATAGAGTTCTGAGGAGAAGACCATCCTGGGTAGAAGAAGGGTTAGTGTCAACATCTGAAAGACTAGGACATGGAAAGTAATCAGAAAATCATTTTGTTTGTCACTAGCTTAGTTAGTTCCTATCTGCTCTAGCCTGCACCATTGCACCAAGGCCTCCCTGGTCTCCTGGCCTCCAGCTATGCTCGTCCCATCCACCCCTTCTGCCAAGAGGAAATCTTCCCCAAATTGACCTATAACCTTGTCAAGCCCTGCTGAAACTCTTCATGGCTCCCAACTCCTGCAGGGCATTCAGGTCCTTGGTGACATGGAGCACTGATTGTTCCTGCCTCTACCCATTACTTCATGATCACTCCCTCTAGTTTATTCCTTTCTTCATTCAATACATATTTACTGAGCACCTGCTATGTGCCAGATCCTGCTCTAGAGGCCAGGCAATCAGTAAAACCCAAACAGAAGTTCCTGAACTCATGGAACTGACATTTTGGTAGAGAGAAAGGCAATAAAGAGAACACAGAACTGTAACAGTTGGAGTTAAGACCAGATAAGAGAAATATAGCAGGGGCAGGGGACAGAGAGTAAAACATGAGTTTTTATAAGTAAACATTTTTAAATTTAAGGTTTACCATTTCATCCTTCCTGGCTTAAAAAAATTCAGATTTTTCCCTGTGGCAGTTTTGATGATGAGTTCTGATTGCTCTTGGCAGTTCCACTTCCCTTTGCCAGGGATTCATCCAGGGATGGGCATGTGACTTCATTTTGGCAGTAGTGTTTAAAGGAAAGACTTCCAGGAGCTTCTGGGAATAGTTTCCCTGGAAAAGGACATACATAGAGCAAGCCATTTTTGCCATAGCTCCCCTTACTTTTTGCTTGAGCCACTCGCTCCTATTAGCTGATGGTCTGTCCTGCTACAGACTGGGCATCCCATAAGTCATGAGGGGATGTGATATTAGGAGCTGTGGCAGCCACCTTGTGACCATGAGAGGAGATATCATGGCATACAAAGAATGGCAGAACATCAAGTTCAGTCAACACTAATGTTTTTAGATAAAACTCCCTTATTAGTGTGTGTTATTGGCTATAGATGTGCTGAGCTATGACTTTCCTTAGAACTCAGGCAGCTAGAGTGGGCTGAGTGGCTGGAGCTCCTAGCCTGGTGGCCTCTGACCTCAAGCAGTGCCTACTGTTTTTCATAGTAGCCAACTCATGCCATCATCTCTCTGTGTACCATAGAGGGATGGGGTGAAGGGTGGGAAGCACTACTTGAGGCCCTGAGAGTCGAATGTCCCACTGTTGACAACCATACCCATCTTCAGTGATCACCCTCTGCTCCAGTCATTTGGAATTACTCACTGTTCCCCAGATACCCCAGACCCTATCTAGCTCTGCTTTTGCACTTGTTGTTCTCTTTGCTTGAGTGCCCTATCTGCTCATTTCTTCCTGACAAACTCTTACTCACCCCTCAAAGCCCAGCTAGAGATCAAAGGTTGCCTCTTCTTTGAAACTTCTCCAAGCCTTTGCCCCAGTGCCTCTGTTGTTCTTTCTTCTGCCCTGCCACTCACTCCCATTAGCTGATGGTTTGTCCTGGCACAGACTGGACATTCCACAAGTCAAGAGACTGGGCTTCTTTTATATCTGTGGTCCTTGTTCCTAATGCAAGGACTAGAGGGTTCAGACCAGGAGCTAACAATTTTTGTTGGTGAGCTAAATGAGTAAAGTGAGTAAGTGAATGAATGCATTAATTTTCTCAGCTGCCACACTAAGGGCAGAGGCTGGGTTGGTCTCTCCTCGGTTCAGGGCACAGGGCAGAGATGGTGCTGGCACAATGGTTGCTGCAATGATCTGAAAGTGGGGGATGGGCAGGTGGAGACCTGCCTGCTCCCAGGCCTCCTACTTCCTCTAATCTCCACTTCTCTCCTCAAATCCAACAGAATTGGGTGGGCAGCCTCCTAGGGGCCAGGCCCACCCTTGTTTCTCCCCTGGGCCTCTGCCAGCTGTTATCCTCTCTGCCATCTGGGACTCTCAGACCAGTCTCCCTTCTATCAGGTGTGCTTGGGGGTTGGAGTGGGACTCTGACAGTGAGACAGGTGACAGTCTTTGCTGCTCTGGGAAAAATTAATTACCCTGTGTTCTGCAAATCATGTGAAGATTAAAAGAAGAGAGAGGGAATACATGCACTAGTTCCTTCCTGGGATGACTGTTACCTGGAGGCTTACCTCTCTCCTTTGCTAGGGCAGAGTCTGTCCCCACTGCACTCCATACCTGTTTTTCTAGAAAATCTAACTTCTGAAACCCAGGTGCTTCTGTGCCTGGTGGTCCTCTCTGGGCAGGGCCTCAACTGCAAAACACTGCTTCCAGGTTGCTGCTGGGATCCAGGCTTCAGATGTGGGTAGGATTCTGAGACGGTGGCCAGTGGCTGGGACCTGGCCCCTCTGAGCTTCCCTAGTTCAGCAAAATGAAGATAGTAGTGCTTCCCTTGGGAACTGGCTTACAACAGGTGCTCAATAAACAGAGCTCCCAGCCTCTTGTGACTGTCTTGGGACAGCAGACAGAGCCCACATAGCCCCCAGGTAAAGACTGGGCCTGTTGTCTGGGCCTGGTTCCCCAGGGACCACCCAGCCAGCCTGCCGCTGCAGGGCAGACTCCAGATTAGAACCGCAGAAGCAGAAACAGCTGACAGCTGCGAGGAACCAGCTTCCTCCCCACAGTGAGAAGGGCCATGCGGGGCCAGGCCAGGGGCGGGCAACACAGTGGACACTTGGCATCACATACCAGGCTGGAATCATCTCCTGGAGATGCTGTAGAATGTTCCCCTGCCCTTTTCTGAAATGGAAACTGAGGCTCAGAGAGGTCTGATCTCTGTTTAATGGACATCCAGCTGGGCTTCCAGCTTTACACCCCAGCTGGGTTGGGGGAGGGGTGGTTGCCAAGCAGGCATGCGATGAGGTTTGGCAGAGGGAAGTCTGTAAGCTTTTATGGGGCTTCAGAAGTTTGGTGTGGTTCAGCTAAAGGTGGGTGATGCTTCCTTCTTGGGGACCCCTCCCCCTCATACCTGCCAGGCAACAGGTGGGCCTCACAACCAGCTCATTTATGGCTCCAGGTGAGTGATTGTGGCCCCCCACTAAGGAGTGAAGGAGGGGCCTCAGGCTCCAGATGAAAGGCCAGAGGTGCCCCCCTATCTCCACTTCTCCCTACCTGAGGCCCTGCTTCCAACCAGCTTCATCGCCTGGAGCTCCAAATCTAACCAAACTGCTTCTCTTTTATTCCACTCCCCAAGCATGCCCCGCCCTCTCCAACTGGTCCCCTCTGCCTAGAAAAATATATTACAAGTGCCTAGTGAGTGCCAGACCTACAAAGGGCACCATGGGGGCCCCTTGATACCATGGCAGTGTTGGTGGGGTTGGTCTAGAGCAGGTCCCTCACTTCTTTGAGACTCAGTTTTCTCTTCTGTAAAATGGGGATATGAATGCCCCCTGCCCCCCCCCCCCCAACAGGGTTGCTGAGGAGATTAAATGAGACAGAGTAATAGCTGAATCAGGGGACTCCTACGCCTTGGTTCATAGCAGTCAGGCCCGTCTTGTGCAAGGTCAGGGGGTCAGAGAGGAATGAGCTTGGGGATGCCTCTTCTGAGGCCGAAGGACAGCTGTCATCGGTGTCTGCCTGCTGACAGAGTATGAGCAGGTCTTTGCCCTTGAGGAACCCTCACAGGAATAGGGAGATTTAGTTATTGAGCACCTCCCATGTTCCAGCTCGTCTTTCAGTGTTCACATGTTTACTCATCTATGCTCTCTCCTACACCATCCCAGGAGCTGGGTATTTGACAGCCATTCTCAGTGTTGGGGTGAGGAACCAAAGCACAGAGAGGTCAGGTCACAGCTGGAGGACACAGCCAGAGAGTGGCAGACGGAGGATCTGAACCCAGGCCACCAGGCTCTAAGCCACAGCTTTCACCCACCAAACCACGTGGACTGCCTTTCAGAGAACACTGAGCATCTCTGTCCTACCCAGAACAGATCAGCAGCACAGAGGAGACAGGAAGAGGAAGCTGGGAGGTGCCGCACTGTTCTTTCTAACCACAGACTTCTCTGCTCACACCCCATAAAACAATTTAGGCTAGTCGCAGGACTTACCAGTCCCCTGGGGAATATACCCTGGAAAAGGCAGGGAAAAGATGAGACTTCCCACTGCCTGTGGAAGTGTAAATGTAAATGAATGCTCTGAAACTATGCACAACTAGGAAAGAGAGAGAATCAGCTTGCTGACCAGGCTGACACTAATAGCAGCTCTCTCTCAGCTGGGTGCAGGGTTCAAAGAGCCGCTCTTTGCCTTGTGCTTTTCTGTTTGGAAGGAGTCCCCTCCAAAGCATGGGACCCCCTGAGAAGCTGCCATCTGGGTTGCAGAGGTGGGCAAGAAAGAGCTGCTTCCCTGGAACCTGGTCAGAGGGGCCAGGGGTCCTGAGCATCCTATCAAATGAGGGCTGGGAGAGGTTGCTGATGAGCCTCAGAAACCCAGATGGCCAGCTCCACAATGGCAGGTGCCTCTGTCTGTCTTGTTCACTCCTGTATCCCCATGGCCTACAGCAGAGCCTGGCCCAGAGCCGGTGCTCACATTTGTGATGGAGGAGCTAGTGTGGTGTGCAGTGTGCAGAGGTGGGGAGATGGCACAGACCAGAGAGGAGAAGGCCTTATCTGCCCTCCAAGGCTTCAACATCAGAGGCTGGGCTGTCCCCAGGGGGTCAGGGAGGGGAGCCCTGGGGCCATGACAAGTGGAGGGGCTTCCTGGAGGGGTCAGAAGGCCCTGCCCAGCCACCTGCCTACCACTGGGCAGAGGGAGTGGAGGTACCATGTCAGAACGCCTGAGGGCAGCCTCGCTCAGGAGCCATTTATCACCTGCAGCAATTCCAGGAACTTAGAGATGGAGGGACCCAAGTCAGAGGACACAAAGGGAGGGAGATTGGGGGTGGGGTGCCCCACCTTTCTCCAAGAAGCAGAAAACCCAGACCTTTGGCATCTGGGAAGGCAAGAGTCATGTCTGAACACTCACAGGGAGGTGACATTGGTTTTCAGGGGATGCCCACTGCATGCCAGGCACTGTCAACCTCAGCCCCAGGGCCAAGCGTCCACCTAGGGTTAGACTCACACTCTGATTGACGCAGGGTACGCATGAGAACCAAGCCAGGCCCACCTTGCTCTCTACCCAGCACCTTGCATGGCTTCCACCTACTTAGAGGAAAAGCCAAAGTTCTCAGAGTGGCCATAGCGCCCAATGAGCCAGTGCCTCCCTGCTCAGGCCTCTTGCTCACTCTCACTCTGCCCCAGCGGCACACGCCTGCCACCTGAGGACCTTCGAGCTTGCTAATCTTGTTGCCTGAGATGCTTCTCAACCTATTCAGCTGCTTGGCTCACTCTGTTGCCTCCAGGTCCCTGCTCAGAAATCACCTCCTCCAAGAGGCCTTCCCTGACCACCGTTGTATGATCTGCACCCTGCAGACCGACTCTGTTCAGCACAGCGGCCACCAGCTATGTGTGGCTCCTCAGCACTCGGAGATGTGCTGCGAGGATCAGGTATGCCCTGGATTCCAGACCTACTGTGACAGAAATGTAAACTAGCTCGCTAATAATTTTTTGTGTTGGTTCCATGTTGCCATGATAATATTTGGATCTGTTGGATTAAATATATTATTAATGTTAATTTTATTTTATGCTCTTTACTTTTTCAAAGTGAGCCCGAGGAAATTTGGAATTGCGTGGGTGGCACCTGCACGCTGATCCTTTTCTCTCTGGCACTCACTCCACCTCCACAGGACAGGCCCTTGTCTGTTTGCTGGCGGGCGCCCGGGCCCCTGCTGCCCCCACAGCGGTTGCGGTCAAGTGCAGGCAGTGCCGCCCTGTGCCGTGTCCACCAGGCTTTGTGCTGAATGCGGACCTCTGTCCTTTAGTTTGGATCTGTCCGGTGTTTTCTCATGATCAGAATGAAGTTATGCACTTGGGGCAAGAACGCCATAGGGGTGCTTCTGCGAGTGTCTCACCTCTGCCATCATTCATATTTTCATCTAAGTTGATCCCCTTCATAATTTGCTGCCTGATTTAATCTAACCACAAGAAATACTACCCCCAAATTGTGATGGGCTTGATATGCTATAGCTATTAAAATAAAAATAAATTTTTCTTGTACCATTTAAAGTCAGCTCAGTGACCTCCAGGGCTGTGTATACCACTTTTGACAAATGTTGCTTTAGCTTGGAACTGCACAATGTTGATTTGGGTCATTTAATTATTATTTTTTCAGTCATCAGAACCCTCAGACTGTTCACCTGCTTAATGCCTCTTGGATCCAGTAGCTGAGAACTTGTAGAAGGTAAGGCGTGAGCCTGCCAGCTCTCCTTCCGACCCGCCTCCTCAGCTTCCCAATGCCGGGAGAGCCATGGCTTGTTAAAATGACACATTTCTTGGAACCAAGAGATCTTGGCTTATTTTGTAGCTTTGAGGTGAGATCCTAGACTCTGCCACTTTACCAAGCCCCCCACCTATAGATGAGGACCCCACTCATGCTGAAATGTCCCTGTCCCTTCAGGGTCCGGCAGAGGTGTTTATTATGTCTCAGTTGATATGTAAATTTTCACACAGGAAAATCAAAGAAATCTGAGAAACTATGGGGTCTGGCTCCCAAAAGTAAACCATCAAAGGCGGCTCAAGCAGATATCTGCGGAAGCTGCCATGTCAGCTCAGGCCACCGCTGCTGACCCCGCCACACAGAGCCACGTCCATCCCTTCCCCCCCCAAGAGTCCCACTCACCAGAAACTGCTCACCGAGCTGGGCAGGGAGGGGGCCTGCGGAACGGAACGCTGCCCCCGACTGGGGTTTGCCAGGCTGACCCCCACAGCCGCATCTGTCTGAGGTAGTGTAACACACTAACTCCTGAATAAAGACACAGGCACGCAGCATTTATACCCACCCTGTGCAGCTGCCCTCCGGCCTCCCGGAGCCTGCTATGCCTCCCCAAAGTGCAGGCGTCTCGTCGGGCACCCGGCCTCTTCTAGCTGAGCCATGTGCCTGTTTGACGTCTGCGATTTAAATGCTAAGATACAGGGCTGCCCCCTGGGACAGGGGAGAGAAAAATAATGGATTGATATATGCAAGTATATTTATATTTAAGCAAGAAAAAATACACATAAATTCTACAGTCTTCATTTCTACAACAGTCACGTGGCCTTAGCAGCACTTGTAATTCCTTTTCTCCTCCCCATTCCATATCCGCTTGGCCTTCACTTGGTTCTTAGGCACAGGGCTGCATTCCTGAGGGGACTATGCCATTAACAGGACTGCTGGCATCTTTTATTAAGCACAGGACATGGGTGTACCCAGAGGTGCCCCAGAGAACGCTTGAGTCCAGGGGTCTGCCCTGTGATTCTGCTGTCCGCCCCCAGGAGGCCTCTCAGAAACCCCTGCTTTAGGGGTCCCACTCTGCCCTGCCACTCGGGGACCAGCCCAACCAGGAAGGGGTTGGGTGGGGAGCAGAAGATGGTGTTTTCTCGTGGGTGCTGGACAGCAGCCCAGCAGATGCCCACCTGTGCCAGGCTTGAGCCCAGCTGCTCCAGGGGTAGGGAGGCGAGCTGGGCTCCCTGGAGACTCACTTGGGCCTCTTTTGTCTCACTCTGTTCTGTCCAGGAAGCCGGGCCAATTCTGGGGCTGGAGTGTGTGGGGAGGGCAGGCTGGCAGGGCCCCGCCGGAGGTGTTCTGTCTCTTGGGGCTGAAGATGGCATGCACCGTAAGGTCGGGAAGGAGTCAGGGCATGAGCACAGGGCCTGAGCATGCAGCAACAGGCTGTGGTGGAGACACACAGCACCCATTCACTGTCTCCCAGGGGAATCCCTCAGCAGGCTAGGGGTGTGGGGAAGGCAGTTCCCAAGAGACTGCTTCAGGCCCGTGTGGGACAGCATCTCGGGTGGAGTGAGATGTGCAAGCTCTCCCTCCAGGACTCACACAGCCTGCAGCCAAGTCCCACCTCCCATCCCAAGTAACAGTGCCAGGCACCACTCTCCCCCCTGAGCTGCTTGCAGTCACTGAATCTTCATGACAGCTCTATGGGGTCTGAACCCCAGCAGGCTGGTTTGGGTCCATGTTCTTCATCCCAAACTGTCCTGCCTCCGGAGGCCGTGAGGTGTAGGTTTCGACTCTAATAATGACACCAGGTCAGGCGGTCCCTTCTGAGAATTGCTTTTGTCACTGGTTTGGACACAATTACCCAGCGCTCCTCTGGCCCCATTGCAGCGGGAGCACTCAGGAAATGAGAGCTTTCAGTGAAAGAAAAAGAAGAGACATGTTCAAAAAGCCCTTTTGGTACCCAAATGGAGTTAAACTGTCTCTCAGCTTCCTTCCAGTTCATTCATTCCTTCAACCAACTCTTTTTCAAACACTTGCCTGTCTCCCCCTGGCCCACAAGCCCCCGTGGTCTGTATCCTGTGACCTCTGTCACCTCATCCCCTTCACTCACCTCTAATTACTGCATTCTGGCCACACAGTCTGCCCAGTTGCCCCTTTACGTTGCCCGGCACACTCCTGTCCCAGGGCCTTTGCATGGCTGTTCTTGCTCCAGGAAAGCTAGCGCCTGGGATGTGCCTTGGCTCACTGCCTCATTTCCAAAGACCTTTAATTTCTCAGGTAAATTTCTCACATCTGATTACCACATCTAAATTTCAACACCCTTTTCCATGCATCATGTCCCATCTCCCTGCCCAGTTTCATTATTTCTCTTTAACCTTTATTGTACTCTAACACACCAGGTGTATTATCCATTTTTTGTGATTATTGTTGACTATTGGATTTTTGTCTAATGCATTCACTGCTGTAACCTCAGCACCTAGTAAGCACTACGCACATAGAAGATTCTTGATAAACGCTCATGGAAGAACAGTGCTGAGGTCTCGGAGCAGGTGCTTGTGGGACGCTGTCTCTGGCCTCCAGGAGCTGACATTCTTGTGGGTGATGGCAGACACTCACACCGGTGACCACCATCTGCAAAGTGGCAAAGTCTCTGGCTAAAGTCAGCCCAGGGCCTCAGAAGAAGAAAGCAGGCCGTGGGCCCCCTGACAGGGAGGGCATCAGAGTTGGGGGAGGGGTAGAATGTATAAATTTGACATTAATACCTCAGGACCTAATTCATAAAACATGTAATTATAGGGTGCCAGTGTTTAATTGTAATTTTGGTAATGACCTGCAACTGTATACAAATTATAGGGTAATCACCTCAAACGTGCTCGCAGCTGCTTTGAGTGCCGCCTGGTCCCGCGTGCAGCACCCCAGCCAGTGTCTCTGGGGCTCAGACAAGGGCAGGGTGCTGGGGACGTCCTCATTTGGCTTGTAATGCCACGCCGAGGTGACTGGCATGAAGCTGGGCTGCAAACACCAGCTGCCACGAATTTCTATACCCCCCACCCCCACCAAGAGCAGCCTCCTCACAGGCCCCAGTTTAAGCTGCAACAAGAGAGACTCAGGCACCAAACTGGACCTGGAAGGGTTGGGGGTGGAAGAGGAAGGCCGGGACAGGGTGGGGGGCACCCAGAGTCAGGGCCATGGATGGGCTGGCTTCCTTTGTACCTGTAGGGTAGTGGACCAAATTGGAGGTTGGAAACTGGTGGCCCCTGATGTGTTTTACTTGGGCTGCCCAGTGCTCTGAAATAGTGACTCTGAAGAGCCTAAGATAGGGCACAGGCTCTCTCATAACTGCACTTTGCACCCCCCCCCCCCCACTGTCTCCCCACAGCCCACTCCCTTCCACCTGTACTTTCACCTTTACTGCCAGGGCCCTGGTGGCTCTGGATTGCCTGCACCTTCCCAAAGGCAGTGCCATGGTAAGAGGAACATGGTCGTTGGGGCTAGACACCCAATGGTTGAAATCTATACTCTGTCCCTTGCCATCTGAATGGCCTTGGGCAAAGAAAGGGATCTCTTTGAGCCTCCCCATGTGTGAGAGAGATTATGCAGGTGCATAAACTGCCCAGCTGGCAGGGTTTAGCCAACATACTCTCAGCTGTGGGCCCTGATGCCAATGCCCAGGCTCCAACCCCAGCCCTGCTACCTGTGAACTTCCTGAATTTGCATACGCTATTTCACCTCTTGAAGTCCTCATTTTTCCATCTGTAAAATAGGAATAATTGTAAAACCTGCTACCTAAGAGAGTTTATGCAGTTAGTTCATAAATATGAAGGGTTTAGAATAGTTCCTGACACAGAGTACCACTCAAGAAATGTTAGCCATGAGGACCTGCCAGGTGCCGAGGAACTGTCAGTAGAGAGGGGACAAGTCGTGCACATGCACACGCGGGCACAGCACACTCTTTCTCTTCCCCCGTCCTTGAAATTCTCCCTTGCTGGCTGCCTGGAGAACTCGTATTCATCCTTCGAAACCCAGCTCGCGTCTCCTCCTTCGTCCAGTCTTTGCTGCCCCGTCCCTCTTCCGGGGCAATATCTGTTGGGTGCTGGCTGCTCTCGCAGCATCTGCCTCAGGAGGCCATTGGCTTTTCTCTGTCTCTGAGTGGGAGTGCTGGGGTATTTTGGTGGCTGGCATCATAACTACCATGGGCGTGAAGCTCAGGAGAACTTGCTAAATGTTGGTTGAAATGGTTCTATTGAGTTAGCAAACAGGGAGGACCCTCAGGGGACTTCTGTGCTAGGGTAGATGCTTTTTAATTAAAAATGTAAAGAAGACCCATGTTTGTATGGTAACAAGGATATGAGCATAATGAAGTAATGGGGTAGAAGCGAAACGTCCTTTGTGCCGCTGGAGTTTTCCAGAGGGAGCCGATGTCACCGTTTCCTGCCCGCTGCCGGACGTGTTCTGTGCATCTAGGCGCAGTGTGCGCTTCCCTGCAATGGGCCCTCTAGACAGACACTGTTGTCTACATCCCCTTTTCCATTTACTAACTCCTTGGCCACCCTTCTGTTTCAAACCTCACAGACCCCCAGTGCCCCGTTCGTTTCAGTGGGGCCTGGTGTCCCGGGTTATGGCCCCCTCCGGATTTCTTCAGCCGGCCCCTATTTGTAGACATTTGGACTGTTCCTGATTTTTGCTACCCCAAGTCCGGCTGCACAAGCGTCTCTGTGCACACACCTTGCGTATGTACCTGCTGGCGGCGATGCATTCAGCGGCAGCCAGGCCCTGGCCGGCTGGGCCAGGCCCCCAGCTGGGCCTGGGGCTTTCAGTCTTGGCATTGCACATGTCTTTTAGCGGCTGAGCGCTAATTCTAATCAGCTTTAGAAATAGCCTTCTTTCTGGGGCTTTCCACTGAAGGAAGCTCCATGGTTTTGATGGGAAGCACTCTCCAGGCTGAGAAAAGGGATAGACGGGCACTCCTCTGCCCCGCCCTGTCCCTCATCACCACCCTCCAATGGACAGCTCCGGTTTTCCACGGGTTTCTCACTGCAGGCATGGCGTTTCTCAGCTACAGAGCCATGTTCGAGGGCTTTCACGTACTCAGGAATCTTCCCCACCCATGTTTTAGACCCAGGAAACAGGCCCAGGGAGAGGTGCTTCGTGGGTGTGAGGCCCTGCCTGGCCGGGTGGGCAGCGGCTGACACTGGCCTTTGCAGGGTCAGCCCCCCGCAGGGGCCTTCAGCCCGGTCCCTTGGCCTAATCTTGTTTTCTGCCTTGCTGAACTTCAGACAAGGATTATTTCTCATCCAATTTTAATGCAAAGGAGGCTGCCGGGCCCGGCTTGTTCTGAGTGTGGTGATGGTGGCTCTGAATGGGGACCCCAGTAACAGGGACAAAAATGTGACAGGGCACTCCATCATGGCATTGCCCAACAATCAGGACATTATGGTTGCTCCTGGAACCCTTTCTGGGAAGGGGAGTGGGCCTCCGCCTGGTATGTTAAACAGACAGGGGCCGTGCCTGCCTTGGGCCACCTGGCCTTGGCCCGGTCAGTAATTCCATTGTGTTAGGCACTTGGACCTGAGCAATTCAAAGGGTCCCTCAGCTGCCTCCCTTCCTCCACCTCCACCACCTGCCACGGAGGCCTGCACCTCCTCGGTGTGGGTGCAGCGCCCCCAGACCCACACCCTAGGAGGCTGCTGGTCCCACGGCCCTGTTAGTGACACTAAGCCAGGTGCTTCCCCCCTGGACCTCAGCGGGTGATAACAGCGGTGACAACAGGAATAACCATCGCACAACTGTGACTATGCCTGAGCGTTTGCCATAAGCCCTTAGCAAGCGCTGTTCCTGGCGACTCTCAGTGACCTTGGGATGGAGCTTTTGCTGCCTCTAGCTCCAGAGGAGGCGTGCGGTGAGGACGCAGGCCCTGGGGGCCGCTGTGGTTTGGAGGTGGGCCCTGGACTATGCAATGTAAGTGTGAAAGCAGCACCAGCCAGAAGACACGGAGGGCAAGCCACATATGTAATCTCAAACTTCCTGGTAGCCTCCTTTAAAAAAAGTAAAAAGAAACAGGTAAAATAAATTTTAATAGTATAATTTATGTAGCTCTACCCAAAATTTCATTTAAACTTGTAATCTATATTTAAATATTATTAATGAGGTATTTTAATTACTTATCTCATACTAAGCCTTTAAAATTTGGTGGACATTGGACACTCAGCATGCCTCACTCCAGACTTGCCACATTGCAGGTGCTCAGGGGCACATGTGGCTGGTGGCTGTCCTGCTGGACTGCATAGCTGTAAAGGGGACTGGGGGATGCGCTTACGTTCGGCCTGGGCTGGGCACCCACTCTGTGACCCCTGGCAAGACACTCCACTCTCTGGGGATCAGTTTTCCCTCTGAAGCTCCCTTTGTAGCCTGGTGATGAAGAGAAACAAAGTGATCCCAGAGCCCTGGTTCATGTCTGATCGGGGCCAGGCACCCTGGCAGACCTCTGTAGGACCCCTGGGTCATCCTGCAGTGCCCCTACCCAGGAGCCTTTCCTCTAGGCCTTGGCTGGGGCGGCCCCTTCTCTCTTCATGCACAGCAGAGTCCTGGGAGCCTCTGTGCACTGCCCCTCTGGAGTGCTGCGGTGGGGCAATGGGTAATGGCAGGTGTAGGGTGAACTAGGCAAATATCTCCTAGGCCAGGGAGGAGTCTCAGATTGCCCTTTTTTATTTTTCTTCTAAATCTCCTCATGATGAACCCATTTTGCAGATGTGGAAACAAAGGTCCACTTACCCAAAGACCTATGGGGAGGGAGTGGCCACACTACCCCTTTACCAACTTTTTTTTTTTTTAATTTTTTTTTTTTTTTAATATATCTCTCTATTGATTTCAGAGAGAGGAAAGGAAGGGGAGAGACAGAGAGATAGAAACATCAATGATGAGAGAGTCATTGATCGGCTGCCTAGCCCTCAACCCGGGCATGTGCCCTGACCAGGAATCGAACCCCAATCGCCTGGATCCTAGGTCGACGCTCAACCCCTGAGCCACGCCCGGCCGGGCCCTTTACCAACTCTTGCAGAAGTTTGGCTGGAGACTTGTACGTGCTTCCCTTCCTTCAAAGATCTAGAGGCTCCTTCACTTGCGGGTGAAAATGCCACTCCCAAGGGTGAAAGCCCTGGGAAGGTGGCTGGGAAGAACCGGGAGCAGGCACCGGGGCTGCCTAAGGCCACACCTGGCTGGCTTCCTGTGGTGGCAGATTTAGGTAAATCACCTGGTCTCCTCACAGGTAAGTCCTGGGTCTCTGTATCAAGGACAGGGAGATCAACATTTGCAAACTGTAAAGGGCAGTCCCCAGGCCAGGGGTAGAAGAGCAAAGGGAGCAGGTGCGGACACAGCTCCTTCTCACCCACATTCCCCTCCTCAGACCCCATTGATCGGAGGAGGCTCCTATGCTCAGAACCACAGGCTCCCGCTCTGCTGATGGCCCCCTGTCTGCCCAGATTTTTTCCATTTGTGACTGGACAACTTCCAGGGCCGGAGTTGGGACAGGCGGTAATGGACCACAGAGTGAGTTATGGAGCAATGAGAGGCGACTTTGGAGGTAATGGGGGAGGTAAGGGGGGGAAGTTCAGGTGTGGCATGCCTCCTGTTCTCCTCTCCCCACCCACCCCTCCCCCATGCCCTAGCCTCCTCTGAGCCACTCTCCAGGGGACCAACCCTCCCAGGTTGGCTTGGTGACTCCATTTTCCAGTACTGGAGACTGACCTGGAGGAGGGAAAAGGCTTGTTCAAGGTCACACAATAAGTGAACTCTAGAGTCCAGAGAACTCTAGGGGGTGGGCTCATGGCTCCAATCCTCCCAGCCTCCTGAGCCACCAGCCCTCCCCTCTCCTGCTCCCGAGCTGCAGGTCCAGCAGGAGGCTCATCTGCTCTCTCCCTGACCGTGGATTGGGTCTGCCAGCTTCAGGATACTGGGCCCATTGCTCCCCACCTTTCCATGCTGCGTGACGTTGGCCAAGTCACTTTCACCGAGTCAGTTTCCTCATCTGTCGTATGGGGAGAGTGACTTTTGCACCTGTCACAGAGCAGTTGGGAACAACATGGGGATGAGATTGCAGCCTTGGCCCTGTGAAACATGCGTGTCTGAGCCTTGACACGCAGGCCATCCTGGAGCCCAGGTTCAGATCATGGGTCCTGGTCTAGCCCAGAAAGGAATTATCCGTGTCCCCTGCCCTAGAGCCTCTCTGGCCCAGAGCTGGAAGTTGCCCCTGACCACAGAAGCTTTGTGAGCTCTCTGGCTGCTGAAGAGAGGAGAGGCCACCCTAGCCACAGTCTGGAGGAACGGCTCCCAGGTAGGGGCACTGCAGGATGACCCAGGGGTCCTACAGAGGTCTGCCAAGGTGCCTGCCCCCGATCAGATATGAGCCAGGGCTCTGGGATCACTTTGTTTCTCTTCATCACCAGGCTACAAAGGGAGCTTCAGAGGGAAAACTGATCCCCAGAGAGTGGAGTGGCTTGCCAGGGGTCACAGAGTGGGTGGCTAGCCGAGGCTGAACGTGAGGGCCTGGAGCAGAGTGAGGATATGGGGCCACACATGGATTCTCAGAGGATTTGTTGAGCATTTGCTGTGCACTGAGCACCAGGTATTGGAGTGGACTAAGCAAAGCAGTAGAGTTCCTGCCCCCAGGAGCTCCCAGCTTCTCATCTGAAGGAACAGATGTCAGAGAAAAACTGCATCAGTGATAGAGGAAAGGAAAACTGTGCAGCAGTGGAAAATCACGGAGCTTGGAGGTGCAGTGGGAGTCACAGGACCAACTTGGACTTGGGGCTCAAAGAGGGCTCCTCTGAGAGGAGGCTTAAGCTGAGATTGGATGGCAAAGCTGAGAGAAGAGCGTCCCAGGCAGAAGCAGCAGCAAGAGCCAGGGTACTGAAGTGGGAGAAAGCTCTGGGGGCCCAGGAACAGAAAGGGCCCGTGTGGCTGGGGTGCAGGGGTGAGGGGAAGGGGCAGGGCTGATGCGGGAGACTGAGGCAAAGGTGAGCAGTCACACTTGACTCCCAGGGGCTTGGCGGCACTGGGCTTCTTTTAAGGGGGGTGCTGTCTCTGCTTGCTCAGTGGGGAATGCTTGTGGGGGGGATGGGAAGCTGGGGACTCGCTAGGAGGCTCTTGCAGCCACCTGGATGGGTCCAAGGTGGCGGGGGGAGGGGGGGAGAAGAGAAGTAGGTGAGTTCAAGATCTGTTTAGGAAGGAGACTAGGAGGCTCAAGGATCAGACATGGAGGTGAAGAAGAGACCGCTGAGCAGGAGGACCTGGGGGATAGCCAGGGCCTCTTTGTCGGCCGCGGCAGGTTGCCTGTGGGACATCGGAGGGACAGCACAAGGAGGCAGTGGCACACCTGACCTCGCTGGGATGGGTGTCTCATAGAAGTGAATGAGGTCACTGCAGACATGGAGAGTGCAGGGAGGATGGGCTCACGGCCAAGCCAACTTGTACTCAGGTCCCATTAATAAAGGTCTGCCCTAGAATGAGGGAGGTGGCACTTGTACTTTATGGAGCTCAGATTCCTCCTGAATCCTGCTCCTGGAGCTGGTTGAGAGGAGCCAGCCAGAATTGGGAGGAGTCTGGGGACCCTGGTAAGTGGGATGGCGACAGGCTGCCCAGGCAGGGGAAGGAGATGGGACTGCGGGCACAGAGGGCCAAAGCACAGAGAGGCAGGCCAATTTGGAAGGGGAGGTTCCTCCCAGGCGGCTCACCGTTGAGGAGGGAGCTCCTCATTTGGGGAGCTGTGTGAGCTTCGAATGGACAGCCTCACATGGAAGGCAATGCAAACAGTCTCTAGTGCTGCGTGGAGGCCAGACTCTAGGACCTGCAGGGCCTGTCCTGCTCAGAGATGTGGCCTCCAACAAGGAACAGTGCTCCCAGGAGCAACAGGAATGGCTACTGATCACAAATTGCTGTGATTTTTCTCCCTTTGCCAGGGTGATAGTAGGCCAAGCATCTTAAGCAGCAACAGGATGCAGCCAGGTCCTTTAATTCCATAGAAAATTTCCCTTCAGGGTTCAGTTCCTCTCTCTACTTCCTCACCCTCCCCTTTCCCCTTACCCCAGTCTCCTTAGCACTGTTCCCCTCTCTCTCTGTCCATTCTTCTATCCCCCTCCAAGCCTGTACTTGTCTTTTGGGATCATACCTGTTCCCTATTCACCTTCTAAACACTGTGCCCTCTCCTTGTAACTCATGCTAAGGCTCCTTGCTCACAATTCTGTGGGCCTCAGTTTCCCCATCTGTATGTAGAACAGAAAGGACATGGACCTGGGTGACCCTGCCCATCCCCACATGTCCAGATCCAGCTCACCCCTGGGTATCCAATGCCAAGCCCTCCCCAGCAGGAAGCCTCCTGATCCCCCGCGAAGCCCACTGTCTTGTGCACCCACCTTCCCACTCACTCCTTACCCGCTAGTCACACGTGGCCACTGAACCCTTGAAATGTGGCTGCTGCCATGAGTTGAAATAATATTGGGGCTATATGTAGTTAAATAACACATTATTAAATTAATTGTACCAGTTTCTTTTTACTTTTTAGAAAATTTTAAATGACCTACGTGACTCACAATCTATTTCTGTTGGAAGCAGAGCAGCAGCGCTCCCAGCTGCTGGGGGCAAAGCCCAGCGACTCCCCTGCTCATAGGAGGGAGAAGACGGGAGGGACAGGAGGCTTGGAGGAGGAGCGCCTTGAGGGTGGGCACCCTGCTGGGTGGCACTAGGTCCCCATCTCAGCTTCAGGTTCTATCTGGAAAATAAAGCCAACAGACGCTGTGTTTTAAGGCAGAGACCGGGAGATTTCAAAGATGTGTGGGTGTGGGTCGGGTCACACAGCTTCTCTCAGCAGGTATTTGGGTTGTAGCAATGGCTTGCGGTAGACCAGGCATCCAGGGTGTCAGGGCATGGTGAGCCCTGAGGGGCCCTCACCAAGCCTTCCTCCCTTCCCCAGCCACATTGCCCTGAGACTGCTGTCATCAACTCAGCCACTTGGGTCAGACATCTAGGTCCCACCTGCTATTCTGTCCATCTTTTACATGGAGGTGACCTGCCCCACATATGTGCAGCCTTATTGCAGATTGTATGACACTCTGGTCTATAAGCAAGCTCGGTCCAAAGATTTTGCAGCCATAGGGAGAAAGCAGCAGGGCCACGGCCTGTCCCAGAGTGGAGCTGCCACCCAGACCCAGTCTAAATGGCTCCAACGAGGTTGTTTCTAAACACAGCCTGCTGGGCTGGCTGCTTTCCATTTACTTCCCCACACACACCAACTCCCCATCCTCCCATCCTCTCCGCGCGCTCAGCACTCGGGGGTAGGACCCCATTACCCAGGCTCTTGCTCTCCTGCTCCTGCTGGACTTGTCATCTCCCTCCATCCAGGGTCACAGTAAGCTGGCCGTGTTCCCCCACCTATGGGCGCAGCTCCTGTGTGAGGCCCTGGCATGGCTCCAGATCTTTTCTGCAAACCACTCCCTGCCCTGCCTTTGGGGCCTGGGGTAGCGGTGCATTCCAGTGTGGCTAGCCCCGGATGCAGCTCTGTCCCCTGGGGCCCCCAAGTCCTGCCCACACCCTGTGTGTAGTGCCTCCATCTGGTGCACTTCCATTATCCCTCCTGAGGGGAGGTCTGTGTCTGGCCTACACCCACATGCATCTACCCATAGCCCACCCCGGGCCTGGAGCTTGCTGGCCACCTGCTCTGGCTCCTGGTACAGCCCAGCCTTGGCTTCCGCATCCCACTCTCCTTGGCCCTGCAACCACCTCCGTAGGTCGGTTCACAGCAGGCTTCTCATGGTTATTGGTTCCCATGAGTCTTGGCTTCCTCACAGGGTCCTGGTCTGACCCATAGCCCGTGGCTGACCATGGCTTCATGACAGGGTCCTGGACCCAGCTCAAGGTCTTCTCAGAGACCATGGCTGTGTCCACTTCTTTTTCCATCTACCTCATTCCAGCGCCTGGAACTCAGGTGACCCCTGTACATTTTGTTCAGTGACTGACTAAATGAAGTAATTCAGAATATCCAGTCTGATGTTCATGTCAGTCTGTATGTGTATATGAATGAGTGTATACACCTCCCCCCCCAAACAAGCATAAATGCATACACATACATTCATACATGCACACACACATACATATGTGTATACATGCACACACATATATGTACATATATACATATATATGTACATATGTTGAGGACATCTTCAATTTGTAACACTATTTTAAAATGCCATGTGCATGTCCAGTCTGTGCCACTGTGCCCCCGGGGATGCCGGTCGGAGGCCTGGATGAGAACTGGTGTTGGGTAGAGAGGAAGTGCTGTCTGCAACCTCCACCTCTCTTGTCTGGCTCACCCTGAGCCCAACAGAGCATCTGCCTGGGGCCCACAGCCCACCTGGCATGGAGAAGTGTTTAGTAGATGGAGGAATTCAGGGCCTGCTAGATGGAGGCACAGTATCCTTGGGACTTTGTATCATCTCTGTGGCCAGCACCAGACCTGCGCCCTGGGCCTGGTCCCGGGCAGCGTGGTGAGCCAGGGATCGCTGGGAAGTGCCGGTGCTGTGGGATCCGGGCTCTGGCGGTCACTTCACTGCGGAGAAAGCGGGCTGGCTGTCCTCCATCGGCTGCTCCAGGTCCACTCTTGGCCCTGCTCTGTGCCCGGGGCCTGACCCTGGGGCTGCACCCGCCACCTGCCAGCCCTCTGGCTTCTGTGGACCTGAAAGGGGGTCAGAGGGTTAGCAGAACTCTTTGGCCCTGCCTGCAGGGTGGCAGGTGGCTGTGGCTGTCCGCAGCCCACTCGTCCGGCCGCAGCTGCCCTCAGCACCTCCACAACCCCAGGAATGGCCCCTGGAGAGAACGGCTCCCACTGCGGTTCGCCTGTGAGGCCTCACCCCCCGGCTGACTCCCTTGACCCTGCCCGCACTTCTGTAACTGGCCCCTCACTAGTTGCCCATTGGCCTGTGCTGTGTGTGTCCTGCCAGGGCCCAGCCTGATTCATCAAGCGTGTTACTTCCTGGAGTTGAGCTTTGGTTTCTGTAAGATGAGAGCAATAGTAGAACCACCTTACAGGACAGTCGAATAGGTTAAGTGAGAGACTTCACCAGCAGGTGGTTGGCTCACCACTAGCTCGGTCCATGGCTGTTACGTAATCATGTAGGGTAGGGTAGGGTAGTGGTTAATAACGCGGACTCCGGAGCCAGACAGTCTGGGGCCAAGTCCCAGCTCTGCCGTGTCACAGCAGTGTGACCTCCAGCCCGTTCCTCAGCCTCTCTGTGCCTCACTTGTAAAATGAGGTAGTAGCTATTATAAGGCCTATCGAATGAGGACTTAGCGCACGAGCAACTTAACAGCTAGGGCAGCGACTGTCAGTGCAGTGACCAGCAGGACGTCGGCCTGACACCATGGGAATTTGCAAACACTATGAATTGGAGGCACCTTCACGCCCCACGCGCAGTGTGACTTCCTCATGCTTTCCTCGACTTCCCCTTCCAGGCTGACGTTGGGTGGATGTGGTCCTGGAGACCGTGTTCATGTCCTCCCCTTTCTCCTGTGTGGGGCTTGTGACCCCTCGAGGGCTGGGGACGGGGCTGCCCTCCCAGCACCCAGAGGGACGCCCCTGCGGTCTCACGCTCCTCGCCCTCCCAGCACCCAGAGGGACGCCCCTGCGGTCTCACGCTCCTCGCCCTCCCAGCACCCAGAGGGACGCCCCTGCGGTCTCACGCTCCTCGCCCTTCTACCTCAGGCTGGGCCACCCCATCCCTTCTGCGGTGGGCATGCCCAGGGCCCCCAGCTGGGCCAGCAGCTCCCCGCCCGCCCAGGTCCCGCCGCCGTGTAACTGGAGCCGCAGCCCGTGGAGCGGGTCCCGGCGGCTGGATCGCACAGGTATCGGCTGACTGCCTTGCCCCGTTTTCCTTCACAGGAGGTGCAGCTGACAATGGCCGACAGTCCTCACAGGGGGCCTGGGCCCCCCAGGGAGAGGCCCCGGGCAGGCTATCGGGCCACATGATCTCGTCCCGTAAAAGGCCTGCCCTCCTTGCTGACATATAGCACAACGGGGCCTTCACTCCCTGCCAGCGACCCGTCTGCCGCCCTGGGAGTGGGCCGGAACCCGAGCCTCCAGCCAGCCCGGCCTGCCGGGCTCTCGCTCTCCCTGCCTGTGAACCTGCTCCCCTGCACCTGACCATTCTCCCCCGCGGCCCGGATTACACCCCGTGAGAGCCCTTTGTTCCTCAGCCCTGGAGGAAACTGGGCCTGCACCATGCAGGTCGCCCGCCCCTGCAGATGCAGCCCTTCGCCTGTGGGCAGCCCCTGGGGCCCCTGATGGTCCTCCAGGGACGCCAGCTCTGAGACCAGAAAGCAGACTGAGAGCGGTGGGTAGGCTGAGGGGTGCTGCTATTGCCTCAGGTGGCCCTGATTCCGTCTCTTTCCTGTCCCCAAACGCTGGGCTCCTTTGCTCTGGAGTTTCCCTGCAGCCATACAGGGCCTGCTTTGCTCTCCTGCAGGAGCTGGGGCGTCATCGGCCCTTGCCAAACCTCTCTTCCTGGTCTAAACTGTGGGATAATGATGCCTACCTCCTATGTTGTTGCCAGGGCTGAATGTTGGCATTCAGCACACAGTAGGCCCTCAGTTAATGCTGGCAAGAATGGTGGCAGACCTGTGACAGCTGGAACAAGAGTGGGACAATCAAGTGGTTTTTGCCTAAGGACAGTGAGAAGAATCAGGCTTGGCTCCAAAAACTGGGGTTGAGACCTTCCCAATGGCCAGGCTCACCTTGCTTTATTGAGCTTAGCTTTATTGCCCTTTGCAGATATTATTTTACAAATTGAAGGTTTGTGGCAACTCTGCATCCAGCAATTCTATCAGTGCCATTTTTCCAACAGGCTCGGATGATGGTTAGCATTTTTTAGCAATAAAGTATTTTTAATTAAGTTATGTACTTTTAAAAAACATAATGCTATTCACACTTAATAGACTACAATATAGTGTAAATATAACTTTAATATGCACTGGGAAACCAAAATAAAATCGTGTGTCTCACTTCATTGCCATACTCACTTTACCGTGGGATCTAGGACTGAACCTGCACCTGTCAGAGGGGGCTGAGGGCAGGCTGCAGAGCTGCCACCTCAGACCAGGACCCAGGGCCTGGATGGAGAATTCAGCCCAAAAGGAGCCTGGCCCTGAAGCAGGGTCTGCTTCTGAGGGAGAGCCCGGGTCCTCGCCAGGCCTTAGAGTTGCTCTTTCCAACCCAGTAGCCGCTAGCCACATGCGGTGTGACTACTTACACTTAAAAAGAAAATTTTAAATGTAATTCCTCAGTCCCACTGGCCATTTTTGAGTGCTCAGTGGCCACCACACTGGGCAGCGCAGCTATCAAGCACTCTGTCATCACAGGAAGCTCTCTTGGACTGCACTGCTCAGACCTCTGGGTTAATTAATTCACACACCCTCGTGAAATGTCTACAATGTGCCAGACTCCACTTCCATTGCCTGCTCTTTATTAGGTGCGTACTGAGTGCTGGAGCTAGAGGGAGGGCGTCCGAGCTTGGCCCTCGGCAGCTCGCAGCCGGCGAGACGCACATCGCAGGAGCGGAAGCCTGGGCGTGCGAGCTCCAGATAACTGGGCAGGCCCCGTGCTGCGGCTGGTGGAGGAGTCCCCCCACTGCAGTAAGGGACGCTTCCGCTTCTCCATCCCGAAATGTGCAAGGTGGGCTGACAAGGAGTTCCGAGGCCTCCAAATTCTCAATTGAACACCCATGACTCCCACCACCAGAGTTTTGGGTGGACCTGAAATATGCTTCCAGCCACACATTTGGGAATGAGGAGCTGGTTCCTCCACCTCAGCCAGACACAGCCTAACCTCACTGTGCAAACAGGATACTGGCCCCCAATATGTTCATGCCCTAATCCCGAGAACCTGGCCTGTGTTACCTCATCTGGCAAAAAGGAATTTGGATGTGTGAGTAAATAAGGATCCTGGATTACGCGGGAGGGCCTGATGTAACTGTAAAGTCTTAGGAGAGGGAGGCAGCAGGGACAGTGATGCCCACCTCCTGCCGTGTGACGCTGGGAGCAGGCGGTGGAGTGATGTGCTCTGAAGATGGAGGAGGGGCCCAGGCCAGAAATAAGGTGGCTACCAGCAGGTGAAGAAGGCAGGGAAACGCATCTCCTCTCAGAGGCTCCAGGAGAAAGCATCCCTGCCACACCTTGACTTTAGCTTTGGGAAAGTGATTTCTGACCTTCAGAAGTGTGAGAGAATAAATCTGTGCTGCTTCAGGCCACTGAGTGTGTGATAAGTTGTTACGGCACCAGGAGGAAACTAATACACTTGCACAGCGGTTAACATCACCGGTTTTGCACTGGACCAAAATAGGTTTGAATTCTAACTATTACCTTTTCTGACAGGGTAATCTTGAGCAAGTGGCTCAATTTCTCTGTGCCTCAGTTTATTTTAGCTGAAAATGGGGCCTATAGTGATCCACACTTACTAGGGTCACTAAAGGTCTTGAGCGAGGCCATGCAAGCAGGGCATCCAGAAAAGATCCCTGTTGGAAACATTGTCATTGTCTCTTGAAAGGCAATATGTAGTTTATTGAGAGTGTACTGCCCAGAGCCTGGGCTGTAAAATTACTCAAATCTGCCTCAGTTTCTTGATCCGCTGTTACTGTTATTGTTGTGGGGGTAAATAAAACATTCTGCATGTGGCACTAAGAAGAGTGCCTGGCTGCTGGTAAGCATTTGGTCAATGCTAATTATTATTATTGCTGTTATTGTATTCCCGGCCCTGGCACTCATCCTGGCAAAAGCTGGGCATGTGGCCAGGAAGGCTGCATGGCAGTGTCCTGCAGAGGGGCAAGCAGGATGGAGCTGAGGCTGGCCTGCCAGGCCTGGCTCCCTGCGTCTCTGCTTTCTCTGTCCCCTTGCCACTCAAGCTGTCCAAACACAGGTGGGTGCCTGAGGAGGACTCCCAAGGAACAACCGTGGGAAATGTGGTTGTCTGAAGCTTGTGGCTGAAGGAAGTGACCCTCATTTGCTTTCCCGAAGCCCCAGGGAGCTTCCTTCTCTCTGCAGTCCTGCTTGGCTTCCCAGCAGCTGCCTGCTGTGGAGAGCTAGACACCCGATGGAGCTGAGCTCTAAACCTCGAGCCCGGAGGCTTCCAGACACAGAGAAGCAGCTTAGAACAGCAGCTCAGTCCCTGGCCTCGGCTCCCAGAATCAACCTTGGAACCCAGCTTGTTAAAACTAATTAAAAAAGAAACATATCTAGCCTTTGCTGTGCACCCACTGGGTGCCTAGCTCCCATTTTGGTGGTCCATATACACTTGAATCCTCCCAGACACACTAAGAGCCGAATGCATTCTATATCCATTTACCAGCCAGGAAACTGAGGAATGGAACTGGCAGGCAGTGTGCCCAAGTTCTCAACACTCATGAATTGGATGTGATCTCCAGTAGCCTTGTTCCAAAGTTGACTGCCCTGTGCGCCCCACCCCTGGAGTTTTAATATAGAGTCAGAAGCTCTAAATCATGCATTTTAAAATAGAGTGTAGAATCCAGGAAACTGACGACAGAAATTCTAACAGTATTATAAGCTCTTATAATAAAATCAGAGATCCTCCTTCTCAGGCTCATTACATGTCATTGTCAGGAGACCCTAAATGTTCTGTACCACCCCCAGTCAGTTCCTCCTAGGGACAGATGCACTTCCCCAGCCCAGCCTGCCCAGCATCCTAGCAGCTCCCCTCCCATCTCCCCCTTCCAACTGCTCACACACATTGGCACCCCTGCCTCCCAACACCTGGCGATAAACAGCGGCTCTGACTCTCAAAGGCTGTGCCTTTTTGTGTGGCCTTCCCAGGGGAGCCTGGGGATTTCCTTCCTTGAGCTGGGGCTCCTGGGGCTGGAGGCTGCCCTGGTTCTCTAGTTCCCCAGCAGGTCCCCACGAGAGGGGACTTCAGATCATGGCTGTGATCTCAGCCAGGACCTGCCCCCAAAAAGTTTTGTACAAAAATAAAATCTGCCAGAGGGAACAAATGAAAGGTTGTCCAGGGCAGCCTAGACCTTGATGGACTAGCCCCCTCTGCAGCACCCTGGTGGAGGGTTGTTTAAAGTCCTTTGAATTCCTCTCTCCAGGGTTTATCCAGAGTCACCACCCAGTGAGAGAATCAACCCCTTCCTTGGGTGAATCTCTCCCGGTGTAGAAGCCACACCTGCTGCACCCATAGCCCCACTCCCAGGACATCGCCTTACAGCAGGACTCACACCAGTGCAGAAAGAGAGATGTTCAGGATCTTTGCGATGATGTGTGTCGTGGCGGGAAAACAAATGGACTCCTTTTCAAGGTCCGCCAACAGGAGGCTGGTGGAATAAATTGGGTCCTGCCACCTGTGCGACACTGTGACTGTCCAGAGAGCGAGCAGGTCTCCCCCCGTGGTGTCGTGGAGTTTGGCCAACAGCTCGTGATGCAGGCACGTGGGGCGGTGCACGTGGGTGTTTGTGCTCACGCGGGCAGAACCCTGCTGTCCCCCAGAGGGGACCTGCATGTTTCCATCTTTTACCTTGGACCTTCTGTACATTTTAAAAGAGGGAGCATGTGTTACTTTTGTTGTTAAAATATACAAAATATATATGTATATAAAATATAAAGAAAGGAAACATCTTTCTTTGCTGTGAGACACCCCCCTGGAGACAGCCCATGGGGGAAATCTGTCCATGTGATCCCATTTATACGTGTCATCACTGCGTCTGTCAGGCTCGCGTCCCTAATGAGACGGGCATGGCCCCAATCCTACTGTCTAGTTGGTAATTCCAGCTGCTCCAGTAGCGAAATGTAGGCATCTCCGTGGCTTAATGCAATCGAGGATGCATCTCAGAAGCCTGAAAGGGGCATGTGGGGGACAGTCCCCACGGGGGAGGCTGGTCCGGGGCTCCTGCTGCCCGCCCGGGGCTCCCCGTAAGGTGGCCGCAGGGGAGGAGACGTGGGCGGGCCCACTTGCTTCTTTCCCACACAATTTGGAAGTCGAACGTCCATGCCTGCTCCTGACTCACGGAGGAGAAGCAGCCCTAGGGGGTGCCTCACAGATGCAGGAGGACTGGGACCTGCAGGAAGTGGCTCTGCTCTGAGACTGAGACTCTGGCCTCTCCACCTCCACTCCCAGCATCTTTTCTTGTGCTAATTTAGCCTCCACGACTTAGAAGCAGGGCTCAGGGCTCAGGGCTCAGGAAAGAAATCATCAGGTGGAGTAAAAACTGCCCTGGGAACTCGGTCAGGGTGGTGCTGGGGAAGGCACATGGGGTCTGCTCTGGCCCCCGCCAGGGGCTACTCTGTGGCTGCTGTAGACTTGGCATTCCTCAGCTTCCTCACCTCTAAACACCATTAAACAAAGGCATGTATGACTTAATGACCAGTATTGGTACATGCCAGAAGGAAAGACGAGGCTGGGTTAGGGATTAGGAGGCAGCATATATCAATGAACTGACATTTTAGGCAGGGCAGTCTAGGGGGCCCTCTGTGAGGAGGTGACTTCTACACGGCACCTTCCTGGAGGGAAGGAGCCGTGTGCAGCCCCTGGGGTGAGGATGAACATGGCAGGTCAGACCCAGCCCGGGAACCCTGGCTTGAGCAATCAGCAAACCTTTCAGGAGGGACAGACACCAGCCAGAGCCAGACCATGTGGTCCTCTGGCCATGGTGAGGGGTTTGAATATTATTCCAGTTGTGATCGGAAACCAACAGATGAATAAATGAGACAGAAAAGTAAACAGGGGTGAGGTTGCAACACAGCCTGGTTCATCTCAGGCAGGGGGAGGGGAAGCACAGGGAACTGCAGGGATCAGGGGAGCCCTGCAGACAGGAGGCCAGGGCAGGCTTCCTGAGGAGACTTGCCAGGGAGCGGGGAGGGGGGCCATGTGGGAAGCTCAGAAAGGTTTCTCAGGTAGTGGCCCCAGAGCAAAACTGGACCAAAACATGTGAACAAGCCATTTACAGAAGAGGAGACAGAAAAGGCGGCGCGCGGAGATGGGCAAGCCCATCAGCAGCCAGAGAGGCACAGCTCATCACTTTACATCTCAGTTAGATCGGCAAGAACTGGGAAGCCGCGCATGGCGAGGGCCTGCGTGGGCACAAGCATAGAGGGCCCCTGGAGCCCTGCGTGGGAACAGCAACTGGTGAGCCAATCAAGACAAGGATCTCCCAGGGGAGCACCTTCCTGTGACTTAGCAATTCTGCTCCCAATACCTAGCCCCAGACATTCTCACTGGGCCCTAGACGACCGTGCAGTGCAAGACCACGAGCAGACGCCCTGCAGTGCCATTTGGGGCAACAAGCTTTGCAGGCACCTGGGTGCCTGTCACTTGGGGAGTGCTGGGGTGGACTTGTCCTGAGCACCTGCAGGCACTGGGCAGTGCATTTGACCTCATCATTTCGTTACAGAAAGGACCCCTTATTATGACTATTGTACTGATGAGGAAGCTGAGGCTCAGCAGGTGGAAGCCCTGGCCTGTCACAGAGATCAGGAGTTAAGGCCTAGGTGACTCTGTGTCCCCTAAGTCACTTGTGCTAGTGGCTTCAGCTCTCTATTCAGTTCCCTACCCCAAAGGGCAGCTCCTTCAGAGATGGTGGCCACAGGCTGGAGGCCCGTGGTCCTGTAGGATGAGCCCAGGTATGAGTTCTCGCTTGGCCTCTCAGCAGCCCTGTAACTTCAGAAAAATGGCCCCTTTGCTCAGCACCTTCAGAGTTCCCACCTGTGAAATGGGTACAGTAGACCCACCTCACAGGCTTTAGTGAGATTTCTTATGTCAAGTTCTTGGCACAACAAATGTCTCTTTCCCTTCTCCCCACTCCTTAGGCACATGGGGAAAATTTCTCATCCCCCGGCCCAAGTTTAAACAGGGAAGCCTCCCCAGAGGAGCTGTGTCTAACCATGGAAACTGGTTTTTCAAAAGTTAAATCCAGGCAAACTGAGGTCTCCTCCTGCCATGTGGCCTTCACTGAGTGCCTGCTCTCGCAGGCCCTCGCCAGTGTGTGGTTTCCCAGTTCTTGCCGATCTAACTGAGATGTAAAGTGATGAGCTGTGCCTCTCTGGCTGCTGATGGGCTTGCCCATCACTTCGCGTGCCGCCTTTTCTGTCTCCTCTTCTGTAAATGGCTTGTTCACATGTTTTGGTCCAGTTCTGCCTCCCCCCTGTTAAACCAGATGGTCACTCTCTGACCCAAGCAATGTTACTTGGTCAGGGGCCAGGAGCTCTTAGAACTCCTTATGAAAGACAAGAAAAGCTCAGAGGAGTGTGGGTTAATTCCCACACTGACACAGGCATGTCAAGGGGTTCGCAGCAGCCAAGCTGTGTCCTGGTGCCTGCTGGACCCCAGACCTTCTAGACCCTCTCCCTCGGAGCTGTCTCAGCAAAGATTCGTGGGCCTGGTGTCCCCTGCCTTCAACCTGGGCCAAGGATCACAGAGGGCATGCCTCGAACGGCAAGCCTTCCAAAAGCTGGCAGCTGGAATCTGAAGAACGACAGGTTGGAGAAGGTGACACTGATGACATGGCTCACTGTGAAAAGCCCCCGCAGGGGAGCTGATATGCTTGGGTTCGAGTCCTGGTCCTTACACCTCACAGCTCCCTGGGCAAGTATCTCATGTCTCTGTACACTGGAGAGGACAGCAGCAGCGCCTAGTCTGGGTTGTTATGATCACATAGTGGGACAGTTTAGGACCACGAAGCATGCAATACTGATAAGCACTGTCATTGTCATTGCTGCAGGTCCACCTCCCCCATCTCCCGTCCCCCAGTGCACAGAGACACGAGCCCTCAGGGTAACCCAGGATCTGCAGAATCTGATTCGTCAGGACCATCAGTCAGGAGAGGCTAAGTTATGCTGTAGTAACAAAAGCTCCAAATCCTAGCATCTTAATACAACAAAATTTTATTTCTCACTCATACATGTCCAAAATTGGTCAGCTGTGGCTTTGCTCTGTATCACTGGGTGAGGCTGAAGGAGCAGCCGCCCTCAGGAGCACTGCCAATCACTATGGCAGAGGGCAGAAGGGAGTGAGGAGTTGTTACTGGCTCTTAAAGTATCTGCCTGGAAGAGAGACACATCACTTTCTCTTCCATTCAAACTGACCAATGCATGTCACATGGCCAACCCCAAAGGGGCAATGAGCATGGTCCTATTATGTGTCTGGTGCACGGAGAGACAGAATATTTGCATGTGGTGCCAGGGCTGCCATACCACCCAGTGGTCGTTATTACTGTTATTGTTGTTGCTATTGTTATTTTAAATCTGGGGCTCAGAGAGCAAGGAGTCAGCCTCAGACAGCAAGGCAGTCACTGGCAGAATAAGAGACATTGCCTTGCTCGACAAGTGTTTATTTAACAGCTGCTATGTGCCAGACTGTCTTAGGCATTAGGGAAATTATGTTAAATAGGGAGTCAAAAGTCACTGTGTATAAAAAAACCTTTTTTATGGTGATGGTGGGAACACAGACAATAAACAGTCAACATAATAATTAAGTAAATGAAATCGTAAGTGAGGAGGTGGAAACAACAGTGCAAAGGAGAGGGGACTGAGTCCTTGAAGGAAAGTGGCATTTTCAGTAGGATTTTCAGGCCTCATTGAAAAGGTGACAGTAGAGCAAAGATTTGAAGGTGAAGAAATAAGCCATGGGGACAAGGGCTCTAAAATAAATAATACTTTTCCCTCCACCTTCTAAGTTCTTCTGGCTGGGCTAATAATCAGATGAACAGAGACAGGTTAACAGGAGAAAGTCAGTGTAATACATGTGCAGGGGGATTCATATAAGCATGAAAATTCCAAAGACAGTCTCGTAAAATATATAGGACATTTGAACAAAGGAGAAAAGGGGGGACGGGGTTTCAGATTTCAAAAGTGAGAGTAAGTGATTTGCAGGTAAAAGGAGGGCAGAGCACAGGGCAGGTAGCTCAGGAGCAACGGATTCAGAGGGTGGTCCAGCAAGCAGGCTATGCCCCAGCCCTCCACCTGCCACCCTCAGTTTCAGTTAGGCGAGGGGGTGTCCGAAGATTTCCTTCCTGGAACAGGTCTTTCTGTCTTAGGCAGGAAAGTGGGGAGGGGGGGGTCAAAGGTTCTTTCTGAGTCTTGTTTCTTAATAACAAGGTTAAAATCAATATCCCAGAAGGCAGCTTTAGGGTGGCAAAACTTTGGTCCCTTCCAGGGGTGTCTGGAGGGAAGAGCATTCCAGATGGAGGGAGCAGCAAGGATCCTTTCCCTTATTCAATCAACAGACACTTATTAGGGCCTACTCAGGTTGGGCAGGTGCTGAGAGCTTGGCACACAGAGCAGAAGGAAATAATCTCTAACTCTGAAGACTTTAGAGCCCAGTGGGGAAGAAAAGAAAGTCCTGGTGCTTAATGAATTAAGCAATTATTCATTCATTCACCTATCCACTAAGCATTGATTTAGAGCCCACAGAGTGCCCTGCCCTATGTGGGGAACTGGGGCTTTGGTGCAGGATCAGATATGGTCCTTGCCTTTGAGTTGGCCCCAGTCTGGTGGGGGAGGCAGCAACTATGCAGTGTGAGAGAGCAGCGCAGTGGTCAGGGCTGCCCAGAGAGATGCCTGAGGCTTGGAGAGCTAGCTGGGAGACCAGGACATAGTCCTGGGGACAGAGCAGACCTGAGTAGGCAGTGACAGTGGGCTGGAGGAGAGAGGTTTAAAGGGGAGAATCACCAGCCTGGTTGACTGGATTTGAGGGCTGGGAGAAGGGGGAACCAAGGGTGACTTTAGAGTCCCACCTTAAGTGACTGGGAAGCTTGAGAAGGGCTGTTTTCCGAGATTAAGAATGCATGATGCACAGGAAAGGATGTGTCGAGACTTGGCCACTTGAGGAGTGAAATGTCTGGTGGGCAGTGTGTGGCCTAACGGTGGGGCCTGGGCTTCGACCTGGATCTGCCCTTGCCCGGCTGCAGGCCAGGAACACGTCAGAAGCCTGTCCCGCTCTGAGCCTTATTTTGTCTCTTGCAACCTGGGAATAAATAGCATGTATCTTGCAAGTTTCTAGGGAAGAGGACAGTTAACTATCACCCAAGTGCCATGGTGGTGGCCCCAGCCTCGGCTGCTGGCAGGAACAGCAGCCAGATCCCCAGGACCAGGCTGCCCCCAGCCCCATTTAATTTCACCTGTGGGCAGGGGTCAAGGCACTGTCTTTCCAAAGCTTGGCGGGTGATGTGTCCTGTGCAGCCAAAGTTGGGGACCACTGTGCTCTGTGCTCTGCCTGGCACACTGGGGAGCCGTCTGATAGAGTTGCTTTATATTTTTAGCTTGGATGCTATTACTTTCTTTGCTATTATTTAGATGGCAACATCCACGAGGCAACTGAAGAGCTTGCACTGGGTGGTCCCTCTGGTGCTGCGGAGCCGTCTCTGGCCACATGAGCCAGACCTTCCCAGTGGGAGTCACGCAGCCGCCGTGGGGCTTCTGGAAAAGGGTCCCTGTGGGACCAACTTCAATAAATGGATGAGAAGGAAAATAGATTCTGAAAACAGCTTCCCACACCCCGTGTCACCAGGGGCTTTATTCTTCTCAAAGTAACAGGAAGTTTTTGCACCAAATTAAAATAAAGTACAATTACAAAGTACAGAGAAGCAAAAAGAACACAAAACGTGTAAGTTCACCACCTGGTAAAGCAACATGCTTATCCTTAAAGGCAAATTCCATACCAATATATTCATTATATGGGCTCAGATTCATGTATCTATATATTCACTCTCTATATTCACATATTTGTAACTATGATATTTCTGTTTCCAACAAAAATACAACCGAAGTCTTGACCTTCAAGCGGAGCCCCCAGACCTGGTGCCACATCTTCCTCATTGAAATGAGAGCCCACGACAGATGGTCCTGGGCCCGTGCTCACCCAGTAAGTTTCTTTGGAAAGGTGTTGGAGTGACCTGACAGCCGTCCCTTACATTCCCCGGGGCTACGGGGCCACGCTCGCCACTCCCGTGGGAAGCCGGGCTCCTCCGAGTCGTTTCTCTTCTCCAGACAGGGCGCCGCTGGCATTTCTGGCTGTTGGTTTCCTGGGGATGAATTCTTTCAGCTTTTGTGTGTCTGGCTTCTTTTAAGATGTCATTTGATAAAATGTTCCTTGGTGTGATTTTCTTCGTGTTTCTTGTGTGTGGGGTTTGTTGAGTTCTTGGGTTTATAATTTTTCATGACATTTGCAAAAGTTTTCAGCGGTTATGTCTTCAAATGTTTCCTGCCCTCCTCCCCTTGTCCTCCCCGGTCCCCAGTTACCTGCATGTTGGGCTGCCTGAAGCTGTCGCTCAGCTCACAAATGCACCTTCCACGTTCTAAAACTATTTTTTCTCTGTGTGCTTCATGTTGGATAATTTCTTTTGCCGTGTCTTCGGGTTTTGAGTATTTCCTTTTGCCGTGTCTTAGGGTTTTTAGTATTCTCTTTTGCAGTGTCTAATCTCATTTATCCCTGACCATTGTATTCTTCATCTCAAACCTCCTGTTTTTCATCTCTAGAGGGTCTTTGTTAAAGCTTCCACATCTCCACTTAAGTCTCTGAACCCATGGCGTCACAGGAACTATTGACTGTCCTCTGCTAATTCCAGCCCCCGCACCTGTCCTGGGTTGGTGTTCGCTGGTTGATGTTTTCCTTCGCTGCCGGTGTGCTTTCCTGCTTCCTTGCGTGCCTGGTGGTCTTCGGCCAGAGCCCGACATTGTGAATTTCTAGTTGGATGTTGGATATTTTTGTGTTCCTATGGATCTTTTTCAGAGACACAGTCAAGTCACTTGGAAACTGTTTGGTTCCCTTGGGTCCGGTTTCACAGTGGGTGTGGGGAGGGCTCGGCCCACAGGTAGCCATTCCTCAGTACTATGGCCAGGCCTCCTGAGCCCTCCACCCACTGGCCTGGGAGCTGGGAGGCCTTTCAGTCTGGCTGGTAGGAACAGGTACAACTCCTACTCTGTGACACCAGCTGACCCCTCTGATCCGTTCAGCTGCTTCCTCGCTGGCCGCAGAGAGTGTCCTCCCCTGCGTGCACTCGTTGCTCCTGAGTGCTCAAGAGACCCTGTGGATCTACAGCCTTCTCTCTCTGGGCAGCTCTCCTCGCACGAGCTCTTCCCTGCAGACCATGGCTGCCTTGATGGACCCCCAAGGAGTTGCCTGAGCACTGTGCAGCTTTCTGTGCCTGTGCCCCAGTCTGGTAACTCTCCAGGCAGCAAGCTAGGCATTAGGTAGGGCTCACCTCCTTTGTTTCCTGCGTCACAGGGATCGTTGCCCTCTGTGGCCTGAATCCAGCCTTGACAATCACTGATTCACCTATTTTGTCTGCTTTGTTGGTTTGTTTCAGGCAGGAGGGTAAACTGGTCCCTACAACTCTAACTTGGCCAGAAGCAGACATCCCCAATGATTCTATGCCCTCCTCACCTGAATTAAACTCTGTTTTTTCTCTTTTCCCTCCTCTTCCTTCTGCCAATCCAGGTTGACGTGTGACCTGAGTCAGACCCTGCACCACACCCTGAGGGAGGCCACATGGGCTGGGCTCAGGAGGCTCCGGGTGGTGCAGACCTGAGGGCCCGCGCCTGGGGAGGGGGGGGCAGCACCGCAGCCCTCTCTGGGCCCTGGCCCATATGCTCAGAGGGCACCAGGAAGCCCAGCAGACCCTCGCTGCAGAGGCCTGGGAAAGGACTGTTACTCAGCCCTTTTTCGTAGATGGGAAACTGAGGCTCAGAGAGGTGAAGTCCCTCCCAAGGTCACACAGCATGAAAGGTAAGGGCAGGATTTGGGCAGATCGTATATTACCTGCTGACGCCGGCTCAGCACTGACTGTGCCAGCCACTGTCCTGACACCTCCTCGGCCTCTGCACTTTTTCCCTGCACAGCCTTGCCAGGCTCGCGGGATGGGCTCAGTCTGATCAGGCAAAGCTGCTGAAGGGTGGGCAGTGATGGCAGCCCTAGGACCTTGAATCCTGCTTCTAGCCCTTCAAGCATGTGTGACTTTAGGCCATCACTTAAATTCTTTGCCTCAGTTTCCTCACCTATAACCAGGTACTATAGGTTAAATTGTGCTCCTCCAGATTCATATGTTGGAGTCCTAATCCCCACTACCTCAGAATATGACCTTATTTGAAGAAAGGACCTTTAAAGAGGTGATCAAGTTAAAATGACGTCATTAGTGTGGGTCCTAATTCAATGTGTCCTTATAAAAGGGGAAGTTCAGACGGAGGCTTGCATGGAGGGAAGGCAATATGGGGACTCAGGGAAGACGGCCGCCTGTGAGCCAGGGAGGGAGACCTGGAGCCGATTCGCCCTCACAGCCTCAGGGGGAACCAGCCCTGCCGATGCCTTGGTATTGGACCTCTAGCCTCCCAAACTGAGGAAACAGATTTGTTGTTGAAGCCGCCCAGGCTGTGGGACTGTGTCCAGCAGCCCTAGGAAATTCATACAGGGAAGCTGATAACAGTACCTACCTTACGCTGCGAGGGTTACACGAGAGAATGTGTGGAAGTGCTTAGAAAAGGGCCTGGCGCCCTAACGCTCAGTAATAGATGAGGGCGCTGAGGCCCAGAGAGGCTGAGCAACTTGCCCAGGACCACACAGCTCACAGTGTCTGAACCCGAACCCCTACAGTCGATGATGCTACTGCTCTGTCTGAACTCCAACCTTAAACTCCCTCCTGAGTGCCACTTGCTGGGATTCCTGATGCCCAGGGTCTCCTTTGCCTGCAGCTGGTCCTCAAGCACGTTGATGGATCACCCTCTCAGAGGTCAAAGGGGGAAAAATGAATGGCGAGGAAGGAGACTAGGTTGGTGAAGAAAGGATCTTACTCAAGGAAATAACTATACATTAAATGAGAAGTCCACCACATGCTCCCTGATTCGGTGGTCAGTTAGAGGCTGTTCTGGGCAGAAGAAGAGAGGACGGCCAGACATGTCAGTAGGCAGTGGCCTAGTGCCTGGGAGCCAAAACTCAGTTTCCTTGTCTGTAAAATGGGTGTCCCTGTGATGGGGGTTAGCCCCAGGACTTGCAGATGTTCAAGAGCCTGTTGCTGAGTGGCAGCTCTCCAGCCATGTCCTGCTGGAGCCAGAGAGGGTCAGAGCGAGGCTGCAGAGAATACAGTCCTTCCCTGTTACCTGGGCTGAGGGGGGGAGTGGAGGCAGAAGGTAGGGAGTGGGGATTGGGTAAGTTGATTGCAGCAACTCTGGGACAACTTTCAAAGTAAGCCTGACTAGCTGTGGGGCATGGGAAGGTGGAGGTGAGATGCTAGATAAATTTGAATTTCAGATAAACAAGCCAGTCTTAGTACAGTGTAAGTCCATCCCATGCAATGTTCAGTATATACTTTTAGCACATTTTGTTATTGCTTATGTGAAATTCGAATTTCAACGGGCACCTTGTATTTTATCTGGCAATGCCAGGAGCAGGGAGGGGCAAAGATTGGGGGGTTTGGGGCCTCTCAGGTCAGTCTGCCGGAGTTTCAGCCCCGACTCTGCCACTTGCTGGCCTTACAGCTTCATCAGGTGGCTGCTGGAAGCTCAGCCTGCTTTCCCTCCTGTCTCAGGTCAGCTTCTTCCTAAGGCTGGTGTGGGATTCCATACATGACCCTTCTAAAGCCCTAGAATGGCCCCGGTGCACTAAGGACTCAGCATCTGCTCCCTGTTTTTATTATTTGCTGACGTTGGATGAGTGGAGGAACTCACATCATTGCTAGCAATGTCTCAGGCGGCAGGCCTCAAGCATCCGAGGCTCAGGACCCCTCAAATTTTAACAACTTATTGCAGATCCAGAGCTGCTGTGCATGTGTCTACCTATCAATATTTACAGCAATAGAAATTCAAGCTGAGAAAGTAGAAGTGCTTATGTATTAATTTATTTAAAATGATAATGAACCCACTATGTTTATATAAGTTAACACAGTTTTTAATGAAAAATGGCTTTTTGTTTTAAAACCAATAAAATAAAATAGAACTTTGTGAGAAGAGGGGGTTTGTTTTACATTTCCTCAAATCTCTTTAATGCCTCACAGCTGCCGCTGTGCTCAGCCGTGGTGACAACGCTCATGCCTGCCCTGGCCCCCGGCGCCCCGTGGGAATAGGGGTGTGACAACAGCTTGGCCTCTGGGTCCCTGGGTCCCCTGAGAGAGCCTGGCAGCTGTGCCTCAGAACCCGTCTGAGGTCCGTTGTGAGCAGAGGCCCCACAGCCCCTGGCACCCTCCCAGAACCCGACGGCAGCAGGGACCGGACCCAGGCTTGCGGCTCGGGGGCGGCACAGGGAGCGGGGCAGTCGGAGAGTGTTCACAGCTGCTGTCTGCTCCGAATTCACCCCGGGCACTTGGCTCAGAGGCGGGAGGCCTGGCCCCATCTCTTCACAGCCGGAGGGGCAGAGCTGTGATTGGAACCCAGAATTTGGGGCTGAGAGCAGGGGCTTTTCTGGGGGCATCTTGCTGTGTGTGAGGCAGGACAGGAGACGCAGAGGTGCTCTCTCGGGCCTCAGAGGTTGTCCCTCCTACTCAACTATCTCCAGTCTGGGAGTGGCCTCTCCCGAGAGGATGGTTCTGAGTCTTCCTCCACCCTACACGCCGTGACTCCCGCCTGCCTCCACCCCACGGGCCTGCGAGCGCCCGACACGGGTGAATGTGAGGCACGCACGGCTCCCCAGCTGAGACACGCGGCCGTCGGCGCCGGCCTCTGCGGGGCAGCATCCTGTAAGTGCGACCTGGGCCTCTCGCGGGCCCGCGTGTACCTCTCAGGACCTCTTGTGAGGTCTGCCCAGGCTCTGGCGGGCAGACGTACACCTGCGCCCCTTTGTGAGGGCCTCGGCCTTGGCGGAGTGTAGCCCTCTGGGTGGGTGCAGGTCCCCCGGGCCTTGCGCAGCGTCCGCGGCCACCCTGGGTTTGTGGGCGAGCATGTGCTGTCGCGCTTCCCCTGGGTCGGAGGCAGCTTGCCATCTGAGGGGCTGAGTGGGGGCTGGCTGCCCCGCTCTCCCGTTGTCTCCGGCACATTCTTCCGGGGCCAGGGGTGTTGTTGTGGCAACCGGCAGCCACCTTGTCAATGGAGCAGATGTGCCTGTGACCACATCAAGGGGATTGATCTGTCTCCACACCCCCACCCAGCCCCTTGTCTCTTGTCCTCTAGCTCTCGGATGGAGATGCCCCCCCAGCCCCCACCCCCAGCAGGGGCCTGGTGAGTCTGCAAATGGGCTCCAGCTCTTTATATTCTTATTCAGTGAATGTTTATTAACCCTGTGTGCTGCACACTGGGGACCCGGCGGCAACAAAGACAGCCGATGTCCTGCACTCATGAAACTCAGCAAACACGGTGAACCAAACCCCACAATCCCAAGGCCCAGGCACTCTATTCTGCAGTTTCCATGGGTAGCTCCTTTAATCACCGTGACCATTCCACTGCTGCCCCATTTCACAAATAGTGAAACACGGGCACAGAAAGAAGTTACTTGTCCTGAACTACGCAGCCAGGGAACAGCAGGGCCAGGTTTGAACACAGGGCATCTGGCCCCGGGGTTGGTGCTCTTAAGTGGGAAACGCCATTTCAGACAGCAGTAAATGCCACAAAAAACAAAAATAGTGGATGAAAGGTGCTGGACGTCAGGTGGTTAAGGTGTATACTGAAGTGCTGGCATTGAGTCAATTCTTTTTAACCAGGAAAATCCAGCTATGCAAAAACTCAGAGAGAACATCACATGCCCGGAGGCAGGATGAACCTAGTACGTTGGAAAAACCGAAGGAAGGCCACTGTGGAGTCTAGAAGGGAGGAGCTCTGTCCTGTCACAGATGAACTTACGAATCTCAGTGGCTTCCCACACAGACAGATTTCTCACCCATAGGTGTTCCTACTCATCAGGTGGGCACTCAGGGACCTAGGGACCATTTTTGCGTGGCTCTGCTGCCCTTGCCTCACAGCCCCACTGGAAGGGAAAGCACAGGAAATATAGATGGACTAGGAGGTGGAGCACATCACCCCGACCCCATGGTGCAGAGCCCAGCCGCAAGGGAGGCAGGGATGTGGTCTAGCAGTGTGACCTACATAGAGGACCTGGGTGTGGAGAGAATTTGGCCCAACTCAGACACACAGATGGCTGGTGGGTGTGCAGACGGAGTGGTTAGCTTTGAGTATATTTTGAAGTACACTCCATGGGATTTGATGATGGACTGAGGTAGAGGAAGGCAAGATCCAAGATTGACTCCAGGAAAAGGTGGAGAAGCTGAGGAGGGGGGTGTCCATTAAACAGAGTGGCTGAGTCCCTGCCACATTATCACTGCTAAGGCTCTGTCCTGCTCAGGACAGCAAACGTGAGTGTCTTCACAGTGCTCCTGTGGTTAAGTCCTTTCCCTGTCCCACGCCACTGCTATGCAATTCCTCCCATTGAGAGAGAGTCTCCCTAACACCTTGAATCTAGGATGGTCCCATGCTTGCTTTGGCCAATAGAATGTAGCAGAACTAACCTTGTGCCAGTGCTGAGCCTGGGCCTCAAGAAGCCTGGCAGCTTCTGCTCCTGCTTTTAAAATCCTTCCCCTCTGATGTGAACAAGTGAGGGCTAGCCTACTGGAGGATGAGCTCATGGCCCATTCGTTCTAGTTAAAGTCATTCTAGACCAGCCTGTAGTCAGAGCTTTGCCAAGATCAGCAAGGTCACCCATCTCACCTCACTCACAATTGTCCATGAGTGCCTGAAGGAACCCAACTGAGATCAGAAGAACTGACCAACTCATCTAGAGACTTAGTTGCAATGATACAATTGTTTGAAGTCATTGAGTCAGGGGGTGATTTGTTACTCAGCAATAGCTAACTGATACACTTCCCCAAGCAGGCAGAAAGCCCTGGTCATAGAGCCTGGTCAGTGATTTATGTGGAAGGTGACTCTGGAATACTGTGAGGGAGACTGTGGTTCCCATTCCAGCAGCTCAGGATGACAATAGCAGCAAGTCTGCACCTGCACATGGGTGGCTCCAGGTCCCATCTTTCTTGCAACACAGAAGGCTCCACAGAGGAACTGGAGTCTTTCAGATGGAGGAAAGGAATGTGGGTGTTCCTGGCAGAGGACACAGCAAAGGTACAAGATGTACAGGGTGGTGTGAAGATAAGAGAGAAGTGATGAAAATTGCTAGAACCTTGCATGGCACAGAGCTATAACTTCACAAATGACATTGTTACCTTTGCGCAGAAGTGGAGGCAAGGCTGACAGCATGGCAAGTGCCAGCTGACTAAGGAACTTGCTCTTTAACTACAGGACAATGGGGAACCACATCTGGGTGTAGGCAGGAAGTGGGTGGGCCTAGACAGAGCTTGAGAGGTTGGCTTGATGGGGCAAGAGTGAGGCAGGGAGGCCTGGGGGTAGGTGGCATTCTTCTAGGTGAGACAATAGTGGCCGGAGTCAGTGAGGAAGGCGGGTGGCTTCGCAACGCCCCTGGGAAGTGTTGGGTCTTGGTGACCTGTCAGGTGCTTTCAGTAAGGTGGGGGACAGTTGGCAGTAACAACCTGTGTCAGGCTTGGCTGCTGTGTGTGGTCCATGGTCCTTTCTATCTTCCTTCAGTGTCAGTTAGAGGTGGCAGAGGCTCGGGACCAAGTGCCATGGGCTGATGTGAGACAGCCCAGACTACAGCCTGTGTTTCCTCACTTCCTGGGAGTGAGGTCTTGAGGAAGTCCCTTCTCTTCCATGAGACTGGTCCTCATATGTAAGTGGAAATGGGAGACCTCCTAGGGTCTCAGGACACAAGTCACAAACTTTCCTTGAAGACTGCAGGGGACAGCTCCAACTCAGGCAGAAACGCGTCAACCCAGGACTCCTCTGACCCAGGTCTTGCTAAGGGATTTCCTTGATTGAAGGGGTTTGGGTGGGAGAATGAGAGATTTTGGGGTTCCCCAGGCTGGCTGCAAGGGCACCCCTTGCAGAGTAGTTGAGGGCACAGGCCCTTCACCCTGTGGAGCCTTGAGCTGGTTCTAAACTTAAGTCCAGAAGGACGTTGAGTGCATTTGCACACACACTTGAGAACACACACAGGGTGGTGCAAAAGTAGGTTTATAGTTGTTCATATGACAAATAATACAATAATTAATAAATAATAATACAAAAATAAATTCTGTGCTTTGCGTACTCATGACTGTAACCCTACTTTGGCCCACCTTGTGTGTAGTCGGAACAAGCAGGAATTTCATCCCTCCGCCCCCGCACTGTCCTGTTGCCTCAGGGATACACGTGTGCCTTTCCAGGAGGCACAAGTCCTGTTTGCTCTTCCCTCTGCTGGGCTTGCTATGCCGCCTTGCGTGAAGCCCCGCCCCTCTCTGAACCTCAGTTTCTCCATCTCTACAATGAGATTGGGGCCAAGTCAGAAGCTGCACATGGTGGCACCAGGCCAAGTTCAGCTTGCAGTCCTGTTTTGCTCATCCTCATGGTGTTTGTTAACATATCAAAAAGTAGGAGATATGCTCGCCAAGTGGCTTGCTTGGTAGGAGCATCATTCCGTGAACCAAAAGGTTGTGGGTTCGATTCCTGGTCAGGGCACATACCTAGGTTGCAGGTTCAACTCCTGGTCAAGGCATGTACAGGGGCATCAATGTTTCTGTCTTGCATCGATGTCTCTGTCTCTGTCTCTCCCCTCTCTCTAAAAATCAATAAAAACATATCCTCAGGTAAGGATTTAAAAAAATCGGAGGGCCTAGCTATGCGGAGGCCCACGGTCTCCTGCAGCTACAATGGGCTTGTGTTGAGCAGCTCACTCCTCACCATCGGTATCCGCCTAGGCCCTGAGGTTTCCACATTCTAGTCCTGGACTTTCTGATTTTTTGTTTCAGCTTCTTAAGATTTTTGCTTTTTTAATAGCAGTTTTATTGAAAAGCCACTTTAGGAATAAAGCAAAGATGGGGAAATACCTCTGCCTAACACAGAGAGAAATATTTATTATCATAAGCTATTTTGAAGAATCTTATCATTATGGAGAGAATAGTAATCGTAGTAACAATAATAATAAATAATGATAATATTTAGCATCCATCCATTGCTTTGAAACTCACACTGCCATACAATCATTGCTGGGGGAACGCTCATCACAGCCCTGGGAGGTAGGTATTTTTATCCCACTTTACAGATGGAGAAACTGGGTTTTGGAGCACAGCTGAGCTGGGCACCTCGGAGGGAGGGCAGGCCCCTAGGTGGAAACTAACAGTGTGCTAAGGAGCGAAGTGATAGGCTGGCAGCTGACCTGGCCTTTCTCTCACAAACCCAGCTGCCCCCCGGCCAGGCCCATTCCTCATCTGAACAGTAAGACAAGGCATGGTGTGGCTTCTGATACCACCTTTATGTGATGACATCTGGGACATGATCAGAATCTCCATCATTCTCAGGTGTTTGAGGCCTCTTTGCTCACAGTAGACACTGTAGGTTTTCTAAGGCAGAGATAAACTATGACATAGGGAACTTCAAGAAACTTTTGCATTTTCTCTTCCCTTAACCATTGGCCCACCCACCTACTGGTCCACTCACCCATTCATCTACCCATCAGCCCATCTACTCATCCACCCATCCATCCATTATCCACCCATCTATTCATCCATCCACCCATGCATCCATTATCCACTCATCTATTCATCTACCCATCCACCCACCCACCCACCCATCTATCCATCAGTTATCCATCTGTCTATTCATTCATCCATCTACCCATCCATACACCCATCCATTATCCACCCATCTATTCACCCATCCATCCACCCATCCACCCATCCATCCATTACCCACCCATCCACCCACCCACGTGTCCATCCACCTATCCACCATCCACCCACCCACCCACCCTCATTCCTTCACGCCTATCCATCCTGACACCCAAGTAAAGAAGAAAAAAATGGTCCAAGGGAAGAAGCCAACCAACTGTCCAGCCAGTTTATTTGTCTGTGCTGGGATCCAGGCCCAGTGCTGACATTGGAGTGTCCCATATAGCCTAGACACGGAGAGGCTCCCAGTGCATGGGGCAATGGGGCTGTGATCTCAGAGATACCTGGGTTTAACCAGTGTCTGTGGGCATAGAGTTCAGAGGTGCCATCTCTTAGTGGCGCAACACAATTGCCAAAGGTCTGACTAAACACCACAAGCAGAGGTGCACAGCACACACCCACGTCCACACACCACCCGAATCTTTCAGGCACACTGATGGAGAGAAACATATAGTTGGGTACACACAGGAGCACACAAGAGGTACTTGAAAGCACAAGTCACATGACTACCCCAAGACTCCCTATAGTCACACACACACACACACACACACACAGAACATCCACCGCCTCCTGGAGGACAGCTTTCTAAGTAGCGAGGTGCTAGAAGAAGGTGGACCCAGAGCAGAGAGGCCTCACCTATACCTCTCCCTCTCCATCTGCCCTAGGACTGTAATATCCAGGAAGCCCAGCAGCTCATGGGACCCCTCACCCCAGCTTTTTTCCCTTATAACCGAGGACTGTGCCTCACCCCTGTCCCCCAGGAAGCACAGCAATGGGGGGCATCCTAGTGAAGGATAGGCTCCCTGAACTGGCTCCTGCCAAGTGACAATGACCGAGTCCCTGTGATCGTCACACAGTGCTGAGGGCACAGACCTGCCCACCACGTGGCTCATCATGAGGTCACCACTCAGTGACCTTGCTCTAAAGGCCTGAGCTTAATAGGTTGAGGCTGGGGATCTAATTCCTTTTCCAGGTAACATGATGATACCACAGCCCAGGCATCCACTGGCTGCTTTTGCACATTTGGCCAAGAGAACTTGAAAACCCAGTCATGTGAGGGTCCTCGTGGGATCTGACGCGACACCCAGGCCTTGCCCCTCCTTACCCCAGAGCAAGTCCTGGGACTAAGAAGAAGCACAGGCCATGGGATGATACTGCCAGATTCAATATAAATAAAGTATTCATATAAAAATAGTCTTTTACAAAATATTCTCTTATCCAGTGGCTCACTTTCCAAAATATGAAAACTGCTGGGAGTTTTTATTATTATCTTTCCTCTTTCCATATATTCCAAACTGGATTTCTGATGGTGAAGTTCAAGTTGGGGAGGACTAGGGGTGGGGAACACATTCTGAAAAACATTTCCAAACTTAGGCCAGCTTAAATTTCTGGGTAAGTAGCAGCAAACAGCAAAAAAAAGTGTGTATATATATCTATATATGTATAAAGGACATCTGCTCTGACCTTAACCACCCAGTGCAGAGGGCACTTGCAGAGTCAGCTAGTTGAAATATTCGCATGAAGAATAATTACGTACGTTTCTAGTTGGCTCCTTGTCCTAGCGACAAAATCTTCCTGCAAAGAAAGCAAACAGTCTGCTTTGCAGAATACGGATCCTGACCAGGCGGAAGGATTCTTTTTAATTAAATAAATTAATATTATTTAAAAAAATCAGAATAAATTGTTAAATATTGCTATGATGAGGCCCAAGGATCCAGGGTTCCTGCTGCGAAAGGCTCGGCTGAGCCAAGGAGCCCCAGGCAGTGTCCAGGTCGGGTGAGCAGGCCCGGGGGGAGGGGGCGGCTGGAATCCTCAGGGCTGCGGAGGGCCCTTACCCACAGGCGTCTGAGGAACCCTTGCAGGTGCCTCTGTAGCAGAAAAGACAAGCTCCGCGCCCCTGCAGCCCTAGGAGGATCTGGGAAGTGACCTGCCAGGGCGAGGGCAGGGGGACACGGCCTCCCCGCAGCGGGCCCCCGGCCCGCAGGGCGCCTGGGGCTCATTTGCACGTGTACACCTCGGTGTGCTCGCTGCAGGTGTTGCACTTCACGTAGCAGCACCAGTGGAACTTGCAGTTGCACTGCCACACGCGGGCGTACTGGTGCGTGTTGTAGCCACGGCCACAGCACATGAGGTCACAGCCGCTGGCCTGGGGCGCCGTCTTGTTGCAGGCGCGGCCCTGTGTGCCCACGCTGCCCGTCACGGGGTCCTCCTCGCAGTAGTTGGGCGACTTCTCGATGTACACCAGGTCGGTGTCCATGGGCTTGCGGTAGGACAGCGGCTTCTTGACCTTCAGGAAGGCGGGCCGCTTGTTGCGGCTGGCCCGCACGGGCTCCACGTGCACCGCCTCGTTGTACTTGCCCTTGAGCACGTAGCCCAGCTCGCGGAACTGGGGCAGCGTGGTCCAGCAGGTCTTGGTGGTGCAGGAGCCCGACACGCCGTGGCACTTGCACTCCAGCTTCATGTTCTCCTCCAGGATCTGCGGGGTGGGCAGGAAGGAGCACAGCACAGTCACTGCACGCACGACCCCGCCCTCCCGGCCCACTCCCCGCCTCACGGGCGGGGTTCAGCTTTTGTTTTTCTTTTTGGTTCAGGAAACTCAGAGACCTTGGCTGGTTGAGTCTCTGGTATCAGGACACCTAATGTGACAGAGCACATGCTATGTGCCAGCACCCTCACAGGACCTTCACGCACGTGGAGCTGCTACGGATGAGTAGCCACCCAAATAACACAGGTGTCCCCTTTGGTCGTCCATGAGAAGAGAGCTCCCCGGTGGCCAGCTGCCTGTCTGCCTTGGCCTGAAAAGCTGGGAAAAGAGCGAGGCTCGGAGGTGTGATGGGTGTAGGGGGCAGGGTTAGGCAGGTGTTCCTGAGGCATGACAGCCTGGTGCACTGAGATTTTAGTGCAGCAAGAGACTTCGACAGAGCGATGAGGGGGGACGTTCGGAATGTTTCCCGACGCTACTGAGTGTGGGCAAGGCTGTGGAGCCCCTGGAACTCACCCACACTGGTGGCAGGAGTGCAAACACATCGTGTCTGAGAAAGCTGCAGAGGCACAGGCGTCCGAGCTGCTTGCATGCTGTAGAGCCTAGAGGAACCTGCTGTGTGCAGAGGAAGAGCCTAGAGGAACCTGCTGTGTGCAGGGGAAGAGCCTAGAGGAATCTGCTGTGTGCAGGGGAAGAGCCTAGAGGAATCTGCTGTGTGCAGGGGAAGAGCCTAGAGAAACCTGCTGTGAGCAGGGGAAGAGCCTAGAGGAACCTGCTGTGTGCAGGGGAAGAGCCTAGAGGAACCTGCTGTGTGCAGGGGAAGAGCCTAGAGGAACCTGCTGTGAGCAAAGGAAGAGGCTCCAGGATGCTCAGAGCAGCAGCTTTCATGATAGCTCCAGGAGGGGCACCGTCCACACATCCCTCTGCCATGGAAGAAAGGATGAACTGGGGCCTACGTATGCCACAGGACACAGTGGGGCAGTGACAGTGAACAGCTACAGCAAGCCACCCGAACAGAAGTCAACCTCAGAAACACAGCAGGGAGGGACGGAAGCAATGAAAGACTTCCACAGAACTGTTTCACCTGTATCAAGTTCAAAAGTTGGCAAAACTGGACTGTGATGTTGAGGGCACACAGAGGGGGCATGGAAAGTAGAGACGAGGAGCACAGATACTGAGGTGGCGCTTGTCCCTGCAGCCTAGGCAGGGGCTGCGTTGGTCAGGGTCACCCAGGAGGCTTCTGGGGCTCTGGCAGTGTCCCGTTCCTAGATATGGGTGTTTATAATTATTCTTTTAAATAAACACAGATGGTCTCTGTGCTATTTTTTTCCATGTAAGCTATATCTTGCAATTTACAAGAATGCAATGGATATAATGGCCAGTAAGCATGTGGAAAGATCCTCAACATCACTAATCATCAGGGAATACACATCAAAACCACAATGTCCATCAACCAATGAGTAGATAAAATGTGATCTAGCCATAAATGGAATATTATTCAGCCATAAAAAAGAATGAAGTACTGACACCTGCTACTACATAGATGGACCTTGAAAACATGCGCTAAGTGAGAGAAGCCAGTCGGAGAAGGTCACGTATGACATGACTGCGTTCGTATGGGGTGTCCAGAAGAGGCGAATCTAGAGACAGACGGTGGACTATGGGCTGGGAGCAGGAAGGGGAAATGGGGAGTGACTGCTAAAGGGTACAGGCTTCTTTTTGAGGTAATGAAAAGATTCTAAAACTGATTGTGGGGATGGTTGCACATACCTGAGAATATTCTTTAAAGTGTTGAACTGCACACTTTAAATGAGTGCACTGTATATTATGTGAATTATATCTCAATAAAGTTGGTTTAAAAAAAGTCACTGGAAGGTAGGTTTTAGTGAGAACCCAAGGGGCTGTATTTGCCCCTGTGTGACACCAAATGTTTTCATTGAGATGGACGCTGGGCATTGAGCCCCAGTGCGAAAGGCCAGGCTCCTGGGCCCGGCTGGGTGCACATGTCCCCGCACGGCCTCCCTCTTCCTCTGTGGCTGTCTCAGGCTGTGGTGGTATCTGTGTGGGCACCTAATCAGATGACACCAGCTTGTTAACCCTGCAAACCCTGCGTCTTGAGAGTCTCAGCGATCACATTATGTCCAAATTAAGCTGAGCTTAATCACAGCCCTCCCGGCCAGGACTGGTCACCCAGATGGAAATTACAGACAGGCAGCAAGCCCCTTCCCGAGGCAGGGGACAGCAGCAGAGGAAGTGTGTCTGGGACAACGCTGCATTCTTTGCACAATCTTTCCCCACCCCCAGAGGCCAGGCTGCCTACCAGCTTCTGAACTGCCCAAGAGGACTTCCAGGGATTGATTCCTTTACGCTTGAAGAGTCTAGATTGTGAAACTGAGCACCTACTATGTGCTGGCATCATGCAAGGATTGGGGACTCAGCAAAGGAAATAGGGACAGAGCAGTGGAAGGCTTTGCAGGCTCTAGATGATGTGACTCCAGTTCCTGGTACATAGTAGTTTCTCTTAGGAAATGCCCAGAGGTAAATTCGCCAACAGGGTGCACTCCAGCTCTCCCACAACTGCATGCCCAGCCCCAGCAACCACCTGAGCACCCACCCTGTGCTGCTGGGTGGGGGGAAGTCGGAGGACCCAGGGGAGGAAGCCTGGTGGAGAAGGAGGGGCTTGGAACTGCTGGTATGAATCCTTGTCAATATTTTATGCCCCTGGCTGCACTCCTGAGTCCAGCTTAAAGACCAGTGCCATAAGACTGCTGAGGTCTACCATTTTACCATCCTGTGATGCAGAAATGCCTCGGTGCAAAAAGAAAGAAATGAGAAAATACATCCGCAAGGCCAGAAGTCTGGTCTCAGCAGGCTTCGCACACACCTAGCTCTTCTGCCTGTCACCTCCATGGGGTTTGGGGCCTGAAAACCACCAGGCCCCAAGTGACACAATGAGGGGCTGTGCCCCCGTTCCAGCCACAAGCCCCACTCACTCGCACCTGTCACTGCTGGTCAGTTAGTACAGGTCTGGGGACTGACCTTCACAGGAACTTAGGGGACAAACTGAGCACTTACTATGTACTGGCATCAGGTGAGGATTGGGGACTCAGCAGAGGAAAGAGGGACAGAGCTGCTGCCATTCTATGGGGTAGAGGGGGACAGGTAACTGGTTCAAATAATAAAATAAGTGAGGAGAAGAAACTGGAACAGGAGTAGGGGCTGGAGAGTGAGGAAGGGGGGCAGGCTGCGTGCCCCTGATGAGAGGACAGCCGCCCCGAGATGACCTGAGCAGAGGGAGACAGCGAGAGGGCACCATGTGGCAGCACAGACGCAGCGTCTCACTGCCGTTCCACTTGAAGAACTCAGGGAAAGGCCTGAGGCCGCTGCAGGGCGGGCCATGGCTGTTACCTGCGGCGTGGTGACTGCAGCAACAGGCAGGGTGCTGAGGTGGCACAGGTGGAGGCCTCACCCAGACTCCACGGACTGTGCCAAGGAGGGGGCATTTTTTTCTTATTCAGTGTTTTTAAAACAAGCTTTATTTTTTAAAACAGTTTTATATTTATAGAAAAATTGTGAAGAGTTTCCATACACCTTAACATCTTACATTAGTGTGGTGAATGTTACAATTCATGAGTTAATATTAATACATTATTATTAACCGAAGTCAATACTTATTCAGGTTTCTCTGGTTTATACCTCATGCCCCTTTTCTGTTCCACAATCCTGTCTAGGCCACCACATGACAGTTAGTCGTCCTGTCTCCCTGGGCCAGGAGATGAGATTGTATTGTGAGTGGACAGGGAAGGCAGTGGAGCAGAATTTATGACTTTAAAAAGATCTGACACTGGTTGCAACACATGTTCCACCCGCACAGAGAGCGTGCAGTATGCACGTGGGACAGGGGATATACAGGAGCTCTCTGCACCTTCTGCTCAGTTTTGCTGTGAACCTACAATTGCTCTGAAAAATAAAGTCTATTAAAAACAAGATCTCAGCAGAGAAGCTGTATGTAGGAATTGTTTCTGGAGCTGAGACTTAGGTGCTTTCCCTGGGCCTTGGTTTCCCCATTTGAACTCATGAGTTTGAACTAGTTGATTTCCAAGGCCACTCTGACTCTCTCTGGCAATCTTAGCCTTCTATCCATGCTGCTCTTTAACCTACACAAAGTGTTTTCAGAGCTCTAACAGAACTGGATTTTCTTACACCTCCTGAGAGATGAGCATTTTCATTCCATTTCACAGGTGAAAAAAACTGAGGCTTGGAGAAAGGACGGGACCCAAGTTCAGAGTATGCAAGACCTCATGTTTCTCCAGACCACTCCCCGCACTTCCCCCTCCCGCTCCAGGCCCCAGGTGAGACTGCAGGGCTCACCAATGCGCTTTTTAGCTCCAGCACCCTGCCCGTTCCTATAGGTGACTGATTGGGCCCCGGGCATTTGGGTTGTGGGATGACCTAAATGCACCCGTGTGGCTTCCAGGTGGGTCTGGCAGATAGAAGGCACTGGGGGGAGCTGAGAGGGCAGGAGGAAAGTCCTGGCCACTACTCCTCCTGCTCCTCGATGCTGGCCCCACAGGATGGCTATGTCCCCTATCAAAGGTCACAGCTCCTGCTTGGAATTCCTCTCAGGACAGCCCCAGGGTTCCAGCAGTCCAGCCTCCTGGACTTCAGGCTTAAGAAGTAATGCTCCTCACTGTGGACAGAGCCAGGGTGCCACCATCCCTTTCAGTTCCTTCAACACTGTCCTCTGTTTTGTTAGCAATCCCTCTTACACAAACACAGCTTTCTTATAATATAATTAACACACCATATAATTCACTAACTTCAAGTGTACAATTCAGTGGGTTTTAGTATATTCAGAGTTGTGTAATCATCAATTCTAATTTTAGAACATTTTCATTCCCCTAAAAGAAACTCCATATCCACTAGTAGTCACTCCCCTTTTCTCCCTCCTCTCAGTTCCAGGCAAACACTAATCTGCCTTCTGTCTTTATTTACCTGCCTACTCTAGGCATTTCATATAAATGGAACCATACGGATGTGGCCTTTTGTGTGCCTAGTTCCTTTCCTTCCTTTTCATGGCTTCATTCCTTTTCTTGGCTGAATAATATTCCATTGGACGGATATGCCACAATCCATCCACCCATTCATAAGCTGTTGGACAGCACTCTCTTTGTAAACTCCCCTTACCTTCCTAGTCTGAACGTGCCCATAATACTAGCCACAACTGCAGGGGCTCCACCCCACCCCTCCATGGCAGAGCCCAGAATGAGCCCTGTCCTCTTGATTCCCAGTCGCATGCTCTTTCTTCCATGTCCACCTCTTGGCCTTGAACCTGCTATTCCTTACCTGGAAGGCCAATATTTGCTGTCATTACAGATGCTCCACCCAGCAATTCCACTATGGAATATGTACCCTCCGGGGAGACTCGTGCCTGTGCAAAATGACAAAGAGCCTCACAGGGGCAGTAGCTGAGGTACCAAAAGGCCTAAAGAATCTAAAGATCCACCAGTGGGGCCTAGTTATGTAACTGAGGTGAATCTATAAACTGGGACGTCCTGCGGCTGTTAGAATGAGGCAGCTCTTTACTTACTAATGAGGACTGATCTACAAGATACATGGCTAACAGAAGAAAGCAAGGTGCAGAACATGACACAGGACATGAGCTCATTTGTGTGAGAAAGAAAAGACTTGTGTATGTGTGTTCACAAGAGCACAGAATAATATCTCTGGAAGAATACTTGAGAAGTTGGCAACAGTGGCTGCCTCTGGCTGGAAGGCCTGAAGTGGATAGGATGACCAGGTGGATGGGAGTCTTATTTTTCATGGGATTGATTGCCTTTTGTATCTTTTGAATATTCTACCATGTCAGAAAAAGTCACCTCCTCCACAAAGCCTTCCCTGATTGCCAGAGCAGTGACTCCCTCATGGTTTCCATAGCTGTCCTGGGCTGTTGAGTACTTTTCACCCTGCGACGACTGTCCGCCTATCAGCATTCCTCATCAGGCCAACAGCTCTTTGTGGTGGACACGGAGATATACTACCCAGACCCCCCTTCAACAGGAGTCTTTCTTCATAGCTACAGGTAGTGGTGTGCTTGTAATTCAGCTCTCAAAAAAAAGGGGGGAGGGGCCTTGATTTTAAGCTACCAGAGGTTCAGCTCGCAAGTCCATGAATGTTTCACACCTGGTCTTGCAAGCCCACAGGAGCCAGCGCCAGCACACTCAGAACTAGGGTGGAATCAGCACACATCATCCCATGGTCATCTCCTTCAGGGTCTGTCCCCGCGGCAAAGAACTGCAGCCTTTCCCCCAGCTTGCAGCCGGGACAGAGAGAGGCAGGGGTCTCAAAGTCTGGCCACTCTGATGGGCAGTACTTGTACTTGCTCCAGAGTTCCCAACAAAGCACTGCCTGGCCAGCATCCAGCTCCACTTCTGCCCAGTCCTGCTCCTCTCCTCTCCCCCCCCCCCCCGCCCCCATCCCTAATAAACAGCTTGAACCTGGAACTCCATCTCAGCCTCTGCTCTGGAGCACCCCACGTGCTTAAGAGACCAGAGCCTCCATCTCCCAGCCTCTGGCAGAGACTTGCTGGGCATGGAAAAAGTGCTGACTAGGTACAAGGCAAAGAAGGACCTAGAGTATCTTTTCCTATGTGAAACATTCATTCACTTGCTCTTTCCTTTTATACTAAACTCCTGCTGCATGCTATTTGGCATCACCCCTGCAAAAGCTAAGATGGGAGACACAGAACAATTTAAAGCTTTAGATGACTACAGTTCAACATGAACTAAGAGGCTACTAAAAAGCCAACCATCTGAGGCCATATTAACTGAGGTCTATGGCCCTCAATAAGGAAGGATACTGTCTTGCTATGTGATTTCCAGAACTGGCCTATACCACAGCAGATAGACAGAAACAGATAGAGCATGTGTAGAGGAGGGGGCTAAAGACCCCAAACTGAAGAAGCTGGAGCTAGAGAAGGCAGTTTCTGCCCTGGTTACTGCCCCCTACACTCCTCAGGCCTATCTCAGGGCAGGGTGAGTGGGAGGCAAAACTGGGACCCTAGTTGGAGGGAGCTGCAGGGGTGATGAGCTCCCTGTCCTGGGAGTGTGTGGGAGCAGCAGCCGGGGTCTGCAATGGGGATTCCTGCAATGGGTGGGGGTGGCTGTTTTCAATCTGCTTCTTTGTCCCCTAGCCCAGCCCCAAACCTGCCTGGAGCAGCAGGAAGGATTTTCCACACCACTGGAGGTAGAAAATCAATCTCTTTCTGACAGGTCCCCCAGGAAGTGCCAACAATGTACCAGGTACTGCCCAGAGCCCAGAATTGCCAGGGTGGGGTTCTTAGGCCTGGGAGGGGCCTAGGGAGAAACTTGGCTCTGGAAAATTTCTTGATTCGTAATACCAAATAGATCCTATTGAAAGTGGCCTCCTGGGCCATCCCAGACTCTTGAGGCTGCCCAGGGGTCCAGGGAGTGAACTTCCCAGAGGAGCAAGGGTTCTGCGGGAGAGAGGTCAGATGGTGACCCCCCTATGGGCCCTGCCACATGGTGCTCCTGTGACCAGGAAGTTCTGTCACCCTCCACAGCATTCTGAAGGGCATCTCAATTCCACTGCTCCCTCTCACCTCCCCTGGGAAGAACCTGATGTCCCTGACACAGGCCAGGAGGACTTTCCCACCTCGAAGGGATCTGTCACTCCTGCCACGCCCTCCTCCAGCAGTGTGGTTCCATTCATTCCCACGTGTCCTGGCTTACCAATTCTTCGAGGACCTCCACAAATGCCACCTCCCCCACAGAGCTCTCCTGTCCCTGCCCCACCCAACCCCAGCAGGACTTCTCTGGCAGGATCTCTCCTGCTCTGGACACCTTCTCTTTGTGCCTTGTTTTCTAATAAGCCAGGCATGGCCTTTGGGGCTCTGTAAACACCGACTCCTCAGTGAGGTTTCCCCAGCCACTAAAACGAAAGCTCCACCTGTCATCATTCCAGGTCCCATTGGTCACCACTCCAAGATCCCACTGGTCATCTCCCTCAGCTCCCATTGGTCATAATTCTCAGCTCCCACCAGTCATTGCACCAAGATCCCACCAGTTATCACTCCCGGTTCCCACCAGTCATTGCTAAGACCCCACTGCTCTTAGCTAAGGATAGACTTGTGACTCAGATCAGTCAGAGCTAATTAGGGGAGCCCTGGGGATTCATGTGAAACAGTGGACAACAACTGTTGGTTCTTTCCCTTCAGTAATGAACAGGAGAGAATATAGGAGCCAGAGCTGTGTGTGGACAAGCACCTTGCAACCACATGGGTCTGGGAACGGAGTTAACTACAGAAGCAGAGCTGAAAAGGAGAGGGTAGGGGGTGTATGTAATTGTTTCCTGGGAATATCATTTGCACCATGGATCAAACTGGACTTGAATTCAGTACCCTAAGGTCATTCAGTTCCATAAACTAATGAATTCCCTTTGTTTTTAAGCAAGGTCAAGTTGGGTTTCTGTCCCTTACAGCTTAAAATACCCTAACTAGTACAGAGCTCCTTTCCTCTTTACGGTGGAGGTGACTTTTGTAACCCAATAGTCAGTCTTAGTTTGTGGGTTTGGTCATAGCCTGAAGCAGATCTGGGAAGCTGAAGGCTGCTTTTCTTGAAAGGGCCTGGGGAGGCCAGGACCCCAGGGCTGGAGAGTGAGGCTAGCCTGGCTCCTCCGCAGGGAGGGGTCAGTTCTGGACCATCTGCACCTGGGTGATGAGCAGTGACCCAGGCAATCAGAACCATTCTCTACATGGCAGCACATTGTGACAAAAATCAGCCTGAAGCAGGGGAGAAAGCACCAGTGTCAGGCCAGGTAACCCAAGAACCTGATTCAAACCCTATCTCTGGCTGCCACATGCAGGTGATGGCAGAAATGGCCAAAGGGAGCTGGGCTCACTCTTGCCTAGATCTCCATTTTCTCATCTCAGCCTACCTGCCTCCAGCTGTGGTGGCTGAAAACATAAGACCTGATTAAAAAGAGAGACGAGAGCGGGAAGTGGGGGAGGGCTTCCCGTTTCTTATCTTTGAATACCGTGGTGTGAGATGTGATTCTTGGAGCTTAGGCAGCTATCTTGTCATCAAAAGGCAGGAGACCCAGAGGCTGAGAAGGTGGCAATCAATGGCAGGCGGGAGAGTGGGAACAGCTGGGCCCTCGAGAAGATGGTGAGCCTCTGCAAGAAACTATACCCAGACTCATTTTGCAAGAAAAAGCACATCTAGTAAGGAATTCTGTTACTTGGAAGCAAATGCATCTTCAGTGAGTCTCTCATTGTAAAATAGCAGCAAGTCTTTGCTCCAAGGGAACAATGGAATTGAATGAGAGAAGGGCTATCAAGGCCTGGTGCAGTGTGTCACCTGAGGTTCCCTCATCTCCTTCAGTGAGAACGGGAATCAGCTGGCACAGTCTGGAAGGGCAAGGGGAGGGGAACAGGGTTATGAGCTGGAAGGGCAGTTGGCTGGATGTCCTGCTTCTGCCTCTATATGACTGTGCGGCTGCAGGCAAGTCCCTTTCCTTCTCTGGGTCTCAGTTTCCCCCACCAGTACAATGAAGGGGCTGGTGGGAGTTCTTCAAGAGAAGATAGGGACACAGGGATAAGGCAGGCAAGGGTGAGGAGAGGAGCAGGTTGACTGAAGTCTGCCACGTTCTCCCAGATGTCCCCAGGCAGGAATCTCAGATATCCCCAGGCAGGAATCCATTTCAGGGTGGGGCAGTAGCTGCAGACTTACAGAAGTGTCCATTGCCCCCAGAGGTCACTGTGAATGCCATGAACCCCGCTAAAGAAGCTCTGGCCTTTCACTCTCCCGCCCACCTTCTCTCTCATCCAGGCCGACTCATCTTAAAACTTACCAATGTAAACACCCAGCCCAGATCCTGGCACAGGGGCCCAGCACATCTCTCAGAGGCCCCACCACCTTCTCTCTCCCCATCTGCTGTGGGTGCCTACAGCGTCCTCCCCCACGCATGTTACCATTGGTGCTTTCTCCCACTATCAGACCCAGCCACCCTTTCCCCACCAGGACACCTGGTTCCCGAAGTTTCTCTGAACAAGCCCCGAGTCGGATCACCTGGGAAAGGTGGGCTCCAGTCAAGAAGCACAGAAGGAAGGTGCCAGTTCTGCTGTGCGTGATCCTCCTCTCCTGGGCTGATGTTTCCACAGAAGGGCCTGCCTGGGTGAGATTCCCAGGCACTCGGGACAGGAAGATGGTGCTCAAGCCTGGCTGGCTTCCTCCCCCAGGTCTCCAGCCTCAGCTACCCATGCTTCTCATCTCCAGGCGGCACTTGACCCAAACCACCTGCACTGACGGAGTCAAACCCTCATCCCCCTTAGTGCACATGCACCATGCATGGGCCATGCCCCATGCTGAGGCCTCATGGGCATCATCCTAAGGAGCCCAACAAAGTGGGGTGCTGCTGGAGTCAAGGCAAGGCCCCATGAGAGCCTGGGTGTGCTGGGAAGTCTCTGCGGGGCCCCCTTCTCTGCCCCCAAAGGCCATCTGTGTGCACTACACCCATGGGCTCCCCGCCCTCCAGTCTCCAGTGAGGATGAGCCAGCGGGAATCCCACAGAAGACTTGGCAGGAAGAGAGAGGCCAGGGTATCTATCCCCGACTCTCTCTGTGGAGGGCCCTGCGGCGGCTGTTTCCATGTTCCCCTAACTACAGCCACGGCTCCCGCCAAGTGGCCCCTCGCCTCCAGCCACTCTGCTCCCTTCCTTGCCCCTCAAGCCTCCAGGTAGTAAGAGCTCCCAGCCCTGGTGCTACCAAATCCCTGAGGATTCCCTTAATGCAGCCTGCACTCCTGCAAGTAACCCCTTCCTTAAACGTTCTTCCGTTACTGCCAACTGTGCCATCTACCAGACCCTGGCTGGGCACTGGCTCATTGACCACCTTGTAAGCCTCCGTGCTGCCTCCTCATTCAGTGAGCACACCCAGTGGTGGCAGCGTCAGGGTCGAAAGGCCAAGGGCCTAATGCTGGCCGAGGGAGGCTCTCAGGAAGCGTGGCTGGGTTACTATGGCTGTTAAATTATTTATGGCACATTGTGAGATTTTTGTGTTGGTCTTGACTGGCCTCATGCCAAGCTGTTCTGTGTCGTAACTTCCTATTTGCACACCTGACCTTCCCACCAGACTGTAAGCCCCCTGAGGGCAGGAACTGGGCCCAACACCAATAAAAGCTGCTGACATGGCGTCAACTGCTGTTTTAAGTGATTGACATAAAGCAACTCATTGAGTTTGTACAAAAACCCTGAGACAGATGTATTATCATTCCCATTTTACAGATGAGGAAACTGAGGAACCAAGGGGTCACAGTTAGGAAGTACTGGAACTGTTATTCAAACCCAGGTAGTCTGGCTCTAGAGCTGTGCGATGCAGCTAATGCACGGAAAGTGGGGCACTGGGAGAGCCTTGCTCCCTCGGGCGGGTGCGTGCCCACCCGGGTCCTCCTCCAGGGCCAAGCACTCAACTGTCTGGCTGCCTGGAGTGTGGGTGCGGACGCTTGCAGCCAAATTCCTCCTAGGAGGGGCTCCATCATGGCAGCCACTCCTCAGGGTGCCCCAGCCACAGACTGGTCTCCCTGCCCCAACTAGAAACACCCATAACGGGCCATTCGGGCCAACCAGGCGAAGCCTCTGCTGCTGCTGCATCGCAGCCCAGCTTTCCCACTGCTTCCCTAAGGAGCATCTCTCCAGGGCCTTCCCGGGTCCCGCCCGGGACTAGGGGCCTGGGCGCTCCCGGGGGAGGCAGCAGGCTGCAGCCCGGACCCGCCTGCCTCTCCCCGCGGCGGCCCCGTGCGCTGCTCCTCCTGCCGCTCCTCCTCCTGCTCCTCCTCCTCCTCCTGCACCTGCGCCAGCTCCTCCTCCTCTTGCACCTGCTCCTCCTCCTCCTGCACCTGCTCCTCCTCCTCCTGCACCTGCTCCTACTGCTCCTCCTCCTCCTGCACCTCCTGCTCCTCCTCCTCCTGCACCTGCTCCTCCTCCTCCTGCACCTGCTCCTCCTCCTCCTGCACCTCCTGCTCCTCCTCCTGCACCTGCTCCTCCTCCTCCTCTGCACCTGCTCCTCCTGCTCCTCCTCCTCCTCTTGCACCTGCTCCTCCTCCTCCTGCACCTGCTCCTCCTCCTGCTCCTCCTCCTCCTGCACCTGCTCCTCCTCCTCCTGCACCTGCTCCTCCTCCTCCTCTGCACCTGCTCCTGCACCTGCTCCTCCTGCTCCTCCTCCTCCTGCACCTGCTCCTTCTCCTCCTCCTCCTGCTCCTCCTCCTCCTCCTGCTCCTCCTCCTCCTGCACCTCCTTCTCCTGCTCCTCCTCCTCCTGCTCCTCCTGCACTTGCTCCTCCTCCTCCTGCTCCTCCTGCACTTGCTCCTCCTGCTCCTCCTCCTCCTGCTCCTCCTCCTCCTGCACCTGCTCCTCTTGCTCCTCCTCCTCCTGCTCCTCCTCCTGCACCTGCTCCTTCTCCTGCTCCTCCTCCTCCTGCTCCTCCCCCCTCTACACCTGCTCCTCCTGTTTGTTAATCCTGTTTGCAACTCAGATGAAAGGGAGGAAAAGACAGCTCTTTTTGTAAACTTCTGGAGTATTTTCTTCGTAGTCACTTCTTTAAGTAACATTGGGTGCACTGACTTCAAGAAAATATCCTGCCTGCCTCGGGTGCAATGGCGGGGGCAGCTGCCTTCCACAGACCGGGCCCCTGGAGTGCCGCTGGGTTAGCCCTGCCTGCAAGGGAGGCGCAAAGTCCCACGCCGCCCTCAGGAAGGACGTGTGGACCAAATCAGTCAGGAAATGCTCCTGGTCTCTACTGGGACCTTCTGAAATTCACTGTGGGCCAGTTTATGACTGTTCAAACACCATCTGTGGCACCCTATTGTCCTGGGGTGGAAGCCCAGAGTTGTTTCCCAGCTCTCGAGGCCTCCATGAACTGAGGTCTTGCGGACAGATAGCCCCTCAGCTCCAGACTTGTCTTTCTAGGGTTCCACTTCCCCTCAACGCACCTGTCTGCCCCTGCACAGAGTCACACACATGCCAAACTCATCCCCATGTGCTGTACACACTCATGTCCTCCCACGGGCATGAGCCCCAGGGACCCCACACTTGTTCACACACCCTCACACTTATCTCCACACAGTCACGTGTGCTCACACTCACCTGTTCCCTCCCTCATAGTCACACATACAGCCCACATGTTCATACACAAACCCCCATACACATCCCCCTCAGCCCCAGTGCTCACACACACGGGGATCCTCACACACACCCTCACACACACCACTGCACACCATTCCTCTTGCACGACACAGGCTCACACAGTCCTTCACTCACAGTCACACCACATCCCTCCCGGTTCACACACGCACACACATACAAACTCACACAAAGTCATACACACATCTTCACACGTGACGGGATCCCAGCAGTGCAGGCCGCAGATGGGATCCACTGTGCCTGCTAGCCAGGGCTCTGGGCTAAGCCTCAGTTTGCTCACCTGTAAACTGAGGCTCACAGCCCCTTCAAAGAGCTGTGTGGGCACTGACAGAAACCCCATTTTAGAGGTGGGACAGACAGGCTGTGGCTGCTCATGGTGCAGCCTCCTGACCCCGGCTGCCATCTGCCTCTTGCTCATGAGCCGACTCCCCTGGAGGAAGCTGCGCTGACTACCTCCAGCGGAGCCCAGCCTGGAGACAGGGTGTATGTGGGGGCGTGGCCTGTGGCCTGGAGTGAGGCAGCCAGGTGGCTTCAGTGATCGCAGGATGAGCGGGAGGCTGGCAGTGGGGAGGTGGAGCAACAGAGCCTACATGCTCCTCCCAACTCCCGGAGCATCAGTGAATTGGCCTTGACATTCATTCACTCACTCATTCATTGATTCATTCATCTTTCATCATTACTCATCAATTCATCTTTTCACCATGTGATAATTTAATTCCTGTCCTGGGCTAGGCCCTGAAGTTGGTGGCCAAGTGGGCGGAAAGAGGCAAGCTCCCTGCTCTCTTGAAGCTTATGCATTGGGGGTGGGGGAGAGTCAGGTGTGCATCGGATTGTCACACGAACATGAGGCTGGTGCCAACCTCTACCAACAGTGAGAACCTGTACCTCCAGTGGTGACAGTGGTTCCCCTTCCACAACCTGACTCGACAGTGATTTTAAGACAATGGAGGAATCTGAGCCGAGGTATTGTATGGCACTGAGGAATTTTTTATGCTGTTCTGATAATAACAGTACTATTGTTATGTTTCTAAAAATCCTTATTTATTAGATATACACACACAAGAATTCCTGGGTGAAAAAACATCATGACTGGGATTTGCCCTAAACTGTTCAGAGTAGCAACTAAAATGATGTTGATGTCTGTTGACCAAATGCTGGGGTTGTTGAAGCTGGAAGTTGGGTACATGGAGCTCACAATACCACCTTCTCTCCGTCTACTCATAGCCATCCCCTGCTACCACTGACCTCACCTCCTATGCTTGCTCCCTGCAGTCCAGTCACAATGCTTCCCTCGCTGTCCCAACACATCAGGCATGCTCCTGCCTCAGGGCCTTAGCACTGGCTGTCCCTCTGCATAGAACACTCTTCCCTGCCTTCTACCTGGCTCCTTCCCTCATTTCCTTGGGCCTTTTCTTATTTGTTTTCTATTATCTCCCAATAGAATGTAAACTGCCCAAGGGTAAGGACTTGGCCTTTCTGCTCCCTGCTGGTCCTCAACATCAAGACTGGTGCTGGGAATGTAGATGGTGCTCAGTAAATATTTCCTGAATGAATGACTGAGAGCAGTAACAATGGAACTGACTGTAATGAGGAAGGAAATGGCCCCCTCAGCTGAGGACTTTGAGGAGAACTTGGCTAGACAAAAAGAAAGGAATGGGCAGAGGGAACAGCATGAGCAAAGGCCAGTGAAACAGGGAGCTGAGAGCAGGGAGCAGTCAAGAAATGGCAAGGAGGCCAGTGGGTCAGGCTGCAGGGCTGGCCCAGCCTCCTGGTGGGATGGAGGGGTGTTTGGCATTTGACATCGTGCAGGAAGCAGTAAGAGGGAGGCCTGGCCAGACAGAGCTGCAGATGAGCAAGGGAGCACACAGAAGTAAGCTGATTACTCGGCCATTTTCCAGGGGAAGGCGCTTGTGAACCTGCTTTGGTGGTAAATCAGCTACAAGCTGCCCAGCTGACGAGGGCCGAGCCACTGTCCCCAGCACCTGCTGACCTGCAGAGCCCTGGCCAGCCCTGTGGAGCTGCGGAGCCAGAGGGCGGTGGCAGGGCTGGGCCATGCTGCCTAGCAGGCCAGTGCCTACGTATGTCCTGACCCTCCTCTCTTGACTCAGAGGCCTGGGCTCTCTGAGCAACAACCTCCAAGAGGTGGATTTGAAGGACACGTGGCACCTAACCTAAAGGACATGTGATAGGCAGTTAGACAGACGTGAGCAGAGCAAGGATGATGGGCCAGCATAGAAGGTCACCAGGGCGGAAGGCCCTGGATGCCTAGCAAAGGACAATTGTAGAGGGTGGGACCTCATCCCCAGGTGACCCTTCCTCTTCTAGCATATCCCTGGTCATGCAGTTTGCCCCACCCCCCTGACCTTTCCTCCCTAGAGATAACATTTAGGCCTCAGTTGCATTTCAGCTCCAGGCCCAGAAAAGCAGCAAAACCAGACAAGTGACCCCACAGCTGACCTCAGGCCCAGCTGCATTGGATAATGACCTGCTGTCCTGGTGCTGACCAATCAATCAGTGGAGACCACCACCCTGAAAGGACACACCTGGAAAGCTGCTCAGTGGTCTACTGAGATCTTCCCCTGGGACCGCCCCTAAAATCTCCACACTTAAAACCCTTAGGACAGAGACTCAGAGTGCTCTCCCTCCCGGGAGCACACCCGAGCCTTTCCCTCCCCGCTCCCCTCTGCATCCCCCCAGGCTCGTTACCATTACCTTCCTCACTCCCAACCTCCACGGGCCCTTTCTTTGCCTCTATAACTTGTTTCCTGAGCCCATTTCTCCTATGAATCACTTCTTCTACCTCTGTGATTTTCTAAATAAATGTTCTCTTATAGTTTGAGTCTTGGCTCTGAATTCTTTCCTAGCCAGAACTCAAGTAACAAGGTTGCTGAACGCAGGTCCGGTCTGACCCCACCGATCTAACACCTGGTGCCATTCCCGCCACCCACAACAGATGGTGGAACAGTCAGACTGGACACATGCATCCACACGAGCTTGTACGTGAATGTTCTCAGCAGCACTGCTCACAGTAGCTAGACGGTGAAACAAGCCAAATGTCCATCAGCTGATGGGTGGATAAACAAACTGGCATATTTGTACAATGGAGTATGACTCAGCCATAAAAAGGATCACATGTTGCAGTAATCCATTTATATAAATGTCCAGAATATACCAATCCAGTGAAACAAAGAGCAGATTCCCTGGGGCTGGGGGAAAAGGGGAGTGGGGGTGACTGCTAATAGGTATGTGATCTCTTTTGGGGGTGATGAAAAAGTTCTAAAATTGGTTGTGGACGGCTGTGCCGCTCTGAACCCCCTATGTGCACACTTGATGTCAGGTCTTTCTGAACCACAGCAAGCCCGCGTCTGCCTCAGGGCTCCACAGCTGCCCTTCCCTCTGCGTGGGATACCTCCCTCCAGTTCCTCAGCCCAGCTCTGTTTTTCAAGTGGCCTCCACCTGCCGACCTCTCCACCCCTCTCCTGTAACCCACGTTCCCGAGCACTCATGGACTTGACGATGATTTGCTTGCCTGCCCCCTCTCTGCCTGTATGTCAGCTCCAGAAACACACTGCTCACACCTGTCTTGTTCAAGGGTATCTTGCCTCACAGACGATGCTCAGCAAGCACTTGCTGGATGAATGAGAGAATGACCGAATGAGTCAAGGATGGAGAAGTGAATTCACCTTGGTCAGGAGCCTAGATGGTGATTTCCTTCATGGCATGGTCTTGTAGAAGAGACCTGACAGATGATCAAGGCTGAAATCTCCAGGGAGGGGCTTGGGCACAGGCACGGGAGGGGCAGATGTTCTAGAGCATGGAGGAAGGACCCAGGAGCGCGGTCATGTCGACTGAAACCCTCTGCGCCCCAGCCACCCCCAGATGAACTGCCCAGACCCCAGCAGGGCCCTTCCTGGGCGACCAGGTACCAATGAGGCCCTTTGAATCCCCCACCCCAGGAGCTGGTGCACCCAGAGGACATGGGTGCAGGGACACCTCTCCTGAGATAGCCTTTTTCCTGATGGCAGAGTCAGGAATTTTCCAGCCAGGTGACTGGGACAAAAGCCCTGGGTTATGTCTATCCAGGGAAGTTTCCAGAGAGGTGGGGTGGGGCCTCTCCCCGAGGAGGAAGGGGTGGGCATGGCTGAGGAATACTTGATTCCTTACTGATCTGAAGCTACAAGGAACTGCTGTAGGAGCTGAGACCCAGGGCTCAGAGCGACGGGTTTTTGTCCCAGCCTGGCCACCAAGAACTGTGTGGCTTTTGGCCCTCACCTTCCTAGCCATCTCTGAAACTCTGTCTGTACCATGTGGGTTGGTTCTGTGTGTCTGGATGAGGGTGAATGGGTCTGGAAGGGCCTCTGAAACCAGGTCATGCTGAAGGAGCTGGAGCCTCTCACAACAGAAGGAGAAGAGGTTTCAGCTTTTTGACTTGGAGTCCCAGCTCTGCCACCTCCCGGCTGGGTGACCATGGGGACATCACTTAACTTCTCTGATCCTGGCACTTCAACAAGAAGACTGGGGAGTAAGAACAGCAACACTAGGGACCGTCTCAGGGTTGCTAACTGAGGCAGACTATGTGAGGTGCCCACCTCGCAGGAGGGCGCTGGAGGAGGGAACTTCAAGGGATTGGAGCCACCAAATTTCTGCAGGACTATTCTCTGCAGAGGATGCCAACCAGCTTGGAGATGCAGGGAGTGAAACTGGTCCTCCCTAGTTGTCTTATGAGGCAACTCCCAACAAAGAGCCTGCAGAGCCTGCAGGGATGAACTGAACTTCCAGAAGAGAGTGAGATCCCTGTCAGCAGAGGTATTCAAGCCAGAATGAGATTGGCGCTGTCTAAAACAGGGGCCCCAAGCCACATGGCAGCTTGAACTGTGGCTCGTCTGAACTGAGATGTGCTGTAAGTACAAGCAAATGCTGGATCTCAAAGACCGATTACAGAAAAAAAGAATAAAGTATCCCAGTACCTTATGTTGATTACATACTGAAATGACAACACTTCGAGCACATTAGACTAATTAAAATACAGTAATAAATGTAATGTCGCTCTGCACCTTTGTGATGTGGCTACTAGAAAATTTTTAATTTACATGTGTGGCTCATACTAATTTCTATTGGACAGTGCTAGTCAAAATCCTTGTTCCAAGTGTGGCCTCAAGATATCACCTGGGAGCTTGATGGAAATGCAGACTCTCGGCCCCACCCAGACCTGCAGATCAGAAGCTCAATTTCCACACACTCCCCAGGTGATTCGTGTGCACATTAAAATTTGAGATGCCTTGCAGATGACCTGGCTAGAGGTCTGGAGGATCCCCGTTTCAGAAGGGAATGGGGCAAATAACCTGAAGTCCAGCCCAGAGTACGTGAAATATTAGGTAATCGATGCCTTTGTCCCCGAATCACACACTCAGTCCACAGTGTTTTTATACCCAGCTTTCTCTTGCCAGGAAGCAGACACATACTTTAAAAAAACGGGCATACTTTAAAAAGAGAAAAGGGCAGCATAGCAAGGGACTAGGTTCTCTTAGAAATGAACAGTCATGGAACACATTGGTTGGCATCCTGTGAATTTTTACAGGCTGGAAAATAATCTCAGGAAACAACAGAAAAATAGATCTAAAGTGTTAAAAACCCAACTTAACCAACTCCCTCTAAATTCCTCCTCCTTTTTAATCTCTGAAAACTTGGCCCACAGGCATTAGATGGCACTAAATATGGAAATGGTGAGCAGGTAAATCACTCAGAGGTGCCACATGTTGCCCAGGGCCTGCTTTATGGTTGAGCTGTAAACCACTGAGCACTGGGAGCTGTAATTAAAATACTGTCAGCCTCCCAACTGTGAACATGCCAGGAGGGAGTGGGGCTGGGAAACTGCGAGAGGGGAGCAAAGAGGGTGGTGTCTCTCCCAACTTAAATCAGCCCAGGTTCAAAGTTCACTTTTGGCTTTCTAGGATACAACCAAACCCACACTCCTCACAGGTGCCGGAGGTGATCTGCCGCTCTCCCCTGCCCCAGACCCCCACCCCAAACACCCAGCCGGTGCCTCATCTCCCCTCTCCCTCTGCTCACTGAGCCTGTCTGCCCCAAGCCCTTGTAAATGCTGCTTCCTCCGCCTCAAATGCTATTCCCCAGACGGTTCATTTCCTCACTTCCTGTCCTGAGCTCGCCTTCTCGGAGAGGCCATTCCTGCCTCCCCAACACACCCTCTCCCGCCACCTCTGACCCCTCGCCCTGCCCGTTTTCTCACCATAGCATTCACTATTCTCTGACAGTAGATATAATTGATCATTTGTTTGTTCTCTGCCGTCCCTCTGGAATCTCAGCTCCCTAAAAGCAAGTACTGCCTAATCCCAGAGCCTCAAACAATCCCAGGCACATAAATAGGTGCTTAATAAACATTGTTGAATGAATGAATACATGGATTTCCATCCCTTTCTGTCTCAGCTGGTCTGGTGATCTCACTGGGAAAACATCCAACTTACCAGTAATGAGCTCAGCTTTCCACCCAGCCATTCAACCAACCATCCATCTAAACGACGATTCGGCCGTCCCTTTATCCATTCATTTACTCACCTATTCACCCACCTGTCTGCCCACACAGCCACTCTCCAAGCATTCTCCCAGATGCTGCCATTATCGCAGAGCTACCTAGCTACCTGTCATCTTCCTTCCAAAGATCCATCCCTCCATCTGCTCATCCATCCACCATCCGCCATCCACCCGTCCAAACCAGCCCCTAGAAGGTCAGACCGTCTATCCTGGGGTCCCTCGGGTCCTTACGCTTCCTTTGACCACATCCAGTTCATCCAGTGATTCACCCTTCCCCTCTTACTACCATGTAAGCACCTCAAAGCAGAAATTGTGTCCTTTATCTCTGATTTCCAGGGCTGACACTTAGTAGGTGCCAGTGAATGTTTTCTGAATGAATATATATTCTTTCCCCTTATTTACTTGTTCTGCATTCCTACTAAACTGTGAGCTCCTTGATGGCAAGGGACGACTTTTTAGTCATTTGTTGGTTTCTAAAATCTTGCACCTGACACGAAGGAGATGTGCTGTAATAGTTAATGAGTGAGTGGGTGAGTGAGTGCCCAAACAGAGCTATATGTAGCAAGAGCACAGCCTCTGGAGCCAGTTTGCCTGGATCCAGATCCTTTCTCTCTGCTTACTGGCTGTGTGACCTTGGGTGAGTCAGTGAACCTTTCTGTGTTTCAGTGTTCTCATTTGTAAAAGAGAAATAATAATAGCATTTAACTAACTGGGTTCTTATAAAAATTTTGTAAGTTAATATATATGAAGTACTTAGAACAGTGCCTGGAGTAAGACAAGGGTTACATAGGTGTTTAAAAATAAAACCTGCCTGGCCAGGCATGGCTCAGCGGTTGAGCGTCGACCTAGGATCCAGGCAATCAGGGTTCGATTCCCGGTCAGGGCACATGCCTGGGTTGTGGGCTCCATCCCCAGTCGGGGGTGTTCAGAAGGCAGCCGATCAATGACTCTCTCATCATTGATGTTTCCATCTCTCTCTCTCCCTCTCCTTTCCTCTCTCTGAAATCAATAAAGATAAACTTAAAAAATAAAAAATTAAAAAGTTAAATAAATAAAAATAAAACCCACATTTAAGGCTGGCCCATGGGAACAAATATTGAAGTCACAGAGTCTTGAGTTTAAAAGGCAGGAAGCAAGCTTCTGACTGAGCCTGACTATTCCACAGGAGGCCCCCGACAGCAACCGCTTTCACTCCCAGCCACCCTGGGCTCGTGGGTCGTCCCAATATTATGTCAGGTGGTCATTAGTGCTGTGTAGAAAAAGGAAACACAGAAGGGGACAGGACATGGTGAAGCAGACAGGAGGTCAATTTCAAATTGGGTGGTTAGGAAAAGTGTCCTAAAGAAGGTACTATCTGAACAAAGACTTGGGGAGGTGGAAAGGTGAATGTCTGGAGGGTTAGCACTCCATGCACAAGGAACTGCAAGTACAAAGGCCCTGAGGTCGGGATGTACCTGGTGTGTCTGAGGAACTGTGTCGGTGGAACAGCGTAAGCAAAGGGGAAGTAGAAGGAAATAAGGTCAGAGGTCATAAGTCATGAAGGGCCTTGTTGGACATTGTAAAGATGTTGGTTTCTTCCCTGAGTGAGTTGGGAGCCATTTTGAGGTTATAAGTGAAGGAGAAACAACTTAACTCATATTTGCCAATGTAGAAGCAGGGAGATGAGTTGAGAGGCTGCTGTACCTACGCCAGGGAGGAGATTATCGTGGCTTGGACCATGGAGTCGGGAATGTAGGTTGTTAGAAGGGGGAAGATTCTTGATAGATGTTGGAGGTGGATCAGCATATTGGATGTGGGGTGTGATAGAGGGAGTCAAGAACAAAGCCAGGGATTTTGAACTAGACAACGCCACTATTTCCTGAGCTGGGCAGGGCGGGGGGGGGGCAGTGAAGGCAGGAGCACATTCATGGGAGAAAGGTCTGGAGAGAGGGCTGGGACAGTAGGAAGGGGCAGGGTCACAACTGGATATACCAGGCTTAAGTTTGGGTGGAAGTTCTGGGCTGAAGACTGAACTTTACAGACAACTGTGCAGGCCCCAGAATGTGTCCTGTGCTTGGGTGCTTGTGGCATGGGCTGCAAAGGTCAAAGGCAGGGCCCTTTCCAGAGGCAGCTGCTTAGATATGACTGAGACCCAAATGGACCTCACCTGTCTCAGAGAGGGAGGACCAACATGGATCTCAGTGGCTTAGACCCCTTGTGACCCTCTCAGTTCAGTAAAGTGAAAACCCCAATGACCTCCTGGACATCTCCTTCCCACAAGTCCTTTTAGCATGCTATGTGGCTGGGGCACAAAGGAAATGCATTTTTAGACTTAGAAAGACCCTGAGGGATAGAATATAGGGCTTAAAACATAATGTGGCTTGAAAATTACTATTACTACTAATAACAATATTCATAATAGTAGCCACTATTTTCTGAGTACACACCATGCAAGAGGGCATGGGACTCAGCACTTTATGGGTATCGCTTCATTCAGTCTGCACAACAGCTCTGAGAAGAACAAATTATCCCAAGGAGGAAACTGAGGCTTGACGTAAGAAGAGTAACCAAGGTCACACAGCAAACGAGTGGCCAAGTCGGGTTTTTACTGTAGCTCTTTCCACAGCCATGGCATTCCCATTTCCCAGCACGGAAAAGAAGTCCAGCATCCCCCCATGAGTCAAGAGCACACTGTGGCTGGGGGCTTCCCTCCCTGCCCCCAACCAGGGTTCTCAAAACCCGGGGGGGGGGGTGACAGACAACTCCCTGCAGAGCCACCCTCCCGGCAGCCAGAGCTGCAGCGGCCGGAGTGTCAGGCGTCTCCCCTGCGCAATGGGCAGTTACACCGCTCACTTGGAGGACAGTGTGAAGCTTGGCCATGAAAGTGTGAAAGAAGGTTTCGCAGATTTAAAGTGTTTCACAAATGTTGTTTTTAGAAACATTATTGTTTCAAAATACTATCAATCCTTCCAGGTCCATCCCCCCAAATATATATGTACACACAGAACGCACACGGACAGACACACACACTACTGAGGGCCAAGAAGAGGCCGCAGAGTGTGCGCTGCAGGGCAGGACGGCTCGGGCGCTTTCTGCCTGGGCAGCCTCAGCACACTCCTTAGCTGTCTTATGCCTTAGTTTTCCTCACCTGTAAAATGGGAGTCACAACAATAGGGCTTCCTTGTATGACCATTTATGGAGAGCACATGTTGTGTCAGGCCCTGGGAGGGGCACACAGAGCCCCTGAGTGCTGGTCTCACACTGCCCATGCCCCACTGGCCCCCCTCCCCCTATGTCCTGGGGAGGTCCTTGTTCTGATGCAACTGGGACTGCTCAGAAGCCTGGGACACTGCTCAAGTCACTGCCTGGATCTCAGTTGCTCATCTGCAAAACAGAGTTAACAAGAATCCCTAAGGTTGTTTTGGGCCAATGAAATGCATTAACTCATGTAGAGAGAGTGCTGGGACAGAGCAAGTGCTCACGACTGTGCAGTGACTATTATTTGCATCTCAAATGCACACTGCAAGGTGACAATTTAAAAGACCCCCTTTGTTAGGCAAGGAATCCTTTTTCATGACATGATAGCACCTAGATTTCTCCTCACAGGATAAGCAAGTGCTCAGGATTAGGGGAAATGACAGCAGCCAGCTCCTGCCCACTTCCGGCCCACATCACCAGGCTGTGCCCCTCCCTCCAGGACCACTCCTGTCCCTCTCCTCTCCTGCCTTCCTCACCACCACTTGGATCCCCCACCCCTCATCCCAGCAGATTTGATAACACCCAGGAGTCCCGGTGCCCCTCCTGAGGACAAAAGCAGCAATTGTCCCTGTGGCTGCCTTTTGACTTGGTCTCATGTGGTAGTGTAACCAAGCCCCCTCAGGCTTCACCTCACTGGGAGGCCTCTCAAGGCTCCCCACACTGCCCCTCCCCATGCAGGCTGGTTTCAAATGAAGTGCCAGCAGCCGCACTGGGAACTCCTTCCAAGAGAAATCAGATGGCCACTATTCAAGATCCCCACCATGGGATGGCCAGGGGGTCAGGAAGGTGAAAAGATTGGCTCCTGCCACTACAGAGACCTCCTGGGTCCTCTTACTAGCACCAGTCTGTGCCCACTGCGCTCTAAGGTAGTGACACTGTCCAGCAGACCTCCCTGTGACAATGGAACTGTCTAATATGGTAGCTAAGAGCCACTCAAAATGTGGACTGAAGACCTGAATGTTTAATTTTATTTATTTGTGATTAACTTAAATTTAAATAGCCACATGTGGCCTGTGGCAACAATACTGGACAGCTATAAGCACCCCGTATCACTGAGAATATCTTCTGTATGCCAGGCTCCAGGCTGGGCTCTGGGAGACACTACAGTGACTCACAGCTGCTGGGAAGAATAAAAGGGATTCTGCAAGGGGAGAGGATATGGCTCCCCAGGCTGCCTTCACCAGACTGAACAAGCTCAGAAACTCCATTAAAACAGGAGGTGCCCCAGGTCTCTGTACAGGTGTGGACACTCTTGGGCATGCCCCAGTCTGGGCACTTCCTGGTCCAGTCCCACCTTAAACCCCTGCCATAACAGTGCAGGCCCCTCCCTGCTGGGGAGGGGCAACGTGTAGAATCTTCCTCTCCACACAGCCAAGTACCCTCCTGGCCCAGAAGTGTCCGAGCCCAGGCAAAGGATGGTGCCTGAAGACTCTCCCAGGGCGACAGTGACCAGAGTAAGAGAGGACTCACAGTGCCCGAGTCACCCACAATCCCTAAACTGCCAGATATCAGGCCTTTCAGAGGCTGAGGAGTGCAGTCTCCAAGTTCCCCAAAACAGGGAAATCTCAGAATCTTAGAATAGCATCTTAGAATCACAGTATGGCCCTGGAAGGCATGGCTCAGGGGTTAGACCATCAGCCTTTGCACCGATCACATCGATGTCTCTCTCTCTCCCTTCTCTCTGTGCCCCTCTCCCTTCCCTTCTGCTCTCTCTAAAATCAATGGGGGAAAATATCCTCACTCCTCAGGATTAAAAAGAATCACAGTCTGGCAGACCTAGGGGTGGAGATAAACACATCTGAGTCCAAAAATGCTGTAGCTGGTAAAACAGTTCAGTGGTTTAGAACTGAGTCTGGAGCCAGACTGCTTAGGTTCAGATCCCAGGGTGGCACCTGCCAGCTATGTGGCACTTGGGCAAGTTTCTTAACCTCTGTTTCTCCATTTTTCCATTTGTAAAATAGAGAGAACACCCAGAATACTAACTCCATAGGATTGTTAGGACTATATTAGTACATGCCTTTCAAGGGCTAACATTAGAATGGGGTCTTTAGTCTCAATCTGATCTCACTGTCAGGTAGCAAGTTCTTTCTCACTGGAGCTAAAACTTACATCTTCCCAACATTCCTCTGTTTTTTGAGTCCTGGTCCTATCTGCTTCCTCCCCTGATAACCCCCAGCCCTTCAGTGACTGAGGCTCCCACACTCAAGGCTGAGCCTCCACTGGGCCTGCCTTAGGCTGCCCGTGTCTATCCCAGGTAGGGGTGAGGAAGTGGTCTTGCAAGCTCATCCAAAACAAAGTGGGATACTGAGGACCAGGTTCCATGATGATGGGACTCACAGATATTTCTCTTCTCCACGGGAGGGGCTGCTCCTGCCCCATCTCTGCCCCTCACCACCATGGCCTCCCTATCTTGTTACCTTCCTTCTCAGGCACCATCCATTGCTATCACCATGTTGTCAATGACTGGACCTGGCTGGCCCCGCCCTTGCTGTGTTATCAGAGAAAACTGGAAAAAACTCAGGCCTCATGGGCATCTTCCATCTGGACCTGGGCTGGTTCCCTTAATCCCTCCTCAGCAATTTCTACTCTAGACCTGTCCTGGCTTTTTCTAGTTGTCACACACAGCCTGTCCTAGTCACCTGAGTGGGTTTTCCCTAATGGACTTCTCAGGTTCCATGTCAGCAACTCATCAAGCCACAGGGAGTAGGACAGAGGCTGAGCTGGGAGCTGGTCCCTGTTGTGAATTCTGCTCCTCCACTCTCTTGCTGCATGTGGCCTTGCAAAGGGCTGTCTGTGTCTGGTGTCAATCTCTCATTAATTCAGTGGGCCCAAGGAAGGAAGTCTCTGGTTCTAAAATGATTGTACAGAGAAGACTTGGGACTCCATGGTGCAGTGAGGCACACTGCAGGAGGCTCCAGCTGCCTCTCAGGCTTAACATCCAGAAGAGAGATGGTGGTGGATTAAGTGAGAGCTAAAATGACATTCTCTCAGGACCAAACTGGAATTACAACTAAAATATAGAAAAAATCATCCTGTATAACCAACTGAAGACTAGCTGGAGAGAAGCCTTATAACCAAAGAAGGAAGGAGGAGGCCACATTGAGACTGGCATCAAAAATGGGGAGAAAAAGAAACAAACCCCAAATGAAAGAACAAGAGAAGTCTCCAGAAGAAAAGCTAAATGAAATGGAGATAAGCAATCTCTCAAATACAGAGTTCACAGTAATGATTATAAGGATTATCAACAGCATGAGAAAAGATATAGACTATGAAAAATGACCAGTCAGAAATAAAGACTGACATCGCAAAAATAAAGAATACACTGGATGGATTAAACAGCAGATTAAAAGAAGTTGATGATCGAATCAGCAAATTAGAAAAACTCACTCAATCACAGAACCAAAAAGAAAAAACAATTAAAAACAGGAGGACAGTTTAAGGGAGCTGTGGGACAACATGAAACGTAATAATATCTACATGACAGAAGTACCAGGAGATGAAGAAAGTGAGCAAAGGATAGAGAACCTGTTTGAAATAATGGCAGAAAACTTCCCTAACTTGGTGAAGGAAAAAGTCACACAAGTTCAGGAGGCACAGAGAGTCCCAAGCAAGAAGAATCCAAAAAGACCCATGCCCAGACACATCATAATAAAAATGCTAAAAATTAAAGACAAAGAGAGAATCTTAAAGGCAGCAAGAGAAAAGCAATCTGTTACCTACAAAGGAGCTCCCATAAGGCTAATTTCTCAACAGAAACTCTACAGACCAGAAGGGAATGGCATGAAGTATTCAAGGATCTGAAATTAAGACTACTCTATCCAGCAAGGCTATCATTCAAAATAGATGGTGAAATAAAGAGCTTCCCAGACAAAAAAAGGCTAAAGGAGTTTATTACCACCAAACTAGCATTGCAATAAATGTTAAAGGGACTGCTGTAATTAGAAGTAGAAATATATAGAGAGAGAAACATAGGTGAAAAGAATTAAAATGTCAATAGATAAGTACCTATCGATAATAACCTTAACTGTAAATGGATTAAATGCTCTAATCACAAGACATAGTATAGCTGAATGGATAAGAAAACATGATCCATATATATACTGTCTACAAGAGACCCACATCAGAACAGAAGACTCACACAGGATGAGAATGAAGGGATGGAAAAATTATTTCCATGACATAAAAGCTGGGGTAGCAATACTCATATCTGACAAAATAGGGTTCAAAGCAAAGGCCATAACAAGAGACAAAGAAGGTCACTATATAATACTAAAGGGATCAATCCAACAAGAGGATATAACCCTGGTAAACATATATGCACCCAATATAGGAGATCTAAATATATATTTTTTAAAAAGATCTTGGAGGACTTTAAGGATAAGGTCGATAGCAACACAGTCGTAGTAGGTGACTTCACATCCCACTGACTTCACTGGATAGTTCTCCCAGACAAAAAACTGACAAGGAAACAGTGACCCTAAATGACATACTAGATCAGGTGGATTTAATTGATATTTACAGAACATTTCACCCCAAAGCTGCAGGATATACATTCTTCTCAAATTCACAGGGGACATTCTCAAAGATAGACCACATGTTAGGGCACAAAACAAATCTCTACAAGTTCAAGAAGATTGAAATCATATCAACCATCTTCTCAGATCCCAATGGCATGAAACTAGAAATCAACTACAATAAAAACACTCAAAAACATTCGAACACATGGAGGCTAAATAGCATTTTATTAAACAATGAATGGGTTACCAATGAGATCAAGGAAGAAATTTAAAGCTTCCTGGAAACAAATGAAAATGAACACAGAACAACCCCAAATCTATGGGACACAATGAAAGCAATCCTGAAAGGGAAGTTCATAGCACTGCAGGCCTACCTCAAAAAGCAAGAAGAGCCCTGCCAGGTGTGGTTCAGTGGTTAAGCGTCGACCTAGGATCCAGGTGATCAGGGTTTGATTCCCAGTCAGGGCACATGCCCGGGTTGCGGGCTGCAGCCGATCAGTGACTCTCTCGTCATTGATGTTTCTCTCTCTCTCTCTCCCTCTCCTTTCCTCTCTCTGAAATCAATAAAGATATATTAAAAAAATAAAGAAATAAAAAGCAAGAAGAACTTCTAATAAACTCTCTAAACCTACAACTTAAAGACTTAGAAAGAGAACAAGAAAAGTCCAGAGTAAGTAGAAGGAAGGAAATAATAAAGATCCGAGCAGAAATAAACAACATAGAGAATAAAAAACAAAACAAAACAAAACAAAACACAAAATCAATGAAACCAAGAGCTGCTTCTTTGAAAAGATAAATAAGATTGATGAACTGTTAGCAAGATTCATCAAGAAACAAAGAGAGAGGACCCAAATAAATAAAATCAGAAATGAAAGAGGTGAACAACTGACACCACAGAAATACAAAGAATTGTAGAAAATACTACAGACAACCATATGCCAAATAATTGGACAACCTGGGCAAAATGGACAAATTCCTGGAAACATACAATCTTCCAAAACTGAATAAGGAAAAATCAGAAAATCTGAATAGACCGATAACTACTTACAAAATTGAAGCACTAATCAGAAAACTCCCAGCAAACAAAAGTCCTGGGCTGCATGGCTTCCCATGGGAATTTTACCAAACATTCAAAGAAGAACTAACACCTATTCTCCTCAAACTATTCCAAAATATCCAAAAGGAAGGAACACTTCCAAGCTCTTCTTACGAGGCCAGCATTATCCTAATTCCAAACCCAGTTAAAGACACTGCAAAGAAGGAGAATTATAGGCCAATATCCCTGATGAACATAGATGCCAAAATCCTCAACAAAATATTAGCAAATCAGATCCAGCAATATATTAAAAAGATCATACACCATGACCAAGTGATATTTATTCTGGGGATGCAAGGCTGGTACAATATTCACAAATCAATAAACGTGATACCTCACATAAACAAAACGAAGGACAAAAATCACATGATCATATCTGCACATGACATGATATTGTACATAGAAAACCCTAAAGATTCCACCAAAAAACTACTAGATTTAATAAATGAATTTGGCACAGTAGCAGGTTATAAAATTAACACCCAGAAATCAATGGCATTTTTATACACCAATAATGAACTCTCAGAAAGAGAAACTAAAAATAGAATCCCATTTACCACTGCAACTAAAAAAATAAGATACTTAGGAATAAACTTAACCAAAGATGTAAAAGACCTGTACTCGGAAAACTACAGGACACTAAAGAAAGAAACAGAGAAAGAGACAAACATATAGAAAAATATGCCTTGTTTATGGATTAGAAAAGCTAACATCATTAAAATGTTTATACTACCTAAAGCAATCTATAGATTCAACGCAATCCCTATTATTTTAATAATAGGCAATAACAGCAAAGGCATATACTCCAAAAATTTACATGGAACCACAAAAGACTCCAAAAAGTTCCAGGAATCTTGAGAAAGAACAAAGTTGGAGGGATCACAGTACCAGATACTAAGTTATACTACAAAGCCACTGGAATCAAAACAGCCTGGTACTGGCACAAGAACAGGCACATAGATCAATGGAACAGAACACACAAACCAAAAATCGACCCAAGCCATTATATGCAATTAATATTTGACAAAGGAGGCAAGAACATACAATAAAGACAGTCTCTTCAATAAATGGTCTTGGGAAAATTGGACAGGTACATGCAAAAAAATGAAACTAGACCCCCAACTTACACCATACATAAGAATAAACTCAAAATGGATAAAAGACTTAAATGTAAGATGTGAAACCATAAAAATCCTAGAAGAAAACATAGGCAGCAAAATCTCAGACATTTCTCACAGCAATATATTTGTCGATACATCTCCCAGGGCAAGAGAAACAAAGGAGAAAACAAACAAATGGGACTGCATCAAAATAAAAAGCTTCTGCACAGCCAAAGAAACCATCAACAAAATAACAAGGGAGTTCACTGTATGGGAAAACATATTTGCCAATGACACATCTGATAAGGGGTTAATATCCAAAATATAGAAAGAACTCTTACAACTTAACAAAAGGAAGACAAACAATCCAATTAAAAAAGGGCAAAGGACCTAAATAGACACTTCTCCAAAGAGGACATACAGATGGCCAAGAGACATAGGGAAAAATGCTCAATGTCGCTAATCATCAGAGAGATGCAAATTGAAACTACAGTGAGGTATCACTTCACACCTGTCAGAATGGCTCCATCAACAAATCAATAAATGACACGTGCTGGCGAGGGTGTGGAGAAAGGGGCACCCTAGTGCACTGCTGGTGGGAGTGCAGACTGGTGCAGCCAATACGGAGTGTGAAGGTTCCTCAAAAAATTAAAAATGGAACCGCTATTTGACCCACTGATCCCACTTCTAGGGGTATATTCTAAGAAACCCGAAACACCAATCAGAAATAACTTATGCACCCCTATGTTCATAGGAGTACAATTTACAATAGCTAAGATCTGGAAACAGCCCCAGTGCCCATCAGTAGATTAGTAGATAAAAAAGCTGTGGGACATTTACACCATGGAATACTATGCAGCTGTGAAAAAGAAGGATCTGGTACCTTTTGGGACAGCATGGATGGGCCTGGAGAATATTATGCTAAGTGAAATAAGCCAGTCAGAGAAAGACAAACATCACATCATCTCACTTATATGTGGAATCTAATGAACAAAATAAACCAATGAAAAAGACAGATCCAGAGACATAGAAGCATGGAACAGACTGACAATTCTCAAAGGGAGTCCAGAGGGAGGCTGAGGGGTGGGATGAGATTAACCAAAGAACTTATATGCATATAGCATAACCCATGGACGCAGATAATAGTGCAGTGAAGGCCTGGGGTGTGTGTGGGGGGTGGAGGGTGGTCAATGGTGGGTAAAAGGGGGACATCTATAATAATTTCAGCAATAAAGATAAATTTTTTAAAAATAAATAAATAAATAAATAAATAAATAGAAGATTGTACAATTCTTCTGGAACTGTCCAGAAGCTGCTCTCCTCCACAGACAGGGCTGTAGGGGCTGAGGACCGTGGCCAGACTGAGTACATAAAAAGACCCAAAAAATGAACGTTGACTTCAAATGCACACCTTTTACAAAAGTCAACTCAAGATGGATAATGGAACCTAGAGGACATCATGCTGAGTGAAATAAGTCACAAAGGGACAAATATTGTAGAATTCCAGTCATATGAGGTCCCTACAGCAGTTTAATTCATAGAGACAGAAAGTAGAGTGGTGGCTGCCAGGGTCGGGGTGGGGGTGGGGGTGGGACTTAGTGTTTGATGGGAACAGTTTGGGTTGGGGAAGGTGAAAAAGTCCCGGAGATGTATGGTGGTGATGGTTGCACACAGTGTGAGTGCACTTAATGCCACTGAAATGTTAGAATGCTAAGTTTTATGTCGTGTATATTTTAACAAATAAAAATTTAAAAGATATAAACCTTTGCTGATTTATAGTTTATTGATTAATTTATGTAAAAACATAACAAACTTAAATATAAAATGTAAAGCTACAGAACTTTTAGAAAAAAGCATAGGAGAAAATCTTTGCAGCTGGGGCTGAGCAAAGAGCTCTTAGACAACACCCAAAGCACTAGGCATAAAAGGAGAAGTTGATCAATTGGGCTTTAAGAGGATGCACGGATGGCAAAGAAGCACCTGGAAAGATGCGCAACCTCATTAGCCCGTAGGGAAATGCCACCTAACCACAGCGAGACATCACACACACCTATCAAATGGCAAAAAGAAAACAGTGACACCAAACGCTGATGAGGGTGTGGAGAAACTGAATCATTTAGACTTTGTTGGTGGTAATGTAAAATGGCACAGCCATTCTGGAAAACAGTTTAGCTCTTTATATCAAATACAAATTTAACTGGGACTACTGTATTTGTGTGTGTGTGTGTGTTTGTTTTTAACCTGGCAACTGTATTCCTGGGAAATTCCCCAAGGTAAGAGCAGACATTTGTCACTTCATGTACTCAACAAATATTTCTTGAGCACTTACTATGTGCCAGGCACAGTTCTAGGTACAGGAAGATGCACTGTGAACTCATGCCATCCCTCATGGTGCTGACATTGTAGTGAGAAAACACAGGCAATAACACATAGAGAGCTGTGTAAATAAGATAATTTCATATGGTGATAAGCATCACATAGAAAATAAAACAGGGTAATAGACAGAGAGATGACTAGACATAGGGGAGGAGAGTCAGGGAGGGCCTTTGTTATGTAAAGATTTGTGGGAAGAGCATTCCTGACCTAGGAAATAGCATATGCAAAGGCCCTGAGGCAGGAACAAGTTTGGTGTAGTCCACAAGGCTGCAGACAGGGTTGGCATCCATTGGTCCTAAGTACCCTGTGCCAACCCCCAACACGCATGTCAGACCTAAAAGACCCTCTGAGGCCATAGAAGAAATAAAGGCCAAGGAGGGATGCGGTTTGCTCAAGGCTGCCCCTGGTCCAAGTCCCTTATGTTCTGGCTAGAGGCCTTGCCTCCTGGGAAGGTGAGAGCACACATCTATTCCTGGATCTGGGGCAGGAATGGACGGCATGGTGGCCTGAGAAGGCCTCCTCACAGCCCAACCTGACCAGCCAGCTTCAGGCCAGGCAGGGTCTGGCTCCCTGGCCCCTTGACGTATCACCACTGACCACTCTATTTGGTCAAATATGCAAGTGGCCCTCAGGACAGTGGAGAGAAGCATAGCTGAACAAGCCTTATCTGGGCCCCACCCCAGCAGCCTAGCTGGGTCCCTGGTGTCCCCTGACTCACAGGCCTGCCTGCAGCCAGGGCAGGGTAGGAATCTAGCTCCCAGGAGCACCCAGACCAGACGGGGCAGGGCAGGAAGGGACAAGACCGGCACCCTCTGTGAGCAAGAGGCTGGGCAGGGACTGGGAGGTGACTTCTCACTCAGGTGGAATTCCATCCCCCTGAGCTCACCTCCCTGGGAGCAAGCAGTGCATTCCAGCAGGGGCCAGCCCTGTCCCAGCTGGGCCCCCATCCCCAGGGCTGCCTCTCTTGAGCACAGTCACCACACCCCCAGGAAGGGATTGCCGAGGGCCCTTCCCTCCCCTGAGGCCTCCAGAGCTCCCTGCACACTTTACTCTCAGTGTACAGCAAGGCCTCCAAGCATGCTGGTCCCCTGGCCCTCAGGCACCCAGGACAGTGGCTGTGCTGCTCAGCCAGGTCACAGGAAGGTGGTCTCCCAGACTAGCCCTGAGGTGGTCAGACCCTCACTTTCTGCTGCGGGGCACCCGAAGGGCCCAGACACATGTCCAAGTGATAAAGAGCAAGGACAGTCGCCTAACCTGGGATAACTAAGGCTTTGTGTATATCAGTTCTGAGTCCTATCCCTACTTGGGGACTCAGTGTCCCCACCTGTCAAATGGGACTATGACACATGGAGCCCTGCCCAACTATACTTTTTTAGGACTTTATGCTTTTGTACAGTTACTTCTTTCTGAACTGCTCTCCTCTTTCCCACCCATCTTGTCCACCTGGAGGACTCCTACTTGTCCTTCAAAGCCCTTCTAATGGTCCCTTCTTCTTCCCCTCAAGGTCTTCAGACTTGTCCCCAAGGAAAGCACTCCCTCCTCTGGACTCCCTTCTAAGCCTTCTGTGTGCATTTCCCCTGTGGTGTGAGCCCTAAACCATAATGTTGGCTCCTCTTATCTGACTCTTTCACTAGACTCAGTACCTTGAGGGCAAGAATCATGGTTTGCTTCTCTCTCCACTGCCCAAAAGACTGGAAAGAAATCATTCAAAGCCTCAAAGATCTACCATCCAAATATTTCACCCCAAGGCTCCTGATGTCTCTCTCCCTCCCAACCAAAGATCCTATGATTCCAAACCCCACCTGTGAGAATGTGAATCTAATATTCTACATTTGCAACCTGAACAGTCTGTGATTTCAATCCAAAAATATGATGGCCCTAAAATTCCATCAGGGAAGACTATAATTTCTATCTTCTCACCTAGTCATTCTGATTCGACCCTGCAGACTGCACAATTGCATGAGATAATGAGGGGCCGGCAAGGCTGGCCGGTGGCAGGGGCATCCCCCTCCCAGCCTGGTGGCCCACATCCAGAGGCCAGCACTTGGTTCTCCCTGGGGAACCTGGAGACCTGTGGGCCAGGATGCTCCCACGTTTAGGCTCCCCATCTGCCAGGTGAGGCGGTGGGCTGCCCCAGTTTCCCCTCACTGGGCCCGCCACCACCTCTGCCCCTCATACGCAAACCCCTCCCTGACTTCCCCCACCTCCTCCTTTTCTTCCACCAGCTGCCAACAAGCCCCAGAGCCTGTGGTCAGGTTGAGTCTTGTCTCCTCACAGCAGGAGTGAGGGAGCCAGTGATAAACACATCTGTGATCCTTTCCAAGACTCTCAGCCAGGAGTAGCTGTGGGCTGGCCTCCTTTCTCCTGCCGGTTCCCCACCTCTGCTGTGCGTGTGTGTGGGACCCACGGATGCCTACTGTGGGCAAAGTTCTGGGGTGGGGCCTCATGCCTTCTAATAAATGGCACACAGCAGGATCCTGGGGCACCACCCGGGTGTGCCCTTCACCTGGCCCTGAACATCACCTGGGATACAGAACAAATAGAGTGTCATGGGCCCATTTGACAGATGGGGAAACTGAGTCCTAAAGTAGGGATGGGGCTCAGGACTAATGTATACTAAACCTTCTATACCCCAGCCTAGGCAGCTGTCCACTTGGCTACGTCTGGGCCCTCAGGTGCTCTGTAGCAGAGGAGGCGAGGCTGGGAGACCACCTTCCTGCTGTGCTAGGTAATGAAGGGCCAGTGGGGACCATCGCCGGGCCTCCGTTTGCACACCCACACCACAAAAGGGCCAGACCTGTGGGTGGTCAGGCCTTTCCTTGTGTATGTTGGGGAGTCCCAGATCCCACCTCTTAGCTATGGAAAATACATAGCGCCAGGTTGAACTGCTGTTCCCAGGAGCCATCCACAGGGGTCCTCACAAACCAGAGTGGAGCTGGGCCACGCAGCAGGGCCCTTCTACTGATTTTTCTGAGCTGAGAGTGCCCAGCCTGCACTCAGTCCCCACCCCTTTTTGATTCTGCCCAGGCCTCATTCTGCCTTCCTGGAGTCAGTGTCTACGACTTCTGCCCCTTCCCAGTCCAGAGCATCAGTGGTTCCCCAGTGGCCGTAAGGCACTCAGCCATTCACTGTCCACAGAGTGGTTGTGTATGCCAGCCTTGGGGTGCTGTGAGTGAGGCACTTCAGGCTCATGATCTGGTGTGGAGGGGGCTGGGGGAAGAAAGCCCAGGAGCAAGATGATATCTGAGAAAAGGTTAGGAAGGAATTGAAAAGGAAGCTTGCCTGAGTGGGGACATCTGAGCTGAAACCTGAACAGCAGCCACAGAAAGATCTGGGGGGACAAGTCAAGGCTCTCACTCCCTGGCCTGGCAGGTGACCTTGCAGGCTCTCTGCTGCTGTGACCCACAGATCTGCCAGTCTGGGCCCCTGAACTTGCCCCAAGCCCCCACCTCTGGGCCTTTGGCCACTGCCTCCCCACACCACACCTGCCTTCACCTCTCTTCCCTGCCTAGTCAAACCTCACTCATCTTTGGGGGTCCACCTCCTCCAGGAAGCTCCTGAGGTTGGTCTTATAACATCTGGCAGCTTCCAGTATCTGCACCACCAAGAGCTGCCTTGAATAGCAACCACAGCCCTCACACTCCTGGAGCTGTGTGGCTCATGAAACCCTCTCCCACTTGATACACTGAACCTTTCTCACCCCAAGCTGAGAATTCTCTTCTTTAATTCTCACAGTGGCCCAACTAGGTAGCCACAGATAGGGAAACTGAAGCTAGAAGAGGGAAGCCTCTTGTCTTCCTTTCTCTGCCCCCAGGGAGGGAGAGCCACAAGAGCCGGAGGAAGCCTGTGACCTGTGCCCTAAGAAGTGGTTTGAGCACAAAAACAAGGAGAAATGATAGCTGAGAAGCCTGGAGGGGTGTACTGGCCTGGGGAGCTCCCAGCCACAGGACTGGACAGGTAGTGCCAGACCAGACCTTGCCGTTTGCCCCAAGACATCATCCTGGGGCAAGCCAGGTGAGTGGCTCTGCTGGTGTGACTCACCCTGGACTCCTGGGAGGCTCTTCCACACCGGATGTGGCCAGGGGCTGGAGAAGAGGAGGGAGGGAGGGGTACCTGAGAGCTGGAGGAAGGGCCAACTTTTCCCCTCCCACCCATCTGCAGGTGGGGGACCTTGCTCCCCTCCCAGGTGTGCAGGCTACCCCTCAACACCACTTACCAGACAGACTCCCTCCTGCGTTACACTTGCACAGCTTGCATTCACAGCTACCCTGTGCTGGGGTAAGTGCTCTCCTGCCTTGACCCCTTCCCTCCTCACCCCAGCCCTGAGGGCGCTCCTGCCAACAGCGATATCCTTCCTGGGAAGGAGCAGGTGAAAAGCTGGCATCTAAACCAGGCAGCCCTCTGATCACCATGCCACAGCAGTGTGTGGTGTGCAAAGAATGCCAGCTTGAGAGACAGGCGTCCTGGGTTCAAATTCTGACACTGCTCATTAACTGTGGGACACTCAGCCCTTTACTTAATCACCCTGTGCCTCAACTTCTTCACCTGTAAAATAAGGGTAATGATGCTACTGTTCTTAGAGGTGCCTTGGGAATTAGGTGAGCTGATATATCCAGAGCTAGAAGACTGCCTGGCCCACAGACGTGCTCTAGCAGAACAAGGTATGTACCACTTTACACACCTGCCCCCCACACTGGGCTCCGACAGCCCACACCTGGCCAGGAGATCCACATGCTGAAGCCTCTGGTGACCCGCCTTCTTTTTTTACCTTTTCTACTGGTGACTATCGGTTTGAAATGCCAACAGTTAAAAATGAAGCGATTGTACATAAAAATCTGAGTCTAAAATCAGGGTCTGGCCACGGGGGGCTGGCCTTCCTGCCTAGCCACAGGGCCGGAGCCCAGCTGGTGGCCCCGTGGATGGGGTCTGCATTCCTCGGTTTAACACAGCCTTGTGCATGGTGTCCTAGGTCCTTGTCACTCTTGCTCCTCTCCAGCTGCCCTGGGCACCCGCACTTGTGGCCTCGGTGGTGTCAGCACAAGTCCTGTCACTGCGGTGGTCTGTCCCCACCCCGGCAGCCCGAGCCCTCCCTCTCCGTCTGTCCTGGCTCCACAGAACTCCTCCCAACGTCTGGGTTTGCCCCCTCCCAGCACCTCCTGGGCCTGGGGGTTCCAGGAGGGGTTCTGAGCACCTCAGCCTTCAAGGGCACTTCGGGGCCCCTCCGGACCTCGGGCTGCAGCCCAGGCCCAGCCGAGCCAGGCAGCGCTGAGGGTGCCCCGGGAGGCCTGGCCAGGCCGCCTCTGTGCCCTGCTTCCCGGGATAACGAGCTCCCGCCTCTCCGGGCACTCACTCGGCACCTCGCGACTGTGGCGTGTCCCCACGCGGCAGGGCTCCGCACCCCCGGGCCCTCGCGCTGCACCTGGGCCTGCAGACCACCTGCCCCCGCCCTGGGCCGGCAGCATCCCAGGGGACGGCCTCCGCCCCTCCGCCTCCCATCTCCGCTGGAAGCATCCCGGGGCGCCCCGGCTCTCTGCCACGCTGAGCTCGGCCCGGGAGCATCCGCGGCGCCGACGGAAGGGCCGCGCCCCCTGCTCCGCGCGCCAGGCCGAGCGCGGGCACCACTGCGGGTGGGCGCGGCCGCGCAGGGGGACTCCCGCCGGGGCGCCGCCAGCGCCCGCACAGCCCCCCCTCGGGGACGGGGCCGGCTCCCTCCCCGGCCCGACGCGCACCCGCCGCCCGAAGGGCCCCGCCCCGCGCCAACCCCGCGGCCCGCCCCCCGCGCCCACCCCGCGCCTCGCCCCGCGGCCCGCCCCGCGCGCCCGCCCCGCGCCTACCCCGCGGCCCGCCCCCCGCGCCCACCCCGCGCCTACCCCGCGGCCCGCCCCCCGCGCCTACCCCGCGCCTACCCCGCGGCCCGCCCCCCGCGCCCACCCCGCGCCTCGCCCCGCGGCCCGCCCCGCGCCTACCCCGCGGCCCGCCCCCCGCGCCTACCCCGCGCCTACCCCGCGGCCCGCCCCCCGCGCCTACCCCGCGCGCCTCGCCCCGCGGCCCGCCCCCCGCGCCTACCCCGCGGCCCGCCCCCCGCGCCTACCCCGCGCCTACCCCGCGGCCCGCCCCCCGCGCCTACCCCGCGCGCCTCGCCCCGCGGCCCGCCCGCGCCTACCTTGCGGCCCGCCCCCCGCGCCCACCCCGCGGCCCGCCCGCGCCTACCTTGCGGCCCGCCTCGTTGTTGTGCAGGTTCATGAGCGTGCGCGCGTTCTGCTTCACCTCGCGCGCGTCCACGAAGACCTTGGCGAAGCGCACGCCGTAGCGCACGTCGGCCGAGCAGCCGCCCCACTTCCAGCCCTCGTCGCGGTGGAACTGGCCGTGCTTCTCCTTGTCGCAGCCGCAGTCGCTCAGGTTGCCGCGGGCGCAGGCGGCCGTGATGGCGTGGGCCACCCCCGCGGCGATGATGGCGTAGGCGAAGGCGGCCTCGCGGCTCCCTGCGGCGGGAAGCTGCGCTCAGGCCGCGGCCAGGCCCCGGCCGCCCCACGCGGGAGAGCCCGCGCTCGCCCTCCCGCCTCCCGGGGCGCCGGCGGGGCGGCGGGGAGGGGGCCGGGCCGCGGGCAGGGGGCCCCGGCCGCGCCCCGCGCAGTGTCCCCGCGCCCCGGCCGCGCCCCGCGCAGTGTCCCCGCGCCCCGGCCGCGCCCCGCGCAGTGTCCCCGCGCCCCGGCCGCGCCCCGGCTTCTGTAAGAATTGGTGTGGGAGTGCTCTTGTTATCAGAGGAGCTGTGCGTATATTTAAACAGAACTAGTGGTTTTTTAAAAGTTTTGAGAACTAAACGAAGGAGCAATTGTGTGAGTTACACTCTGAAGGGAAGGTCTGTCTCCATGGAAGTTGTATGATTTTTAGACTTGTGTGCCATCAAATATAGGTTAAAATATGAATTCTGTGAATCTCTGTTTAAATGGGAACTCTTGGCCTCCTTGCCCTAAATGAAAGGCTGGTATTTTAAGTTGATTATTTTATTGTAAATCAACCCATCCTAACTTAAAATTTGGTTGAATGCTTTTCCTGTTAAATGTTCAAAAAAATAAAAACTAGAAGTTAAAAAATTGTAGCACTCTCCACTGGGTGCCTGACACTCAGCCCTTGTTCTCTGTTATTACTGCTGCGTGTCACCTGCCACTCGCAGGCTCACCCGCTCCTCTTCCCCAGCCCGGGAGCATCTCCAAGGAAGGCTGGGGCCTGGCCCCTCCACATCTGCATCCTCAGGCCTCAGTCCAACATAGAAGGCAGGGGCTGGGGAAGGGGAGAGAAGGCTGCTCATAGGGTGGACAGGAGCAGGCACATTAACAGGAAGGGGTAGTAGGGGGTCTGGGGAGCTGCTGAGAAGTCTCTTTCCCACAGGTCTTCCCAGCTATTTGAAGATGGCCCTGCCGGGTGGTGATGGAGCTTTTAGTGGGGGTGGAAGGGTCCTGAGTAGCTAGGGTGCAGGAGTGCTGCCACCCACAGTCTTAGCCTCTCTGGGCCTCAGTCTCTACACCTGCAAAATGGGTTTGCAAGCAGCGTCTACTGCACAGGATGGAGATGAAGCACAGCACTCTGTGGGAAGCCCTGTGTGCAGTGTGAACCCCCAGTGAGAGTTCAGCAAGTTCGCTTTTGGAGCCAGGGCAGGGTGGGAAGGCCCCTGGGCCAGAGCAGGCCAATGAAGCAGCACTGAGCAGGCATGAGAGGGTGGGGAGAAGTGTTTCAGGATGTTGGGATGAAAAGGCTTAAGGTGGGGGAAGAGGTGGGTAAGGCAACCTCCAAGTTGCTTTGAGCCCCAGGTCACTCAGACCCACACTCAGACACACCCTTTTCCCACCCACCCATCATCTACCTCATGGCCACCCTCACCTGGGCTGCTAAGATACAGACAATCTGTACTCCCCTCTCCCCACCCCAATTACCATTCCCCAACCACCCCTGCAGACACATAAGCTGTTCACCTATGGTGCCCAGGCCGCTTTGCTCTGACATTCAATGCCAGCCCATCCACAGCACCCGTTAAAACGGGGGCTCAAATTCCACCTGCACCCCACACCTACCAGATCCCTGACTCTGCACACATTCTCACATTGGTATTACACACCACGTGTGTAACGCATGCCTGACAGAGGGCCTGGGACAGAGCCACACTGACAGGGTAGCCACAGGGTGGACACACACACACAGGGCTGACAATTTGGCAGGTTGGATTCCAATGATCTGCTGGGCTCACAGGAAGGCGAGGGAGCCTGTGGGGCAATGTGTTGAAGACAGCTGATCACCAGCAGGGCAGGTAGGAATGGAGTGACCATTTCCAGTTGCTGGGCTCTGGGAAGGATGGAGCTTTGAAATTTAAGGTCACAAAGGCAGGAGAACAGTCCCACTGAGGCAGGATATTGGAAAAGAGCACTTAATGGACAGACTCACAGGGAGGGCCGATTGGAAAAACCCCCACCCAAAGCTGGGCAACAAGCAGGTGGGACTGATTTGGCCAGAACAGGAAGTGGGAGAGTGAGGGGTTAGCAACCAGAGTCTCCTGGGACCTGCATCTTCAGTCCTGCCTCTGCGCAAGATTTAAATTTGTTCCCCCGCATGTTCCAAGGGCACCCAAGCCAAGAGGGAAGACTGGTCCCAGGTCAGTGATTCCCTGAAGGGGAACAAAGATAAAGTCCTGGGCAGCAGGTCTAACTGCTCCAGCTGTCAGACGGACTGGTAAGAATACGCTGGGGGGAGAACCAACAGTGAGATTAGACACTCGCAATGTCAGGAAAAAGAATCGTCAGAAAGTATAAAGGGAGCAGGATGGGTGCTGGGCAGTCCTGTCCCATCACTTCCTAGCTGTGATCTTAGCTGAATCGCCAGCCTCTCTGTGTTCCAGTTTCTCTACTATAAAGTAGGGATGCTAACCACCCACTCATTTAGGGCTAGAAAAAAATTAACAAAGGTAAAGCACTGAACACAGCCTGGCATGAGAAAGTGTCCCCAGCTGTTGGATTCACTGCAATTTCTATGGATGACACTAGTAACAGTTCTTTATAAGACAGCTGTGAGGTAGGCAGATGTCTTCCTTTATCTCCATTTACAGTGGAGAAAACTAAGGCCAAGGGAAAGGTCTCGCTTGCTCAGGCCACCCAACTGGTGGGCTGCAGGCTGAGCTGCAGACTCTTCCTCCAGACACTCCGTACAGACCAAGAACTGTCTCCAGGAATTAAATGACTCCGAGAAAGGAGGCTGGGTGCCCTTAATCAGAATGGAGTATGCAAATGAAGGGGTGGGGCCTGGCCGATCATCTGCAACTTGCCTCGCTTTCCCTCCTTCCAGCAGGTGGGGCCAGGGGTAGGTGGGGCTGTCAGCCCAACCCCTCCTGGTGATTTTGCGCACAGGGGCTCTACCACCAAGTGATGACCAGTCCCTAGGGTCTCTCTCGGCCCTGCGACTATGCAGATGATGAGGGACAGACACTAACTGAACACGATGATGGCTCCCTTCCCATGAAAGATCCTCATCAGATCCCTTGAGGTGGGCCAAGGGCAGCTGCACCACAACACATTCAACTCCCCTGGGTTCAAGTTGGACCTTCAGACCAGTGAAGTCTCATGATGGGCCACCTGGCTGGCCCTCACCTCAGCACCTGCTGAGGAGTAAAGGTGGTGGCCTAGAGTCTGAGAAATGTTGAGGTACCGTCATTCTTGGCTTCAGAGCTCCCAGGGACCCAGGGACTGGCTGCTGAAGTCAAATGCTTCCAGATGCTAAAGGGTCACTGTTGACTCCTTCACATCGACCTTGACATTGGCCTTGCCCACCAACATTAAACTGATACTGCCCAGTCCCACTTCTCTTTTCCCTCCAACACCAACCACTGAGGAAACAGCCCTGTATATCGGCTGTGTATCTAATGTCAGGCCCGGTCAGCTCTTTAGGCCTCTGTTGTTTACTCTGTGAAAAGGGGATAAAAGCAGCATCTAAACATCATGGGGTACTGAGTGGGCTGGGTCACACAAGGAGGGGAAGTTGCTGAGCACAGCAGTGGGCGTGGAGCAGGTGTTCAGTCAACACTAGCCATGGTGGTTGTTACCACTATGTCCCATTTCGCCACATCGTGCTCCGTGATACTTTGAAGAACAGGTCAGCCTCGTGCAGAAGCGAGTGTATGGGGCTGACCCAATGCCTGTCTGCCCGCCCACACGGATTCGCAAGGGGACAGGGGCCCATCTGTCTTGCTCCCAGTTTACAACCCCCACCATGCTGTGCGAGGGATAAATGAGCGAGCGGACCCGAATTCCAATTTCAACCCTGCCAGACAGAGCAAGTCACTGAACCTCTCTGAGCCTCTATTTCCACCTCTGTTAATATCAGCGACCTCTTAGGAAGAAGCATCTGTCCCCCATCACGTGCCCTGTGCTTAAATAAACAATGGTATTGTAATGATCACAGTGGATGAAATTTCAGGCACTGCTGGAGGTACAGAGAGGAACTTGCCCTGCTGTAGTTTTCTTCACAGTCTCCCTTCTGTTTTGGATTTATTTGCTTATTGCCTGTTCCCCCTCCAAACCTACCACCTGCATTTCCTCTGGAATGTAATTTCCTTGAAGGTGTCACTTCGTCATGTTCCCTGTTGTGACCTCAGGGCTTGACAAGTAATAAGTAGTCACTCAGTAAATATTTGTCAAATTAATACGTGAACGAATGAAAGCAAGCTCCAAACTGGCCAGCAACCACGTGGCCTGTGTTTAGTGCTTCCACGCGGGTGCTTTGGAAGATACGCTCATCTGCTGCCAAGGACAACAAGCCAGCCGAGGTCCAGGGGGCTCTGCAAGGCGGAGTGGGCAGAGGGGGCCACTAGGCCAGCCAGCGCCACTGCCCCCAGGCTGTCAGCACAGAGCTAGCCAGAGGCTTGAGGTTTGGGTTTGGTTTGTGGTGGGCAAGAAGGGTAGAGAAAAAATAACATTTGTTGACCACCTACTATGTACCAGACTCACATTTGGCTCTCTGTGTGGTATTTCCCGTTGGCTAGACATCATTTCTCCATAATTTTACAGGTGAGGAAGCTGAGGCTCTGAGAAGTAATGTCATCCACGGAGGCCACCCACCTGGTAACCAGCCAGACAGGGATTCTGGGCCCAGATTGGCAGTGTCTTTCCTCAGTCCCAGCCCCGCTCCCGGCCCCTTGCTGCATCTGAAAGCTAACCATTCCTTTGGCCTAAGGCATCAACTCATCAAAATGCCTTTATTTCTGTCAAGAGATGCCACTCCATTGTTATTAATTGACACTTTCTTAGAGGTAATTTCTAAGACCCCATCAACTCAGATGAGCTAAATTTGCTAAACCAAGAACAGGGTTTGATGGCAGTAAAAGAATCTCAGAATCTCAAAATCTCAGACTCTCAGGTGAGAGGCCACACTGAACTACAACCATCCAGGCCTTCCTTCTTCACCCACCCCAGGTGACTAATAGTTCCTGTTTTATCGGTGGGGAAACTGAGGCTCAGAGAGGTGACCTGCTGGCAGAGTCAAGGTGCAAACCTAGAGGTCACATGCTGTTTCTAACATCCAGAGCACTCCCAGACCCCGACCCAGGGGTGCTTCCAGGAGGACCCCCCTTTACCTGGGAACACTCCTCCCACTGGGAGATTTGCTGAGAGCCCCCTTGTTGGTCTCTTACAAGATATTTGTAAGGGTGGCTCAAAGATGCCTGCTCCATTGATGCAGAATTGGAGACAATATACCCAAAGGCACATAGTCCACAGTAAGCAGAGCAAAGCCATCCAGTTGCTCACTCTTAACCAACTCACTTAATCCTGCAACAGTCCTATGAGGTGTGGGCCGTTCTGATTTCCATTTTACAGACACAGAGACTGAGGCCCAGAGAGGTGATTCAACCTGCCAAGGATTCTAACACGGTCTGCCCAGCTCCAGCATCGGAGCTACTCTCTGCCTCAAGGACATGATACCCACTCCAGTCCTACTGACTGCAGCCCATGCTCTTTCCTGGATCTACCACATGGCGCCAGTAAGCAGCAGACACTGGGCTTGGCCATTGCTGACCATGCGCCCTCCAGGTCAGACCTACCTCTACCTCCTGCCCCTGACCACCCACCCCTACCTCCTGCCCCTGACCACCCACCCCTACCTCCTGCCCCCTGACCACCCACCCCTACCTCCTGCCCCCTGACCACCCACCCCTACCTCCTGCCCCCTGACCATCCACCTCTACTGCCAGCCCATGAGCAGAGGAAGAGCCTCCATCAGAGCCAGCCATCCCCTTGGTCTCCTTGACTGAGCCATGTGCCTTATTCCTTCACTCAACAGATATTTCTTAAGCACCTACTTTGTGCCAGATACCATGCTGGGGGCTAGGAAACTGACAGGAGGGATTTAGACATGCCTTGACTTTGTGGGAGACAGATAGGGAGATCAAATCACTCAGTAGCAGCTGAGGACTCTAAAGAATGTAGAGCAGGACAGTGTCAGAGCAGGAGCACCTGGAGTGGCAGCTTCTGAGCACAGAGGAGCCAGCTAGGAGGCTATCTGGGGGAGGGAGGAGAGGACTCCAGGACCAGGGACAGACTGTGCGATGGCCCTGACACGGTGCAGTCCTGTGGGAGCAGGTGAGCTAGGGCTGTGGGGGCAGCTGAAGCTATAAAGAGGGCAGTGGCAGGCCCTGCTGGCCCCAGCCATCCTGCCCCGGGCAGAGGCCCTGATGTCCCTGGAATCAGAGAATAGACTCCCAGAGCCCCAGATATGAAGCCCATGGCTGCTGATGGAATGACAGGTTCCAGAGGGTCAGGAAACTTGCCCAAAGTCTCCAGTGACTCGGCGAGACCAGGGTTTCCTGGCCCCCAGGATGGAATCCCCACCCTCACCTCCATCACAGCCTCCTTAACTCCAAACCCACCCACATGGCCAAGAAAATGTCAATCTGGAAGCCCAGGTGGCTTCAGCTCAGAACTTGAAAAAAATGGAGCCTGTCAGTCTCTTCTCTCTTCTCCTATTCAGCTGGGTGATCCTGAGCAAGGACTCTGCCTCCTGAGGCTCAGCTTCCCATCTGTGAAATGGGAACCACCAGGGGACACTGCCAAGTTGCTATGAAGGTTCAATGAAACCCCTGTGTGAAGAGCCCAGGCCTCTAGAAGGTGCGCAGTAAAGATTGGTATTAGCACTGAGCTTTTCATGGGGAGCCCGGCGGACGCCCTGTACACCTCCCAGGTCCACAGCAGCCCAGCGGGCACAGAGGAAACACGCTGCTGTCCAAACTGCCCAAAGGTTCCACTGCACCGCCCTGAGCAGCCATTGCAAATGGCTCGCGCGGGAATGTTATCTGGGTGTATTTACGGTATCTTACTGGAAACCACAAAGTGCATTGTATTTTTTTCTTTTTCTATTTAAAGCCAATGGGTCAGAGAGTGAGCAATCTGCAGTGGCACAAGCTGAAATACATGATGATGTGGAAAATAGCAGATGGAAAAAGGTGGCTTTTGCCAGCCCTGTGGCATGGCAGTTCACACCCCCTGGGCTCCACAACTAGAGAGACTCTCCATTAACAGCCAGAGAAATGGGGGAGCAGTGTCTGGGCTGAGCCTGATTAAGATAATGGGCCCACAGAGATGGGACTGGTGGGAGGGGTGGGCAGGTGCAGGCCCCCAGCCTCCACCCTTGTCTCCTACCTTGGTTCCATCCAAGGGTCTCTCCACCACACAAGGCGGGGAGAGCACTGCTGACCACCCATCAAGGGTCAACGCCTGCCCCTCCTGCCTCCGTGCCTTGGCACATCCTATTCCTTCAGCCTAGAAATGCCCTTCCTCTCCCTCTGCAACGTAACAGGCCGTGTAGCCCAGTGGTTTCAGAGCATGGCCTGGGAGACTGACAACCCTGGGCTCACATGCTGGCTCCACTTTCCAGTGGCAGGGCCTCAAGTGAATTAACTGACCTCTCAAGGGCTCAGTTTCCTGATTTATAAAATCAATAATAAAATACCTGCATCCTAAGGTTGTTAGGAGTAGGTAAACGAAGGCACACGGCAGGCCCGCACATTACCTGGTAAGGGATTAAGGAGCAGTAGCTCTTATTAGACAGGTGCCTCCTTGGTGAAGCATAAGGCAGCCCCAGGGCCCCAGGGTCCCTCCCATGAGGGGCCCCCTCTGCCTGGGGCCCAGCACCTGAGCCATCCTCACTTGTACTGAATTGAATTATCTGTCTCTTCCCACTAGATTGTGGTAACCTGGACTATTTATCTGCAAAGCCTCAACAGTGGATAAATGAATGACTGTGGGTGTACAAGTGTGTGAGAGTGTGTGTGTCTGTCTGTCTGCCCATCATATGAAAACTGGAAAGAGAACATTATAACAAAAGACTTATCTCAAAAATAGTGTCAGGAGAACTAAAACAGGATGATCTGAGGCTTGCAAAAGAAATGCAAATGAGAGAAAATGTCTTTGTTAGCTGTGTTCTCAACAAGAATAGGGAAAGAAAAGGTCTTTGCAAGATGGTGTATTGTTAAGAAATGGCAGAAACTGGAGCTGGCCCCGCCCCTGGCTTCTGTCTCTCTCCCCGGAAAGGTCCTCAAATCCCTCCCTGCGAGCAGGCATTATTAGCTCACTGGACAGGTCCTCCATCCACTCTCACAGCCCCAGAGGGGCAAAAGGACGGATTTGTGCAAGGCACGCAGATTTCCAGGCGAGGGATCCTAGGCCCAGCTGTGACCCCAGGGAGAGAGCGCAGCCGCTGAAGGGACTGCGCAAGAGAAGTGGTGACAAGCAGGACCAGAGCAGAAGCCCAGAAATGCACCAAACTTACTGGTCTGTAGAGGAGGGTGGACCCCAGGGCCTGAATCCTAGGTCATCTGTGCCCATCCCTGGAAAAATCCTGGCAGGGAAGTACCAAACTGGAGGTCATGAGTGTTTGGGAAAGAACGCAGCTGCCCCAGGCGCACACATCCGGAGAGCACCATTCCTTTGTTGACAATAATGCTGGATACACAGCAAATTTCTACATGTGCTAAGAATCTGATTACCTTCCTACATCCTGTCTCTCGCCTGAAGGGAGAGAAACTCTTCTGACCGTGTCGTGTCCCCCCCCCCCCCCCCCCCCCGGCATACCCTAGGCTTGAACACAGAACCCTGCGGGCTGACTGTCCCCACCTCTCCCTCCAGCCTCTTCTGCCTTCCCTACCCCCTCCCGCAGTCCAGGGTGCCCATCTCTGGACCCCTGGCTCCTGACTGCCTCACACCTGACAGCTTTTCTGGGCTGCTCCCCCCTGCCACACCCTTCCTCTCCTGGGTTGTGGGTCAGCCCATTTTAGTGACCCTGCAGGCAGCCTTCGCAGGACAGTCCACCTGCTCATCCCCCAGTTCCTCCCCTCTTCTACCAGATCCCAAGCATGTTTCAGCCCTGACTCCCCGCTGGTCAGGGAGCTGCCTGAGGGCTGAGCCAGTGGCTGATTCATCACTCGGAGATTCTAGTTAATATCTGTGGGACAGATAAATAAATAGAGTGGACAATGGGGCTGGGGAACACGGTGTGTGATCCCATGAACATTCAGTTTATATGAATTCAGAAAAATGCACTTAGGGAAAAATAAATAAAATACTGTATGTGTGGGGATGTAAATCGGTGCAGTCACTATGGGAAAGGATATGTAGGTTTCTCAAAAATTAAAAATAGAGCTACCTACCCTATGTCCAGCAATTCCACTTCTGGGTATGTACGCTAGGAAAACAAAATCGCTATCTTGAAGAGAGATCTGCACTCCCACACTCACTGCAGCACTATTCCTAATAGCAGGACATGGAAACAACCTAGGTGTCTACTGAATGAATGGATAAAGCAGACGGGGTAATATGTGCAATGGGATATTGTTCAGCCAAGAAAAAGAATGAAATCTTGCCATTTGAGATAACATAGATGGACCTAGGGGACATTTAAAGTGACATAAGGCAGACAGAGAAAGACAAATACCATATGATTTCACTTATATGTGGAATCTTAAAATATTTCAAAAAATACTACAGATATATCTGCATTCCATATTGTGTACCACTATCTATGCATTATACATCCACGTGAATGTGTTACTGCACTGTATAGAAGACCAGGTATTCTGAGTTTGGAGGCTAATTTAAGGGACCTTCAAGGGTAATGTTGACTAGAATTCCATCTCACCATCCACATCAATGTCAGAAGCTAGGGTGCACCTCCGCTGTGCCCTTGGGAAAAGGTGCTGGGCTTGGGGTAAGTGAACACATGGCAGTGGATTCCTGGTTAGCATGAGCATGGTCAGCCTGAGAGGGTCTCCAGAGCAGTGTTTCCTGATGTGGATGGCTCTGGAGGGCAGCTCCACCAGTGTCACTGAGTCCAAGGTCGGTGAAGAGTGGACCCTCAGAGGAAGCCTGCTCAAGCAGCTGGCTTGTCTGCAGGACTTTTCAGAACCTTTAATATGCTGGTGGAAACTCTGGCTCTCTTGGGCAGGCAGTACAGTTCACAAATTTATCATCCAAGGAACCTCCCCTTCCCCCAGAGAAGCTGGTGGGGGTGGGAGGGAGTGGAGACTAGCATTCTGCTAAACAGACCCCGGGAACAGGTCCTCTGAGCCATGCCGTGGGGGAGGGCTTTTCTGAGGCCTTGACTTAGCATTTTTGTCCCATCTGAAGTTGATGCTGAGGTGGAAGGGAGAGCTAAAGGAATGCTGGGCTAAACTGGATGAAAGTGAAAATGTGCAGGAATGAATGTTCAGTCTTATATTTTGGATCAGAAACAAAAAGTACAACAGAGAGGACCGAGTGTTTCCTGTGTGAGGTGCCACCCAGGTCTGGGGGTCAGAAGATAAACAGGACCTGGGCCTTGTCCTCAGGGACTCAGAACAGCTGTTGGCACACGGGACACAGAGGAGCTAAACTGCCTGGGAGTAACGCATTTCCTCATGTGCTTCCTGAGCACCTACTGTGTGCCAGGCACGAGGGATCCAAGAGAACATGGCTGACAGGCCCTGGCTCCGCGGACTTCCCTGGGGCTGGAAAGAAGACAGATGTTGGACACCCCATCACAGAGTAAGCAAAGTCGCTTCTGAAATGGTGAGTACTATAAAAACAGCAGCAACGGTGAATGCTGGGGGGGGGGGGGAGCTGTCTCAGCCAGATGGTCAAGGAAGGCCTTCTGGAGGAGGTGGCATTGAGTGGAGACCTGCACAATGCTGGGTAGGCAGGTTACCTGCCATCACTCAGCAGCTTCTCCCTGTCACTCTTCTGTTCCTCCTCCTGCTCCAGAAGGAACTGGGGTGGCTCTGTCCCCACATCCACTGTGCCCATGGTGACCATGCCCTCATGTGCCAGGCACTGCGTCAGAGAACTTTGCTCCCTCAAAAAGCTGCCTTCTGGCCTCCGAGACAGATGATAACACCTCAACTGTGATTTATGGTGCACGTGCAGTGTGCCAGGCCCGGCCGAGTGCCCCAGGGGAATAAGGAATCTCCTCCCCCCCACCTGAGAGATAGGCAGTTATCACTGCCATGTGGTCAAGGTCCTTGGCTGGGAAAAGAACCGAGCAGGTGGCTGCAGGGCTGAACCGTTACAAAGCTCTGCAGAAGGAGCAAATTCAGCAGGAGTGCGCGCTGCAGTAGTCAAGGGATAGGAGGAAAGTACGGCAAGGCGAGGGATGGGCAGGGACAGGCAGTCCACCTGCACACGAGCGTCGTGAAGGCTTCTCTTGGGGCGGCATGTGAGCCCAGAATGGAAGAACAGAAAGCACCCGGGCAGAGGGCACAGCAGGGCAAAGGCCCTGAGGTTGGAAAGACTTTCGCTCGCTTAAGGGTTGGAAGAAGGCCAGCAGGGCTGGGTGGACATGGGGTTGGGATGCAGGTCACGGGGGCCTGTCAGTATTTTATTCCCAGAGCAATAGGAAAGCACGGTAGGGTTTTACACAGGGCGGGCCGTGATGGGAGCATCACGGGGAAGGTGCTATGCTGAGTGGCCGTGTGGAACGGGGAGGCGAGGGTGTATTAGGAGGGTAGTTGTCTGGGCAACAGCTCTCTACAGATGGAGGTTTGAACGCGGAGGTGGTGGTGCAGGTGGTAAGAAGTGGACAGACTGGGAGTCAAAATAGTGAGCTTAGATTAGCAACTGGGCCAATAGTTTCTCCCCATTCCACTCTGCCTCTTCCCATCCTATTGCAACAAGAATCAAAGCAGGTTCCCCAATTCCTTGAGCTCATCCTCATGAGACAGGCAGTGGGCCTCCTGGGAGGGGCAACAGGACATCCTCTGATGGCTCTAACCCGGAAGATGCCAGGGCCTTACATCCTGTACCATGTTGCTGCCACCTGGCAAGGTGGGCCACGTGACTCTTCCTGGGCTCTGCAGACCGCAAGTCTGAGATCAGAAAGGTGAGGTACTTGCTCAGTCACCAGCAAGGTAGTGGCGGGGCTGGGATGGACACCTGGCTGTGTGACTCTGAGGGCAGTACTCGTTTGGCTGGCCACAGCCCAGCAACAAGACAAGGTTCTCAAGTTCAAGGCAGCCTGGAGAATCTCGAATCTCGCAGGCTCACGAACAGAAGAATCTCTCAGCAACGGTGAACTACTACCGACCTCAGTCCTGCCACAAAACAGCCCTGTGACTTTGGTGAGCTTCCACCTAGCTCCAAGCCCGAGATGAAGGCCTCCTTTCCAGAGTGGATGAGACCAAATGAGGTGATACGTGAGGAAGGCTGTCTCAGCTCCTGGCCCCTACCGGTCCTCAATGAAAACATAAAAGACAAGAGAGTGAAGGCCCTCATGACCCAGCCTCCGGGGGGCTGCTGATCCAGCCCCCATACTGCTCCCTGCACCACGATACAACCACGATGGCCAAACTGGGGGAGACCACACCCCCACGGAAAAATGGGCAAAAAGCATAAATAGACAACTCACAGAAGAGTAACCATATACAGCCAGTAAATGTAGGAAGAGACTTCAACAGCATCACGTCTCAGGGAAGTGAAAAGCCAGATGACAGTGAGAAAGCATTTCACGCCCATTCCTGGGCAGGAATGAAGAAGTCTGGATGATCCCGTGTTGGAGAGGCCGTAGGTCAACACTGCTCGCTGGTGGGAGTGGCACTTGACACAATCACTGTGGAACTCAGGTTGACATTCATACCTGTGACCAGCAATTCCATTCCTCTGGCTACACCCAAGAGAAATGCACGCACATGGGCGCAAGGAGGTCTGTGTGGCACTGGCACTGTTGGTGACAGCAAGTGCTTACAGACAGCCCAGATGCCCCGCGACCTGAAGCATGGGTGCATGGATTGGGTCTACTTACCACAGCTAAAATGAATCGACAGCAGGTACGAGGAAGATAAATGAGTTTTATTAGTAGTGAGTGAAAAAGTTCCAAAAGGTTGCAAATAGTGTGATGCTTTCTTTTTAAAATTAAATACAAATAAAATCAAATAATTGACTTCTGGGGACTATATCAGTATGATAAATTAGACATAAACAAGCAAGGAATAGAAAACCCAAGATTCAGGAGAGAGAAGGTAAAGCCTGGGAGGGAGAGCAGCAGGGGTGCTCAAAGAAGTGGATGTAAATTACCTGTCCTTCTTCTAGGTGTTGTGCTGGGTGGTACACTCAAGGGAAGGGGTGTCGTTGGATTATTTAAGAGAAGAAAAAGCCTGGACATTAGTGAATATCTTCTTAAGCCCCCAAGGGCCACACTGGGTAGCAGCTGATAAAGTTGCTGTGGGCCACACACCAGGCCCAAATAATCCCTGGCATTTTAAGACCCCTGAATAGGAAGCCTGTCAAGTAACCTGAGGCTAACGACACCCTGCCTCCCGAGGCTGCAGACCCCCGCTCGCCATCCGCTCAATCAAATGTGCGTATGTTTATACCGCTGTTCCTCCACCTGGGCTCCCATTCACTGACCAGTGAAATTCTCCCTACCCTTCGAGACCCAAGTCAAGGCCCATACCCACCGTCCAGCCCACTCCCCCCTCGGAGCCTCACCTCTGAGCACCACCACACCCCACATGCCTTCCCCTAGTGCACTGACCATGCTGCACTCTGGCTGCTCATTGTTACGGATCAAATTGTGTCCCTTCCCAAATTTATACCTCCCAGTACTTTAGAATGTGACTGTGTCTGGAGGTCTGACCTTTAAAAGGGTGATTAAGTTAAAATGAGACCATTAGGGTGACCCTAATCCAGATTGACTGGTACCCTTACAAGACGAGGAGATTAGGACACGGAGACATCGAGGGCAGGCACAGGGAAAAGGCTGTGCGAGGGCACAGTGCGGGGAGAGCCATTTGCAAGCCAAGGAGAGAGGCCTCAGAAGAAACCAACCTGCCAGCACCTTGACCGTGGACTTCTAGTCTCCAGAACAGGGAGGAAATAAATGTCTGTTCAAGCTGCCCAGCCTGTAGTACTGTTACAGCAGCCCCAGCTGACTAAGAGACTCAGGAGCCATCCCGCTCCCATGAGAAATGGTCCGGGTGGGGCTCCCAGGCCTGGCCAACAAAAGCACTGTGCCCTTGGCCACTGTGATTGGTGTGGATAGACACACAACCAGAAGTTAAGCCCTGTTAGCTGATCCAATCAGAGTGAACCATAGGACTGTGCAGGTGCTGCCAGAGAAAGGTTAAGGCCTTTCTGTAGGACTTGAACTTGGAAGTTGTGGTGCTGATGATGCAAAGGCCATCTTGCTGCCCCAAGGGGTGGTTCTGGGTTGGTAGAAGCCAACATCACCTTTGGTCCAAGCCATTCTGAAAGTCAGCACCACCCCTGACTTTCCAGTTACTTAGGCAACGTGAATCCCTCTCCTCTTCTGAGGTGGCCTGAATTGGGTTTCAGCTTAGCATCCAAGAGGACCTTGCCCATGGCTGTCCTCAGATCTATGCAGCAAAATCTGGAACACTCAGAAGGCAAGACAGAGCCAAGAAACACCGGCAGAGCCGGGGGCTGGAGAGGAGGCTGAGGAGATGGTGGAAGGAGAGTCTTTAGGTCTCAGCACGGGATGGGAAACCTACACCGGGGCTAGCTGCCCACTCCAATGTCAATGTTCCCCTTCCTCCTCAGTCACAGATCCTTAGCTGGTCTCATAGCTGTTCTGAATAAAAGACTATATTTCCCAGCTTCCCTTGCAGTGAGGTATGGTCATCTGACTAAGTTCTAGTCAATAAGATGTAAGTAGAAACAAGGGTTGGAGCTTCTAGGAAGCCTCTTCCAAGGTGGGAGATGTGTCCAGCTGTCAGCAGTGTGAATTTGATGGCCAGAGCTCCCAATCTAACACCAGACTCCTAATCTCTCACCTCAGCCAGGCAGCCCTTGTTGACTGGTCACTCCCAGAAAGAGGCAACCCCATGGGGGCAAGAACACCGATGAAGAGCCCAGAAAGCCTAAATTGGAGGCTTGCCTCTTGCTGTCCTCAAGCAGGATACCTGTTCACACACGAGAAAACCAAGGCTCAGAAGAGAAGTGACTTCTTAGACTTGCAGGAGTGGGATCCAATCCTGATCTCATCTCCTCTGCTCCCACTACCACCTTAGAAGGGGAACTCCTTCCTCAGTGGCTGTTGGGTTGTCAGTCTCCCTCCGCCCTGGCAGCTTGCCCCTGAAGCAGACCTCCACTGCTATCACTCAGTCCACAGCCACCGGTCACCTCCTGACTAGAAAACTGTACCGGACTCCTGACTCCTCACCCCTCCACAGTCTTTCTGCTCTGAGCAGCCAGAGCAATCCTGCTAAATCTGAAGTCAGATCCTGCCACTCCCTTGCTCTCCATTCACTGGAGGTAAGTCCAGAACCCTGACTTGGCCTGACAGACATTGCATTGTCCAGCTCCTGGCTCCTTCTCTGACCTCTGAGCCTTCCTCTTTCCCCTCTTTTGCTATTCTCCAGCTAAGCCTCCTCGCTGTTCCTCGAACACACTCCTGCGTCAGGGCCTTTGCACGTGCCATTCCCTTTGCCTGGCATGCTCTTCTCCCGACATGCCTGAGGCTCACCTCCCTCATGGATCCAGAGGCCTTCCCGGACCACGCAGGTTGGAACAGCAGCGCCCAGCCATGGCGGGTGAAGGCATGAGTGAATCAATGAAGGACAATGAACACATGAATTCTGGACCCACCCTTTAATTCCAGAATTCCTACTAGATTGAATCACACAATGTTGTCGTTTTGTGGGCCAAAAACCATTGAATAGTGGCTATTTTATACAATGTGACTTACTTTGGCAGTCACGCCCATGGTCAAAATTCTCCAGCTTCTCCTACCACTTAGAAATTCAAACTGCTCAGACTGACCACATGCCTCCTGGCTCTGACTCCATTCTCCTTCAGGCCCAGGTGGGGCTAGCCCATGGGTTTCCTTGGACTCTTCTGCTTGCTTGAATTCTCTAAGACCACCTCTGCCTATCCACACCCCCACGTGAAGAAAGCTCCTGGCCTCAGGCCTCTGCTCCTGCCCAGTGTGTACTGGCCGGTGTACTGGCAGTAGCCCTCCGCCCCGCCCGCAAAGGATACCTCAGTTCTACAACTCTGGCGCACTGGGGGTGAGGTGTGCTCTTGGCTGGCAGTCCTCCCAGCGTCATACCTGCTGCTGCACCCAAGCAGGCACTATTACTCAGCCAGCAATGGGCCGGCTGTTCCAAGACTGCAAGCTGCGCTGGGACTAACCCAGTCCCGGGAGACCCTGACACTCACTTCTGCTGCCCTTGGGCAGATCCCCTTAGTTTCTTCATAATTGAAATAATGTCAGAGCCCAGACCTGACATTATGCCAGGGATGAGAGCAAGAGAAGGCAGGAAAACCACAGGTGATTTCAGTGACCTAAACTGGAGTCTCAGTGTTGATGCCATTTCTGGGCATGAGCTGAGGCAGTGCCCTCCTTTCTCTGGGCCTTGGCTGTCCATCTGAAAAGTGAGCCCTGGCACTGGATTGTCCAGCCAAGAGGGGGAACAAGGGCAGGATCCTACCCCACAAAGACGTGGAAAGGGAACGCATGCAGAGAGGCCTGCAGGAGGCCTCCCCCACCAGCCTCACCCTGGACCTGGGATCCTGTTCTGCAGTCCCCACAGGTGTGAGCAAGAAGGAAGCTACAGAATGTGGTGACAGGATGAGACCTTCTGCAGGACCGAGCTGCTGCGGCTCCTCCTCTCAAGAAGAAAGGGAAAGAAAACATTCAGTGGTGCGTGTGGCAGGGGTCCCGACCCCCAAGAGCCAGCATTCCCAAAGGGTGAGGAAGAGATGCACGCAGTGCCAAGTGCTTGGCTGATGGGATGGGGCTTCGTGGTTTAAGGGGCTTTAGACAGGAGGCAGAGGAGGCTCTGTGAGGCCTGGAAGCTGAGCGGGAGCCATGCACACAGAGGATGGGGTTCAGGAGTATGGGCTATGGGAAAGGATCTGAGGCAGAAGGAGCTCCTGGGGCTGCGTTCCCAAAGCAGGACCCAGTGTGATATGTTTGGGAAAGAGGGTGAGGTTGGGTAGGCAAGGGGGAGGGGGAAATGGGGGCAGACGGGGGCAGAGGTCAGCAGTTGGGATTTCATTCTGATCCCAGGGTTTTAAACAGGGAAATGACAGGATCTGATTTCCATTTACAAAGGATGACCTTGCCCGCAGGATGGTCTGCAGGAGGGTCAGGGGGCAGCGGGTTGATGCGAATGGGATGGGGGGACCTGGGAGCCCAGATACGCCAGCTCTGTGAGCCAAGAGGAAGGAAGTGAGGACTTAGGGCAGTGGCTGGGTTCAGGTGAGTTTTCGTAATGAGCATTGGGTTTGCTGACGTTGGGCTGAGGGAGGAAGAGAACTCAGGGTACCCTCTGAGCCAGGCCAGGGGAACCACTCCCGACCAAAGCGCCCCGAGGCTGACCTGACCTTCAGGGAGGTCCACAGCTCAAGCAAGCCCACAGTATTCCTGCTCCCCAGTCCAGATGCACACAAGCAAGACACACAACACATTTTTCCCTCACTAATCAGGGCCTCCCAGTGACCAACTCCTTTCCACCAGGCTTTTCTCACACTGGTTTGAAAACCAAGTGCATGGCCTGACACTCTGTGCCTGCCTGTGTGTATGCATCTGTGCTCTTACGTCCAAGCAACACACAGGGCTTACAAACGGAAATGCCCACAGTGGCCAGGCAAGTCATATAAGGGTGGATATAAGGCGGATAATTGGGAGTGGTGGGGACTGTGGTAGTGAAGGGGCTGCCCAGGCTCCACCTAAAGGAAGCTGTGTTCTCAGCTCTCGCCCATAATGACTATGTGAATACGTGTGTAAGCTTATTTTTCAAAAGAAGTCAGAAATTTGTATTTTTAGGTAAAATAGCTAATTTTAAAATTTGGGCTTCGATTTAAAAAACAACATAAGCGCTGTATCAGCCAGCTAGCATGCGGGCCACTGGTTTTCAACTCTGCCACACGCGGCTGCGGTGGTCTAGATTCAAACCAGAGAGCCGAGGCTCATCAGGAGACCTGAATTCAAGTCCTGGCCCCTGGAGGATCCTATGCTGGGGTCATCCCAGCATTCGGCAGGGGAGCAGGTCCCAAAGGGCTCCCAGGAGTACTCTGGTCTCCCCACGGCCTGTAAGACCCTGTTTGCCGAGTCCGGGTGAGCACGTACCCACTTTGAGCTCCTTCCCGAAGACGGTGCGCTCGCCCAGCGCCGAGCAGTTCCAGCGGCCATTGCGGAACTGAAACTGACACTCGTCCAGGCCCATTTGCGAGCCTTCTCCTATGACGATGATGGCGTCGGGCCGGCTCTGGCAGATCGCCCGCTGTCTGGGGGCCAAGCCTGGGATCTTGTTACAGATGATGCTCGCGCCCAGAGCTACCACCGAGGAGAAGCCACTGGAGCAGGGGACACAGAGAGAGGGAGCATTAGGCGGGCGGGGGGGGCATGGCCTACAGGTCCTCCCTGGTATCCAGCCCTGGCCATCTCCCCCTACAGCTCCCAGCAGGAGTCTCCCACCTTTCTTGGTACTGCACCCCCAGCCCAGGTTTATTCATCTGTGATCTCACATCGGTATCTGTGCAGTGTGTGTATACAGTATTAGTGAGGCTTGATCTCCTTTTCCGATAGCAAAAAATAAGACGATGTATGGTAGATGTAAATGTTGAGTGAACTAAGCAAGCTGCCTTTGTAGTTAGGGTAGGATTCAATTGAGATGAGATTTTAAATCATGCAAATGAATCCCAGTATTGTTTAGAAATCATCTCTATGTGGGAAAACCACACTTTCATGCAGCTGTTGCCCCTGAAAGGGTGGTGGGTACCCAGATATTGATTTAAAAAACAACTGTTTGTACGTGTTATATACTCTCTAGTCTGTATGTGTGTATTTTATTACCAAAAAATACTTAACGAGAAATTGTGAATAGAAGTTCTAAGTATTTGCTCCCTGCGTGCCAATGGAGTACATGTATCCCCCTCTGGACATGCCTGGCCTAGAGGAAGCTTATGCCTGTTCTGGTGAGAGTCATTCATGAAGAGATCCATATCGGACATCTATCAGGCGCCAGGCACTATGCTGGGAGACAGGCAAAGGCGCTGCCCCGAGGAGCTACAGAGGCCCTTTCAGACGCAATGCACACTGTGATAACTACCTAACGATGCTGTGATGGCAAGTAGGGGTGGGCTTGGGAGGGAAGGGGCGGGGCCACTTTAGCTGGGGTGGTCAAGGAGGGCCTCTCTGAGGAAGGGAAGGGACAGTGAAGCAGAGACCTGACTGGCCAGCAGTGGAAAGGTCTGGAGAAAGTATTATGGGCAGAGGGAACAGAAAACTCAAGTCCTAGGAAGGGAACAAGCTTGGGGCTGCCAAGAAACAGGCAGATCCATAGGAAGTGATGCAAACCAGAGCTTGTGAAGGAGGACAGTCTGGGGACAAGAGATGACTCAGGGCTAGAATGTTCTCAGGTGCATCTGAAGCACTGAAGGGCATAAGCATGATACTGACAGGATTTCATCTCTCGAGCCCCACGGGAGAGGACTATAGGATGCCAGGGCAGGAGCAGGGAGTGGGCAGGCAAGAGGTGGTGGTGGCCTAGCCTCTGTGGCAGTGGTGCGGTGGCTGCAGATGGAGCTGACCAAATTGTATGGACTGATGGACTGACGGATGGGGTGGAGCTAAGGGGAGACACGGGGAAGGTACAAGAGAAAGACAGGCATCAGTGTTTTTCATGGATACCTGGCCTGAGGGTGGGGCCATCTCCCAATATCAAGATAACCCCAAATAGGCTCCGATTGTAACCCTGATGACACAGTAGTCCTTCCTGTACACAAAGATGGCCCACTCAACTGGAGCCTACCTTGAAAGCGATCTCACCCCAGACATCTCACTCCAGCTATAGTAATAAGAGCTTCCACATACTGAGGGCCATGGCCAGCCAGTGGACTAAGTGCCCCACGCTTTCCATCCTGGAGCTCAGGCATGGGACGTTGTCCTGGAAGTGGGGCTTCTGAAAGCGCAGCTACCCTGTGCCAACAGCACCAGAGATGAACTGATCCCACTCCTTCCCAGGTGCATAACTGACCACTCCTGCCCTCTTTCCCTCTGCTCCGGCCGCACACCAGCCTTCTTCCTGCCTCAGGCCCTTTGTCCTTGCCGGTTCCTCTCCCTAGGAGCTTTCTCACCCCGAGCTTCACGTGCTTGGCTTGTCATCATCCATGTGGCCTCAAGAGTCATCTCCCTTACCAAGGGAGCTAGGGAACCTGCCTCCCCGCCCACCCCTCCTAACTTTCCATCATGATCTCTCTTTTGTTCACTTAATACTCTTGCTACTCGCAGTCCAGTCCTCTGAAATGTCTTAATGTATGTGTTTGTTTTTAATTTGTCTGCTTACTTGTTTATTGCCTTTCTCATTAGACTATGGGCTCTTTGAGGGCAGAAAGGCTGTCTGCCAGCTCACTAAATCATTACTGAATAAATGGATTGTGGAGCTTCAAAAATGTCACTTATGGTGAGCACCTGCTTCCCAAATATGCACTGACTGCATCAGTGAACTTTTGTAGCATCCCTACTATGTGCCAAGTCAGTGTGGTGGATGCTGTCACACACATTAGCCCATCTGACCTTCCTAAACAGCCCTGTTGGGCAGGACTCACCATAACCATTCACACGTCTGAAAACTGGAGTTCACATAGATTGAGACATGGAGGCTAGCAGATGATGGATTTGGAAGAGAAGCTTGGCGAGAGCTACCGACCATTCATCTCAGCCATTAAGAGTCTAACACAGAGCCAGAATGTTTGAAATGTTTGAGGAAGAGGTGGCGTAGAAAGATAAGCGGAGGTTCTGTCCATAAGTCAGGAGGAATCTTTGAACTCCTACCTGGCCACAAGGAAATTCCTATACCAGCAGAGAAGTGTAATAATATATTAGGGTCAAAAATTCATTGGAATAATAGTCTAGTATCTGAGAGGTCAGAGCTAGAGCGCCATCTAAGTTTCCTTCACCTACTAGCTGTGTGACCGTGGGCAAGTTACATGCCCTCTCTGTACTTCCATGGCTAAAATTAGGGTAATGACAACTAAGCCTCACCTCGTAGGATTGCTATAAAAATTGAACGTATTAAAACACGGAAAGTGCTTAGAAGTTGCTGTTGTTAAAGTTACTCTTGGATCTGACTGTCACAGGGGCTAGTGCTCCTGTCACTTGACCTACCCAGATAAAATAGGAACACCACAGCTGCCCTGCCAGCAATCCTGAGCAGAAGGAACCAGTCACATCTGGGGAGCTAGAAGCCCCTTAGGGGCTTTACCGCTCAAGCCCATTTTACAGATGGATAACCCAAGGCCCAGGGAGCAGCAGGCCCGCCCCAATCTCCCTGCCACTCCTCCCGACCGGGCCTCGCTGGGCCGCAGGCGGCTGCCCCGCCCGGGGGCAGCCGGGACCCCGCAGGCCACGGAGGTCGCGGCGCCCGCGGGCGGCAGGGCGGGCGGCCGGGAGGCTGTTTTCCGTCGTTTCCCCCTCTCTGCCCTCCCGGGCCCTCCGCCCCGTTTCTAATTAAAAAGGAGATAAAGCCGCGAGCGGCCAGCGCCAATCGCCGGACCAGCTTCCCGGATGCGGGGCGCGCGGGCCAAGGTGAAGATTAAGGCGGGGACAGAAAGCCACTCGGCGCGGCGGGCCAGCGCCACTCCCCCGCGCGGCCCGCTCGCGCTGCGGGGCGGCTGGGAGACCCGCTCCGGGCGGGGCGGCGGGCGCGGCGGCGACGGGACACAAAGGGCCCCCCCGCCCCGCGGCGCCCGCGCCCCTCCCCTGGCGCGGCGGGCAGGCTGTGCGCAACCGGCCGAGCGGGACCCGAGCGCCGCGCGCCGCCTCACGCGCAGGGGCTCCAAGTACAAAGGGTGAGGGGGGCGGACGCGCCCGAGCCCGCAGCCCCAGCGCCGCCCGCCGCCTCCGCCGAAAGGCCGCGCCAGGGGGCGGCTCCGCCCCGCCAGCCCCGGCGCCCAGGTTGGGGTGGGCGCCCGCCCCGAGCGCTGCCTGCGGGCCGCCTCCCCGCGTCCTCGGGCCGGCGCCCGTCCTACCTTTGTGCGGGTGCTGCGGCCGGCGGGCGCCGTCCCCTCGGCCCGGCGAGGGGCCCCAGGAGCCCGAGGCGCTCGGGAGCGCGTGGCGCGGGGCTCCGAGCAGCGCTGGCGTTTTCCTTCTGCCTAAGGACGCCCCTCCCTCTGGGTACCTGTTCCTGCGGCGCTGCCCGGGCTCCGGGAGCCGCTGTGCCCGCGCCTCGCGCGCTCTGGGGCCGAGCCCCGGGAGGGCTGCGGTCCCGGGTCGGGCTCCGCGCTCCTGCTGGACCTGCGGCCCCCACGCCCGGGGCTGGGGCCCGGGACTGGCCCCCCGCGGCAGCCCGCCCTCTGCTCGCCCCCACCGCCCGTCCCGGGTGCCGGCTGCCCCGTCAGATGCCCTCGGGCGGCCGGTCTACCCGCCGCGCCTCTCGCGTACGCGCACCCCGGGGCGCCCCCGCCGGCGGAGGGGCTTCGTGCCCCCCCCGCACCCTGCCCGCCCCGCCTCTCTGGGGGCCACGGAAGTGGGCGGCCGACGGCGCGGGGCGGCAGAGCCTGTGGGGCGCCTGTGCCCGCCCCCGGCGCGGGGCTGCGGGCGGCCCTTACCCGAGGCGGAGGTAGACCATGCCCAGGCTGAGGAGGAGGTGGCCCAGGCAGCGCCGCGCGTTCCGCTTCATAGTCCCCGCCGGCCGCCGGGGCCGCGGGCCGGGCTGCGCTGATCCCGCGGGCCGACCGCGGCGGGACAATCCGCATAGCCCGCCGGAGGCGCGGGCCGAGGCGTCCCCGGGGCCGTCGCTCCAGCGCCCGTCCGCGCACGCGGCGCCCGAGCCCCGCCGGGAGCGCGGGGTCCACGCAGCGGGAGGAGGGAGGAGCGAGCGCACCGCGGGCGACGCGGGGCTGCGCGCCAGCTGCCGGTGCGACTGTGCGAGGCGCGGGGAGCGCGGGGACGCCGCCGCCCGCCCGGCCCCTCCCTCCCCCCCGTCCCTGCCCCGCCCGCCTCCCCGGAGCGCCCGCCCCGCGCCCCCGCGCCCCCGGGACCAGCCGCCAGCCCCGGCGCGCGCCCGCGCCCTGCCCCTCGCGCTCCCGAGGCGCCCTCTCCCGGCTCCGGGACGCGGCGCCCGGCAGGGACGGTGGGAGTGCGCTCGGTCCCCGGAGGTCGCCACCTCGCAAGTTGCGGGGCGAGCGGGCGCCCAGGGGCTGCGCGCGGAGCGGAGGAGGGACTCGGGCTCGGCTGGGAACCTTGGCTCCGGCCGGTGCCCCTGCCCCCTCGCCTGGCCGAGCTCCGAGCTGGCCGCGGGGGTGAGGTCGCACCCGGGCTCCGCCTCCCCGCGCTTCCGAGACCCTCTTCGGGGGAGGGCACCCCCTTCCTCAGGGCTGCGGGCGGAGCGCGCCGGCTCCGCACGTTCCTCCCCGCCCCGTCTGCTCCACGGGCGGGCAGCAGGTGCGTGCGCGGGCCGGGCAGCCTCCTCTGGAGGCCGCTCCTAGCGGACAGCGGGAGCCCGGCCGGGCCCGGATGCCCGCACGCACGCGGGACGTGGGTCGGCAGAGCCGGGGAGCCGGGGCCGCGGGCCGCTCGGCGCGCTCGGGCGACCCCTGGCGGGCGCGGCGCGCACAGCTCGGCCCGCCCCGCGGCGCGCGGCCGGCGGAACGGAGACGCCGAGCCGGCCCTCGGACGCCGGCCCGGAGAGCGCGGGGCCGTGGGACTCGGGTCTCAGCTGAAGACACCGAGGCTCAGGGACGCGAGGGCGCTTTCCCAGAGTCCCCAGCCAGCGGCTAGCAACAGGCTGCCTGCCTCGTCGCCCGCCGGGTCGCCTCGCCCCCGGGATTCCTTCTTCAAAGCGCGCACTCGTTCCTTGAAAAGCGCCGTCGGTGCGGCCGCGGGCGGCCCGCCGGAGCCACGGCGGGACCCGAGGCCGCCACCAGGACCAAGGGAGACGAGGGTCTTTCTCTCTTGGAACTTGTGAGGGAGACAGACACAGAGTAAACAGACATAATCTCAGACACCCCGGGCAAGTGGCGATAATGAGACGGAGCCCGGGAGAGAGCACCGTGCGCCGCGGTGGCGTCTCTGCCGCGGTCTGCAGGGCCAGGATTGGGGGCCTGGCATTTCAGGGAGGAGTACAGCAGTGAGAAGGTGCTGGGCGCGAGCCCCAGAGGGTGCTGGAGCTGCGCTCAATAGAGAGAAAGGCCGCCTTTGGGTGGGAAGGGGGTTAGGGGTGCCGGATCCCACACAGCTGTGTCCAGGCGCTTAGAGTCCAGCGGAAAGCTCGGCAGGAAGACGTTGGAGGGGCAGGAAGAGGGGTGACCAGTCTGATCTGTGCGTCCAAAAGCTCCCCTGGGCTGCGGGGTGCGAATCCACTGAGGGGATGGAAGGGCTGGGCCAGGTGGAGCCAGGCAGCCCAGACAGCAGACCGCCCACCCCTGCAGGTGGGGGACACTGGTGTTTTGGGTTCAGGTGGTGGCTTTAAAACACGGCCACAAAATGATTGGACTCGCCTCCCATTGAGAGGTGGGTTCTCTGTGCTCTCCCTGCTTGAATTCAGGCCGGTTTCTCAGGGCTCTGACCAACAAGGTGTGCCCGAGGTGATACCGTGAGACCTTGGAGGCTCTGCCCAGGCTGGAGCACCCGTGAGAGCCCGGAGCCCCACCGAGGGGTCGGGGCTGCTGCGCTGTGAGAAGCCACATGTAAGTGCTCCAGTCCACAGTCCCGGCTGAGTTCAGCATTGGAGTCACCCTGGCGGGGTGCAGAGAGCAGGTGAAGGAGCCTCCCCCAGTCGTCCCTGCCTTCGAGGCTTCCCAGCTGAGGTCACAGGCTGGCTTCTGTGCCCCGTCCCCATTGCTGATCCCCGCAATTTGTGAAGATAATGAAATGGTTATTTTATGCCACTGTGTTCTGGGGTCACTTGTGACACAGCAATCCTAAGGGGGCCAACTAGGGTGGAAGTGGGGTGCAGAAAGGAGGGAGGACTCTGGGCCCAGGCACAACTAGCACTGGCAGAACTTGGAAGGGCTTGGTGGAGAAGGGCAGGGGTAGGGAGAGGGAAGAGAGGGTGAGCGATGACTCCTGTGCTAGCTGGAGTCCTTCAGGATGGTGGTGTCAATGAGTGATGGAAGGGGGAGACTGAAACAGCCAAGGCTAGGAGGAGTCCTCACAAGGTTGTCTTGCTGTGTCCCTCCTCCCCTCCTCCGTCTCGCCCAGTCAACACAGAGCCCTCAGCAGGCTGCACCTCCGTGTGTACAAGCATCACCCTCTCTGCGACCGAAGATTCATTTCTGTGACACTCATGACCAGGACGTGGGCGCAGGTGCTGGGGACATAGCTGTGGATGGAACAAATCCAGTGTCTGCTCCCCTGGCGTAACTAGTCTGAGTGCTGACTCCTCGGCCAACGCAGGCAGCACTCACCGTGTGCCGGGCACTCAGCTGACCCTGACAGCCTTCTTGTGAATATTGTTATTATCACCGTGATTACCACTGTCTTACAGTGTGGGGAAAGCAACTCACGGGAGGATTAGATAAAGTTCCAAACTGCCCCGGCCAGCACAGGGAAGAGCTGGAATTTCAGCCTAGAGAGTTCGGCTTTGACATCTGCCCTTCACCCTTCAATGTGCTGCCCATCTAATGGAAGAGACAGGCTCGGGCCACTGCCACAGAAAAGAAGATGTTAGGCATGGAGCTGGGGGCGTCCAGCAGGCTGTGGAAACACAGAGACAGCCTGAGTCAGCCAGGGAGGGTCTCCTGGAGATGTTGCTACCCTGGGACCCAGGAGGAATGAGTTGGTGTTAAGTAGGTAGAGGTTTTGAAGCGGGAGGAAGCAGGGCCCCTGCAGGTCTGATGGGTCTGGAGAACAGCGTTAGAGACAGTGGGGTGGGGCACGGTTGCGGAGGGGCCCAGCAGGGAGCCTGGGGGCACATTTACAGAACAGTAGGAAGTTTTGGCTTTATTATCATGGGAAGCAGGAGTGTCACAGCAGCCGATCTCTTTCTCAGAGGCTCATGGCAGCTCTTACCGGAATCAATAGAAAGGGGCAGGAGACCAGGGCAACTGGTTAAACAGTTGTCTGAGAGAAAAGGCCCAGCCTGGACGAGGGCAGTGGCCGATGGCATGGAGAACAGATGGCCTGAGAGCAGAATGGGCAGCGTGAGGGGCCCCAAGGACAGGACCTGTCCCGCGAGACAGCACCTGCGACGGTGAGGACGGCGTGGAGCTGGGGTGTGGGAGGAGCCGCCGAGGGTGAGGAGCTTGGTTTGGGGGTTCGGGGCATCTGTAGGTTACTGGGAGGGAGCTGATTGTGTGTGCCTGGCACTCAAGGGGAGGGTGTGGGCCCTCAGGGGTGATGGACCTCCACAGCCAGAAGCGGGGTGTCCTTCAAACCAAGGCATGGATGGGATGCTGTGGGAGGCCAAGAAGGCCACTGCGGAGAGCCCAGCGCAGGGCCCCAGGACCCCAGCATGGTTTAAAGAACTAGCCGGGGGAAAGGAGAGGCTGCAGGCAACTGGAGAAGGGATGCAGGCAGTTGCTCAAATTGCTAGAGGAGCAAGGAGTCTGCAGGTCCGACCTTGCCGGGGAAGGGGGGGCAAGTCATCACCCCGGCTTCCAGAGGTCGTCAGACTGGCTCCAGCTCCCCTCCCCAGCCTCCAGCCCCCAATCCCCTGTGCCCTTATCACAGCAGATGAGTGGGTCACCATCAACATTTACAAAATGCACAGGGACCAAAAAGGGAGAGGGCATTGTGCACAGTAGTTCTAATTGTGTGGGTGTAATGTGTGTGTGCGTTGTGTATGTAATGTGTGCTTTGTATATGTAATGTGTGTTGTGTATGTAATGTGTGTGTTGTGTATGTAATGTGTGTTGTGTATGTAATGTGTGCTTTGTATATGTAATGTGTGTTGTGTATGTAATGTGTGTTGTGTATGTAATGTGTGTTGTGTAATGTGTGTTGTGCATGTAATGTGTGTGTTGTGCATATAATGTGTGTTGTGTATGTAATGTGTGTGTCGTGTATGTAATGTGTGTGTGTGCATGCATTGCGTATGTGTATGTTGTGGGTTGTGATTTTTTTTTAAAGTTGAGAGACTTTTTATTCCACCCTGCTTTCCCTCTGCACACGCCTGGAACGCCTTCCCCCTCCTTTCCAACTGGCAAACTCCTAACTCACCCTTCCAGGCCGGCCAATAGGAACTCCGGGAAAGGTCTTCCTTGGTTAACCTGCCTTCTGTCCTAGGCACTTGGTCTCTTACTCTTTCATACATTCATCGAATCCTCACTGAAGATGACGGTGTGCCAGGCCTGTGCTGGGCACAGGGTACAGCAGGAAGCATGGCAGACAGCAACTCCTCCTTTGCGGAGAACACATTTTAATACATTTCCTCCTTGTGCTCCATGCCCCTGAGCTGACCCTGGCGGAGCTCTTCAGACCCGCAAGATGCCTGGGCTCACGGCCCTCCAGCACGAGCTCCCTGCAGTTGGGCCGCGGTCCTGCATCTCTGTATCCCAGCACCCAGCATCCACTGAGGACCATGGCTTGATAAAAAGTCATAGACTTTGGGGTCTGAGTCCCAGCTCTGCCACTTAATAGCTGCATGATACAGACAGTTTTGTTTTTTTAGTTTTTGGGCTTCCTCTGGGGCAAATGATTTTCAGGTCATTTCATCTTTCACTCAGTGGGGAGCTCCCCCACAGGGGAGCCATATCTGTATCTGACTCATTCCAAGACCCCAAGCCAGGTGTGAAAAACCAGGCATGTCTGTTGGGGGGGATCCACTTGCAGTCACCAGCAGCTTGGGGCACAGGCACAGTGGCCAGGGCTTTGGCGCCCCCTGCTGGCTGTGGAGGAGAGGTGCCGTGGGTCCCGGGGCGGCATTACTACCTGCTTAAAACACACACTGAGCTCTCTCTGCACCCGACACTGCTGTGAACAGGGCTCTAAAGGGTTCAAATTCTGGCTCCACTGCTTGTCATTTCTGTGACCTTGGGAAAGTTACTTAGCTCTCTCCTTGCCTCAGTTTCCTCGTGTGTAAACTGGGAATGATAACTTTCTACCCCTTAGGGCTGTGAGGTTTGAGATGCTGCTTGGAAAGGGCATAGAAAGCGGCCTGGAAATGGTGAGTATTGAGTGTGTATTTGTAACACACCAATGGGGACACCACAGCCGCTACTTGGTGTCACCACCCGTTGGGAAACGGTGTCCCGGTTTAAGTCAGTTTCCCCTGATGGATTCTGGGGCTGGGTTGCGAAGAACTGGTGATTGCTTCGTTAGCTCTCTTCTTTTGTGCTTATAAGAAAATTCCAGCCAGGGGAAGGCTTTATTACCAGAGTTCTTGGAGCTGCCGGGAGCAGCTGGGAGAGTGGGGGGTTCCAGGCACTGGGCTACAGCCTGTGTGTCCACAGAAGGCTGCTGACAGCCTGGGCTAGGGGGACACTGGGGACATGGAGCATGGGGCAGAGCTCTTCTGTGGAAGCCAAGAGAATGCAAGTCTCCTCTCAGCTTTGTCACTACTGTGTGGCTCTGAGAAAGTCCCTGAAATAGAATGTCTCTGATACATCTTCCCAGGCCTCTCAATCTAAAGTAGCCTCATCTCCAGCTACCTCTCCCGCCATCCACCCTCCTCCTTTTCAGCCCTGGCCACTCCAGGGAACCCGGCCTTTATCTCTGCGCCCATTCTTTCTTTCTTGTCTGTCTCCCAGCCCTGGAAGGGGACTCTGAGCTCAGGGCCAGCACCGTGTCCTGTCCACCATCACAGCTCAGCCGATACAGGAGCTGGGAAAGAAAGCGGCCTCGTGGAGCCTCTTGGCCAGTGTGGCCAGAGAAGGCCTCTCTGAGAAGGAGACGTGTGCTGAGATCTGAATAACAGAAATACTGTTTACAGTTCGGTCTCCCCTCGAGGCCGTCCCTGGTGGCTCCTCCACTGAGGCAGTTGCCCTCTGCAGCCTGCCGTCCGGTCCCAGCGGGCCTGGCGCTGCATGTTGGTCCGCCCCTCACGTGGCAGGAGCACCTCCAGAGGAGGCCCCGACCCAGATGCTAAGGTGATGCTCACGGATCCCTGGTAACCGGCCCACAGAGAGCAGAGAGTTCAAAGGAGGAGGTGCTGGAAAGAAGTTTGCAGGAGCTGCTCAGGAGCTGATGGCAAAGCCTGTAGGCTTGTCCCACAGATGTGGAAGCTGCTCTCGTGGGCTGTGTCCCACGAGAAGGGCAGTGGGGCAGTCCCATGGGGTTTCCACAGGAAGGTGAGCTTCCATTGTTCCGTGGCTGCCAGCATTCAACCCCCTGTCTGCCTCCCCGTCTCCCCACCCCTGCCGAGAATGGGGCCTCCACTGTGATTTCGTTTCCATGGCTGTTGTCTACATCTTGGCCCTCCCACGGCTGTGCTGTGCACAAGGCCTGCTCCCCGCGGGCCGGGGATTCAGTGCCCAGCCCAGGAGGCCAGCACGGGGCGGGGGGCGAGCATCGGGACTGGAAGCAGTGGGGACATGGGCATCCTTCTGCTGTGCAGCTGAGCAGCAAACACAAAAGGCCTGTTTGCAAATTTGGGTAGAGATAGTGGAGTACAAAGGGTGCAAAGAGGCCCTCCATTCCGTAGGTGGAGAGACTGACCCCAAAGCAAGGACAACAGGCTCCTGGCACACGGCCAGCCAGGGGCAGCATCAGATGGGAGACGCTGCTGAGGGCATTAGACAGCACACCCAGCCTTGAGGACTGGCTCAGCCACCTGCGGTACAGGCTTAGGAAATGATTAACCTCCCTCAGCCTCAGTTTTCTCAATCATGCTACCACCTGGGTCATATGCAATCATGTATGTGAAGCGCTTAGCAAAGTGTCTGGGATTGTATCATGCCCTCGATATCTGGCAACTATTTGGTGATGATGAAGATCATGAAGATGATGCAGATGATGATGCACATTGGAACCTAGCCCATTAGTACCAGAAGGAATCTGAAAGGACTTCCTGGCAGAGGTGGGCATAGCTTCTCTACTTATAAGCAGTGTCCCAGGTGCCAAGCCTGGCTTTGCTGGAACAGAGACCTTCAGGGATCCCTGTTCTGGCTCAGTACTCACCAGTCAGTGTTCATAACCCCTCTGCACTGTCCCACTGGGTGGTGGCCAACGGTGTACAAACCTCTCTCAGTAAGGGCGACTTACTTCATTGTAGGGGAACCCCTTGCATTTGGAGACAACTGTGGTTTGGACACAGTTCTTCAAACCAATATGAAACCAATTGGTGGACATTAGAGGGCCTTAGAGGGATCAGAGAGGGGAAGACCAGGTCTCCACTGTTCTCTGGGCCTCGATTTCTCCAGCTCAGAAATGGGGCCATGAATGGGTGCTCTAAGCATCTCTCCAAAAGGGACTGCTGTAGACACCCTTAATTTTCCAGGCTCCAAAAGTGAAAATTTAAAAGTTCTCTTGTTTCATTTCAACAGAATCTAATACCCATAAGTGTTGGACTCTGGAGATGACAACTTTCCCACCTCAGTTCCCTGCCCTAGTTTGCCTTTGTGTTTACAGTCAGGAGGGTGTCACCTGAAACCACTTTCATGACTTAGAGCTGATGAGAAGAAAGCAGAAGTTGCTCACCTGTAGAAAAGGCACCCAAGCCCTTGTGCTGTGGAAGGAAGGGTTGGAAGAGTTGGAATAGAAGGAAAGGATGGGAGAGCTGACTCATCTCGTGGCACAGGTAATGCCTGCTGTGGAGCTGGAAGCAGCTGAGTGGTGGTGGGCAGTCCCCAATCTGGCTGCAAGCTGCCATTGGCCTCAGCAAACCAGTATTCCCTGCCATGCTGTTGATATCATTAATTTAAAAGTTAGGCTTTGTAATGTTAATTGTAGTTGTCCATAGTAATCTGGAACTTACTGATTTTAGAATTACATAAGGGCCTACACTTGGTTTTATGATAGTACATATTTAAGCAATGGTACAATAAAAATTAGTCAAACCACCCTCTGTGCCCAGGGAGCGGCATACATACGACTTCCCTTTCAAAGGGGCCTGCACGGTTCTCGGGTTTGAGAAATGCATTTACAAGGGCCTGTGACTTTCAAGGTTTGTGAGTCACTGGAGAGCCATCAGGTCAATGGGGTCGTTATGACGTGTGTGTGTGTGTGTGTGTGTGTGTGTGTGTGTGTGCGTGTGCTCGCGCTTGGGTGGCGTCAGAATCCCTTGGCGGGCCTGTTAACATACAGAACACTGCCCATCCCCACGTTCTGATACAATCCATCTGGGATGCGCCCAAGAATGTGCATTCCAAACAGACCTCAGTCCATGCTGCGGTCCAGACCACACTAGGAGAGCAAGAAAATGTTTCCCAGTTACGCTCTTAACCCAAATAGCAGTGCAGGGCACAGACCCGGGAGGTGGGAGCAGAAGTGGTGGGGGAGGGAGGCTGCGAGGGTGTTCGGAAGGCGAGATCCCCAGGGTAAAGAAGGCGCCGAGCTGACACGGGGAGAAACAGCTCCTTCCTTTACTTGCAGTGCTGGCTGCACAGACCACAGCGAGCCCTGCGCTGCCGCTTCGCAGTGGCACCACGCTGAGCCCTACTACGCCCGGCGAGGCCGTATGCGAGTTACATCACGCTGAGTCCTACTACACAAGGTCACCGTCATGCTCACGCACAGGACAGCCGGGGTCACGGACGGGACACCAAGACCTACAGGCCCCCCCGCACACACCTGACAAGAAGCCAGCTAGGCCAGCCTCTGCCAGGCTCACCTCGGGATCCCAGGTCAACCCTTTGCCCCCGCTGGCCTCCATCCTTTGTACAAAGGGGGTTTGACAAGTCTGGTGACTTGAGTCCAGAGGCAAGCATAGCCCTGGAGCCCGGTGGTTTGATTTGTGAGACTTCATGTCCACGCAGGGAGAAACTCCACGGGGAGGGCAGTCGCCGTCTAGCTCCCTGCTTTGGGGAGGCAAGCTGGCAGCGACAAAACGGCACACTCCTACTTCAGATCCCATCTCTGCCATGTGACTTTGAAGAAGTGACTCACCTGCAAGGCGCCGTTTCCTCACCTTTAGAGCGGAGGTGCCCATCATCAGGTAAGGTCACCGCAAAGTCACTCTGGCGAGCGCCTGGAACTAGTGGGCGCTCTTAGCCAGGTCTGAGTGCTCCAGCCACACACGGCCTCGTTGGTCACTGGCCAGCTGACCATGGGCTCCTGGTCACCTTGGGAGGAGGGTGCTTATCGCAGTTCCACCGCCAAGGCCTTCCTCAGGGTAATCTGTCCCGGGTGATTCATCTCATGGGCTGGGTCCTTCCTCTCAGGCCTGAAATATCTCCCTCCCTTCACCATTCCTGGGTCAGGTCTGTGACCCCACCATGTGACTTCCTTCAGGACTGGCCCTGGAGCCCTGCCTGCCTGCCAGCCCTCCAGCCCCTGGCTAGTGACTCATTCTGGGCCTGACATATGAGGCAGGGCTCCGCTGGGGAGGAGGAAGCCGGCAGCTTGTGGCAGGAGAGAAAAGGTACGTCCCTGTGTCTAGCCCCCACCTTGGCCCAGCCACACTGGCCATGAGCAGGTGGGCTTCCGCTGCACCCCTGGTGCGACCTGGCCTGTGCATCACAGGCCCCACCTACCCAAGGGGGCTTCTGGGCTAGAGGCAGGCAGAAGGGTTGGCCAGCGTACTCCCAAAACTAACAGAAGCCACCTTTTTCTGGAGCCAAGGACAGCTCTTTGGAGAAAGCAGAGGTGTGGGCACACATGCCAGCTCCACTGTGGACTTGCTGTGTGATTCTAGCCAAGTGAGGCTACCTCTCTGGGTCCTAGTTTCCCTGGTTTTAAATAGAAAAGTACCTTCATCTCCAGTGGTAAGAACTGAATAAGGTGATACCAGTGTACTGATGGCTGGGCTCTGCCTCTGACCAGCTGAACCAGAGTCTCTGAGGAGTAGGTCCCAAGCATGGGGAGCAGCCAGGGAAAGAAACCACAGCTGTGGGGACTAAGAGCTAAAGCTCTGGACTAGACCCACCTGGGTTTGAATCTGGCTGTTCTGTAATTACAGAGCCACAGCTAGGCAACCTGCCTCCCTGAGCCTCCATTAGTGGTCCACAGGGGGCTTATCATACTGGTCTCAGTGCCGCTGTGAGAGCTGAGGACAGTAACAGGCATCCGGTGTTGTGCCCAGTGGCCCACGCGAGGCAGGCCCGTGTCCGTCCACCTCACCACTGTGCATGTAGCAGCCAGCTCTGTACAAACACCTGTCAATGAGCAGTGAGCTGATGTCATTATTGCAGGTTAAAAAGTGAAAGGTATCCCTTGTCATGAGGATAGAGTCTGTGTCTTTAAAAACTACGTTTCCCAGTAGCATCTGCAGCTGCGAGTGGCCCTGCCTCTCTTCTGGCCCCTGAGAAGTGGGTGGAAGTCACGGTGTCCTCTGCCCCTTGCTCTGGCTGCCATTTCAAGAGGGGTGGAGAATGGAAAACAGGAGGGTCCTGGGCGGGCGGGACGGGTGAGCTGCCCACCTCTGGGCTTGGTTCGTTTTTTTTCCAAGTGAAAGAAAAATAAATTTCTCATGGTTTAGGCCCCAGGCTGGGAATTTGGGTTTCTAGTAGAAGGAAAACAGATGCTTTGGGCTTTCCTATTGTCCCGCTTTCTGTACGCAGCCCTCAGCCTCCAGGTAAACCTAGGACAAGAGGACCAAGCAGCCTGCCACTAATTCCCTCCAGTGGGTGAAGAAAGGGGGGGGGGGGTTCCTACAGAAGGTTATCAGGGTGCTCTGATCATAAACTCTTAACTGGGCAGGTCGGTGGGGAATCACACCCCATGCCTGACACTTCTTTAGTGAAAGCTTTTATCTTTGCCTTAAGCAAGTCCTGTCCACTGTTTCTGTGCTTCCAGGTCAATACACCTTTGAGATAAGTCATAACCACCCTCAAGAGAGCAGATAATATTGTTAACTCCCCTGTAACCCAATTCGTTTTACTTTCCGACTTGTAACCTTCCTCGTTCCAAATGCATAAAAGCTGCAAAACTTACTTTCTGGGGCATCTGAGATCTTGCCCCTCAGCATGTCCTCAGTTTGGCTCCAACAAACTCATAAACATTCTCTACAGGCGTGGGCATTTCTTGAGGAGACAAAAGCCAAAAAATTATTATTTTCCAAAAAATTATTATTTTCCAAAAAATTATTACACCTATTTCTGTAGGGTTTTCTGAGCATTGACTGAGATGATCAGGAAAGTGCCTGTCATAGTGAAGCCATGAGACTTCTGAGAGGGCCCCAAGACTCATGCCCTACACGCTGCTCCCACCTGGAAGGGCCTCCCTCTCCCTTTGGCAAATTTCTCTTAATCCTTCATACCCTAACTCCAACGTGAAGAGTTTCCTGACACCTGTGTCCTGACGACACAGTCTGAGCAGTGACACAGAAGGGGTTGTAGTGCCTTCATTCAGTAGCCGTGTCCAAGGGTGAGAGCTTACAGAGTAAGAGGTTTTCGGTACCAAGACCACTTGAGACAGCCCAGCTCCTGCTTTCCTTACCCTTGTCTTCAGGTTCTTCTAATTCCACTATTTCAACACTGTTTGTACTTAAATTAGTAAGGTCAGTTTCTGCTCATCCAGCCTTGAGCTCTAAGCTACTCACAGTTTATGGAATGAATCTCAGTTGCACTGGGGGTCAGTATCAGAGGCCACCTTTCTCCTCACCAACCCTTTGAGGAACAAGGGATGGGACTGAGACCCCCTGGACCAGAGGGCAGGGCGAGCACAAAGAGGTCCTGCTGACCAAGTTGCTATGTCCGTCTTAGGGACAGGCAACTGGGCTCGCTGCCTCTGAGCAATCTGCTCAAAGCTACACAGCTAGGGGAAAGCAGAGGACCAGGTGTTCTACCTGCCCTAGGGTTAGTCCTATGTGCTGGGGGGATGCAGGCCAGGGCTCTCTCCCTCTGGTCATCCGGCTCTCCTCTGTGTCCACACACCACCCAGCACAGATGGCTCAACAAGACTCACTGGCTCCCTAGTCCTGCCATGAGCCATGGGAGAGTGGGATTTATCAGCAGCCTCATTTTGCAGATGGAGAGACTTGAGACTCAGAGGTGAGAGGCCTGCCCCAAGGTCATCCAGTTGCCATGTGGGGGGCCTGGACTTGATGCCAAGTTCATGATGATCCATAACCCCGGTTCCTCCCTCAGCCCCGCAGCCTAGTGGCCTGGCTGGATGGAAATCCTGGGGGACTTCTGTGGGGTTGTGTGGGACAGACTCCCCCAGAGTGCCCGGTTGGTGAGGGATTGGCAGGTGCACAAGTGCTTCTTGGGTGACTGAAGGCAGGAGCCAGGAGGGCTGGTGGAGCCACAGCCTCACCTGTAGGGTTAGGGATTAGGGTTAGAGGTTAGGGGTTAGGGTTAGGGTTAGAGGTTAGGGGTTAGGGTTACAGGTTAGGGTTAGGGGTTAGGGTTAGTGTTAGGGGTTAGGGTTAGGGATAGAGGTTAGGGTTAGCTTTAGGGTTAGGGTTAGAGGCCTGGCTGGACCAGCTAATGGCTCCAGGTGGCTAGGCAGGCTGAGCATGTGAATCCTCGTTCCAACAGTTGAAAGGGGTCAAAAAGGGTTAGGGTTAGGGTTAGGGGTTAGGGCTAGGCTTAGGCTTAAGGTAAAGTGTTAGGGTTAGGGTTAGGATTAGGATTAGGGTTAGAGGCCTGGCGGGACCAGCTAATGGCTCCATGGGGCAAGGCAGGTCGAGCATGTGAATCCACGTTGTTCCACCAGCTGAAAGGGGTCACGAAGGTGGGCGAAGCAGAGCCAAGTGGACGACTGGCCCACGTGGAGCTGTGCGGGTGGGCATAGACAAATGGGCTTGAGCAAAGCCAGCTCCTGGACTGAGCAGGTCCAGCCAGTGGTGCTGGTGACAGGAAGGAGGCCACATGGGCTGGGCCTCATGGAGGCTGTGGGAGTGTGTAAAGGTAGGCTGATCTGGAAATCCATCATCTGCAGACCCCACCTTTCCATGACTCCAGGAAAGCAGGGAGCTGTGGTTTCCTGTCTGTGAAGTAAACTTGGAGAGAACTGTTTACTTTGGGGGCCTCAGCTCCCCCATTTGTAAATTTAGGGCAATAGAGGGAGGCAAAAGACCCTGGTATGTGCAGCCTCTCTGAAGCCCTCCCCCTGGTGGGATGATACAGGCTTTTCATATTTTCTAGTGGGATTGGATGCTACCTCTCTCTCTCTTTGGGAGGGGTTCTGGGGAATGTCACTTGAAAGACTGTTTTTCTAGGACAATAATTGTCCCTGGCTCCTCCTGTGACGGCTGCTGTAACCTGGAGGTCCAGGGAGGGGGAGTGTGACACTCTGACTCCCAGTTAAGCCTGGTCTGTCCTGAAGTCCAGCATTTTCACGTGAAACAGGAAGGGCCTTCTGGGGCCTGAGCAGTGAAGGGCCCTGGGGAAGGAGGGCGACCTCATGAGCCCCATTGTTTTCTGCGGGAACGTGGGGAGCCAGATGCCTGCCCCAGGCTGGCACAAAGCCCAGAGCCACTTCCTCATTCCCAAAAAGGCACTTTGGGGATCAATGGGGTAGAGGATCTGTATTTTGACAGCATTATTGTGTAATATTTTATATAGTAAAATATGCTCTTTTCATTTTAAATAAAAACTATTATGTAGTAGGCACTGTTGTAGGCAGGAGGGATGCCAACATGAACAAGTAAGCCAACAGCTGTGCGTTTGTTCTAGCAGGAGGCGGCTGCGGCCCGAGAATGCCGCCCTAAGCAGCTGTAGGCACGCTGACCTCCTAGGCATTGGATCCCTTCTCCCGGGCTCTCCCGGTCCAGGCCATGGCTGGATTGCTCTAAACCACACACCTGGCCATGTCCCTTAGGTGCTGACACGAGGTGAAGGCCTCCTTCAGGAGCTGCTCCCAGCCTGCTTCTCTGCTGCACCTCTCTTCCCTCCCCACCCCTCACCCTTCCAGAGGACGGTACCTTGACCCCTGCTCTACGCACGCACGTTCACCACGAGATGGCAGCGGAACTGTGCTCAAGGCTCCTCTGGTGACGCTGAGGGCTGGCCACCTGTAAACTGGCTCGATTGCCTCTTGGACCTTTTAGAAAACCCCTTACAACTTCTTCATAAGCAGCCTGTCTATTTTCATACAGCTCTCGGTGAATTTTATGTATCTTAATTTTCCAGATATAAACAGGAATGAGAGTAATGTTATGAAATTTGCCTACCCAGTGTTAGAGTTTCATCACCTAAGCTGCATAATTCAGGAACCACATCAGGGTCCAAATCCACCCACAGACTGTTTCTACAACCTTTGTTGCCTGGCTGCATTAGGGATGTTGGCCAAAGTCAGGGATATTCCCTTCTCTTTCTCAGGCTCTGTTTTTCATAAGCTAGGAAACAATTCAATTTGAAGGATTTTCCCCAAAGTGCTAATTATTTTCCACTGAAGCAGCATTAGGTAAAAATCAGATATTACTTGTACTGGTTTCTCGGCTTAGGAGGGGACACAAAATGGATTTTCATCTGATGTCAAAAAGTGGTCATGGCTTGGTCTCTGCTGCCAGGTTACTAGAGGAAATGCCACCCTTTTACAGATGACTTTTCACCAAAGAAAGTCCAATAGAGTGGGGGGAAAATGAGCATGATAGAAAGAGTTCTTATTTTATTTTACCTTTAACATTTCTATTTCTGCTCATGTTGTGTAATGCCCATAACAGATCTCTGTTGTGTTCCTCGGGCCTGTGTTCTGCGCAGGGCACAGCCAGGAGTCTTGTCAGATAGTCCCAAGACCTTCTGGCCCAAGTGAAATCCATGGAACTTAGTAGTATCTCTTGGAGAGTTTTGTCTTTCTCTTCCTCTTTGCCTCATTTCTTCATTTATGAAATTGTGCTTATAATCCCCATTTCAAGGGGTTGTGAGAATTCAGTAAGATCCTGCACGAGAAAAGGCATTGGAAGTTGTGGTGTTGGGGGCAGGTAGACCAGGCTGCTGTTAGAACACACAGCACCTTTGGGCACATTACAAAAGGGCACCGCTTTCCCCTGGCAGACCCAAATCTGTGCCAGGGGGCACGGCTTGGTGAGTGAGCATGACTGGGTTTCTGCCCGCTTCCCTCTTGGCAAGGCGCTCCAGGACAGTCTACACAGTGGTCGCGGTCGCCCAGAGGGCTCTGCCCTGGGTGCCTCTCTCATACACACCCTGTGTTTTCCCAAACTGAAGCCCGCAGTGCCTCGAGAGTAAGGGGTCACCTCACCCCTCTCTGCCCTTGCATATGTGGCCCCCACTGCCTCGCACGTCCCTTCCCTCACTCTTGGTGTCTCACTGGACTGCTTGCTCATGAAGATGTCCCTTAGCAAGTCGCTAAGTCTGCCCCCTCCTGACGCTCTGGGCCCACTCCCACGCTGGCCCTGATGCAATCTCCGTTCTGTTCTGCTCCTCTGCTACCTCGGGGAAAACATAAAGACTGAGACCCAGAGAGTGGGCTCCCTTGTACCCTGGGCACGTCTCCCTTCAGCGTGTGAGCTCGTTAGCACAGCGCGTTCCTTGTACAGAGCGGTCCCTCTGAGGAGCTGCCGGACTGCGGGCCGCTCAAGGCCGGGAACAGGACCCGTTTCCCCCGGGGCCGCTTCGCACCAGCCCAGCGCCCCCGGGACTGGTTCTGGTAAGTATCTGTTGACTGATTCACTGACTGTCTCAAGTTTGCATCCTGTCCTATCTGAACCTCGGTCATGAAGACCAGGGAACCAAGGAGGTGAGCAAGGGAAGGGCGGCTGGAGGATGGACATGGTTTTCCAGGAACAAGAGGAGGGGAGTGCAAAGATTGTCTTTTAAATTTGTCATCGGCACCTGAAATTGACACCCTCCTTAGCCTTGTGAAAATGGAAACATGGATTAGGCGGACGCCCACCTTGCCTGATGTCCTGGCTCAGGCGCCGTCACGGAGGGATCTACTGTTCAGATGGATCAGTCTCTACGTGGACTTTTTGTATGTGTCTAGTAGAATACATGCTAGCTACGGTGCCATAAAAAGCCACCAAATATCAGTTGCTTAACAAGAAAGTTTATTTCTCACTCACTGCACAGCGTGGTCTGGCTGGGAGGTGACTCTGGAAGGTTTTTGGGGTCTGAACTTGTGACGCGGCCAACTCCCTGATCCCTGCTTCTAGCCTGTGACAGGAAGACTGAGTGGGACCCTTGGGTTAGGCTTGAGGCAGCACACACTGCTTCCTTCTGTGAATCAAAATATCTGAAAGAGTCACTAATATCAGGGGGGCCTGGTAGAGACTCAGGAGGTCAGCAGGGAAGTCAGATTTACGCACATTTGCACCCAGCTGGGGTGTGGACTTTCGGACTCTCGTGCTTGCTACAAACTTACATTCTGGAACTCGCCCCTCGTATTTCTGTGATAACACTTACCTCAGAGTTTCATCATCCGGACTTAACCAACCCTTTTTGAATTGGCCATCACACCATGTTAAGCAGCTCATATGAAGAGCGTCCTTTGTTCCAGCTTGCAATTTTTGCCTCTATAAGCTCTGACTTTCTTTGTTCCCCTGGAGCACAATTTGGGTTGCTGCCTGAAACTGTGTCTCCCAGCTGTAGCTTCTTTTGCTCATATAAGTGCTTTTTATTCTTTATAACAGTCTAAAGGCAGTTTTGATTCACAGTAGTGGTGGCAGCAGTGGGATCCAGACTGACCATCCTCTCATTCCCACTGCTGCCATGGGTTCCTGCAGGACACCTGCAAGAGACCAGTGCTCTCCACCGCCTTCTCTGGTGGTCCTGGCTTCGGTGGTAAGGCCTCCAGGATCCAAACCTCCCTCCTTGGTCAAGGCTCTGACCTTTATTTGAGCATTCCTTCCCTCCCTCCCTCCCTCCCTCCCTCCCTCCCTCCCTCCCTCCCTCCCTCCCTTCTTCCCTCCCTCCCTCCCTCCCTCCCTTCTTCCTTCCTCTGCTAGCTTCCATCTCCTTTTGTTTCCAATTGGAGATTTGGGTTTCGGTTTTTCTGTCTCCTCTTGTCTCCACAGAGCACCTCGGGGAAGGGACCCTTCATCCAGGTTCAAGTTTAGTCCGTACAGCTCCTCAGACCTTGTCCACAAGACTCAGGCTTGATCTGTACAGTTCTCGGGACCTGTCCATAGGTTTGTGAGGACATTCACACTAGGGCACATGTGGGGATGCCTTCATCAGGAGGGTGCGGACGGGCGGCCGTGCCCTGAGCTCCCCCTGCTGCCCAGCCGCCCTTCTATGCTCCCCTGGGGTGACTCACAGCTACACCGGCCGTCAGGGGGAGTTTCTGACCTCCCAAAGCTTGCTTTTCTCAGAACTAAATTGGAAAGCCAGGTCTCTAAAACAAAACAAACTGAATGATATACCTATTTTAAGTGGTACCTTGAGGCTTCCAAGCGTATTCAGGATTCTAAATTAATCAAAACAAACAAACAAACAGTTGAAAAAAGTCAAATTCTTTCTAGGCCTCTCCTTCCCTCGGTACTCGTCTCGTCTCCCGGCGCGGGCAGGACGCGGAGCTCAGGCTCCTCCAGCGCCAGCTTCTCTCCCTCCCAGGAAAACCTGCCCCTTAAGACCCAGGCCTTCGGAGGCTGGTTTCTTTGTGTTCTGAGGTCTCCAACTTACATTGTGCACATAAGTCCACCTTAAGGGGCACCCTCTCTTTTAAAGAGAGGATCCCAAACCTCTCAGAGACAATGAAATGAATGATTTTATTGATTCAGAAACTTCTAGAAGACAGGTTAACTTTAAAAAGTTTTCAAAAAATTCTTACAGCATATAAAAAATTAAGCCATCTGAAAAATTAACTTTAATTTAGTCCATTAGCCAGAAACATAATTTGGATCCAATTATTCTTTTGAGTTTTGCATTACAGCCTGAGACACAAGAGCTAATGGCTATAAACTATAAGCTGTGAGGTCTCTTCCTCTATCTGTTTATGTATGTTCTGTGTGTACGGTATTTGCCTACCTCTGGCTGTATGGCCAGGATTAACTTGTAAACACAAAATTAGATTGTAAAGGAGCCCTATTCAAGTGGCTTAAAAACAAACGAGTTTATGTGAATTAAAAATATATAATGGAAATTAACCCAAATGCTCCGCAAGTGTACACAATCTAGGATTAATCTTTACTAAATAAAAGCCAGCCTGAGGCTGCTGGTTTAATTAAAACAGGCAGTCTTTCGAGTATCAGAACTATAAAATAATGCAAACATAGCACCCTCATTCTACCCGGGTTTAACAGTCAAGTAAGTTCACATCATCTCCGTCACAAAAATAAGATAGTGGTCAATCACGCTCCAGTCTCGTGAAATCTTCAGAGTGATGTAAGTGTGATTGTTAAAAACAAGTAGTTTCACTACAGGTAAATGCGATAAGAGTTTCTGAGTGAACTTTTAAAGTAAATCGTTTTCCAAAATCCTTGGTTACTTGAATCCTTAAGGTCCCCTAAGTTAAATGATTAATTAAATTAAACTTTAAAGAGGAGCTTGGATTAGGAAAGGACATGCGGCTGCCCACTACTCCGCTGTCTTTGGGAGAAGACGAGGCGGGGAAGCAAATGGTGAGCTGGGCACCATGGTGCCATTTTGCGAGGCCAGAGGGCTCAGGGGGCCCCTTCGCAGGCACAGAAAGGCGCGGTGATGATTTCATGTATCCTCATTGAACAGAGCCATTCCTCTGTCACAGGACTGTAGCCACTAAAATATTTCCAGGAGAGTTTTCCTGCTTAGAGACTCCCCACAGGCTCCATCGTGACTGGGAACCCATTTTACGGGGTAAATTCTGTGCCAGGTATGTGAGATTTGAACAATATCACGGCATCTGCATCGTGCCGATCGCCTTCGATCTCCCCGGATTTACAAAACAGACGAGTGGGACCATTGAGACTCAGCTGGGAAAACTTGTTGAATCCAAATCTGCCTCAGCCTGAAGCTCTTCACTTGGGTTTGCTTAACCCACGTTCTGCTCCTTCTGGTAAACGCCGATCGCCTCCTGCTGGAATCCCACTGACACGCCCGCGGACCAGCAGGGAACGCACCAGCCCGAAGCGCAGAGCTCCCCAAACTTTAAGCAAGGCCCAGTGGCAAAGACAAAATGAGCAAAACTTAGTGCTCAGTACGTGAATCTCTGTAACCAGCAGGGTCTTTTTTAAAAATTTATTTTTCAATTACAGTTGACATAAGAGCACTATACTGTATTAGTTTTAGGTGCACAGCAAAGTGATTGGAATGTGTATAACTAGTGAAATGATCACCCGGCTAAGTCTAGTATCCATCTGGCACCGTACGTACTTATTGCAATATCAGTGACTATATTTCCTATGTTTATTTTATGTCCCCATGACTGTTTTCATAACTACCAATTTGTACTCCTTCACCCCTTCACCTTTTAACACAGCCCCTAAACCACCCTCCCATCTAGCAACCATTAATTTGTTCTCCACAGCTATGAGTTGTTTCTGTTTGGTTTATATATTTTTTTTAGACTCCACATGTAAGTGAAATCATATGGTATTTGTCTCTCTCTCTCTGACCTATTTCACTTAGCATAATGCCCTCTAGGTCCATCCACGTTGTCACAAATGGTAAGATTTCATTCATTCTTTATGACGGAGTAATATTCCACCGTGTACATGTACCACAGCTTCTTTATCCACTCATCTACCCGTGGCCACTTAGGTTGCTTCCATATCTTGGCTGCAATAAATATAGGAGTGCATATATCTTTTCAAATTAGTGTTTTGAATTTCTTCACATAAATGCTCGGAAGTGGAATTGCTGGGTCATAGATAGTTCTGTTTTTGATTTTTTGAGGAACTGCCACACAGTTTTCCATTGTGGCTCACCATTTTATAACCCCACCAACAGTGCATGAGGGTTCCCTTTTCTCCACACCCTCACAACACTTGTGGTTGTTGATTTATTGATGTAGCCATTCTGACAGGTGTGAGGTGACATCTTATTGTGGGTTAAATTTGCACCTCTCTGATGATTATTGATATTGAGCATCTTTTCATATGCCTGTTGACCATCTGTATGTCCTCTTCGCAGAAATGTCTATTCAGGTCCTCTGCCCATATTTAAACCTCATTGTTTTGGGGTTTTTTGGTGTTAAGTTGTATGAGTTCCTTATATATTTTTGATATTAATCCTTTATTGGATGTATCATTGGTGAATATCTTCTCCCATTCAGTAGGTTGTCTTTCCGCTTTGTTGATGGTTTCTTTCACTGTGCAAAAACTTTTTAGATTGATGTAGTACCATTTATTTATTTTTTTCCCCTTACCCAAGGAGACATATTGGAAAAAATCTTGCTAAAAGAAATGTCAGAGTTTACTTCCTATGTTTTCTTCTACAAGTTTTATGGTTTCTGGTCTTAACATTGAAGTCTTTAACCCATTTTGAGTTTGTCTTTCTATATGGTGTAAGAAAGTGGGGTAGTTTCATTTTTTTGCATGTATCTGTCCAGTTTTCTCAATACCACTTACTGAAGGGGCTGTCTTTATCCCATTGTATATTCTTGCCTTTTTCATAGATTAATTGACCATATAAGTGTGGGTTTATTTCTGGGCTCTCTAATCTGTTCCATTGATCTGTTTTTATGCTAGTACCATGATGTTTAAATTACTATAGTCTTGTAGTGTAGTTTTATATCAGGTAGTGTGTTCCTCCAACTCTCTTTCCTTTTTCTCAAGATCGCTTTTGTCTATTCAGTCTTTTGTGGTTTCATAAAAAGTTTAGGAGTATTTGTTCTAGTTCTGTGAGAAATGCTGTGCTGAATCTATAGATTGCTTTGGGTAGTAAGGACATTTAAACAATGTTAATTCTTCCAATCCATGAACATGGTATATTCTTTTATTTACTTGTACCATCTTCAATTTCTTTCTTCAGTGTCTTATAATTTCCCAAGTACAGTTCTCTTACCTTCTTGGTTAAATTTATTCCTAGGAATTTTATTTTTTGATGCAATTATAAATAGGATTGTTTTAATTTCTCTTTCTGATAGTTTGTTATTGGCATATATAAAAATGCCACCAATTTTTGAATATTAACTTTGTATCCTGCTGCTTTCCTGAATTTATTCATCAGTTCTAGTAGTTTTTTGGTGGACTTTTTAGGGTTCTCTATACATGCCATCTGCAAATAATGACAATTTTACTTCTTCCTTTCCAATTTGATGACATTTACTTACTTATTTATTTATGTATTGATATCTGATGGCTGAGGCTATGTCTTCCAGCACTATGTTGAATACAAGTGGTAAAAGTGGACATCCCTGTCTTGTTCCTGATCAGAAGGAAAATGCTTTTAGCTTTTCATTGTTGAGTATGATATTAGCTGTAGATTTGTCATATATGGCATTTATTATGTTTTCTGACAGTTTTTTTTTTTTAAGATAAGAATTCTTTTTTACTGATTTTTTAATTGATTTTTTTTTTTTTAATATATCTATTGATTTCAGAGAGAGGAAAGGAGAGAGAGAGAGATAGAAACATCAATGATGAGAGAGTCATTGATCGAGCCCGCAACCTGGGCATGTGCCCTGACCAGGAATCAAACCCCGATCGCCTGGATCCTAGGTCGACGCTCAACTGCTGAGCCATGCCCAGCTGGGCTAATTGATTTTTAGAGAGAGAGAAAGGTAGAGGGAGAGAGAGAAACATCTATGTGAGAGGGAAACATCAATAGGCTGCTTCCTGCATGCCCCCTACTGGGGATTAAGCCCAAAACCTGGGCATGTGCCTTGACCGGGAATTGAAACTGCAACCCCTTGTTGCATGGGACAATGCTCCAGCCAACTGAGCCACATTGGCCAGGGCTGCTGACAGTTGTGTATATGTGTGTGTTTTATCATAAATGGATGCTAGATTTTGCCAAATGCTTTTCTGCATCTATTGATATCATTATATGATTTTTATCTTTCATTTTGTTTATGTGGTGTATCACATTGACTTGCAGATATTAGACCAACTATACCAGGAATAAATCCCACTTGATTATGGTGTATGATTCTTTTCATGTATTGCTGAATGAAGTTTGCTAGCATTTTGTTGAGGACTTTTCCATCTACATTCATCAGGGATATTGGCCTATGCTCTTTTTTTTTTTACTGTAAAGTCTTTGTATATAATAAGCTTGGGTGCCTTCCCTCTGGAATGGTTTGAGAAGAATAGGTTTCTATTGTTCCTGGAATGTTTGGTAAAATTCACCCGTGAAGCCCTCTGCCAAGGACTTCTGTTTGTTGGGAAGTTGTTGTTTTTTAATTTATTCAATTCTGCTAGTATATTTTGGTCTGTTCAGATTTTCTGATTCTTCTTGACTCAGTCTTGGAAGATTGTATGTGTCCAGGAATTTATCTATTTCTTCCAGGTTGTCCAATTTGTTGGCATATAATTGTTTATAATATTTTCTTATAATCCTTTGTATTTCTGTGGTATCAGTTGTAACTTCTCATTTCTGATTTTATTTATTTGGGTCCTCTCTCTTATATTTTAGTGAGTCTGGTTAAAGTTTTATGAATTGTATTTATCTTTTCAAAGAACTAGCTCTTTGTTTTATTGATCTTTTTGTATTTTTTAAACTCTATTTCATTTATTTCCACTCCGATCTTCATGATTTCCTTCTTTCTACTCATGGTGGGCTTTGCGTGTTCTTTTCCTAGTTCCTCTAGTGTAACGTTAGACTGAGATTTATCTTGTTTCTTGAGGTAGGCCTTTACTGCTATGAGCTTCCACCTTAAAACTATTGTGCCTGTGTCTCATAGATTCCGGGTCATTTTGTTTTCATTTTTATTTGATTTAAGGTATCTTTTGACTTCTTCCTTGGTTTTGTTAATCCATTAACTGTTTCGTAACATGGTATTTAGCCTTCATGTGCTTGTGTATTTTTCTGTTTTCTTCTTGTAATTGATTTCTACTTTCATACAATTGTGATCAGAGAAGATGCTTGGTATGGTTTTAATCTTTTTAAATTTATTGAAACTTGTTTTGTTTTTTGGCCTACCATGTGGTCTATCCTGGAAAATGTTCCCTGTGTGCTTGAAAACAATGTATATTCTGCTGCATTGGGGTGAAATGTTCTAAAAATATTAAATAAATTCATCTGGTCTAATGTGTCATTTAAGGCCAGCTGCTGTTTCCTTGTTCATTTTCTGTCTTTTTAAAAATTTATTTATTTGAATTTATCTTTATTGTTGAAAGTATTACAGAAGTCCCCCTTACCCCCCATTGATTCCCTCCCCCCCGAATCTGCCCCAACCACAGGCCTTCCCCACACTATTGTCTGTGTCCATGGGTTATGCATACATGCATATAAGTTCTTAGGTTAATCTCTCCCCACCCACCCCCTCCTTCCCTCTGAGATCCCTCAGTCTGTTCCGTGCTTCTACGTCTCTGGATCTGTTTTGCTCATCAGTTATTTTGTTCATTAGATTCTACATAAGAGATCATGTGATACTTGTCTTTCTCTGACTGGCTTATTTCACTTAGCATAATACTCTCCTGTTCCATCCATGCTGTCCCAAAGAGTAAGAGATCCTTCCTTTTTACAGCTGCATAGTATTCCATGGTATAAATGTCTCTCAGCTTTTTTATGCACTCATCTACTGATGGGCACTTGGGCTGTTTCCAGATCTTAGCTATTGTAAACTGTGCTGCTATGAACATAGGGGTCCATAAGTTCTTTCTCATAAGTGTTTCAGGATTCTTAGGATATATTCCTAGACGTGGGATCACTGGGTCAAAAGGCAGTTCCATTTTTAATTTTTTGAGGAAACTCCATATTGCTTTCCATATTGGCTGCACCAGTCAGCATTCCCACCAGCAGTGTCCTAGGGTCCCCTTTTCTCCACACCCTCGCCAGCACCTGTCCTTTGTTGATTTGTTGATGGAGCCATTCTGACAGTTGTGAGGTGATACCACATTGTGCTTTTAATTTGCATCTCTCTGATAATTAGTGGCTGAGCATTTTTTCATGTCCCTTGGCCATCTGACCTCTTTGGAGAAGTGTCTAGTTAGGTCCTTTGCCTAACTGGATTGTCTTCCTTTTGTTAAGTTGTATGAGTTCCTTATTTATTTGCATACTAACCCTTTATCAGATGTGTCTTTGGCAAATATGTTCTCCCATATAGTGGGCTCCCTTTTCAATTTGTTTATGGTTTCTTTTACTGTGCAGAAGTTTTTTAGTTTGACGTAGTCCCATTTGTTTATTTTCTCCTTTGTTTCTCTTACCCTTGGAGATGTATCGGCAAACATAATGCTACAAGAGATGTCTGAGATTTTGTTGCCTACATTTTCTTCTAGGCTTTTTATGGTTTCACAACTTACATTTAAGTCTTTTATTTATTTTGAGTTTATTCTTGTGTATGGTGTAAGTTGGGGGTCTAGTTTCATTTTTTTGCATGTACCTGTCCAATTTTCCCAAAAGCATTTACTGAAGAGACTGTCTTTACTCCATTGTATGTTCCTGAATCCTCTGTAAAATATTAATTGATTGTAATGGCTTGGGTTGATTTCTGGGTTCTCTGTTCTGTTCCATTGATCTATATGCCTGTCCTTGTGTCAGTACCAGGCTGTTTTGATTACATGGCTTTGTAGTATAACTTGGTATCTGGTATTGTGACCCCTCCAACTTTGTTCTTCTTTCTCAAGATTCCTGCAGCTATTTGGAGTCTTTTTTGGTTCCATATAAATTTTTGGAGTATTTGTTCTAGATCTGTGAAATATGCAGTTGGTATTTTAATAGGGATCGCATTGAATCTATAGATTGCTTTGGGTAGTATGGACATTTTAATGATGTTAATTCTTCCAATCCATGAGCCTGGTATATTCTTCCACTTGTTTATATCTTCCTCTATTTCTTTCTTCAATATCCTGTAGTTTTCTGAGTACAAGTCTTTTACCTCCTTGGTTAAGTTTATTCCTAAGCATTTTTTTTTTTTCTTCCAGTGGTAAGTGGGATTGTTTTTTAGTTTCTCTGAGAGTTCATTATTGGTGTATAAAAATGCCATTGATTTCTGGGTGTTAATTTTGTAACCTGCTACCTTGCCAAATTCATTTATTAAATCTAGTAGTTTTTTGGCGGAGTCTTTAGGGTTCTCTATGTGCAATATCATGTCATCTGCAGATAATGACAGTTTAGTTTCCTCCTTTCCAATTTGGATGTCTTTTATGTTTTCTTCTTGTCTGATCACTGTGGCTAGGACTTCCAGTACTATGTTGAATAAAAGTGGTGAAAGTGGACACCCCTGTCTTGTTCCTGTTCTTAGGGGAAATGGTTTTAATTTTTGCCCATTGAGTATGATGTTGACTGTAACTTTGTCATATATGGCCTTTATTATGTTGAGGTATGATCCCTCTATTCCCACTTTGCTGAGAGTTTTTAGCAAAAATGGGTGTTGGATTTTGTTGAATTCTTTTTCTGTGTCTATTGATATGATCATGTGATTTTTGTCTTTCAATTTATGTGATGTATCACATTTATTGATTTGCAAATATTATACCAGCCTTGCATCTCTGGAATAAATCCCACTTGGCCATGATGTATATAATCTTTTTAGTATATTGCTGGAGTTGCTAATATTTTGTTGAGTATTTTAGCATCCATGTTCACCAGAGATACTGGCCTGTCTCTTTCTTTGTAGTGTCGTTATCTGGTTTTAGAATTAGGATAATGCTGGCCTCATAAAAAGAGCTTGGAAGTGTTCCTTCCTCTTGGAGTTTTTGGAAGTGTTCGAGGAGGACAGGTGTTAGTTCTTCTTTGAGCGTTTGGTTAAACTGCCCTGTGAAGCCATCTGGGCCAGGGCTTTTGTGTGCTGGGAGTTTTTTTGGTTACTGTTTCAATTTCATCAGCTGTTATTAGTCCATTCAGGTTTTCTAATTCTTCCTGACTCAACTTTGGAAGATTGTATTTTCCTAGTAATTTGTGCATTTCGTCCACATTGTCCAGCTTGGTGGCATATAGTTGTCCATAGTGTTTTCTTACAATCGTCGTATTTCTGTGGTGTCAGATGTTATTTCACCTCTTTCATTTCTGATTTTACTTATTTGAGTCCTCTCTCTTTGTTTCTTGATGAATCTGGTGAAAGGTTCTTCAATCTTGTTTATCTTTTAAAAAACCAGCTCTTGGTTTCATTGATCTTTTGTACTGTTTTTGTCTCTATGTCATTTATTTCCGCTCTGATCTTTATTTTTTCCATCCTTCTACTTACTCTGGGGTTTTCTTCTTGTTCTGAGTCATTAAGTTGTAGGGTTAGATAGTTTATTAGAAGTTTTTCTTATTTTTTGAGGTAGGCCTGTTGTGCTATGAACTTCCCTCTCAGGACTGCTTTCATTGTGTCCCATAGATTTGGGGTTGTTCTGTGTTTTCATTTGTTTCCAGGAAGTATTTTATTTCTTCCTTGATCTCATTGATAACCCATTCATTGCTTAATAATATGCTCTTTAGCTTTCATGTGTTGAATGTTTTTTAGTGTTTTTACTGTAGTTGATTTCTAATTTAATGCCATTGTGATCTGAGAAGATGCTTAAGATGATTTCAATCTTTAACTTGTAGAAACTTGTTTTGTGTCCTAAGATGTAGTCTATCTTTGAGAATGTCCCATGTGCACTTGAGGAGAATGTATATTCTGCAGCTTTGGGGTGGAATGTTCTGTAAATGTCAATTAAATCCATCTGATCTAGTGTGTCATTTAGGGTCACTGTTTCCTTGATTTTTTTAGCTATCCAGTGAGGCCAGTGGGCATTAAATTCCCCTACTATGACTGTACTGCTGTTGATCTCTCCCCGAAAGTCCTCCAGAAGTTTTTTTTTGTTCTTTGTGTTTTTAAAAAAAATAAATTTAGATGCTCCTATGTTGGGTGCCTATATGTTTATCAGAGTTATATCCTCTGTTGGATCAAGCCCATTAGTATTATGTAGTGACCTTTCTTGTCTCTCATTATGGTCTTCATTTTGAAGCCTATTTTGTCAGATATGAGTATTGCTACCCCAGCTTTTTTTTCATTTCCATTTGCATGAAAATTTTTTCCAGCCCTCATCCTGTGTGAGTCTCTTGTTCTGAAGTGGGTCTCTTGTAGACTACATATATTTGGGTCATGTTTTCTTATCCAGTCAGTTACCCTATATCTTTTGATTGAAGATTTAATCCATTTACATTTAAGGTAATAATTGATAGATACTTATCTATTGCCATTTTAATTCTTTATGCCTATGTTTCTCTCTCTATATATTTCTACTTCTTATTACAGCAGTTCCTTTAACATTTCTTGCAATGCTGGTTTGGTGGTGATAAACTCCTTTAGCCTTTTTTGTCTGGGGAACTCTTTATTTCACCATCTATTTTGAATGATAGCCTTGCTGGATAGAGTAGTCTTGGTTTCAGATCCTGGTTTTGCATTATCTTGAATACTTCATGCCATTTCCTTCTGGCGTATAGTTTCTGATGAGAAGTCAGCTGACAGCCTTATGGGAGCTCCTTTGTAGGTAACAGATTGCTTTCCTCTTGCTGCCTTTAAGATTCTCTGTCTTGAATTTTTGGCATTTTAATTATGATGTGTCTGGGTGTGGGCCTCTTTGGATTATTCTTGCTTCAGACTCTTGGTGCCTCGTGACCTTGTGTGACTCTTTCCTTGACCAGGTTAGGAAATTTTCCTGCCATTATTTCTTCAAACAAATTCTCTAACCCTTGCTTATCCTCTTCCTCTTCTGCTATTTCCATGATGCAAATATTGTTATGTTTCATGTTGTCCCACAGCTCCCTTAGACTGTCCTCCTGTTTTTCTTTTTGGATCTGATTTATTCTTTCTACCCTGTCTTCTAATTTACTGATTCAATCCTCAGCTTCCTCTAATCTGCTGTTTATTCCTTCCAATGGATTTTTTTCTGCTGTCATTCTTCATTTCCTTCATAGTTTTCATATCATTTTTCATGCTGTTGAGCATCCTTACAATCAGTATTCTGAACTCTGTATCTGAGAGGTTGCTTATCTCCATATCATTTAGCTCTTTTTCTGGAGACTTTTCTTGTTCTTTCATTTGGGGCCTGTTTTTTGTCTCCCCATTTTGGCTGCCTATTTGTGTTTGTTTCTATGTATTAGGTAGATGTGCTAGGATTCTCAGTCTTTTTGGAGAGTCTCTGGTGCAGGCCAATGTCAGACATTATTTGTGACTGGCCTTGAGTATCCTGTTTGGAGCTATCAACAACCCATGGCTTGTGGTTCCTTCTGCTGGAGCTGGGTGCATTTGGACAGGACCAAGATGCACGCCAAAGTCTGCTTTTCCAATGCCGGGGTCCAGAAGCAGATCAGACAAGGATTCAAAGCACCAGAGGTCCACTTTGCCTACAAGCTGATTAATCTTATTCTCTTAATAAGCCTTTGACCATAGACCACAGCAGGAGTAAACTCCACTGTGTGGGGCAAGAGGTTTTCCAGTGGGTGGGGCAATTGTTTCTTTCCCAGGCCAAAGATGCCTGGTTGGCAAGGGTCTAACTATGAAAGATGTCCTCTGCTATATGTGGAAATAACTCAGCACAGGAATCCAGATGGCTTCCCTCTGAGCTCTATCTCCAGAGCCCATGATCCTAGATTCTCCTCACACCACTCTAGTCCACCCTGCCGTCCCTCTGCTGGAGCCCAAGGTGAGTGGCTGCAAACAACACTTCCGATAAGGTGTTAATATAAAAAAATATATAAAGAACTCATACAGTTCAACAACAACAACAAAAATGAGCAGTCCAATTTAAAATGGACAGAGGAACTTCAGACTTCTCTCCCAAGAAGATATATAAACAGCCAACAGATATATGAAAAGGTACTCAACCTCAAGGAAATGAAAATAAAAACTACAATGAGATACCATCTCACACCTGCTAGAATGACTATTATCAACAAGACAGGTAATAAGTATTGGAGAGGTTGTGGAGAAAAGGGAACCCTCAGTTACTGCTGGTGGGAATGTAGACTGGTACAACCACTATGAAAAATAGTATGGCCCGGCCTGTATGGCTCAGCGGTTGAGTGTCAACCTATGATCCAGGATCTCATGGTTTGATTCCCAGTCAGGGAACATGCTCAGCTGCGGGCTCAGTCCCCAGTGGGGGGCGTGCAGGAGGCAGCCAATCAATGACTCTCTCATCATTGATGTTTCTATCTCTCTTTCTCTCCCTCTCCCTTCCTCTCTCTGAAATCAATAAAGATATATATATATATATATATATATATATATATATATATATATATTAAATAGTATGGAGGGTCCTCACAAAATTAAGAATAGAGTTACCATATGACCCAGCAACCCCTCTTTGGGTATCTACTAAAAAAACTTGAAAACATTTATTTGTAAAGACATATGCACCCCTACGTTCGCTGCAGCATTATTTAAGGTGGACGGGACAAGGAAGCAGCCAGAGTGCCCTGCGGCAGAGGACTGGATGGAGAAGACATGGACGTGTGCACGATGAATACCACTCAGCATGAGAAAGGGTGGAGTACTTCCGTTTGTGACAACATGGGTGAATACTATGTTATACAAAATAAGTCAGATGGAAAAGGACAAGAGCCCTATGATTTCACTCATATGTGGGATGTAAAACAAAAAGCAACAAGTGAACAAACCAACCAAACACCAAAACAAACTCATAGACACCAACTAATGGCGGTTTCCAGAGGGAACAGTTTTGGAGGAGGGAGAAGAGGGTAAAGGGGTCAAATGTATGGCAACGGAAGGCGCCTTGACTTTGGGTGGTGAGCACATAATGCAGCATACAGATGGTGTATCATAGAAAGTACGCTTGAAACATCATCTTACTGATCAGTCACCCCCCCCCCAAATTTTGATAAAATTTTTAAAAATAAAATTTTTGGTTTTGGTTTAGGTTTAGTTTGAAGTTAGTTTTAGACTTCAGATCAGGGTTATGGTTAGGTTTAGGCTTAAAGTTAGGTTAAGCATTAGGGTTTAAAGCAGGTTTAGGTTTAGGTATAGGGTTAAGATTTATTTTTAGGTTTTGGCATTAGGGTTTGTTTTAGGGTTAACATTTTTGTTAGGGTCAAGATTAGGGTTAGGTTTATAATTAATTTTAGGGTTAAGGTTAGAGCTAAGATTAGTATTAGTTTTTGTTTTAGATTTAGGGTATTATTTGCAGGATAAGAGATAAGGTTAGTGTTGGGTTTAGGGTAAGAGATAGGGCTTAGGTTAGGGTAGGGTTATGTTTGATTATGGTCAGGGTTAAAGATAGGGTTAAAGTCAGTGTTAGGATTAGTGTTAGGGTTATTAAGTTTAAGGTTTGTTTTAGAGTTAGCATTTGGAGTAAGTCTTGGGTTCAGATTAGGGTTAAATTATGGATGGGGTAAGGTTAGGATTAGTTTTAGGTTAGATTTTGGTTTAAACTTAAGAGTTAGGTTTAATGTTTGGCTTAGATTTAGGATTAGGGTTATGGTTAGGAATAGGTATTACAGTATCGGTGTTAGAAATATGGATAGTGTTACTGTTAGAATTAGGCTTAGGGTTTTGGTTAGGTTTACAGTTAAATTTAGATTTAGGGTTAGGTTAGGGTTAAGGTTGTTAGATTTGGGTATAGTTTTAGGTATATGGTTAGTGTTTGGGTTGTAGTATTAGAATAAAATACATTTAGGTTTAGGTTTAGGGTTATGTAAGGATTAAGGTTAGGGTTACAATTAAAGTTAGATTAGGGTTAAGGTTAGATTTAGAGTTAGGTTAAATTTTGGGTTAGGGCTAGGTTTGCTTTTGGTTTAGGGTTGGGTTTAAGTTTAAAGTTATGGTTAGGATTTAGGGTTATGGTTTGTGTTAGGGTTTAGAATTTTATGGTTAGGGTTTGCCTTAAAATTAGGTTTAGAATTAGGAATTCTAATTTTAGAATTAGGTTTAGGGTTAGCTTTAAGTTTTGGTTTAAGGCTAGAATTATAGTTAAGTTTAGGGTTAGGATTAGGGCTATGCTAAATTTAAGGTTACAGATAGGTTTAAGGTTTGGGTTAGTGTTAGGTTTACGATTAGATTTTTTGGTCAGGTTTAGGTTTGGGTTTATAGTTAGGGTTAATTTTGGGGTTATGTTTATATGTCAAATGCTGGTGAGGATGTGGAGAAACTGGGTCACTCATACATTGCTGGTGGAAATATGAAATGGTATAGCTGCTCTGGAAAAACAGTTTGGCAGTTTCTTAAAATGACAGAGCTCATTTAAATTGGAATATACATCATTTACTTTCTAAATAATAGATATCTGTACAGACATAGCCATTTTATTTAATAAACCAAATTTATAGTAAAAGGGGTTAAGATAGCTGGAGTGAAATAACTGAGAATTTCAGAAATACGATTCTTCCGTTTCTGCCTCTATCATTCTCACTCCCAAGCTCATCTTTGCATTCCTCCAGGTGCAGGGGAACATGCTCAGTTACTTGTACTAAATGCTGGTGCCAAAATATTTATAGCTATGAGGCTCCAAAACTTAAAGCACCTGATGTGACTCTGGATCCCTACCTGACTTCTTTGGGGTTGTCCTTTCGGGCTGATTTGAGCCGGATTACCTGGCTTTGTCCATGAAAAAGGATGATTCTGGGACCAGATGTCCCAGGTGTGTTTTGGACTTTTAATTCTAATCCAGAAACGTGATCTAAATGTCCCGAGGGGATTCGGAACCCTTTGGGGTAAAACCCAGCCCTCTAGGCTACCTCTGGGATGGCTCTAGACTCAAAGTTCAAGAGCCCCAGGCTCCAGCTATACCCTTCAGAGAATTATAGATTCCTTTCAAACTCCTGGGCTAGATTATTTTTAATTATAGACTTGTCCCTAGTATAAATCCCTTGCAGAGGGGCTATTTCTGAAGTGTTTCCCTCTAACACCAGGGTGTCTGACGTTCTTAAGATGTAGTTCCTTAGTCACCTGCAATCAAATACACAAAACCTGTGACAGAAGGGCTCCAGTTATACCTCAGAAAGTGAATGTAAATATGTGTGTTTATGGGGGTGAATCTCTACATAATACATATGCAAATCCATAAGCATGAATAATTTTAAATGAATGGCATGAAGATTCTAGCTCTCATAACAAAGTAGTCCTTCTTAATCCAACAACACATTTTACTTGCAACAAATAGAAGCTGCTCCCTGTTGACAAAGATAAAACGTATGTGCAAAAACAGTTGCCCTTGGAGACAGAGTGAAAGTTCCTCCCATAAATATGAAGGCACAGAGTTAAGTTAGGCAGACATGCTTCCAGGGGCTTCATGTCTGCGGAGGGCTTGCACAGGGGCAGCTGAGAGTGTGACCATCTCCTCTCCTCGGAGATGAAAAGGAAGCCAGAGGCAGGTCACAGCAGAGATGACTTGCAGGCTGCATCAGTCCTGCACTGAGGCCACACGCTCATGCCCAGACCACAGAGGATGCAGGCACGGGATGCGGGTGGGTGGATAAAAATAGCAGAAAACAGTTTTGCATTTTTTAAACCTTATTAGCCAGTTATGTAGAAACCCTACTTATTTTAATATACACCCACCTGTCTTCACTAAGGTACAATTAGGCAGAGATTAAAGGAGTATGAGAGAGACTCTATATGCGCCAAGTCTGCAGTTTTCTTCCGTCTGTATCAGTGGTTTTCAACTGGGGGGTGGAATTTTGCCTCCCCAGGGATATGTGGCAACATCTGGAGACATTTCTGACCATCACGACTCGAGATGCTACTGGTAGCTAATGGGTAGAGGTCAGGGATGCTGCTAAATATCCTATAACGCACAAAACAGAACCTAAAACAAAGAATTATCTGTCCCAAAGACCAACAGTGCTGAGGCTGAAAAACCATGTCACGGTTGGATAGATAGAAAACTTACGGTCAGCAGCTCTCTAGTATAAGAGCAGTTAGGGCACTTTAAGGACTGTGCAGGAACGCTCTCTACTTGGCAAGCTGGCTGCAGGCCGCCTAATGCTACCCGAGGGGTCCGCGATGGGAAAACAAAGCAGGCCGAGAGGTATTAGTGCACAATTTTTAAAAATTTCAAATATTAGCATAAAAATGAAAAATGAACCTGAAAGTTGGAAAGGACCATTTTTTGCTCAGTTGATTTTGATCACTTACTGTTTCTACAACCACAGAAGCAAATGTGGTCACACTTCTGACTTAGGTCAAATCTGACAAAAGACTTATGAAACTGTGTTACTAAAAACAGCCTGAAACATCAGAAACAGAAGAGTAACTTCTAGATTAACAAAAGAATCGCCATTGGTTTCTGAGATGCTCAATTCCAATAAGATATTTAAAGTTATTTCCCCATGTCATCTAAAAGGTATCCTTTTTTAATGGCTTTATATATGGGAAGGGGCAATGTGGAAGAGATGAACAAAAATCGTTTTAGGTATTTACAATATTATAATTCAGTAAATCCTAATGCAAAAAGACAGCATTATTTCCCGTGAAATCATCTCCACTGAGAAGCAGACTCTATGAGAAGCAGTAAAACAGCAGAGCAGCTTCCATAGGAGTCTGATAGTCAAGCCTTTGGCTGGCCCCCACGCTTCGGAAAAAGGGTGGAGGACGACAATGAAAAGACACATTACCTGACTCAGTACCGAGAACCAAGCGCCTCAGCAGGAAAACATTTCCAAGTCTTCATTAATGGAGTTAATGATACCGTCCATTTGCGGTAATGACTCCATCAAACAATCGCTTAGGGAAACAAGGGAAGGACACGCACTGAAGCTGAAATGGGGCCGACGGAAGTGCAACTTGACCCCCAATTCTATGAAAATCTGTCTCTGAAACAGACACGTACGAAGGCGGGTCCCACTCCCGGGTGCTCAGACAAAGAAATCCAAAACACGAATGCAAAAGACCGGCGCGTCCCTATGTCCGCTGCGGCATCACTCGTAACAGGTCGGAGGCGCCTGTGTCCCTCCTCAGGCGGCCACCAGGAGGCTGGTGACCAAGGCGCCGGAGGCTCCCGTGGCCGTGCAAAGGAAGCGGCCCCACCCTCCCAGCAGCAGGCCCCGACGGCACTGTGCAGTGGCATCGGTGGGTCAGAGGACAGTACCACAGGGTCTCACTAAGGATCAAAACTTAAAAACTCAAAAATACAGAAAACATCTCAATGGTTGCCAGAGCGGAGGGCTCTTGGGGGTCTGGGTGAAAAGGGCGAGGGGTTAAGAGGTACCGACTGACAGCTACAGAGCAGTCACGGGGATGGAAAGACAGCTCAGGGAACAGTCAGTGACAGTAAGGACTACGGATGGTGCCCGGTGGGTGCTCGATTTATTGGGGCGATCGCTTCCTAAGTTATATAAATGTCTAATCACTATGCTGTCCACCTGAAACTAATATCATATTGTATGTCAACTGTAATTAAAAATTTTTTAATGTGACAATATATCATTTCATTCAGGAAAATACAAGTACAATTGGAAAATTCTTGTTTTCAGGTAGTGAACAGACATTGAAGCACAATTCAACCAACCTGTTTGCATTTTCTCCATCATCCTGTGTGGGGTTGTCTTTTGGGGGGTTTTTTGGGTCATACAAAAAAACCCACCAAGATTCTCAGTAAGAATCACTTCTACAATTACATTATTATTTAAACAGCTAGCTGTAGGACTTTATGTGATAAAACCTGACCAACAGGGAAGAAAATCCATCATTGCTGCCAATCTAAAAGGAACCCAGCCCGAGTAAGGAGGGGCAAGTCACCTGAGAACAGGCTGGAAGGTGACCAGCTGCCTTAAGGCAATTTTACTCTGGGCCTGAAGCTACTCACACCCCCTGCTCCTCTACTTCTATCAAGACAGCGGCAGGACAGAGAACTGCGGGTGTCTGACTGCCGCCTCTTCGCCGCACGTGTCTCCGACAGAGGAGCAGACGGGACCAACGTTTAAAAGATACCTAGACAAGTAAAATGCCCAATGAAAGCCATTCTTAAGTCACTGGTAAATTAGGCCACATTCTTCAAATTAAGCTCTGCTAATTAGGCACTTAATAAAAACAAATGACATCATGCAGACATCTCAACAAAGAGAGACAAAAACAGAAGAAAGCAGGGGTGATATCACTACCTGCATTTTGTTTTTTTAAAAACGGGATGTTATACTTTAGCCAGAAATGTTTGAAAGAAAAATTACTTAAGAAGAAAAATATAGTATTTTCTTGTTCCTTAGAAATCAATACCTTTTTTAGTTTCACTAGTTAAAATTATTTTTTTCAGTGTTTTTAATACATAAATAATGCTCAGATATTGGCTAAACAAGGAAAAATTCAGGCAGTGCCTTTGAGCCCAATAAAGGAAAGCACTGACTAACCAATAAGCTTATCCGAGAGAAACACATCGAGCTTGTATTTGGATATAACATTCAATAATTATGGCTTTAAATATAAAATGTAATGTTTCAAAATTCCACATTTCCTCAGGTATTCTTTCTTTTTAGCTATGTGGACTTTGAACAGTCCACATAGTTTAAAATAAAGGAACACTTTTCATATAATTTTGGAGCAAAACGTGAATGGTCTTGACCCAGAACTGTGGATCTGGACAGTAAACAATCATGTTCATACAAACCACAGACCTAGTATTTAAAAAGGAAGACTCAGAACTGCGAAAATATAACTGCTAATAGCTAATGTCCTTTGGAATTTTGCTTCAAAACAGAAGATACAAAGTTTTGAGGTCTTGCTGCCTTAGAATCTTTCCAAGGTTTGGGTAAACAAAAACATGAGGGATTTAAAATTTTTGTTTGTTGTAGTTTTCAAAAAGGCAATGCTTTTTCTCTCCGGTTCCAAGTTCGTTTCGCGTGTGCGGTGCCAGCGCTGCACTGGCCGAGCCGGGCGCCCCGCGCTAGGCTTCGTTGTACCAGTGCATGGAGCGCCTCACCGCTCTCACCCAGCGCTCCATGCTCACTTCGTAGTCCTGCCATTTCTTCTGCGGCTTGAACACCACTTCACTTCGTCTCAGCTTCTTTAGTTCCTCTTTGTCAGTCCAAAACCCTGAGGTGAAAAAATTATTCTCAAATTTTAAAGCAAATAATGAGTCCATAAAGTTGACCCACAAACCTAAGTGAAATGGTGCAAAGGTAAACAATTATTATTTAAAACACAACCCAGAGTATTTTGTTGCGTTGAGTTTTGTTAGATCAACTGTCCCAGGGAATGAAGAGGCAAGACAAAGGCCGTCTGCGTTCTAACTATTGGTGGAGGAGGGCACCAAGTCCCTGCTAGAACGACACGCCCTGTCGTCGTTTAATTTCATGACTTGTGAAGAAAAAAAGTAAGAAATAGCGTATTTTCTTCTTATGGAATTAAAAAAAGATAAATTAAGAATTATCTTGAGCCGGGCCAGGCGCGGCTCAGCGGTTGAGCGTCGACCTGGGATCCAGGCGATCGGGGTTCGAACCCGGTCAGGGCACATGCCTGGTTGCAGGCTTGACCAATGACCCTCTCATCACTGATGTTTCTCTCTCTCTCTCCCCCTCCTTCCTCTCTCTGAAATCAACAAAGTCGTCAGGGGCGGCAGAGGCATCCTACTAGTGACCCTGGTGCGTCTCACTGGCTCTGAGAACTTAGTTGATGAGTCCTGTGAAGTCCATTTTCTCCCACCAATGAGACTGACACATAAAATTCTTCCTTCTAAACTTTTCTGTCAGGTCAATTCTTTCTATTTACAAAGTTAGCATTTTTGACTCTCTCTATTTAAAGATATTAATTGATAGAAGTTTTAAAAAGACTAAAAATAATTCTAATTAGTATAACACAGTTAGATAAATCTAGTCATAAAAACAAATATGTTCTTAAAATCCTTATTCCCAGAATTTATTATTTACACTAAGGCATACATATTTCTAAAGTTATTTTATTAAATGCGCATGAGCAGACCCAGTTTCTGAGTGAGTTTTGAAAGCCCAGAGAATGCAAAGCCCTGTCTGCTGCCCGGGAGAGAGGCCGCCGGCCGAAGCCCCGGCTGCCTCCCCGCCGCGGGGCTGCCGCTGGGGTCTGAGTCAAAGGCAGACTCACGGAGCAGCTGAGCCCGCCGCTGCGTTCTGTGGACGGGTGATCTGCGAGTGTTGGTATTTAAGGCATTTTAAATGTTAAGGAGAATCTGGCATATCCATTCTTATGAGGTGAAACGTACAGAAGAATTTGATTCTTACAAATAATATTAAGATGTTTATGAGAATTTGATTTATTATAATTATAGGTGTAATTTATTCAATCTGCAAGAATTGTTTAAATACTTTAGAAGATTTCCTCATTACAGGTCTAAGTTTGCTCAGTTAGTTACATGAAATTATTTTTTTAAATCAACTATATTAAATTTTTAAGGGTTGAAATATACAAAAAACTTTAAATTTGTAAATTGGAATGACTAAGGGAAAGTTATTTTCTTAAATTTGAATTAAGCAAACATTAGTCAATGAACAAATGAAAGTGTAATAATTTTATTCAAAGTTAACAGACTTTTAGTAGAATAAAGTTAAAGTTGAACTTACCAAGATTTCAGGCTTTTTGGATTTGGAACTTTACTATGCTATTAGCCTAAAACATTTAACTGTAAAATAGTCTGTTCTGCACAAACACTCCTCCCTTCCATATAGGAACACGTTAAATTTCTCCCAGTGTCCCAAGGGCGTATTTCGTAACAAGCCCTCTAACTGGCTCTGCATTCCCATTCTTTACCCTCCAAATTAGCCCCTCCACCGACTGCCAGTCTGTTCAGATGGAGATCTACCCATGTCCCTCTCCTGCTGAAAGCTCTTCGGAGGCTCTCCAAGGCCTTGATGACCAAGCCCAAGCTCTTTTTGAGGGAATCTACCACCTGGCCTCTGTGCACCTGCCCAGCCTCCCTCTTGCTCGCCTCCTACCAGCACTTACCGTTAACGGGCAGAGCCTGTGCAGGGGCTGTGCTCTCTGTTGGACAGCTCAACTCTTACCCTCTCCTCACCTGGCTCTCAGGTAGCCCCTTCAACACTGAGCTCTGTGTTGCATCCTCTGGGAAGGCTACACCATTTGCTTAATTCTATATCTGTTTGCTGGTTTTTCACACACATTTAATACTCAGTTGACTTGTCTGACTGCTTCCATCAGAGACTCCCAGAGCAGGGGCTGTCCTGAAACTATTCCCAGCAGTGACTGTCATGGAACAGGGCACTCAACAAATGGTCAATAAATAAAAGAATGGAGTTTGTTTCTAATGCCAAAGACATGCCCATCTACTCAGGAAGTCTGCCCAGAGACCCTGCCTTGCTGAAGACCAAAGCAGCTGAGAGCGAAGTGTCCTCACCTCCTGCCTGTGACTGAAGGAGGGACCAAGAGGTGCATGACATCCACCCACAGGAGGATTCTGAGTCATGTGCATGTGCCTGTGGAGCTTAATGGACCCCAGGTTTTCCACACCCTCTCTATAACTTTACAGTTTGGGAGGAAAAACGCTATCCGTAAGAAATAGTTTGCAAGACAGCTCTCATTTTTATAAAATGCACACATACCGACAGCAAGGCCGGCTAGAGAGGCTGCGCCAAGGCAGGACATATCCAGGTGCATGGGCCTGTCTATATTCTCATTGATCAGGTCTGAAGTCATCTGCATGACAAAACTGTTCTTACAAACGCCTCCATCTGCTCTGCGGGGAACAAGATGTTTGAGGTAAATTACCAGAACAAAAGCATAAAAACATTACTAATTTTTAAAAATTATATCACTTAGCATAGGTCTACAGATACAGGACCTTCCTAAATAATCTTAAAACATGTCCCCTTATTCTTGCCACCAGTTCTCCCACCTGCTCTGTTTGTCTTGGGACTAGTTTAAAACAGGCGAAGTGAACTGAGCCAACATAAAAATTCATTTGGATATTCTAGGAAACAAAATGTGATGCTTCTATGTCAAAAGGATAGCCACCCCCCCCAAAAAAGAGATTTTAAACATTTTTATTATATACATATGGGTGCTAAGATCCTCCCAAATTCATATTGCACTATATTCTCCATAAACCCCAAAGCAACTTCCTTTCCTCTCCAAATCCCTAGGATCCAGAATTTTGTTGCAAAGAAGCTAGGTTTAAGTTCTTTTTGAAATCCTGAATAACCCTAATGATAAAAATACTAATGGCAGCTACCACTTACTTCTAATTTCTAATTATATCTACTAGAAACAAAGTTTACATACCGGATTTTTCTAACAGGAATATGGATCTCTTTCTGCATCACCTCATATAACTGTTTGTTTCTAGTTAAAAAATAAGATAACTATTTAGAGAAAACTGAAATCATAGTAATTCTCTATTTTTTCTAATCTAGAAAAATTAAAATGGTGGTTTTACTTACATGATATATATAAAATATACAAAGAGGTATTACACATATTCTGCTAACTGAAAGTGGACAACAGATGCTCAAATAAACTAGGGCCTCGAGGCCTCCAGCTTTTCACCTCCATACAAAAGAGAGCAGTTTTTATTTTCAAGCTGAATTTTATCTATAATCATTCCAACAAGTAAAAATATAAAGCAAGCACCCATGTAACAGGTAGCTATTAAGATGGCATGTCATAAATACCATCTACTAGAATTCATCAAATATAATATTAATCATTTTATAATCACAGGAAATTTCATTTTAAACATTAAAACTTTCCATATTCATGATAGCCACATACTTATTTTAATAATCTACACCTGCCCCATAACCAAAAAAGCAAAGGAATATATACATGAAGAATAATTTGGATAATTCAATCCTTGAGTATCACAGAAGCATATTAGAATTCTCCTTCATGGATACAAAAACCTTTGGAGGTCCAAATTTTGAATCTCTTATGGTTAGGAAATTGGATATATTTTTTAAAATCATTAAATTTTCAGGTATCAAACCTAAGTGGTACTGGTACTATTTAATATGAGAAAAAATGAGAGATGTTATGAAAATTAGCAGTAAGAACAGATTATGTCATATGCAGTGTGAATTAAACTAAAGGTACAAACCCTTGATTAAAATTAAGAAATTTCCGGTTTCATAGAAACTAACGGGAGGAAATGGCCATACTGTGTGGGGAGAAAGGAGTTCAGAGCAGCCTCTGGTACCTGAAAGCAATGGACTCCAATATTGCCCGAACAAGATGATGTTTACTAGTGGAAGGCTTCAAACCCATGAAAGAGGCACAGGCACAGGGGTCATTTAATGGAGCCTAAAGTGAGAGAGAGTAAGAACATATTATTGTTCTAAATTACATCTACAGACCTAAAGACATATTCTACAATAAAAACACAGCCACATTAGAAAAAAACAATCCCTATTACAGTTAAGTTGTTTTAAAATAAATGATAGCCCAAAGTTATGTTAAATCTTACAGTAACTTTCGACAGGCCCCGAGCAGGTCTGAGTCTCTGACATGGGGCTGAGCTGGCCCTCCGTCAGCCCACAGCAGGAAAGGGGCTGCAGTGCAGGGGCCTCGCTCTGCGGGGCAACGGGAAGCAATGCCCAGATCCCCCCTCTCCAAATGCAGAGCTTTTACACTGAAGCTTGTTTACTGTGTAAAGTAGCTTTTTGAGGACACAGATTCACGATAAAAAACAATAATGCAAAAAACATGTTTTTCAGTGTCGTAACTTACACCCAATACGTTGTCCAACACTCAGGCTAAAGTCCTCAATTTCTTAACTCACAGTCTTATTGCCTAATATGCGAAATGACCCAGCCTAACGTCTGTCTTTAAGAGTCAAAACCTTGCCCTGGTAGGTGTGGCTCAGCTGGTTGGAGCATCGGCCTGGGCACCAGAAGGTTGTGGGTTCGATTCCCAGTCAGGACACATACCTAAGTTGCAGGTCTGATCCCCAGCCAGGGGGCGGTCAGGGGGCACACCAGGCAACCACTCGATGTCTCTCTCTCTCCCTCCCCTTCTCCCCAAAAGCAACAAACTTATCCTTGGGTGAGGATTGAAAAACTTTTTTTTAAAGAGTCAAAATCTTGAGCCAGATGCACACATCAGATGAAATTTGCAGTCAGCTTTGCGTCCTCAGAAATGCAAGGCCATTCTGGGCCGGAAAACAAAGACTCCTGCCAGAGCCTGCAGTCTCCCGGCAGCAGACAGGGACACCGACAGCAGGTCACGACAGGGACCTGCAAGCGTTGCCAGGAAGGGAGCGGCCCCAGAAAAGCACTTGCTGGCTCCCAGCCCTGACCTATCATCCCCTTTCTGCCCTCCTCCTAGTTAACCCTACTCCCCTCAGAATCTTGGCGGTTTCCTCTGGGAAAGCTCCTGACACCAGGGACCAGCCCCGTCCTCAATTACGTGTTGCTGTGCAAGCCTCGAACTTCCACTCACATCATGTGCCATGATTTATGATCACAGGGAGTGTGTGACTGTGGAAACTCATTGAGGGTGGCCCTCCAGAGGGACCCATCCACAACTGCTGATTGACACATACTTATTGAAACTTGAACAAACCTTTCCTAATTAATTAACTGAAGAAATTCTACATTATATCTTATCTTTACTATAGCTATGAATTTCCTCCTATTGTGAAATTATCTTGATAATTTTCAAACTCATTAACATCTTTTGATGATTCACTCAGTAAAAGTTGATTTACACAGTGAAGCTGGTCTAGAGCAGGGTTATGAGCCTGTAAAACAAAGATAGGTCAGACTCTGCCGGTTCAGTTAGTCCCTAGGATGCTATGGGGTTTCTCTGCATAAAAACTATTTCTTCAGATATGCTGCATAAAATTCTGGAATGAATGGCCTGAAGTCACTTTTGTACAAATAACTATGAACATAACTTACTGTTACTAGTAGGTCAATTTGAAGGGTAATAAATTCCACAAAAACCTAAAAATTTCTTGATAGATTACAACGTCCCTGCCTTAGTCGGTCTGAGCGAGTCTCTCTTTGGGATGATGTAGAAACAACACTGGCAGGTTCTTTACAGGGCTGGACATACCGGAGCCTCCAGCCACACCCCCAACATGTCACTGCCAGTCCTACCGAGCGGGGCTCCTAGAGCCACCGGTCAACTAGGCACAGCACGACTGGGCCACGTGCTGTTGGGCGCCCTAGGCAGACCTTGCAGGCCCCTGCCCCAGGCATAGGCTCTGCCCTGGCAGGCAGGCCTCTGCCACCACTAAGACGTCGGCCCACGTCTAGGGCCTTGCGGGGTGGCCACCGTGAGCATGCCTTTGTCCCAGTGAACAGAGGCCCCCCCGGCATGTTCCTGTGGCGCCCGCCGCCTACTCCTGCTCTACCATGAAATCGTGTGAAGTGATTATAACCTGGACTCTGGAATCAGGATGCATGGACCCTAAAATCAGCCCTCCTGCTCAGCAGCTGGGTGAGACTGGGCAGGTGATTTAACAGCTCACCCTCAAGTTTCCACATCTTCAGAATGTGTCTTGCTGAGTTGCTGAAGAGCAAATGAGATAATGCATGTAAAGAATTTAGGACAGGGCTGACACGCAGTAAGAATTCACAGCTCAGCTACCACTACAATTCTATTTTATTTTCCCCCCACTACTACTAGCTTCCCTCACAACCCTTTCACTGCGCCTTCTGAACACTTTCTTCTACTGCAAAGATTCCCCTAACCAGTCCCCTGCTCTCAAACCGGCCCTGGGCTGGGCAAACGGCTCCGGTGCGGCTGTTCAGCGGAGGCTCCTCAGGCTTCCACACGCAGGGACCCCAGGAAGCTGCGCTGACTGCCCCTGAGCACCAGGCCACTGTGCGCGGCTGCTGGCAGGCCTCCTGCGCCCACGCTAAAGTCCCACCCACACGAGGCTGCCCTTCCCGCCACCTCCCACCGCCCGGACCCCAGCCCGGGACAGCACCCTCACTACCGCCGGCCCACCCCTTCTCCGGGAACCGCCGCAGCCAGGGCCCGCTCCCACACCAGCCGCCTCTCAAGCCCAGTCCCACGGCCACCGCACAGCGACTCAAGTCTGTCCAAAGCTTGAAAAAACAAGGTGATCCAATCAGACTCCTCCCTGGAAATCTGAAGGAAGCACCAAGGAAAAGGCCACCAATGGGAACGAAAGGGTGAAACTAAATGGATGCAGAAGGTGGAATGAGGTTGTTTCCAAATTGTGAAGAAGCAGAAAGTCTGGGGAAAGCAACAGCAGTTAGGCAGAGTTATGAGGAAGGAGGCACACAGCAAGGCTGCCAGGAGAAAGCAGGGCCCCAGGGAAGCGGCCCGCAGCCCCAGCCCCAGGGCCCTGGGCGGGCACAGCGCGGACGGACGCAGGCGCCCTTTCCCACGCCCCGGGCCGGCGCCTGGCTCACAGCCTTGTCCGCTCTACTGCTGCCAACATCACAGGGGCTTCACGCCGAGCGGACGGCCACGGATCCTCACCTCCGACGCCGGCCGTGGGCATCTCCGGGAGCATCCCCTCCCCAGAGCACGGCCCAGCTAGAGCAAAGCCGCTGGGGCGGCACTGACGGGTGCACCCGTGCACTGCCCCATGCTCCCCTCTTTGGTCATCTCCTGAAGTGGCTGCCCTGACACCCCCACGCTCCTCAAAGCTTCTCCAGTGGCCCTTTCTTAGCAGACCCCCTTGAGAAACTGAGGCTATTAGAAGCCTTTACCACCCTGCCCTCCGTTATCTATAGCTGTGACAATATTCTAAAACTAAAGACAGTGTCACTTAGACTTGTCCCTTCCTTCCATTCCCCTATCCCTCATCTTCTCTGGGTGTTGATATATGAAGCTTATAGGGGATCTCTCCCCATCAACTATTCTTATCTGAATTAGCTTCTGGTTTCCAGTTAATACATTTGACCCTGGGAGATACCCGCCTGCGGCCTGCCTCACCCCCCCACCCCTCATCGCCCGGCTACGACCATGGCAACATGGGCATTTGTGCTCAACATGAAATTTAAAGCACATCTGTAATAGTTTTCTCCAGTCTTTTGGGCTTTCAGCAATACTTTCCTTTTTTATTACATATTCTATTCTATATTTTGCAGTCATATGAACTGATAGAGGAGGGAAACAGAGTTGACAAGATACAGTCACTAAGAAGTCCACCAGCACATTTTTTAAAATGGGAGGATCCACAGTAACCTGGCTAAATCCTCCCTCTGCATGCACCTCGCCTTCCCCTCAAGCGCTAACCAGACAAGCACCCTCCCCCCTGTGCGACAGAGCACGGTGCTCGGCTGCCTCCCGCCACCCTGCGGAGGGTGCCCTGCCCGCTCTCGGGGCGGGCTAGGAACTTCAGGGTAGCATACAGGAGGAAATTAGGACAGGTGTTGAAAGGATGCTCATTGTAAAAATCTAGTTTGGAAATAAGGAAGTTTTAGAGATTTAAACCATTCTGATCTAATTTTTTTCACCAGCTTCTAAACTCTATGATCCAAACTTTCGAATTTTGGACTTTTTTGTAACTTATTGCCAGAGTGAAGGATGCACTAGAAGGGAAATAAATTTTTACTTTTTGAAAGGAAAAAACATTTAGAGGGGATTAAAAGGACTGGTATATGCATTCTCAAAAAAAAAAAAGAAAGACATTTGTTCATAATAATATACTGAGTTTTTTACAAAGTCTTTGTAACAATATGCTAATATTAAAGATAGTATCACAGATCTTTCAATTAAATACAAAGTTAAATATTACAAAATTAAGTCTTTTACTTGATTTACTTTTTGATTAGGCAGTTACCAATAATATATCACAATAAGAAATTTCAATTTCTTTTAAAAAAGTTTAATATCTTATAAAGAACTGCAAAATATACACCTACAGCTGTGTGGGCATGTGCGTGCCTGCCCATTGTCCTCAACGACACGCTTCCTCTAGGCACTGCCGTGTTTCCCTTCCCGGGGAATGGCTCTTTGGGTCCTGGTGGAACAGCCCTGGGTCTCCCGTGAGCGCTCTGGGAAACCTGCCGGCTTTTCGTTTCCGCAGGGCGGAGCTCCAAGCAGAAGCCAGCGGGGCAGCCGCGCTCTCCGTGAGGTTCAGTCCACACCGAGCAGAGCTCCGCCCTGGGCTGTACCTGTCGCCTTCCTTCTACTGAGCACTCAGATTTTCAGGTACGGGCTTGGCAGATACATAATTTTAGGTGTGGGCATGAGGGGAGACATGTGTAATTGCCATGAACTATTTCTTACATACCTGCAATCCACTAAAACACGGAACAAAATAAACTCCTTCAGAATCTTCCAAACTTTTGGCCATTTTTTCCGTCTCGGCAGCATCTGTGAAAAGCTCTGCAAACACAGAAACAAACAAGCAGCAAAAACAGTCTAAAACAAAACGAAGGGGTCGGGGTACAAAGAATTATGTTATATGACTAGTATTTAGCTGTGTCCACATTTATCATGAATTTAATATGAAAGGTTACTCACTTAAAAGGATCAACACAAAGGCCAATCTATCTGGGTTCTTAAATTTGACTGGGTTTGGGAGCCCACGGGAGGCGCGAGGGAGCCCGAGGGCCCTCTGACGCAGCTGGCTACGCAGCGGGCCATGCTTTCTCCGTTAAATATACTTGGGCTGTTTTAAAGAAATCAATGTCGTGTGTGGCATTAAAAAATGTATTCTCCCGAAGGTAACACACATCCCATTTTTCTGATGAAGAGATCATCTACCTATAGCAACCAAGAGAAGCAACTAAAAAACTACATCTAATGGGTTCAATAAGGGGCAGTAACAACAGATTTAATATATTAAAAGTCAATCTTTAAAAAACAGACAAAAAAATCAAGATCTAATTCATTCACCATGCTTTTTACTGATACATTTTGCACACAGGAAAATGCACGAGTCCTAAGTGTAGGGGGATGAACTTTCAGTGTGAGCACACCCAGCTAACCGACACCCAGATCAAGGCACAGGCTTCTTCGTTCAACATCACAAGTGTGATGCTTGCGAGGTGCAGCCACTTTGTTACAAGTAGTTGTACTTCATTCACTCTCACCCTGTAAGGCAGGGTGGGGAACCTTTTTTCTGCCAAGGGACGTTTGGATATTTATAACATCATTCTCCGGCCATACAAAATTACCAACTTAAAAATTAGCTATGAAAGCAGCTCCTAGATTTACTGAATTTCGAGTCCCGCCTGCGGCTGCCTTGATTTCGCAGGTCGTACACTGCCTGGGGCCGGCGTCCCCACCCCGCCGTAAGGTATTCTTGATGTGACCATACGCAAATCACTAAACTCCCTACAGCTGACACGCACACGGGCGGTTTCCGTTTTAGGCCACTGTGAACCCTGCACCTTCTTTTTGGCGAACATGTGTATATATTTGCTTGCTCTGTGCCAGGGGTGAAGCTGCCGGCCCCAGGACCGTCACATTTGGGACGAGCTGCCAGCAGAGTCGTCTTCCGGCGCGGCCCTTCCAGCGGGGGCTCCTTCAGGCCACGAGTTCCAGCTTCCTTCGCGCCAGCAACTGACGCTGCGTATGACTTTCAGTTTGGCCACTTTGGTGGTGCTGTGTGAGGGTCTGATTTTGTGTTTCTTTGCTTACTAACGAAGCTACAATCCTTTCACTTGCCATGCGCGGACCCTTTTCGTGAGGTGGCCCTGAGTGAGCACAGATCCCACGACAAAGCTCAGAAATCAGCCACAATAAATATTGCTGCCTGTATACAGCCGTAATTAAGTTGACTTCTTTTAGCATCTTTTTTCTTGTAATAAAGAATTTGACAGCTGTCAGCCTGCTCTCTATGACTCTGTCTCTATTTTGCTTGGTCGTTCATTTTGTTCATTAGATTCCACATATGAGTAAAATCATATAAATCTTAAATTCTGATACCTATGAATGTGACCTTATTTGGAAATACATTCTTTCCAGAGAGGCTGAAAGAAGCAGAAAGCTAGTGACACCTTGATATTTGATATTTGACTTCTGGCTTCCAGAACTGTGAGAGAATACATTTCTATTATTTTAAACCACTAAAAAAAAAAAAACCAAACAAAAAAAAAAACACAAAGAAGAATTGATTAAAGACAAGAAGTTCAAGAAACACCTATATTAAAATTCAAGTTAATGAGGATCATTCAATAATAATTATAAATTTTACTCGAAATGACAGTTATCAGAACCGTAAGTCACATTCACTTGGTCAGAATGTCCAGATGTCCAGATAACACATTAAAATGTCTGTAGCACTTCAAAAACTGATATGATTTTGAAATCTATACTTACTAAATAATCATGTCCAAATGTCTAAATTTTAAAATTGGGGTGTGGGAAACATACTGGACAGCTGGTTTAAAGAATATTTTGATAACAGATGAAGCAGCGGGGAAACCCAAGTTCAGCACATTCTTCACTGGTTCCATTCCTGCCTGAAGAATTTCTCTAACTAACCTCCCACTTGAACTGTCCTCAAAGGAGCATGTGGATGAACAGTCTTTTGGATGCACAGACCTCAGTCTGTCTCCTACTGGATGAGCTAAGACTCCCGAGGCTCAGGAATAAGCTGACAGCACAACTCAAAGTGCCACCAAACTGGCGGGAGGTTTCCTGCGCTTTTATTTCCTCTGACATCTTCTGGCCTAGACCCGGGGACAGCCTGAAACCAGGAACGGGGGCCTGTCCACTGGGTGCCCATATGAAGGGCTTCTAAGTAAGCCTCGGCTTTCCCGCCCGAGGAGCAGGGTCAGGGGCCTCCACAGTCAGGGGGAAATTACCCTCCTCGATGTGTGTGCTTCATTCTGCCTGGACAGGAGAGGACGGACAGACAGACAGGGAGGGAGCAGGAGGAAACAGGGCCTCAGGGCTGGGGGACAGTAAGAAAATGCCTAACACTTCTGTCATTTACATCCTGGAAGAAGACAAAGAATGAGCCACAGAAAGCCTACTTGAGAAAAGCCTCTGTCAACTTCCCGCAGAATAGAAGGAACAGAGCCCGAGGCATCTGGAGGCCTCACCTGAGCCTGGGCTACCCGACCCCAACCCGGGCCAGCTGGCGCCAGAATCGCGCTGTGGGGACGCGGCACATGTAGAGCCGCAGGCGAGATTCGAGGCTGCCAGAGGTAGAGGGGCAGGGACTGGCTCAAAGCAGTGCCAGTGATGGAGCTGAAGGAAGTGTTCAGTACAAGTCACAATCCCGCCGGTGGCAATGGTTGTTCAGTCTACATACATCTTAAAAGCTGGAGAACCGTACACCAAAAACCACGCCAAACACAAGCACTATGACCATGCCGACAGCCCAGTCACAGCCGCAAACACGGAGGAAGGCGGTGGCTTTACCGACGTGCATTCTGTCAATACTCCCTGAATGCTTCAAAACCTGAATTTAATTACATGCAAATTAAATCTTAATAAAGTTGATTTAAAATAATTTTTTTCTCAAAATGATGGAAAGAAATTCAACTTCACTCACTTAAACACTAAGATGTCATTTCTCAGCCATCTAGGTTGGCGAAAATTCAAAAGCTTGACAATGCATAAGACTTCTACTTCCGCTCCCAACGCCTGCAGTTCGTCCAACTAGAATCATTGATTATGCAAAAGACGCTGAAAAAGGAGGCTATGGGAAAACAGTCTCATACATTTCCGGGGGTAATGAAAATGAAACAATTCCTATGAAATATCTAACAAAACGACAGCGCATTAGTCCTCTGATACAGCAATCCCACTTCTGGGAATTTATTCTTAAGACACACCTCCAATGACATAAAAACATGTGTGGGCAAGGTTACTCACTGTAGCATTATTCTTATTTTCAAAATATCAGAAAATATTCAAATGTCCAAATACAGGCTGTTTGCTGGCTAAGCAATGTACATATTACACAGTGGAGTACTATGCAGCTGTGAAAAATGAAGATCCCTATGACTGACATGAAGTAATTCCCAGAATATATTTTTAACTGAAATGGCAAAATACAAAGAGCACATGTAGATTTCCTTTTATGTAAGAAAGAGGGAGGGGGTAAGAAAACATGCACGTATCTTCATGTTTTTGTAAAAAGAAATAGAAAGGATAAACTGAAAACAAATGAAGTGATTATCTACATGAGGTAGGGAGACAGGATGAAGTGAGCCAACTGCTTGGAGCACACCTTACGGTTTTGACTTAGGGAATCATGTTAAAATTCCACATTAAAAAAATTAAGAGAGCAATGACTGCGTGAGAGATCCCCTTGGCCTCTCCCCCTGAAATTTCAACAAGCTAGCCAACTATAATTCAACAAAGCATGCCCTACCCAACAGAGAGGCACAGCTGAGATCCGCACACCGAAACACCTACAGGTGGGCAGCCGGGAATAAGTGGGGAGGGGAGCGGGAGGGGAGCCCAGGCAGCCCCAGGCAAGCCCTGCAGCCGAGGGGCAGAGGGCTGCGGGGACAGCCCGGCGGGCGAGCCAGCAGCCGCCTGACGGAGCGCAGGGTTCTGCTGCCCGCCGCCCGCCACCCGCTGTTGGGTGTTTCTGACAAAGAAATGGAACCACAGAGCTCTGCCACCCCCTGGGCTCCCAAAACTCGCCTCACGGTGCCCTGGTATCGGGTCGGGGAGCATTTTACCTGTAAACCAAGAGCTACTGCAGTGGACCGCCGTTGCCCTCTGACTGGTGCCCAGGTTTGGTGCTGTGCCCGTGTGTGCATGTTGTGTGTGTTTAGAAGGGGATTTACATGAACTTTAAATGAAAACATACGTGAACAGAAAGAAAAGTACAATCTGTTGTCTATTCTTTTTAAAATATACGTATGTATTTTATTGTTGATAGTACTACAGATGGTCCCCATTCCCCCCTGCACCCCTCCAGCCAGCCCTGCCTGGGTCCTTGGGCTAGGCGTACGTATTCTTTGGTCGATCTCTTCTCATATCCCCCCCTCGCCCCTCTGAGATCCCTCGGTCTGTTCCATTCCTCTATGTCTCTGGACCTATTTTGTTCGTCAGTTTCTTTTGTTCATTGGATTCCACATGAGTGAGGTCACGTGGTCCTTGTCTTTCTCTGACAGGCTTATTTCACTCAGCATAATACTCCCCAGGTCCCTCCAGGCTGCCCCAAAGGGTACGAGAGCCTTCTTTTCACAGCTGCGTAGTGTCCATGGATAAATGTCCCACAGCTTTTTATCCACTCATCTCCTGATGGGCACCTGGGCTGTTTCCAGATCTTAGGTACTGTAAACTGTGCTGCTATGAACACAGGGCTGCATAAGTTCTTTCTGATTGGTGTTTCGGGTTTCTTAAGATATATTCCTAGGAGTGGGACCACTGGGTCAAATGGCAGCTCCATTTTTAATCTTTTGAGGAACCTCCACACTGTTTTCCACAGTGGCTGCCCCAGTCTGCATTCCCACCAGCAGTGCACTAGGTCCCCCTTTCCCCACACCCTCGCCAGCAGCTGTCGTTTGCTGATTTGTTGATGGGGCCATTCTGACAGGTGTGAGGTGAGACCTCATTGTGGTTTTAATCTGCATCTCTGATGATTAGTGACACTGAGCATTTTCCTTATGTCTCTTGGCATCTGTCTGTCCTCTTTGGAGAAGTGTCCATTCAGGTCCTTTGCCCTTTTTTAATTGGGTTGTTTGTATGAGTTCTTTATACATTTTGGAAATTAACCCCTTAGATGTATCCTTGGCAAATATGTTCTCCCATATGGGGGGCTCCCTTTTCATTTTGATGGTGGTAAAAAAATTTAAGTCAGTTTGGTATAAGAGCAGATCAAACAAAATAGAGAACAAGTCTGGCCTGCTACCAGGAGCACACACCCACTTTTTACTTGGAGAATACCTTGTTTGTACACTTTGCTTTTTCCATGTTGAGATTTCTGTCCTATTTCCTTTTGGCTGGAGCATCTATCACCTCAGGTCATTTCCTCAGGAAGCATCTACCATGTGGCCAGAAACGTCCCTTTGTACTTACGGGCCAGGCACCGGGGTGTCTGCTTACCATTCCTTTTCCTCCGGCGCCCTTTCCAAGTCTACAGCTCACTTCCATGCCAGCCGGCTCCCTCCCTGACAAATACGCCGTCTTCCTGTCCTGAGGGGCTTCTCTATGCTTAGGACTCGGATGGTTCGTCCACAGCACAGTCCTAGTTTGTCTCTGGTTTTGCTTCCCTTTTGAACGTGGTGAGCCATTTTGGTCTGAAGGGTCGGCTCTTTCTTTTGGTCAGGAAAATTTATTTTCAATTATATCTTTAAGTTTTACATTCTATAATTCCATTTCCATAATTACATCTTCATACTCCAAAAAGGAGACCATCCCTCGCATTTTTCCTCTGCTCTCCCCTCTGTATCTCTTGCATTCCAGTTTTGTTTTCTGGGTCCTTTTGTTTTTATCTTTTTCTTTATTTAAAAAAAATTATTTTTCTTTTTAAATTTTCCCTGATTCCTATTTGGGTTTTCAGCTCTGTCCACTTTCTGTTTTATTGATGTTTTTACATTTTATAGATCATTATTTTTGTCCTTTGAAACCTTGTTTTCCAAACATTTCCCTGCAATATTTCCTCTTACCCTTTTATGCTGCACTTTTGTTGATGCTGTCTCATTTTATTAGGGGTTTTGTTTTTGTTTTCCCGAACCAACCGCTGAGCACCTCATCAGGTATGGCCATGTGGCACCCCGGCGTCCAGAATGGAACCTTTAGCGGCTGCTTTTTCTTTTCCTTTTTAACCCTCACCTGAGGATATGTTCTTATTGATTTTCAAGAGAGAGAAAGGGAGAGAGGCACATCAGTGAGAAAGAAACATCAATCAGTTGCCGCCTGTCCACGCCCCAACGGCGATCGAACGCGCAACCTAGATACGAGCCCTGACCAGGAATCGAACCTGCAACCTTATGGTGTGAGGGACACAGCTCCAACCAAGCGAGCCAGTTGGCCGGGGCTACTGCCTTACTCTTTAAAAAGGTGTGTGTGTGTGTGTGTGGGGGGGGGGGGGGGGGGGGTGTCCTGGTGCAGGAGCGCCCGTCGGAACAGCGGGTGAGCTCTGCAGAGTACTGAGGAGGCACAGGCTCAGAGTCAGAGACTAGCTCCTCCTCCCGGTGCTGGCATCCCTGGGGCCTTGCGTAGGGGTGAGCCTCTCAGACTCACCCGGAAGATGTGGTCAATAACAGAGTGGAAGGACATGGTCCCTTTCCAAATTTGTCTGCAATGATGAAATTTCTCTCTCCTAGTCCAGGAAATGTTGGCAAAATGCAAAGCAGGCTTTAGAAATACATTTTTAGAGACTCCTGGGAAGCAGGAGTCAACTAGAAAATGTGATCAGGGTAAGGGTATGAGTAGTGGTAAAATAAGTAGGGGATAGATTAGAATAGATGATGATAGATGATAGATACACAGATTAGATAGATAGATAGATAGATAGATAGATAGATAGATAGATAGATAGATAGATGATAGATAGATAGATGATGATAGATGATAGATAGATGATAGATAGATAGATGATGATAGATAGATAGATAGATAGATAGATAGATAGATAGATAGATAGATAGACAGATGATAGATGATAGACAGATACAGATGCTCTTTATAAATAAAATTAATAAATATTCATGTTTGAAGAGGCTGGGAAATCAGGAGAGTTTTCTGAAAGGACCCGGGAAAATCTCTAATTAAGAGAGAAAATTAAGAAGCCCATGTGTTTTCTAAAAGGTTCTCATCAATATGTAAGAGGTCATCCCACCAGGAGACAACTCCTTGGGTTTAAAACCAAGAGGTGCTGCCTGGAGCACGTAAAGTCACATCCCATGCGTGAGGTGAAAGGTGACAGAGGCTAAGACAAGACTCTCAAACTCAGCACGAACGAGGACAGTGGTGTCTGTATCTTACCTGTCCCTGTCCAGTATCTGCTCACCCACTACAGAAAGCTTTATGGTGGCCCTGGCCAAGTGGCCCAGTGGGTTGGAACATCGTTCTTGACACCAAAAGGTTAAGGGTTCGATCACTGCTAAGGCAGACACCTAGGCTGTGGATTTGATCTCCAGCCAGGGCACATATGGGAGGCAACTGATGGATGTTTCTCTCCTCCCCTTCCTCACTCTTTAAAATCGATAAAAGCGTCCTTGGGTAAGGATTTTTTTAAAAAGCTTTATGGTCAAGAATGGTTAACTGAATTGATGGGTCCTTTCCTCCCCCTGCCTTCTCTGCTCCCTGTTTCAGTTCAAAGTGGCCTCTCTTCTAAACCCCCGTGATTCTTTATCAGAACATCTCATAACATTGACTATGGTTGTACGCATTCCCTTTTATTTGTCAGAAAAATGACACCTGAGCGTGCCCACATCCACATCCCCAGAGAGATTTTGAAGATATGTTAAGGACCTTGAAATGGGGAGTTTCCTGAATTATCTGAGCAGGCCCAATCTATCACACGAGCCCTTAAAAAAAGCACACACACACAACCTTTCCTGGCTGTACACACACACACACACACCCTTTCCTGGCTATACCCTTCCTGGCTGTAAACACACACACATAACCTTTCCTGGCCGCAATGAGTAAGATGAGAGGAAGATGTGATGACAGAAGGGTCAGTAAAGTGGCCTTTCTGGCTTTAAAGACTGAGCAGGGCACCATGAGCCAGGCTAGGCAGCAGCTGCTTCTAGAAGCCAGAAGAGACAAGTAAATGGCTTCTCTTCTAAACTCCCTAGACAGAAATGCAGCCCTGCCCACACCTTGACTTTAGCCTGGTCAGACTAAAACTGTAGGTCCACAACTATAAGACAATAAGGAAGCGAACACACTCGCTTTCCCAGGGGCTGCAAGCTCTCTAAAAACAGGTGTCTTTTTCTCTTTCCTCATAATAGTTACACCTGTGCCTGATACATGATAAGCAACACATTGATGTTACTTTGTTTCTTCCATTACATCTGCTGCTGTAGGAGCCACCTGTGGTGCTTACCCTCTCCAGGGTGCTATTGGCCCACCCTCTCCAGGGTGCTATTGGCTCTTAAATAGTTGTGTTCTCTTTCAGGTCAGGCTGATGGGGCTGGCAGGCAGTAAGAGAGAGGTAAGAGAGTGAACACCCATGGCTCTTGGGTTTCTGGAAGTATGAGAAAAATTAGACCTCTCCCCTCAGCCTAGAAAGGAACAGTTTAGACCAACCAGGAGTGAAGTTCATTATTACCAGGCTCTCCCAGGGGTGGGCTGGGCCAGCTCCTTCTGCACATGCTGAATGGGTTTTCTTTTGGTTCAGAAGGTGAGCTATGTAGAGAACATGGAGAGGGTCCTTACCAGCCTCTAGCATTTTCACCAATAACACTCAGGTCTGCACAGTCTACTTGAGAACTCAAAGCTTCATTCAACAGTGAGCCTTCCTCATCTTACTGTTTGTCATCCCAACAGGAAGCAAGAGGGAGACAGGGCCAGGGACAAAGGCCCTATTCACTAGTAGTAACACGTAACTACTCAACCACCACCTAGAATTAGTCCATATTTCAGAGAATGTTTATCTCATCTCCTCTAATGAGGGATCCTGTACCTCTCTTGGGAAGATATCCATAGAGAATGAACCAGTTTTCTTTATTTCAGGTAAACAAGAGTCCTGGGTAATTTTAAATGTGTACTGGAAGTCGTACAGGGATTGCCTGAAAGCAGGTGTGACACGTAGCAATTCAAAGTGGCAATGCTAGGGGAAAGATGTCCCTTGACTCATGTTACTAGAGGACATAAGAGATGGGAACTCCCTCAACTATAGAAAAGAAACAGGGCATTCCTTCATTGCCTTGCATAGGTCATGCAATGGCCTTCCTTGCCAGTCCTCTCTGCTTGAACCACTCCTTGAGCAATTGCCTCCTCCACCTCCCCACTCTTATTCCTTCAGAGCTCAGCTCAAACATAATTTCTTTAAAGAAACTTTCTGATACTCCAAGTCTAGGGTTTGTGGCTCTGGGGACAAAGCTGAAGGGAAAGCCGCGAGGATCCCTGTGCCAAGTCATTCTCCCATACTACAGATGCCATCTTTCTTGGGTGTAGCACTCCCCTCCCCGAGGCATAAGCCTAGGGGAAGGCAATGGCCCCAGCCTCTGTACTCCCTCTTGACCCACCCTGCAGAGCTTATGCCCTGCTGAGGAGTACAGCCACAGGCTCTTTCAGTGACTGAGCCTAATAGGCAGCCAGCAGGCAGAGGCAGGCAGAAGCAGATCTTGGGGTGTCATAGGACTTTTGCTGACCTGCCCCTGGACCCGATGCTAATAAAATCTGGCCTTGGTGCACACCATGGTCCTTCCCATGCACACCCAGGCCCAGAAGAGGCAGTCACAAACTGTGGGTAACTTGTAGCTCCAAACAGGTTGCTGAGGGCCAGTCAGCATCTCACATTGGCCTACATCAGAGTCTACCTCAAGAGGCCCAGAGCCAAAGCAACCAGAGTCCAGATCCAGACAACAACAGGGCAGGATCCAATAAGCTTCCAAAGGAAGCATATCCAAAGGAAGATCTCGGCAGGCACCAAACGCTGCTGAGGAAAATTCTGGCTTGTGTGAAGAGCACCTGCACAGCAGATTGCACACCTTGGTGGGGGTTAAGCCTCACATTCAGCCAGCCTGATGGTCAACCCTATGCATGAATGGGCCAAAAGCAATAAAAACTCAGAATTACAACAAGAGGGCCCACATAACTCACACAAGGGTCATTCCTGGAGCACCCAGCTCAGGTGATCAAGGAGACTGAACCACTGGGACCCACAGGACACCTAATAGATAATGTCACCTCACAAAGACAGGGAGTCATAGCAGATCTACCCAATATATAGACACAAACACAAAGAGGTAGCCAAAATGTGGAGACAAAAAAAATGGCCCCAAATGAAAGAAAGAAGAAATCTCCAGAAAAATAGCTTAAAAAAATGGAGTCAAGTAATTTATCAAATACAGAGTTCAAAGTAATGGTTATAAGGATGCTTAACAGCATGAAAAGGGGCATAGAAACCATAAAAAAGGACCAGGTAGAAATGAAGAATGCCATATCTAAAATGAAGACTATACTGGAGGGAATACAGAAGGCTGGAGAGAGCAGAAGACTGAATCAGTGATTTGGAGACAAGGTAGAAAAAATACCCAGCCAGAGCAGTAAAAAGAAAAAAGAATTTTAAAAAATACAGATAGTTTTAGGGACCTTTGGGACAACATGAAGCATAACAACGTGCATCAAAGGGGTACCAGAAAGAGATGAGAGCGAGCAAGGGATCAAGAACCTATTTCAAGAAATAATGACTGAAAACTTTCCTAACCTGGTGAAGGAAAAAGACATACAGGTCCAGGAAGCTCAAAGAATCCCAAACAAGATGAACCCAAAGAGGCCCACACCAAGTCACATCATAATTAAAATGGCAAAGAATGAATCTTACAAGCCAGAGAGAAGGACAGTTACCTACAAGGGAGCTCCCATAAGACTGTCAGTTTATTTCTTATCAGAAACATTTCAGGCCAGAACAGATTGGCATGAAATATTCAAAGTGATGAAAAGCATGGACCTACGACCAAAGACTACTTTATCCAAAAAAGTTATCATTTAATATTGAAGGAGAAATAAAGAGCTTCCCACACAAGAAAAAACTAAAGGAGTTTGTTACCACCAAACCAATATTATAAAAAATGTTTAAAAGTCTACTTTAATGATAATAACAATAAAGTACAACAACAAAATAGAGGAACATAGTTAAATAATTAAATGGCAATAAATATGTACCTATCAAAAATCACTTTAAATGTAAATGGCTTAAATGCTCCAATCAAAAGACATAGCATAGCTGAATGGATAAGAAAACAAGACTCATGTATATGCTGTCTACAAGAGACCCACCTCAGAATGAAAGATACACAGACTAAAAGTAAAGGGATGGAAAAAGATATTTCATGCAAATGGACAGAAAAAAAGCTGGGGTAGCAATATTTATATCTGACAAAACAGACATTAAAACCAAGCCTATAGTAAACATTTAGGCACCCAACATAGAAGCACCTAAGTATGTAAAGTAAACCTTGATGGACACAAAGGGAGAGACAGACAGTAATGCAGTCACAGTAGGGGATTTTAACACCCTACTGACATCAATGGATAGATCTTCCAGACAGAAAACCAACAAGGAAACAGCGGCCTTAATGACACACTAGACCAGATGGATTTAATTGATATCTTCAGAGCATTCCACACCAAAGCAGCAGAATATACATTCTTTTCAAGTGCACATGGAACATTTTCTAGAATAGATCATATATTAGGAAACAAAACAAGTCTCAATAAATTTAAGAAGACTGAAATCACATCAAGCATCTTCTCTGATCCTAATGCTATGAAACTAGAAATTGATTACAAGAAGAAAACTGAAAAACACACAAAGACATGGAGACTAAGTAACACGCTACTAAACAATGAATGGGTTAACAATGAGATCACGAAGAAATAAAAGGAGGCCGGCAGGCATAGCTCAATGGTTGAGCATCGACCTAGGATCCAGGAGATCTGCAGTGTGACTTCCACTCAGGGCACATTCCCAAGGTTTCAGGCTCGATCCCCAGCAGGGGGCATGCAGGAGGCAGCTGATCAATGACTCTCATCCTTGATGTTTCTATCTCTTTCTCCCTCTCCCCTCCTCTTTCTGATATCAATGAAAATATATTTTTAAAATAATAATAAAAGAGGGTGCCTTGAAACAAATGAAAATGAGAACCACCCAAAATCTATGAGACACAACAAAAGCGTCTTAAGAGGGAAATTCTTAGCATTATAGGCCTTTCCCAAGAAATAAGGAAAATCTCAAATAAACAACCTAACTTCACACATAAAGGAACTAAAAAAGAACAACAAAGCCCAGAGTGATTAGAAGGAAGGAAATAATAAAGATCAGTGCTGAAATAAATGACATAGAGTCTAAAAAAATTACAAAAGATAAATAAAACCAAGAGTTGGTTCTTTGAAAAAATAAACAATAATGACAAACCTCTGACCAGACTTATCAAGTAAAAAAGAGAGTGGATACAAATAAATAAAACCAGGAATGAAAGAGGAGAAGTAACAACTTGGACAATCTGGATGAAATGGATAAATTCCTAGAAACATAAAATCCCCCAAAACTGAATCAGGAAGAATCAGAGAATCTGAATACACAGTTTACAATCAGTGAAACTGAAGCAGTAATTTAAAAAACCTGGATGGATGGGTTGAGAGGTGAATTTTACCAAACATTCAAGGAAGAACTAACACCTATCCTCAAACTATTCCAAAAAATTAATGAGGAGGGAAGAGGCCAGGATTCTCCTAATTCCAAAACCAGATAAAAACATGGCAAAGAAAGAAAATTATAGGCTAATATCCCTGATGAACATAGATGCTAAAATCCTCAACAAAATATTAGCAAACAAAATCCAGCAATACATTAAAAAGATCATACACCATGACCAAGTGGGATTTATTCTGGGGCTGCAAGGTTGGTACAATATCCCCAAAACAATAAACTTGATACACCACACAGACAAAATGAAGTATAAAAAACCACATGATCATATCAATAGATGCAGAAAAAGCATTTCATAAAATCGAACACCCACTTTTTATAATAGAAACTCTCAGCAAAGTGGGAATAGAGGAAACATATCTTAATGTAATAAGGGCCATATATGACAAACCCACAGTCAGCATCATACTCAATGGGCAAAAACAACAAGTGTTCCCCTTAAGATCAGGAACAAGACAGAGGTGTCCACTCTCACCACTCACGTTCAATATAGTCTTGGAAGTCCTAGCACAGCAATCAGACAGGAAGAAGAAATAAAAGGCTCCAAATTGGAAAGAAAGAAGTAAAACTGTAATTATTTCAAGATGACATGATGCTGTATGTAGAGAACCCTAAAGAGTCCACCAAAAACCTACTAGAACTGATCAATGAATTCAGTAAAGTAGCAGGATAAACATTCAGAAATCAATTGCATTTCTGTACACCAATAATGCACAATCAGAAAGGGAAACTAAAAAAACAATCCCATTTACAACTGTAACCAAACAAACAAAAACAAACAAACAAAAAACACACACAAAAAAAACACCCAAAAACCTAGAAATGAATTTAACTCAAAATATAAAAGACCTGTTCTCAGAAAATTGTAAGACACTAAAGAAAGAAACTGAAGAAGATACAAACAAGTGGAAGAACATACCATGTTCATGGACAGGAAGAATTAACATCATTAAAATGTCCACACGACCCAAAGCACTCTACAGATTCAACACAGTTCCTATCAAGATACCAATGGCGTATTTCACAGAACTAGAACAAATATTCCAAAAATTTATATGGAACCACAAAAGACCCGTAATAGACACAGCAATCTTGGAAATGAAGGACAAAGTTGGAGAAATCTCCCTACCTGGTATCAAACTATACTACAAAGCCATAGTAATCAAAACAGCCTGATACTGGCATAAAAACAGACATATAGATCAATGGAACAGGACAGAGAGCCCAGAAATAAACCCACATCAATTAATATTTGACAAAGGAGGCAAAAACATACAATGGGGTAAAGACAATCTGTTCAATAAATGGTGTTGGGAATATTGGACAGATATGTGTTTAAGAAACCAGACTACTTCCTTACACAATACACAAGAATAAATTCAAAAGAGTTAAAAAACTTAAATATTAGACTCGAAACCATAAAAATCCTAGAAGAAAACACAGGCAATAAAATCGTGGACATTTCTCGTAGCAATATTTTTTTCTGATATGTCTCCTCAGGCAAGGGACATAAAAGAAAAAATAAACAAATAGGACTTCATCAAACTAAAAAGTGTCTGCACAGCAAAAGAAACCATCAACAAAATGAAATGACAACCCACTGAATGGGAGAACATATTCACCGATACATCTATAAGGGGTTGATATCCAATATTTATAAATAACTTTTAAAACTCAACACCAAAAATACAAACAATCCAATTTAAAAAATGAGCAAAGGACCTGAATACAAACTTCTCCAAAGAGGACATACAGATGCCAAGAGACACATGAAAAAATGCTCAACTTCACTAATCATCAGAGAGATGCAAATTAAAACCACAATGAGGTATCACCTCGCACCTGTGAGAATGGCCCATCAACAAATCAATGAATGACACATGCTGGCGAGGGTGTGGGGAAAGGGGCACCTAGTACACTGCTGGTGGGGATGCAGACTGGGGCAGCCACTGTGGAAAGCAGTATGGAGGTTCCTCAAAAAATTAAAAATGGAGCTGTCTTAATCCAGCAATTCCACTTCTGGGAATTTATCCAAAGAAACCCAAAACAGTAATTTGAAAGAATATATGCACCCTTATGTTCATAACAGTGCAATCTACAATAGCTAAGATTTGGAAACAGCCCAAGTGCCCATCAGTAGATGTTTGGATAAAAGCTGTGGGACGTTCACACCATGGAATACTACGCAGCTGTAAAAAGGAAGGATCTCTCACCTTTTGCGACAGCATGGATGGAACTGGAGAGTACTATGCCAAGTGAAATTAGCCAGGCAGAGAAAGACAACTGCCAAATGATTTCACTAATATGTGGAATCTAATGAACAAAATGAACTAACAAGCAAAGTAGAGACTCATAGATAAAGAGCAGGCTGACAGCTGTCTGGGTGGGGTGGGACTGTGTGGGGGGGAGGGGGGGAGGAATTGAGCAAAGAGGAAAAAAGAAGAAAAAACCTCATGGACAGGGCAACAGTGTAGTGACTGCTGGGGGATGGTGGAGGAGGGAAAGGGGGGATAAATGGTGATACACGGAGACTTGACTTGGGGTGGTGAATACACAATACAGTGTACAGGTGATGTGTTGTAGAACTGTGTGCCTGAAATCTCTATAATTTTGTCAGCCAGTGTCACCCCAATAAATTCAATAAAAGGGGAAAAAGAAAAAAGAAAGAAACCTTCTGATTCATCGGTTAGAAAAAGCCCTCTCTGTAGAAAGACATCATTCATCCCATAAACACTTGTTTTTCCTGGTACTTAACACTGATGGTTTCTGTTTTGTTTTGTTTTTTTCCAATTGTTCATTTAATATGTGTTTCTTGCTAGACTGTAACCTCCATGAGGGCAGGGTAATGCAGTTGTCCTGGAAAGTAAGCTCCAGGCACAGGAGCACTCAATCACTTGTTAACTGGATAAAAGCTGGAAGACATAAAAATATTTATAAGATGGCCTGGCTGGATGTGGCTCAGTGGTTGAGCGTCAACCTAGGGTACAGGAGATTGAGGTTCGATTCCCGGGCAGGGCACATGCCCGCGTTGTGGGCTTGTCCCCAGTCGGGGGCGTGCAGGTGGCAGCCGGTCAGTGACTCTCATCATTAATGTTTCTCTCTCTCTTTCCCTCTCCATTCCTCTCTCTGAGATCAATAAAGATATATTTAAATATATATATTTATAAGATTGTGATAGCAAAATAGAACAGAGTGAAAGGGAGCAGAAATGGACCAAATTAAAAAGAAAAAAGATGATCATGCAGGGACCCAAGTGGGGCAGTTACCACTGGACCCTAACGGGAAGAGGGTGAGAGGGAAGTGGCCTGTGTGGAAATATGAAGAAAGTAACCTTTTTCCGGTTTAAAGCAGCTTTTACGCCTGAGCCGGAGTTGTACCGCCCAGCAAAGACGCGGAAGGAAGCCACCACCGAGGGTGGAACAAGCCCAGCATGTCACACAAGCACGTAAAGGCTCACACGGCACGTCTTCAAGGACATGGCAGGGTTACTGAAGCTCCCCATCCTGTGCTTCTCTGGAATGTAATGCAGTTGTTTTGCAATACACCCATTAAAGTGAATTCTCAGAACAGAAAGAGACATATTCAAATCAGTGTTGGCTTTTTGTATTTCAGAAAGACACATGCCAGTAACGTTTAGCTACGCCTATCATTGATATTTTAAAGTAATTCTCTGTCCCTCTAGCTAGACCAACCGTCCTCTTTTCCTGCCAGAGACAGACTGGCCCTCAGGAGGGCATTGTGCCTCCACCAGGAACCACATCACTTGGATGGGTCAGGGCCTTGGAGCTCCATCTCCCAGAAAAGTGGTCACCACTGGAGAATCACCATCGGTGAGCCGCAGCTCGGATGCGCAGGGAAAGCGATTCCCACTGACGCACGCGCATGATGTCCTATGCAACCCGAGGGTGTTTTTTGCTTAATGACCAATGTGAAATTATTCAGCTTTCCCTCTGCACCTTCTGGAAAGGAATAAAATGAAAAGGTGTACCTTAAAGAGAAGGCATATGCGACCTACAGTTCCCACAACGTGCAGTTATCTAAAGTACATGCACAAAAGATTGTAAGAACAGTAGGTGACGGCTTGTAGACAAAGAGAGAGAAATGAAAAAATGGGTTGGCATTGCCCTCCTAGGGGATATGTTTTCTGCCAACAGAATTTTCTTTGTCTTTAAACATCAGCTTAGTTGAAAAAAGGAAAGTAGAGAGTCAGAGCCTGCTCCATAATTTAATCGTCTGAGATAACCAGTGCTAACACCTTGGTATATAACATTTCACACCTTGTGCACAAAATACGTTATGTAGCACACAGGCCGCTCATTATTCACAGTAGACAAAAGGAGGAAACAACCCAAATGTGCACCAGCTGATAAATAAATTGTGATACATTCACACAATGGAATATTATTCAGCAATAAAAAATGAACCTGCTGTAACCTGGGTGAGGCTTGAAAAGATTACGCTGAAAGAGACCAGCTGCACAAGGCCTCACGTTACGGGATTTCCACCACATGAAATGTCCAGAACAGGCAAATCTACAGACACAAAGTAGCTTAAGGTAGCTCAGGAATGAAGGTGGAACAGGGAGTCACCACCGAGGGGCATGGGGGTTTATTTCAGGGGGAACAAAAATGTTCTAAAATGAGATTGTGGTAATGGTTGCACAAAAGTGTGAAAATACTAAAAAAATTGATTGTAAACTTTAAATAGGTGAGTTAGATGGGATGTGAATTATATCTCAATAAAGCGTTTTAAATAAGCAAAAAATATTTACACAGGCAACTGCACCATCCCCTTTACAGTCTAATAGACAATATCCCAGGTCAATAAGATATGCAACTATACTGTTATTTGTGACTGGACAATGCTCTACTATACCGATATACTGATATTTACTTATCTAATGCTTTATTATCAGATACTTATTTCCTATTGCCGCACTGGACACCCATGTATGCATACATCTGCACACCTGTTGGATTATTTCTTTAGGAAACAAAAAATCGAACTGTGGGCAAAGGGTCTGCACTCAATCATATTGCCCGATGATCCTCCCGAAAGGCCCTGCAAGTTAACATTCATCCCAATGAAAACAATAATATTATTTTCTCTACAGTCCCACCAATGCTGAGCATATCAAACTAATTAACCTCTGATAAGGATAGGTGACATCATTTTTTAAATGTGTATGTCTTTAATCATTGAATCTGAATAGCATTTTTATCCTTTGATTTATGAAACACCTATACTTCTGTCCTTTGCCCATTTTTTATCTTTATCAACTTTTCTGACACGTGCTACCAAATGTTCTCACCAGTGTGCCTTTTAGCTCTGCTTTATGGAAACTCTCTCCTTACGCATTCTAATATTTTATATATGTAAATCTGTTATTCTTTATCTTTATGGTATCTGGCCTTAACGCCTAGCCTTTTACCATCCCAATATCATAAAAACAGCACCCCATCTTTTCTTCTAGCACTTGCCATTTTAGTTTGTGCTCCATCTGAACAATCCGTCACCCCTGCGGATCTGCAGCCCGGCGGCACTCTTGCCTTAAGTCCGCCTGGAACCTGGGTAGAGGATCACTTACCTAACTGCTGGGCCCATTTTATGGCAGTACCCGTGTCTCCTGCATTGCCTTCAGCTAAGCATACAACCTCTTGTCCAATCTTCCACCCAATTAATGGATAAAAGCCTTAAAAACAAACAGTGTAACTCATGTAGTAAATAGATAATTCGTTGCAGAGACATCTACAATGGAAAAATCTGATTAATTAAAAAGCAGCAAATGAATGCCGAAGTCAGAAAGCCTGGGTCAAATCCCCATCTTCTCTCCTTTACTAGCTGGGGTCTTAAAGTTTCTAACCTCTTAGTGTCAGCTTCCTCAACTAAAATGGGCTACCTTAGACAGCTCTTGTGAGAATAAACTGAGTTAATACATAAAAAGAACTTAACACAATGCCTGGCATATAATATGAATTAGCTTTTATAGCTTTGCATGTCAGTGTCTCTGGAAACACAGAAGCAATATTTTAATTGAGATAAAAGGTGACTATGACATTAGTCTGCTTGATAATGGTCTTATCTATCCCACTTATCTGTGGTTTCTAAACGAGGCTCCTAAACTAAAACCACCTCGTGCACGGTCAGGATTCTCCAGCTTCCGTTCCCCAGTCGGGGGAAAAGGAAGAGCTTTAGTGGGGACGGAAGGTAGGAAAAGGGTTTCCTCTCTTTTTTTTAAATCCTCACCTGAGGACATTTTTCCCACTGCTTTTCAAAGAGAGCTGAGGGGACGGAGAGGGCGTGAGAGAGAGCGATCGATTGGTCGCCAAGCCTGTAACGGAGGTACATGCGCTTGGCTGGAATCAAACCTGAGACCTTTCGGTCCACAGGCAGATACTCTAACCACCGAGCCAAGCCGGCCAGGGCAGGAAAGACCTTCGAATCCACTTCTCAGTCACCACGTTAGAGGATCAGAGGCCAGCTAAGAGCCCAGCCACCCTGGGTACAGCTACACAGTCTAGATTTCTTGGTTTCCACATCCCACGGTCTCTCCCATTAGGGAGAGCAACTTCTTAGTAATTGTCATTAATGTGCAGGGATCACTAGATGAGACTGTCACCTCGAAAAATTCACAGAAAGAAAAATAATTTCTTACACACAGAAGATATTTTAGGTCTAGAAAGATGTTTTAAACACGTATAACATATAGGTAAATTTTTAGGAAGCTAACCAAAATACCCTAATCCATCTGAATTTCTCCATAACATCTCACTTTTCATGCTTTTAATTTAAAGATAAAAGGGAAATGGGGATTAACTGTTTCTAAGAATAATAAAGTACATTAGAGAATATCCTTAATATAAAATGGGAAAACACTATCATGAAAGTTATATTTGAAAAAGGTGGTATTTTATTAACCAAAGGATAAATTCTAATTGCTTACCTCCAATATTCTGTTGAGGGCTGTTTCCAGTATTGATGTCCAGAAACGTCCCGGTGCCCATGGTCAGCTTCACGTCTCCGGTCTGGAAGCAGCACTCTCCAAACATGGCAGCCTGCTGGTCAGCCACCTGCCCAAAATCCGAAGGGAAGTCTCGGCCCTTAGCAGTGGCCCATCTCACTGCACCCCACTGTCTCACTGCACAAATTCTCATGTTCAGTATCGTCTTCTCTTTCTTCTGTTTCCTTAAAAAAAAATCTCTGGAGAGAACAGGGAGCCACAACTATAGGATAAGAGTCCCCCTGGGACTCACGCTGTGGGGATAACTAATGTGCCTCAGCCATGGTTACTGGGCAACCTCCTTCATGCACTTTGAGTATCACAGGAATAACCTTAGAGATAAAAGTGAGAGTAGAAACTGCAGAAGAAACCTCAAGATTTTTTGTTCACATCTTACAAGTGGTTTCACTCATTAGTCAAAATAACTGAGGTCACAAATTTCTCTTTCAGTAAGAGTGATAGGTGTGTGCTTACCTACAAACAGCTGTAACTCAAAACCATACATCTCCCAAACACACATTTCTGATAAACATTCCGTTAATAGAGCTAAATGGAGATACACATACAGCAATATTTTAAGGAGCAAAACTCATCTGAAGAACCCTTTCTTACTAATCATGAATTCTTCCAGCCACACCTTAACCCAACCCTGAGCCTACCCCTGCCCTGGGTAAGACTGAGCCTCTCCAGATGAACAGGGATTGTAACCTGGGCATGAAATTCCCCTTCCCCTTCTCCCCTTGTTTCCTCCACCTACTGTGCTGACTGTCCATTTAGGGACATGTCTACACCTCCTGCCTAAGCCACTACAGGAAGTCAAAGGCAGGATCTACACAGCCTCTCAATCAGGTGGTAAATCTCTGGGGTTCTCCAAGTCCTGACTCACTCATCCAGAGAGAAAGTATAACCAAGAAAGAACCTTCAGACACCAGTAACAGCTGATTTTTCATTCTTCCATGAGATTCTCTACTGGCACACAATGGCTAAAGATTTATAAAACCTAACTACAACTTCTTTACTATAATTGCCATATCATTGTTTACGGTTACATTGTATCCAATATAAACTAAGCATTGGCCCTTTACTGTTCTTAATCTCAGAGTATCAAAATATAAACCAACATTACTCAGAATACAATATTTTTAAAAATGTAACAGTTTCCTAAAAAAACAATACAGAGAGAAGACAGAAAAGGTTATAAAGTGCTTTCAAGGCAGAAGACTAGCTCAGCAGTGCTCTTCCCAGAATACAGACAAGACTTCTAACTAGATCCAAGCTACTTTAATTTAAAAAGAAGTAAGATACTCTAATTTTAATCTGCAAGGACCATTTCTATCTCATATCTAATCCCAACTGTTCATATATATTCATTTACTTTATACTACACAAGCAGAAAACCTCAAACTTTCAACTTACCAAGGCCATTATAGGTATAGGCACACCAAATATCTCTTCATCCACTGATCCAAAATTGAAGCTTCAAATAAAATTGATTTAAAAGTAAGTTACAGAGAAATAAAATGGCGGCGTAGGTAACAGCTGCACCCGCCGCCTCCCGCAACCACATCAAAATTACAACTAAAATAAAGAACAATCATCACTCAGAGCCTCCTGAAATCTAGTTGAACCAAAGCCCTACAACCAGGGAACTGAAGAAGCACCAAGACCGGTAGGAGGGGCGAAGACACGGGAGGATCAGGGCTGAATCACGGAAACCGCAGCTGCAGGTCGACACCTGTGCCATGGGGTAAACCCTGCAGGGAATCTCCGCAGTGGAGGTTTCCCGGAGGAGCGAGGGGTCCCAGACCTAATCAGGCCCCCAGCCCAGGGCTCCAGGGCCGGGAAGAGGAGTCCCACAACACCGGGCTGTGAGAACCACCGGGGACTGTCGCTGAGGATCAGAGAGGCTGCAGAAGCCCCAGGCTTTCCTCTTAAAGGGCCCCCGCACGGCCTCAGACAAGCTCTCTCTGAGCCCAGCGCTGGGCAGCAGCTTGAAAGGACCTGGGACACTTGGGGAGGAACGAACCTGCCTGAAGTCGGGGGGAGAGGTGGAGGGGCAGCTTCCTCCCAGGCAGAAGAGCTGGTGGAGGCCATGGCTCCTTTGGTGAGCTGGACCTGAACAGAGCCAGCAGGCGGGCACCATACCTGAATCTCCATCAATCTGACACACCTTTCGCTCTGCCCTGGTGATTCCTGGAGGCCCTGGCCCTCCATAACTGCAAGCTCATCCAACAATTTCCAGTGGTTTTTCTGTGCAAGTGGCCTCTCAAGTCTTATGCTTAGGACTTTCCTAAAATCTCTCAAACAAGCAGCAGCGGGCCCCAAATGGCTTGATAAGTGGCCTCAGGCCTGGCACTAGTGGGAGCCTACATTGGTTCACAGCTGGGCCTCTCCTGGGCAACGCCAAGCCCAGCACAAGTAGCAGCCAACTATGGTTTGCTATGTAGCTCATGCTGGGTGGCCCTGGGCAAGGCAATGGCAGAAGCTGACTTTGCACCTCCCAGGAGGCCCCAGAGACAGTGCACCTGGTGATCAGACTCGGCCACACTGGATTACAACCCCACGACATCCACGAGTGACACACTCAAGGGGAGGACTTGGTGAACACCAAAGCTCCACTGAAGTAAATCCTGCTCCATAGGGGTGTCTCCAGCGCAGCAGCTCTTTGGTCGTAGTTGCAGCTGGTCCTCACAGCCAATTGGACTGGGAGTCAGTTCCTCCCAGTGATGCCAACAGCAACCAAGGCTCAACTACAACAGGACAGTGCACACAGTCCACACAGGAGAGCACCTAGAAGGCCCAGCTCAGGTGACTGGGGAGGCTGAGCCACTGGACACCTACTATACAAAGCCACTCTACAAATTCCAGGTGACACAGCAGCTCTACCTAATACATAGAAACAAACATCTGGAAGCAACCAAAATGTGGAGGCAAAGAAGCATGTCACAAAGGAAAGAACAGAAGAAATCTCCAGAAAAGGAACTAAATGAAATAGATCCTAGCAAACTAACAGATACAGAGTTCAGAATTTTGGTTGTAAGGATGTTCAAGGATATTAGTAAGACTATTACAAAAACAAGTGAGACCACTGATGACCCAATAAAGTATCTATCAGAAAGGAAGGCTACATGAACTGAAATGAAGAATAATTTACAGGGAATCAACAGTAGAGTAGAGGACACTGAGAATCAAAACAGCAATCTGGAATATGAGGAAGCAAAAAACACCCAACCAGAAGAGAAAAAGAAAAAAGAATCCAAAAACATAAAGACAGCATATGGAGCCTCTGGGACAACTTCAAGAGGCCCAACATTCACATTATGGGGATACCAGAAGGAGAAGAAAGAGAGCAAGAAATTGAAAACCTATTTGAAAAAATAATAACAGAAAACTTCCCCGGCCTAGGGAAAGAAATAGACTTACAAGTCCAGGAAGCACAGAGGGTCCCAAACAAGAGGAATCCAAAGAGGCCCACAGCAAGACACATCATCATTAAAATGCCAAAGGTTAAAGACAAAGAGAGAATCTTAAAAGCAGCAAGAGAAAAGTAATTAGTTACCTACAAGGGAGCACCCATACGACTGTCAGCTGATTTCTCAATAGAAACCTTGCAGGCCAGAAGGGAGTGGCAAGAAATATTCAAAGTGATGAAAAACATGGAACTACAACCAAGATTGCTCTACCCAGCAAAGCTATCATTTAGAACTGAAGGTCAGATAAAGAGCTCCACAAATAAGAAAAAGCTAAAGGAGTTCATCACCACCAGATCAGCACTACAGGAAATGTTAAAGGGTCTTCTATAAGAAGCAGCTAATAAACAAAAGAACCTGTCAAATGACATAGACCCAGAGACATTGACGCAGGCAACAGACAATAATATTTCAGAGGAAAGAGGGAAGGGGGGTGGAGGGTGGGAAGAGATTAACCAAAGAAGTTATATGCATATATGCATAACCCATGGACACAGACAATAACGGGGTGAAGGCCTGGGGAAGGGGTGGGAGCGAGGTGGAAGGGGTCAATTGGGGGGAAAAATGGGACACCTGTAATACTTTCAACAATAAAGATAATTTTTTTTTAAAAAAGTAAGTTACAGCTCTAGAAATATTAATTTTAAAGTTCAGCAAATTGTTTTTAGCATAGGCCAAAAAGTTATATAATGTTTGTTCATAATGGTACCCCAAACACGTAACTCAAATACTTTTTAGTTTTAAATCAAATGCTTTTTCCTCATAATGAATTCAGGGACAATTTTGCTGGTTTCTAAGCCCAATGTTCATTATTACCTTGTATCCCTCACGGGAGGCAGGAGAGAGAGTGGTATCGAAAGCAGGGAAGTAATGAAGCTGCTCCAACACATCTGAACATAAAAATATGTCATCAGAATCCAAATTAAATTACACAAAAATTGATGATTCAAGAAGGAAGGAAAAACTCTTTTACCTCATATGGGTCAAAAAGTCCAGTTGTACTGGCATTTGAAAAATCCGTGGCATATTCAGAACCTAAATTTACATTGGAAATAATCTTTTATTATCAGGTAGTGTAAACACCTGTCTCTAGTCTATAACCTAGACCATTTGGGGGGCCTGAAAATTCATTCAAAAATGTATATTTCCAGTGCAAAGTCTCCAAGGCAATTTCCCACTTAACTTTATGAACTCTCATGATTGACAAAAGCACTTTCATACACACTGTCACATCATGGTCCCCAGTTTAAAGGTGAGGAAGGGGTGCAGATGTGCAGTGTGACTGTCCATAGTTATACCCAGTTGCAAAGTGGGAGACTGGGTACCAAACTCAAATTTTAGTAGTCTTGAAATTAAGACCGTTCCTCATTCTTATATTTGAGGTTTCATCACAATTTTAAAATCACTCTCCTCTTCCAACAAATCTGAAATTAATTTAGCTTTACTATAACATGTAGATACTAGGGTACCAAAAGGAAACATGTCTGGGCTATGGGAAGGGGGGAAAAAACTTCTATTTTTAGGTAAATCATTTCTATCAAATTTCAGTTACTCGAGATAGATCTGTCAGATCATCTTTACCTTTTGTGAGCTTATGTAACAACCAGGTATCAACAGTTCCAAAGCAGCAATTTTCTTCCTCAATTGCCTTTTGCACCTTGAAAACACAACAGCACAAAATCAATTCAAAAAGGCAAAATTATTAAGTGCGCAGTTAAGTGCCAATAGGTAAATACAATATAATCCCATTTATGATAAAAATTAATATACACATAGAGAAACAATTTCTAACAATTTGAACCAACCCATAGTATAGGATATGAAATGCTTTAGTTTTAAACCAAGCATGTGTTACTTTTGTGATGAAAAATAAAGTATATACCTTTATAGTTTAGATATACAAATATCTCTAAGTATAAATAGCCTAAAACAAGAGATGCACACTATGCCCACTGGTCAAATACAGTCCCTTGGCTGTTTCTGTGAAGCAGGTTAAAACTGGTTTTAAACTTTGTGCTGGTTGGAAGGGAAAGAAGACTGTGTTGTGACTCGTGAACAGCAATGCGTAGACTTGGTCCCATGTGTGTGGCAGAGCTTCAATGGAGCATGTCACGCTCACCTGCCTATGAACATCACTGCTGCTCTTGCATTCAAATGGCAGCAAACTTGTTACAGACCCTTAGACTTCTAAAAACCTAAACTATTCCTATCTGGCATTTTACAAAAAATACTTGCCAATCCTTAGCAGAATGCATGCCAAAGGAAACAAAAGTATCAAAACCTCTTTAATCCAGCTAATAGAGAAACAAATATTAGGATATTACTAACATACTGGAAAATAATTCCCTAAATCATGATTTATCCCCTCTCCAACCCTTACTTGTCCTTTCACCCAGCACCCTATCTGGGATATCTTCCAGGTAGCCATTACTGCACAGCCTCATTACTTCCCTACTAGACCCTAAGCTCCTTAAGGAAATTTGTTTTATTTTTTCTTTTTTTAAATACGTGTTTATTGATTTCAAAGAGAGGAAAAGAGAGGGAGCGAGAGAGAGAAACAATGATGAGAGAGTCACTGATTGGCTGCTTCCTGCATGCGCCCTACTGGGGGTCAAGCCCACAACCTGGGCATGTGCCCTGACCGGGAATCAAACCTCGATTTCCTGGATCATAGGTTGGTGCTCAACCTCTGAGCCATGCCAGCTGGGCAAGGGCATTCATTTTATAACCCCAACACCTAGGAGGGTTTCTGGCATATAGCAGATGTTTAAAAATGCTTGCTAAATAAATAACTGACATTAAAAGAATAGCAAATGAAGACATTTACGGTGAATATTTTAACAGTAGAAAGAATCAGTAAAATGAAAACGCATGAGGTCCAGAAAAAGAGGTCACTTGTAGGTTATCTATAACAATTATTTTGAAAACTCCATCCGAGTGTCCACTTAAATATGGAGTGCTTAAAGTGATATCATTATATTCAAACTCTTCTTATATATATGTGTGTGTGTGTGCGCGTGCATGCACATGTGTGTCTTTTCAAAGAGAGGAAGGGAGAAGGAGAGAGAGATAGAAACATCAATGATGAGAGAGTCATTGATCAGCTGCCTCCTGCACACCCTACACTGGGGATGGAGCCCACAACCCAGGCATATGCCCTGACAAGGAATCAAACTGCGATCTCCTGGATCATAGGTCGGTGCTCAACCACTGAGCCATGCCAGCTGGGCTACTCAAACTCTTCTTAAATTTAGAAGTTGTAATTCTAAAATTTGTTCCAGATTAGACAAAGGTTAATCTGTGTTTCAGTGAGTAGTATAATGCCTGGCTGGTAGTAGCTCAATTGTTCACTCAAAAAATATTTGAAATCCAGGCCTTCTGATAAGTCATATGCCCTGTAAGGCTAGGAGAACTCAGAGTAGATATCAGGGCTTCCTAAAGTAGGAGGAACAAGGTCAATCCTCCTTGCACTAGGTTAAGATTCCAAATGGCACTACCATAGGAGTAAGGGTAGCTAGAAGAACAGGTTCTCACAGAAACTGTAACTCGGCTTTGAATCATCTCAATCATTAAACTGGTTTTAGATAATCCTGGAGCCTAAAAGAATGGCAAAAATAAACATAAATCATATCCTGAGCAAAATAGCATTACGTTAAGGCACTCATAATTTCTACACACAATTTTGTAAATACAATTTCTAGCTCATATATATACATATATATATACATACCTACAAATAAATAACCAGGCTCACTGAACTCAACTTGTATACATCAAATATGTACAGCTTTTTGTATGTCAATCATACCTAAATAAATTGGTTTAAAAAATTTAAAAACCAATTAAGTAATCATAGAATATGAAAAAAAAAAAATAAGGAAAAACAGACAATCCATGGATGCTATAGATATTGGAATTAATAGTCATGGGCTTTAAAATACCATGATAATTATGTGAAAAAATAATCTAGAACTAAAAACTTAAAAACTTAATGGATGTGTTTTAATAACACATTAGAAACACATGAAGAGAGAATAACAGATTTGGAAGACAGATTAGAAGAAATACCCAGAATAAAGTCCATAGAGACAAATGAGTGGAAAATATGTAAAATACATTGGGGGACAAAGAAAATTTAGTGAAAAGGTCTAATATACATGTAAGTGGCTATTCAAAAGGAAAGAAGGAGAATGGAGCAGAAATTACATTTGAAGATAATGGCTGAGAAATTTTCAAAATCAACAAATATCAAGCAATGAATTCAAGACACCCTAAAAACCCCAAGTAGACTGCCATGCCTAAAGAGCAGGTGCAGAAAATGTGTTTGATAAATTCAACACCCACTCAAAATAAAAAGTTTTAGCAAACCAGGATAAATAAATTATTTCCTTAATTCGATAAAGGATACCTAAAGAAAACCTACCACAAATTCATACTAACTTGTGGAATGTTAAAAACTTTTGTTCCCAGATAAGGAATGAGACAAGGATGTTTGTGGTCATTCCTTCTAGTCAGTATGTCTTACAGGTCCTTGTCAATGTCAGGAAAATAAGTCAATTCATATTTCTACATCCTATGTTGTTAGGGAATTAAAAATTAAGCCAATGTCCCTGGCTGGTGTGGGCCAATTTGTTGGAGAATCATCCCATATACCAAAAGGCTGCATGTTCAATTTCCAATCAGGGCACATAACTAAGTTGTGGGTTCAATCCCTGGTCGTCAGGGCAGATACAGGAGGCAACCAGTAGATGTTTCTTTCTTGTACCGATGTTTCTGTGTGTGTGTGTGTCTCTTTCTATCTCTCCCTTCCTCTCTCTAAGCATGTCCTCAGGTGAGGATTAAAAAAAGAATGTAAACCATTGAGATACTACTTCATACTTATCAGAATGGCTAAAATCCAAAACACTGATGTCACACATTAACAAGGATGTGGAACAACAGGAACTCCCTAATTGTTAGTAGGAATGCAAAATGGTAGTCACTTTAGAAGATAGTTTGACAGTTTCTTACACAGCCAAAAATAGTCTTATCATATGATCCAGTAACTGCACACATATATACTTACCCAAATAAGGCGAAAATTAATGTTCATACAAAAACCTGCACATAAATGTTTATAGCAGCTTTATTCATAATTGCCAAAAATGGGAAGCAACCAGATGTCCTTCAGTGACATATCCAGACAATGAAATACTAGTCAGTGATAAAGAGAAATGAGTTCTCAAGCCACAAAAAGACACAGAGAAATCTTTAATGTATATTGCTAAGTGAAAGAAGCCAGGCCTGGCCCGTGTTGCTCAGTGGTTGAGCATCGACCCATGCAACAAGAGGTCACTAGTTTGATTCCCAATCAGGGCACATGCCAGGGTTGCAGGCTCTATTCCCAGTCGGGGGTATGCAGGAGGAAGCTGATCGATGTTTCTCCCTTTTCCCTCTCCCTTTCTCTCTCCTAAAAATCGATAAAAACATTTTTTTTTAAAAAAGAAAGAAGCCAGTCTGAAAAGGGTAAACACTGTATGATTCCAAAAATATGACATTCTAGAAAAGGCAAAACTATAGAGACAGAAAAACATCAGTGACTGCCAGGTGTTCAGGAGTGAGGGGAGAGAGAGATGGATTAAGTGAAGCACAGAAGATTTACATGGCAGAGAAACTACTGTGTATGATCCTGTAATGGGAGATACACTGCATTAATAATACTTAGTAATAATGTGTCAATCTTGGCTCATCTATTGGAAAAAATGTGCCACATTAATACAAGATGCTAATAGAAGAAACTGCTGGGGGGTTGGTAGATGGGAACTCTATGTACTCTCTGCTCATGTTTCTATAAACCAAAATATGCTCTAAAAATTAAAATCTACCAATTTATAATGGACAAAAGATTCATTCAGATTGTCTATATCTTCTTGATACAGATTAAGTAGTTTGTGTATTTCTAGGAAATTTCCCATTTTACTTAGGTTATCTACTTTGTTGGCATACACTTGTTCATCTTACAGCCTAATTATGATATTACTTCTGTGAGGTTGGAATTAATGTTCTCTGTCATAATTCTAGTTACTTGTGTCTTCTCTTTTTTTTCTTTGTCAGTCTAGCTAATCATTTTATTTTTATTGTTTTAAATATGTCTTTATTGATTTCAGAGAGAGGAAGGGAGAGAAAGATAAAAACATCAATGTGAGAGTCATTGATCAGCTGCCTCCTGCACGGCCCCCACTGGGGATCGAGCTCGCAAACTGGGCATGGGCCCTGACCGGGAATTGAACTGCGATCTCCTGGGTCCTAGGTCAATGCTCAAACACTGAGCCATGCCCGGCTGGGCTAGCTAATCATTTTAAATCAGCTTTTGGTATAGTGTCCTTCTTTGTCTCTTAGTATAGCCTTTGTTTTGAAGTCTATTTTGTCTGCTATAAATATTGCTACCCCAGCTTTTTTCTTTATTTCCATTTGTATAAAATATCATTTTTATCCCTTTACTTTCAATCTGTATCATTCTGGGTTGGGTGTCTTGCAGAGAACATATATATGGGTCTTATTTTCTTTTCCATTTTGCTGCTGTATGTCTTTTAATGGGAGAAGTTAATCCACTTACATTTAAAGTAATTATTAATGGGTACAAATTTATTGCTATTTTATTCTTTATAACTGTACTCCACTGGTTTTTGTTTTTTCTTTCTTCTTCTTAAAGAAGACCCTTTAACATTTCTTGTAATACTGGTTTTAGTGGTAATAAACTTTCAGGTTTTTTGAGGGGTTTTTTTTGGGGGGGGGGGCTGGGAAGCTCTTTAATTTTAAATGAGAGCCTTCCTGGGTAATCTTAGTTGTACGTCCTTGCTTTTCATTGGTTTTCACTTTGAATATTTCATGCCAATCACTTCTGGTTTAAAGTGTTTATGTTGAAAAATCATCTGACAGCCTTATGGGAGAGCTCCCTTATAGGTAACTATCTGTCTCTTGCTCCTGTTAAGATTCCCTTTGTGTCTTTAATCTTTACCATTTTAATTATGATGTGTCTTGGGTGCATCTTGATTGAGCCTCTCTGTGCTCCCTGGACAGGTGAGTCTTTTTCCTTCACCAGCTTAGGGAAGTTTTCAGCCATTATATCTTCAAATAGGTTCTTGATCCCTTGCTCGCTCTCTTCTCCTTCTGGTACCCTTATGATGCATATGTTGTTACACTTGATGTTGTCCCAGAGGTCTCTTAGATTTTTCCATTTTCTTTTTTTATTCTTTTTTCTTTTTGTTGCTCTGCTTGGGTGTTTTCTGTTATCTTATCCTCTAAATCACTGATTAGATCCTCTGTTTCATCTAACCTGCTGTTGATACTTTCTAGTGTGTTCTTTATTTCAGATATTGTGTTCTTCATTTCTGACTGGTTCTTTTTATGGTTTCTATGTCTTATTTAATGCTTACTATCTCTTTAAGTTCTCACTGAGATCACCCATTCTTCCCCTAAGTTACCTGATCATTCTTATAATCCTTGTTTTGAACTCTGCATCTGGTATCTTGGTTGCTTCCATTTCATTTAATTCTTTTTCAGGGGCTTTCCCTTGTTCTTTGATTTGGGGCATGTCTCTTTATCTCCCCATTTTGTCTACCTTTTTGTGTTTGTCTCTGTGTATTAGTTAGATCTGCTATGACTTCCAAACTTGTTATGGTGGTTTTTGTTGTAGGTGTCTTGTGGGCTCAGTACACTATCTTCCAGATCACCTGAGCTAGGTGCTCCAGGAATGTCTCTTGTGTGGCTTATATGAGCCTTTCTATTGTAGTTGAGTCTTAAATGCTGTTGGTCCATTTATGAGTGGTATTAACCCTCAGGTTGTCTATTAGGATTGACCCTGACCATACAGTATGAACCTCTGTGTGGGGGCTGCTCCTCAAGGTGCAGTTGTCCCCAGCAGGGTCTGGTACCTGCCAGGATCTGCCTTTGGGTGTGCCACTTGTGTGGCTAGTTGGGTTATGTTCTGGTGTGGTCTGAAGTTCACCACTGGTTGTGTTGGTTCTGGGTCCACTTGGGAGGGGTTCCAGTGCTGGTTGATGTCATATGCTGCCTGCAACTGGCTTTGGGCTACCTGTCTGGAGCTACCAAATCCATTGTTAGTGGCTGCCTCTACTGAGCCTGGTGTGCATGGGAGGGGCAAAGTTGTGAGGTTGGCTTCCTCTTCCATAGGTGTGAGCTTGATAGGGTGGGGTGAAGTCAAGTGGATAGGGCTAGTGGTTCTTCTGCTTGGGGAGAGCACAGTCAGGCACTCAGTGAGGGGAAAGTGTCCCCTACTCCAGAGCCATACCACTCAGCCTTTGCCCAAGACTCTGACACTAGCTCCCTCAAAAAGAGTGCACCGCTGGTTCAGGTTGGGTGTGGCCAGGTGGCCCCTCTGCAAGACTCAAGCTCAGCAGAGTGGGGCCACTGAGAGTCAGGACAGGGCAAGTGGGTCTCCCTTTGAGGTAGGGATGTCAACAGCATGCTGGTGGAGATGAATGGCCCCTCCTCTGGAGTTACAAAGATCGCTGTCTGAGTCTCTGCCATGAGCTTCTCAAGTAAGGTATGCACCTGAGTGCAGCCAGCAGATGTTTCTGCAGCACTTAAGCTTGGCAGAGTGGTACCACCAGTAGTTGGAGAACTGGACTAGTGCACTCCCCACGCTGGTGCTATAAGGATAGGAGTGCTCTACCTTGGGAAGATGGCATCTGAGGGAGGTATGGGATAGGAACTCAGCAGAGAGACCTCTGGTAGCTGACCCTCCAGATCACTCCTCGAAGCCATGCCACCCAGATCTTCTCTTTATGACTACTATATGCCCTGAGTCACCTTTCCTCTACTGGAGTCCAGGTGAGTGTTTGAGAAAAAAACCCTGTGTACTGGCCCTTTAAGAGAGTGCCTGGGTTTCTAGCAGACGCCCATCTCTCCCAGGCAGGCAGAATCCCCACTGATTTTCACCACCAGATGCCTTTTCCTGACTCTGGTGCTCTGGGTTGGAGATCCTGATGTGGGGTCAAAACTCCTCACTCCTCAGAGGGACCTCTGCTGCTGACATATCCCTTCAGACTCTCAACAGCCACACATGGGTAGGGGGCCAGCTCTTTCATCATCTCTGCCCTTCTTACCAGTCTCAATGTGGCTCCTTCAGTAGATGCTTGGTTATAAGACTTCTGTTCAACTAGCCTTCAGTTGGTTTTTCAGGTTGATTAATCTATAATTTAGTTTTAAATCTGGCTTGGTGCTGGGAGGAGGTGAGTGTAGCCACCTACTGTACAGTCATCTTGGGATCCCATTTATTTTTAACCAATTCGTATTTGTGAATCTAAAGAAATGTTGTCCCCTGTATATAGTAGGATCTTGTTTTTTATAGTCTGGTATAAAAACACAATGAGATACCAGATACCAGAAAAGACTGATAATGTAAAGAAGGTAAGTAAAATAAAAACTCTTCTCACTCACTGATGATGGGTGTGCAAATTGTCAAAAACTTTAGAAAAGTGTTTGACATTATTCACTAAAAATGAAGATATATATAGATATATAGATATATATATACATATTCATGCCCTAAAATTCCATTCCTATATGTAGATACAGCAGGAACACATTTACATGTACATCAAGAGACAGCATTATTCATTATAGGCCCAAACCAGATATAACTCAAATGTACATGAATAGAATGGATAAATTATGGTAAAATCACATACTGTACACTAAATAGCAATAAAAATATAAGGAAATTAGTTTACATACAACATATATATATTTCACACATATAATGTTCAGCAAAAGGAGTCAAATACAAAAGAATAAACACTGTATGATTCCTTTTATACAAAATTCAAAAATGTTCAGGCAGCCCAGCTGGCATGGCTTAGCGGTTGAGTGTCAACCTATGATCCAGGAAATCATGGTTCGATTCCCGGTCAGGGCACATGCCTGGGTTGTAGGCTCCATCCCCAGTAGGGGGCGTGTAAGAGGCATCTGATCAATGACTCTCTCTCATCATTGATGTTTCTCTCTCTCCTTTCCTGTCTCTGAAGTCAATAAAAACATATTTTAAAAAATATTCAAGCAAAACTATAGTGATGAGGAAAAGATAAACTGTAAAAGTGGAAAGAAAACGTAATACACAGAATTACAGTGTTCTAGTTCTTCATACAAGTGGCGTTACACAGATGTATGCTCCACAGTATGTCACCAAAAGGTATATTTCTGTTTTGCTCACTTTTCTATATGTGCTATGACTCACAATAAAAAGGTTTTAAAAAATAAACTGAATAAAGGTTCCTTGTCTTCCATCCCAATATGTTGTGGATACTTAATTTTCCATCAAATAATCACATTACTATCCTTATTCCATGAATTTACCCAAAGTCTCCATGCATGCATAGTGCATGCATGTGCACACACACACACACACACACACTCTCTCTCTCTCTCTCTCTCTCTCTCTCTTTACTTACCTCAACCAGGTTCTGTAAAATCCAGGCCAATCTCAAAGAAACATGCTGGGTTGTGAAAGTGAACAAACTGGCTGCTAAAAATCGTTTACTTCTAGTGAAAAAGTGAAGCATTCGGCAGGAACTGTGTATTAGCTATTTTTTTAAAAAAATAGAAAAATACATTTAATAATGGTGTTTGATGTTTCTGTATTAATTCCATATCCATGCAAACAAACCCAATAATAAAAAAGTTATTTAACTACTTAAAGAGTGTTCTTAGGACTTAATACCTACTTTCTACCTCTTTACCTATTTTTAACTATGGAAATGAGGGGACACAGTCAAGGGAGAAAGCTATACTGCTATTTTTTAATAATACATTTTATTATTTTAATAATACAGTACTATTATTATTTATATATATATATCTTTATTGATTTTAGAGAGAGGAAGAAAGAGGCAGAGAGAGAGATAGAAGCATCAATGATGAGAGAGTCATCATTGATCAACTGCCTCCTGCACACCCTTGACTGGGGATTGAGCCCACAATCTGGGCATGTGCTCTGACCAGGAATCAAACCATGATCTCCTGGATACTAGGTCGATGCTCAACTACTGAGCTACACCTGGCCAGGTTAGTGCTATTATTTTTAATAATATATTTAATCAGTTCAGTATAAACTCAGAAGGAATTCTCCCTACACATTAAGTACTTAAAATTGGGATGTCTGATTTTCATACTACCTATACTTACCTAATGATTAAAAATGAAACATACAATTTAAAATTTACTCTTCTTTTTTTAATCCTCACCTGAGGATATTTTTTCCATTGCTTTTCAGGGAGAATGGAATGGGGGCAAGAGAGAGAGAAACATTGATGTGAAAGAGACACATTAACTGGTTGCCTCCCACACACACCCCAACCAGGGCCAGGGGATCGACCCTGCAACAGAGGTACATGCCCTTGGCTGGAATAGAACCCAGGACCCTTCAATCCATGAGCCAATGCTCTAATCACTGAGCCAAACTGGCTAGGGTTAAATTTACTCTTTTTTTATGTATATATGTGCTATTTCTTGTTGGGTTTTGTTCATTTTATTTTTTAAATTTAATTTAATTTTTCCTATCACCATTTATCTACTACTCTATGCCCTCTTCCACCTCCACACCCCCAATCACCACACTGTTGTCCATGAGTTCTCTCTTTTTTTCTTTTTTGCTCTAATCTCTCTAACCCCCAACTCCACCCAAAGAGGCCCACACCAAGACATACCATAATTAAAATTCCAAAAGTTAAAGACAAAGAATCTTAAAAAAAACACAAAAGAAAGGCAGTTACCTACAAGGGAGCTCCAATAAAACTGTCACCTGATTTCTCAACATTTTAGGACAGAAGGGACTGCATGAAATATTCAAAGTGATAAAAACCAAGGACCTACAACCAGCACTACTCCACCCAGTAAGGCTATCATTTAAAGTTGAAGGAGAAATAAAGAGCTTCCCAGACAAGAAAAAGCTAAAGGAGTTTGTTACCACCAAACCAGCATTGCAAGAAATGTTAAAGGGCCTGCTTTAAGAAGTCGGAAAAAAAAAAACACCAAAAAAGAAAAAACACATAGGAACATGATTAAAAAATAAAATGGCCATAAATATGTACCTACCAATAATCACTTTAAATGCCAATGGTTTAAATGCTCCAAATCAAAAGACATAAGGTAGCTGAATGGAGAAGGAAAAGAGACCCATGTGTATGCTTCCTTCAGGAGTCACATCTCAGAAAGAAAGATACACACAGAATAAAAGTAAATGGATGGAAAAAGATATTTCATGCAACTAGAAAGTGGAATAAAAGCTGTGGTAGCAATAGTTATATCTGACAAAATATACTTTAAAACCAAGGATATTGTAAGAGACAAAGGACACTACATAATGATAATAGGAGCAATCCAACAGGAGGATATAACTTGTAAATACTTATGCACCCATCATAGAAGCACCTAAATATGGAAAGCAAATCTTAATGGACATAAAGGGAGACACTGACATTAATCCAGTTGGATTTTACCACCTCATTTGGGGTGACATCAATGGATAGATCTTCCAGACAGAAAATCAGTAAGGAAATGGAGGCATTAAAAATACACTAGATCAAATGAATTTAATTAATATCGCCAGAGCATTCCACCCCAAGGCAGCAGAATATACATTCTTTTCAAGTGCACATAGAAAGTCTTCAAGGATAGACTATATGCTAGGACACAAAACAAGTCTCAATAAATTTAAGAAGATTGACATCATATCAAGCATCTTCTCTGACCTTAATGCTATGAAACTTAAATCAATCACAAGAGGAAAACTGAAAAACACACAAAGACGTGGATGCTAAATAACATATTACTAAACAGTGAATGGGTTAACGATGAAATCAAGGAATAAATCAAAAGACACTTTGAAACAAATGAAAATGAGAACACAACCCAAAATCTCTGGGGCACTGGAAAAGCAGTCCTAAGAGGGAAATTCATAGCATTATAGACCTATCTCCAGAAACAAGATAAATAAACAATCAAAAAAGAACAATAAACAAAGCCCAGAGTAAGTAGAAGGAAGGAAATAAATGAAATAGAGTCTAAATAACAATACAAAAGATCAATGAAACCAACAGCTGGCTCTTTGAAAAGATAAACAAGATTGACAAACATTTAAGCAGATTCGTGAAGAAAAGAGAGGCAACTCAAATAAATAAAATCAGAAATTAAAGAGAAGTAACAACTGACACCTAAGAGGTACAGATGATTTTAAGAAAATATTATAAGCAACTATATGCCAACAAATCAGACAATCTGGAAGAAATGGATAAATTCCTAGAAACACAACCTTCCAAAACTAAATCAGAAAGAATCAGAGAATCTGAATACACAGATTACAACTAGTGAAATAAAAAATCTCCCAACAAACAAAAGCCCTGCACCTGATAGCTTTACAGCTGAATATTACCAAATATTCAAAGAAGAACTAACACCTGTCCTTCTCACACTATTCAAAAAAATTAATGAGGAAGGAAGAGGCCAGGGTTCTCCTAATTCCAAAACCAGATAAAAACATGACAAAGAAAGAAAATGATAGGCCAATATCCCTGATGAACACAGATGCTAAAATCCTCAACAAAATATTAGCAAACAAAATCCAGCAATACATTAAAAAGATCATACACCATGACCAAGTGGGACTTATTCCGGGGCTGCAAGGTTGGTACAACATCCACAGATCAATAAATGTGATACACCACACAGACAAAATGAAGTATAAAAACCACATGATCCTACCAGTAGATGCAGAAAAGGCATTTGATAAAATCCAGCACCCATTTATGGTAAAAACCCTCAGCAAAGTAGGAACAAAGGGAATATACCTCAATAAAGGCCACATATGACAAACCCACAGCCCACATCATATTCAATGGGCAAAAACTACAAGTATCCCCCTCAAGATCGGGAAATGACAGGGGTGCCCACTCTCACCACTCATGGTCAACATAGTCCTGGAAGTCCTAGCATAGTGATCAGACAGGAAGAAGAAATAAAAGGTTTCGAATTGGAAAAGAAGTTAAATTTACTCTTAATAAGAAAAATCTTTAATTTAAAAAAAAAGCATTAAACAGAAAATAAGCTCCACGTTTTAAAATCTGTAACACATACTAAAAAAAAGAAAGAAAGAAAGAAACAAGCCTTATCCTGCTACCTACAGCAAGAACTCAGATGGACAGTTCAGCTTCTGAAACTGGTATTTAACAAAACAGTCACTTACGGAGAATTTACCCACTTTTTGCATTTTTCTGTCATTTCCCACCCTTCTCCCGAAAATGAATGGAAAGATTTTGGTTTACTTATTAAAGATAGTAACATGAATCCCCTTCATTTTTAGCACAGTACATTAATTGAAACATGCAGGCGTGGTCCTCTTTACGTTTCAGTCTGTCCTTTCATTTTCAACAATGAGCCTCAGTTTAACTTTTTTAACATTTTTTTTTTGGTGAGACTAAAGTTCTACTCTCAGCAAATTTCAATTGCACAGCACAGTGCTATCAACTACAGTCATGCTATACTTTAGATCCTCAGACCTCATTCATCTTATAACGGAAAGGTTGTACCCTTTTAACTTCTTTTCTCTTGCTCAGTGCTCAGACCTCCTGCATGTCTTTATATTTTACATTATTTATTTAAATACAAGACTTTTAAAAAGGATTTAAAGCGGCTGGCCACCCATGCCCCTTCTGACTTGTTATATGTTGACAATGCCTCAGATGAAAAGGCTCTTCCTCCAGAAGCACACTGTGCTTTTCTCTATAAAAAATGAGGCTTAGCCCTGGCCAGTGTGGCTCAGTGGCTGGAGCGCTGGCCTGCACACTGGAGGGTCACAGGTTCTATTCCCAGTCAAGGGCATGAGCCTGGGCTGTAGATCCTAGCCCCACCCCGACCAGGGTGTGTGTGGGAGGCACCAATCAATGTTTCGAATCGATGTTTCTCTCTTCTCTGTCTTCCCCTCTCCCCCTCCCCCTCCCTTCCACTCTCCCTAAAAATCAGTGGAAAAAATACCCTCGTTCTTTGAGTGAGGATTAAAAAACAAAACAAAAAACAAAAATGAGGTTTTGGGGCCTTCAGGGATCTTCCGTTAAAATTTAGATGCCCGGGGAGGGGCCTTACACAAAACATATCGGGAGTTCCAGCCCTGGTCGTTCAGCCCACACGGAACCACGAGCACTCTGCTCACCTACCAGTACTTCTTGAGTTCCCGCCATGTGCCAAGGGCTGGGCTAGGCCCCGGGAGGCAGAGGGAGTGACACAAGCAGGATCACTGCCTTTCTTAAATGTGCCTTCCCGTGGGAGAGACAAGTAATCAAATCAACAAATGAGCTCATCTAAGATGACACTGGCTGTAAAAGGAATCGCTGTTTGATGTACCACCAGAAAAGAAAAAATCCTGCCAGTTAAATTATGACAAAGTATTAAGAAATAATTAATGGGCACATGCCCAGTTGCAGGCTCGATCAATGACTCATCATTGATGTTTCTGTTTCTCTCTCTCCCTCTCTTTTCCTTTCTCTGAAATCAATAAAGATATATTTAAAAATAATAATAATAATAATAATAATAATTAACAGTTCAAAATGCATCCTGATGTCAAAGGTGTTAAAATTAAAAAAAATGTATATGTTATAAGTCACGTACTGCTGGTGGGAACGTAAATGATGTGGCTACTTGGAAAAATACTTGGCAATTTCTTATATATGACCTAGCAATTGTGTTGGGGTATTTATCCCAGAGATATGAAATTTTAAGACTTTAAAGACTCAGTTTTGCGCTTAAAGTCACAATATTGTGTCATGATTTGAAATTTGGGCTAATACTATAGAAGTAAATGTTTCTTGTGGTCACAATTTATTTTTAAAGCAAAAGAAGTTCTGAACATCTCACTGGCTGACTGAAGGAGTCAGTCATGCTTAGGGACAATCGACAGGCTGACCTGTTAAAAACTAAAATAATACATTAAGATATAAAATTACACATTATAAACAGTATAATTTAAAATTGTCCCACTCAGGATTCATGACTTCTTACAACCACTTTCCATTCCCTTAATTACTGTCTTTCCTGTACACGGCACCTCTCGGTATTCAGCCTCACAAGTTATCACAGCAAGGAGCAAGGTGCACTTTTGTATGTGAAACTAACAGAAAGATCAATATGTGAGATCATGGCAAGTGTCTCACTCATGCATCGCTGCAGTTTTCTATAATGTATTCATGTTTCGTTTTATATAAAATTAAAGTCTCCAAATACTAAGCAAGTAAAACTGTCTGGTGTGGCACCCTAGCTGGGAAGACATTTAACTGGGTGGAATTAGAAGTATTAAAATTATCAATATGCGATCCTATCACACCAAATTCTGTGGGTCTCACCACAGCTGCGGAGCAGGGCCCGGGAGTGAGATGGTGGGGGGCTGCTGTCTGTCGCCACCAGGGCCCGGGAGTGAGAGAGAGTGGGGGCTGCTGCCTGTCGCCACCAGGGCCCGGGAGTGAGATGGTGGGGGGCTGCTGCCTGTCGCCACCAGGGCCCGGGAGTGAGATGGTGGGGGGCTGCTGTCTGTCGCCACCAGGGCCCGGGAGTGAGATGGTGGGGGGCTGCTGCCTGTCACCACCACCATTTGCTTATTTGTGCCAGTCAGCAGGTTAACTATCTTTCTACACAGTCTTCAGCAAAACAAAAGATGAGGAAATTTGGACATTGCTATATCCTTTCTGGACATAGTCTGTATTTTTTCCATTTCTCCAGGAATGGAAACATGACTTCTCACTAACATGGAACCCCAGGTCCACCCAAACTCCTCAAGACTTCTGGAAGTGCACTATTAAGTGCTTCAGTTGACCACATACCCTTTGGGGTAACTATTATTACATTTTCCTAGTGTGGGAGTCTGCATGTGCATATGCTCTTATTAATGTCCAAAAGCAGCACAGGTAGGGGATTATACAATTATGTCTACAGTGAAGGGACATTTACAGAAAAACAGTAGTAACCAAATTGCAGACAAGAAAAAAAGTACCTTCATTATAAGAGAACTATTCCAAGATTTCACAAGTTCAGTAGCTCTTAGGTCTTGCCAACAAATGAAGTTGTGAAAATGATTTCCTGTTTTCCTAAGAAAAATGGAAACATTTTGAAAGTCAATATAAATCAGAGACTATATTATATAAAAGATCTGCCACAAGAGAAAACAAAATTAGAAGCCAAACTACTTTAAAAATGATTTAATTAGGTGGGGCTTTCCAAATGACTGTCTTCTCTTTGATTTATAAATTGAACACACTTTATAACAATTATTATGTGATAGAGTATATGAAATTTTAATCAGATTCTATGCAAAAAATATTTTTTGAAGCACTACAAAGTGTACATTTCCAAGAAAATAAAACTACTGTAATGAAAAGACCTTTAACAACTTTCTTATACACTTTTGAAAGCAAAATAAAGATACCAGCGCCCCCTGTCCTTGTACTTCTCTTGATGCGCACAATCAGACAAAACCTCTGTACCTACCAGGGGCTGAGGGAGTGCCTGAGCCAATTTCTACACCTCTCAACTTTGGGATGGGTTTAGCAAATGGCAACCTACCAAAATTTGTCTAATAAAAAGAAATTCAGAGATTAAAGATGGCAGTGGGCTGAGTGGAAGCTACACCAACACTCTCCCGGGACCAAACTGGAATGACAACTAAACTGGAGAAAAACCACCCTGAATAATCAATTGCAACTGAAGACGAGCTAGAGACACCCTCGTAACTAAGGAGGAAAAGGGGACGCCACATAGAGACTGGTAGGAAGTGAGGATGTGAGAGGGCTGGCTGGGCTCCCACAGGCAGCAGCTGAAGGTCCCGAGGGATAGCTCAGTTGTGGGGGGTCCCACTGAGGATTCTGAGGCCTAAATCCCTGGCGGGGTTTCCCAGCCCAGAGCACCAGACCTCAGGCAGGTGCCCACATAACATCTGGCTGAGAAAAGCAGCAGGGTTTCTGTCTGCCAGGGAGAGGCCTCTGGAACTGCAGGCCCCCTCTTAAAGAGCCAACACACAAAGTTTTGTGTGGAGCCTCTCATCTTGGGCACCAGCAGAGGAGGGGCAGAGTGGACTGGAGCTGTGTGAGGAGAACCTAGGGTTTTGGGATCTGGAGATAGAGCTCAGAGGGGAGTCATCGGGACTCCTGTGCTGAGTCATTCCCCCCAGACTGCAGAGGACATCTTTCTCTAGAAGACTTTTACCTTCCAAGCAGCTTTTGCCAGAGGGGGAAGCAACTGCCCCACCCTGTGGGAAAACCTCTGGCCCCACCCAGAGGACCTTCTACAGCCTGGGGCTCACTGATGTTCAAGAAAGCTGACTGATCTGATCACACTTGATACAGACTGGAATGTGCAATCAAGACTAACCATCCTGACTCAGCAGGCAAGAAAAACCCAGTTACACGCTCACAGGAATTGTCAGCAATAAAGTCTCGGGATCAAACTTTGCATTCATGCTTTAAGTCAACTGCTGACGAGCAGAAAGAGACTAAGAGCTGCATTTGTGCTACTTTCAATAAGACTATGACCGTGATACAAGAACTACAAAAGCAAACAGAACTGGAGCTGTCACACAGACAGAAAAAGAGAAAACTGCAGTACAGCAATTAAAATCTCACATGTCAGACTTATGAAGAAATGGGCTTGCAAAAGGGAACTCTAGCGGAGAAGAGATCAATTCCAGAGAAATTTAGGAAGATGTCTTATTAGCACTTGGTAACTAGAGGTGGGGTATGATGAAAGAAAAGATTTGGCCTGGGTAATTAGATAGTGATGCATTTCACAAGAAAGTGGAACAAAAGAGGGGTAGATATGAATAAATTCCAGTCAAAAGCATGGAGTGGGAAAAAAGGGATTTAAACAATATATGCACACACACTTAGTTTTGCCATTTCAGGCAAGAAAGTCTTAACATTATTTTGCATCTGTTTTTGCTATAATCAGGATAACAGATGTCCTGGACTATCATAAAAGGATGTTTATGTACATAAGTCAAATGTGAATGAGTATGCATTGGAAATTAAAAGATAGAAAGAAAAAAAGAGAGAGAGACTGATAACAATCAGCCACCCCACCGTGTGGAGTTTCTATAGCCTGAGGCTCCTTAAGAGAATCAGATTAATCAGTCTGCAGGCAAAGGCAGACCTTAGAGTGCTTTGAGTCTTTGCCTGATCTGCTTCTGGACGGAAGCCTTGGAAAAGCAGACTTTGGTGAGCATCTTGTTCCTGCCCAAACACACCCGATCCGAGCAGAGGGGATCTCAAGCAGTGGGTTGTTGATAGCTCCAAACAGAGTACTCAGGGCCAGTCACAAACAGCATCTGACATTGGCCTGCATCAGAGACCTTCCAAAAAGACTGAGAGTCCTAGCAGACCTACCTAATACATAGAAACAAACCCAAATAGGTGGGCAAAATGGGAAGACAAAAAAACAAGCCCTAACTGAAAGAACAAGAGAAGTTTCCAGAAAAAGAGCCAAACGAAATGGAGATAAGCAATCTACCACAGATAGAGTTCAGAATATTGATTGTAAGGATGCTCAACAGCATGAAAAAAGATATGGAAACTGTGAAGGAAATGAAGAATGACATAGCAGAAATAAGAATACATTGGAAGAATAAACAGCAGATTAGAGGAAGCTGAGTATTGGATCAGTGAATTAGAAAACAGGGTAGAAAAAAATCATTCAGAGACCCAAAAACAAAAAACAACTTAAAAAAAGGGCAGTCTAAGGAACCTGTGGGACAATATGAAATGTAACAATATTCTCATCATAGGAGTGCCAGAAGAGGTCGAAAGTAAGCAAGGGTTAGAGAACCTGTTTGACGAAATGATGGAAAAAAACTTCCCTAACCTGGAGAAGGAAAAAGTCACACAAGTTCAAGAGGCACAGAGAGTCCCAAGCAAGAAGAACCCAAAGAGGCCCACGGCCAGACACATCATAATAAAAATGCCCAAAATTCAAGTCAAAGAAAGAACCTTAAAGGAAGCTAGAGAAAAGCAATCTGTTACCTACAAAGGAGCTCCCACAAGGCTGTCAGCTGACTTCTCATCAGAAACTCTACAGGCCAGAAGAGAATGGCATGAAGTATTCAAGGTAATGGAAAGCAAGGATCTGAAAACAAGACTACTCTATCCAGCAAGGCTATCATTCAAAATAGATGGTGAAATAAAGAGGTTTCCAGACCAAAAAAAAAAAGCTAAAGGAGTTTATCACCACCAAACCAGCATTGCAGGAAATGTTAAAGGGACTGCTGTAATTGGAAGTAGAAATAGAGAAACACAGGCATAAAGAATTAAAGTGGCAATAGATAAGTACCTATCAATAATAACCTTGAATATAAATGGATTAAATGCTCCAATCAAAAGATATGTTAACTAAATGGATAAGAAAACATGATCCAAATATATGCTGTCTACAAGAGACCCACCTCAGAACAAAAGACTCACAGAGGATGAAAGTGAAGGGATGGAAAAAAATTTTCCATGTAAATGGAAATGAAAGAAAAAGCCAGGGTAGCAATACTCATATCAGACGAAACAGACTTCAAACTGAAGGCACACTAGATCAGAGGGATTTAATTGACATTTACAGAACATTTCACCCCAAAGCTGCTGAATATACATTCCTCTCAAGTGCACATGGGTCATTCTCAAAGATAGACCACATGTTAATTGTATCTAGCATATTCTCAGATCACAATGGCATGAAATTAGAAACCAACTACTGTAAAAACACTCAAAAACATTCAAACATATGGAGGCTAAATAGCATGTCATTAAACAATAAATGGATTACCAATGAGATCAAGGAAGAAATCAGAAAGTTCCCGGAAACAAATGAAAATGAACACACAACAACCCAAAATCTATGGGACACAGCAAAAGCAGTCCTGAGAGGAAAGTTCATAACACTGCAGGCCTCCCTCAAAAAACAAGACACATTTTTAGTAAACTATCTGACCCTACAACTTAAAGAATTAGAAAGCTCCCGTGAGAAGCCTTCTGGACCAGGGCTTTTGTTTGCTGGGAGATTTTTTTATTGTTGCTTCGATTTCATCAGTTGTTATTGGCCTATTCAGGTTTTCTGATTCTTCCTGATTCAGTTTTATATGATCTCACTCATATGTGGAATCTAATAAATAAAACAGACTGAGGAACAAAATAGATCCAGAGACATAGAAGCATGGAACAGACTGGTGAATCTCAGTGGGAAGGCAGGGGTGGGGAGTGGGTGGGGAGAGATTAATCCAAGAACTTACATGCATTACACATAACCCAGGCCACAGACAGTAGTGTGGTGAAGGCCTGGGGGGGGGGGGGGGAGTGGAGGAGATTGATGGGGGGGAAGGGGGAACATCTATAATGCTTTCAGCAATAAAGATAATTTTTTTTAAAAAAACTGAGGAGAAAAAAAAGAAATTCAACAAACTGGGTCAATACTATCATAAAGGTACACAACTAAGAAATATAGTAGAAATGAATCACTTTTCCTTTGAGGCTCCTGCAAATCAACCACTGGCATCTGCTCACCTTCATCATCCCTCTCAGGCGTGCTTTCTGGCCTCTCTCCCGTGTGCCTGCAACCGTGTTCCATTCCTAAGGCTGACATTTCTGCTCTTATTTACCGGTCCACACCCACGGTCACATCCTCAATTTAATTAACTGGAAACATTCTACTACTGAACTTCCAATGTTCCAATACATCAGGCAACAGGTATGGCAGTTACAGTCATGGGCTACAACAGTCAGGAAACGCCCTGAGAAAGGCGTCACTAGGTGAGCCCATCGCTGCGCGAACATCGAGCGCATCTCGCAGGCCCAGGCACTGCGCCTGAGGGACGCTGCCCACCGCCCTTAGGCCGCAAGCTGTGCTCCAGCAACAGGCCGGGCTGTAGGCGTCGTGGGCTCCCCCTGCGCCGGGCAGCACGAGACTAAACCAGGCGCGAGAGGAGATGATGCCACCAAGCGACGTGCCAGGAGACGCGGGGCTGGGGCAGGCGGACACTTGCAGACAGCTTTGTCTACAAGCAGGAAGTGCGCCCCCAACCGACGGGAGGTCCGCACAGCACAGGAAGTGCACAGACAGACAGCGCCTGGTCCCCGCCGTCAGTGTTCCGCTCTGTGCGTGGCTGCGCGGGCCCCACGGCCCACCCGCAGCGCCCTCGGCTTGCTGCACCGGCGCTGCGCAGGCACGCGCGTGGCGCGCCCCGCGGAGAGGTTGTGACAGCCACCGCGTGGCCAGGCGGTGGAACCGGCGCAGCTCCACGGCCGGCTTATGGCACCGGCACTGCGCAGCCGGGCGCTGGGACCCACGTCGCGACGCGGCCCCTCACCCCTCTCAGTTCTCGCCAGCTCACTCCCCGCAAACACTCCGCCACCTCTGGTCCCTCAAGCACCCCTTTCCTTCCCGCCGCGCCGCTCCAGGCTCACTCACTTTCCTGAACCCCATGCTCTATCATTTTTAATAAGAACTTGCCTTTCTTTCTTTGGAATGGCGGGAAAATGCACACACCATGAAATGCATCCTTCTAACCATTTTCAGTGCACAACTCAATGGCATGAAGTACATGCCACAAAGCTGCACAAGCATTACCACTATTTCCAGACACTCCAGTTGATTCCACCTTCTTGCTATTTGAATAATGTCACTATAAACACTGCCAATGGGTATCTGTTCTCAGTTCCTGCGGGTGGTCACTCAGAATTGCTGGGTTATATGATAACTCTGTGTTTCGTTTTTGAGGGACTGCCAAGCTGTTCTCCACAGTGGCTGCGCTGGTTTACATTCCCACAACCAAAATACAAGAGTTCCAATTTCCACGTGCTCACCATTTGTCATTTTTGGTTTTTTAAGTTATAGCCATCCTAGTGGGTGTAAAGTGATATCTCATTGTGGTTTTGATTTGCATTTCCCCAAAGACTAATGATATTGAGCATTTTTCATGTTTATAAACCATTTGTATATTATTCGAGTCCTTTGTCCAGTTATGAATTGGGTTGAGTTTTTGTTGCACTGTAGGAGTTCTTTATATATTCTGGACATGACTTCTTTATCAAATACATGATTTTGCAAATATTTTCTCCCATTTCATGAGTTTTCTTTTCACTCTCTTGTTTCCTTTCTGTTTTGTTTTTCACTTTTTTTTTAAATAGGAATCACATCACTCACCCATATCATGAGCATGGTACTTCCTTTCCCTTTAGTGATCCCGTCACCACTACCATTAGTCCAGATCAGGGGAGTGAACCTATTGTCTTAGACCCCAACCTTAGATGAAACTCAAACCAAACATACTAAGACACGCACCTTCCACAGGACATGCTGCAATGGTTTTAAATATCAAAGACTATAAATTTTCTCAGACACATTTTTAAAATTCAATTTGCATATTATGTCAAAATAATTCCAACATGGCTTTGTTTCTTATTATTTATGATTAAATCTAGGGAAAAATGTTCTACTTTGGAAAGTTCCAATAGTTAAGAAAATGAAAGAAAAATTAGTTATCATTAACAGTTGAAAATATCTTAATAGGATTCTTTGATGTACAAGTTTTTAATTTTCATGAAGTCCAATGTATCTATTTTTTCTTCTGTAAGCTGTGCTTCAGATGCCACTTAAGAAACCATTGTTAACCCCATCGTCACAAAGACTTTCCTCTATGTTTTCTTCTAAGAGTTTAATAGTTTTCTCTTTTAAGTTTAGTCTTTGATCCATTATTTGAAGAAATTTTTGTTTATAGTATAAAGTAAGGGTCCAACTTCATTTCTTTGCGTGTGGATAGTCAGTTTTCTCAGCATCGTTTGTCTTTCCCCATTGCCTGGTCTTGGCACCTTAGGAGAGACCAACTGTACTAGTTACCTTGGGCTGCCATAACAAAGCATCACAAACTCAGGGGCATTAAGACAATAGCAACTGTCTCACACAGTTCTGGAGCCTAGAAATTCACAGTCAAGGTGTCGACAGGCCCAGACTCCCTCTGAAACCTGTCAAGGAATCCTTCCCTGCCTCCTCCTGGCTCTGGTGGTTTGCAGCAGTCTTTGGCATTGCTTGGTTTATAGATGCATCCTCAAAACCTCCCTCTTCACATGATGTTCTGTTTCCACATCCATATGGCTGTCTTCGTATGGGGACACTAGTCATACTAGATTAGGAACCCACCCTGCATTATGACCTCATCTTAACTAATTACACCTGCAATGACCCTATTTCCAAAGTTCATGCTTTGAAGTGCTGCTGTTGCTTCTGTTGGGTTATTTCCCCCAACTCCCCCATACTCCTAGATTTGAGATTACTGAGTCAAAGGGCAAGACAGTTTCCAGCTCCTCAGCTGTGGTGAAACCCCAATATTTGGTGTTATAGTTAGGATCGCATATTGATAATTTTAATACTTCTAATGCCACCCAGTTAAACGTCTTCCCAGCTAGGGTGCCTGCACCAGAAAGTGCAGGAGAGTATTGGGACCACCAGTTTTACTTGCTAAGTATTTGGAGACATAAATTTTTTATAAAACAAACATGAATACATTATAGAATACTACCACAATGCACGAGTGAGACACTTGCCATGATCTCACATATTGATCTTTCTTTTTGTTAGTTTAACATACAAAATTGCACCTTGCTGTAATAACTTGAAATAACTTGCGAGGCTGAATACCGAGAGGCGCCGTGTACAGGAAAGACAGTAGTTAAGGGAGTGGAAAGTGGTTATAAGAAGTCATGAATCCTGAGTGGGACAATTTTAAATTATATCGTTTATAAGGTGTAAGTTTATATCTTAATGTATCATTTTAGTTTTTAACAGGTCAGTCTATCGAATGTCCCTAAGGCATAACTGACTCCTTAGGTCAGCCAGTGACTCTGGCACCTGGTGTCCCCCCAAGTAGGGCAGAGTTTTCCTGGGTGAGGGCTGGAGCTGCCAGTTTATGACCTGTCCTAACTATTTTTGCAAAGTGTACATTCCTTATTGTGTGGTCTCTGAAGTTCCTGAAACTTCTGTTATTTGTGATCAGCTACTGATCTGAAAAATATTTTTTCCTTTTTTTGATAGGTTTAATCTTTATTGCTGAGAGTATTAGAGATGTCCCCTTCCCCCCGCTGGCCCCTGCACCCCGCTCCCGCCCCGCCCCAGGCCTTCCCACACTGCCGTTTCTCCACGGGCTCCAAACTACCCATGAAGGTGACGCCCTTCAGAGCTCCCACCAGACGCCGCCTGCGGAGCCCATGCAGCCGCGAGGCGGGGAACCGGGGGTCAGGCCCAGGCTGGCGGCACCGCCCACGGCGCGTCGGCGGGCCTTCCGCGGCCCCCTGGCTCCCGCCACTTGCTCCAGGGATGCGGGCGCCGAGCACGCCCCTCTTACCCGGGGCAGCAGCCCCGACCGCCCCGCACTGCCCCAGCCGCTGAAAGGGCCCGAGCTCTGAGCGAGTCCACTGCAGGCTCTTCCCAACGCCCTCCGCCACTGCTCTGCGTGAGGTCGCGCTCTGCCCCTTGTTAACTGTCTTCTAACCCCTAATCTGGGATCTTCTCTCCCGCCTTCAACACCACCACCACTGAGGAAAGTGACAGCCTCGGGAGTTGGCGCGTATTTCCTCTCTATGGACTACACCTTGTCTTGCTCTCAAAGCGACTTAAAATGATAAAAGTTTGTCTACTGTCTTCCATCGCTTCCTTCTCCATTCTCCAAAAATGGCATCTCCAAATTTTCACAAGGTTCCTCAAGCCCTAGGGATCTCAAGGAAATCGGAACACAGAAATTAACTCTCCTTCCTCGGCCTCCCACGCCTCGGCCAGCTGGGCCTGCAGCCGTCGGGCGCGCTCCTCGGCGCAGGGGACAGTCTTTCCCCCCAAGGCGCAGGCGGGGCCCCCGCCGGCTCTGCCCATCCTGCCTGTCTCCACCGCGTCACTCAACCAAACACGCCTTCACCTCTCCTCTAGACACACTTCGTCCCCCCTTTGAAGCAGAACCACAAACGGCTCCCTGGGCGCCAGGTGCCCACGGGGCTGGCCCGGCGTGCCGCAAGCCCCCCCCAGCCCAGCGCGGCCAGCGGCGGCGTGCTCCGGTTACGGGCGGGCGAGGCGGCCTTTCCGCAGAGCGGCTCCGGGCTCCGCGGCCCCCTCCCCGGGCCAGGACAGCGGGCGGCTCTCCTCCTGCCCCAGTCCTCTGCACACTGGCTGCCCCGCAGGCTTTTCTTCCTTTGACGGCCAGTTAAATGCTGGCGTTGGCTGAGGGTCGCGTCCCTGGCTCCCTTCTTTTCAACTGGCTGCTCTGGCTGAAAAATCTGAACGCAGTCGTCACAGAACCACTCACCAACCCCTACCTGCAGGGCAGCCTCTCACAAGCCGCCACGCCCCTCAGATCCCCCAAACCGCCCCACGTGACCACAAAGGCCACGTGCCCACCCCACCCGCTGCGGCTCCTCCTCTGGGTGCCAGCCTGAGTTCATGGTATCCTTCGGCTGCCTCCGCCGAAAGCTTGGGGGGGAGGTTCTTAACATCCCTGGAGCTTATATTCTAAAGGGGGTAAGAAACGAATGGGGAAATAAATATTATTCCATATAATGATTATGCTATGAAAAGGAACAGAGTAACTGGGGTGGTATCTGTTCAGACATGATGTCAGAGGCCTGAAAACAACAGGCTTCAGAGAGACCTCCCAGTGTAGTCCCCCGTCCAGCCCACCCAGTGTCAAAAGTGTTCCTCCTAAAATGTCAATTTGGTCATATTACTCTCCTGCTGAGCATCTTTTGATAGTTTCCCACAGCTTATAAGAGGCAAACTTCTTCCTCCAACAAATGGCCCTTCCTGGTCTGGGACCCTCCAGGTTCATCTGCTCACTCACAGGTTTGAGCGCCCACTATGGGCAGCTGCTGCTCCAGGTGAAGGACCCAGTGAGGACAGGGCAGACAAAAGTCCCACCACTCATGGAACTGCTTACATCTCAGAGTTGTAATAAAAAATATGCAAGGAAGTAAAAAATTTAGGTAAGTGATATGAAGGCAATAAAGTGACAAAGTGATGGGCAAGTTAAGTGGACAGGGAAGGTCTCCTAGGAGAAGGGATCTTCGAGGTAAGGCCTGAATGATAAGAGGTAAGTCTCGGGTAAGAGAACTCCAGGCAGAGGGAACAGGAGCAAAGCCACTCCTTCCAAATGTGGGGTGGGGGGTGGGGTCCCAGAAACAGAGCAAGCCCTCGCAGCTGGAGCGCAGGACAGGAGGAGGTGCTTGCAGGCGGGATCAGAGCGGGGAAGGCGGCCACGGTGGGGCATGGCCCTGTCCCTATTTCACCCCGATTTCTGAAGTACTGTGGATGCTTCAGACACCGTCGCCTTACTCCTCGGGCCGTCCCACTTAGGACACTCCTACTCACCCTTCACGACTTGGCTCCAGCCCTGCCGGTTGCTCAGTGGTTAGAGAGTCAGCCCACACACGGAAGGGCACAGGCTCGATTCTGGCCAAGCGCACATACCTGGGTTGCAGGTTCAATCTCCAGCCCAGTCGGGGTGCATGCAGGGAGGCAACCGACCAATGTGTCTCTCACATGGATGTTTCTCTCTCTCCTGTCCCCCTCCCTCCCTTCCAGTCTCTCAAAAAAAAAATAAAAGGAAGAAAAAACTTGGCTCAAGTGCCTCTGGGAAACCCTCTCTAGCTCCCCATTCTCCACTCCTCAGTCTCCCCTCCGGCTCCTTCACTGCCAGGCGTAACAGTCCACAGGGGGCCTCGGGCTGCGGCCAGCTCTGCACGCACACGTCTGCACTGACCACTGGACGGTGGGCCTCCTGACGGCACAGGCTTTTCACTTTCAGGTTCTCACCACCGAGTCCAGACACCAAAGGGGTATTTGATAAATGGAAAGTGTTTTCTACCAGTAACAGCTAGCAGATTGTGTTTGACAGAAATGAAATCTATTGATATGTGATTCAGAGACAGGAACTGAAGAAACAACACACTTATGAATCTTTTTTAGAACAAAAGGAATTGAAAGCAACCAAAATGGAGGAGATATCATTTAGAGTAATTTTAGAATACAGGCAAGTGGGGGTTGTGGGAAGACCATATGACTAAATATATTGAAAAAAATTCACCCTGAAGAATTTGGAAAAAACCCTCAAGGACTGAATAAAAGTTAATAAATAACAAGTTTCCTGGCATCGGAAGGTGGAGGGGTAGAAGGGGCACAAGGCGAAAAACAAAAAGGCAGTTGAAAGTTTGAGACTTCCTGACGGCATCTATATGGAAAACAGCGTTTCTGTGGCCACAGAGACAGACACGCAATGGGCACAGGAGAAAAGACAGCGAGGCAGGAAGAGGAGCTGGCTGGGACCGGGCGAACAGCGTCACCCCACGAGGCCCAGTCTGTCTCTCTTTTTCCCTGAGAAACGAGCCAGGAGTGTCAGGGAGCGTGGAGAGCCTGCCAGCGTTACAGGCACCAGGGCTCACGGGCCCGGGCAGGAAAGGCTCCCTGTCTTAAGGTAAAGAAGCATGAAGCCTTCGGTGCATTTTTTTTTTAAATATCCAGCATTTCGGTCCCTACAAGCAAAGTTTCCAAAACTCTTGGAAGACTAGCAAAACCTTAAGGAAGGACGGCCAGGAAGAAACTCTCAGTTAAGGGTTTTAGGAAGGAGTCCTACCCTCTGCAGCAGCGACACCAGGAAGGACAGTGAACTGTCTTGGAAGCTGACTCTCCCATTTCTCCTAAAAGTGAGATAGCTCCACTGCCACAGGAAAACTGCTTCCTAGTACTTTCAGCTTCCTGTCATGAGCGACCTGACCTCCAGATCCAACCACTCGCTATACTTCCAACCAGTGGCTTCCCTCAGAACACTCTGCGGCCTCTGCTTCCACATCACCCCCCCAGATTCCCCTTGGTCCTGTTCTGCCAGCTTTCTGCTCCCTAACTCCCTTTACATGGGGGGGGGGGGCACAGACGGACTCATTGTCCAAATCCACAGCCATCTTCTCTCTGTCCATATAATCCCTACCAGAGAATACACCCCCTCTCTAGACTTCACCTACGTCAACAATTCTCAAGTAGGACTGATTCTGCCTCCCACCCCAGGGGCCGTTTGGCAGTGTCTGGAGACATTTTTGGTTGTCAAAACTGGGGGAGGAGGCTACTGGTATCTAGTAGGTAGAAGCCAGGGACCCTGTTAAACATCCTTCAATGCTCAGGACAGCTCCACAACAAAGAATTACTTGGCCTAAAATGTCAACAGTGCCACTGTTCAGAAATCCTGATCTACACAGTACACTGATGACTTGAGTTCATTCATTTCTTCATCTGAAAAATATATTACCTATTTAAGACATGCTATGCCCAAGTCACTGGGTGGGGAGTTGGATGGGGGGTGCAGGGGGACTACAGGTGCAGGGATCAACCTGAGATGCATTATGCCTGGGAGAATGAGCACCTATCTGGAGGAAAGAGCCACGCCTCAGCCTAAACCAGGCCAATGTTCTAACCACCTCTGGGATATCTCCACATGCACATGTCCCAAGCCACACATTTTATCACGCTCCCTTCTACCCACCTTCACCACCACCTAACTCATTCCTTCCTTGTCTTACGGTCTCTACAATCTCTATCATATCTTCCCAAACATCAAGGCAGAAATCCTGTTAAACCTGAACTTCCTCTTGCCTAATACTGACTTCAAAGCCAAGTCCTTGTGAATTCACCCTGATTATATTTCTTAGACCTGCCCTCATGCCCCACACCCACCACCAATCTTCCTCCCTGCCCAAGCCCAAGATGCCCTCTGCAGTTTAGTGCTTTGTAACAAAGAAGCATTTACAGTGTTTCTGTTGTTTTCGAAAGAGTATATGCTTTGGGGTACAAAGATAATTTGGAATCTTGTCTCTACTTATTAACTAAGTGACCTTGAACAAGTTACTTATTTCCCTGAGCCTGTTTTTTTCCCTACTGAAATACAAAATGCCAAAACAGCAAGTTTCTCTGCAAGGGTAATGGAGCCTGAAGTACTATCACAGGTACTCACTATGTGGTAGCTCGTAGGGAACTGTAACTGTGTGTAATCTATACATACTTCTGGTGCTGTATGTACTTAAATATTTAAGTTGGAGTAGACTGAAAATATAAACCATAATTATAGTATTGTTTCTGAAATCTGTTAGGTTCTCTGAATCTTTTTAGGTATAAACTAATTTTTTAAGGTCTTCAATCAAGGCTTATTTGAAACACTAATTCACACGGAAACAGAGAAATGGGTAATTTTAATAACAGCTAAAGTGCTTTTACTGTTACTCTTTTATATAGGTCAAGCCCAGAAGACATGCAGGAACATACTTTATAAGCCAGGGAGTGGGCATACTTTCACCCCTCTTAACAAAGCAAAATTGTTCTTAATTCACAAACTTAAAACTCCCCAAACAGCTTTCACAGCAGGGTATTCACTGTGGTAGGAACCCAGCAATAGAGGGCTTATCACACTCACTTGTTCCACGTAATAAAGGTTGCTCTCTGTGTGGAAATGCCAAGACCAACAATCTGAGTCATCTCTATTTCAGCAGCTGAAAATAAAGATGGGTAAATCACGTTTAAAAGCCAATAAAATTTTTCTTTATAAATTGTAATATGGAAAAGAAATTGAGTATAATCTTTAGGAAAAACATTTAGGTTTAGCATTTTTTTCTTTTTATTGTTTCAATATTATTTTGTATTGGTTACAGGTGTACAGCACAGTGGTTAGACAATCATATACTTTACAAAGTGATTCCCCTGATATTTCCAGCACTTACCTGGCATTTAAATTTTTTAAAAAAAATTTTTAGAGAGGAAGGGAGAAAGAGAAACATCAATGTGAGAAAGAAACATCTATTGGCTGCCTCCCGTATGTGCCTCAACTAGAGACTGAATCTGGAACCTAGGTATGTGCCCTGACCAGAAATTGAACCCACAACCTTTCAGTGTATAGGCCCGACCTGGCATTGTAATAACACACTGGAACTAATAAAGAAAGCATTACTAAGATGATTCTGTATGTAGCTTTTTTTTTTTTTTTTTTTTACACTTAAAGGGAAAAATAGTCATATTCCAATAATAACAAAATGACTTTTTTGTCTTTAAATGTTTGGAAAAAAAATTATTAGAAGTCAGATTGTCTTTTCCGACTTTTGGAAAGGTGAGAAATAGATGGCGATAGAGGAAAATCCCCAGTGAAAGTATCGTTTTTAAAACTCAGATCTTATTTTCCACACAAACTGATGCTAGAATACAAACAAAAACATAGTGGGGTTTTTTGGTCCAAATTTCTTAAAATATAGCAAGTTTTTTGTGATGCTCTTTTTAAAAAGTATTTTACCCCACTGGGCAAATTAGAGATGTCAATTTGAGCAGAGGAAGACAAATCATCCCCTCCACAGTACTCCTTCCAATACTTACCTAACCTGTCCTAACATACTTACCCTAACCTACCCATGAGGAAATAATCAGACAACCCCAAAATGCAGGACAGTCTACTAAACGGGTCTATAACTTTGAAAACTGTCAATGTCACGAAGAACATGCTCTAAATTAAAGGAGACCACACAGATTGCCAGATGCAATGCCTCATCTTAGGCTAGGTTCTGGACTGAAAACAGAAGTTATTAATGACTGGAGGAACGGGAATCTGAAGACTCAGCATTAGAAGATACTGCCGCTGTGGGCTGAGAAACTGAGGACTCCTCACGGCTAACTGGGCTCAAATTGTAAAACACAGAGCCTCGGGGTCCTTTCCAGAGAGACGCCTGTCGTGAAGGTGCGCCCCGCGGAGAAGCCGCCCTGGCGGGCCCGCGCCTCCCGCGGCTGAGCCGGCCTCGCGGGGGTCCTGGAGGCTCGCGGCACGCGGAGGCCGCCCCATCCCCTGCGGCGCCCGCATCTTCCCCAACCAATCAGCGCAGCGCGTCCTGACCAATCAGAACAGCGCCTCTGGATAATCAAACTGACGACTTGGAGCCCTCGTTTGCATGAAGACGGACCAATCAGGGGCCAGCGCAGGGCCTTCTCTGCTCCGGGAGCCCGCTAAGAACGGCGTTTCCCGGCGGGGCCCACGCTGCGGGCCGACCACCGCAGGGGAGCGCGGCTGCGGGGCCCACGCTGCGGGCCGACCACCGCAGGGGAGCGCGGCTGCGGGGCCCACGCTGCGGGCCGACCACCGCAGGGGAGCGCGGCTGCGGGGCCCACGCTGCGGGCCGACCACCGCAGGGGAGCGCGGCTGCGGGAGCGGCGGGCCGAGCTGTCCCAGAGGAGCCGGCCCCAGGGCGGCCTCGCCGCCAGGCCGCGTTCCCAGCCCTGCTGTGTCATAATGAGCTGTTTTGTACTCAAGTTCCTTTCTGCGCTGTACCCCAAAATGAGGACTCCTGTGGGTGTTGAACTGCGGGACTGACCACCGGCTGACACTGTTCCTGTGGACCCTGCTGTGTGACAGCCGCGCTGCGTGGGGGGCAGAGCACTCCTCTTCTTCGGACACAGTGCTGAAGTATGTAGGGGTAGCAGCCGATTACGTCACAACCAGACCTCAAATGAATCAGGCCGGAAAGTTCGAGGAGGACGATACCTTGCTAAACATGTCTGAATCTCTAAAGGGATTCAGTGTACTATTCCTGTAAATTTTTTATAGGTTTTGAAATATTTCAAACCAAAAAGGTGAGAAAAAGTAATTCAGCCAGAAAAATGTAAAAGACCTTTAAGGATTTACATTTACAAGTCGTCTTTCATTATGTTCTTTAAAAGGCTGCATTGAAAACATTCTGAAAGAGTTAAGATTTTGGACCATGGCTGCAGCCAGGAAAGCACTGATTTGAGAGACCACACAGAAAAAACAAAAACATATTTTATAATAACGGTTATGATAGTGGGAGGGACACACAGAATAGAGCCACAGCTGTTTACTAATTATTCACTTACTAACTATAGATAAGAGGCTTTCTTACAGGCCCTGGGAAACTGGGGGATGTGCTACAAGAAGAAAATACATTTCCAAAGCAGACCAAGGACAGAACGCACTTTAATTTGGTTGCTGTGCTTGGCCCCAGACCCCTCCTCCGGGAATTTGCCTCGAGAATGCTGACCATTCTCTGGTCCCAGGAACGGGCTGAGCTGTTTGTAACATCACATAGGATTAGCCACCTGGTTATCGGACTTCGAGCTCCTGAAGGCCAGGAGGCAGCCCCGACCCACCCCTTTCCCTGTTACACTTGCAGCTCCCAGCTGCACGCAGTTCTCGTCTCTCTAACCTGCATATAATCAGCAAGCTGACAGAAAAAAACGAAAAGGAGAGAACTTCCAGGGTGACCAACTGCTCTCCCTGTCCTGCTGGCATTATTGGAATAAATGCTCAAATGTGATTCAACCCTGTCTCTGCTTAATTTGGCTCAAATGGTGACATGTGGTCTCGGACCCATTGTGTCCAGTTTCAGTTAATCAGTTGTAACTCCAGCCAGCAGGAACTGTGTATTGTCATTTTGTTTATAACCTGCTGGTATTTTGTACACAACAGGAAATCAAATAGGCATTAGCTACACCTGGAATAAAGAAGGAAGGTGAGCCTTTAGACCGTGACTAAAAAAAAACTTAAGCCACAGGACAGAGATGCTATTACCTTTCCTTGAGAAAGTGACTCACTATAAACTGCACTGTCCCCTGAAAAATCCTGGGAAAGTACCATGAAAGGAAAACAGCAAAATGGAATGGATATTGTCAAGAGATCAATCTAAAATGGAGCCAGGAGGCCTCTAGGAAGCTAAGCTCACACCCTCCACGTGAAACTGAACTTTTGAACTGGGCTAAACCAAATGTCTATCTCCTGATATAGTTTCTAGAACTGGCTCTACATCACTGAAATCACTTAGCAATTGACATAATTAAAAATGTGTAGCTCAGTGTAAGTCGGCTTGCCAGCACCAAACAGCTCTTTCAAAGCGACTTGGGTAACCCTTTGGAAGGCCTCTTTTTTCTGTCTTCATAAACTCTGTCCCTTTCTTTCGTGTTTAGAACAGAGTTGGGGTTTCTAACCAAATGTATGTTTCTGATCCCTAAGTAACACTTTTGTTTTCCTTGATATTCTTGGTCAAAACTGATTGACATTGTGACCCTAATAAAATACTGTATGTATACTTATAACTTAGGGAGCCCCAAAATTCTATAAACGACTGAGGAAAACACTTATTACAAACAAAATATACTTTACTATTTTTATTTTCATAAATCAAATTACCTTTGACAGATTCTTTTATTACAGCAACAAATTGAAGCCAGAGAACATCAGGATCAATTTCGACCCAGCCAATTTGAGGGCAAAGACTTTCTACCTATGGAAAAGACAAGATTCAGTAAAAACAACATGAGATCAAGTCAGTAGCATGTGGGTCTTAAGATTACTGGTTAAAATCATTAACATCATGATTCTATTTATTATATAATTTATTTTTATTGTTAAAGTGGAAAAATATTTATATGAAATATTTATATGAAATAAAATATGAAATTTTTTGGCCAAAATAAGTTTTCTTTAGTTCATGAGTTTACAGAAGATATTCGCGCTCTTTATTTTATCTTTATTTTCCAAATTTATCTTTATTTTCTGAGTTTTCTACAATAAAGATGTGTTATTTTTGCAATACAAAAAAAGTCAGGCTTTTAAAAATCAAAAATTAACAAACAAAATACCAAGTTCTGGTTTAGACTATGTTGGAGCAAACATACTCCACCCTGCCCCTCCCACTGAATGCAGAAATAACGCCTGGACAAAATGCCCATGCAGCTACTTGTGGGCTCAAAACAGTGTATGGGGGCAGGCAGAGTGGGTCAGAAGATAGAAACTCAAGTACCACTGGACTGGTGGTAAGTTTCCTATATTTCTTCTGGTATCCCCTGGCCTGGGCTCCAGGCAGCCTGAAAAGCAGAAGTGGGAACCAGGATGCAGTAAAAGCCCCAAGAGAAGTACTCTTTTTTTGGCTAACACTCAGAGGGAGTACGGAAAAGCCCCATTTTTCTTCCCCCACCCCCACTGCCTCCATATTTTTGTTCCAGACTAACAGTGGCTGCCGCAGTAACCACAAGCACCTAAAGTACTGAGGGGGTAAAACTTTCTCTCCAAAGGAGCTCGGGGTCCAAGGGGCAAGGTGAACCCCATGGCCTTTTTCTCTCTCTCTGCTCCTGATGCTCAGCCCCAGATGTGGGAAATGCCTGGCAGAATAGTGTAACGAAAGCTCCAGCTTTCTGGGAAGAGGGCCTGAACAGTACCAGGAAGATCTGAGAGGAAGCAGCTTGAGAAAGCTGTTCCAGAAAGCTGGGTATAAATCCTAGGCGCGCCTCAAAGCTGCGCATGTGTAAATGCAATCCTACACAGCTAGCAAAGGTGTTAAGCTCAGAATTAAGGGACAGATGACTTGACCACTGGGAGGTACATACACAGGGCATATCCAAACAGTACTGCCAAGTTTTTGAGAAACCAAGTCCACAGAAGGCTGGTCAGAATTTTTAGCCTGAGCCCAACTGCGTTACCTACCTGCTAAAAGAAAAATATCAACGTTCATCATAGGATTTACACAAGATCCAGCGTTTTATACCATGATATTCAAAGTGTCCAGGATACAATCCAAAATTTCAAGGTACATAAAAAACAGAAAAATCTCAACTCACATGGGAAAAGAAAATCAACAGACACCAATGCCAAGATGACACAGGTATCTGAAAAAGGCTCTCAAGCAGCTATTATAAGATTGCTCCAAGAAGTAAGGGCAAACTCTTTTGAAACAAATGGAAACATAGAAAGTCTCAGCAAAGAAATGAGACACAAAGAAAAACAAAATAAAAATTTTAGAATTGAAAAATACAATAATTAGGGGAGTAGGAGAAATTGTGATGAAGACCTAATGTGCAGACAGCATGGTGACTATAGTTGTTAATAATATATTGTATGCTTGAAATTTGGTAAGAAGTAGTTATCAACACACACACACACACTAGTAATTTTGTGAGGTGATAGATAAGTTAATTAGCTTGATTGTGATTATCACTTCACAGTGTATGAGCATACCAAACAGAATGTTGTACACCTTAAATATTTACAGATTTTATTTCTCAGTCATACCTCAATAAAGCTGAAAAAATCAATTTAAAAAAGAAAAACGTAATAGTTAAAATTTAAAAACATACTGGATGGGCTCAATAGTAGAATGCAGACACCAGAAGAAAGTCAATAAACTTAAAGATGGACCAACAGAAATTATCTATTCTGAATAACAGAAAGAAAAAATATTAGAAGAAAATGAATAAAGCCTCAGGGATCTGTGGGAAAAGAGCAAAAGGTCTAATATTTATGGCATCAAAGTCCCCAAAAAAGAAAGTGTTCCATGCAGGAAAATATTACTTCAGGGAAATAATGGTGCTAAAAACTTTCCAAGTTCAGTGAGATTTCAAATCTGTATATTCTAGAAACTGAGAAAACGCCTAAGAGGGTAAGTCCAAAGTCATACACATCCAGATTCACCATAACTAAAATGACAAAAACCAAAAACAAAGAAAAAATTTGAAAGCAGCCAGACACATTGCATATATAAAACAATGATCTGAATGAGTGTCGATTTTTCATCAGAACCATGAAGGCCAGGAGGAAGTAGCCAACATTTTTAAAGTGCTGAAAGAACAGCCATCCACAATTCTATATCAAAATTCAAGGAGAATTTTTGTAGATGCAGACATTATGATTCTAAAATTTATATGGAATGGACAAAGAACTAAATAGCCAAAGAATGTTGAAAAGAATAAAGTTGGAGGAATCACACTACCCAATTTCAAGACTTACTAACTATAAAGCAACAGTAATCAAAAAGCTGTGCTACTAGCACAAAAGAGACAAACAAATCAATGGCACAAAATAAAGTGCAGAAATAGACCTAAACAAATATAGCTAATTAATTTCTGACAAATGTATGAGGCAATTCAATGGAGAAAAGATAGCTTTTTCAACAGAGTTTGAACAACTACATATGCATGTGCAAAAAAATTTAACTTCAACCTAAACCTCACATCTTATACAAAATTAACCCAAAATGGATCATAGACCTAAATGTAAAATTGCAAAATGTTTAGAAGAAAACACAGGAGAAAATCTTTGTGACTTGGGGTTAGGTGACGAGTTAGACATGACACCAAAAGTATGATTTATAAAACAAAAAAATTGATAAATTGGATTTCATCAAAATCAAAAACAGTTGCTCTGCAAAAGATATTGTTAAAAAAAGATGAAAAGACTACATACAGACTGACTGAAAATATCTGAAAATCATAAAACCAATATAGGAATCATATCCAGAATATACAACAAAATCTCAAAGCTCAACAGTAAGAAAACAAACAATCCAATTAAACATGAGCAAATGCCTTGAACAGGCACTTTACCAAAGAAGATATATGGATAGCAAGTAGGCACATAAAAATATTCAACATCACGAGCCATTAGGGAAATGCAAATCAAAACCACAATGACACGTCACTACATCTATTTAGATGCATAAAATAAAAACACTAACAACCTAGAGTGTGGCGAAGAACAAGCGGAACTCATCCTCTGCTGGTGGAGATGCAAGTGCTGCAGCCACCCTGGGAAAGTTTGGCATGTCTTGTTAAATTAAACATTCACTTATCCTACCAGTCAACAACCCCACTCCTATGTATTTATCCTAAAGAAATGAAAACTTACGTTCACATTAAAATCTGTGCAAAAATGTTTATAGCAGCTCTATTAAAAATCTCCAGAAACTGGAAACAACCCAAACATACTTCAACAGGTAAATGAATGTGGTATATCCATAATGGGTTACAACTCAGAAGTAAAAAGGAATGAACTATTGATATACACAACATGGACAAATCTCAAAGGAATTATGCTGAAAAAAGCTAATTTCCAAAGGCTATTTACTGTATTGCTCCACTTAGATGATGTTCTCAAAAAGAAAAAGCTAGTCATGCAAAATAGATCAGTGGCTACCAGAGGTTAGGTACAAAAGGAGGGTCTGACTACATAGGACTAGCACAGGGGAGTTTTCGGGGTTACTCCTATACATGTGCTAAAACTCATGGTACTTATTCACCACAAAAGTCAATTTTCCTGTATATTAATTTTAAAAATAAAATAAACCTATGGCTTCAGGTTAAAATGATGACTTAAACATATGTGTTTTCTTTTTGTTTTTTGTGTTTTTTTTAAACCCTCACCTGAGGATATTCTTTCCATTGCTTTTCCGAGTGGAAGGGAGCGACACACAGATTGGTTGCCTCCCTTAAGCGCCCAGACCGGGGCTAGGGATGACCCTACAACTGAGGTCCGTTTCCTTGACCAGAATCGAACCTAAGACCCTTCAGTCTGACGGCCAGTGCTCTAATCACTGAGCCAAATTGGTTAGGGCTAAACATATGTGTTATATTTCCAATTCCTCTCAAGACTCAATAAAAAACATTAAAATGGTCTACGCAGAAGGACAATGAAAAGAGAGCAAAAAGATTCAGACCAGGTTTTAACAAATGTTTTTAATATTAACAGTGAGTGGGTGGAGCGGTACATGGCTAAGCAAAGAAAAGAAAACTGATAACCTCACTCCCTGCACAAATTAAACCACATTTATGCTCAACCTCTGGCAGAGATACTAGGGTAGAATCCCGAAACTCAGAGGTACCTCCAGAGGCTGCGATGCCAGATGCAGCTGAACAAAGGATGGTTCAAAGTCTTTATAAGCATCCCCAACTCCCCTCCTCCAGCCAGAGCACTGCCCCTCCCTAACCAGGCCCGGAAGGAGGTTTACTCGGCCTGGGGGCCAGGTGTGAACCAGAGTTGTTCTTCACTTGCAAATACCAGATGTAGTTGAACAGGATAAGACAGGGTACTGAAAACACAAACAAATACCAACCAAAGATCACCATTTAAGGAAAACCTCTAATCTGTAAGGAAAGGCCAAAATAAGAGAAAAACAGGAACTCTGAGGAAACAGACAATGTGGGAACATTAAGGTGATACAGGGTGATATGAAAAGAGAATCCAGTGAGCTCATCAGAAACAAAAGATGTAACAAAATCTATTCCCCTTCTATCAAATAACAGTTCTGTTCTTCCCGTGTAAGACTTTCCTGACCAGACTGCATGGCCCAACTGCAATAAGCACGTCCTCACCCTCCAAGCAGTGAATGTGAGAATCATCGTTTCCAGCCGACAAACCTTCAGACTTGATGGTAACACTCCCGAGTCACTCCCCCTCTCTGCCAACATCTCTAAACATGTCACAACAGTGAAATCAAGCCATACTAAAATTGAATAAGAGTATCATCACAGTTAAAAGAAAATTTGTTTTTGTTGCTTAAAAACAAAAGACAAACAGGCTTTTTCCAAGAGTGTACAGAGGATACAACAGCATTGGCGATTCCACTGTCTTCTTGGGAGTGGCCTTTCGGTACAGTAAACCCTCAATTTTGTGGACCTCAATTTAACAGACTTTGGATTTAACAGACAAAATTTCTGGTCCGTATGTCATATGTGAAAATTAACACCCTGATAATTTAAAAATGCTTTTAACCAAGATCTGCTTAAAATTAAATTAACAGGTTATTTTTGTTATTAATTCAGTTATTTTTAATAAATTTTAGCAAACAGGCCATATGTTGGAAAAAACACTGTAGTAATTTTGCCAACATAAGTTAACTATTACATATTTATAACTATAGTTTACATATTTAAATCCAAGAGTCACTACTGATAAGCAATGTTCAGGGAATGATTAGCACGAGATCGCACCACACCTCCCACAGTAACTGGTTCTGTTGTCACATGATATGACTTTCTGCAACAGTTTTTTGTTTTTGTTTTTTAAAAATTATATCTTTATTGATTTCACAGAGAGGAAAGGAGAGGGAGAGAGACAGAAACATCAATGATGAGAGAGTCATTGATCGAGCCTGCAACCCGGGCATGTGCCCTGACCAGGAATCGAACCCCAATCGCCTGGATCTCAGGTCGACACTGAACCGCTGAGCCACGCCCGGCCGGGCTCTGCAACAGTTTTAACTCGAGCCAGCCGATGTTCCCAAGTGCACTAAACCACACCCCTGCCGTGTGTATGTTTACTGGAGGTGACTGGTGAATGCACAAATTTACTAGACCTATTCAGTATAAATTTAAAATTACAGTAATACATATAGAAAACTTTTCCGTGAAATTAAACTTTTCATACACACTTAGTTTTAATTACACAAACGTGTGTACATAAGTAAAAGCGGGTAAACTAACTAATTTGTCAATTTTTTAATATATGCATTCAAAAAACCTACTTTATTATAAAATGGACTTTCGGCTTTAATGGATACTCCCTCACCCAAATTAGTCCATTATATCAGGTTTTACTGTAGTATTCATTCAAGGAAGGTTTTATCTATTGTGGAGCATGCTACTCCAAAGGGGAACATGATAAACTTTCTCAATTTTGAAAAACCAAAAACATTAAATATTCACATGTGGAATTTTCAAATCTAAATACTATTTTAGAATATAACACCAACTCTTAAAGTGTATTTATATATTTTTTTATCATTTTTGAATTTTCAGTTACAGTTGACATTCATTATTAGTTTCAGGTGTACACACCCAGTGATTATATAACTTACAAAGTTATTCTGATAAATCTCCCACCCATCTGACACCACACAGTTATTAGGATATTATTGACTATATTCCTATGATGTACTTTATATCCACCTGACTATTCTATAACCAACCTGCACTTTGTAATAATCCCTTCACCTTTTTTACCTATCCACCCAAGCCCCCTCCAATCTGGCAACCTTCAAAACCTTTTCTGTATCTATTAATCTGCTTCTGTTCTGCTTGTTCACTTGTTTTTTAGATTCAATTGTTGATAGATATGAACTTATTGGCATTTCATTGTTCGTATTTTTTATTTTATTTTATTCTTCTTAAAGAAGAGCCTTTAACATTTCATATAATACCAGTTTGGTGGTGATGCACTCCTGAGCCTCTTATTGTATGAGGAGCTCTTTATCTAAAGAACTTTGATTCTAAATTATAGTTTTGCTGGGTAATCTTGGTTGTAGGTCCTTGTTTTTCATCACTTCGAATATTTCTTGCCACTCCCTTCTGGCCTGAAAAGTTTCTGTTGAGAAATCAGTTGACAGTCTTATGGGAGCTCCCTTGTAGGTAACAAACTGCTTTTCTCTTGCTGTTTTTAAGGTTCTCTCTCTGTCTTTAACCTTTGGAATTTTAATTATGCCATGTCTTGGTGTGGGTCTTTTTGGGTTCATCTTGTTTGAAACTCTCTGCACTTCCTGGACTTGTATATCTATTTCCTTCACCAGGTAAGGAACGTTTTCTGTCATTTTTTCAAATAGGTTTTCAATTTCTTGCTCTCTCTTCTCCTTCCGGTACCCCCACGATGTGAATGTTGGTACACTTGAAGTTGTCCTATAGGCTCCTTACACTATCATTTTTTGGGGCGATTTTTTTTTTCATTTTGCTGTTCTGATTGGGTGTTTTTTGCTTCCTTATATTCCAAATTGTTGATTTGATTCTTGGCTTCATCTACTCTACTGTTAATTCCCTGTAAATTATTCTTCATTTCAGTTAGTGCAACCTTCATTTCTGACTTTTGCTTTTTTATGCTGTTGAGGTACTCACTCAGTTCATTCAGTGTCCTTATAACTAGTGTTTTGAGCTCTATATTTAGTAGGTTTTGTTTTGTTCTCCTAGAGTTTTGTTCTGGTCTTTCATTTGGGACATTTTTCTTTGTCTCCTCATTTTGGCAGTCTCCTTATGTTTGGTTCTACATGTTAGTTAGAGCTGGTACTTCTCCTGGGCTTGGTAGAGTGGCCTAATGTAATAGGTGTCCTGTAGGGTCCCATGGCACAGCATCCCCAATCACTAAAGCTGGGCACTCGAGGTGCATCCCCGTGTGGGCTGTGCACACACCTCCCTCTTGTAGTTGAGCCCTGATTGGTATTGGCACATCAATAGGAGGGATTTACCCTCAGGCTGATCAGCTGCAAGGACTGGCTGTGAATACCAACTACCAACCTCCAACCATTGTGGAGGATAAGCTATGTAGGGGCCCATCCCACAGAGCAGGACTTATTTCATGAGGGTTCTGGTGCCCACCGAGTCTGCCCCTTGAGTGCGTCACTGGTGGATGTGTTTGGGTGGTGGTGCTTCAACGTGGTAGGAAGCTATCCACTGGGTGCACTGGCTCTAAGGCCTCCCAGGAGGTGCAGGCCAAGGTGCAGGCACCACCTGTGTTCTGCCTTGGACCACCGATCATGAGCTACAAAGTGATCTGCAGATGGTTTCTTCTAGTGCTGGGTTTGGAGGTGTCACAATGAGGCCAAGCTGTGAACCAAGGATGGCTGCTACTGGTGTCAAGCCTGGGGCAACTTAGCAAGAAGTATGGAGCTTCACAAGGCCAGATGCTGCTTGTTTGAGAGATTTTAGGAATATCTGAAGCATGGGCCAAGACAGGCCATTCCTATAGAAAGGCCACTTGAAACAGGTTGGGTGGGTCCAAAAGTTGGGTGGGGCAGGGCCTCTGGGAATTGCTAGGGTGGGGCAAACACTGTGAGCCAGGTTGATGGAGTCTCAGATATGGTACCCACTTACTGGCTCTGTGGGGGGAGGGCTCAATGAAAAGGCACAATGGCCTATGCCAGCACTTCTGTTTGGAAGAAAGCTGCCCCTGGCCCCAGCTCTTGCCCTGATACTGAACAATTCAGTTTCTCCCCATATGTCTCTGTTGCCTTTCAAGCTGCTGCCCCCACAGTGGAGCTCAGAAGGAGTGAGTCCCAGTTAGTCTGTGTGTAGGCCCTTTAAGAGGAACTGCCTGGGACACCAGCAGCCTTGGTCTACCTCAGCCTCAATCCCCACTGGTTTTTACAGCCAGAAGTTATGGTGACTTCTCTTCCCAGCACTGGAATCCTGGGCTTGGGGGCCTGGTATGTGGCTAGGACCCCTTGCTCCTTAGGGGGACCTCCACAGCTGAGATATCCCTCTGGATTTTTATCTACCACATGTGGGTGTGGGACCAGCCCATCCCAAGTCCCTGCCCCTCCAACCAGCATCCAAGGGGCCTCTCTAATTCCCTAGTGGTAGGATTTCCACTTAGCTCCATTTCAGCTGGTTGTTCTGTAGTTCAGTTGTAATTTTAATGTAGTTGTGGGAGGAAGTGAGAACCATGTTTATGTACTCTGCCATCTTGACCAGAAGTCATGAAAAGTTGTTGTTTTTAATACAAATTATAGAAAAAAGGCTAAAAATGTATGTCTGCTGTTAAAAAGTGAATGCCAAAAGAAATAAAATCGAAGTCTTCTGAGAGGCCTAGTATTAGCCTGCTAATGTAAGGGTTCATGTTTTGGAATTTTGATTTTAACTGGAACACCAACACAGCCTATTTTGTTCCTGTCTCTAAATGGTGATCTTTTCAGTTGTCCTTTCTCTTTCTCTTTTTAAAGCTATTTATTTGGCAATATTAATCAAATACTATAGTAAGAAGTTTTGGGTTTCTATTATATATCCTATCCATCATAACATTAGCAGAGGTGCAATTTTCAATTAGAAAATAAACACAAGTTCTATGTTCAATCCATAGAGTCTCACAAAGCAAACTGAATTTCTAATACTTTGATTAAATACAATTCAATTATTTATTCTGTAATCATGATGTAATAAACCAGATGCTAAGTAGCAATGTAGGTTAACAAGACCCTCTTTTCCTAAGACCTCAAACTATCTGAGGAACCAGTTGTTGTTTGTGTTCTTCCTAATTTCCAAATCATTGTGTTCCAACCATTTTTAAGAAACAATAAATATTATGTCAAGATAGAAGAGTACGTGAATGCTGTGCTCACCTTCTCCCATGACCACAACTAAATTATAGGACCACCACCCTTCAGAATCACCTGAAGACTACTAGCTGAACAGAACTCCTATAATTAAGGATACAAAAGAGAAGCCATGTCCAGACTGATAGGAGGGAGAGAAATGCAAAAGGAGCTAGTCTCTTCTATGGTGTGGTAGTTAAGAATCAGGATGGATATATCAGCTGTGTAGGTCCCCCCTGAGAAGCAAGGGGTCCCAGCCCCACACTAGGACACAAGTTCCGGGCAGAGCAGTACCCACAACATCTGGCTGTGAAAATCAGTGGAAATTCCACCTGGATAAGACAAGGGCTGCTGCAGACTCATGTCCTCAAACAGCCTTAGCACAGACTCAGTTGCTATCAAAAACTCGCCATAAGCTCCAGCAAAGGGACAGAAGCTCAGAAAGCATCAGGGACATATGGGGAGGAACTGAGTTGTCTGGCTTCAGGGTGAGGGCTAGAGGAGTAGCTCCCTGCCAGACAGAAGTGCCGGTAGGTGCCACTGTTCCTCTGTTGAGCCCTTCCACTGCCTGGCCTGCAGGCACAGGCAGATGCCAAATCTGAGTTTCCATCAACTTGGCTAACACTGTTTGCCCCACCCTGGTGATTCCCTGAGACCCCACCCCACCCAAATTACACACCAGTCCCTAAACACTTTCAGGGGCTGTTTCTCACAAGCAGCTGACCTTGGACCAAACTGCAGACATCCCTAAAATCTCTCAAAGGTCCACAAACCCCAAAGAAGCAGCAAATGACCTCACCATGCCATATACCTCTTGCTAAGTGGCTTCAAACCTGGCACTAGTGTCAGCCAGCCTCAGTTTGCAGCCTAGCCCCACTCAGATGCCTGCAAGCCTAGGATGGGTAGCTACAAACAGCAAGTCAATCTGTATCTCCTACCAGGTGGACCCCTGCTGGGTAGAGGCAGTGGAAGAATTTGGAATGCACCAGACCAACTTCCAAGAGGCCCCAGAACCAACACACCTGGTGGCTGGTTTCAGACCACATCAGAACACTACCCAATTAGCTCCACAAACGACAAACCCAAAGGGTGAACTGAGCAGGCAGCAGAACCCCACTAAAGCAGATCCAATTCTGTGAGTACAGCCTCCAAACAATAGCTCATTTGCTTTTGTCATGGTCAGTCCGCAAAGCCAGTCAGCCTGAGGATCAATCCCACACACTGATATGACAAGAGCAATCAAGGCTCAATTACAACACGAGAGCCCAGGCAACCAACACAAGGGACACACCTAGAGTTCCCAGCTTAGGTGAACAGGGAGGCTGCGCCACTGAGCCCCACAGGAAACCTGCTACATAAGGTGACCCTGCCAAGACTGGGAAACACAGATGATCTACATAATATGTAGACACAAACAGAGTGAGGCAGTCAAAACGAGGAGACAAAAAGCAGGATAAAACTCCAAAAAAGAACTAAATGAAATGGAGGCAAGAAATCTACCAGATGCATAGTTCAAAACACTGGTTAAAAGGATGTTCAGTGAACTTAGGGGAAGAGTAGACAAACTCTCAGTAAGATCTTACACGGAGACAAAAACCATAAAAAAAGAACAGGTCAGAAATGAAGACTACAATAATGTGAATGAAGCATGTATTAGATGGAATAAACAGCAACTCAGATGAAGCAGAGTATCAAATCAGCAATTTGGAAGACAAGGTAACAACAACCAACCAATCAGAACAAAAAGAAAAAAATTTTAATGAGGGTACTTAAAGGACTTCTGGGACAACATCAAGCATAACAACACTTGCATCATAGGGGTACCAGAAGGAGAAGAGAGAGAGCAAAAAATTGAGAACCTATTTAAAGAAATAATGATTGACAACTTCCCTAACCTGGCAAAGGAAGTAGACAAACATGTCTAGGAAGCATAGAGAATCTCAAATCAAAGGACCCAAAGAGGCCCACACAAAGACACATAATTAAAATGCCAAAGGCTAAGAAAGAATAAAAATGGCAATAAATAAGTATCTATCAATAATAACCTTGCCTGCCCTGTGTGGCTCAATGGTTGAGCGTTGACCCATGAACCAGGAGATCACTATTTGATTCTTGATCAGGGCATATGTCTAGGTTGCAGTCTCAACCCCCAGTACGGGGCGTGCAGGAGGCAGTTGATCAATGACTCATCATTGATGTTTCTATCTCTCTCCCTCTCCCTTCCTCTCTGAAATCAATAAAAATATAGTTTTTAAAATAACAAGAATAATAACCTTAAACATAAATGGATTAAATGCTCCAATCAAAAGACATAGGGTGGCTGAATGAATAAGAAAACATGGCCCAAATATATGCTGTCTACAAGAGACCCACCTCAAGAAAAATAAAGACTCACACAGGCTCAAGGTGAAGGGATGGGAAAAAATATTGCAAGCAAATGGAAACCAAAAAAGCTGGAGTAGCAATACTTATATCTGATACAATAGACTTCAAAACAAAGGCCATACAAGAGACAAAGAAGGACACTACGTATTATTAAAAGGATCGATCCAATAAGAGGATATAACCCTGGTAAACACATATGCACCCAATATAGGAGCACCTAAATATATTTTTTAAAAATTCTTGGTGGACTTAGGGATAGGTAGATAGCAATACAGTCATAGTAGGGGACTTTAACATCCCATGGACATCACTGAGTAGATCTTCCAGACAAAAAATCAACAAGGAAACAGTGACCTTAAATGACATATTAGATCGGATGGATTTAATTGATATTTCCAGGACATTTCATCCCAAAGCAGCAGCATATACATTCATCTTATGTGCACATAGAACATTCTCAAAGACAGACCACATGTTAGGACACAGTCTTAAAAAATTCAAGAAGAATGAAATCATATCAAGCATCTTCTAGAAACACAATAACATGAAACTAGAAATCAACTATAGTAAAATCACTCAAAAACATTCAACATACACAACTCAAAAACATTCAAACACATGGAGGCTACACAGCATGTTATTAAACAATGAATGAGTTACTAATGATATCAAGGAAGAAATAAAAACTTACCTGGAAACAAATGAAAATGAACATACAACCACCCAAATTCTATGGGACACAGCAAAAGCAGTCCTGAGAGGGAAGTGCATAGCACTACAGGCATACCTCAAGAAGCAAGAAAAGTCTCTAATAAACAATCTAACCCTACACCTAAAAAGAACTAGAAAGAGAACAAGAAAACCCAGAGTAAGTAGAAGGAAGGAAATAATAAAGATCAGAGTGGAAATAAATGACACAGAGACTAAAAAATAAACAATACAAAAGATCAATGAAACCAAGAGCTGGTTCTTTGAAAAGATAAACAAGATTGAAGAACCTTTAAGCAGACTCATCAGGAAACAAGGAGAAAGGACCCAAATAAATAAAATCAGAAACAAAAGAGGCAAAGTAACAACTGACATCACAGAAATACAAAGGACTGTAAGAATATACTATAATTATATGCCAACATACTGGACAATCTGAAAAAAATTGGATAAATTCCTAGAAACATACAATCTTCTAAGATTGAGTCAAGAAGAACCAGAAAACCTGAACAGTCTGATAATTACTAATGAAACTGAATTAGTAATTAAAAACTACCAACAAACAAAAGTCCTGGACCGGCTTCACAGGTGGATTTTACCAAACATTCAAAGAAGAACTAACACCACCTATCCTCCTCAAAAAATTGAAGAGAAGGAAAGGCTCCCAAGTTCATTTTATGCGGCCAGCATACCTTCATTGCAAAACTAAAAGAGCACTACACAAAAAAGAAAATTATAGGCCAATATCCCTGATGAACATAGATGCAAAAATCCTCAACAAAATATTAGCAAGCCAAATTCAGCAATACTGTAAAAAAATCATACACCATGATCAATTGGGATTTGTTCCTGGAATGCACGGCTGATTCATTATTCACAAGTCAATTAATGTGATACACCACATAAACAAAATGGAAAGTAAAAATCATATCATCATATCAACAGATGCAGAAAAAGTGTTTGACAAAATCTATCATCCATGTATAATAAAAACTCTCAGAAAAGTGGGGACAGGAGGAACATACCTCAACATAATAAAGACCATATATGACAAGTCCACAACTAACAACATACCCAAAAGTGAAAGGCTAAAATCGTTCTTAAGATCAGGAACAAGACAAAGATGTCACTTCTATTCAACATAGTATTGGAAGCCCTAGCCACAGCAATCAGACATAAAAGGCATCCAAATTGGAAAAGAGGAAGTAAAACTGTCATTTTGCAGATGACATGATACTATATATACAGAAGCCTAAAACAAAAATTACTAGAACTAATTAATGAATTCAGTAAAGTAGCAGGATACAAAATAAATATTCAGAAATTGATGGCATTTTTATACAACAATAATGAACTATCAAAAAAAGAAACTAAGAAAACAATCCCATTTACAACTGCATCCAAAAAATAAAATAAAATACCTAGGAATAAATCTAACCAAGGAGGAAAAAGATCTGTACTTGGAAATTGTAAGACACTGAAGAAAGAAACTGAGGAAGATACAAATAAGGGGAAGCATGTACCATGTTCATGGATAGGAAGAATTATCATTAAAATGTCCAGCCCCAGCCAATGTGGTTCAGTGGTTAGAGCTTTGGCCTGCGCACCAAAGGGTCATGGGTTGGATTCCTAGTCAAGGGTGTGTACCTGGGTTGCAGGTTCGATCCCCAGTCCCAGCTGGGGTGCATGTAGGAGGCAACCAATTGATGTCTCTCTCTCACATCAATGTTTCTCTCTCTCTGCCACCCCTCCGTCCCTTCCTCTGTCCTTCCCTCCCTCTGTCCCTTCCATTCTCTCTGAAAATCAATGGAAAAAATATCCTTGGGTGAGGATTAAAAAAAATAAAATTAAAATAAAATAAAATGTCCACATGACCCAAAGCAATCTATAGATTCAACGCAATGCCTATCAAAATAACAATGGCAGTTTTCATAGAACTAGAACAAATAATCCTGAAACTTATATGGAACTATAAAGGACCCTAAATAGCCAAAGCAATCTTGAGAAAGAACAAAGTTGGAGGTGTCATGCTACCTGATATCAAACTAGACTACAGGGCTATAGTCAGCAAGACAGCATGGCACTGGCATAAAAACAAACACGCAGATCAACAGAACAGAGAGCCCGGGAATAAACCCACGTCTATCTAGTCAGTTAATGTCCGACAAACGAGAGAGGAACACACAACGAGATACAGATACGTGCAAAAAACAGGAACTGCACCACTTTCTTACACCATATCCAAGAACTCAAAATGGACCGAAGACTTAAATATGAGAACTGAAGTATAAAACTCCTAGAAGAAAACACAAGCAGTAACTCTCTGACACGTTCTTAGGAATATTTTTTATGTCTCCTCAGGCAAGAGAAACAAAAGGAAAATCAAATGAACGGAACTGCATCTAACTAAAGAGCCTTCGCACAGGGAAGGAAACCATCAGAAAAATGGAAAGAGAACCCACTAAATAAGAGAAGACATTTGCCAATAATAGGAGTTAACATCCAAAATACATAAGCTGTAAAAAGAAGGCTCTCTTACCCTTTGGGGCAGCATGGAGGGACCTGGAGAGTATTATGCTAAAGGAAATAAGCCTGTCAGAGAAAAACAAGTATCACATGATCTCACTCAAATGTGGAATCTAATGAACAAAATAAACTGATGCACAAAATAGATCCAGAGACATAGAAGCATGGAACAGACTGAGGGACCTCAGGGGGAGGGCAGGGGTGAGGGGGGTGGGAAGAGATTAACCTTAGAACTTATATGCATATGTGCATAACCCATGGACACAGACAATAGTGTGGTGAAGGCCTGGGGGGCGGGGTGCAGGATGGAGGGAATCAATGGGTAATATTTGTAATATTTTCAACAATAAAGATAAATTGAAACATAAAATATATACATGGAACTCATACAACTTAATACCAAAAAGAGAAACAATCCAATTAAAAAATAGGCAGAGAACTTGAATAGACACTTCTCCAAAGAGGACATACACATGGCCAGGACATGTATGAAAAAACTCTCAACATCACTAGTCATCAGAGCGATGCAAATTAAAACCACAGTGAGATATCACCTCACACCTGTGAGAGCGGCTTTCCTCAGTAAGTCAACAACCAGTGTTGGCAAGGATGTGGAGGCTGCAAATTGGTTCAAGCACTATGGAACACAGTATGGAGTAATAGGCAAAAAATTTAAAACAGAACTACCATAAGACCCAGCAAGCCCACTTCTGGGTGTTTTTGCAAAGAAATCCAAAAACACTAACTTTTAAAATATATATTAATTCCTATGTTTATTGCAGCATTATTTACAATAGCCAAGATATGGAAGCAACCCAAGTGCCCATCAATAGACAAGTGGATAAAAAAGCTGTGGTACATATATACGATAGGATATTACTAGACCATAAAAACTAATGAAATCTTACCATTTGCAACAGCATGGATGGACCTAGAGGGCATTATACCAAGTAAATTAAATCAGACAGAAGAGAAAGACAAATAACATATGATTTTACTTATTTGTGGAATCTAAAAAAACAAAATAAATGAACTAAGAAAACAGAAACAAACTCATAGATACGGGGAAGAAACTGATGGTTGCCAGGTGGGAGGGGATCTGGGGAACTAGGTAAAAGAGGTAAAGGGATTAAGAACTACAAATTGGCAGTTACAAAATAGTCACGGGGATGTAAAGTACAGCCCAGGGAATACAGTCAACAATGCTGTAATAACTATGTATGTTGTCAGGTGAACTCTAGACTTATCAAGGGGATCACTTTGTAAGTTATATAAAGGTCTAACCACTAGTTTGTATACCTGAAACTAACATAATATTGAATGTCAACTATAATTAATTTTAAAAAAATATCTGAAGACACAAAACAGCTTTCTAGAAAAAAATGCATACAAAATAAAATCACAAATACTGACCTTATTATTAAGGTCAGTAATTCTAAAATTAGTCTGCAAAATTACTACACATTTTTCTAAATCTTAGTTTATCTCAACCCCAGCAGCACAAGAATCACACTTTAAGAAGCACTGTTGTAAAATCCCCACTACAGTTTGAGAGGCATTCCTAGGCAGGGACTTTTTGAATTTTTATTTACTCACATATTTTTCCAGACACCTTACCCGCCCCCCAGTTTATTGTCTGGGCAAACCATTCTAGTCTCCCGCTAGTCAGCAATCTTGAGTCATCCTCTGAAATTCTTACCTCATTTCTAAAAAACTAATGATTCTCCCCAAATACTACAGCAACTCTGAAACTTTGTATCTACCAGCAGTTTCTGTCTCCCTTTGGTTCCAAATACTCCACTTCCTTTTTTAAAAAGTCATTGCTTAAAACAAAAGTACTTTGTGTCTAGAATTTCAAGGGAGACTGTGTTCAAAGTATCATTGTGCAGCTAAAGACTAATACAAAGACACGAAGCAGAGTCGCTGCCGGCGGCGCGAGCCCCTCATCCGTCCTGGCCCGCGGGTGCCCGGATGGGGTCCGTGGGTGGGCGCGCAGTGCTCCTGCGCTGGCAACCAGAGAAGGGACCGAGGCGCTGCTGTACCCCAACTCACTGTCCTGCTCCCCAAACCAGAATGGAAATTCGCTGTTTCCTCAAAACAAATGCTCAAAGTAGTCATTTGGCTAGACCTGCTCCTGGACAACGGAGGTGATTGAAAACTCCTTCTGACAGGGTTGGAAGTAGGGTGGGAACCGAACAAGTAGGGCTGCGGGAACGGCTCAGGTGGCTAAGGGCTCCTGTCCCAACACTGCTAACGTAAGAAGATGTTGGCGCTGGAAAGACGAGTCCCTAAGAGCACCAAATGCAATCAACATCACTTTCCCTACCCTGGTAACTAGAAATCTGCACTTCATTAACTTGAGAACGGAAGGGCACCTGTCTGCTGGTTGCTTTACTAAGGATTTACTAACAACAACTAATGACTTGGTAGGTTTCTCAAACCAGAAAGATTGTTTTACGAATTCTCAAAAATGGAAAGGAGAAAAGTAATGACAAAGCAGCCTCCAAAAGTTGTCCAATACCTCCCATGTCCATGGAAATCAAACGGTCATGTGAGGAGCCAGCAGTCTGAGAAGTAGTTAGTAATGAAACCGGAGAGCGAGCAATAAAGTTAGTCTATCCAGATTTCAAAAATTAAAACGTAAACGAAGACGAGGCTGGAGGTGTACCACGGAAGTGCGGGGAAAACCAAATCACAAAGCCCGGCCCTGCCCAGCCCCGCGCCCCACCCCCCACCCAGGTAAGGTCGGAGACGCGAATGCCCAGGTGGCAGGAATACCCGCGGGCGCCCGGGTCACCGACGCGGCTCCCTCCGGGCCTGAGCCGGGACTGGAGGGCGCGCGGCGGCCGCGCGCTCGGGGAGGGGACGCGCAGCCCTCCGGCGCCGCTCCGGACCCGGGGCCCGCGGGCTGCAGGTGGCCGCGTGCAGGCGGGTACCACGACCCCGCCCGCCTGCCCTCCGCGACCCGACCACGGCCCGACGCCCGCTCCCCGTCACCTTCTGGGCGCTGGAGCCACAGATCCGCCCCGCGCGGTCATAGACGTGGCAGCGGATCACCGAGCTGCCCACGTCCAGCCCCAGCACGAAGCCTGTGTGCGGGCGCGGCGCGCTCGGCTCCGGGCGCCCCTGCTCGGGGAGGGCGGACAGCCCCGGCATCCCGCCCGCCAGCCTCTCCGCGCAGCCGCCTGCCCAGCCGGCGCCTTACAAACACCCGCACCTCCGAGCCCAGCGCGCCCCGCGAGGCCGCCGCCCGGCCCGGCCCGGCCCGGCCCGCCCCCTCCTGCGCTCCCGCAGGCGGCCCGCCCGCCGCTGGCCCCGCCCCGACGCCGTGACGTCACGCGGCGCACGGAGCTGCCCCAGGCGCCCGCTCCGGGAGGCGCTCGGTGGAGCGCGGAGAGCGCGGAGCGAGCGGGGCGCGCTGGAGCTGGAGCCAGCCCCGCGCACCCGCGCACCCGCGCACCCGCGCACCCGCGCACCCGCGCACCCGCGCACCCGCGCACCCGCGCACCCGCGCACCCGCGCACCCGCGCACCCGCGCACCCGCGCACCCGCGCACCCGCGCACCCGCGCACCCGCGCACCCGCGCACCCGCGCACCCGCGCACCCGCGCACCCGCTCTGCAGAGCCCCGCCATTAATCTTCACTACCGCCCTCGTAAGCTCCCTGAGGCAGCGCCTGCGTTTCTCTTAACCCTAGTTACGTTTTATGAATCTCAATTAACACGAAGTGATCTGAAAAGAAATTCAACATTCGGCCGAAAATAATAAACTGAGAGTGTACCCCCAAGACTTCGCTCCCCAGAAAACCTGGTAAAAACTGCACACGTAAGACACATCAGTGAATACTTGCTAGATGAAATAGCAGTGAGTGAGACCTCCCCAGGCCCCTAACGGGGGAGAAGGGACACCTAGAGTGGTCGATTCTACCGTCAAGCTCCAACCCAGTGGCTGCTTTTCAAGAACCTGAAAGTTTGTCAGAGACCTTTTACCCTTCGCTGCTGGCCAGAGAGCGTGGGCTCTTACAGGCATGTAAAGAAGGCCTGGGCAGGAAGGAGGCCTGTGGAAATTTCGAGATCCTGGCTGGAGCCCAAGGGCCTTCCCATGGAGTGGTCCAGCTGCTCTGGGAAGGTCCTGATCCGAAGGTGGTGGGGAGGGGTTAATACCTGCTTGAGCCACCTTCCCACCACCAGCAGCGCTACGAAAAACCAGTGCCTCAAATACACTCATTTTCTTCTTTTTGAAAATTATAAAATTAATACAGATATGTGCTTTTTGTGAAAACATTTAACAGTGCAGCATGGCATGTCAATTAAAAAGTAAAGGATATTCATTTTTAACCAAATCATTCTTTTGACCTAATTATCATGTTAACCAACTTGCTTTCAGCCAATTTTACCAAATTGGTATTTTCGGCCATATTACTTGACGCTTGGACCGTATGGAAAAGTATGTGTTTTTCTCTTTATATTCTGTCCCTGCCCAATAGTACTCACTTGTTTCAAATGGCCTCAGTTAGGATTGCCTTCACCGGTGGTGACCTGTTAAGTCATACACATGTAATCCCCAGTATTGTAATTTGGATAAATGACTAATGGATTGTGCATTGGTCAGAGTTCTCTAGAGAAACAGAAGCAATAGGATAGAGAGAAGAAATTGAGAATTATCTCAAGTAATTAGCTCACATGCTTGTGAGGGCTGGCAAGTCCCAGGGTAGGCTGGAGGCTAGCAATTCAGGTAAAAGTTGATGTTAGTCTTGAGTAAGAATTCCTTAGGGCAGCAAGCTGGGCACTCGGGCAGGGTTCCTGTGTTGCAGATTTAAGAATTCTCTGGGAAACCTCAACTTTGCACGTGAGGCCTTCAACTGATTGGATGAGGCCCACCAACTTTATGAAATATAATTTGCTTTTACTCAATGTCTGTTGATTTAAATGTTGATCACATCTTTAAAAAGTACTTCACAGTAACTAGAGTGATAGTTGACCAAATAACTGAGCACCCACACAGTGTGCCCACCAGACTAGCCCAGTTGACATAAAATTAACCATCACAGGTCCCCTCTCACAGCAGAGAAAGCTGTTTTGTACTCCCTTATTAATACTTAGCATACTTTTTACGTGATAGTTCTTGGGCTTCTTGGACCCTGACACTTTCTTTGGATCCCTTGTGGTTAATTGGGCCCCCAAACCAGAGTCTAGCAAGAATCCCTTGTGGATAATTGGGCCCAAAATCCAGAGTCTAGAAACCACTGTTTGCAGAGGCCTCTCAGCACACTGCACTTCAGGGAAAAGCAGCTGACCCGGCTGCCAGCGTCCCGCACTACATTCCTGGGGTATGAGCCAACCCTTATAAAGAAGCCCTTGGTATTGTATTTTGACCAATAGGACTGAAACCTTCCCGTCCAATGGGAGCTGCACAGCTGTGTGTTTAAGGACCAACCACAACTGTTTCATAACCACCAATCAGAACAGTGCCATTTGGACCAATCAAACTGTGCACATGTGGAGTCTTCCTTTGCATGGCTTTCCCCCTGTAAGCCAGCCTCCCCTCGCTGGTGGAGCTGCTTTCAGTTTCCGTCAGTGGCTGTTTCCGGTTTGCATCAGAAACTTCCACTTGAGCAAGAATGTGAAGGCCAGGACCTTAGCAACACTTAGCTCAGTGTTTCCTAATGTTCCCAATCCTGAACAATGTTGAGACCCTGATAAATGGTGTCTTTCTGAGAAGATGCTTATATGCACAAAATTTTGCATGTATTTTCGGGTGTTGGGTGTGGGACAAACTAAACTTAAATAGCTCAGATTTAAAACCCAGAGCTGATTTCCCTGAGCTGGTCTGGCTGTTGTCTAGGAGAGGGCTGGGGCCGCCAAGGCCTTGTTTCTCCCGTGTGCGTTGTCTGCTGTCACGGTCGCACGCTGCTCTGCCCTCAGAGGAAGGAGCGTGTGAATAAGGCTCCAAAACTCCGAAGGTCCCATTGCTCCGGGGTCAGCCCATCGTTCCTGGTGAGGCCACTGCTGCTCTGCGCTCCCTCACCTGGCGGCTGGACTACACCTGGGGTGGCCGCTGCTTCTCCTGGAGCCTGGGCCTGACCCCCGGGGCTGCTCTCCCAGGCCCGTCCCCGCCCCCACAGTGTGCCCACCAGCCTGGGCGCTCCTTCCACCCTCTCGCCCTGCAGCGGGCCCAGCCGCCCACGCCCCAGGAAACCCGGGGGCAGCCCCTCAGTCTGGATCAGAAAGCGTGTGCGCGCCCCCATTCCGCCCCACCCTGGAGGGAATCCGGGGTGCCTCAAGGCTGAGCCCAGCCTTTTGGACTTCGAGTTAGACCGAAACCAGGGGAGAATTGGTCACGGAATGATACCAGACCAGAGGGCACTTCACAGCTCAAATAAGCAAACAAAACCTGGCGGCCCCTCTGGCCGCAGGGAGGGCGGGAGGCTGTGCGCCTGCGGGGCGCATCGCCAGCCAGCCGCCCCTGCGGACGGGACGGCCCCTGTGCTCCCCCAGGACGGTCACTGTGGGCGGGGAGGGCCCCGCACAGCCACCCGCAGAGCCCCCGACGCGCTTAGTCCGCGAAAACGGCCAGCGCGCCCCTGCTGCCGACGCCCCCAGCCGCCCCGCGGCGCCCCGGCTGCAGCCGCCGGTCCTCCAGCCTCGGCGGGGCCGCTGGCCGGCGCGGCCTGTCTGCGCCCGAGGGCCCGGCGGAGGGTGTCGTCTTAGCCGGCTGCTGGGAGTCTTCGGAAGGGTCCCCATCACCCTCAGGGGAACCGCTCACACCCGCGGCACCTGAACAGGCGGCCGGGGCAGAAAGGCGAGCAGGCCGCCCCCATCCCAGAGGGCGCGTCCCGGTCCCCAGAGCGCCCGGAGGCGCGGAGCCACGGGAGGCCCGGGCCCCTGCGCAGCCCGCTGTGGGCGGGAGGACCCCGCGACGCGCTGTCCGCGGGCTCCCAGGCCTCGCTCGAGGGCGCGCCCCGCTCCCCTCTCCTCGCAGCCGCGCCTTCACTCAGGGTCACAGCCTTTGCCTCACTGAGGACGTTCTATGTCACAGCATCTCAAATGAGCGAGCTCTGTGAGGTGAGAATTAAACCACATTAGAAAATAGCTGAAAACATTTTTTAAATTCATGGATATAAATAAAACTTTGGTTTTTGAGGAAAACCAATAGAATTATTGCATAAGGCAATTAGAAATGCACAGATAGAAAGGTTTCTACCTCAGCCGTGGACTAAGAGTAAAGAAACCCCTCCCGCCCTTCTCGCCACCGCTGGCACCTGTTTCTGCCCAAATCCACCCACTCGGACGGGCGGAGATGCCCGGGCTGTGAACTTTGACAAGGGCACAGAGCCACACAACCCCCACGACAACCACGTCAGAAAACACTCCTCCACCCAGGAAGTCTCTTTGACCCTCTGAGCACAGGGCGGTGCTCTCCGCACACCCGCCTCAGAGGCCTGGAACTGAGCGCAGGGACCTGGGCATTTAGGTGGATGCAGCCCATCCCACAGAGAAGCTGCAGGTTCCACACCAACTTTATTTTCTAATTTTTAAAATTTTATTGTTGAAAGTATTACAGGTGTCCCATTTTTCCAAACACCAATTGACCCCCTCCACCTCGCTCCCACCCCTCCCCAGGCCTTCAGCCCATTATCGACTGTGTCCATGGGTTATGCATATATGCACATAACTTCTTTGGTTAATCTCTTCCCACCCTCCACCCCCCCCTTCCCTCTTTCCTCTGAAATATGATCGTCTGTTGCCTGCGTCAATGTCTCTGGATCTATTTAGTTCATCAGATTATTTTGTTCATTAGCTTCTTCCTAAAGAAGACCCTTCAACTTTTCCTGTAGTGCTGGTCTGGTGGTGATGAACTCCTTTAGCTTTTTCTTATCTGTGAAGCTCTTTATTTGACCTTCAATTCTAAATGATAGCTTTGCTGGGTAGAGCAATCTTGGTTGTAGTTCCATGTTTTTCATCACTTTGAATATTTCTTGCCACTCCCTTCTGGCCTGCAAAGTTTCTATTGAGAAATCAGCTGGCAGTCGTGTGGGTGCTCCCTTGTAGGTAACTAACTGCTTTTCTCTTGCTGCTTTTAAGATTCTCTTTGTCTTTAACCTTTGGCATTTTAATTATGGTGGGCCTCTTTGGGTTCCTCTTGTTTGGGACCCTCTGTGCTTCCTGGACTTGTAAGTCTATTTCTTTCCCCAGGTCGGGGAAGTTTTCTGTTATTATTTTTTCAAATAGGTTTTCAATTCCTTGGTCTCTTTCTGCCTCTTCTGGCACCCCAAAAATGCGAATGTTGGGCCTCTTGAAGTTGTCCCAGAGGCTCCTTATACTATCTTCATATTTCTAGATTCTTTTTTCTCTTCTGGTTGGGTGTTTTTTGTTTCCTCATGTTCCAAATTGCTGATTTGATTCTCAGCGTCCTCTACTGTTGATTCCCTGTAAATGATTCTTAATTTCAGTTCATGTAGCCTTCCTTTCTGATAGGTATTTTATTAGGTCATTCATAGTCTCACTTGTTTTCATAATACTCTTACTGATATCCTTGAGCATCCTTATAAACAAAATTCTAAACTCTGTATCTGTTAGCTTGTTTGGATCTATTTCATTTAGTTCCTCTTCTGGAGATTTCTTCTATTCTTTCCTTTGTGACATGCTTCTTTGCCTCCACATTTTGGTTGCTTCCTGGTGTTTGTTTCTATGTATTAGGTAGAGCTGCTATATCTCCTGGAATTGGTAGAGTGGCTTTGTGTAGTAGGTGTCCTGTAGGGTCCAGTGACTCAGCCTCCCCAGTCACCTGAGCTGGGCCTTCTAGGTGCTCCCCTGTGTGGGTTGTGTGCACTGTCCTGTTGTAGTTGAGCCTTGGTTGCTTGGCGTCCCTGGGAGGAATTGACCCCTAGTCCAGCTGGCTGTGAGGACCAGCTGCAACTACAGACAAAGAGCTGCTGTGCTGGAGACACCCCTATGGATCAGGACTTACTTCAGTGGGGTTTGGTGTTCACCAAGTGCGCCCCTTGAGTGTGTCACTTGTGGATGTAGTAGGATTGTAATCCAGTGTGGTTGAGTCTGACCACCAGGTGCACTGTCTCTGGGGCCTCCCCAGAGACAATGGGAGGTGCAAAGTCAGCCTCTGCCATTGCCTTGCCCAGGGCCACCCAGCATGAGCTACACAGCCAACCATAGCTGGCTGCTACTTGTGCTAGGCTTGGAGGTGCCCAGGAGAGGCCAAGCTATGAACCAATGCAGGTTGCCGCTAGTGCCAGGCCTGGGGCCACTTATCAAGCCATGTGGGGCACACTGACACCAGCAGCTGCTTGTTTGAGAGGTTTTAGGAAAGTCCTAAGCATGAGACTCGAGAGGCCACTTGCATAGAAAAGCCCATGGAAATGGCCTGGATGAGCTTGCAGGTGGGGAGGGGAGGGGCCAAAGGTGTGAATCAGGTGCTGGCGATTCAAATAATGCGCCTGCCTGCTAGCTCTGTGAGGGGAGGACTCACCAAAGGAACAGTGGCCTCTGCCAGCCCTTCTGCCTGGGAGGAAGCCGCCCCTCCACCTCTCGCCCAAATTTCAGGCAGGTTAGTTCCTCCCCAAGTGTCCCATGTTCCTTTCAAGCTGCTGCCCAGTGCTGGGCTCAGAGGGAGCGTCCGAGTGAGTCCCTGCCGGGCCCTTTCAGAGGAGCTGCTGGGGCTCCCGCAGCCTCCCCGACCCTCAGCCACAGTCCCTGCTGGTTTCACAGCCCGGAGTTGTGGGGACCTCTCGTCCGGGCCCTGGAGCCCTGGGCTGGAGGGCCTGGTGGGGGCTGGGACCCCTGCTCCTCTGGGAAACCTCCACCCAGAAGGTGTCCCTCCTGGGTTTAAACCCCAGCAGCAGGTGTGGGCCGGCGGCGAGTCTCCCTGACTCAGCCCCTGCCCGCCCGCGTCTCCCCCTCCTAGGGGCCCCTGTGCTGCCTCAGTCCCTGGCTGTGGGGCTTCTGTGCAGCCGGATCTCAGGAGGCTCTGGGTGAGGGTGGTTTTGTGTTTTAGTTGTGATTCCAATGTGGGGGGGGCAGCTGTTACCTGCGCCCCCCTCCTGTGTCTCCGCCCCAACACTAACTTTAAACGAGCTCAGTCCTCGGATCCGTGGGCCAAGTGCGCCCCAGGCCTGCGCCCCTGAGGCTGGGCAGGGCTGAGCCTAACGGGCGGTGGCTCTGGACTCACCTGTGCCTCTGGCGGCGGGGTGCCCGCGGTCCCCCCGCTGGGCAGCAGGGGCTCTGGGGCGCTGCGCGGGCACCGCGGGCAAGGGGGCTGAGAACAGAGCCAGCGAATTCAGAAGGCGAAGGACAGAAGCACAAGCGGAACCAGGAACAACAAACACTGCCTTTTAAATTAACCAGAGGAGGGCTCCGTGGGTCCTCGCGGGGCCTGTGCCTGTGAGGTCACCGCCAGCCCGAGCCAGGGAGGCCGCGCGCCGCCCGCAGCAGCCGGGCCCTGCGGCCCTGACGCGCCCCTGACCGCGCGGAGCCGCCCGCGCTCCGCCCACGCAGCTTCTTTCATACGTATGCAGGGTGCGGGAAAAGTAGTCCTGCGCATCCGGGTGAGAAGTAAGGCAGTCATCAGGAAGCAGTGATACAGGAATGGCTGTGTCTCCTGTGCCCAGCTGCCAGCCTCCCGCGCACCCCGCGCACGGCGGGTCCTTGCCCAGCGGCCCGCGGGGCCGTCGGCCAGGCCTGCATGAAGCCGGGCGAATGCGCACGCTCCCTGCTGGGGCGCCCCAGGGCCCTCTTATGCTTAGGAACGCTGCAGGACTGTGCCTGCGGCCATTTAAACACTGAATCACGGGCAAAACGCGCAAACATGAAAAATGAGGCGCTGGAGGGACAGTAGAAAGCACCCCGCCTGGCGCGCGCGACCGCAGCCGGAGGCGGGGCGCCCGGGGCTCCGCCGGGGGTGAGCGCGGCCCCCCGCTTCCCGGCGCCCCGTGTCTGCGTTTAGCGACATGTCCCTCGGGTGACCTGCTCAGCATTCACTGCCTTTCCCACGCATTCAAGCTCCATCCTTCCCGGTTCACTTCCTTTTTCCTAGATTATATTAGTAAGTGGTTCTTTCAGCGAGGATCTTTGAGTAGTAAACTTTCTTAGTTTTTAAATATCTGGAAATATCTTTATAATATCCTCACTTTCAAAATGTAGTTCAGCTTGGTAGAGGATGCTGGTGTGGCAGTGCTTTTCTCTCCGCACGTTGCAAATGCTGTTCGTTGGCTTCCAGCCGTTCTCGCCGAGGAGGAGTCGGCCGCAGTCTCCTCCTTATTCTGGGTGGGCAGCCTGTCTTTTCTCTCGGTGGCTTTAAGATTTTCTATCTAAATTCAGTGTCTGGCTCTCCTCGCTGTGGTCCTTTTTTTCAGTCTATCCTACTGGAGACACCCTGCTGTGATCCTTTGGACTGAGCACCTGGCCCTTGGGTTCTGGAGAATGTTCTGCTTTTACACGTGGCCTCTTCCCATTATCCGCATTCTCTTCTTAGGAAACTCCTATCAGGGATTTGATTTGACAAGTTATTATGACACCATTTCAGACTGACGGAGAGTTGCCAGATAGCACAAAGAATCCCCATAATCCTCTACCCAGCCTTTCCAAACATTAGCATTTTGTCACATTCAGTTTATCCTACTTATCTATTTCCCCCTTCTTTTGTTTTTCTCATTAAACTTTGTTTTAATGGGTCTCCAGGTTCTGTGACAGATTTTTAGTCAAGTTGTTTCTATTGAAAAGTACTGATTTTAAAAACAAATGACTTATCCCTGGCCGGGTGGCTCAGTGGGTTGGAGTGTCATCTCCATGAGCGAGAGCCCCAATCTTAAAGCCACAAGAGAGAAAAGACACCAAAAGCTAGCAGGTGTTATGCCCAGTCAGGGCACAGACCTTGGTTTCAGATTCAGTCCTCTGGTCAGGGACATGCAGGAGGCAACCAACTGATGTTTCTCTCTCTCACCCTTCCTCTCTCTAAAACCAATTTTAAAAAATAACTTAAGAACTAGCGCACACAATAAAACCAAATGGTCCACAAAGCCTCCTCCTTCCCTTCTGAAGGTTTTATGCTGTGTTGTAATCAGTAACTTGTCTTTTACTATTAAACTTACACAGCCGATTGAGACTAACCGCCCTGTGACCTTTCTTCCACACCCGACCGAGACTGGGTGGCAGGTCCTGGGGACAGTGGTCGTTTAGCCTCTGAGCTTCCTGGGCAGACTTGGTGACTGAAGCTCCAGGTGATTCTTGTCCGCTGCTCTGACGAGACCCAGAGCCACCGTCTGTGCCATGTCATGAACAGCACTGCAGCCCAGAGGAGGGTAGTCAGAGAAGCTCTCGGCACCATGGGCTCTCTAGGAGCCATGTCCACCATGGCAGCATCGCCAGATTTCAAAAACTTTGGGCCATCTTCCACTTTTTCCCAGGACTATCGTCAGCCTTCTCCTTCAGCTCAGCGAATCTGCGAGCACTGTGAGCTGTGTGACAGTCCAGCACAGGTGCGTATCTGGCACCGATTTGGCCTGGACGGTTCAGGAGAATCGCCTGAGCTGTGCACCCAGCTGCTTTCACTGGTGGGTCATTTTTGCCGCCACCAGCCACATGGCCACAGTAAACATCTCTGACAGACACGTTCTTGACACTAAGCCCACACTGTCCCCACGAAGAGCTTCACCCAGAGCTTCCTGGTGCATTTCATCAAACTTGACTTCAGCTGTAATACTGACTGGAGCAAAGGTGACCATGCTGGGTGTGAGAGCACCAGTCTCCACGCGGCCTCAGGGACAGCACCCACACCACCAACGCGCAGGCATCCTGGAGGGCAGACGCAGGGGCTGATCAGTTGGACAAGCTGGTGGCAGGATGCAATCCAGGGCTCCAAGCAGCCTGGTTCCACTGGCACTGCCATCTTTACGGGCAGCTTTCCACCCCTTGAACCAAGGCAGGTTAGCACTTGGCTCTGGCATGTTGTCACCATTCCAACCAGAAACTGGAACAAACGTTACTGTGTCAGGGCTGTGGCCCATTTTCTTAATGTAGGTGCTGACTTCTTTAACAATTCCCTCCTATCCCTCTGGCTGTAGGGTGGCTCAGTGGAATCCATTTCTTTAACACCGACAATCAGTAGTTTCACACCCAGTGTGGAAGCCAGCAGGGCAGGCTCACGGGTCTACCCCTTCTTGGAGATGCCTGCTTCAGATCCACCAACACCAGCAGCAACAACAGGACTGCAAGGCCAGCCTCAGGTGTGCCTGTGACCATGTTTTGATAAAGCCTCTGCGTCCTGATTTGGGTGCAGTCTCTGGCGCATCAGTGGTGGTCACATGATACTTGCTGGTCTCGAATTTCCACAGGGCGATATCGGTGGTGATACCACGCTCATGGTCAGCTTTCAGTTTACCCGAGACCCAGGCACGCGTGAAAGAGCCATTCCCCATTCCCCACCTCAACAACCTCCTAATGAAATTTTTTCATGGTTCTTTTGTCGGTCCCACTGCATTTGTAGACCAGAGGCCAGTAGACTTGCCGGAATCTCCATGTCCAATGCAGACAATGTTGATATGAGTCTTTTCCTTTCCCATTTTTGCTTAGATTTAGCAGTGACCCTCACGACACCTGCGTTCTGGAGGAAACCCATTGCAAAACAGCGATTTACCCAGTCTTCTCCCTGGACTATTTGAAAATAAGTTGCAGACACGATGCCCGTTTGCTCCTGAACACTTGAGTCAGAATTTTCTAAAAACAAGCATATTCTCTTACATCTTGACCACACACAACACTACCAGCTAATCTCGGGAGCTTATTCAGATTTCACCAGTTGTCACGTGTTCCTCACAGAAAAAGGAAACCCCTGGTCATGTGTCGCATTCTGTTGTCAGGGTTTTTAGTCTCCTTTTCTTTGGGATCATCACTCAATCTTTGTCTTTGGTGACACTGATATTTTGAGGAGTGCAAGCCGGTTATTTTCAGAGTGTCCTTCATTGTGTGTTCGTCTGACGTTTTCTCATGATTAGATTCAGGCTATGCGCTTTGGCCAGAACAGCACAAAAGCAACGGCGCGCTCTTCCAGCAGGGCTGCAGCGAGGCTGGGGTACAGGAGGAACCTCGTGCAAGAACGCGAGGCGAGACTCTCAGCACCTTGGAAATGCGCGGAGGTGCGCCCTCGGTGACTGCTTGCTTCGCCCCAGGCTGCCTCGCTTCCTGCCGCATCACTTTAGGAGGCAGGCGGTGCCTTGTGGTCCCATGTGATGCCTATTGGTCATTTGGTTAAGGTAGCATCCACCAGATTTTGTCACTGTACAGTTGCTATAATTCCTTTCATAATTAATAAGTATCTTATAAGGAGATCCTGGAGACTATGTAAGTGTCCTGTTACTCTTCAAACTTTCACCCAATGATTTTAGTATCCATTGATGTTTCTTGTCTTAATCAGTTATTAAGATGGTTGCCAAATGGTGATTTTTTCATTCCATCATCCTTTCTACATTTATTGGTCGCTTTTCTATGGGAAGGACAAATTTCTCTTCTTCCTACTATTTGTTTATGTAAATGTAGACTCATGGATTCTTATGATAGTTAATGGGTTATAATTTATTATCTTCATTATTCTGATGATCAAACTGTTCCAGATTTGGCTAGTGGGGCCCCTTCAAACCGGCCCTTCTGACCTTTCCATCTGCCCCTATTATGTGTGGATTATCTTACTTTCTGGCACAGCGAGGTGTTCTAGGCCCATCCTCTACCTACCCTGCCTGTTCTAGAACCAGTCATTTCCCAAAGATGTTCTGGTTCCTTACAGTGAAGAAATTTAGAAACCAAAATCTCTGTGATTCACCCTTGCTGGTGTGGTTCACTGGTTGAGCAGCATCCCATGCACTGAGAGGTGACGAGTTCGATTCCAGGTCAGGGCACTTGCTTGGGTTGCTGGCTCGATTCCCGATAGGGGACATGCAGGAGGCAGCCCATTGATGTTTCTCTCTCATTGATGTTTCTCTCTCTCACCCTCTCCTTCTCCTTCCTCCCTCTGGCAGTGATACTTCATGGTGGTTTTAATTTGCATCTCTCTGGTGATTAGTGACTTTGAGCATTTTTTCATATGGCTCTTGGCCATCTGCATGTCCTCTTTGGAGAAGTGTCTATTTAGGTCCTTTGCCCATTTTTTGTTTTTTTAAATATATCTTTATTGATTTCAGAGAGAGGAAGGGAGAGGGGGAGAGAGGGATAAAAACATCAATGATGAGAGAGTCATTGATCGGCTGCAGCCCACAACCCGGGCCTGTGCCCTGACCGGGAATCGAACCCCGATTGCCTGGGTCCTGGGTCGACGCTCAACCGCCGAGCCACGCCCGGCCGGGCCTTTGCCCATTTTGTAATTGGGTTGTTTGTCTTCCTGGTCTTAAATTGTGTAAGTTCTTTATATATTTTGGAACTTAACCCCTTATCAGATCTATCGTTGGCGAATATGTTCTCCCATTCAGTGGGTTTCCTTTCCATTTTGTTGGTTTCTTTCGCTGGGCAGAAGCTTTTTAGTTTGATGTCATCCCATTTGTTTATTTTCTCCTTTGTCTGAGACAATATATCGGCAAAAATATTGCAACAAGAGATGTTTGAGATTTTACTGCCTATGTTTCCTTCTAGGATTTTTATGGTTTTGCAGCCTACATTTGAGTCTTTTATCCATTTTGAGTTTATTTTTGTGTATGGTGTGAGTTGGTGGTCTAGTTTCATTTTTTGCATGTGTCTGTCCAACTTTCCCAACACCATTTATTGAAGAGACTGTCTTTACTCCATTGTGTGTTTTTGCCTCATTTGTCAAATATTAATTGATCATATAGGTGTGGGTTTGTTTCTGGGTTCTCTGTTCTGTTCCACTGATCTATATGTCTGTTCTGGTGCCAGTACCAGACTGTTTTGATTACTATGGCCTTGTAGTATAGTTTGATATCAGGCAGTGTGATTCCCCTGACTTTGTTTTTCTTTCTTACTTTCAGTTTTCTTTGTTGTTCTTTTTCTAGTTCCTTTAGGTGTAGGATTAGATTGTTTGAGATTTTTTTTTTCTTTTTTTTTTTTTAAATATATCTTTATTGATTTCAGAGAGAGGGAAGGAGAGGGAGAGAGAGATAGAAACATCAATGATGAGAGTCATTGATCGAGCCCGCAACCCGGGCATGTGCCCTGACAGGAATCGAACCCCGATTGCCTGGATCCTAGGTCGATGCTCAACCGCTGAGCCACGCCCGGCAGGGCAATTTGAGATTTTTCTTGTTTCTTGAGGTGGGCTTGTAATTCTATGAATTTCCCCCTTAGGACTGCTTTTGCTGTGTCCCATTTTGGGTTGTTGTGTTTTCATTTTAATTTCTCTCAAGGTATCTTGTGATTTCTTCCTTGACTTAATTATTAACCCATTCATTTTTGAGAAGCATGTTATTTAGCCTCCATGTGTTTGTGTTTTTAGTTTTCTCCTTGTAATTGTTTTCTAGTTTCATACCATTGTGCTCAGAGAAGATACGATTTCAATCGCTAAATTTATTGATATTTGCTTTGTGGACAAACATGTGGTCTATCCTGAAAAAATATTCCATGTGCACTTTAAAAGAATGTATATTCTGTTGCTTTGGTGTGAAATGCTCTAAAAATATCAGTTGATTCCATCTGTCTAATCTGTCATTTAAGGCCACTGTTTTCTTATTGATTTTCTGTCTGGATGATCTGTCCATTGATGTCAATGGGGTGTTAAAGTCCCCTATTATTACTGTCTTATTGTTGATCTTTTCCTTTATTCCCGCCAATATTTGCCTTATGTATTTAAGTGCTCCTACATTGGGTGCACAAATGTATTCAACTGTTACATCCTCTTGTTGGATATTTCCTTTATAATTATAAAATGCCTTTGTCTCTTGTTATAGCCTTTGCTAAAAGTCTATTTCATATGTTTTCAGTATTGCTATCCCTGCTTTTTTGTTGCTGTTGTTACTATTTGCATAAAATATCTCTTTCCAATCCCTCAGTTTCTGTGTGTGACTTTTGAACTGAAGTGGGTCTCCTGTAGACAGCATAAAAATGGATTTTATTTTCTTGTCCATTTGTTTTCTTGCCTTTTTGGGCACAATTTGTCCATTTGCACTTAATATAATTAAAAGTACATAATTATTGCCATTTTATTAATTTTTCTGACTATTTTTGTAGTTCTTCTCTGTTCCTTTCTTATTCTCTTGCTCTCTTCTGTTATATGTTGATGACCTTCCATGGTGTTATGTTTGGATTCCTTTCTCCTTGTTTCTTGTATGTCACTTAGAGTTGTGTTCTGGTTTGTGCTTACCATGTGCCTCATGTACACCAAGCTGTGTCTGTAGCAGCCTAGTTTAAGTCAGTGGTCCCTTAAGTTTGAACACAGTCTGAATTCACTGCAATGTTTGTGCCCCTCCCACCCACTTACACACATTTACATTTTTGTCATGATTTTTGCATTTTTTGTGGTTGTGTGTGTTCCTTAATTTATTGTGTAATTTCACATTATTTCCTTAATATTTTCTTTTAACCTTAGCATTAGCTTTACTATCATTTGCTCAACTGCTTTTTCTGAGTGTTTGCCTCTGTCTGACAGATTTCTTTCATTGCTACAGGGCATCCCAAAGAAATGTGCATGCACGTTAACAGCTGATAGCTCAATTTTGAAAATAAAATGTATTTTAATAAAATTGCCTTTATAATTATTCAATGTGTGTGTATATACATTTTGGGGACAGCTATGTATTTTCTTATTCATATATATATCTAATCCTCCCCCAAGGATATTTTTCCCACTGATTTTTGGAGGAGTGGAAGAGAGGGAGGGAGGGAGCAGAGATGTGAGAGAGAAACATCAGGTGAGGGAGACACAGCAGTTAGTTGCCTCCCACCCTTGCGCCCAGTGGGGCCAGGGGTGGAACTGGCCGCCCAGGTGCATGCCGTTGGCCAGGCGTTGACCCAGGCCCTTCAGTGCACGGGCCTGCGCTCTAACCACGGAGCCACACCAGCCAGGGCTCTTATTCATATTTTTTTCTGTTCATTTTTGCTTAAAGAAATCCATGCCATTTCTTGTAGTGCTGGCGTGGTGGCAGTGAACTCCTTTATCTTTTTCTCGTCTGGGCCGCTCTCCTTCAGTCCTAAATGATAGCCTTGCTGGGTAGAGTCATCGTGGGCGCAGGGCCTTGCTTTTCATCACTTTGAATATTTCATGCCACTGCCTTCTGAGCTGCAGAGTTTCTGCTGAGAAACCAGTCTTGTGGGAACTTCCTTGGCTGTAACTAACTTACTGCTTTTCTCTTGCTGCTTTTAGGATTCTCTCTTTGTCTTTACCCTTTGGCATTTTAATTATGATGTGTCTCTGTGTGGGCCTCTTTGGGTTCATCCTATTTGGGACCCTCCGTGCTTCCTGGACTTGTAAGTCTATTTCCTTTACCGCGTTAGGGAAGTTTTTTGTCATTCTTTTTTCAAACAGGTTTTCAGTTCCTTGCTGTCTCCATCATTCTTCTGGTATAGGTGATGTGGTCCTAGGGGTGACTGAAATTACCCTCATTTAAAATGTTTTTTCTTTTTGTTCTTCCGATTGGGTGTTTTACTCTAATTTGCCTTTGAGATTGCTTATTGTATCCTCTGTTTTATCTAATTGGCTGTTGTTTCCCTTGTGTATTCTTTATTTTATTTATTGTATTCTGCAATTCTTACTGGCTCTTTTCTGTTTATCTCTTTTTTGTTTCCTAGCTCTTTGGTGAAGTTCCCACTGAGTTTCTCGCTGCTTCTCCCAAGTTCACCGAGCACCCTTGGGACCAGTGTTGTGTGCTGCCACCTGGTAGGTGTGGCCTCCATTTAATTTAGTTCGTTTTGCAGAGCCTGGTCTTGCTCTTTCATTTTGAGCATGTTTCTTTGTTTCCTCATTTTGGTTGCTTCTCTGTGTTTGTGTCTAGGTTGACAGAGAAGCCTTGTACAAAAGGTGTTCTGCAAGGCCCAGTGGCACGTTCTCCCTGTTCACCTGAGCTGGGTGCCCCAGGGGTGTTCTCTTGTGTGGGTTGTGTGCTCCCTGCTATAGTTGGGCCTTGATTGTTGTTGGCATGTCCATGGGTGGGGTTGACCTCAGGCTAATGGGCTGTGAGGTCTGGCCATGACTACAGTGGAAGAGCTGCTCTACTGAGGCTGACCCCACACAGCAGGAGCCTCTTTAGCAAGTCTCTGGTGCCAGCTTAGTCTGTCCTTTGGATGTGTTGTTTGTGGAACTGGTTGAGTTGTGCTTTGTTGGGGTCTGAAGCTGGGTGTGCTGGACCTGGAGCCTGTTGGGTAGGGCACTGGTGCAGGCTAACGTGAGCTGCTGCTTGTGCCCAGCTTGGGGCCATCTGGTGGGAGCTACAAAGTGATGTGAAGGTGGTTGCCACTTTTGCCGGACTTGGAGGTGCCTGGGAGAAGCTACACTGCGATCTGAAGCCAGCTGCTACTTGTGCCCGCCTTGTGGCCGCTTTGTTAAAGCTGTGTTCCAGGCCAAGATTGGCAGCTGCTTATGCCAGGCTTGGAGCCACCTACTGGCAGTTACAATGCAAACTGAGGCTGGTGGCCACTTGTGCTGTGCTTGGGGCCACTTAGCAAGAGCTTGAAGGCACACCAGGCTGCCACGCTTGTTTGGGTCACGTGGACCTTTGAGAGATTTAGGGAAGTTCTGCAGCAGGAGCCCAGGCAGGCTGTTCCGGAGGAAGCTCTGGCCAAGGAGCGAGGCGAGTGCGACGGGGTGTCAGGGAGCCAACAGGGCCGGGGGTTTGGTGTCAGCCCAGTTAATGGAGAGCTCAGACGCCGTGCCACCTCTCCAAACCCGCTGGTGGGGCGCCCAGCAGAGGACCAGCGGCACCTGCCAGCACGTCCGGCCTGGGGAGAGCTGGCCCAGCCCCGCCGAGGCTGGTTACCTTCGCCCCTCCGCCGCCGCGGCTCTTCTCCAGCTGCTGCGCTTGCACTGGAGCTGGCCGTGGGCGGCCTGTGGAGGGCGTGCTGCGTGCAGGCCCTTTAAGGGCAGGGCCTCCGCCACTGGCAGCCCTTTGTCTCGCGGGGCCACCGTCCTCACTGGTCTTCACAGTCAGATGTCACGGGGCCTCCTCTTCTCAGCACTGGTGCCCTGAGCGCCTGGTGCGGGGCTGGGATCCCTGCTCCTCGGGAGAACTCTGCAGGCTGAAGGGAGAGGAGGGAGAGAAACGTCAGTGATGAGAGTCATGGGTTGGCTGCCTCCTGCGCGCCCCCACTGGGGATCGAGCCGTACCCTGACCCAGGAATCAAACTGATCCTAGGCTGATGCTCAACCGCTGAGCCACGCCTGGCCGGGCTCCCTCCGGTTTCTTTCTTTTTTTTTTTTTAAATATATCTCTATTGATTTTAGAGAGAGGAAAGGAGAAGGAGAGAGAGACAGAAACATCAATGTTGAGAGACTCATTGATCGAGCCTGCAACCCAGGCATGTGCCCTGACCAGGAATCGAACCCCAATCGCCTGGATCCTAGGTCGACGCTCAACCGCTGAGCCACACTAGCCGGGCTCCCTCCTGATTCTTAACGGCTTCACTGAGGGTGTGGGACCACCCCATTTCATGTCTCTGCCCCTCCTGCCAGCCTTATAGTGGCTTCTTTGTGTGCTTATTTATAGGAATTCTGCTAAGCCAGTGCCCAGGTGATTCTCAGTGATGGTTGCTCTGTAGTTTAGTTGTAATTTTGATGTGGTTGTGGGAGGATGAGTGCACAGTTTACCCACTCTGCCATCTTGATCAGAAATCCTATCATTATTATTATTATTATTATTTAACATAGCTTTATTGATTTCAGAGAGAGGAAATGAGGGGGAGAGAGAGATAGAAACATCAATGATGAGAGAGTCATTGATCGAGCCCACAACCCGGACACGTGCCCTGACGGGGAATCGAACCCCGATCGCCTGGATCCTAGGTCGAAGCTCGACCGCTGAGCCACGCCCGGCCAGGCCTATTATTATTATTATCACTAATGTCCATTTGTGTGTGTGTGTGTGTGTGCCCATTGTCCTTGCCTTACTATGTCTTTTCCTTGCTTTATCTACTGGACTGTTTTAAACATAGTTATTTTAAAATCTCTTTCACTCTGAAGTATTGTCTCTACCACTTGGAGTGCAGACGCTCCCAGTAGCTATCTCGGCACCTCAGCGCCACAGCGGTACATTTTCTTCCACTTGTCATCTTGTAGGCTGTGAAGTGGCATTTTGCAGGGTTATTTTCCAGGGAAACTCTGTATGTTGTGGGTTATAGAAGCACCTTTATGAATCAGTTTCAATTTCCTATTGCAGGGCCTAAAAGATTTTACTGGCTCCATACGCTTTTCTATGTTAATTTCTCAGGTTGAGGCCCCCACCATGTGTGAATATTGGGACCCTGTGCTTGTTGGTGGGTGGCATAGTGTCAAGTGGTCAAAAACTTCCTAAGCAGCAGTGACGACTATAGCTGCGGGGCCAGCTCGCCATACTTCCCGGCAGTCCGCCCCCACGGGGACAAGTCCAGTGGACCCAGGCGCAGCAGCAGCACGAGCTTGTGTGTCATCGGCTCCTGCCCCGGCCCGGTGGGTGCCCCGCACGAGGTGCTGCGTCACAGCTGAGAAACGCAGAGCTTGGGAAAACCCGTCTTTTAAAGGGGCTGCCGGCCAATGTGTCCAACCTTGGCCCGAGGGGACATTATCATTACTATCTTCTCAGGAGACAATCTTCCCTCTGACCCAAGGGAGACACTATCCCCGGTTTCCAGGGCTATCTGTGTGCAAACAGTCCTTGAATAGACAGCCCCGTATAGAAATGCCATACAGAACTGTCTCCCGGCAGAAAGGGGCTAGGTTTTTATAAGTGATTTTTTTTCCCACACCAGCAGCTCATCGTGTGAACTTTTAAGTGCCTTGAGATTTGCCTTTCTTGCTTTGAAATGTGGCAGTATATTGAGTACTTTTCGGTTGCTGTTGTTAAACATTAACCAGCAATTCTATTTATTTGAATGGGAGTGGGATTAGTAGTAGACAGAGATTCTGTACCAACTCTGTCCCCTTGTCTGCCAGTGTCAGTTATTAGGTGCCAGTTTCCTTGCTTGAGCTGTGCTGAGCATAAATACCAACCATACTGACACTATTTGTCAACCTACTTAACACCACCAGTCAGACCCTGCCCCAAGTGTCCCACCTGAAACTAGTGATGAGAAAACAAGTGGACCAATGCAGACTGAGAGACATTCTGCATGACAGCTGGCCGGGAATCATCCACAATGTCACTGTCATGAGAGACATGGGGAAGGAGGCTGGGGACTCCGATTAGTTGCAGGAAAACTGAAGGGACAGGACATCTAAATCCAATGCATAATCCTAATTGGATTCTAGATTGGATGCAAAAGAAAAGCAGTTCTAATACAGGGTAAGTCTGAATATGGCCTGTGTCTTAGCTTTGTATCCAGGCCAAAACTCCTTATTGTGATAGTGTGGGTTTAGTGAGAGAAGTCCTTGTTCCTAGGAAACACGTTTTAAGTACTTAGAGGTAAAGAATAAAAGGAGGGAGGAGCAAAATGGCTGAAATGTCAACAACCGGGGAGCCCAGATGATGCACATGGATGCTCGATACACTGTCCTGACAGGTTTTCTGTTGGCTTCAAAATGTTTAAAGTGAGGGAGAGGGGAAATGCCCAACGCACTGGCACATTTGTTGTGAAGTGTTTCCTGAGAGACAGGAGCTCTCTGCTGCGCCACAGGGCCCTGTAGACACTCCCCTCGGGGCACATATCCGATCCATCTGGGCACCGCTCAGTCCCTTTCGTGTTTGAATGACCCTCACCCACTGTACACAGGGCTGATGTAGATGTTTGCTGAGTGGGCCAATGAAGGAAGCAGCAAACCTTTGAGATTAGGTAAAGCCACTCACATTTTTGGACCTACCATGAGCTGCTGCCAGAGGTGACATTTTTATAATTCAACAGTTGGGGTTCATCTGGCAACCCGAATGTGTCACCACGAACTTCCTCTCCCAGGTCGATGACAAAAACGTGAAATGAAAGGAGCCTGCATCAGCCTCCTGGGCTTGCGATGTCCAGTGCCAGAGGCCCGTTCATACTGGCCCTGCTTTATATTCCTAAAGCATCTCCAGATAATTTTTTCATAAGAACCAAGGAATCTTTTTTTTTTTTTTTAAAACAAGATTTTGGCGTAAAGCTTTGTCGCCCTCATTTTTTTAAGCCTAAATAAATCGTATTCCTGTTTCTATGTTTTCTGTCTACTTTTCAGCACTTGAAAGAAGTTTGCTGGGCTGCTTTGGCATCTTTTCTACTTAGAGAAACTGTATTTCCTGAGTCGAATGCCATTAGTGTTCACTAAGAGTTAGTTTTTGTGTGGTCCCTGATTCTTAGGTATCTACAATTTGGTATATATGTGAAAAGGTAGATTCCCTCAACAGGTCGTGGCTCTGATTTTCCTGATGTGGGCAAAACCAAACCAAAGAACAAACAACAACAAAAACACCTGCCTAGAATTAGAGTTGTCAAGGTCTCTTTTTGATTACTTTTTACCAGTATTAAAATTTGGTCTCTCTTACTATAGTTTATTGAACTTTTGCCCACATTTAAACTGGTATTTTGTGGGTTTTTTTCCTGAAAAATAGGATAGTGTCATCTGAGAAGTTGACCCTTTCATGGACTCAGTTTGTTTATCCATGTTTTAAAAAATATCACATGTAATAAGCAAACTTCTATCTCCCATTAAATTACAAATATTGAAAATAAAAGGAAATTATTTGGAAAAAGAAGGTTGCTTCCTGGAGTTAAAGTAGACTTCAAGCAAAAAGGCAAACAATCCGATTTAGGAATGGACAGAGGACTTGAATAGACATCTCTCAAAATAAGCTGTAGAAAAGGCCAACCAGCGCATCGAAAGGTGCTCCGTGTCCTGAGTCCTCAGGGAAACGCCAATCAAAATGACAGCGAGCTACGCCGGTGCCTAGGAGGACGGCCATTCCCCGACCCGGGGGAGGCGCTGGCGGGCGGCGGCGCCCTGAAGCCTCCGCGCTCGGAGCCCTGGTGCCCGCACTGCCCGAGACGTTACAGCGCGTCACCAGCAGTCCCACTCTCAGGCGTGTCCTCTGAAGAGCTGGCCGGTTGCTCAAGTAAATGTGCATGAATGTTCATAAGTGACAAAATACGGAATGTGCATGAATGTTCATAAGTGACAAATACGGAATGTGCATGAATGTTCATAAGTGACAAAATACGGAATGTGCATGAATGTTCATAAGTGACAAATACGGAATGTGCATGAATGTTCATAAGTGACAAATACGGAATGTGCATGAATGTTCATAAGTGACAAATACGGAATGTGCATGAATGTTCATAAGTGACAAAATACGGAATGTGCATGAATGTTCATAAGTGACAAATACGGAATGTGCATGAATGTTCATAAGTGACAAATACGGAATGTGCATGAATGTTCATAAGTGACAAAATACGGAAGCCACCCGAAAGTCCGCTAAACGGATGGACCGTAAACAAAACGTGGCCTCTCCCGGCGCCCGGACAGGGGGCAGCGGCGGTGAGCGCGCGCCGCCCCCTCGCACGGCCGCATTCTGACCGGTCCACGGAACTCCTCGCGCGGCCCACCCACGCCAGCGCCGGGCGCTGACCCACCCAGTGAGCCCCCCCGCGGCCTCGCGGGGACCGCCCACGGCGGCCCTCCTGCCACAGCCCTGAGCCGCAGAGCGCCCTGGGCGCGGGGCGGCGCGGCGCGGGGCGGGGCGCCAGCTGGGCGGGGCGCGCCCCCAAACGTGCCCAGGAACGAAGCCTTGCGTAAGGGCGACGTGCTGTATTTTTCCATTGATACAAAGTTCTAGAACTTGCAAATTAATTTTTGTAAAAAAATTTTCAGAATGCCCGGCCGGCGCGGCTCAGCGGTTGATCCAGGCGATCGGGCTCGGTTCCCGGTCCGGGCACAGGCCCGGCTGCGGGCTCGATCAGTGACTCTCTCCTCATTGATGTTTCTCTCTCTCCCCCCTCTCCTTTCCTCTCTCTGAAATCAATAAAGATGTATTTTAAAAAAAAATCATAATGAATGCCCCCGGGCACCTGGCGTGGAGCGTGTTGACAGAGCGCAGGAGGGAGTTTTCCGCGTGGGGTTCGTGGTCTGTGTCTCGGCAACGACTCCGGTGCCAGGCCTCGTGGGATGGTGCACTTCCGATCTGTGCAGTCCACCTTATGTAAATTTTACTTCTAAAGAAAAAAGAGAATCATGAAAATATGGAATTCTGTTTAATGATATGCAAGCTGAAGTGTTCGGGGAAAGTGCACTGACTTCTACAAGCATAAATTCGATTATTAAATGGAAAGAGATGGATACAGGGCTAGATAAGTAAGAATAGTCGAATATTAATGGTAGAACTTAGGTGGTGCATATATGGATGTTCAGTGTAATTTTTTTTTTTTTACCTATCATGTATGTTTAGAAATTTTTTATAGTAAAATCTAGGGGGGAAATAAAAATACACATTATCGAACACTTCCTATTGTTTGCAATCTTAAAATGTGGCAAGAAAATCAGACAGATATATATTTTTAAATCAGCCAAGTACCTCAAATTCTAAGAACTGTTTTCCTCTGTCTGAAATCTCGGGGCTCCCTGGGAGCAGCCACAGGGCGCCCCGGGCCGAGGGCTCGGACCTTCCTGGTGGCCGTCGCTGAGCTTCAACGGCCACCGCCAGGCGAGCGCAGGAACCGGGCCGGGCGGGGGAGCCGCTGGGCCTGAGAGTGACCGCGCCCTGCGGCGGCCCAGGGGTCCCAGGGCGGTCGGCGTCGCGGCTGCTCCCGCCGGTGCCCCCCTCCCCCCCCGCTGTGCTTCCCGCGAGGGCGCCGCCCGGCGGCTGTGGGCCCCGCGGCTGTGGCAGGCGGCGGCCCCGAGCGGTGCACGAGGGGACGGCGCCTGGACGGCGGGGTGGAGGCCGCCTCGGGACCTGCTCCGCCCCCCGCCCCCCCCCCCCCCAGCCCGCAGAGCCGGCGGCGAGGGTCCGGGCGACTCCAGCTCCGGGACTCAGCTGCCGAAACACACTTCTCCGGAACGTGACGCTTCCCCTTAGCCCTGACTCACTGCAGTTCATTAGGTTTCATTCTTACCAAAGTTAAACCCTGTCCTTGGCGGTCCTAAAGGGTTTGGCCGGAGGAGAGTCAGGTGGCGCCCCAGCCTGTGCCCGCGGACGGCCGCGGGCCCGCGGAGGCAAGTCCCCCGAAGTCGCCGCGTCCTCGCTGAGCCTCGGGGGCGGCTCGGGAAGCGCCGGCCGGTCCGAGCGGCGCGGCTCTGAGGCCGCAAGTGTGCGGGGCGGCCCCGCGCGGGGGACACGGCTCCGGTCACGCAGGGAGGAGGCCGCTCGGGAGCGCGCGGGCCGTGGACTGTCCGCCGCTGCGCCCCGCAGCCCCGGGCGCTGACTGTCAACGGCAACCGGGGAACCTGAAGATTTTTAGAATCCGTTTTTTAAAGCGCGTTCCTAGGCGGGACGAGCGCAAGGGGATCTCCGCGGCCTCTGGCTGCCCTCGGTCCCTGACCTAAGGGACGTCTCGGCGGCGACTGCACCCGCCGCGCGTGGAGCGGACGAGCCGGTCCCCCGACGCGGGTTGACGCGGGTCGTCGCGGGAGCCGCCGGGCAGCCCCGCCCAGCTCGCCGCTCGGGGCGCCGCGTTGTTCCGAGCCCGCAGGAAAGCTGCGGGATGGCGCGCGGGCCTCCTCGAGGGCCGGGGGCCGCGCCGCAGCCGCGTCTCCGCGCTCCCCTAGGGCGGGCTGGGCGGGCGGCGGTGCGGGGCCGCCTCCCCACCGCGCAGCCGCCCGAGCCCCGCAGCAGTGCGGTGGCGCCGCCGTGCGACCGGCGCCGGTTCCGGGAAGCGTCCGGTCGGCGCGCTTTCTCCCAACCGGCCCGGTGGGTCCGGGCCCTGCCCAGCGCCCTGAGCGCCCCCGGGGGACGGCAGGTGCGTGGCCACGAGCCCGCGCCCACCCTCTCAGGCCCCGCGTCAGGGGCGGGGCGGTCTCAGGCCGAGCGCGGTCTCAGGCCGAGCGCGCGGGGCCGCTCCCGCCGCGCCCCGAAGCAACGCGGCCGCCTCTCTGCGGCTCCCGCGGGCGTGGGGAGCGCGACCGCCGCCGCGCGTGGCGACCCGCAGCATCCCCGCCGGGGGCTCCGCGCACGGAGCACATCCTCCCCCGAGGCGCCCCAGCCGGGGCCAACCCCGAAACCCCGGTTCGCGCCCCGACGGGCAGGGACCCACCTGTGCAGGTGGACGCCCGCCGAGCCGCCGGCGCGGGGCTGCTCCCGCGGCTGGGCCCTGGAGGAAGCCCGCCCCGCACGCCCCGCACGCCCCGCCCGAGGGCGCTCCGGGGAGGGAGGGGCACAGCCACGGTCGGTGAGCCCCGCGGGCACCGGGCGCGGGGCGAGCGCGCCCCAGACGCCGCGTTCCTACCGCAGGAAGCACCGGAAACGCCCGTCGCACCTACTGCGGCGAACGGCAGGCGCCACACGCACCCGCTCCGCGGTGCTGGGCGCGGGGGCCGCGGGAGAGGCCGGGGCGTGGGGACAAGAGGGCAGTTACCGACCGAGCCGGGGCTGTGGGGGAGGGCGGGCTGTGACCTGCGCCTCCGGTGTCCTCCGTGTGGAAGTGCCGCCTGACACTGCGGCGGAGCTCGTGGCCCCGCACTGACCGCCCGAAGCAGGCGACGGGAGCCCCGCCCGGCACCCCCGGCAGGCGGGCGCCCTCGCGACTCCGCGGAGTCTGCCTCGCCGTCGGGGCGGGGAACGCGGGGTGTGAGGCTGGAACGTCCTCGCAACACCGACCTAGTGGCTCCAGACCGCGACAAACCTCGCACAACGCAGGGCCCACGAGAGCCGCGCTGGCCGCTGGCTCCCGGCGCCTCCCCCGCGCGTCTCGCGAGGCCGCGGGTGGAAGGGCTCGCGCGGGGCGGAGGGCGGGCGTGCGGGGCGCCCAGGGCGGAGAACAGTCTTTTGCAGCGAAGGAGGAGAGCAAACTCCTCGGGCGGAACGTCCTCCGCGGTGCGGCCGCGTGGCCCCGCGGGGAGCGTCCGCCGAGGGCCGGGGGGGGGGAGGGGGGGGCCGGGGGGGGGGAGGGGGGGGCTGGGGCTGGTTCCCGGTCCGCACGGGCCGGGCTGCGGGCTCGTCCCCGGGCGCGGGCGGGAGGCGCGGGCCAGCGGCTCGCCACTGACGCTCTCCCGCCCGCCCCTCCTCTCCCAAGGCCACGAGGGCGTCTGCTGCTAAAGGGCGCCCTGTGCCCGGAAGTCCTGCCCGCTCCCTCGTCAGTGCTGCCGACGGAGGTGGTGTCCTCAGGCGCGCGAGGCGGGCGCGGGCAGCCGCGGGAAGCGCCGTGGCCTCCGGGCGGGGGCGCAGCCCGGCGCCGGCCCTGCTCGCCCCCGAGCTCGCCCCGCGCCCGGGTCCCTGGCGGCCCCGCAGCCCCGCCCGCCCCCGAGCTCTCCCCGCGCCCGGGTCCCTGGCGGCCCCGCAGCCCCGCCCGCCCCCGAGCTCTCCCCGCGCCCGGGTCCCCGAGGGCCGGCCCGCCTGCCCCCGAGCTTGCCCCGCGCCCGGGTCCCCGAGGGCCCGCCAGCCCCGAGCCCGGAGCTCCCCCGTGCGCGTCCCGGCGGCCGGCCTCACCACCACCCGAGGACACACCGCGGCACCCCCAAGCAGCGTCACGGTTCCCCTCGTGCGCCGCCAGCCCCGAGTGGCCTGCTGCCCGCTGGCGCGCCCTCCGCTCCTCTCCGGACCCCGTCCGCACCCCCGTTTGTAAGAAGGGAGATCGAGGCCCTCACAGGAGCCCGGGCGGCGGCGGGGCGCCCACCTCAGCCCCGCGCCTCCCTCCAGGTGCTGGGACGCGGGTGGCCCGCGCCGGACGCCAGTCTGAGGTGTTTGCCGAGGGAGACGCGGGCTTCAGAGCGACGCGTGAGGCGCAACGCCGCTCATGAGGACGGATGGACCGACGGACAGCCTCCAGCGGCCACGCGCATCCCGCGCAACCCAAAGGGGCTCGGGGCGCAGTCGGGCGCCCACGGGCCGCCCCTAGGAGGCGGTCAGGAGACGCCCCTCGCACTTGCCCTGCTTTGCAACGCAGGGAATGCGGGACGCGTCGCGAAGTGAAAAGTTAGCTGAGGAGAGAGCGCGCTGGGCGCGCGGGGCCCGGCAGGCCGTCTGCGCCCGTCGGCTCCGCGCTGCGTCCTGGGCAAGCTGGCCGCCGCCCGTTTCCCCGCTGTGAGGTGAGCCGGCACCTCAGCGTGGTCAGTGTCCCGAGGGCTGGAGAGCGGCCGGAGCGGCGGCCCCGGGCCCCGGGCGCTGGGCGCTGGGCTCCTGCGTGCAGCCCGCGCAGCCCCGCAACGCGCGCCCCTGCGGAAGGCCGCCCTGGCACGTGCGGTCCCCTGGGGGCCCAGCTGCCCCGCGGGCAGCGCTCTGCCCGCTCGGCTGCCGCTCCGACTCCGCTGTCGAGGGCGGCTCGGAGCGCGAGGGGGCTCCCGAGAGGGAAGGGCTGTGCTCCCGAGCCCTGAGCGTGGCGGCGGAGGCGGGCGTGCGGGGCGGCCCGGGAGGCGGAGGCGGGCGTGCGGGGGGGCCCGGGAGGCGGCGGAGGCGGGCGTGCGGGGCGGCCCGGGAGGCGGCGGAGGCGGGCGTGCGGGGCGGCCCGGGAGGCGGAGGCGGGCGTGCGGGGCGGCCCGGGAGGTGGAGGCGGGCGTGCGGGGGGGCCCGGGAGGCGGCGGAGGCGGGCGTGCGGGGCGGCCCGGGAGGCGGCGGAGGCGGGCGTGCGGGGCGGCCCGGGAGGCGGAGGCGGGCGTGCGGGGCGGCCGGGGAGGCGGCAGGCGGGGCGTGCGGGGCGGCCCGGGAGGCGGCAGGCGGGGCTCGTGAGAACTGCTGCTCAGACGGGAGGCACGGGGCCCTGGCGCGGCTCCGTGAACGGCGCGCGCGAGCGGGCCTGAGGCCACGCGGGGGTCAGCGCGAGCGGGCGGCCCTGGGCCCTGGCTGACCCCTGCTGCCCTGACGCCCGGCGCCGGCGCGGGTCAGCGGCCGTCCCCTACAGGCGTCGCGGAGGCCGCTGCCCTCGTCTCCGTGAGGCCACCCGTTTGCAATTTGAAAGCAAATAACCAGCTTCTTAAAATCATGCAGCGGGCCCCCGTCAGCAGAGCGCTCTGGGGACGTCGGCACCCCGACCCTCTGCTCCGCAGGGCGCACCACGAGCGGCGCCGGGCCTGCCCCAGCGGCGTGGGCACCCGACAGCGGGGAGCGCTGCCCTCGGCCGGTGGCGGAACCGAGGCGAGCACAGCTGGCGCATGGACACCCCGCGTCACCGAGAAAGGCAGAGGCGAGGCAAGGGCAGGGGCCTGGGGCCCGGCTTTCTCGCTGGCGGTCCAGGCCCGGGAGACCCAGCCGTGCTCCTGTTCTTGGACTCCAGGCCGCTTTCCTGAATCTACATAATCAATCTTCTACCCCCACCCTCATTTTACTTTTTCTTGAGCTAATTTATGTGGGATTTTGTTATATCCACACAAAAGAACTTTGACTAAGATGCCTCTAGAAGGAAATTCCCAGGCCTTTTCAGGGCGGCGGTGTTATATATAGTGTGGCGTGGCTTCCTGTCACCCGCGTTTCCCTCTGCCTTCTGGTCTGCACCAGCGACCCAGCAACGCATTCTCATGAACCGCCTTCCCTCCCTCACTTGGGTCCTTTAAGTCTCGGCTCCTCCAGGAAAGAGGCCCTGGTCCGCTCCCGCCTGTGGTACTCCTTTCCTGGATGCACCTTACACTGAAACCGCCTCTTCTACTAGACTTTACGAATGCCAAGACTAGGTCTTATTCACATCTGTAACCTCTGCTTGTGATAAGCCCTTAAAAGCAGTAAGTGTGCTGGCCGGTGTGGCTCAGTTGAGTGTTGTCCTGTGCACGGAAAGGTTGCTGGTTTGATTCCCAATGAGGGCACACACCTGGGTTGGGGCTCCATCTCCAGTGGGGGGCGTGCAGGAGGCAGCTGATAGATGTTTCTCTCTCTCCCTCTCACTTTAAAAAAAAAAAAATATATATATATATATATATATATATATGCAATAAATAGCACATAGAAAGAATATCTTCATAATAAAACTATACAGTGTTGGGGTAAAAACTAGATTATAAAACCTAAACCTTACAGTATAGCAGAGCGGCTGAATACAGATTGTGAGCAGATTCATGCACTGGTGAGACCTGCATACACAGCAGGGTGAGAATCAGAGATAATCAACGCAAACCACTTACCATTGACCTGGGGAGTAAACTCTTAATAAGCATTTAAGAATCAGTAGGTACACTTACTTATTGATCCTATACTTAGGAGTTCAGTGAAACATGGCTACAGCTCCTACAACTAGGCACTAGGGACTCGAGGTGACCGTGTTCCAAGGTGAAGGAGTTTAACTAGAATTACTCCTTTACAAGATGGTTGCAAGCAGGTGATAGTGAGCTCTGGTTACCCTCAGGCCTTCTTTTAACTACAGGGACTGACTGCGGGTCCAGGACGTGGTGGCTGTTTTTAAGTCTGCCTTTGAGAGGTCAGCGTTTCCTATCCACCCACAGCCCAGCAGGGGGCAGCCCCTGAGGTGACCTCCCACCCACCCACACAGATGAGTGAGCAAAGCCCTGACCTACGAGTCACAGCATCACAGCCCCACGGCTACGGAAGGAGATAGAACGAACTGGAAGGTGACGACCTAGGCTCTGCTTCTAGAAGCCTTGGTATGCTTCCTGGACTGGTTTCTGAAATTGCCCCAAATCCTTACAACTTGCCCTGTCCTGAGCTAGCTTAAATGGGTTTCGGTTTTAGTTATGAGTCTCAAGTCAAAATACTGGCAGCAAGGTTAAAGGAGCCCAATGATGCTCTGGGCTGGGTGGAGAGGGGTGGTCACTGCACTGGGTGGGAAGCTGGCAGCCTGGGGACTGAAGTGGAAAAGCAGCCAAGAACACGGGTGATCTGGTCACAGCAGAGGGCGGCTCCTTGGGGCTCTGAGTCAGGACAGTAGCAGAAAAAGTGTCAGACTCACAGGGCAGAGCTGGAAGCAGATGTAGCAGGAATAGACTTTCTTCCCTCCTTACCGCCTTCGTTCTAACTCCTTCCCTCCCTGCCACAGGGATTTTGGTAAAACTGCATCAGAGATATTGTGAGACATGGCCAATATCAGGAAGATATTAGTCTTGTGGATGCCCCCATCTCCTGAGTAGGAATTAGAGGCCCCTCCTAGGTGGCTTGGTGAGGACCTTCCCTGCACCGTGGAAAAGATAGAGGGGTCATGGCAGGAAATACAGGGACAGACAGGGAAGGGCCCCCCAGAGGCCCAGGAGCACAGGGACTCTGCAGGAAGTGGACACTGCGTGACTCTGGGAAACGAACAGCAGAACCTGGCACGGTCCAGAGGACTTGTGTTTGGGACCTAGGGAATAGGTCACGTGACAAATCCTCATTTACTAAAGTGTGTAGTGTTTTCTACATATTAACAACACATGGGTGCTGTTTTCTCCCTTTGGGGGTGAAGAGACTGTGACTTAGACCTCGCCGATGTTCACATTTACAACTAGAGGCAGAGCTGAGATGGGAGCAGTGGCCCCTGAATCTAACAACTCGGACCTTTCCTGCCAACCACGTGGCTAGTTCACGCTAAATGACAGATCCGAACACAGATGTAAACGGGGTGGGATTTAAGTGACGAGTACAATGTTTCTATGTTTGATATTAATGCAAACATACAAGAACAGCTTATAAAATCATTCTCAAGTGTTTAATTAAAATCCATATAGCATTTAACATGTACAATGTTTAAGCTCTTTCAGTGATTCTTATATTTTAAAATCCTTTTGCATAACATTTTGAGGCCAACTTCATGCTATAAATCTACAAATGCACAACACAAAAATACATCTGAAGTCCATTCTAATGCGGTTTAAAACACTTTAATTACAGGTAATGTAAAGATATTTAAAAAAAACTACAAAATGAGCACAAAAGTCTTCCCTTTTGAGTTTTTGATAAAATACTGCTCTGTATAAGATCTAATGAAAAATCCTAGTTACTTATAAAATAGTTAAGTGAGAAAGGAATTAAGATATATATGTATGAATTACACTTATGTTGTTTAAATGAACAAAGTGTTGAACACTTTGATGGCAGCACACTAGTACTCATATATCAAAATACACGAGAACACAAAGAGAAGCCACTGGGTGCAGGCAAAGAAAACGTGAGACAAGAGGCAAACAAAACAAAAACCCCTCAAAACACACAAGCCCCTCAACTGCAGGGAAGAAAGAAACAAAGAACTTAAAGCAAACTGTGGACCAAATTCTTACTCCTACTATTTCATTAGAAATGGTACAAGAATTTGGCTTCAAATGACTGAAACATCTACAGGAACTTAATTATTTGGCCTGGGCAATTTAATAGTATACCAGTTGCTGAAATAACCAATTGCAATGAGTGTACTGTTGGAAAAACCCGTTTTTACAGGTTTAACGGTGTCAAACTTGACCGTGGAAACCAGTCTCCCTTACAGCTGCACCCGGGAGCCTGCAAGCACTGGCTGCTGACCTCGCGCACACAGAGCTTGCTTTGCATTGCTGATAGTCTCAACTACTAAAACTAGCTTACCCACCTTTCCCTCTTTCTCTAAAAGGGCCTGTGATGTCCAAGATGTTCACTGGGTCCACGAACTCCCGCCTGCCCATCGGCCAGGCCCTGCTGGCTGGCTGTTTCAATATGTGGACCACATCTGGCTCCTATTTCCGTTAGGCCTCACAATGTTCATTTCTAGAATTTTAAGCTTTATCCTGAATAAGAAAGGAAGCTCCTGTCAAAAAGACTGTTTCACTGACAAAGCTTAAAAACAATGTACACAGAGAACACTGCCTGCCTGAGTACTATCACTAGCTCTAGAAAAATGATGAGGGAATTTCTGTGATTCATTTTTTTAAGGGTAGAGAATGCCCATCACCGTCATTTCTCCCAAATAAATTAATTCTCCTCTACAGTAAAAACACAATTTGGAAGAAAGATGGTACTAAGAAATACAGCAAGCTCAAAAATCTGGGATATTATACACAGTTGTTTTAAAAATTGCTCTGAACAATGAGATGAAGCATGGTAGGCCTACAATGGAGAGCTAGACAGTTCTATCTTAAGGTAAAAATAAGACAATCACGAGGCAAATGTATGGTTTACTAATACAAATATAACAGACAATTAAAAGTGAGTGAAACAGACCCTGCAGCTTACCTACGTCCTTGAGCTAGGAAGACACTGCAGCCTGAAAACGCAGTGACAGGGCACGTCTTATTCAACTGGCTCCCCTCTTCCAACCACCTTCTCTCTGCCCCTCTTCTTAAAACCAAATAAGTTTGGAAATATCAGTCTAAAACCAAAGCAAATACCTGATCAGAGAAAAGGAAGTAAACAACAAAAAACCTGCGAGAGTTTTTCGGCCCTCCCCTTAATAGGGAAAAAGGATCTCTGTATCTTTTTAGTTCTAAAAGAACTATTTCTCTCTCTCAGAAGCAAAAAACGGTCTTAAATTGAAACCAAGGTACACAGAGATGTGAAATTAATTTTTCATGCAACTGAATGTCATCAGATATTTAAGACTTTGGTCTACACGATGTTTAAATCAATTAATACATTCTTTCTGCCAAATTCTAGAACTCAGGTAATGACCAGGTGATGTAGGAAATTGTGAAAGAAACAATGAAACCGGAAGGATAGTCTTCAACATGCACTGAATGCACTCAAGAAGAAAGAAGAGAGATTACTGAACAGGAAGACTTGGATCCAACGGCTCCAGGTGGGTGGGAACACGGGCAACATGGGCCCTGCTCTTCGGTGCCCGGCACCGCCCATCCTCTCACACCAAGTCCATAGTAGATCTGACAGCCAAACAGACATGGAACTAAACTTTGGGGTGGTGGAGTCGGCCCCATCCAGAAAGGAAAAACTGTAAGTTTCCTAAACTATCGATGGATCCAGGCTCCTCAAGATTATTGTGAGGCAAAGCAGCGTCTGCCCCCCAAGGGAGGGCACCTCCCCTACAGATGCCAGGTGCACGTCAGGAACAGGTCTCCTCGGGGAAGAGAATGCAGACAGATGCCTGACCACAACCAGTCACCACAGAGCTCCCTTCCACTTTAATCTCAACCTTGAGAATAATAGGCTTTAAAAAGAGAAGGAGGAATGAAAGAAACACTTTACTGCCTATCCACATGGAGCTTTCAGCTTGCTTTGCTCAAATCCTGGGGAGCTGCCCTCGCCGGTCCAGGGACACCATGCTTACTCAAGTTCCCTTGGAGTTTTCAGATGGCGTGCATCCTTCCTCTGTGATCTAAGACACGGGCTGTCCACTGTTTACAGTGTGGCCACACAGAAGCAACGAGTGAGGCAATTCTTGAATGCTGGAGTTTGTACAGTTACATAAGGTGAAAATATTACACACTTTAAACAGAACATTACTGTCACAGCTTAACTTTTTGCATTTTATTCCCATAACAAATATTTCCTTTTGAAACAAATAGAGTTTGTGAGGCAATAAGGAAACACGCTGAGAATTCCTGGAGCCTCATTACTCAAGATCCCATTAGAGATAGAGACACTCCCAACGAGCTGCTGGGAACAGGAGCACATGCGAATCTAGGAAACAGAACTTAAATCACAACGCCTCACTTGGCTAACACAAACGACAATGAACACTTAACTCATACTAAAGGCACTACCACCATACACAGCCTATTAACATTTAGAGAGACTCTGAGATCAGCAGTTAAAGGAGTCCATCCAGTTCAAGGCCAGCATTTTAAACAAACAGACTACTCTAAGACCCGGGGCAGAGTTCTCAACACGCTAAGTGAAATTAGATGTAATACGCAGCAGCTCCATATAAAAATTGTGGTTCCAACTTTTTAAAAAGTATGATAACTTACTTCCTTAAAAATATAAGCACATCACAAAAACTAAAGGATAAATAGATATATAAAAATTCAGGCCCTGGACCACTGATAAAATTTCCAAAAATTCTAAAATAATATCCAGAACCACGGCTTGAACGAGACGCCCCCGCATGACACAAAGACAGTGTGGGTCACCGGGCAGCTCAGTGTGAAGCTGGAAGCATGGAAACAGAGCAAGAGGGTCTACCATGGAAACAAGGGGCTCTGCATAGTGACGGTGCCTGTCACACACAGCCCACCTTGGATTTAAAACACTAGAATTTCCTTGGCCCAGGAAGCATATACCTGGGCCAACAATGGAGCTCTCATGTAGGCTTAAGTGAGCTCTACAAAAGAATAATGCAATGTATTTTAATTAACGTGATTAGTATCTTCTACTTTATTCTACTGGAATATTAATTTGTAATCATTGTACCCTGTAAATTTTGAAACTTAATTTTATTAACAATTACCAATGCTGGTTCTTGAATAATCTAAAAAAAACTGTAATTAGTTGCTTAAATCTAGCTTTCTATTTATAGTTGTAAGTAGTTAAATGAAATATTCTGATCAGTATTCTAAAGTTGCTTTGGTACAGAATTCAAAATAAAGAAAACTGGCAGCACCCCAGGGGGATCACCCACAGCAGGTCTAGAGGACGCAGAGAGACCCAGAACGTACGCTGAGTACATGTAAATGAGAGCCATTCCGACAGTTCTGTTACATCATTAAAAAGAAAAATAAGATCCACACTCAGTAAGTTATACCTGAGGCCCAATTTTCATGCTCCATTTAATTATCCCTCAATGACAGTGTAAAAATGTTTACTATTATTGCAATATGACGTCTAATTCATAGTTCAGGACGAGGCCAGCAGTTAGAGTGGTACATTTTAACACTTAGTCCACTAGTATTATTTTAACACAAGTTTAATTTAGCCTTTTTAAAAAAGAGCTTCACTGAGGTATAATTAACGTAAAGCAAACTGCACATATTTAAGATGCACAATTTGATATGTAGTCTTTTAAACAGCATGAAAAGTGCCTGACAACTTAAAAATTTTCAATTGAAACATATTTTAAAATACCACATTCTAATTTTTTTGAGACACAGATATGGATTTATAAAGAGGTGGGTGGAAAGGAGAGGAAGTAATTTAATTCCAAGTACCGAGCTTATTCAGAAGGTTTGGAAAGGCCAAAACTGACAGCCAGCTTTCTGGATTTTCTCCTTGAGGCAGAGCCTGCTGCTGGCTTGCGGTGAGCTGCACTGGGGCCCTGAGAGGCAGCTTCGGCCTGAAGCGAAGGTGCGGGCTGGGCCGTTGGGGAGGACTTGATGGGAGCTGACGGGCTCTCCGGGGGCATCCCTCTGGGGGCGCTGGAAGGCCCCGGCTGGCTAGTCTGAAGTGGGGTGGCTTGAGAACTCTGGGCCTCCTTATTCTCAAAGTTCTTTTTGTTGGCAACCCTTTTTTTAGTAACCTTCAAGGAATAAAAGCATCATCAATTAACAGTGTAGGCAAAGAAAGACTAGTGTCAGAAAATACCATAAGCCACGTGGTAATGCCTGTCCACCACTGCTGACTTGCGACTTCCAGCTACAAATTTCCAAACCAGGCTTTAGAAATTAAAGGAATTTAGCTTTGAAGAAAATACTTAAAAATTCTTCATACCTCAAATATAAGGGAAATGTATATTCCTGATTTTAAATCACTTTGGGCTAGAAAAGGATATAATTACTTGCTGCAATCATTACTCTTTATTAGAACATAAACTCAGACAGAGCGACTAGGCAGACTGGTACTACTGGTCGTAACATACAATCCTCGGCACCCAGTCCAGTACTGGGCTTCCAGTTGGCACTGAACAAGCAATTACTGAATGAACACATTATCAATAGTCTTTGAGCATTAAAAAATTCTCTTAAAAACATAATAATTCTATTTCCAGGCCTCACCTGTAGAGGTATGAACTGATTGTGCACACCACCTGCCGCTCCCCCGGCCACGGGCACGGTCCCGGAATACGAAGTGTGAGGAAAGGGCTTTCCGGACACTGGCACTGCTGGTCCCCATGGCATCGAGCCAAAGAGAGGAGATGATGAAGGCAGTATATTAACTGTTAAAAACCATGGAAAATGTCTAGTTAAGTAAAATGGTCTCATCAAAGAGCTGAAATTTAAGACTTCCCTGTGCTACCCTTCTTGGCCTTTTCTGCTCTGGCAAAGACGCATACATTTAACTTAAGATCAATCCTGCTTACAACGCTCAGAAGCCCCTGAGAACTATGCACAATTTGAGGAAGTCAGCTTATCACGGTGCTGTCTGGCCTCCAACGGAAAGAACACCATGTACTGATGTGAGTTCTAGGAGTATTTGTAGTACTGTTTACAAATAATAAAAGGGTCACTGAAAGTGTCCCTGGGGGGAGAAAAGCTGGGGCAGAGAGAGAGAAATCGTCAAGATCTCACCTGTCCCCAGTGCTAAGTTGCTTCCATGGTGGAACAAAAACCAAAAAAGCTCAAGTCTTCAAATGTGATCATTTTCATGACATGTAGAATCTTTTCCCTATTCTAAAATTTTTAATTCAAGGATTTTAAAAAAATTATATCTTCCCTGGCCGGTGTGGCTCAGTTGGTTGGGCATTGTCCTGTGCACTGAAAGGTTACTGGTTTGATTCCTGGTCAGGGCACATGCTCAGGTTGCCAGCTTGATCCCTGCTAGGGGGTGTGCAGAAGGCAGCCAATTGATGTTCCACTCTCACATCGATGTTTCTCTCTCTCCCTCTCCCTTCCTCTCGCTAAAAAATAAATTTAAAAAAATGTAAAAATTTATACCTTGTTTCTTATTATAAGTGCACTGAACCACGAGTTTCCAAACCTGATTTGAGGTTGTATCCTACATCACCTGGGGAGCTTGTGAAGTACAGATTCCTGGGCAAAGCCTAAGACCTAAAGCAGAGTCCGAGGAGCCCAGGAATCTCACTGTTAACAAGCTCCACGGTGGTTCTTATGCAGTCAGTACCAGTGCGGCATGTGGTGCCACTATATGCACAGCACGCTGCCACTGAAGAAGATATGGACTGTGTTCAAACTTTCTTTAGAGAGAGAGATAAAGACAGCTAGAACTGTAATGTAGTATAACTTAATTAAAATTTGGCCACTTAAGAAATTTTTGGATTAGGAGAATCATAATATATTTTGCTGTTATGAATTATACATGCACAAATTCCAATGAAGCAAACTATAAAGGTTTAGAAAACTAGGTCTTGGTAATATCTATAAGCACCTTTGGTAGCAGTCATAACGTCAAGATTCATTGGCTACATAGGAAAATCAGAAGAAACTACTTCTGCCTTAGGATTTAGAGGTATTCAATGCTCAACTGCTCTCTAGCTTTGACCTTCTGTTAAACAGCAAAATACCATTCTGATTCTTGATCTTTATTTTTATTTATATTTTTTGTTAATCCTCACCAAGGGTATTTTTTCCATTGATTTTTACAGAGAGTGGAAGGGAGGCAGGTGGAGATACACACACATACACACACAGAGAGCGAGCGAGCAAGCGAGAGAAGCATCGATTGGCTGCCTCCCGCATGTGCCCAGACTAGAGTGGGGAACCAACCTGCAGCCCAGGCATGTGCCCTTGACCGGGAATCGAACCTGTGACCCTTTGGTGCTTGGGCCAACGCTCTACCAAGTGAGCCACACCGGCCAGGCCAGGGCCTGATTCTTGATCTTTTAAACATCTTTCCCTTCCTCTCCGACCCCTGCAGACCATTTGTTACTTGTACTTGGAATGTCGAGATCTGCACCTCTCCTCATCACTGTGCTCTGCGGGTGGAGGCCTTCAGGTTAGAGACGTCCTCCAGTCCAGGAAGCTTTCTTATCTCTTCTCTCATACTCCTCCCCATCTAGTCTCTTTTTCTGGAACTGCAATTAAATGGGCACTGGATCTGCACACTGTCCCTCTGAGCCCCCGTTTCTTGGTTTCCACCTTCGTCTTGCGCCCCCTCCTCCTGAGACCCCAGGGCTTTGCGTGGGCTCCATCTACCGAACTAACACAGCCCAACAGGTGACTCCTGCTCTCCAATCAGTCTTTTCCTCACACATTCCTGTTCTTATTTTTTGGCTGCAGTACTGTTATTTCCTACATTATCTCTGTTTCCAGGTCACTTCATTTGTGTTTTGGATTCTCTTTTATTTTTAGAGATTTTCTTTTCCTATAATGTTCAGGATCTCTCACAGTCTAATGTCTATTCACAGGAAAGAGCAAGACACCGGGGCCATGAGGAGGAGCAAGGTCGTTGGGAGGACTGCATGGCTCGGGCTGCTCTTTAGGACGCCCAGGTGGAAGCCAGCCTGTTGGTTGGGAAACCCTCCAAGAAGTCAGTAGGTCTTTTCTTCGGAGTTCACTGAATTTCCCAAAAGAGCCATCCTCCAACCAACTTCCTATCTGGGCTACAGCTGGCTCCAGTCAGAAAACAGAATGGGAGAAACAAAATTTACCTGAACCTGTTTTCAGCCTCATACCCCACTCGCCACTCTGACTGGTGCTCCCACGTATAAGGGCCTCTGCACAGACCTCCCGTCCTCTGTCTAGTCCTCTGTCTAGAGAAGCACTGCCTGGCTGTGTGGAGGAGGGGCTGCGAGGGTCCCCTCACTGCACACAGACTCTTCTCAGCCCTGCCTCAGCTAAAGCTCTGGCAGCGTCGGACACTTCCAAGTTCTGAATCTCTCGGGAACTGTAAGAGACAATCTGCTTGTCAGCTCACCTGTACCCTCTTCTACAACACTTTATTTGTAGCTTAACCTTATTATGCGACACTGGCTACTGCTCCTGTAATTGCTTTTATCAGAATCTTTTTTCAAAGTTCTAATTTGCTGATATTTCTTCTCTCATCTCTTTGTCCTAGGTTTACACTTCTAAAATAATTTATTTTTTAGTTTAATGGAGTTTAGGCAAAAAGAAGAGATAACTTGTTTAATTAGCATTATTAACCTCTCTAATGTGTTAGTGAGGATTAGATATGTAGAACTCCTGGAACAATGCCTGGCATATAGTAGATTCAGAATAGTAATTTTCTACACTTGAAATAAACAAGTTATTGGTTCTAAAATGATAATGATTAGGATACAAAGAAACCGACTGTCAACAGGAAGAAAAGAGTGATAAAAGAAAGGCGTAATGAACTTCAGACTTAGAATCATAGAGTTACGAAATGTTAGTCTCAAACAGATCCTGGACGCATCTGGCATAAATAAGAAAATGGGAGTTCCAACATTTTTTCAGTCAGTGAATGAAAGAGCCTGGACAGAGTCCTGAGTCCCCAGAGAACTTTCCATGCCCCAGCTCATTAGGACGTCACCAACTGGCTACAGGAAGCACGGAGCTACCTGCCTGGTAACGCAGGCACTACGCTTGGAGGAGGAAGAGAGTTACAGAGAATATTCAAAAACACAGAGTGAGCTTAAGATGCCGTCTTCCCACAATTCCCCCCTTGTCAGGACAGGGTCTGCCACACTCACAGCTTCAGCACCTGACCTGTTTTTCTTCCCTTCAGCCCTGTTTCTCCTAAATGGTTTTAATGTCTGACTTAAATCCAAATTCATCTGTTGGCAGCTTCTGGGGAATTTGGGGCTGCCCTTCTCTAGCACTCAAGGCTGGAGGAGGGAACGGTATTCCAGATGAAGCTGCAGGCTCTGGCTGCAGGCTCACTCCCCACAATTCCTTCTTACACACCCTGGACAGTTAGACACATTTTTTAGTTTATTCAAAACGATGCATCTTAAAAGAACTTTCTAGAAATAGTAACTCAGTAGCAAACACTATCTTACCAGCAGGCTGAGGAAACACTGGAGGAACAGGTCCAGGAGGTACAGCAGGAGGATAATTCGCAAATATCGGTGGCGGCAAAGGGAAATTCACTCCTAAGGAGCCCTATGGGAGTATTTAAAAGTTGTAGACAGTGCAATAAAAACAGCTCTAGGAGTTAATTAAAAATTCAGTAGAGGAGTCATGAACAGGTCTCACCAACTGTTGCAGAGCCAAAAGTGCAGCCTTTTCCCGGGCTTCGTTTTCAGAGCGGCACTGTGGCCCGTGCACTAGTAAGCCGTTGGGCAGTTTTACCTGGCAAACTACCATTGTCTAGAAAGAGAGAATGTGAATGTCTATGAAGTCATCTGTCTAGGAAGCCAATTCCCCTCCCAAAGCTTAGTTTAAACAAGTAGAATAATTTCATCTGACATTCTGTTAAAAAAAAAATTAAAGAATTCAGAAGAGGACTATTTAAGTTTTGTGTTAACATGCAAAAACTTTAGAATTATTACCCTATCTTTCAATGTTTACAAAATAGAATGCTTTCTAAGCTAGCGAAAGGGTCAAGCATCCTAATGCAAACGAAAGCCTGCAAAACTGTTTTCTTTACACCAAGGGATGGGAAACTAGGACTTGTACTTGCTTTTGTAAATAAGGTTTCATTGGAACACAGCTGAGTCCATTCGTTTATATATCTTCTGCGGCTGTTTTTATACTGTACCTGCAGAGCCGAGTAGTTGTGAAGAGACCACATGGCCTGCAAAGCCTAAAACACTACTATCTAGACCTTTACAGAAAAAAATTTGCTGACCCCCGCATGACACCATCCTCCAAACAGCAGGTATTTTGCTAATATGAATTAATTACCAAAATCTAAAAGACTCAGAGGTACTGACTGATTATAACTGTTTACATTATACTTTTTTTTCTTTTACAAAAAGGATACTTTCTTTTAAATTCTACTTTTTCAAAAGGTAGCAGAGTTTAATCCTGCTTTCTGTTTTAGGCAAGAATGTATCAAGAACTCAGATGTAAAAAGGTAACATAAACTTTCTTGTAGCCAGTGGTCCTCAAGGTGCAAGTCTGGGAACCCTGAGGGCCACTGAGACACTTGCCAGGGGTTCTTGAGGTCAAAGCTATTTTCATAATAGTATTAAGATGCTATTTGCCTTTTCGCTCTCGTTTTCCCACAAGTACAGAGGACAAAACGCTCAGTGACAGTTTCAGATTCTATACTCTGCTTTACTGTCGTATCAAAGAATATCCACAATTATATGAAAAGGCTATCAAAATGCTCTCCCTTTCTCAACTGTCCATCTGTGTGAGGCCAGGTTTTCTTCATATATCTCAACCAGCACAATGTGTCACAACAGACTGAGAGTAAGAAGATATGAGAATCTAGCTTCTTCTATTAAGCCAGACATGGAAAAGATTTGCACAAATGTAAAGCAAGACCACTTACTAAATTTTTTTGAAAACTTATTTTTAAATAAACAAATACTTAAATTGTTTTAGTTTTAATTTCTAATATGGTAAATATGGGTGCAACACAAGTAAACAAGAGTTCTTTGAGGTCCTCCGCAAAAAGTGGGGAGTTTCTAAGGTGAAAAAGTTTGAACCAAGGTTCTTTAGACCAAGATCCCTGGCTCCATCAGTCTAAAGAATTTTGCTGGGCTCCCTGCTGCCTAGGTTCTCTAAGGGCTCTGGTTCTGCATAAATGAATCAGCTGGAGTGAGAAGTCTAAGTATCTGCTGCTGATAAAGTAAAAAAAGTCAGCTCCGTTAGACTTTTTCTAGCCAAACACTTCAGTCGACTTCCTTAGGCTCAGTGTTAAAGAACTTCTATAAATGGAACACAGTATACTATACCTGTGGTGTTCTAAGAAAAGAGAAATCTGGTTGTGGCATTCCAACAAGGGAACAGATTCTAGAGAGTTCAGCTGCTGGTGTGGACACAGAAGGGATCTGGCTGGAAGCAGGCCAGCACACACTGTCTAGAGACCGAACAGGATGGTACTCACTAGAACTGTGAGGCTTGTTCATATAAGATGCTACCAAAAAAGAAAACAGGACACATCTGTATTAAAGGTATCTCAAACTAGGCAATTATTGCAGGGTTTCAATAAATACGAGCAAAAAATTGTTAAAAGGTGAAAAGAGGAACCTCCCATGAAACAAATATAAGAACTATTTAGTACAGCCTAAAATTACTAAGAATTCAGTGAAGATTTCTAGGTGATTGTAACTGATTAGTGATACACGATTAAAAGAAAGATTTAAAAATACAATAAGTAGGTGACAGCCAAAAATGACCATCTGGAGAAATTAATGACTACAAAGTTACATTACAGGCAGAGTCTGAACAAGCAGATGGCTCTCTTGAGCTGATTTACAAACAAGTCTTAGGTTTTGAGGCTTTGGCTTCAGTCTTCTCAAAATGTTACCCTACACTCTGAGATACCATAAATGAAAGATTTTGTTGCTCCAAATGATGCTTCTTAAATTTTTTTTTCTGAAATTATGTCTTTAAAGTGCTTTTATACAGAAAATGATTTAAAAATTCTGAGAGAACAAGAGCAGAATGAACCTAACCCTCTTCCTGTCCTAGACTATAAAAAGGTTCAATGGCAGCCCCAAGTCACAGATGTCATCAGCTCTGCAACATGCTCTGGATTCTGAGCTCTTGACTCTCAGGTATATGATTATTTTTCATTATAATGAAACAAAGAAAAAGTTGCTTGTTTTTGGCAGTGGGACCATCTTTATCCAATTTTGTTTTAAATTTTTATTTTGCTCTATTTCAAGAGCATGCCTGTCACTGTATTAAATAATTAATTTCCTAATGGTTATTGGAATTTCAATGAATCATTTATCCTAATATTCACTAGAGTATAAATAGAAGAAGGCTCTGATTTTCTTCCATATTTTGATCCTTAATAAACTCAGATCTGCTTATTTCAAAATGTTTTTTACCTATCTCAGAAACTTCTACCCTCACTGACTTTTGCATTACTGACTCTTTCTGGTAGCCTTCTGCAGATAATTACATAGACAAAATACTAAGGTATAGGGGACAGAGTGGGCAGGAGCAATGATGGATAGTTATTGAAATCCAGCCACGTGCCAGATGTGCTACGGGCCTCGTAGGTTTCAGATAAGTAACCACTTTCCAATGCCTGCCTCCATTAATTATTTTGAATGATTTTATAGCTTTTATTTTTACAATGATCAAGTTATTTTAACACACTAATATTAATTTTTGGCACCAACAACGTGCTAGACGCAGTGTTAGCTGCTTCGTGCATGGCACATAATTATCACAGCAGCCATTTGAGAAGTTCTTCCCATTTGTAAGTAGGAAAAAGAATTTCAGAAAAGTTAAGTAATACATTTAAGTTACACAATCATTCTTAAATTACTGAAAAAAGAAAAAAAAGTTAGAATGGGGAAACATTTCCAGGCTTGAGATGTGCAGTTGAGTATCTGTAACAGTGCAATTTAAGTTTTCACAAGAAGACATTTAGGAACTATATACCTTTTGGTTACACAGCTATTATATAAATGATGCAAACATAAAAATTACACTCTTATGTGTTACTTTTAATTATATTTTTTAAAAATAAAAGTTTTATCTTTAAAAAGCACAAAAAATAAATTGAATTTCTAAAATGATAGTAGTTGTGCTTAGCTTACTTACTTAACTTCTTACCCTGTTTGGGCTGTGAGGAAGGTCCACATTCGCCCCTCCTGTTAGAGGAGACAGTGACTTCAGGACCAAACTGCTTCATTTCGCTCTTGTGGTCCACAGGGTCAGAGGCATCAATTTTTAGAATTTCTTTAAGCATCCGTGTTCCCTTCTGTTTTGAAAATGATTGGTATGTAGATGGTGAAGGTAGAGGGAGAAAAGTTAACAGAATTACTAGTAGAGCCTACTTATCCTTCTTTTAATGAGTTACAATGTTAAAAATGAAAAACAATAACTACACTGAAATCCAGAATAAGAAAAATCAATAGCCTAGAGTTGAGGGAAAAAAACAAACAAAAACACCTCAACATTTCCTGGCTTAACTTTTGACCAAATTGCCTAGTAGCAATGTTCGCAAGGGAGCGATGTGTAGTCTAAAGAGATAAACAAAAGGATGGCTATTCCCCGGGGCAGTCCGGTTTTCCTCACGGGAGGGCGGTGCAGATGCAGCGCGCCAGTCTACCGGAGAGAAGGGGTTGGACGGCTGCAGGGGGGGGGGGTGTTCATGGCCAACAACAGTGAAATTAGCAGAGTACAAAAGTTATCACAAAATACGAACCATAGCAAATGACTGCGGTGACAAATGTTCTTCACTGGGGGGCTCTTCATGATGAGAGGACTGGACTTCGTTTTCTTTGGAGATAGTCAAGGATGCTAAAAAGTTCTCAAATCCAGTGTTAGGCTAAAAGAATATTTTGTGCATGAAGATGGAAGTACAAGGACACAGAAAAAGCTAAGAGTTTTATGTACAAAAATGATTTATAATTTCCACCAATCATCTAACCAGGTGTTCAAGTGTGGGAAGCTCAATGGGATAAATGGTCTTTTATCTTATCCACAGCACTTGGACAACGAGTCCTAACCTTCTGATTCTCTGAGACTTCCATACTTTCACTTCTCTTCAGGAGCTTAGTGTTATATTTGTCAGGCCACCCAAATGTCTACAGAAGAGTATGAGTGAGCTTTTTGTGCAAATGAAGTTACTACTTAATAGTGTTCTAAACAAATACCTATAAACTTGTTAAATACGTTACTCTCTCTCCTGTATTGTAAGGAAAAAAGGGGCCTGTAAACTTGGATGAGGGGAAAATTACATCTGTATCTTCATTAACTTCTAAATAAGAATTCAGAATTCCCTTCAATTATGAATACTGGCAGCAAACCACAACAGGGGTGATTCTACTTCATATAATTGGTTTTCTTTGACATTTTATGTACTTTATTTCAGCATTAAGACATTATTTTGAGAAAGAGTCCATAGACTTCACCAAAGAGGTCCATGGCATGAAAAGTTTATAAACCCTTTTTCTAGAGTAAAGGAAATCATAGCATGAGTTGCAGAATAGGGCCTTAAAAGTCATATAATTCAACCATTTTACTGATATCTAAATATTAATGAATTCTATTTACTAAGAACCTACCATGTGCCAAATACTCTAAGATATCTTTTATAAATTTAACATATTACTAGCTATAAAAGATCTAATTTTTTCAAACTATTAAAATATAATATACATACAGAACATACACACATAAGGGTACATATTGATTTTTTTAGATTAAAATTTGTTATACTTTGATTATAAAATGTATGTATAGTTCATATCAAACAGCAGAGACTACATAAAATAAAACATAAACTTCAGCTCCCCTCTGCAACCTAACTCTGCAGAATTAACCATTAACTTTACTGTTGATCCACATATTTTCAATGTATATACACATTTGCATATTTATATTTATATATACATATATGCATTTGTGTATGAGGTATGTTTATATGTACTTACAGATGATCTGTATTGAGAGAGACAAGTGATCTATTTTTATCTCCATTTAAAGATGAAGACTTTGAGGCTGAAAGCTGTGGTGAATTGCTCCAGGCCACCCAACTATTGAACAGCAGAACTAGGGTTTCAGGTATTTCTAGTTCCAAATCCTGGACTCTAGCTGTGCAACCTCCCACCTAAGTGTCTCTCAGACTACACTTTAGCACCCTCTTGCCACATACCTTATGGATTTGACTGAAAGGGCTGCAAAATTCAGTCAGATGCCACAAAGCCACCAACTGCAATAAGCTGGCTACTAGGTGTTTCATTTTAAGAAAGCTTACCTGGCTGTTTGACATTTTCTGTGACCAACTCTCAGTTTTAGGGATCTTACACTCTTCTTTAACTAGAGACAAGAAAACAGAAATTTTGGTAAATGAAAGAACTTGCTGCACACCAATTACATTTACCAAATATTTACCACCTCAAGGTGGTATGTTAAAAATTCACATAATCCCAAGAAGACAAGGTCCTGATCTTGAAGAATTTATAATCTAGATCAGGGGAGGAGAGATGCTCACAGGTAACAAGAAGAAAAAGGGAAGGGGGCATCAGACTGAGCCTGGATGGATAATAGGTTTCCAATGGGCAGGACAGGAGGCTACGTGTTCCAGGCAAAGGAAATAACAGGAGAGAAGACATAGAAATAGAGAACACGGAATGTGTTTATAAAACTCTAAACAGACCAGATCTGCTAGAGATGAAGCCATGTCATGGAGCTTAACTGCGCTCCAGAAGCGGGTTGGTGCCACGATCTGAGAGGTACCGAAGACTCTGGAATGAAACTGGTAGACAAAGGGCAGCCAGTGGTTCTGAGCAGACAGTGGTGATCAGATCAGAACTGTGCCTTAGGAAGATGAAAATATGTCAGTGGCTTATTGAATAGACAGAAGGAGATTAGGAAGCTACTTTAGTATTAATGTTAAGGGGAAATTGGGGGAATGGGAGGGGAAACAAAGAGGACGCATTAGAAGATGAAGGAAGAAAGGGAAGGAGGGAGAAAGAGACAAAAAATAGATGGTGAGGAAAGAAGCAGAGGGACAGGATGGGAGGCAGGAAACGGGATCCACTGAGCAGAGCAGGAAGGGACAGAGCTGGAACAGGCGGGGAAGAGCAGGACAGAGAGCGGAGGAGAAAGGGAAGGGAAAGGAAGGTGATGGAGGGAAGGAAGAGAGGAAAGGAAGGAATTTTGCAAAAAGAAGAAAAAGAAAAAGTGAGTTGGCAGGTATCCTTAAACTTTTATTGAGACAGTAAACCTTTATTGAGACACACATGAGAGAACTAACCAGAATGCCATATAATGGAAAGAATTCACATTTACATGAATAATAATTTGAAGAATAATCACAATGTATTTCAATTAAATATAAAATCTTCAAGCTATATTTATCATATTTATAGGGACATTAATCTATACAGTGGAACCTTGGTTCTCGAACTTAATTCGTTTTGGAAGGCTGTTTGAGAAGTAACTTGTTCAAAAACAGGCCAGGAAACCAGGACAAGTGGAACAGGGAAACTGAGACAGAGTTAAACAGCAGTTTGCAGTCATCTAGTAAATTCTATCTTCCCTAAACCAAGGACACTTGAGAGTAAATGGTTTGTGTTAGATGGACCAGGTACAGAAGCTCATCAGGGCAGGAAGCCCCAGATGCCCAGCAAGGGGGAAAACTGGGAAGCAAGGACCTTGTCCCCAGGGGAACCTCTCCTCCCCCAGCACATTGCTGGTCATTAGGTTTAGACCCCTGAGCATTTACTCCCTGAAGATAACATCCAGGCCTCAGCTGTATTTCAGCTCCAGGCCCAGAAAAGCAGCAAAACCAGAAAAGTGGCCCCGTGGCTGCCTCAGGACCAGCTACATTGACTAATGACCCTATGCCCTGGCACCGACCAACCAGTGGAGACCAGGACCCCAAAAGAGCACACCTGGAGAGCTGATGAATATTCTATTGAGACCCTCCCCTGAGACCTCCCCTAAGATTCCCCGCCTTCAAGAGAGAAATAAAAGCCTCAAGACAAAGGACTCAGTGGGCTCTCCCTCTAGGGAGCACCCCCCCTCTACTCCCTATCCCCTCTTCTTCCCCCACAGGCACACCTCCTAAACAATAAGGGTCCCCAGGAGACTTGCAACCAGGGGAGCAATGGCCAGCCAGCAGCACCTGGGCTTACTCGCTGAACTTGACCAATTCCTTTTCTCTGGCTTCCCAGTGAGCCAGGGCAGCCCAGCCTCGGCCCTCCTGTTGCTGCTTCTATGCTGAGCCCTTTCTTGTTTCACTGTCTCAGCTTTAACGAACGTTCCCTCACAGTCATCTGGACTCGTGCTGTGAGATCTTTCCTGCATGGAGTCAAGAACCCACACACTATTGGCCAGCCCTAGGCAGACCAGCCAAGGGCTAGGTCCCCTGTCCAGTAATAAAACCAAATCATTTCTTCCCATTAGAAATAATGTACATTGAATTAATCTGTTCCAGACCCCAAATGATTCTGTTTTAACCTGTCTTATATACAGTACATGTCTAATGCACTGTTTAATCTGTAAACAAACATTTCTTTCCTTAAGTTTATCGAACCACCCCTACTAGCCTCAACCGGATCACTTTCCGCACTCCTTCCAGGGTGTCTCTCAGGTCAGCATGCAGCATCTTCGCTTTTTCACCTCGATCGCTGCCTCCCAAATGCTGTCAAGGGCTAACTGCTTTTCTTTGATACAAATCAACAACAGTTTTTCTACCTCTTCAACTGCCTGTGATCATTGTTTCTTTCACACCCTTAGCATCATCAGCACTCCTGATGGCCTCTTTACGTGTTAAAATCATGCTACTCATTCACCAACAACAAAAGCACTGTCTCCTTGGTGGCCTGAGAGACGCTTTCTTTCATGCTGAGGGATCAACCTGAAAGGGTTGTTAGTTCAAAATCCAAAGTTTGGTTCAACCACTGAGACATTTTTTTCTGTGAACAACCTGGTTGAGAACCTAACTGTTCAAGATGGGAGACGTTTGAGAAATGAGGTTTGACTATATTTAACTTAAAATATTAAAGGAAAAATAACATATAGATATTAGTATAAAATACAGTCAGTCTAGCAGTTATCAAACTGAACCAAAGTTATAAAACCACAAAGCATTTTTTAGAAAAATATTTTAAAGCACTATTTTAATACTAGATGTACTATATAAACACATAAAATACCATGCATATACAATAATAATAATAAATTAGAATCTGGGCTATGCATGAGACGTTCCTCTGCTGGGAAGCTCTTCACAAGCTTTCTGTACAGCTTATCCCACTCCACTTCCCTTTTATTTGGGTCTCTGTTCAAATGTTATGTCCTCAAACAGGCATTCCTTGACAACCTATTTAAAATAGGACACTTTATCACTCTACCCCATAAATAGCTTTATTTTTCATCACAACATTTATCATTACTATGGATTATGGAATTTAATGTTTGTCTACGATCAGGTTCCACTTTGGAATGTAAAAGCTTGTCTGTCTTGTTCATTCATGCATTCCCAGCACCATGCACATAACAGTTCAAGAAGCAGCAGTTGAATAAATAAATGAATACCAAATAAGCCACATTTTCAACACAGAGAGCGATCTGCTGCAGGTTGGGAACACTTTGGTCAAGAGAAGAGAAAAAGCGAGTGCAAGAGCGAGATTCTCATCTCTGCATCTCCTACTGCACACTAGACACTACTGGAAAAAGGCAAAGAGTAAAATATACAAACTAGGTGAGTGCATATTAATAATAAAATATTTGTACATATTTTTAACAAAAATCTGTAACAAGTTTGGAGTAACTTAATTAGCAAGTGTTGACACACAAAAAAGTAACTGGATTACTTTAAATAAAATTTATCTCGAAAAGTAGTGAGAGCAGAGGCATCAGCAAAAATATGTCAGAGTGAGGATCTCTAAAAATTCTTTCCTCCATAAAAGCAAGGAGCAAATGGACCAGAGAATTTTTATTTAATCACCAGAATCCAAATTTTCAGAACTATGAAAGTTAATCAAAGGCTTACAACAATCAGGGGACTATTTACTCAAGAAAAAAGACACTACTGCCCTGGCTGCTGTGGCTCAGTTGGCTGAGCATCACCTTGTGCATGGAAGGGTCTTGGGTTCGCTGCCCAGCCAGGGCACACACTCAGGTTGTGGGTTCAGTCCCCAGTAGGGACATGTGCAGGAGGCAACCGACCAGTTTCTCTCTTAATTTGATGTTTCTCTCTCTCTCTCTCTCTCCCCCTCTTCCTTCCTCTCTCTCTAGAATCAATAAAGAACATATCCTCAGGTGAGGATTTAAAAAAAGACAAAATCTTAGTAAGGACAGTGAGCTTTGCGGCATTTTAACTTGCCCTAATCCCATACACAGTCTCCAGCTCTACACAGCCTTCAGAAATAGCAGCTGGCATTTTTGGTGAAAACCCATAAGCCTGGCTACCACCAGAGAGATCAGAATAAGGGTGTTCTTTCACAGTGTTATTCCCAACAGTCATGAGGTGAGTATTACCATGATATCAAAATTGAAGACATCACATGAAAAGAAAATTAAAAATATTCCTTATGAATACAGATGCAAAAATCCTCAAAAAAATACTAGGAAATCAAATCCTGTAGCAGGCAAAAATGATCATACACTGTGACCTAGTGGGATTTATCCCAGGAAAGTATAGCTGTGTCAGCGCATGAAAAACATTCAATGAAATACACCATATTAACCAACGAAGGACAGAAACCATGTGATCATCTCAAGTGACATGGAAATAGCATTTGACAAAACCTAACATCCCTCCAAGAAAAACAAAAAACACCCTAGGAATAGAAGTGAACTTCCTCAGCTACAAAGGGCATCTACCAAAACCTGCAACTAATACTACACTTAAAGCTGAAAGACTGAAAGCTATCCCTAAGATCAAGACAAGATATGAATGTCCACTCTCACCACTACAATTCAACATTGTACTGGTGGTTCTAGTCACAGCAATTAGGCAAGAAAAAGAAATAAAAGGCATCCAGAATTGTACAGGAAAAATGTAAAACTATATATGCAAATGCCACAAAAAATGAGGGCTAATAAACAAGTTTCAAAATATGGAAGGACATAAGATCAATACACAAAAGTCAGTTTTATTTCTATATATAGCAATAAATAAAATTTTTTTTTAAGAAAACAGTTCCATTGACAATAGCAGTAAAAAAGAATAAAATACTTTTAGGAATAAATTTAACAAAAAAAGTGTAAGACTTGTACACTGAAAACTACAAGACATCATTGAAAGAAATTAAAGAAGACCTAAATAAATGGAAAGGCATTTTGTATTCATGTAGAGGAAGACTTAATATTGTTAAAAAGACAATACCACCCAAAGTGATCTACAGATTCAATGCAATCTGTATAAAAAGTCCAGCTGCCACTTTTGCAGAAATAGGTAAGCTAATTCTAAAATTCATATGAAAATGCAAGGCACCAGTACAGACAAAACAATCTGGGGGGAAAAAGTTGGAGGAGTCAAACTCTCCAATTTTAAAACTATGGTAATTAAGACGGTGTGCTGTTCCTATAAAGATGGCATATAGATCAAGGGAATGGAAATAAACCCATACATCCATCGTCAACTGATTTTTGACAAGGGTGCCAAGACAATTCAACAGTTGAAAGAACATTATTTTAGCAAATAGTGCTGGGACAACTGGATATCCACATGCAAAAGAATGAATATAGGCCCCCTACCTCGCTCACTCATACCATATTCAAACACAAAAATGAAAAAGAAAAAACTATTGTAAGAGATAAAACTATAAAGCTCTTAGGGGAAAAACACGAAACAGGTTTAAATCTTTGTGACCCTGGATTAGGCAATGGTTTCTTGGTCATGACACCTAAAGCACAAGCAACCAAAAAAAAAAAAAAAGTAGAAAAAATATCAGAGAAGCCTGTAGTATACAGAATATATAAAATCCTTACGAATCAAGAATAAAAAGACAAATAACCCAATTTTAAAATGAGCAAATATTTTGAATAGACATTTCATCAAAAACGATAAACAGCCAATAAGCACATGAAAAGATGCTCACCATTACTTGTCATAACCAACGGTAAGTGAAAGGTGCGAGGAGGCTGCACTCTACATCCACCAGAGTGCCTCTATTAAAAAGACGGCAATAACAAGTGCTATGGGGGTGTGGAAAAGTCAGGCCCTACACACTGCTGGAAGCAATGTGAAATGGTACAACTAGTTTGGAGAAGTTTGAGAGTTCCACAAAAAGTTAAACATAGAGTTAACATATGACTCAGTAATTTCACTCATTCATATATACCCAAGAGAACTGCAAACATATGTTCACACAAAAATTTGTACACAGATATTCACAGCAGCATTATTCATTATAACCCCAAAGTGGAAACTTCCCTAATGTCCATCAACAGATGAATGGTAGTAAACAAAATGTAGTATTTTTACAATACAATATTTAGCCATAAAAAGGAATGAAGTATTGATACATGCTGCAACATACAACATTGATAACCCCTGAAAACAGTAAGCCAATTGAAAGAAGCCAGTCCTAGCCCTGGCCATGTGGCTTAGTTGGCTGGAGCATCAACCTGTGCACCAAAAGGTTGCGGGTTTGATTTCCAGTCAGGGCACATACTTAGGTTGCTGGTTATACCCCTAGTGGGGTCCAGGACAGGAGGCAATAAACCGGTTTCTCTCTTATATTGATGTTTCTGTCTGTCTCTCTTTCTCTCTCTCAAATCAATAAAAACATATCCTTGAGTGAAGAAGCCAGCCACAAAAGGTCACACATATTTAATGATCCCATTTATATGAAATATCTAGAATAGGCCAATCCATAAAGGCAGGAAGTAAATTAGTGCTTTGCCAAGGGCTGGAGGTATGACTGCTAATAGGTAGGATATTTCTTTTGAGGGCTGATGAAAATGTTTCAGTATAGATAGACAGTCACACTGGTTGTATAACTTTGTGAAAATATAAAAAACCCAACTGATTGCATTTTAAAAAATGATCAATTTTGTTGTTAATTATAACTTAATAAAGCTGTTAATTAATAAAAATAAAAGGAAGCAGCACCACAAGTACACTTTTCTAACTTAAAACTTACATTTTCTGTGAGGCTCATGTTTTCTCTGCTGACATTTAACACTGCTGTCACTTAAGCCAGATTTATGATGTTGAGTTACTTGACTTATTTCTTGAGGTAGAACTGCACCCTGAAAGTTAAAATTCTTATAAATGATTTAAGGAAAGTCTTATTACTATAACTACTTCTTTTCTTCAATGTTTAATAATTATTATTTTTATTAAAATTATATAGCTCACTAGAAAACAAATTAAAGAATGCAGAAAAGTATAAAGAATTTTAAAAACCACTCAAATCCACCATCCAGAAGTAAACATTATAACACAATGGCCATCACTACAGATGTTTCTCTATGCATTACTTAACAAGATACATAGAAAACTATCATTTTACAATAATACTACATTCAATAGAAAAAATTAAATATGATTTTGCTTAAAGTTAATAATATAGACACTAAAGAAATAATTAAACTTTAGCTAAAGTTCTTCACAACAGAAATCACACCCTCTAAAGATCCGTCTAGATCTGTGTTAGAATATTCCTCTCCTGGGCAGTGGGGTGGGAAATAAGCAGGTGCTGTAGAACAAGTGCAGGGTAAGGATGGGTCTCTGTGGGTTCACTGTACTATTCTCTTGATTTCATTATGTTACACATTTCCATTAAAAAGTTTTAGAAAATTCATCATTTCTGCCTCTGATGTGAAAGTTGTGAACTGATTTTTATTAATATTTATATTGTCAAGGTTTGCAAATGATGGAAGACTATGACCAGACAGCAGGACTGACTATAAAGCTACAGTAACTGAGACAGTACAGGAATGGGCAGAATTAGCAAAACGGCAGTAAGTTTTTCCTAAAGATCATATTATATTCCTTTGTTTTCTGATAGGGAGAGGAGGCCTGAAGGCAAAAAATATATAATTTTCCAAAGTTGGGCAGAAGAGAAAGCAAAGCAGATGTTCAATACAAATTTATCATTTCACAATTTTTTTAAATCCTCACTCGAGGGTATGTTTATTGATTTTAGAGAGAGGGGCAGGGGGGATGAGCAGGGGAGAAGGGAGGGGGGGGAGAGAGAGAGAGAGAGAGAGAGAGAACGAACTTCCAATTGGCTGCCTCCCATATGAACCCAGACCAGGATGAACCTGCAACCTAGGTATATGCCCTGACCGGGAAGCAAACCCAAAACCTTTTGGTGCATGAGACAACACTCCAACCAACTGAGCCACACCAACCAGGGCCATCATGTCACAATTTTGCTTTTGGTGGGCCCTATTTATTTTCTTCTGAGCAAAGACAAATAATAAACCCTGGGTACAAAGGCATATCATGTCCTCATTGGCAGCAGGCATGCTCGAAAATCATTGTGACAGGCACCAGCATGTGTAGGAAGGTCCAGTGAGCTCATATGCACAGAATACCCAGGGCTCTTTAGTCTTTAAGAGTGAAAGGGTCAAGAGATTTCTACTTGCATAGCACAATGGCTGGTGGGGTTATGGGTTACAGAAGTACTTATAGGAGATTTTGACTTTAAGGAAGTGAATCAGAACATCAGGATCAATAGATTGGTATGAACAAGTACTGTGTTAGTGTCTATTCTGTGCCAGGCATGGTAAGACGTACTTTGCATCCATGATCTTAATATCATTACAATGCTATGATTATAAAAATGCTATGGTAGATTTTGATTCCACTGTATAGATGAGTAAGCTGAGGCTTAAAGTGGTGAAGTAATGTGGTTACAGTACTAACAGGAGGACTGACAGCTGAGTTCACTCTGAAGCCCAAGCTCACAGTGCCATTTCAGAGAAAAGTGACCGTAAGCTCAGCTGGAAGAAAACACCGTTTGAGTACAGTCTTTTCAGTTGTTCTGTCTACGTAGCTATTTGTTAGTCATGTTTTCATATTTTTCCAATAAAGGCTTGACTTTTTTAAGAAGACTTTTTAAAGAGCAGTTTTAGGTTCACAACAAAATCGCTCCCTTCCCCCACACATGCATAGCCTTACCACTATCAACGTCCCTCACGGGAGGGGCACGAACCCATAATCACCCCGAGTCCATAGCTTGCGCTGGGCTCACTCTTGGTGTTGTATATTTCATGGGTTAGGGCAAATGTACAATGGCATGTGTCCACCATACAGTGTGGATCAAAAGGAGGCTCTGTAATCAATCTAACTGAAAGTAACCTCACAGGGTGATCTGATCATAAATTCCTAACTGGGCAGGTGATAGTGGGTAGGCATGCCTCAGGCCTATAGCTTCCCTAATAAAAGGTTATCTTTGCCTTAAGCAAGCCCTGTTTATTGTTTCTGTGCATCTGGGTTAACGCGTCTTTAAAATGCCTCTTTTTCAGACCCCTCAGAAGGGTAACCACCCTCAAGAAAGCATATAACCTTGTTATTCTATAACCCAATCATTGCTATTTTTCTGTCTTGCTTTCTCCCAAGTTTATGTAATCTTCCTTATGTTCCCTCCTTAATTCCAAATGAGAAAAGAAACTGCAAACTGACATTCTGGGGAGCATCTGAGATCTTGCTTCCTGGCATATTGTCAACATTGGACAAATAAACTCATAAAAATTCTTTACAGGTTTGGACATTTCTCTTACATCATCAACAACAATGGTATTACATAGAGCATTTTTCAGTACCGTAAAAATCTTAAGTACTCCACTTATTCATCCCCACCTCTCTCCCTAATCCTTGGCAACCACTGATCTTTTTACTGTCTCCACATTTTTGCTTTTTCCAGAAGCTTGATTTTTTTTAATTGTGTTGAGTTTTCTAGAATTTGTTCATTGGATGAATATCAGGCTGCTTTTTAATGCCTCCTGGATATAAATGTTGTATGTGGTGGATCATAATTCTTGGAACACACAGGAGATAAAACACTAGAGCATTAAACTGATATAAATAATGAAATAGCAGCCAGTAACAGAAGATGCATGCAGAATATTCTGAGAAAATATAATACCAAGTGTTGAGGTCCCTCAAAGAAATAGGTAGTAACATGACTAGTGTACCCTGACTGAGAGGGGAATTTTGGAAGTGAGAGAGGACTAGCATCCTAAGTGGAAGGAACAAGATGTATAGATAACCCGAGATAGGAATTATCTGTTTGTGAGAAAGGGAAAGTAAAGGGACCAGTTTGACTGGAACGACCATTTTACCAAATACTTAAGACATGCTTTATGTAAGAATCAGGTAGGGTTAGGTTATAGAAGAACTAAATATTAGTTTGAGTTGAGGCTGAATTCCAGCAGTACTACTAAACAGGGAGCCCTATACGGTCTAAGTATTTGAATTATACTATTTTAGGGCTGGAAAAGACCTCCAAGGTGATTTAAGCCCACCAACTTAATTTTATAAATGAGGCCAAAGAAGCTCAGGGAAATTAGATTTACTCAATTTGAGTTACAAAACCTCTAATTTCCTGATTTTCTGCTACCAGATTTACTACACTACAATGCCTCAGGGCATAAACCCAGGAGCTCTTATTAATTAGAGACTTTGCCCAATTACACCATCAGGACAGGACAGGTGAAAGGGTCTCTAGGAAAGACTGATTAGGCTGTGCTATGTAAGAACTAGAAAAGAAAGAGGCAAGAAAGAGGAAATGTAGAGGGGAGGTGATGCTAGGCCTGGAACGACAACCAAGGTCCACTGTGGAAACTGAGAAGCAGTGAACAGTTGACGGTCTCATTGCAAAAAAGTATTAGGAGATTAAGAGTAAAACATTTTAAATTCCATGCTTTCCAGACTATATGCTTGGGGAAAATGGTAGTGTTAGAATAAGGATAAGAGAACAGGCCATAGCTGTGGTCAATTCTGAGACATCCTGAGGCTGAGGGGGATGGTGGGCATCCATCTGTATCTGTCTCCTAAATAGTTGGAGATACTGGGTTAGATCTTGACTGAGAGGTTGGAATCAAACATAAATTATATTGAGTGGTAATTAAGGAAGAGAGTGGCAATATGCTTGACTTGTGACTTTGGCTCTTTCCTCTCTTCCTTAATTACCACTCAACTGGAGTGACATTGGTTAATAAAAGTAATTAGGTTTGTCTTTTAACCCCAAACCTAATTCATCATCAGTTGGCAATCCCTACATCGTACTGTAGAATTGTGTATCTCAAACCAATATACTTTTATTAACCAATGTCACTCCAATAAATTCAATTAAAAAAAATGTCTAGCATTTGACTACTTCTCACAGGCTCCTACTATCCTGTCTAAGTCTGTATGGTAGGCACTTGGTAAATGTGTTGAATGGGTAAGTGACCGACAGCAAGCACTCCTGAAGAATGAGTGGTCAGCAGCCTCAGAGATTACAGAGCAGACAGGGTCTGAAAATCTGGATACGGGTTATACTTAGGTAGACACGATTTATGGATGATTGAAGGAAAACTTATAATTGCATATTTACAGAAGAGACCTGTCTATTGTGTCACTCTCACTTTCTATGTTTATTTTACCTCCATTCCCTTTGCTATTTTCCCCTCTCTATCTCTGATAAGGCCACTGTCACTGGAGGATATTTGTATAAATGAGGCCCTCATGGTGCAGGCTACTGGTTTATAAATTTGAGAGAACATTCCTTCTTGACCTAAACTGAGAAGATAGGCCAGTAACTTGCAACAAAGTTATAGGATTTCATTCCTTTTCCTCTTTTTCGGTCTGAGTCTACTCTTTCAGCAAGATTTCTTTCTTTTTCTTAATCTTTATCAGGAATATGAATCTGCTCATTCATCTTTAAGATAATCACCTGCCAGCAAAGCTATACATTCACGTGGAAACAAATAAGTTACTGAGTACCATTAAGGCCTTTGTTCAATTTAAACTATAGTTACTATGATTTTGTAAACAACTAAAAAATAATCCAAAACTAATTTAAAAATTGTCTATATTCTCATTCATGGATCAAAAACTTTTTTGTATGTAGCTGAACAAAAGTATGCAAATTCATGAGATTTCAGAAGAAAATTAATCATTGCATACTTGAAAAAGGAATATAAAATTAAATTTTTTCAAGTTAAATGTCTATCAAACAAGATATACATACCTTCTCTTGTAGAGTTGGATGAAAGTGCGAAACCTTTCCAGATCCCTGTAAGGACTGCCAAATGTTGCAAAATTCATCATCATCTTTAGTAGGTACCTGGCAAAGCACAAAAAATTTCTTAAGGAACTGACACATGAAAAAGTAAAGTTTCATGTTAAAAAGCAAATAATTTACTCATTAAAATTATTTAGCACAAGAGGATATTTAATGTACATTATCTGAAATCTCAACCCTTTTTCTGGAGCTCAACACAGTCACCCTGACGGCATTCTACTAGAGTGAACATGCCGTTCTTCATATGCAATTGGTTTTGAAAGGTTTTATTCTAAGTGTTTAAAGCGCAACAGATGCTATAGATTATACTAAATCCGTATATCCCCACCAACAGGTTCTTCCAATGTACTGTTATATTATCTCATTTAAACTAGCATTTAATGATTTGATTTTTAAAATGTTCATCTTACACAAACGCAATCTAATAGATTAGATTAGATTAATAAATCTGCTATTACTTATGGAGAACTGATTTCATGCAGATTAAAACTCTGCAAAAATATGCACCAAAAATTTAACAGTAGTTACCTATGCGATTTGAGAGGGTTTTTGCTTCTGTTTCCTTTGTTATTATCTACTTATCTGTGTTTTCTAATTAGTGTACAATAAACATGTATTATTTGGATTAAAAAGTGTGGTAAGATTTGTGGCCATGGAATGAAATACAGGTACGTGTCTCACACAAAACAATTTGATTTTTGTCCCCAGGAAAATGAAATAAAGGAAATTACCCATGGTGGGAACTTGAAAATTGCTTTTGATAAACAAGATATAGTCCTCTCCCTTTTACCTTTCAAATTTATGTCATTTTATAGTAGATATAGTAAAATATGGTAGATATATAAGATAGTAGATATATAAGAAAAAAATTTTAATGTTGGTTTGAAAATAAATATATAAAGAGAAAAAAGACATTTTCAAGATTATTTTTTAAATAAATGTCTTTGTTCTTTACTATAACTGTAATTTTATAACATAGGTAGAATGCAATTAATAGCATTCTCTACTGGCCTATTAGTTTAGAACAAAAATGGAAATGACTTAAAAAAAAAACTTTTTAAAACAATAAGTCTAATTAGGTTTCTATTTACAGTGTGCCTCTGATTTGTAAAGGGCAATTACAGAAAGAGTCTTTACTTGTGTAGGAACAAAGAGAGACTGAGGGGAATGGTTTAAGCCTCCCAAACGCCCAGCTGAAACCGGTGGATTCGAGCTACAGTGATTCACAGCTGGCTGTGGTTTCACAATGGCGGTCAACTTCTGATTTCCAGTCTCAGAGCGACTCCCATGAGAAAGGTTCACCAAGGCACTTGTTGGCAGTCGATAACCCCTACCAGGTGAGCACCTAAAAGTAAAAAGTTACATCAAAATCAAAATGAAATAATACTGACTGTGCTAGAAAGAAATAACAAATAATTTTTAGGTGGACAGCCCATTTTCTGAATCAATAAATATTACTTTTAAATTCAGTAGAGAAACTTGAAATCATACAAAAATCTCAGTTTATAAGATGATGCATTTCTGAAGATTTTCCAAATAGACTATTCAGGGTTGCTCAGTGGGAAAGACTGCTCTACAGATGTAGTTGTATGTGTAGAGGTAGGTATGTGCATGTGTTAGCTTGCCCTCAGGGGCCCACAGCATAATAGCTGACAATGACTAAAAGTTTATGAATTAAATGTCAAACTTCTTAAAAAGACTATGGTTTGTACAATGTGGGTCAGGAAATCCCAGAGCTATTCAAGTGTGGAGCCATTCTCAGTATGGCTCTATATAGAAGAATCAAATAAATAAAATCAGAAATGAAAGAAGTTGTAACGAACATCAAAGAAATACAAAAGGTTATACAAGAATACAAAACTCTATGACACCAAATTCAATACCGAGAAGAAAAAATTCTTAGACACATATAACCTTCCTAGACTGAACAATGAAGAACTGGAAAACCTAAACAGACCAATCATTAGTAAGGCAACTGAAATAATCATAAAAAAATGCCCAAAAAAAGAAAGTCCAGTACCAGATGGCTTCACCAGTAAATTCAAAGATTTAATACCTGTCCTTCTCAAACTATCTAAAATATTGAAGAAGAGGGAATACTTCCTAATTCATTTTATGTGGCAAACACAACCCTGATACCAAGACCAGGCAAAGACAACAGAAAAAAAGAAAACTTACAGGGCAATACCTCTGATGAATGTAGATGCAAAAATCCGAAACAAAATATTAGGAAGTCAAATGTAGTAATACATTAAAAGCATAATACATCACGATCAAGTGGGGTTCATTCCAAGGATGCAAGGATAGCTCAACATATGCAAATCAAACACTGTGATGCACATTAACAAAAGATAAAAATCATATGATCATATCAATAGATGCAGAAAAAGCATTTGACGAGATACAACATCCACTTATAATTAAAACTCTCAATAAAATGAGTATAGAAAACAAGTATCTCAACAAAATAAAGGCCATATATGATAAACCAGAGCTAATATCATACTCAGTGATGAAAAACTGCAAGCTTTTCCTCTAACAAGACAGGGGTGTCCACTCTCACCACTCTTATTCAACATAGTGCTGGAAGTCCTAGACAGAGCAATCAGGAAAGAGAAAGAAATAAAAGGATCTAAATTGGGAAGGAAGAAGTAAAACTGTCACTATCTGCAGAACATGATTCTACATATAAAAAACCCTATACTCTCCCAAAAGACTATTAGAAACAATAAACAAATACAGTAAAGTTGCAGGATACAAAGTCAATATACAAAAATTTGTTGTGTTCCAATATACAAAAATCTGCTCTGTTCCTATATACCAACAATGAAATAGTAAAAGAAATTAAAAAAAAAATATCCCATCTACGACTACTAAAACAAAAAACACCTTGGAATAAATTTAACAATGGAAATGAAGAAGCTATGCATTGAAAACTACAAGATGTTGTTGAAAAAACTGAAGACACAAAGAACTGGAAAAAGATTCCATGTTCATGGATTGGAAGAATTAACATTGTTAAAATGGTCATATAACCTAAAGCAATATATAGCTTTAACGCAATCATCATTAAAATCCCAATAGCATTTTTCACAGAAATAGAACATAAAAATTCTCTAATTTGCATGGAACTACAAGACCCCAAAGAGTCAAAGCAATCCTGGGGGGAAAAAATCAAAGCCAGAGGTAACACACTGCCTGACTTCAAACTATACTATAAAGCTACAATAATCAAAAGTATGGTATTGGCAGAAAAAACAAACACAGACCAATGGAACAAAACTGAGAGCCTGAAATAAACCTGCACATATATTGGCAACTAATTTTAGATAAAGGAGCCAAAAACATACAACGGAGAAAGGAAAGCTTCTTCAATAAATGGTGCTGGGAAAACTTGAAAGCCACATGCAAAAAAATGAAACTAGATTATCTGACACCATACACAAAAATTAACTCAAAATAGATTAAAGACTTGATTGTAAGGCCTGAAACAGAATACACAGAAGAAAACTTAGGTACTAAATTTTGGTCTCAGAGGGGTTTTTATGAACTTGACCCTAAAGGTAAGGAAAGTAAAAGCAAAATATAAATGAATGAGATTATATCAAACTAAAAGCTTCTATACAGCAAAAGAAACCATCAACAAAACAAAAAGGCAACACATCAAATGGGAGAAGATATCTGCAAACAAAGCCTCTGATAAGGAGCTAATAGACATGAATAGTCACTTTTCCAAGGAAGACAGATGGCCAAGCGACACATGAAAAGATATTTAATACTACCAGTTATTAGGGAAATGAAAATCAAAACCACAATGAGATACCATCTCACACCTGTTAGGGTGGCTGTTATCAACAAGACAAGACATCATGAGTGTTAGAGAAGTTGTGGAGAAAAGGGAACCCTGGCACACTGCTGATGGGACTGTAAATTTGTGCAGCCACTATGGAAGACATCACACAGGTTACCCCCAAAATTGAAAGTAGAGCTACCATATGACCCACCAATCTCTCTGCTGGCTATATACATGAAAAATTTGAAGACACCAATTCACAACATATGTACCACTATGTTCATTGCAGCATTATTCAAAATAGCCACGGCATGGAAACAACCTAAGTGTCCTTTGACCAATGACTGGATAAAGAAGATGTGGTACATAAAGAAAATGGCTATATTATTCAGCCATAAAAAGAAAAAATACTGCCATTTGTGAGAACACGGGTAGATCTTGAGAGTATCATGCTAAATGAAATAAGTCTGATAGAAAAGCACAAGAAACATGATTTCTCTCATATGTGGACATAAAAAAAGTAACAAAAGAACAAACAGCATAGATACAGACATCAGCATGGTGATCACCAAAGGGAAGGGGGTAGGTGTAGGCAGAAGAGCAGAGGGTAAAGGGGGTACAGAGGGCGATGGAAGGGGACCAGGCTTTGGGTGAACACACACAATACAGCCTCAGAGAATGCATTACAGAATTGTACTTGAAATCTACATAATTAACCCATGTAACCCTAATAAATTCCATTTGAAAAAGAACAGACAGAACACACTCATAGATACCGACAAACAGAATGCACTACTGGACGGGCAGGGGCTGGCGGAGGACGCACAGGGATGGGGTCAAATACATGGTGACAAAAGGGGACCAGACCTTGGGGGCGAGTGTGCCACGGAGTACACAGGTGTGGCTTATAAAGGTGTACACCTGAAACTTACACAGTGTTATTAACCAATGTTACCCCCAAAATTTAATAAAAATGAAAATAAAAGTATAATAAAAATAAAATAAATTAAAAAATTAAATTAAAACAAACAAAAAAAACCAATCCAATTTTCTTCCTCTAAGCCCCCTAATCTCTGGCTATCTTTTCTCCCCTTCATAGTCAAACTTCTCAAGAGTCAGCTCAATCTCCTGTCTCTCTTACTACACCTGCCATTCATACCTCACACCACCCCAATCTAGCTTGAACACTCACAATTACATTAGAACAGATGACGAAGACTTAATATGTTACTAAATTAAAAAACATTTTATTCCTCAAGTTATTTAAACATTTAAAATGCAAAACTAATCATGCCACACCTCTGATTTTGATGGCTTCACACTGCTTTAAGGATGAAGACCAAGATCCTTAACATGTCCTGAAAGTTGGCTTAAAAGTTCCTGCACAATGTGGTCCTTGCTTTTCTCTCACTTTAATCTTATACAGTTTCTCAAGTTCAGGAACACTTCCATTCCTTTAGTTTTCTGAATGGGTAAATATGCTGTTGCATATGCCAGTCCTTTTTCCTGACTACTTGTCACTTTTCCTCTCTTTCCCTAGTTAACTAGTATTCATTCTTCAAGTCCCACCTTTCTGGAACCATCAGGACAGATCATACTATTATAGAAACCTGAACTCCTGTAATTAATTAATACTGTAATCAGTTAATTATCTCCCACACCAAAATGAAAGCTCCACGAGGATAGAAAACAGGTCTGATTCACTTTACATCCCTAGTAGGAAGCATGCGTCTTGCACATAATAGAAACTCAAACTACAGACAAACAAGTAATGAAAAGTCACTGGCCACATGGATATATTCTTAATTCATGATTATAATCTGGAAATACAAACCTTATTGTTAAGCCTCCAGGAAATTCTTCATCAAATAATACTTCAAATAGAACATCGGCTTCTCTGTTAGCTGTTAAAAAAAGAGAGAAAAAAATCATGATGAAAAATTAGTGTATGAGGTTTTGAAATTTAAGAAATATTAGAACTACCAAAAAAGGGTGTGGGGAGTACAGACAGTAAATGAAAAGCAAATAAGCTCACAGACTACCTTACTTGTATTAATTTACAGTAAAATATTTCAAATCTGATGCTCTGCGGAATATACTTTTCTCTCTGCTTTCGTGTATGTTTGAAATTATTCATAAGAGAGTTAAAAAAAGAAGTAACGTGAGAGTGTGCAGCCGGACAGTGCTCCCGCCCCGGGGTCTGGCTCGGTTGCCGAGTGTCAGTGGCCTGTGCGCCCAAGGACCTCAGGCTGCATTCCTGTCAAGGGAACACACCTGGGTTGCGGGTTTGTTCCCCGGCCCTGGTCGAGGTGCGTGCCGGAGGCAACAAACTGATGTCTCTCACATCGATGTTTCTCTCTCTCTGCCCCCCCCCCCCCCGTCTCTAAAAAAATAAAAAAATACCCTCAGATGAGGATTAACAAAAATTAAAATGAAAATGAAAAGGTCTTCCAATAAGAACAAAACACAATGAAAATGTGAAAACACAGCGGGAGTCGGGGGTGGGATGGAAAGGACGAGGCTATTATTAGATACAACAGGCAGGGGTTTGTGGCCCACGGATCCCAAAGGCGGCCCCAAGGGCCCGGCTGACGATGGCCGGGAAGACTACGGGTTCACAGCTGAGACACGAGACACGACGCAGACACTGGCACAATGGACTTAGGAGCGGAGAACAACAAATTTGGCAGAGAGCATGACGAGATATATCTGGAAAGATCAAATTTACCCGTAACACCAAGGTAGAGTGAAATAATTAGCTATAATGTTCTGAATTCTAAGCCCGAATTAGTAAGAGTCTATCACAGTCACTCTCCCTCCCCCCTCCCCACCACCGCTCCATTATACTGGTTCTGTTTCTCTGACTGCTGTAATTCCTAGAGCTATGCCAGCTCCTGGAATGGGCGGGAGCATGCCCCACCACCCCCAGTCCCTCACTGCCCAGCTGAAACCCGGCCTGCAGAACTCATACTGTTGTACCTCTCAACCTGACACTTTTACCTAAAACCTAAACTCAAGAAGCTCCCATTTCCTGTCTGAGGGAGGAGCCACTTCTTCAGAAGATTACTGACATTTGTTCACCCCTTAGTGGAGATGACTACGGAGATGTGGTCTCAGATGAGGGCAGTAATGACAAATATCCCCCTTCTATTCCATGCCCGTGGCAGACATAGCTGATCAATCACAGAGCTCTTTTCCACTCAGGATAGATGCAGCTTTAAAACCCTTCAAGACAAAATTCCAAGCAGTCGCTATTACTGATAGGAGTTGTCAGAAGAAAGGAAACTTCCATGATATCAGACTCCTAAGGCCTTTATTAGGACAACCTAACTAGAGTACATCCAATAAGCTCAATGTCTGAGAAGCTGATGCAGGGAGTTGAGCAGATAGCAGCAGCAGGAGGGTTGCTTTATTACACCCATCTGTGGTAACACCTAGCCCAGACCCCCCTTTCTCCATTTCCAACAGCCAGAAATATATCCAAGAAATTATTTTTTAAAATTTTTTCAGAAAAGAAAATTCTCCTTTAGAGTCAAATAAGTAGGGAAGACCTCAAGAAGATGTGAAGATGAAAAATGTGGAGAACCACTGCTCAAAGTTAGGTAAGAATAAGGTGAAACAGTTCAAACCCCAGCTCTGCCATTTATCTGTGTAAAGGCAGGTGAGTCGCTTAACCTCAGGTGAGAAAGTAACACCTGAGGTTAAATGCAAAATGCAAAAGTGCCTGGCACAGTGTTGGCACTAAAGCAGTCCTCTTAGGTGCCTGGCCTGCCTGGGCCATGGAGGGGCAGTGCGGCTGCCCAAGCCCCTAGGCCCCTGGTGCACTGCTTTATGCTGGACGACTCTTTCTGGACTCTCTGCTGGCTTTCCTGCAGGCACACTGAGATCCTTGGCTGCCGCTTCCCTTTTCTCACCACTTTCTCTATTTATTTATTTTTTAGTAAAAAAAAATAACAAAATTTACCATCTTAACCATTTTTAAGTGTATAGTCCAGAAGTGTTAACTACATCCACATTGTTGTGCCACAGACTGATAGGTCTGCTTTATATACATGATCTAGCTGCATGCATAAAATGTGCAAATGAATATGCACATTTAATTAAAATATTTATCTTTATTGCTGAAAGTATTACAGATGTCCCCCTTCTCCCCCCCCAACCCCCTCCACTTCCCCTGCCCCCCAGGCCCTCCCTCACCTCATTATTGTCTGCGCCCATGGGTTATGCACATATGCATATAAGTTCTTTGGTTAATTAAAAATTTTTAACTGTAAATAAGCTCATACTTCATGTTTATTTCTCCACAGAAATCAAGGGATTACAATGACAAGGTATACTTCTGAGAAAAATTAGATGAAAGACTAACTTAAGGAGAAATGATGAAACACTTTGCTCAGTTTCATAAAAATATGTGCATACCCACCAAGGTCTTGTATAATTTTAATGTCCTATATATAAGCTACCAAATATTCAGCAGTCTTTACTCAACTCCTCTTCTTTTAATCACTTCCTAGATAGTTACGCAAGACAGAGAAGAATTTTCTCTGAAAACTAACCACCCCCAAATTAACTGAAGCATAAAAGGATTTAGTTTTTTCCTAACTTATAGTCATTCTCTGCTTAGATGTGACACAGAAATCTGTGTTTTACTCCACAAGTGCTGAGGCATTACCTCCTTTAATTCCTATGATGGTGCCCCGAAGGCCTACGGGCACCGAGAAGTCCTCCCTCACATTCACAACGCGGTCGAAGAGCCGGAACTCTGCATCCCGGTCAGGAGTGACTCCGTGCTGCTGCTGCAAAGGCTGGAAGGAGAAAGCTGTATTATTATTATTAACTCTAATTTAAAATTCTCTAGTAATATATTGAAAACATTTTGTTTCTTCTACACTTTCAAAGTAAAAACTTTGAATGCTTTAACAGGAAACTTACTCTGTACAGCAAATGGGGCTTCACTGTCACTCGCACCTTCTTACTATTCTTTCTTTGCTGAGGAAATAAAAACAATTAAATATTTATACATGAAGTTCTTCAGATGCAGCAAGGTGAAATAATAAATTCTTACAGTAAAATTTTTGAAGTATAAGACATATAGAAAAATGCAAAATTATAAGTGTACAGCCTGATGAATTTGTTATTGTGAATCCTAACCCAAGGATATTTTTTCCACTGATGTTTTAGAGAGCAGAGGGAGGATGAGACACACAGAGAGAAAGGTCGATGTGAGAGAGACACATCGACTGGCTGCCTCCTGCACTCGCCCCTTGACTGGAACTGAACCTGAGACCCTTCAGTCCGTGGGCTGAGGCTCTAACCATTGAGCAAACTGGCCAGGGCAGCCTGATGAATTTTTATAGTATAAGCATATCTATGTATAACCACACCTAGTTCAAGAGAGGCAGGACACTACTAAGCACAACATAAAAACCCTTGTATTCCCTTCCCTCCCAGTTACTACCTTTTCCCAAAAGTAACCTTACTTCTAACACAAACGATTAGTCTGTTGTGAACTTTATGTAAATGCTATCCCATTTCAATGCTTTTACTCTAAAAGGAATATATACAATGGTCAACAAAGACTTTTTAAAAAAAAGATATAAAGCATTGATCTATGACATATTGTGGTTTTGTGGCTACTTATAAAAAGGTGGCACTCATTTAATAAAATCCTTGCTTTTGAAATCTACTATGAAACTGGCTTTGGTGTTTGAATTTTCTGATCTAAAAAATGCTGGAAGACTTTTTTTAAAAAAACTATACATACACACACACACACACACACACATATTTTATTGATTTCAGAGAGAGGAATGGGGGAGGGAGAGACAGACATCTGTTGGTTGCCCCCACCCCCCACCCCCCATCTGGTGTATGGGATGATGCTCCAGCTAATCGAGCAACCTGGCCAGGGATGGAAGAAGGCTTTTGTACTTTCTTTGCTACTTGTTAGTTCTTTCAACTCACACTTAACTTGAGCCTCAGTTTTCTTCCATCTACGAGATAGAAATAATATTACCTGCTCTACATAATAAAAATGTGAGAATTTATACCCATTGCAATCCATACTACCGTTCACATTACATTTTTCTGAAGTGAATTCTTACTTATAAGAAAAATGGCAGCAGTTTACTTATAGGGCAGTCACCTATCTTTAGAACACAGCTTATGGAAATAAGTACAAAAGGACATAGCTACAGAGAGCCTACACTGCAGAGGTCATGTTTTACACACTGTAAAACGCTCAGCATTTACATAGAGCCTATTTTCTTTTATTACAGACACATTTTATTTATTCTTTCAATAAATTTGACTGAGTTCCATGGGGATATAACAGCGACCTGTTCTTTTATTCCAGTTGAGAGAGAAACAAGAAAAACAAGATAAGGAAAGTGTATAAGGTGTCCAAAGGTAGAAAGCATAGTGAAAAATAAAGCAGGTAACAGAGATCAGCAGCATGGGGAGAGGTTGCAATTTTAACTAGGATGAAAAGCGAAGGCCTTACTGACATGTTGCCTATGCTTCCAGGCTAGGAGGACTAATAAAACAAACTGGTATCCACTGACAACAGCAAAAAGGAGAAAGAATAAAGATTTTAAAAAGCAGACCCAAGAACTAGGTCTGGAGAATTGTGTATAAAAAAACCCCCATGTGATCTAATATATCCCTAGGCATTATTACATTATAGCACTGATCAGAGGACATGGCAATTCAACCTGATTCATCAGGCAAATTAATAAACTGGGGAACTGTCACAATAAGCCCTAACCCACAACTACTGAGTGAGAAGTTCTGGGGCCTGGCTACTCAAAATGTGGTCACCTGCAAGCTGGTTAGAAATGCAGAGTCTCAGACCTAACCCATGTTTAGGCTACTGAATCAGAACCCATGTTTCAACAAGACCTTCCAGTGACTATTTGCACATTAATTTGAGAAGTACTGCTCTAGGGGTGGAATCCAGAATGGGTGTTTTTAAAAAAGCTCTTCCAATAATTTTGATAATTGCTGAGTCTGGGAATCACTGTCCAATAAGAAAACTACTGATACTTTTAATGATAATCCTGCATTATAAAGTATAAATTATGTTTAGCAAGTTGTGTTTGTTTTTTAGTTTTTTTCTCCTTTTCTTTATAAAACTAAAAGAAAATAATCACACATAACTCTACCTCCTTGACACATTAATAGGTTTTTAAAAAACTTCCTCTTATCTATAAGCACATATTTTAAAAAATGTTATAACCGAAACAGACTACAACTCTGTGTATGTATCTTCTGTTTATAAAATAAGGGGTAAATATGTAAAACACTTTAGAAAGTTCTTCATCCAAATGTGTTAAAGTAAAATTTGGGGCTTAAAGTTATAAACTTCTGTTAAGTAGAAAACTCATTTCAAAAACAATGATGGACAACTAGGTTTTACTCTACATTGAAAGACAACAGAAAAGAAAAGCAAAAAGAAAAAGAAATGCAGGCTTACTATCATCAGCTGAACATCAGCAACCTTTTTAAAAAATCAAACTCTCAGCTCTGAGCCTTGTATTTTTTCCTAAAGAGATAGTCAACTAGTGGTGACTTCCCAGACTATATTCACAGCTGTTGAGTAAGTGATAAGAGAACTCAAATAATAACAATAATACCCACGCATCATTAGGCATTAATAATAGCTAGGCATTGCTAGAAGAGTTTTACATGCATCAACTCAGTTAAACCTTTTGATGGCCCTATGAAGTAGATACTATTTTATTCTCATTTCACCAATGAAGGAACAAAGCCATGGAAAGGTTATGTATCTTGCCTAAGGTTATAAGTACTGAGAGGAATGGGGAAGGCAGCTTCAGAACCCAGTTCTTAATTTACTATACTATTAGAGCTATGTGTTAGCAAAGCAACATCATTCTTATAACAAAGAAAATGTGTGGAAAACAAAATCAGAAGTTAAAAAAAAAGAATATAATCAATTCATTTTCTATTACATCAAGACGGGGGATCAAAATAGTTGAAATAGTTAGGCCTATACAAAATACTCGGTAACTGAATGAGTTTGTGAGTGGGAAAGTACACTTAGAACTAATTCTGTAGAAGTTAAAATTTTTACGTTCTATAAAAAGATGAACTATGTCTTTAAAGAACTTATAATAGGAAGAAATAGGGATTAATCTTATCTCCAATCACAAACTTTCTATTTTTACTAAAACCACTAAATATTAATTCCTAAAATTAGAAACAGTACAGGACATAAAATTCAAATGCTATAGCTTTTGTACATTAAAGTGCATTTACATTTATTCATATAAACTTATTAATGGCCACTGGAAATAGCTGGAACATTTCTTTAAATTATAGGGTTATTTTACATAAATTAGAAACCACTGAATAATGTTTTATTTGGTTGAAACATCAACAAGTTATTGGTAGAATAATATATAGTTCATTTGACTTCAAATCTCATCAATGTCTTGGTTACTGAAAATCAGTACCTTGTACTTTCCGACTTCTTCCTCAATTTTTTCTACAATAGCTGCATCCAGAATTTGTAAATCACAGGAAGAGCGAGACAATGTGCTCACAGGATGTCCCTTTAGCCAGGTAATAATTTCTTGAACTTTCTCGGCACTACATTAAAAACAATAATTGTTTCACATTGATTAAGACTTTGTAAGGGCTTATATAAAAGGCCTGATGTAAACCTTCTGAGGGCTGTAAAGTATAAAAGACATCAAATATATAATTAATAATTAATCACTGCACTTAACTGGGACTAATTCTAAATCTAATATAAACATGAACATGTAAATTCTCAGTAATTTTCTAAAAATCACAAAATTAGTTTAAAAGTACTTTGATATAAATTAAATAAAAAATTATATTGAGATCATAAAGCCAAAACAATACAAAACCCTCTCCCCAAAAGTACTGTAAATTCTTGATAAAGTACCACTTACTGACTCTTGCTGGAACTATGAGGCAACAAATGCTACAAGTTTTGCTTACCCATTCTCACTTTCTCCCGGCCAAACGTCGTCTTCATAGAACACATCCTCTTGGCTATTTTTGGCTATATAACTAAATAGTTCTGGAGCTCTAGCCAAACAAACAAATAAAATATTGCTTTAAAAAATATATATGGCTAACTTCATATACACTTCCTATCAAATAATTTTGGATTCTCAGGGGCTATATATTGAGGACTGATTATTATACACAGAGTATTAATAAGAGATAGAAACTAAAATATTTGCAAGTATTTACATGCTCTCAAAAACCTCACCAGAGCTGAAGAACAGATTCAATTTATAAACGATAATAAACTTCATTTACATATAAATTTCAATTACTGACTCCATCCCCCTTAGAACATAATGGACAAAAATAATATATCTACAGGTTGATTTTTCTAATTTTTACAACAAATTTAGAGCACTCCACAATAGAACAAATTAAAATATATTAGAAGTTTTCTCTGATATTCCTCAAAACTCCGTTGCTTCTTTTATATAAAGTGCAGATTGAACATGTACTTATTTCTGTTCCTTTCCCACCCACTAAAAGAACAGTAAAGCACAAGCATGGGCATATGCCTGGGAAGACAGATGAGGAGAGAAACGGAGACTCTGACAGCACATAATAAGTTGGTAACAAAGGACTAGAAACTGAAAACTGGATGGATTATGTGTTAACTGATTTGACAGAAATATACGGCACCCTAGGCCTCCAGTGTGGGAAGTTAACAAGAAACAAACTGATCTGTACTGTGGAAGTCTGTAAAAGCTCAGGAATTACGGCCTCCAGGTACATTTTCATGCTACAGTGTTGGGTGAAATTTCACAGGCTTTCAGTTGAAAATTCTGCATCATCAGCAGTTAGAATGTGATTACTCATCTTCCCCCTCAGCACAAGAGCTACAGTTTGTGTTTTTAGAGAGGTCAACAGGGCTGCAGGGCTGCTCTGGCCTGGGGTACACCAGGGACAGCCAGCTTGGTCCGTGGGTGGGGTGTGAGGAGGAGAGGGCAGGTGCCACACTGAAACAGCATTAATCAAAGTGTGACTGCTATACAGTGTGCCTCTAGGAAGCAGGCTAGGAAGGATAACATCTTTAGAACGTCGACTCTGAGATGGACATAAGCATATCGGAAGTTTTTTAGTGAGTTCTGTGGAATCAACACCTGTGGAAGACAAGGAAAAAAGGAAGGAAGCAGAATTGCGCATAGGGAAAAGTTGGGCTACAATTTATTTTTAAAGAACTCCTTGGCCAGTCCCACAGAGACTGCAAACTGGGATGGCCCTTCAGGCTTGTCTGGAACTGGAGCCATCATTGGCTGGGCCTTTACACCTTCTTGCTGACCAGGGATTGGACCTCTGGCTGTTGTGGAAAGGGGCTAGAGCTTTATTTGGGGTGGCTCTCTTCCGCCAGGCTATTCCTGGAGAGAGCTTACAGCTAACGGGTGTCAGGCAGCAACATTCCTGCAGCCACGGGGAGATGGGGGAGGATAACAGTGCCCACTACATAGTGGAACCCCTCTCCCCAGCTAATTTCTAGAGGACTGGAAGTCAGTTTGTTCTCCACATCTGTCTTTTAAGAAAAAGGCTAAAAGGCTGGAGGGCCTACCTCTCTGGGAAAACTAGCCAGCCTTGAAGGAAAGATATACACATAGGCAGTGACATTTGCAGGTCCTCTGCAGAAACAGCAAGTCCCACCTGACAAACCCCACCACACCACACCAAATTTCTAGTGAGCTTTTTGGACCTATGGCTCCACCCTTAAATATGACTGGAAACCTAAGAACCACCAGACAAGTACTAACCCACCTTTAACATGAAAGGAGAGATTACATCAAACAAACAATAAAAGAGCAATTTGGAGAAAACAGAAAATATAGAGAATAGAAGAAAATCTAGAAATACTATGTTCAGAAAAAGGAAAGAAGGTATTTCACTCATTATAAGAATAAAGTATTAAAGAGGAATGCCAGGGAATAACAACACACTTTAAATGAAAGATGATTAAGTTAAATGGAAATTTTAAAAGGATACAAGATGAAGCTGAAAAAGAGATAAGGCCTGGAGCTCCAGAAAGAACAAGGGCAGTATTTTCCCACCCTATTTTAGCTAAGGAGCTGCATGACACAACTAAGTTTATGCATGCGCTTTTCCACGACAGCGACATAGATAACACTGTGTTCATCTCCCCGTGAGGGTTTCAAAATTACAACTAAACTGTAGAACCACCAACACTGAGAACTGCCTGAAGACTAGCTAAACAGAAGTCCCACACTGAGACTGGCAGGAAGAGCAGAGATGCAGAACAGGCTGGTCTCACACCATGTGTGGAAGTTAAACATGGGGAGGGGTATTTTGGCTGTGGAGGTGCCCAGAGGAGCGAGGGATCACAGTCCCACACTGGGCTCCCCTAGTCCAGAGACCCAAATGCCAGGAAGACAAGTCCCCATAACTTCTGGCTGTAAAAACCAATGGAGATAGTGGCTGAGTGGAACAGAGGCTGCTGGAGTCCCAGGCATTCTTAAAGGGTCTGCACATGACTTACTGGCTGATGGACTAGTCACTCGCTCTGAGTTCCAGCACTGGGGCAGCAGCTAAAAAGGTGCCAGGGACATATGAGGAGGAACTGAGTTGTTTGGCTCCAGGGCAAGAGCTGAAGGGGCAGCTTTCTCCTCGATGCAGTGCTGGCAGACACCACTGTGCTTGTGCTGAGTCCTCCAACACCCAGCCCCACGATGCAGGCTGAAGTGCTCACAGGACACACTGTTCCTTTGTTGAGCCGCATCCCCACCCAGACAGCAGGCACAGGTGGGCACCAAATCTGAACAACCAGTAACTTGGGTAATGCAGCTGGCCCATGCCCTAATGATTCCATGAGACCGCGCCCACCCAACTTGCAATAGGCCATAGCCTCTTTTGGCTGTAGTTACACAAAATCGGCTAGCCTTGGCCAGCATTGGAGCACCTCCCAAAAGGCCCCAGAACCAACACACCCATTGGCTGGCTTCAGACCACACTAGAGCATCATCTAGTCAACTCCACAAATGACACAAAGAGAGAACTAGACAGGCACCAAAGGACTGTCACAGCAAGTCCCCATCCTTGGAGTCAGCCCCTACACAGCAGCTCATCAGCTGAATCACAGCCAGACAGCCTGAGAGGTCAATCCCACCCGCTGACATTGCAACAATAATCACAGCTCACCTACAACAGAAGGGCACAAACAGCCCATGCAAGAAACACCCCTGGAGTATCCAGCTAAGGTGACAAGGAAGACTGTGCTACTGGGCCCCACAAAGCACCTACTATATAAGGCCACTCTACCAAAACTAGGACACACAGAAGATCTACCAAATATGCAGAAACAAACACAGGGAAGCAGCCAAAATGAGGAGACAAAGAAACATGTCACAAAGGAAAGAACCAGACAAAACTCCAGAAAAAGAACCAAATGAAATGCAGACAAGGAACATACCAGATGCAGAGTTCAAAACACTGGTTTGGTTTTGTTTTTTGGTTTTGAGGATGCTCAATGAACTTAAGAAAAAGGTTAGATGAACTCAGTGAGAACTTTAGCAAAGAGATAGGAAACATAAAGAACCAGTCAGAATTGAAGACTACAATAACTGAAATGAGCATACATTAGATGGAGTGAATTGCAGATTTGATGAAGCAAAGGATCATATCAGCAACTTAACTCAAGGTAGCAGAAAACATACAATCAGAAGAGCAAATAGAAAAAAATTATTTAAAAAAACCTCACAGCCCTGGCCGGTGTGGCTCAGGGATTAGAGTGTCAGCCGGCACACTGAAGGGTCTCAGGTTTGATTTTCCAGTCAAGGGCACGCACCTGGGATGCAGGCTTGATTCCCCAGCCCCGGTCAGGGACACGTGTGGGAGGCAACCAATCGATGTGTCTCTCTCGCATCGATGTTTCTCTCTCTCTCTCTACCCCCCTCCCTACCTCCCTTCCACCCTCTCTAAAAATCAATGGAAAAAATATCACCATGCAAGAATTAACCAATAAATAAATAAATAAATAAATAAATAATAAACGCACACAAGAATAGTTTAAGGCAATATAAAGCATAGCAACGTTCACACCATATGGTAACCAGAAGATAGAGAACAAGGGAATGAAAACCTATTTGAAGAAATAACGATGGAAACTTCCCTAATCTGGTGAAGGAAATAGAAATATAAGCCCAGGAAATGCAGACAGTCCCAAACAAAATGAACTCAAAGAGGCACACATCAAGACACAACATAATTAAAATGCCAAAGATTAAAGACAAAGAATCTACTTTTTCTTTAATCCTCACCTGAGGATATGTTGTTATTGATATTAGAGTGCCAGGAAGGAGAAGAGAGAGACAGAAAAACAGTGATGTGGGAGAGAAACATCAATTGGTTGCCTCCTGTAAGAGCCCCAACTGGGAATCAAACTCACAACCGAGGTATATTGCCTTGACCAGGAATCGAACCAGCAACCTTTTGGTGTATAGGATGATGCTCCAACTAACTGATCTACCCAGCCAGGGCAAAGGGAGGATCTTAAAAGCAGCTAGCCCGGCTGGGCGTGGCTCAGCGGTTGAGCATTGACCTAGGATCTGGGCGACTGGGGTTCAATTCCCGGTCAGGGCACATGCCCGGGTTGCAGGCTTGATCCCCAGTCAGAAGCATGCAGGAAGCAGCCGATCAATGACTCTCTCATAATTGATGTTTCTCTCTCTCTCTCTCTCTCCCTCTCCTTTCCTCTCTCTGAATCAATAAAGATATATTAAAAAAAAAAAAAAAAAGCAGCTAGTTATTACAGTGCAGTTTCCAGAAGACTACTAACTGATTTCTCAACAGAAACTTAGCAGGCCACAAGTGACGAAAGTGATGAAAGCAAGAACGTATAAGGAAGATTACCCAGAAAGACTATCATTTAGAACTGAAGGAGAAATAAAGAGCTTCCAAGACAAGAAAAGCTAAAGGAGTTCACAAACACCAAACCAGTATTACAAAAAATGTTAAAGGGAGTTCTTTAAAAAGAAGAACAAAAAGGATAAAAAGTATAAACAATAAAATGACAATAAACTACATATCTATCAATGATCACTTTAAACGTAAATGGCTTAAATGTTCCAATCAAAAGACAAAGGGTGAATGAGTAAGAAAAAAAGACCCATATATATGCTGTCTACAAGAGACTCACTTCAGATTGAAAGACATATACGGACTGAAAGTAAAGGGATAGAAAAAGATATTTCATGCAAATGAAAATTTTTAAAAAAGCTGAGGTAGCAATAGTTATATTGGACAGACTTTAAAACAAAAGCTGTATATAACAAGTGACAAAGGAAGACATTTCATAATGATAAAGGGATCAATCCAATTAAAAATGGAGCTGCCTTTTGACCCAGTGATTCCACTCCTAGGAATGTATCCTAAGAATCCTGAAACATTCATCAGAAAGAATATATGTACCCCGATGTTCATAGCAGCACAGTTTACAATAGCTAAGATCTGGAAACAGCCGAAGTGCCCATCAGTAGATAAGTGGATAAAAAAGCTGTGGGACATTTACACCATGGAATATTACGCAGCTGTAAAGAAGAATAATCTCATATCTTTTGGGACAGTGTGGATGGACCTGGAGAAAATTATGCTAAGTGAAATAAGCCAGGCAGAGAAAGACAAACATCACATGATCTCGTTTATACGTGGAATCTAAAGGACTTAATAAACTGATGAACAGAACAGATTCAATGACATGGAAGCATAGATCAGACTGACGAATGTCAGAGGGATGGAGGAGGGCGGGTGGGTGGAGGGGGAGAGAGTAACCAAAGAATTTATATGCGTATACACACAACCTAAGGACACGGACAATGGTGGGGAGAGGGACTAAGGAGGGGGATGGGACTGGGTGGAATGGGCTATTGGAGAGAAAAAGGGACATCTGTAATATTTTAAACAAAAATAAAATTTAAAAATTAAAAAAAAAAGGAATCAATCCAACAAGAGGATACAACCCTTATAACATTTCCATAACCAACATAGTAGCACCTAAATATGTAAAGCAAATATTGAAACATCAAAGGAGAGATCAACAATAACACAGTCATAGTAGGGGACTTAAACACCCCAATGACATCAATGGATAGATCATCCAGACAGAAAATCAACAAGGCAATAGTGGCCATAAATGATACATTAGACGACCAGATGGATTTGACTGATGTTTTTAGAACATTTCACTCCAAAGCAACAGAATACACATGCTTTTCAAGCACACATGGAAAATTTTCTAGGGTAGATCACTTGTTAGGCCGCAAAACAGTTCTCAATTAATTTAAGAAGACTGAAACCATACCAAGCATCTTCTCGAATCACAGTGGTATGAAACTTGAAATCAATTATAAGAAGAAAACTGAAAAACACACAAGCATATAGAGCCTAATAACATGCTACAAAACAATTACTGGGTTAACAAAGAAATCAAGAAAGATATCAAGATCCCCTGGCATGGCTCAGTGGTTGAGCATCAACCTGTGAACCAGGAGGTCACAGTTCAATTACCTGGTCAGGGCACATGCTCGGGTTGAGGGTTCGATCTCCAGTCAGGGGCATGCAGGAGGCAGCCAATCAATGACTCTCTCATCATTGGTGTTTCTGTCTCTCCCTTCCTCTCTTTGAAAGCAACAAAAACATCAAAAAAAAAAAGGATATCAAAAAGTATCATGAAAGGAATAATAATGAAAATACGAGGCCCAAAATCTGTAAGCCACAGCCAAAGCAGTTCTAAAAGGGAAATTCATAGCAATTCAGGTCTATCTCAAGATGAAAAAAATCTCAAATAAACAATTTAAACTTACACCTAAAGGAACTAGAAAAAACAACAAACAAAGCCCAAAGTGAATAGAAGGAAAAAAATAATAAAGATCAGAGTGTAAATAAACAAACTTATGTCTAAAAACACAATACAAGAGATCAATGAAACCAACAGCGGGTTCTTTGAAAAGATAAACAAGATTGATAACACTTTCACCAGAGTTATGAAAAAATAAAGAGGACCCAAATAAATAAAATCAGAAATGAAAGAGGAGAAATAACAACTGATACAAAAGAAACACAAAGGATTATAAGAAAATATTATATGCCAACAAAATGAACCACCTGGAAAAAACAGATACATTCCTAGAAACATACAGTCTTCCAAGATTGAAGCGAGAATGACCAGAAAGTCGAAACAGACTTGATTACGAGCGATGAAATCAAATCAGTAATCAAAAACTTCCAACAAACAAAAGCCCTGAACAGGTAAATTTTATAAAATATTCAGAAAAAATTAACACCTATCCTACTCACACTATTCAAAACTGAAGAAGTGAGAAGGCTCCCAAGCTCATTTTACCCTGATTTCAAAACCAAAGACATTAAAAATTAGAAAATTATAGGCAATATCCCTGATGAACATAGACACAAAAAGTCTCAACAAAATATTAGCAATCCAAATTCACCAATACATTAAAAAGATCATACACCATGATCAAGTGGGATTTATTTCTGGGATGCAAGGATGGTTCAATATCCACAAATCAATTAATGTGATACACCACATAAATAAAATGAATAAAAACCACATGATTAGATCAATAGATGCAGAAAAGGATCTGACAAAGTCCATCATTCACTTACGACAAAAACTCAGCAAAGTGGGAATAGAGAAAACATACCTCAATACAATTAAGGCCACAGACGGCAAACCCACAGGTAACATCATACTTAACGAGGAAGAGGTATAACAGCTTTTCTTATGATCAGGAACAAGAAAAGGTTGTCCACTTTCACCACTTCTATTCAACATAGTATTGGAAGTCCTAGCCACAGCAATCAGACAAGGGAAAGAAGTAAAAGGCATCCAAATTGAAAAACAAAAAAATTGTCATTATTTGCAGATGACATGATACTCTATGTACAGAATCCTAAAGATTCTACCAAAAAAGTATTAGAACTGATCAATGAATTCAGCACAATAGCATACAATATTTAGAAGTCGTTTGCATTTTTATACTCCAATAATGAACTATCAAAAAGACAAACTGAGAAAACAATCCTATTTACAATTGCATCAAAAAATAAAATACCTTGGAATAAATTTAACCAAGGAGGTAAAAGACCTGTACTTGACACTGAAGAAAGAAACTAAAGAAGATACAAATAAATGGAAGCATATACCGTGTTCATGGACAGGAAGAATTAACATCATTAAAATGTTCACACAACCCAAAGCAATCTACAGATTCAATGTAATTCCTATTAAAATACCAATGGCATTTTTCACAGAACTACAACAAATAATCCTAAAATTTTTATGGAACCACAAGACTCCGAATAGCCAAAGCAATCTTGAGAAAAAAGAACAAAGTTGGAGGTGTCATGCTACCTGATATCAAACTAGACTACAGGGCTACATAAAGACAGCATGGTATTGGCATTAATATATATAGATCAATGCAGCGGAATAGACAGCCCAGGAATAAACACAGGCTTATATGGTCAATTAATGTATGACAAACAAGACAAGAATACACAATAGGATAATGACAATCTCTTAAATAAATGGTGTTGACAACACTGGACAGGTACATGTTAAAAAAAAACAAAAACAAAACCACACTACTTTTTACACCACAAACAAAATAAACTCAAAATGGATTGAAGACTTAAATGTAAAACTTAAAACCATAAAACTCCTAGAAGAAAACATAGGCAGTAAAATCTTTGACATCACTCACAGTAATAAATATCTTTTTGAGTATGCCTCCTCCAGGAAGGAAAACAAACAAAATAAACACACGAGACTACATCAAGCTAAAAAGCTTTTGCAGAGAGGGGGAAAAATTGCCAAAAGGAGAAGACAACCTATTGAATGGAAGAAGATTATCTGCCAATGATACATCCAACATCAACAAGGGGTTAATATCCAAAATTTATAGAGAACTCATACAATTTAACACCAAAAAACCCCCAAACAATCCAGTTAAAAATTGTACATAGGGCCTGAATAGACATTTCTCCAATGAGGACATACTAATGGCCAACAGATATATGAAAAGATATTCAACATCACTCATCATCAGGGAAATGCACATTAAAATTACAATGAGACGTCACCACAAACCTGTGAGAATGGCTACCATCAATAAATCAACAAACAAGCATTAACAAGCATGTGGAGAAAAGGGAACCTAGATGCACTGTTGGTGCAATTGTAAACTGGTGCAGCCACTATGGAAAACAGTACAGAGGTTCCTCAAAAAATAAAAAACAGAACTACTATATGAATCAGCAATCCCATTTCTGGGTATTTATTTGAAGAAATCCAAAACACTAATTCAGAAAGACATACGCACCTCTATATTCACTGTAGCATTATTTACAGTAGCCAAGATATGAAAGCAGTCCAGGAGTCCATGGATAGATGATTGGATAAAGAAAATGTGGTACATATATACAGTAGAATATTACTCAGCCATAAAAATGAATGAAATCTTACCACTTGTGACAGAATGGATGGACCTAGAGGGTATTACGCTAAATGAAACATGTCACAAAGATAAAGACAAATACCATATGATTTCTCTTATATGTAGACTCTAAAGCACAAAATAAGACAGAAACAACCTCATGGGTACAAAAAACATTTTGATGGTCGGCAGATGAGAGGGGTGTTGTGGATATGGGTGAAAAGGGGGAAGGTATTAAGAAGTACAAATTGGCAGTTATAAAAATAGTCTCGAGGATGTTACAGTACAGCATAGGTAATACAGTCAATAATATCGTAACAACTATGCACAGTGTCAGATGGGTACTAGACTTTTTGGGATGATCACTTTGTAAGTTACATAAATCTCTAATCACTATGCTGTATACCTATAACTAACATAATATTGTATGTCAACTGTAATTAAAACTTTTTGGTTTTGTTTTTGTTAATCCTCACCTGAGGATATTTTTTTCCATTGATTTTTTTTAGAGACAGTGGAAAGGAGGGGGGGGCGGAGAGAGAGAGGAAACACTGATGTGAGAGAGACACATAGACTGGTTGCCTCCTGCACATGTCCCGTACTGGAGCCAGGGATAGAACCCACAACCGAGTTATGTGCCCTTGACTGGATGCGAACTTGCTCCCCCTTCAATCTGCAGGTTGATGCTCTAACCACTGAACAACCACCCAGGGCTAAAAATCTTTTTTAAACATTAAAATAAATAAATCTCTGTCAATGTAAAAATAAAAGTTTATATGTAACATATGTCAAATTTTCCTAAAAGAAACATTTTCCCTCTAAAACATATCAGCAAGGCAAAATTATTACATTCCTGTTTCTGGATGCCTACTAGGATCTTGTTCGGCACTTACCTTTCTATGTACTCTGCAAGAAGTTGTTCTGCAGCAGATGAATACATCCACTCGTTTCCAACTTTCTTAGTATATCCTGGAACCTCCTCATTTTTTTTGTTGAACTTGAGATTCAAACCCACATTTGCTTTATGGTCTCCATGAGGGCTGAATTTAAACCACACACACACACACACACACACACACAAAAGTTTTAAAATTTTGTTCAAAGAACACAAAGTTTTGCTTTCAATTCTTAGAAAAAGTCAGTTTTGATTGTTCTTCTATATTTTAGTTATCATGGTTATTTCCAAAGTAGCAGTAATTGAAAAAAAATAGAGGAAAGGCTTCAGAATCCAAGTAAGAAAGTATAACAGTTGATGTAAATTATGTAATTAGAATGAAATAAGAATGCAGGGAAATATATTATTGAGATTCACACACACCTTGATACCTTTTTTCAAGGTTCAATTTGTTAGCTGTTAAAAATAACAACTGTCTTTTCATCCACCATTTAGATAAAATATCACCACCAGAGAAATTTATGCACAATTTTTAAGGAAAAGTTAGAGCAATTAAGAGAAATGTATACTGAAATATTAACCATTTATCTTTATCATTCAATTTTTTCTGCCCTTTTCAAGTAAATTTCTTTAACATAAACTTACTTTCTCCTAGATCCTCTTCCAATAAAAATACTTCCTGTAAACCTTGAAACAAGGTATCCACTCACTCCAAGGCGACTGGCCAACACATATCCTGGGTTGTACTTTATAGAATATTTCTTTAAATATAAAAACAAAAAGGTGAATTATAGAAACACAAAGCATTAACTGTTACTTCTTTATGTTTAAAATATGGAGGTAACCAAGACATAACTAACCACTGGATTGTGGCTATATAGGAATTCTCAAAAGTAAGTAATCATTCCCCCTCCCCCCCAATTTTTAAAGGATCTGTAGGTAGAATCTTTCTGTTCCTTTCCTCCTTAAAGGACAGAATTCCCAAGGGCAGGTGAAAGGAAAAAGAAATATACAGTTTGTGAAACTATATCAAGAAATAAACTGTACTGTAAGTAATAAATGGCAAACAATGCAAGCAAGAATTAAAATTAATTTTCATATTCCAAGTAGGGCTTAGTAAAGTACCTGGGACAAAAATCAGGCCTTGATAATTATTTCACTGAATTAAAACATAAATATGTCATCAAAACAGCTGCTACTAAGCAAAATTAAAAGTATATTTCATAGACGGATGGATATAAGTCTGGCCCTCAGGCCAAAATCATTTGGTCTGGCCCTGCCAATGCAACCACAGGCAGGACTTAAAATTCAATAAGTCTAGGAGCTTTTTTCATAGCTAATTTTTAAGTTGATAGTTTTGTATGGCCCTTGAATGATGTTATAAATATCCAAATGGCCCTTGGCAGAAAAAGGTTCCCCACCCCTGCCCAAATATTTACTATCACATGAAAGTAACAAGTATGTATAAGCTCGTAATTAATACAGTCAATGAAATGTAATCTTAATTTGTGTACTTAAGGGAAGAAACTATGAAGATTATTAATTTTTTTAAAGTATGAGATCATATAATTTTTAATCAGGAAGCAAATTACAAATCCAGTACCAACTAGAGTAAGTTACCATACACTTCTAACATAATGTAGATAATGATAAGTTATTCTGTAAGGATTTCATATACTGTACTCACATTAATATATGAATACAATAAATGCATATTTACATGAATTACATAAATGTTTTATACTCATATTTTATATGAATATAAGGGCATTTTATCACCAATAAATACAAAATTTCCAGAGATTGGTAAGGAAGTAACTCAGCCACCATTCTTTTTTTAATGATCATGTCTACAATCACTCCTAAATGGATAAATATTTTTAGTGGCCTGGAATATAAAATTACTATTAAAATACATTAATAGGCTAAGAATATGACACAGTTTTCCATCAAGAACCTTATCAGATTTAAAAATAATACAGACAAAATCAAGTCTGCTTTCTAGAATAGACAGTAAAAATCAAGGTAGCAGTTCTTTATTACAGGTAGTGCCATTTTTCTAATAAGCATTTGGAAATGTGTAGGGGCACATCATAATAATAGGTACAGCTACTACCACTCAGTGTTCAGGGGCCAAGGATGCCAAGTGTCCTACCAGATAAAGGACATAACTGTCCTGCCCAAAATACCAATAGTACTCCTTTTTAGAAATACTGGGTTAAAGTATAACTGAAATTAATTAAAATCACACAAACAACCTAGAAAATGTAACATAAATAGCTAAGAACTTTATGGAAGAGAAAGAAGGCATGAGAAGAAGTTAAAGAAGGTATGTAAAGAGAAGTAAGTATACCTAGGAACCCTAGAAGTGGGAAGGCTCCCTCAGGTCTAGAAAAAAAGAGGCATGACGGAATGAATACAAGTTCTTCCACCTCCACTGACTCCTGGAACAGAACTACAACTTCTTTATCTAATGGACCACTGTTCTGGTTTCCTGACTCTGCTTTCTGGATTATTCCTCTGAAAGAGGCCTAATGGTAAGATTTTAGGACCTTTTCTGCCTTCCATAAAGTTTCCTCATGGGTATGCTAATGCCTAATGCCTTAAATCCATCCACAGGATACAAAGCTTTGGATTTTGCCATTAGAGAAAATAAAAGTAGCAATAGTGGCCGCTTGTGAATTAATTTTAGTCAAGGTAACTATCCAATCAGTAAGAAAAATGACAGATATATCAGGATCCTCTCCCTATATAACAGGGAAAAGTAAAAGGCGGCCAGTGAACATCTTTGGAGAAAAAGGTCCCGAGAAAGGATGATGTGACCTTAAATGCAATTTCCAACTTTTCTCTAGGGACTGTCCATCTTTAGCTGAGCAGAGACATTTAACTTGTGCAGGAAGGCCATTTGTCACGTGTAAATAAAAATGAAGGCTTTGATTAATTATGAAACATTTAAAACACTCAAGTCTACTCCCAGAAGGTATGCTAATAATCAATGTGCAGCTTCTAAGCCTGAATCCAATCACCCATAATCACCACAACCATCACAGATTAATGATGGGATTTCAGTGGTCCCCCACCCACCCAAGGTCTACATGAAGTTTTGAGCAGACTCCACACTTATTTTTAAATAATATTAGATATAACTGCGAGGGAATTTAATCAGTATTAAATAAAATATCTGCAATAAATTCAAAAAAGTTGGCAAAAATATCCAACTTTTTTTAATTTTTATTTTTTTTAAATTTATCTTTATTGTTGAAAAGTATTACAGATGTCCCCCATTTTCCTCCCCTGATCCCCCCTCCACCTGGCATCTAATATTTTTAAAGCTCATCAACTCTAAAGTAAACAGTATGGACCATGGTACTCACATGCTGGTTCTGTATTAAAGCATCAAGATTGGGCTCACATGGAATGCTGAAAACCACACGAATCCTACCTTCTGTAATCACATCCCCTGAATCCTGAACCTTGGAGGAAAAAAAATCACAGTATGTTTTAGTTTCTTTCACTACATTTTATTTACTTTTTTCCTACTTATTTGAACAGTGTTTATTATTTCTGAAATAGGGTGACAGCGGAAATTCTCCTGGAATTTGTAAGTGAATGTGATTATATTGCAAATCAGAGTCACTGTTTTGACTTGCTTCAACAGCTGGTTTAACCACTCTTTTGATTTTTTTAAATTAACTTTTAATTTGCAAATAGTTTCATACTACCAAGAAATTGCAAAACTAAAGACAGGTCACAGAACACTTGAAAAACATTTACCCTGACCACCCTACTGCTAATATTTTACTCCATTTGTTTTAACATTTGTGCTCTGTATGTGTATTTAAATATACATAATTATCTTCTGAACTTTTTGAGGGTACATTACATATATCATGTTCCTTACTCTTAAGTATTTCAGTGTCTGTTCTCTAAGGATATTTTATTATACAGTCGCAGTACAGGTAAGTGTAAAATTTACATTGATAAAAAACTTTTATCTAAACTACAGTCCATATCCCTATTTTGTCAGTTGACCTAAAAATGTCCTGTGTAGAAAACTCTTCTCTCCCTCCACTACAGGATCCAGGCTATGATCAGATACTGCATTTAGTTGTCATATCTATTTAGCTTCCTTTAATCTAGAATATATATCCAGACCTTTTCTTTGACTTTCATAACATTGACATTTTGAAGAATACAGTTCATTCCTCCCTCTCCACCCTGCCCTAAAAAAAAAAAAAAAAGCTTACTCATTTTGGACTTAACCGATGCTTCCTTTAGGTTAAGGTTATATATATTCTGAGCCAGAATAGTGTATGCTTCTTAGAACACCACATCTGGAGGTACATGATGTTCATCTGTCTCTCATAATAGTATTAACCCTGTTCATACCATCAAGATGTTGCTCAACTTCTTCACTCTACAATCAGTTAATTGTTGCCCTTGAAACTAATAAACAGTTTGTAAAAAAACACTTTCAAGACCAGGAAAATATCCTGCTTCTGATCAAAATTCCCCCTAGACTTAGTTTCCAATGATGATTGTTGCCTAAATCAATCTTCATCCTAATGGTAGTAAAATGATGGTTTCTACTTCCAGCCCTCTCCCCACATTAGCCCTCGACATAATACTCTAAGCAAGAGCCCTGCCCTTCACTATCTACTTATTACCACTATGAAATCCTAAACTATTTCCTTCGCAATCAATGGTTTATAATTCATTACTGAATTTCTCTGTGATGCTCCAGCTGTCCCAGGTTGGACCCGTAGGAGCCTCTCCGACCTGTTCCTGTGATTATGGGATGCTCTCCATCATTCTTTCGAGCCCCTCCTTACTTTCTGATATGACAAGAGGTACCACGATCATCTTCTACCCACCCTGCCACAGCCCTGCAATCGGCCATTTCTCTGAGAAGCCCTGTTCTTTTTAGTGGGATATGGTATCGGAGGTCAGGTGTGGGCACATGTGTTCACTGCTACCAGAGTGTCTTTGCTTCTTACCCTTTTGCACAGAGTTAGCAAATGTGTATGTTCAGGCAGGTATGCATATCTGCATGTACCTTTTTCCATGTGAGAGCTGGACCTCCCCAAAACACCAACACATGCACAAATTCATCAACCCAATAATACATCTAAAATAACTATAGAGCCCAGCCGGGCGTGGCTCAGCGGCTGAGCGTCGACCTAGGATCCAGGCGATCGGGGTTCGATTCCCGGTCAGGGCACATGCCCGGGTTGCGGGCTAGGCAGCTGATCAATGACTCTCTCATCATTGATGTTTCTATCTCTCTCTCTCTCCCTCTCCTTTCCTCATTCTGAAATCAATAAAGATATATTTTTTTTAAAATAAAAAATAAAATAAAGTAACTAGAGAATTGATTCCTATGTACCACCACAGTGCACTACGAAAGAGAGCAGGATTTAAATTCTTTTTTCTCCCCACTTCCTAACCCCAACCTGCTCAAGACTAAAGATATATAGCCATATACTACATTCATTAGTTAGATAAATGAATTCTTTCTTATTTTTCCCCCTTCAGTATTACCTACTATTTTACACTTAAATAAAGAGAAGGTAAAGAATTGTATTAATTTCAAACCAGAAGAAATTCAATTAGTAACAGTAACAGGAACTAACTTCTCCAGTACAGCCATAATAGGGGGTTCCAAGCATAAAGACCATACTTCTAGGAGGAAACAAGTCATCCAATGTTTTGATATTGGAGAAACGGGAATCAAAAGCTCGGATGTCCTATATAGAATGAAATATAAAAGTAAATGATCACAGTCAAAACTTCTACAGATTGTACATCAAGTTTTTTCCTACAGGACTATGGCTACATTATTTATAAATGTTAAATATAAAGACGGTCTACATAACAGTACTAGTAGCTAAAATTTATTGACTGCTTATATGTCAGATACTCTTCCAGGCACTTCACACATTTATTAGTTCATTTAATCCTTAAGAAAACCCTCTGTGGCAGAGACCATTATTAGCCCCAATTTACATATGAGGAAACTAAGGCACAGAAAGGGGATGAATCTTGCCCAAGGTTGTATAGCTAAGAAGTCAACTTAGGTGTCTGGGTTCTTAATCACTACACTATACTATTACACATGCTTTAAAATATTTTGTCCCCATACCATATCTAAGATTACAAACACAACAATGGCCTTTTGCCTTTACTAATTTATTTAAGGCAAACATTTTTTGAGAATAAAAATCTAAAAATGCAAGGGTGTAAGTTAATGCTGGGATTTTTTCTTTACAGATTAAGTTAAAAAATAAATTAGCCTGGCTCTAGTGGCTCAGTTGGTTGAGCATTGTCCTGTGCACTGAAAGGTTGCCGGTTCGATTCCCAGTTTGATCCCCAGTCAGGGAGTGGACAGAAGGCAATGGATGGGTGTTTCTTTCTCACGTTGATGTTTCTTTCTCTCCCCACCCCCCCCCTTCCTCCCTCTAAGCATGATCTTGGGTGAGGATTGAAAATAAAAAAATTAAAAGGACACGTTCCTAACCAGAGTGTCTGCATAGGTAACCCTTCTTTTAAAAGAGACAATACTTGACAAATTATATTAAATAGTAGCCTCCATTACACATTGCTACATTACTCTCCTGCTTAGATATCAATGTTAATATTTTATATAGTCTTTTCTTTATACAGTGTCAACAGTGCCCACTAAGATAGAATTGATACCTGAAAGAGAACTTACCTTGACAATAGTTTGATAAACAAAAGGAAGAACTTGTTTTGACCACTGTTTCTCTAGACGAACTTCACCATTTTGATTTATTTGATATTTTCGACCTGTGAGTAACTGAGCATATACAACTGCAGGTGTTTCATTTATTATTATTCCTTTTCTTCTCAGGTAGCTAAAGAAAGAATAAAAGAGAAATAGAGATGTGTATGTGTATACATAATCTACAATGATGATCACCACCCAAACCACCATTTCAGATGCAAATGCTTAAATAAATTTTAAACATGCTAGTTCTCAGTACCTAATTTAAGAATTTTACATTTGTTTTTTTACTCTGTGGATGCCTCTCACAATATCTGTGAAATTAAATGAGAAGTCACAGAGCTACAAGAAACTCCTGTGTTTCTTACCCCAAGGAAGGCTATAACATAAAAAGTGAAAACAAGAGTTAGAAAAGATGTGGAGAAACTGGAACACTTATATATTGCTGGTGGGAATGTAAAATGGTGCAGTCACTGTGTATAACAGTTTGGCAGTTCCTCAAAAGGTTAAGCATAGAATTGCCATATAGTCCAGCAATTCCACTTCTAGGTATCTACTCAAAGAATTAGAAACACACTTAAATATTTATAGATAAATGTTCATAGTGGCACTACTCACAATAGCAAAAAAGTAGAAACAACCCAAATGTCCACCAACAGATAAATGGATAAACAATAGGTGGTATCCATACAATGGAATATTCAGCCATACAAAGAACTGATCCACACACTATGTGTATGAACTTCAAAAAAATGCTAAGTGAAATAAGCTGACACTAAAGGTCACATATCGTGTGACTCCATTTATATGAAACATCCAGAACAGGTGAATGGAGACAGAGAAAAAGGCCAGCTGGGCCTTCAGTGGGCCTTTCCAATCTAAAGCAGGAGCCAGCAACTACAGCCTTATGGCAAACTCAGACTGCCTCCTGTTACTGTAAATAAAATTTCACTGGAACACAGTCACTCGCTTACTTACTGTATATGGCTGCTTTTATGTTACAATAGCAGTTGTGCAGTTGTGACAAACACCGTAAGGTCTACAAAGCCTTAAATATTTACTATCAGGCCTTTTATAGTAAAATTTTGCTGACCCGATCTAAAGATAGAATTCTTCAGTTAAGGGATATTTTCTTATCTCTTTTCCATTTTTTCTTTCTAAAACTTCCATCAGATAGATATTAGAAATTCTGACTATACTCTTCATCTCATGGTGCTTTGTACTATGTGCTGACGGAATCCCTCAGCCTGATCTTTTAGCCTACTGATTCAATGTTTAGTATGCCCATATTACTCTTCAGACTATCTACTGAGCTCATTATAGCAATCATAATTTTAATATTTATATGTGTGTTTATATATAAATATGTATTATATATACTATATAGAGTTATATGTAGTATATGTTAAATAACATTATTATATATTATCTGTTTTTCATAGCAGCTTATACTTAAATGGTTTTGTTCTTGATGGTAGGGTTGGTCTGAAATAAGCCATGTCATCTTAGCCAGAAACAGACATTTTCCAACAGATTTTTGAAAGGTAGCATTCTGGTATTCTTTTCTAAAAATTCAAAGGGATTTTTTCTACCACTTTCACTCGAAAGTCATTAGGTAAGAAATCTTTTTTTTAATCTTCACCCAAGGGTATTTTTTCCATTGCTTTTCAAAGAGAGTGGACGGGAGAGAAACAGCAATGTGAGAGAGACACGTTGATTGGTGGCCTCCTGCACGAGCCCCGACAGGGGTCAGGGATGGAGCCTACAACTGAGGTATGTGCCCTTGGCCAGAATCGAACCCGGGTTTAGTCTGTGGGCCGACACTCACCACTGAGCCAAACCGGCCAGGGCTAGGTGAGTAATCTTGATATCAATAGCTGGCGAGGACATTACAAGAAAGGGAAATTACAGGTCAATCTCTTTCATGAAAGTAAATTCGAAAATTCTAAACAAAATTTAACAAATTAAATCCAATTATATACGAAAAGGATAATGGGATTTATTCCAGGAATTCAGGGGTAGATTAATATTTGAAATTCAAGCAGTGTAATTCCCTAGATTAACAGAAAAAGGAAGTCATGATTATTTTCATAGATGCAGGAAAATTTTGATAAAATCAGCACCAATTAGTGATTAAAAACACTTAACCAACTAGAAATGGAAAGAAATTTCCTTAATCTGATAAAGAATACTGAAAAATAAAAACCTCTACAGCAATCATCATGTTTAATGAATCATTTAAGGGTTTTTCCTGCAATTGAGAATGACACCATAGATAAATAAGAAAAAGTACAAATAAGAAAAACGTAAACAGTTTACAACAGAAAAAAGGGCAGAACAATTGAACAGGCTTTTCAGAAAAGAGCATATTCAAAAGGACAACATAAAAGGATGTTCAATGTCATTAGTCAGGAAAGAAACAATTTAAAGCAAAATGAGATACCACTACGTCAGAATGGCTACCGGGGAAGAGACAATAGTAATAAGTATTTATGATGGTAGAGAGAAACAGAAATTCTTATAAACTGCTGTTAGAATGTGAATTGATATAACTGCAAATTCTTTTGGTGGTATCTAGTAAAGCTGACCTTACGCAGACCGTATGAAGCAGTCATTCCACCCGCAGACATGCAACCTAATAGAAATGCACACCTGCGCACCCATCAAAAGCCCCAAATGAGAAACTACTTAACTGTCCATCCACAATACAGTGGATGAATACATTGTGCTGTCTTCAAACAATGTAATGCTATCATTAGCGAAAATGAACAAACTATAACTATATGTACCAATACAAAGGAATATCAGAACCACAGTACCGAGCAAAAGTAGTCAGGTTTAAAAAGAGTACATTCTGTATGAATCAGTCATATAACATTCAAAAATAGGAAAACCTAATCTCTGGGGTTATAAATCAAAATAGTTATCACTGGGGAGAGAAGTGGATGGCTGAAAGGCTTTGGTATAAGAGCTTTGGCTTTGTGGGACTAAGGCAATTTTTCTTTGATTCTGTTTCTTGGCTTGTAATCTGGTTATGCAAGAGAACAATTATCAAGTAATACACTTATGATTTGTACATAACTTTTTCTCTGCAGATATACTTCAATAAAAACTGTCTATTAAAGAAAACCCCCAAAATAGTGGTTGGGAGATTGCTTTCTATTTACGTTTGCTTTACTTTTTACTTTTATAGCTTTGGAGTCATTGTTGTAATCTCTTTTCTTTCTGTAGTTTAAAAATTTCTGGCATTTACTTAGTAGCCTATGAGAAATGGCTTATTTTTTTACATGGGGTGTAGAATCTAACCTATAACTATTAAATCAATTGATTATATTGCTTAGATTTTGTATCTGCATACTTGTTTTTGATTACCAAACCTGTCAGAAACAGAAAGGTCTGTCTCACAAAAGTATGGTGTTCCTTAACTTGCTTCAGATTTTCCTGCAGATTGTAAGATACCATTGATTGTAAGATACATCATTAATTTATATCCCACTAAGCAAGAAAGAGTCCACCAATTAAACTATAGCACTGGAAAACACATTTTAAGTTCAAAGATGGTAAAAAGTGAAAATATACACTTCAGAATCACCAAATAAATGAGGTCAACTATGTTATTCAGTGCATCAAATTTTATGTTGTTCTATCTACATTGCAAAATAAATTTTCTGTATTTACCATCCTCCTTCTATTTAGTCTTTTAGCCTTCAATTCAATTTTGTCTGATTTTTAATATTACAACCCCTGCTTTCTTTCTACCTGCATTTCCCAAGTATATTTAATAATGTGTTCTTTCAGGAGACTGAGCAGAAACAAATGTATTTTTTAATGGTTGGAATATAAATATAAAACTGTACTTTCTGAAAACTGTAGATGGTGAGGGATTACTATACTTTAGACCTTACTAATTTTGGATAGATCATACATGTAAACATAAGAGTAGTTTATTGTTAGAGATTTGGATGTAATTCTGGATTGTTAGGAGAACACCAACACCATCTCCTAGTCCTGACACTGGGAAGTGGTGGTACCTTCAATTAAGAAGGTGGATATTGAGAATAATGGAGTGAAAAGGTTTCGGAGTTAAAGAAGAACAGAAGACTGGGAGAAGGAAGCAAGGAAATACTTTATGGAATCTTACGGAGAACATGATGATTCACTTAGAGGACAATATGGAGGAGAGTGCTTAACCCTGTACTTAAACAAGAAGAGATAGGCCGATATATAAAACAGGGTTATCAAAAGATTGGTGATAAACACTGAAGCTATGAAAGAATTTTCAAGTACTAGTTCTCATTTTAGATATGAGAAAGTTACAAGATAGTCTGTTTTTATAGTTTAGAAATTTGGGGAAGTATGAAATGTTTTTAAAAATTCACAGGTAACCATTAATAGAAATATAATGTAAGATTTCTAACTCACAAATTACTGGCAAGAAAAAAATCAAATGAAAGAATATAGTATGGTGTTCCTTAACTTGCTGATCAAGATGGCAGAGTAGGGAAATGGTGTACTTGCCTGCTACCACGACCACATCAAAACAGCAACTAAACTATAGACCACCATCAGTGAGAACTGCCTGATAATCTGGTTGAGCAGAAGTCATATAACTAAGGATCTACAGAAGAAGCCACATCAAGACTGGTAGGAAGGGCAGAGGTAAGGAACAGGTTGGTCCCACACCCACATGTGGTGGTTAAAAACTGGGAGGGATATCTGGGCTGTTTAGGTCCCTCCTGAATTGCAAGGGGTCCCAGACCAGAGTCCCAGTGCCAGGAAAAGGAGTTCCCATAACTTCTGGCTGTGAGAACTAGAGGGGATTGTGGGTAAATGAATGGGAAGGTTGCTGGAGCCCCAGGCATTCCTCTTATAGGGCCCACACATGGACTTACTCGCACTCACTTGCTCTGACCTCCAGCACTGGGGCAGCTGTGCTTCCATATGGGGAGGAAGTGAATTGTCGGGCTTCACAGTGGGGGCTGTAGGGATGGAGGGACAGCTTTCTCCCAGACAGATGTGCTGTCAGAGGCCATTGTTCCTTTGGTAAGCCCGCCCCTGGAGTGCAGGGGGGCTCCATATCTGAATCTCCATCAATCTGGAGTAACGTTATCAATCTGGGTAACGTTTGCCCTGCCCTGGTGATTCCCTGAGACCCACCGCACGCAACTTGCAGGCTCACCATGTTCTTTTTTCTTTTTCAGTTTCAGTTGACATACACTGTTTTTTCAGTTTCAGGTGTACAACATAGTGTTTAGACATTTATATAACTTACAAAGTGATCATCCTGATAAGTCCAGTACCTACCTGACACCATCCATAGTCATTACAATATTACTGACTATATTCTCTATGCTCTACTTTACATCTCCGTGCCTGTTCTGTAACTACCAGCTTGTACTAATTAATCCTGTCACCTTTTTCACTCATACCCCCAGCACCCCTCTCATCTGGCTACGATCAAAATGTTCTCTGTATCTGTAAGTTTGTTTCTGCTTGTTCGTTCATTTTGTTTTTTAGATTCCACAAATGAAATCACATGGTACTTGTCTTTCTCTGTCTGGCTTATTTCACTCAGCACAATACCCTAGGTCCATCCATGTTGGTGCAGATGGCAAGGTTTCATTCTTCTTAATAGCTGAGTCATAGTCCACTGTGTATATGCACCACTTCTTCTTTATCCATTCGTCTGTCAATAGACACTTAGGTTGCTTCCACATTTGGTTACTGTAAATAATGTTGCGATAAACATATGGGTGCATATGTCTTTTCAATTTAGTGTTTTGGGTTTCTTCAAACACCCAGAAGTGGAACTGCTGGGTCCTTCTCCATCTAACTTGCTTCTTCAACCTCTTTGTTTATTTCTCATATTCAATTAATTTGGGATCTCCAGTCCACCTATTCTACTTTCTCCCAAACTAAGAGCCCTCTACTTTCTTCACTTCTCTTCTACCCCATTTAGATACCATGCCCACCACTTCAGTAACATTCCCACCAGTATCCTAAACTTCCTTGCCTCTTTCTTTTTTTGTTATACCCATCTGGTAAAATCCAGTGCTGGTTAAATCTAACTATCTTTTTCTAGACCTGTAACTGATGAGCCCAGCTCTACTATCAAAAGACAGAACAATCATTACATTATAGATTCATGACCTTCAACTTCAAAAAGGGCTCTCAATACTGCCTATAAATTTATGTTTTTCTGAACAACTGAAACTCTTCCATTTTCCCCAAGGACTATTTGAAACCTCCTCCACTCTACTCAAACCTGAGGCCAACCTCCCTTACCCCACAATCCTCAACAGCGAACCTCAACATCTCCTCATTTTCCCCATGCCAAAAACACAAGCCAACCAAGAGTTTAATCCCATTTACTTGAAGAATACATCTTGTTTCATCTTCAAATGTATTATTTTCTCTCTTTTGAATATTGTACCTCTCTTGTCATTTGTTTTTACACATGATCAAATCTCCCTGAATAAACCAAAACCAACTCCACTCAATTCTATAACCTTCTTCAGCTATCTCTTACTGGTAGTTTCTATCAGAAAGGAACAAGAGTACAGAAATTTATCAGGCACAGCATATGTGCACAGTTAGGTTTCTAAAAACAAAATAACATAATTTGGTACTCGTGGAAATATTTCATGTCTTATGTTCACAGAAAAAGGATGTGCAGAATTTAGGAGAACATGTTTTGGTTTATAAGATTCATGGAGATATAACTGAGATAACAGATTCTACATTCTTGCTGTAGAAGTCTTAGAGCTAAGAATGGTCTGCACACGCATTACTCCTTGTTAGAGCCTTGGGATCATCACCTCATTCTACTGACATAATTTTTAAAATCATAAATAAGTCAAGTAAACTCTCAGGGGCACAGCAACAGTGGTCCTGTAAATTTCACATTGGAAGACAGATTATACAAAGAGCTTGGGAAGTGTGGGAATAGGGAACAAAATGTGGGATGATATGAGGGAGGAATGTGGCAAAGTAAAGCAACTTAAAAGAATGGTGACCAGAATAAATAAACCTGAATGCTTATGAATCATGTAGTCTTGTCTACCCTTCTTGGCTGACAAGAGATCCTCCACCGGCAGGTACTTGAATTCATTCTCTTGTGTGAACAAGAACAAGACCCACTGCTCAGCCAAAATGGCTCTTGTGTAATCTCTTCATAACATTTTATATGGCTCATTCCCTTATTCTTGAAATACTCTTTTTCTCTGGTTTCCAAATATAACATGTAGCCCGGCCGGGTGTGGCTCAGCAGTTCAGTGTCAACCTAGGATCCAGGCGATCAGGGTTCGATTCCTGGTCAGGGCACATGCCCGGGTTGCGGGCTGCAGCCAATCAATGACTCTGTCATCATTGATGTTTCTAGCTCTCTCTCTCCCTCTCCTTTCCTCTCTCTGAAATCAATAAAGATATATTTTAAAAACAAACAAACAAAAACAAAAACAAATATAACATGTAAATCTCCTGGCTTTTCTTTTACCTCTCTCAGCTTGCTTCTTTTGTTTTCCCTGCCTCATCTTCTTCAACAGGGTTCCTTCTTGATCCCAACACTCTAGCCACATAAGCCATGACACATACTGCTTTCCTCGTGACACAGGGACTCTGTATGTGACTTCACTCACCTGAAATATATTTCTTTTTCACTCTTTGAGTAACTCATACTCCACATTCAAGTACCAGTTTAATCAACACTTCCTCATTAAAGTGTTGTCTGGCTAGAGCAAATTCTACCCTAGCTAGGTCAAACCTTTGTATTATACGGTCTCAGAGTAATATGCCTTCAGAACAATTATCAGTCACAGTTTAATTTAAAAAAATCACACAAGACATTAACATCATCTCCCATCTACTAGCCATAAGTTTCATGAATGTAGGGACTGTGGGATTTTATTCACTATGGTATACTGCCAATTACTGTACTCAGCAGGTATCAATAAAAAATTGTTGAACCGTAATATAAACAAATGACTAAACTCATAGTATTTTGAATAAGTTTTTTTTCTCTTAAGAGTCTTAACTAAAACAATCTCTATTTCATTCAAACAAATATTTACTGAATGTTTAGACACAAGCCAAGGAATGAGAGCAGAGTGGTGACAAAAACAGATGTGTTCCCTACCCTATGAGAGCACACTTAAAAAAAAGTTAAGGTAGTCAATCAAATAAATTTATTTTTATGACTTTGTTTATGTACTATAAAAAATTCAGAAAGATATGAACTATAACAGGGATATATGACTTATACTGTTGGGAGGTAAAAATATGCTCTACCTGAGAGTTGTATTTACCACCTTCCTTTATGAAAGATGGTTTTTTTAGATTTTCCCTGTCTACTCATCTTTGAATACGGATATTATAGCCTGGTAATACCTCCAACATTGTAGAAGAGGTGTCTCCTACAATGGATGCTATTACAGTATAAACAGGAGGGCTGACAAATATACATTTGTAACGCCATTTCATGTGCCACTGCCAGACTCTACTATTCTGTTTTGGTTGAGGAAATTCTAGTGTTTGAATGAAGAAAGAGAGGTATTATTAGGGTGGGATCATGGGACAAAGAGCACTCTGGTGACCCTGAAAATTAGCATTTTGAGGAGGGTTAGCTTCTTATTGTTATTTGGTTGGACAAAACTTACATTTCTGAATTCAGGGGCATTTGGGGCTTGGGTGAAGAAGAGGGGGTAAGAGAGAGGGTGAGAATCAAAGGATAGTCTTCCTTCCTAGTTTTATTACTGACATGTGGCCCAGAAATCCAATGGCTTTATGGTTACTAAAAATAACTCAAATTCAGGTAACAACCAATTAACTGTTATTCCCAGTATTAACAGTCCTTTTTCCTTTCCTTTCCTTTTTCCTTTCCTTTCCCCCTTCCCCCTCCCCTCCCCTCCCCTCCCCTCCCCTCTCCTTTCCTTTCCTTTTTTTCCCTGTATATAATGAAGTATTTCAGTGATGAACTGGGCAAGGCTATAACTGCTGCTAGCCAGATATTATTTTAAACTAGATCTCATTACTTTCTTTAGAACATAAAATGAAGATGTAGTCAGTATTCAGAGTGATTACTATGTTAAGTGGAAAACAAGTTAGAGAGTAAGTACATTAGATCCCATTCTAGTTCTACGATACTAAATACTTTTTATGATACTCACTATTCTGAAATTCCTTGTACTTCTTTCGTCCAGTTAGATTGTTCCTTGTCTCCAAGATGAACCACTTTAGATGGTGGAGCAGTTCTTCCCAGATAAAGCTTCTGTATGCCTGGAGGTTCTTCCAAGTAAAACCTTAAAAATTAATATAAAAATTATATTACCCCAAATTTGTGGTTTAATATAGAGTTTAGCGGTGTAAGTCTTCAAAGTAAAAAGGTTTCTACATGGTATAATAGCAAAGAAAAAAAGTCATCTTTTAAAAACTAATATAAATTCCCGAACAAGATCTTGTAAAATATTTCAATCCAAATTTAAAAACAAATTCTTCTTTCTCTCTTAAGAAACTAAATACACAACAAAAATATAAAGATTAAAAAGTACGCTCAAATTCGATAAAGTATTTTGCTACAAAAGTTTACAAGCCACTATACCTAGCTTGTATAGAGGAAATATGTGGGACGGAGGATCTACCTAAATGACACTAAGAGAAAATGACCAAGTAAATCCAGAATTCTACAAAATAATTGGCTTGCGTTCTTCAAAAAAAAAAAAAAAAAGGCAGGGAGGTAAGTTCAGCAGGTCCTAGGATATAAAATTAACATACAGAAATCAACCATATTTCTATATACTAGTTGGGAAAATTGAAATTTACACTACACTACACTATTACACTATTTATAGTTGCTCCCAAGTAATTTAAATACTGAGGTATAAATCTAACAGAAAGTGTACAGGATCTGTATGCTGAAAAACAAAACACTGATGAATGGATTCACTGGGTCAGAAGACTTAACACAGTAAAGATGTCATATCTCCCCAAATTAGTTTATAGGTTTAATACAATTCCTATCAAAATCTCTCCATGATTTTTTATAGATACAGAACAACTTATTCTAAAATTTATATGGAAAGGCAAAAGACCAAAAAGCTAAAACAATTGTGAAAAATAAAAGTAAGGTGGAAGGAATAACCCTACCTGAGTTTAAGACTTATGACATCCTACAGTAACAAGACAGTGTGGTGCTGGCATAAAAACAGACAAACAGATCAATGGAACAGAATGAAGAACTCAGAAGTAGTAGACCCACACAAACATGACCAACTCAACTAACCTTTTTTCTTTCAATTACAGTTGACATTCAAGATTATTTTATATTAGTTTCAGGGGAATAGAACAGCTTAGTGATTAGACATTTTGTATAACTTACAAAGTGATCCCCCTGACAAGTCTAGTACCCACCTGGCACCATACATAGTTCTTACAATATAACTGACTATATTCCCTGTGCTGTACTTTCATCCCTGTGACTCTTCCATAACTATCAATTTGTACTTCTAAATCCCTTCACTCTTTTCACCCAGCGTCCCAACCTCCCCCTCATATGGACACCATCAGTTTGTTCTCTGAATCTATGAGTCTGTTTCTGTTTTGTTTGTTTGTTTATTCTGTTCTTAAGATTCTATATATTAGTGAAATCATATTGTGCTCAACTGTTTTTGACAAGGACGTAAAAGCAATCTTATGAAGAAAATAGCCTTTTCAACAAATGGTGCTGAAGCAATTGAATATTCACAGGCAAATGTATGAACCTTGATCTAAAACTCATATTTATACAAAAATTAATTCACAATAGATTATGGATTTAATTGTGAAAGGAGTAAAACTATAAAACTTTTTGAAATATAGGAGAAAACCTCAGGGACGTAGGGTTATGTGAAGAGTTCTTAGACCAAATGCATGATCTATAAAACAAAAAACTGATAAAATGTACTTCATCAAGAAGGCAGGGAGACTGAATTCTGATGATTAAAAAAGAATCCTCACAATTTCATACAAAAAAGCAGATACCCACAAAGGAAAAATTCATACTGGCATTGAATTCTCATCAAGAAAATTACATGACAGAACATAATTAAGATATGTTTGCACAGATCTGAGGAAAAATAACTGGGATTCTATAATTCTAAATCTATGTGGGAGGAAAACAAAAAAGATCATTTGATCATGTAATAACTCAGAAAACATAACATTCCCTCATTTTCTCGGGAAAAAAAAAATTACTTTAGAAAATTCTAGACATGTGAAAATAACAAAGGAACAAGAAATCAGACCAAGTTTACACGAAATAAAGATGACAAAGAATAACTTGTCTAAATAATCACTAATAAAATGATTGTGAACTTGAATAAAATTTTAAAAATTGTTTTTAAAATAGAAAATAGTGTTTTAAAAAATTATTTAAAAGAAATCTTGGAGGGGCATGGTAAAGGTAAAGTTACACACAGGGTATCCCAAAACATGTATACACAATTTAACAGCTGAGAGCTCAATTGATGTTTCTTTCTTTTCAGCCACATTAAGCTTTGAACAAAAGACATTCATCCTAAAATGCTACTGGAAGTTTGAAAATGCAGTTGAAGTAAAAACACTGACTTTGTAATTATTCAAAGAGTGTATACAATTTTGGGGGACACTTTAACACTTTAAAGTGTATATACACTTTAACAGCTGATAATTCATTTAATTTTCACTCCTTTTCAGGTTTAATTGATTTGAAATAATGGGTGAGCCAGAAACTAAGTTTTATGGGGATACATAAACAATAAAGTTTACGGTACAAAACCAGCAACAGTTAACGCACTGAAGGCACACAAATGGCAAACGACATGATTCTTGAATTTTGCGATTCCACTGCTTCGCATTATCAGCAGTGGATGCACCAGAACAGTCATCAGTGTGAAAACAGGCATTGACAAAAAAAATTTTCATTTCTGTGGATTCTTTTAAGTCTTAAAAATGAACTCTATGTTAATAAACACTGAATTATAGTCATTCAAAGTATGTGCACATTTTTTGGGACACCCTATTCATTCTTGTCATCCAGAGAAATATATTTGCTAAATAATATAATGATAACTGGTAGAAAAGAATTAGGCTATAGACTTCCAAGCTATTAAAAGGAAAAGAAGGCAAAAGGGAAAAAATAATACATGCACCTAAAATATCTCAAGGGATGTGCAATAAACTGTCAATAGTGGTTGAACTTCAAGTGGTGTGATTAGAGGACTTTCATTTTTACTCTAGCGTATAAATATATCAATAATTATATCAGTTAAAAATATATCAGTAAAAGCATTAAGTAGCAAAGCAAATATAAATTTTAAAAAATTATAAATCAAATCTTACTTGGTTTCTCCATCTGATACACCAACAACTCTAGCTTCTTCAAGATGAGGCCAGTTAACAAAGACAGACTTCCCAAGCACTGATGAAGCTATATTTTCTATACTCTTAAAGTAAAAGCAGAAAAGTTTATTTATATTTCAGGTCCAGGAGAAAATTTTAAAGAGGCAATATTAATTAAAAACTGGCTTGTGTTTATAACTGTGTATTTAAAAATCTATGAATATTCCACATTAATAATTAAAACAGATATACCATTTGCCCACTCAAGCCAATAATTCCCCATAGTTCTTAGTTCTGCTGCTCTTCTCAACTTTACTCCAACTTAATTTTTGCATCCACTGAGGTTCAGTTACTTTTCTCTTCTTTAAGTTGTACCTTAATTGCTAACTACTCTTTTTCTTTCTAGTTCATTCTCCAGAACTTCTGGGACTTTTTAGAGTTTTAATTTTTTTCCCTTCTTTTTTAAAAAAATTATTTTTCGCCCAGCCAGGCATGGCTCAGCGGTTTAGCATCAACCTAGGATCCAGGAGATTGATGTTTGATTCCCAGTCAGGGCACATGCCTGGGTTGCAGGCTCGATCCCCAGTTGGGGGCGTGCAGGAGGCAGCCAGTCAATGACTCTTTCATCACTAATGCTTCTATCATCTATTTATCTATCTATCTATCTATCTATCTATCTATCTATCTATCTATCTATCTATCTATCTATCATCTCCCTCTCCCATCCTCTCTGAAATCAATATTTTAAAAAAATTATTTTTCAACTGTTTTTGCCTACATGAGTTCTGTTCACCGTTTAATTGAATATGAATCTGTAAAAGTTAACCAAATCTACCTTCCTCTCTGCCAACCTCTTCTTACCAGAGAGGCACATTATGACCAAACTTAAGTACTACTCTGTAGTATAAACATCAGGACACTAGGAAGTTTGCCTCCTACTCATTTCCTAAACAGGACTGGCAGTTATTAGTAGAGTAGCCCACTGATTCTAATCCTGAATGAAATTACTGGCTGAGAAAATAAGTTTCAGTAAAATCAAACGGAAGAGTACTGACCCACAATGTATTACTGTCCACAACAACAGTCAACGTTAGCAGAAATAATGTTCAGAAAGAAACTTTTAGTTTTGCTGTTAACTAGCTGAATGAATGTCCCTTTTTCAATTTCCATTTGAGTTTTTTACTTAATGAGTTGAACTAGTTGTTTTACAAAATTCCATCCAGTTGTAAAATTCTATGATTCCATTATTTTCATGAGTATTTTGCTTATTTTTCTTATGGAAAAAGAAAAATACAACAGAAATGTCTAGAAAAGGGCTATTACTATTCATTGTTTCACATCGAATAGTCAGGTAGTATAAAACAGAATCTAAGAAATCTGATTTCTTTTCACTCTGTGGTTGATGTAATGAAATAAGAACACTAGCCTTAAAGCTAGGAAGCACAGGTCCAAATTTGGTATCTACCTGTTTTCAGCTATAGTGACAAATGTTGATGGTGGGAGTATAAAATAATAATAAAAATCTGCATATCCCACTGAGTCTCGGTTTTCTTTTATGAGAAGAAATAATACCCACCTCGCAATGTCTGAGGATAAAATAATATACACAAAAGCTTTTGTACACTATAAAATGCTGTATAGATAGTCTATATGAAATAACATTTAAGCAAAAATTATAGCTTTAAAAAAACATTTGTATTACTATTGGTTAGACAACAACTTCGTAGTAGAAACTGAAGTTTAAGTACAAATTTTCACTCACTTTTTTCCGTTTATTAAGCTTAATCATTATTAGCAAATATTTCAACAATTACAGATGACTTTTTAAACTTTTTGGTCGTAGCTTTTAATTTTATTGATTATATTTAGGTATCATTTAATGTGAACATACAAAAGAATGACTATTCTGATACATAAAACAAGTTTCAACATTAGAACTAGGCTCCGTTAATGATCCTTTCCTCTTCTATCTACACATCTATTTCTAATTTCACTCTCCCAATCTTTCCTTTAGTTTTTGAAGAAAAAGCTGTCCTCCTTTCCCAGGTCAATGCTTCCACGTAAGCCCTAGATAAAACTCCGCATCACCCCCCTAGTCCCTTTACCTCCTGCCTCCTGTCCCCACTAGCCCTGCTTTCTTTTGTGTGATTTTGCTTGATGAGCTGCTTCTTCTCTGCCTATGGTTTTGTTTCCAGCCTTCTTTTAAACGATCAACTTCCTAACCAAGGGCCGAATGCCTGCTGCCTCTACTTTCCATCTACGTGGTGCCAGGCTAATCTTTAGGAACTGGACTGCAGCCTCCACCAGTGTAGGGGCATGGGATTCTCAAAGGCCAACGACGATGCCTGAAAGACGAATTCAGACTTTGTCCTGAACTGTACGCAGCATCTACTCCATAGCTCCTGTGATACTACGTAACCTGGAAATCATTCTCCTACCTCTCTGAACACTGTCCTTTCACTATTCCTTTCCCACTCTTTATAACTGTGGGATGCTGAGACCTTGAATCCTCAGAGTTCTTTTGCTTCAGGGAAATGAGCCCCGAGGCCTCAGCCATCACCTCCCTGCTGATAACTTTATATACCTATCTCCCTCTAAGCTCTAGCTCCACGTATTAAATTGTGTATAAGCAGCCTTTCTCAATGGAGGTTTTTCATCTAAAGTACAGAATATTATAAACAATCTATTTTCTCGATTTTCCCAAGGATGGTACATAAGTAGAACCATTCTAAATGTACAGAAGATACATTAATCCATTATTTGCAAACGGATGACTTAGGGTATTAGGGCTTAAATCTCTGTGGAACCCTTGTTGAGAAAGGCTGGCCAGGCAGCTGTAGTTAAAAGTCCTAGCACCACTTGAAAATTCCATCATTAATCATCATTAGTTCCCTCAAACCAGGGACTCTCCCATTTTAACTTCTTTATTCTGGTAAACAGCAATTATTCTAGTTAATTAGCCTGGATCCTGAGAGTCATATTTAATATTTTCTTCCTCTTTTCAACTCCTACGTTTAAACAACTGATGAAATGTCAATTTTATTTGGTTTTATTCATCTAAGACTGGTGATTTTCAACCGGTGTGCCGTAAGAATTCTTAAAACATGCAGTACTTGACCAACTAGTCAGGGGCGCTGGCCTCTTTTCCTTTCAATTGCCAAATAAGAGAACGACAACAGCCCACACAGCAATAGCCATCTGGTGTGAATGAGTCAAATGGTAACTATTTTTCTTGTCAGGCAGAAAACATTTTTGTGTGCTGCAGAATTTTAGTAGTAAGTTTGTGTGTGCTGTGAGATGCAAAGGTTGAAAACCGCTGCTCAAGACCTACGCCCACCTCCACAATTCACGCCCTCCTCGCCCAATGCTTCCACAGCCGCAAGCTCTGAACTTGCAGGCTCTTCCAATTTCTTCCATTTCTCTTTTGTGCAATTTAGTCTATTATACTGCCATCAAATTAATCTTTAAAAAAACACCAATTCCAAGATAACACTCATTAAAAAAAAAAGTCCAAACTCCTCAGCCCAGCATTCCAGGTCCTCCATAACCTGGCCTCGATCTGTTTTTAAAGCTTATCTTCCCCTACTTCCCAGCCCAAGTCCCCTGCTTCCGTCAGGTTTATCAATTCCTTCTCCTTGAATACATCATGCTTATTCTAGAAAAAGAAAAAGTATTAAGAAAAATTCCAGACACACAAAAAGGTTAAAAAGAATGAGATACTGTATCACACAGGAGCGGGAGGGCAGTTCCCGGGCCTCGCCGCCACTCCCTGCACAAGAATGCCGTCCCTCCTTCCTCCTTGGGGACAGCCTTCCCTCTGCACCCAGCTCCAGCTGCCCTCACCTACAGTGCACTCAGCTCACACAGCTCCTCTCCCTTTCAAAGCTCCCGAAGCACTTTTTTCCTCATTATGTCGCAATTACTTGTGTAAATGTTTCTTTATTTTATCCTTATTGACTGTAAACTCTGGAGAAACTTATTAAACCTCTTTTGTAAACATGAGACAGTTAGGACAGCTTCATGCATAGTAAGCATCGAATAAATACATAATAAAGAAAATACTTACAAGCTCATCGGATTCTGCATTCACTAAGATTTCCAACATCATGTTTTCTCCACGACTGCTCTGCTGGAATACTTGAACCCCGCTTTTCTTCAAAAAAAACTAAAAAATTCAAGGGAATTTAATTTTAATTCTTTTTCCTCAATTACTTAACATTCAATAAAGAAAAAAAATCTGAACTAAATAGCCACTGACTTTGTGTTTGATGTGTTTCAGAGTAGGAAATCCACAGAAATATAAAGCCTTCTGGTCAACCCTGGTTATTTTGTTCTTGCTTATGTCTACATGCCAAGCATCTAATGATATTATTTTATACCTGAAAAATAAATCATGGCATTTAACTTAAAATTAATACATTATAAGCAATCATCACAAATATTTCAGCATTACCATAAATATTTCAGCATTACCATAAATATTTTGCAAGAGCAATCCTTGCTTTTAAACAAGGCAATGACAATTCATTATTACAAACAAAGGAAATAAAAGAGCAGGACAACCCAGATTCTCTGTTATCAGTCCAGACACACCCAGGCCTGTAGATTACTGAATGGAAGTTTTCCCCATTCATTTAAAACAAAACAATGTGAATACATATATATACCATTATATATAAACAAAACTATATATATAATTAATTTAGCATATTATAAATCTCCACATCCTCCGTGTTTCAAAACCCAGAATGGAAAATAAAGATTTTATAACGCCTATTCATCTTTCTCTTTGCTTTAAAAAAAGAAAAAAAGTCTTAACTGAGAGATGTTCACTTATCTGCAACTCAACTACCACCTGGATACATTATTTGCAGGGAAGAAGAGAGAAGAGAAAAAATAAGGAATATTTTAATGAGGAAGATAAAGAAGAAGTGGGTTCGAGGCAAGAAAATAGAAAAGCTCTTTTCTTTCTTTTTTTCTTCTTTCTAGTTGGGTGGCTGGGCAAAAGTTATAGCATGTCCAACAATGCTGGGACCAGACACTGGCAATGGAGATAAAAATTCACACATCCTTTTGAGGAACAACACAGGTATACACTCAGGAGGAAAATACTCCAAAATACAGTCTAACAGAAGATGGAGAGGAAGAGGCAGAATCTGACTAAAGCAGAGAACAATATAAACAATTGAGAGAGATGTTAAGGTCCTTGACAAGTTGGATGTAACTCATTAAAACTGACTATTTTCCAAATAGATATTCAAAAGCTTTTACTTTTGGTACAGGATAGACTCTACAGTTTTTGAAAATTACCAAATAACATTACCTTGCACGACATCGTTCTATGGCAGGGAACTTCTCTGGCCATGGAGAGGGGTAGGTGAACTCTGTGTCTCTATCATACCAGCACATTAAGCACTCACTATGTTGGTTTCTTTTCCTCTCTTCTTTTTTGAGGGAGTGGTTACATGTCTCCATGGCTTCCAACAATCGCTTCTGAATGTAAAGATTGAAGAGAAAGGTTAAAAGGATAAAAATTTTATAATTTCAACATACAAAATAAATCTTTTTACTCAGTATACAGAATTATTTGTGTTCTTGAAAAACAAGAACTTCAACTGAATTCTTTTCCATTTCATTACATGAAAAACTAATGTGCTATTTATTCGTTGTTTCAAAGGATGTGAATATTGCTAGAATATCGCTTGCCTCTGCAAATTCCTCTGAACCTATTACTCAACAGTAGCCACTGAAGTGCAGAAAAGAACAGCAGAGAATCAAATCTTAAATGTGAATTTATAATAATTATTATAATTTATCATAGTTCACACAGCATTAATCTCTTACTTTACAATTCTGCAATGGTACAGAAATGTTTATCTTTCCAAATTATCTTACATTTAACATAATGCCAATCAGAATCGCAATGCTTTAAAATATTTTTAAAGGATAAAATGATGTGAGTGTCCATATGGAAGAATGAATGTGTGAACTGCAAAAGTAACTGGGGATTTGCTTACCATATCCTATAATTTTTAATAAAGCTATTGTAATCAAAACATTTGAGTAATAATACCATAAGAGGACCAAAGACAGAAGAACAAAATAGAGAGTTAAAAAAAATAAAAATCTGTATCAAAAACATAGTATCCAAATACTGAAATAATGGTGTTGTCGTAACTAGAATTCTAGCTGTAAAAATAAAAAAGCACATACATTTCCCAACTACATACCATATACAAAAAGCATCAGAGTAACAAAAAAATCAGAGTAATAAAACAATAAAAGTATTAAAAGAAAATCTAAGAGCATTGATAATTGGGAGTGACAAACTCTTAAGACAGGAAACAACCTTAACAGTTTTAAGGGAAAAGACATTTTTAAGTAAAAAACAAAAACAAAACACATGACAGAAGACAGCATACACAAATCAAGAAACAAATGCCACAGTTGGAAAAGGATATTCCTAATATACGGAAGTTGCTAAAAATAAAAAAAAGAAAATGAAGGAAAAAATATAAACAGAAAATATAGAACATGCAAAGGGCAAACACATAAAAATATACTTGAGCCTGGCTGGCATGGCTCAGCGATTGAGCATCAACCTAGGATTCAGGAGATCGCGGTTTGATTCCAGGTCAGAGCACATGCCCGGGTTTTGGGCTTGATCCCCAGTGGGGGGCATAGAGGAGGGAGCTGATCAATGACTCTCATCATTGATGTTTCTCTTTCTCTCCCTCTCCCTTCCTCTCTCTGAAATCAATAAAGACATATTTAAAATGTGTATGTGTGTGTGTATATACTCGAGATCAAAGATAGCAGCAGATTAGGTGAAAGCTACACTCACCTCCATGCAGTACCAAACTGGACTTACAACTAAAGTATAGAAAAATCATCCTGAATAACCAACTGAAGACAGGCTGAAGAGAAGCCTTATAACCAAGGACTTATAGAGGAGGCCACATCGAGACTAGTAGGAGGTAGGAGGTACAGAGGCACAAGAGGGCTGGCTGGGCTCCCACAGGCAGCAACTGAAGTTCTGGAGGGATATCTCAGCTGCAGGGGGATCCCCTGAGAAGTCTGGGGTCTAAACCCTAAGTCAGGGCCTCCAGCCTGAAGCACCAGAACTGGGAAAGGTGCCCACATAACACCCAGCAGTGAAAAGCAACAGAGTTTCTGTCCACCAAAGAGATGGCTAGAAACGCAGACAACCTCTTAAAGGGTCAATGCACAATTTCATTCACAGCCACTCGCCCTGGGCTCCAACAGAGGAAGGGCAGAGAGAACTGGACCTGCTTGAGGAGAGCCTAAGGCTGGTGCTTCTGTGAGACAGCTGAGGTCAGCTGCCAGGATCCCTGGGCTGAGTCATTCAATAATAATGCACAAGCCATCTTTCTCAGGCAAAGCATGCCCTTCTGCAGCCTCAGCCTGAAAGGAAGCAATAGCTCCATCCATTGGAATCCCTCTCACCCCACCCTATGAAGCTTACTCCCTGCTAAGGACTACAGCCAGAGGCTCTTTAAGAGACTGACAGCCTGCAGGGAGAGGCAGATCTCTGGCTGCTTTGAGACTTTTGCTGACCTGCCCCTGGACCTGGTGCTAGTAAAAGCAGACCTTGGTGCACAGCTTGTGTTTTTTCTATATGCACCCAGGCCCAGCAGAGGGAGCCACAAGCTGTGGATCCCTGATAGCTCCAAACAGGGCCAATCACAGATATCATCTGACATTACCTACAAGGAAGCTCCCATAAGGCTGTCAGCCGATTTCTCAATCAAAACATTTCAGGCGAGAGGAGATTGGCATAATATATTCAAACTGATAAAAAGCAAGGACAACCAAGGCTACTTTACCCAGCAAGGTTTTATTTAAAATTGAAGGAGAAATAAAAAGCTTCCCAGACAAGAAAAAGCTAAAGGAGTTTGTTACCAAGAAGAAGGAGAAAGGAGAAAGAAGAGGAGGAGGAAGAACAAGAAATCAGAGGAACAGAGTTAAAATATAAAATGGCAATAAATAAGTACCTATCAATAATCACTTTAAACGTAAATGGCTTTAATGCTCCAATCAAAGGACATAAAAGAGCTGAGTGAATAAGAAAATAAGACCCATGCATATGTTGTCTTCAAGAGACCTATCTCAGAAGAAAAAAAAATACATGGAGACTAGAAGTAAAGAGATGGAAAAGAGTTCATGCAAATGGAAAGGAAAGAAAAAAAAGTTGGGGTAGCAACACTTATATGTGACAGAACAGACTTTAAAACCAAGGCTACAGAAAGATACAACGAAGGACACTACAAAATGGTTCAAGAAGAGCAATCCGACAAGAGTATATAACCCTTATAAGCATTTATGCACCCAACATAGGAGCAGCTAAATATGGAAAGCAAATCTTGAAGGACATAAAGGAAGAGACTGACAATACCAGAGTTACAGTAAGGGATTTTAACACCCCATGGACATCAATGGATAGATAATCCAGGCAGAAAATCAACAAGGAGACAGCGGCTTTAAATGACAAACTAGATCAGATGGATTTAATTGATATCTTCAGAGCATTCCATACCAAAACAGCAGCTATACATTTTTTTTAAGTGACGGAACGTTTTCTAGGATAGGCCACCTGTTGGACACAAAACAAGTTTCTATAACTTCAAGAAGACTGAAATCATATCAAGCATCTTTTCTGACCATAATGCTATGAAACTTGAAATCAATCTCAAGAAGAAAACTGAAAAACAACAAAAAACCCAAAAATATTGAGGTTAAAAAGCATACTACTAAAGAATGAATGGGTTAATGAAATCAAGGAAGAAATGAAAGATTCCTTGAAACAAATGAAAATGAGAACAAAACAACCCAAAATCTATGGGACACAGGGAAAGGAGTCCTAAGAGGGGAATTCATAGCATTACAGGCCTATCTCAAGAAACATGAAAGCTCTCAAATAAATAATCTAACTTCACTTAAAGGAAGTGGAAAAAGAACAAAAAAGTCAAAAGTGAGAAGAAAGGAAATAATACAAATCAGAGCAGAAATGAACAAAATAGGGTCTAAAACACCAATAAAAAAGATCAATGAAACCAAGAGTTGATTCTTGGAAAAGATAAAGAAGATTGACAAATCTTTAACCAAAGTCATCAAGAAAAAGAGAGAGGACTCAAATAAATAAAATCAGATATGAAACAGGAAAAGTAACAACTGACAACAAAGAAATACAAAGTATTATAGGAAAATATTAAAAACAACTATATGCCAACAAATTGGAAAATGGGGACGAAATGGACCAACTCCTAGAAACATACAATCCTCCAGAATAAACAAGAAAGAATAAGAGAATCTGAATAGAAAGATTAAAGCTAGTGAAACTGAAGCAGTAATTACAAAAATGCCAGCACACATTCCACGATGGGAGCAGACTGAGTGGAAACTACACTGAAATTCTGAGGCCCAAACTGGATTACAAATAAAATACAGAAAAGCAATCCTGAACAATCAACTGCAACTGAAGACTGGCTGGAAAGCACCCTCATAACCAAGAACCTAAAGTGGAGACCACGTAGAGACTGTTGGGAAGTGTGGAGGCATGAGAATGTTGGCCGGGCTCCCACAGGCATCAGCTGAAGGTGTGGAGGGATAGCTCAGCTGTGGGGGGTTCCCACTGAGAACTCTGGGGTCTAAACACCAAGCTGGGCTTTCCAACCCAGAGCACCAGAACTCAGAAAGGTGCCCACATAACATCTGGTTGTGAAAAGAAGCGAGGATTTGTCTGCCAAGGAGAGATGGCTGGAAATGCAGGCATCCTCTTAATGGGACAATGCAGTTTCGTGTGCAGCCACACAAAAAAGAAAAAACAATTAAAAAACAGGAGAACAAAGGGAACTGTGGGACGATATGAAACATAACAATATTCCCATCATAGGAGTACTAGAAGAGGTAGAAAGTAAGCAAGGGTTAGAGAACCTGTTTGAAGAAATAATGAAAGAAAACTTCCCTAACCTGGAGAAGGAAAAAGTCACATAAGTTCAGGAGGCACAGAGAGTGCCAAGCAAGAACCCAAAGAGGCCCATGGCCAGACACATCATAATTAAAATGCCAAAAATTCAAGACAAAGAGAATATTAAAGGCAACAAGAGAAAAGTAATCTGTTACCTACAAAGGAGCTCCCATAAGGCTGTCAGCTGATTTCTCATCAGAAACTCTACAGGCAAGAAGGGAATGGCATGAAGTATTCAAGGTTATGCAAAACAAGGATCTGAAACCAAGACTACTCTATCCAGCAAGACTATCCTTCAAAATAGATGGTGAAATAAAGAGCTTTCCAGACAAAAAAAAAAATAAAGGAGTTTATCACCACCAAACCAGCATTGCAGGAAATGTTAAAAGGACTGCTGTAATAAGAAGTTGAAATAGAGAGAATGAGAAACATAGGCATAAAGAAATAAAATGGCAATAGATAAGTACCTATCAATAATAATACAAATATAAATGGATTAAATGCTCCAATCAAAAGACACAGTGCAGCTGAATGGAAAAGAAAACACGACCCAAATATGTGCTGTCTACCTCAGTATAAAAAATTCACACAGGATGGCGAAAACAAAAAACTTCTGGAGGACTTTAAAGGAGAAATAGACAGCAATACAGTCATAGAAGGGGACTTGAACACCCCACTGACTTTACTGTTTAGATCTTCCAGACAAAAAAATCAACAAGGACAGTGACTTTAAATGACACACTAGATCAGATGGATTTAACTGACATTAACAGAACATTTTACCCCAAAACTGCAGAATATGCATTCTCCGCATGTGCACATGGGACATTCTCAAAGATAGACTACATGTTAGGACACAAAACAAATCTCTACAAGCAAAAGAATCATATCAAGCATCTTCTCGGACACTTACACCATGGAATACTATTTAGCTATAAAAGCGAAGAATCCCTTACCCTTTGAGATAGCATGATGGGACTTGGAGAGTACTACGCTAAGTGAAATAAGCCAGTCAGAGAAAGACAAGTATCACATGATCTCACTCATATATGGAATATAATGAACAAAATAAAGTGACGAACAAAATAGATCCAGAGACATAGAAACAAGGAACAGACTGAGGAATATAAGAGGGAAGGTGGGTGTGGGTGGCGAGAGATTAATTTAAAAAAAAACCGCCAGCAAACAAAAGCTCTGGACAGGATGGCTTTACAGCTGAATTTTACTGAACATTCAAAGAAGAACTAACATCTATCCTTCTCGAACTATTCCAAAAAATTCAAGAGGACGGAAGACTCCCAAGCTCATTTTATGAGGCCAACATTACCATAATTCCAATACCAGATAAAGACACTACTAAGAAAGAAAGTTATAGGCCAATATCCCTGATGAACATAGATGATAAAATCTTCAACAAAGTATTAGAAAACTGAATCCAGAAATACATTAAAAGGATCATACACCATGATCAAGTGGGATTTATTCCAGGGATGCAAGTTTGGTAAAATATCCGCAAATCAATAAACATGATGCATCACATAAACAAACTGAAGGATAAAAACCACATGATCCTATCAATAGATGCAGAAAAAGTTTTTGATAACATACAGCACCCATTTATGAAAAAAGTGTCAGTAAAGTGGGAACACACTTCAATGTAATAAAGGCCACATATGACAAACCCACAGTTTACATCATACTTAATGGGCAAAATCTACAACTGTTCCCCTTAAGATCAAGAACAAGACAGGGGTGTCCACTTTCACTCCTCTTATTCAACATAGTACTGGAAGTCCTAGCCACAGCGATCAGACAAGAAGAAGAAATAAAAGGCATCCAAATTGGAAAGGAGGAAGTAAAACTGCCGTTATTTGAACTCTGTATCTGATAGATTGCTTATCTCCAATTCATTTAGCTCTTTTTCTGGAGACTTCTCTTGCTATTTCATTCGGGGCTTCTTTGTCTCCCTGTTTGGGTTTGTTTCTATGTATTAGACAGACCTGCTAGGACTCTCAAGTCTCTTTGGAGGGTCTCTGGCACAGGCCAATGTCAGACGCAGTTTGTGACTGGCTTTGGGTACCCTGTTTGGAGCTATCAACAACTCTCACCTTGAGGACTCCTATGCTTGGCCTGGATGCGTTTGGACAGGACCAAGATGCACACCAAAGTCTACTTTTCCAAGGCCTAGGTCCAGAAGCAGATCAGGTAAAGACTCAAAGCACTCTGAGCTCTGTCCCTGCCTGCAGGCTGATTAATCTGATTCTCTTAATGAGCCTCAGGCTGTAGAAACTCCACTGGGTAGGGGGGAGAGGTTTTCCATCAGGGTGGGGCAACTGCTTCCCCCACCAGGCAAAAGCAGCAAACTGTCTGCCTGAGAAAGATGTCCTCTGCAGTATGGGGGGATGACTCAGCACAGGAATCCAGACAGATGCCTTCTGATTTCAATCTCCAGATCCCCAAACTCTAGGTTCTCCTCACACAGCTCCAGTCCACTCTGCCCTCCCTCTGCTGGAGCCCAAGGTGAGAGGCTGCACACAAAACTTTGTATGTTGGCTCTTTAAGAGGGGGCCTGCAGTTCCAGAGGCCTCTCCCTGGCAGACAGAAACCCTGCTGCTTTTCACAGCAGGTGTTATGTGGGCACCTTTCTCAGTTCTGGTGCTCTGGGCTGGGGAGCCCAGCCTGCAGTTTAAGCCCCAGAGTCCTCAGTGGGAACCCCCACAGCTGAGACATCCCTCAGGACCTTCAGCTGCTGCCTGTGGGAGCCCGGCCAGCCCTCCCGACTCTGCACTTCCTACCAGTCTCTACGTGGTCTCCACTTTTCCTCCTTGGGTATTAGGGTGCTCTCTAGCTAGTTTTCAGTTGCAGTTGATTACTCAGGATGGTGTTTGTATATTTTAGTTGTAATTCCAGTTTGGTCCCAGGAGAGTGTTGGTGTAGCTTCCCACTCAGTCTGCTGTCATCTTTAATCTCTCATATCCTTAGTTATTAAAGGACATTTGAACTTTTCCCAGTTTGGAATTATTACAAGTAAATTGCTCTGCATACTCATATACAGGTTTTTTTGTGGACATACATTTTCATTTCTCTAGGATAAATTTTTAAAATTACATTCCAGGAGGGTGATTTCTGAGTTGGACAGTATATCTATGTTATAAGAAACTGTTGAACTATATTCCAGTGTGGCCTCCTAGACTTTTAGTCCAATAATTATCTATGCCACTTTCAAAGCATTTATAGAAAAAGTTGTAGAAAGGCAGGAGGCAGCATAATCTAGAAAAGACTGTAGAGGAAAACAGATAACACTGTATATAATTTCCTGATTTTAAGAGACCACTGACATTATAAGGTATACAATAAAGTTAATAACAATCTTTCAGGAAATAAACACTAAATTGAATTTCCTTAATTATTTTTTACTGTATGGGTATTTACTTATATCCTATTTTCTTCTCTAATATCACTTATTTTATTGAGGTATCATTCACATTCAGTGAAATACATGGACTGAATGTTTATAGTTTGATGAATTTTGACAACTGCACACACCCAAGTGAGCCAAGATACAGAACATTTTCGTCACCCATCGTGCCCCTTTCACTTTTAACCCCCCGCCCCACCCCATTCACGATGTAACCATTGTTTTGCTTTCTTTCACCAGATTAGTTTGTATTCTTCTGTGTCTGGCTTCTTTTGCTTACATTGTTTTCGAGCTCTTCCATACTGTTGCATGTATCAGTAGACTATTCTTATTTTATTGGCGAGTGGTATTCTACAGGTTGGATTCTCCACAATTTGTTTGTTGTTCCCAGTTTTTAATTACTATGAATACTGTGTACAAGACTTTTTGTGAATATTCTTTTTTTCATTCTTCCTCTTGGTAAATATGTAAGAATGAAACTGCTGGATTATAGGGTAGCTTTATGCTTAACTTTGTAAGAAACTGCCAGACAGATATGCAAATTATTAGTATTATTTTAAACTCCCACCATCAATGTGTAAGAATTTCAATTCCTCCACATTCTTGCCAATATTTGGTATTGTTTTTCAACATTTTAATTTTTCTCCGTTCTAATGAGTATAGTGCAGTGTTAGCATAACAAGGTCTTACTTTAGAGATCTCTGGAGACTAATGAAGCCAAATACTTTATGTGCTTACCGGCTATTTGTATATCTTGGTTTGTGAAATGGCCCTTCAAATATATCGTCTATTTAAAAAATTGGGTTCTCTGTCTTCTTACTACTGAATTGGAAGAGCTGTTTATATACTCTGGATACCAGTCCTATGCATATATATGTTTTGCAAATATTTTCTCCCAGTGTGTGGCTTACATATTCATTAACAGTATCTTTTAAAAGGCAATTTTTTTTATTTTGATAAAACTATTTTCCCAATTCTGGGTCTTGACTAAGATTTTCTCCTAAGTTTACTTCAATAAATTTTACATTTGTAGTTTTTATATTTAGAACTATGATGTATTTGAATTAAGTTTTCTGTATGGTATGAGCTACGGACCGTGATTAATTTTTTCTACATATACAGACAGGTCTTTCCAGCACCAACTGTTGAAAAGCTTTTTCTTTACCCATTGAATATTTCTGGTGGCTTAACTGAAAAGGAATTAATTAGGAAAGTATAGTTCTACTTTCAGACTTTATTGTGCTGCACTGATCTATTTTGTCTACTGCTATGCAAGTACACACAGCCCTGATTACTACAGCTTCACGGTAAGTCATGAAATCAGATAATCAAAGTCCCAAACATTGTTCTTTCTACAGATTGCTCTGGTTATTCTAGATTTTTGCAATCTCATAAAAATCTTAGAATCAGATTTACTATTTCTGCATAAAAATCTGCTGGAATATTCCTTGGGATTATGTTGAGTCCAAAGATCAATTTTGGAAGAAGTTACATCTTAACAATGTTAAGTCTTTTATTTCTTGAATGTTACATAGCCTATCCCCACCCCACCCCCAGCTAAATTTACTTACTGGTTATAGTATCATTTTTGAAGATTCTGTAGAATTTTCTACATATATGAAAATGCCACATGCAAATAAAGACAATTTTACTTCTTTCTCTCTAATCTGCATGCCTTTAATTCTTTTCCTTGACTTAATACACCGACTTGTAGTACAATATTAGAGAGAAGCATTTAGAATGAACACCTTATTCTATCCTTACTTTACAGAGAAAATGTTCAGTCTTTTACTATTAAATATGCTGTTAGCTGGGTTTTTTAGATGCCCTTTATCTGACTGAGGAAATTTTCTCTTAGTCTAAGTGTGTTGAACATTTCAATTAAAATTGGATATTAAATATCGATAATGTGATAACTGCACTGTAAATCAACCTTGTATTTCTATCCTTCATATATATTACTGAGGCCCATCTGGCTTTATTTCGTTAACAGTTTTGCACCTACTTGTAAGAGAATATTGGTAAGTAATTTTCTTTTCTTGTAATACCTTCCTTGTCTAGTTTAAGTATCTGGATTATGCTGCTCTAGTAAAATATGTTGGGAAGTGATTCTCCCTCTTCTATTTTCTGAAAATTTTTATAAAATTGGTATTATCTCTTCCTTAAATGTTTGCTAGAATTCACAAGCGAAGATATATGAACCTAGAATTTTCTGTTGGATAGTTTTTTAATTATGAATTAAATGTCTTTAAAAGATAAAGAACTATTTAGATTTTTACATATTTTTTGTCAGTTTTCTTAAATCATGTTCATTAAAGATGTATTTATTTCATCTACACTTGAATCTGCTGGCATTAAATTGTTAACAATATTCTGTAATGGTCCTTTGATATCTGTAGAATCTACAGGATGTCTCCCTCTTGAATTCCTAATATTATCGATGTATGTGTTTTCTCTCTCCCTCCCTCCGTCTACCTCCCTGTCCCACCCCCTTGATCTCCATAACTAGGATTTACCAATTTTATTAATCTTTTAAAAGAACCAACTTTTGGTCTCATTAATTTTTCTCTATTGTTCATTCATTTTCCATGGATTTTCTGTTCCTATCTTTATTACTTCAGTCTGCTTAGTTTGGGTTGAATTTGCTCGTTTCTCTAGCTTCTTTTGGTAGGAATAATTTATTTAAAATATTTTTCTTATTTACTATAATAAGCATTTAAAACCTAAATCTCCCTTTAAATCCTCATTTAAGGTTATCACACAGATTATGTTGTACTTTCATTACCATTCGGATCAAAATATTTTTGAATTTCCTTTTTAATTTCTTCTTTCATCCATGGGTTATTTAGAAGTATGTTATTTAATTTCAAAATGTTTGCAGATATTCCAGATATCTATATTGATTTTTAATTTAATTCATAGAGGTCAAAGAACCTCTATGGTTTCAACCCTTTTAAATTTATAGACACAATTTATATCTCAGTATATCTTGGTGAACATTCCTTATTCACTTAAAAAGAAATGTGCATTCTGCAGTGTTGGGTATAGTGTTCTATAAACACTCATGAGGCTGAACAGGGTCAGAGTGCAAAGTCTTTACCATCACTGACTTTCTCCCTTGTTTTCTCAATTCTTCAGAGGGAAGTGCTGAGAGCTCCAACTATAACTGTGGATTTGCCTCTCTCTCCTTTCAATTCTGACCACTTGCTTCACATGTTTGAAGCTCTGTTATTAGGCATACATACATTTAGAATTTTTATGTCTTCTTGATAAACTTGACTTTTTAATCAGTATGAAATATCCATCTCGATTGCTGGCAAGACTCCTTATTCTGCAGTCTGATTTGTCCAATATTAGTAAAGCCATTTCAGCTTTCTTATAATTAGTATACTAGAAGTTTTGATGCACATAATAAAGAAGAGTAGTTAAATCTCATTAACAAAACATAAATGGTGATTTAAACCCCTTGCTCATCAACTTAGGTGAAATAATCTCTGATTAAGAATATATGTGTATATTTAACTCTTTTATGCACTTACCTCATCAATAAAAGGTATTAGTACCACAGCTTCCCATTCCTGTTGTTTCCCATTTAGGTCAGTTTTAAAATCAGGTGGATAATATTCTATAATGGGTGAGTCCTCACTGGTCATCAAATGCTGTGGAAAGATAAAACAGTGTAATAGAAATATAAGAATATTAATAAAGCTTTTTGTTAATATACTTATAATATTTCCTCAAATGTTACAGTTTAAAATTTATAAGCAAAGCAAAACTAAATTTTTACATCTTAGATATGTTGCAACATACTTGCTATAATTTTGATTTTCACCTATGGCACTTCTAACTTCATTGCTACTCATTAGTTTCCCACTTCAGTGGTTATGTGGCAAAACTACCTGTACTCTGAACTTTAATTTCATCATTTCTATCTTTTCTTGTCTTTTCACTCTACAAGGTCACCTAAATTCTGTTTTCCTAATCAAGCTTCAGTTTATTTCACAGGCTTCTAACAGTCCTTCATTTTTAACCTTAAACAATTTATTTTCATGCCCTAATCAATTGATTTTATTAAGTAATATAAAAATTGTCATCTAAGATAATTTAAAAAGAAAAAATCCTTGCCCTGGCTAGTGTGGTTCAGTGGTAGAGCATCAGCCCACGCACCGAAGGGTTGCTGGTTCAATTCCCAGTCAAGGGCATGTACCTGGGTTGAAGCAAACAATCTATGTGCGATAGATCCATGTCTGTCTCTCTTTCTCTCTCTTTCCCTCCCTCCCTTCCACTCTCTCGGAGAATCAAAGGAAAAAATATCCTCCAGTGAGGATTAAAAAAAAGAAAGAAAAACATCCGAAAATCCAAAAATCTCTTCACCACTAATAGCAAAGATAAAAAATCCAATATGTTAGGCTGGCCAGTGTGGCTCAGTTGGTTGAGCGCTGCCAGTTTGATTCCCAGTCAGGGCACATGCCTGGGCTGCTGGCTCAATCCCCAGGAGACAGCCGATCAATGTTTCTATCTGTCTCTCCTTCCCTCTTTCTGAAATCAATAAAAACATTTTTTAAAAAGTCCAAAAAGACACTTTTATTGTAAGATAACTTAAAAAGAAAAAAATTCTAAAATCCAAGAATTCGCCACTAATAGCAAAGATAAAAAGTCCAATAAGACATGTTTTTATTAGAGATTTTGTAACAGAGGTAGACAATGAAAGTATAAGGATGTCTTCCAAGAAAATTAAACAGCATATTTCTCAGAGTAATATTCAAAATATATAATAACCAGTAAGCCATGGGCACAGAACAATAAAAACAGATGTGGTTGTAAAGCATGAATGGCTGTATTGCTTCAGAGTGAGAATCAATCCTTAATGTATCTAAAGGTAGGAAAAAAGCATCAAAGTAACTTAAGAAAGGGAGACAAGAGGAGCCAGCATGGAGGACAGGGTAAGTTTCAGAAATATGCAGAGGGGAGCCTGACACTGTTCAAGAGGCACAGTGGGTGGGTGGGTGGGTGGTTGCTTATGTGTGTGTGTCTACCCAAGTTCTTGGGACCAGACTATGGAATTAGAAGAAAAGACTGACATTCTAGAAAAACTAAATGAATTTTACCCTCAGAATCAGCTTGGTAGGTTAAGTACAATTTTGGTGACTCACCTACCCCTAAATATCTCCCCATTTTTATGTGAAATATGTTAACCAGGGAAAAGCCTTTCATTCCACAATGTGATAAATGCTTAAAACTCAAATATAAACTCAGGTAAAAAGAGGTAATACTTCTGTTGACAGAAATGACTTATCAGAAGAACCATACCTATTCCAATAGGTAAGAAGGTAAAAGAGAACAGAAATTAATCTGCAAATGTTTGGACAAGGTAGATGGCTTCAGATTTTTCCTGTCTCAGTTTACTGTCACCAGTACAGAAACTAAAGATTTGCAGAGGTGCTGAAAATGAAAAAGCTATGCTCTGAATGGTTTGTAGAGTTTGTTGCATTCTTAAAACAAAGCTAACTTTAAATCAGAATTACTTTTCAAGGAACTTAAGAACTACTATATTTGAAAACAAAAATATATTTAGCCATTAAAGAAATTTGGTTCTATATTTCTAGGTTTGGAGGAAGAGCTCCCAAATATTAAAAAGAACTTAAAAACATTTAATTCTAAAACCCACCTGGTAGCATGTAGGAAGTAAATTTTTGCTAGCAGCTGGAAGTACAGCAAGAAGCTGCTCAAATGGCTTAAAAGGTTTTCCTAGTTCAAAATGGATTTTGAGTGTGCTGATGTTCCGGATATCAGACAGGAAAGGCGCATAATGGTAAGGGTAATACCTGCAAAACAAAACTGAGTTTTAAACAACTGGTAATGCTATGGAACAGGTCAATATTTAGTATATATGTTTCCATATTTTAATAACACATAATAATAATTCTAAAGAAAAAATTATCAGCCATACTTCTACCACTTGAATATAAGAAATCTGTAGCCTTGGAAAATTTAGGTCATATGATGGTGACAAATGTTATATTTACTTAATTTTTAAAGTACAGCTTCACATTTCCAAAATTGGAATGTACAATGTAACTGAAGGATATACACAGAACATAGTGGTTTAGTTCCCCAAATGTCGAGTGTGAATCTTCCAATCAATAGATCTTAGAATGAAGTAACGAGGTCGTCAGAAGACTCTCAATAGGCTCCTGTGGGCCTGGGTCTCTGCCACAAGGACAAAGAGAGCAGTGAATCTGGGCTCACATGGCTTACTAGTGGGCTCTAAGAACTTTTATATTTAAATTAGCATATATATTATTATGTTTGCGATAAGGATTAAACTATTTCTCAATCATACAACTACTTTTGTTTTTAATAACTTCCCATCTTTAACTACAGGTATAAATAGTTTTAGAAAGCTTCGCATGTACAATTTTTTTAAAAGTTCAATGTTCTTAATGTTTGACTAAGGACATCCCCCAAATAAATATTTTTATATTCCACAATTATGGCATATTTCAAAAGGACAGGAAGCAGAACGGCATGTAGAATAATAGAAAATGTATTGGCTTTGGAACTAGGTAGGCTTGAACTTGATTCTTTGTGGTGTGTATGGCCTTGGAAAGATTATTTAACCTCTTTGAGCCTCATCTCAAAAGGCAGAGAACAACACTTACTTTAAATGGTTGTGAGGATTATATGAGAACATGTTTTTGAGTGCTAGGCCTTACTGCCGGTAAGTAATAGGAATAACATACTCTCTTAAAAAACAGCAAATCAAAGACTTTTGTCATTAGAACACTCTTCAAAGAGGTCCTGAGAATCAGGTTAGTTACTGGAAAGGTTTTTCTAAATGTTAGTAAGCGAAATCATAATTAGCCACATTATCCTGCTTTGGTTTGTTTCACTACGTGGGGCTTTACAATACAGCCGAGCCCGGCCGGGCGTGGCTCAGCGGTTGAGCGTCCACCTGGGACCCAGGCAATCGGGGTTCGATTCCCGGTCAGGGCACATGCCCAGGTTGCAGGCTTGATCAATGACTCTCTCATCATTGATGTTTCTATCTCTCTCTCCCCCTTTCCTTTCCTCTCTCTGAAATCAATAAAGATATATTTAAAAAAAAAAAAAATACAGCCCACATTTTGTTTTGATGTCAGAGCATTAGCAGAGGGGCTCTAACAACAAAACGAGCCACCTCATTGCCGAAAAGCCTTTTCTTTTCCCTGCGCCACTTTTCAGTTTATAATTTTTCTATTTGGGTAGATGCTTTGGAAATGTAGATGGTACTTGCTGGAATAGGAAGCATGAGAGAAATGAAAAAAATTATTACTAATTCCAAGAAAAGCAAATAATTTCTTTCTCCTTTCTTCTTTACCCTTCCAAGTCTAATATTCAAATAACCCATTCCTCACTAATTACTCCTGATAGAAACATTTTCTCAAACACACGAAATGTGGAAAATATAATGAACAACCCCACATAAAAATCACTCAGACCCAATAATTACAAAGACTTTGTCGGTCTTGAGTCATAATGATAGGGAATTGTAAATCCTTAGATTAACAAAGAGCTCTTATTATGGGCCGCCTGCCAGGGCTGAGTGTATCTTTGTTACATAAAGGTCTTTTTAAAGTATTTTTATGCATGAAGAGATTACCAGTATTTCACTAAACTTGGCTGTATGCATCTTTTAAAAATTAGCACCAAAAATAAAAAGAAAAGAAAAAGAAATCCCCAAATGAGACTACAGTAGAATGAACCATTATAAAAAAAAAAATCAAAGCATTTCTGTCTGTATTCCCTCACCAGCTCCAGGACTGAACTCCATGATAGTAATAGTGCAAAATCCACTGTATGGCCTGAATATAACATGCAGCTTGATCAGCCAGAAAGTCACTGAAACAGAAAAGAACATTTTCATTATAACATTGTTTCTTAAAGATAGGCCACTGTCTTTACAGCATATCTGCTGATCCCACACTCTGTCTCAATGTTTTATTTAATCAATGAATAAGCTAAATCATTATAATCAGAAAACTCCAAAATATTTATTTTAAAAAATCCCATCCCATCAGATTAAAGTTTGCCTTAAATTTTTTCTAAACTGACTACCAGAATATTTAAACCTGCTGTGCTGGTCAATGTACTATGCTTTGGTCTAGAGGCTGAGGATTTAACCCTTGCAGCTTCCTGCAGAGTGGCACCGCCACTCTCTTCAGCCAGGGGCTTTGAGAGACAGGGATGGGAACTTTCTTCCTCTGGGAGGATGCCTGAGAGAATCACAGGAGGAAATCAGAAAGATCTTCAAATCTGGTTATAGCACCTAGAACACTCTCTGAAAAGTGCTATGCCCACTGACAATTTTCCCTTCTTCTTTCTCAAAAACTATCATTTAAGGTAAAATAAATCTTGACCAGAAAAAAAAAAAGAGCCCTAGGCTAAAGCAAAAAGTGGCTATAAACTTGTTTGAGGTGTCTATTACCAAAATTCAGGTAGAGATGCACTTAAACATTCCACATCTCCATTTTTCACTTGAAAGTGAAATGTATTTCCTTTTCATTATAAAACAAGTATTTCCTCATTACTGAAAATCGAGGTAATGAAGAAAAGCATTTTTCATCACCCTATAGCATTCACTATTACATTTTGGTATGTTTCTTTACAGTCTTTTTTATATGCCCAGCTTTTTTTTTTTTAATGAGAATATACTATATGTGTATGTGTCCCGCTTTTAAAACTTGTACTTGTGAATAACGTTAAGTATCTTGCTAAACTATTCTGGACTTTATAATGACACGTGTAGCAGCTGTGCAGATTCTGGTGTAGATGGCAGGGGTGGTGCCAATGAGGAGGAGGTGAAGATGATGATGACTGTTCTGGTCACCAGGGCCAGAAGAATAGACCTAAGGAACTAACAGTAAAGGCAGAACAAGATCCCTACTGTACAGCACAAGGATGGACAAGCTAGCCCAATAATTACAGAAAGAACTAACCAGTTACACTCCAGCCAATCATAACCCCATTACTCACTGTAAGACATTGTGTTTAAATCGTTCCTTTTGTGTTGCTAAAGGTCCCCCCTTGTTTCCTGTAACAAAAGCTGACAGCCTGACAAATTATTGGAAACCCCTTTACTGCAGTGCCTTTGTGGTTACTGAGCATAAAGTGAGAGAAGAACTGAGGGTCGGGGCTGCAGTTCGGCTCTCACATGGGTGAGACGCCGCAACTGTAGCCGCTGGCCAGCTAATAAAGGCTCCAAAATCAAACACAAACTCTGGTGGTCGTCTGTCTTGGGTCCTCCCAGAACAATGACAAACCTTCTTACTGGAAATGTAGATTTGTAATCTTTCACTACTATAAAGACTTTGTAATAAACATCCTTGTGTATAAAAATCTTCCGTGTTTGATATATGTGTGTGTGTGTGTGTGTGTGTGTGTGTTTTGTTTTAAATATTTTTCCATTGCTTTTTGATAGCGGAAAGGAAGGAGGGAGGGGCAGAGAGAGAAACATCTATGTGAGAGAGACACATCGATTGGTTGCCTCCCACACACACCCCGACCGGGGCCAGGGATGGGTTTATATTTTTAAAATAGATTAACAATTAGAATTATTAGGTCAAAGGGATAGATATTTTAAAGGCTTCTAGATATGTGCTTCCCAAAATAATTTTACCAATTTATATCATCATCAGTAACTAAGGGAAGAACTCTACCACGACCCTGAACCAGTAATGAATACAACAATTTAAAAAGATTTATTTGCTAGGCAAACAAATGGTATCTCATTTTCATAAGTTAGCATTTTAATCTATAAAACGAAGGAAAATAAAACCAAAGACTAGTCACCTATTAAATTAAGCGTTTAGTGCCAACTCTAAGTACTATATAGTTCTATATAACTGTAATCAAGGAAATAAGAACTAAAGAATATAGGATTAAAAGCATAACTATCATAAATATTTTATTTCTTAAGTCTCAAAAGTCCTACATGCTAGCTAACGCCAGCTGGCAAACCTTCAAATGAGCTGGTGAACTGTGCTAGAATTCTTGTATCTCTTGTTACTAGAGGTCAGTATGAATATAGACATTTCAGAAAGACTGTCTAGATTAGAAGACGGTCTGAAAGTATACAGAGCAATATCTGAAAATTTGGGTTTATCCCTGGGGAGACTCTAGAAAAGATCTAATACTTAGTGCTTTATTACATTAAAAAAACAACAAAAAGCAATAGTAAAAATAATAGTATAGAAAATATCTAGGTACACTGAACAAAAATAAGGGTATATAGCATTTCATGAAACTCTTATTTTACTACTAACAGAGAAGCTGCCTCCTCTAGTGGTTAAGAGCCTAAGTTCTGATGCCAGACTGCCTATGTTCAAATTTGAGCAAATCACTGTTCCTTAATACCCTCTATTGTAAAATAATAATAATTCTACTTATCTTAAAGAATTGTTGTGAGAATTAAATGAGTTAATATTTTTTAAATGCTTTAAATAGTGCATGGCACTTGGTAAGCACTTTATAAGTGTCTGTTAATTAAAGTAAAAAAATACGACCCAATGTAATTAATACTGTGGGCTGCAGTTTAACAGTGTGAAAGCCACTATCCAAGAGATCCAGTTCTGAGGAAACTTTTGGAGTAAGTATTCACCTAGGGTTGAGCCAGGTGGCCACAGAGGTAAGCGTGCTGTGAACCATTTTCTATTTGGCAATTTTTATCACAGGAATTGAACATGTCAGCTAATATTGCGTTCTCCAAAACCATATTAGTTGAAAGATGAAGAAAAATTTATGAAGCCCAAAAATCTTTCTTTCCCACTACCTTATCAAAATTATGCTGTTTTATGAAGGATGCAAAATCTGATTTTTTCTACTTTAAAGTAAAATAAGCACTGGAAAAACATACTCAGACACTATGTCAACTCCCATCTTTGTCATGTAATATGTTCTTTTATATTGTCGAAACTCGGTTTCAAATAGGTCATCATCTTCAGTCTCATCTTCTAAATTGTCTGGAAAAAAGCCAAAAACATAGTGGCTGACAATTATGAATATTCTACTTTTTCACCTAAACCTTTGATAAATACGTATCAAAGCAGATAAATTATCAGATATATCTCCTCCACCCAATATTGCTGAATTAGTAAAAAATATAACCACCATTCTGTCCAAAATGTAACATATCAAAATACATAGTTTGTACTCACCCTTAGAAGTTACCGCTTCTTCTCTATTTTTATCTAAAGCAGCCCAACATATGGAGTTTTCCTGGCCCTATAAAAATCATAAATCAATATAAAACCAATGACAAGATAAATTTCAAAATGAGATATTTCACAGGGAGATTTTAAAAATACTAAAAATAAATGAATGATCCTTAAATGACACACTGTAAAACTGTATTTTAAAAATAATTCTCAAATACTGTATAAATGTTTTTGGTTTTATATTACTTGTTTTCTAAAGCTATAAATGTTTATATACAAAACTTAACCTTCAGGCATCTCAAAAATATGTAATTAATTGTCATAAATATAAAAGGGAAATACATTTAATTATATATGTGTTCCAAGAATAAACACTTCCAAGAACATTTCATTGACTTGGAGAAAAATATATAATCTATATAAAATCCTTCTATAATTTATCACTTTTACCATTTTTATGTGTCAAATTCTGGGCTACTATTAACACAGTATATTTGATTATGATGGAATCCAATGATTACAAATATCACCTTTTCTGTATCTCTGGATTCCATCATTCTTATGACTCCATTACCTACCCCACACTTCTAAATTTTTCTTCTGTGCAACTCACTTGCTTTTCTATAGTTCTTCCATCTCATCACATCCTTCATATCTTTTTCCTCTCCTGTGACTTCATCTTTTCTTTCCTTTATTTTCTGACTGCCTACCTACTGCCAGTGTCTCATTAGTTGTCCCCATTCCCTTATCCCCAGCATTTCCTTTTCTTCAGGTAAAGTGGGCCTCTGTCAACTTCCTGTGCTGTGGCTGTTCCTCCAGCACCTCTCATTTTACCAGTGTCTCTAATGTTAACCATATATGACTGGAAGATCTGTGAAGTTTAAGGACTGAGGTGAGTTGGACAGGGCCAGGAATTAATGACTGCTATGTAAGTTTTGTGCGTCCAGGTTCCCCCAAAAGTTGCAGAGGCTGTTTCCTTAAGAGAAAAATCTACAAAGCAGAATGCAGACTGACTGCTTCTAAGTTCCATTAAGAAAAACCTAAGCAATTAAAAGGACTTTCCTAGAGAAAAATCAAGGTAGTTGCCCTTCCTGGAGCAAGAGTCCTAATTAGAACCAATACAGCAAGGAGAGTACAGGAAGCTCATCAATTTGACAATAACCCAATAATTATAGATAAGCTGAGGAAAAGTTCAGAAGAGGTTTATTTTCCAAATTGACACAAATAAGACATTCTTTAGACCTATTACAGATGTTTTACAAGGTACCAGCATATTCTAACTAATTCTATTATTTATTTATTGAGCACCTAACATTTAGGAGATACTGTGCTATTCATCACTCTTAACCTGGCCTATCGCTGTATCATATGCATGATTTTATATACAAATTATTTCTACAGAAAAACCACTGATCTAGTTAATGTCTCATACCATTAAATGGTATAAATATCCACATTTTAAAAAGATAACTAATTTTCAGGGCTCTTATAATTAGAAGTGTTTTCTACACTTTGAAAAGACTAGAAGAACAAAGGAAACCAATGTTCTTCATCAAGGCTAAACATAAGAACATGATTTTAAAGATCAGTTTAAATGACAGGCCAGAGAAAAAAATGATCGAGAAAGAGACTCCAAAACTTTTCAAATGTCCACAGAGAGGAAATGAAAAGGAAATGAAACAACCCCCTAGTAATACGGAAGAAAATGAGGATCAGGGATGTCAGCTTTGCCTCTATGGCTAAACCATGAAAGGACACCTAAGGAATGAGCACCTTTGGTTTTCTCTTTTCCCTGTAGCTCCTGGCTTCTTCCGCTGCAACTCCTGCTGCTTCATTGAGGTACTTGTTTCCTACTTTGCTTTCAAACCACTTGAGGTCCACAAAAACTTCACTGAAGTGCTCCCGATCAAACTGTACAGAAATATTTAAATTCATCTGAAAATCATTTAAGTACGTCTGGAAGAATACAAACCAAACTTTTAACACAGACTACTTCCGGGGCATAGAAATTCAGAGAACGTTACTTTTTTATGCACATGGGGACCTCATCAACTACTTTGAAAATTAAAAATAAAAAGCAAATAAAAAGAATTTAGGTAAAATTATTTATACGGAATGATCAATAGGAATAAAATTACAAAAACATTTTCTTCATGTATTATGTAATTGCTTACTGACCATTTATAGCTACCCTGGGACAAGAAAACAAAAGCTTCTGGTTACTTACATCTGATAATTTCACAAGGTATTTCTCAAATCGAGGTAAGTTGAGATGGCCACTTTCATTAATATAACCTAAAAGGAACAAAATCTAAGTTTGCACTAAAAGCTGACACTTTTTCCTAAACAATTCGACAAAATTCTTTTTATAAAATGTTGAATGTTGATATTCTACTAATAAAAGAAAAACACTCAGTGTTGGACTCTATAACTGGTTCTAGTTTCTATGAATTTGCTGTTACTACAATATACAATAAGTAACAACCGAAGCAAAATATAAAAAATTCCAGGCTCACATAATAATAATCCTCCCACATTTCCAACACATGGTAACAGTTAAATATGTTGCAGAATATATCCAATTGTTCATCTGATAATGTTATCTTAAGAAAAGGACTAATGTCCTGCTCCTCTGTTGCTTTATTCAGCATCACTACTGCTTGTGAATTTCCTATTTTAACTGAAAAATCTTTCCCTCATATTACTCTGATGCCTTACCCGTTCAGAAAAACTGAATTCCTATGCTTAAATATTAAAGAAGCTAAGTGAAACCAATAACTTCCACTGAGTTTCTTAAACAATTAAAGGCAGAGATAAGTTAGGTATTAATAAATGAGGCTGCATAATTCTGTTCATTTCTTTGTTTATGAACTATTGAAAACTATAACCTCAAAGCTTGGAGCCTTAGATGAAAAGCAGCCCCCAATTTTTCCTAGTTTAGTTGTGTATGCTATAACCTAATGAACTGAGTCACAATTTTAGAGTTAGTTGAGTGCTAAGTTAAAGCAGAAGCAAATGAATATTAAACTTTGCTTACCCCCAAGTTCTGGCAGGATGGTAATGTATGTTCCATAAAGAAGGGGCAGTGCATCATGATTGATATGTAAATGAGGTAGGTGAGGGATAAAATCATTGCCAACAAGAAACCCCATCAAAATCCAATCATCTATTATCCTTTCAATATCATATTTAAATGAGATCCTCTCCTACAGTAAAATGGAGAAAATAGTCAAATCCAATTTCTGCATGTACATCTTTGGTCCACAGCTATAGTCATACTTACTTTTAACACTGAAAACTCATAGTCAATATACTCTCTCATCAAAGACAAATGTAGGAGGTGAAATGTGGTTTCTTCTGGTGCACATACTCTGTAATTAATCAGATGATCAACACAGAGTTAGTTATTTAATATATATTTGTAGTTAATTATATTTTTAAGGTTGAAGTTTAAAAATATTACAAGACTTAAAATAAAACTTATAGTGAGAAGATAATTAATTCTTGTACTCAAAGCATGTAATTTATGTGAAAGTTTCAGGGTAAAGATAAAAATATAATTATAATTATAATACATATAGCATAAAGTTCAAAATAATTGGTTTATATTATGCTTTCAATGGAAGGACCCAGAATTAAGAAAGCCTAAATAATACATAATAGATATAAACCATGGGGTCTGGCCCACTTAAGGCTGTCCACCAGCAGACAGCACAGAGATAAGTGGGTATATGCTTTTATATCTACTCAGTACAGTCCAAGGCTTCAACAGTGTGGCACTATCACTTCTCTTTCTCCGGCTTGGTATAGGGGCCTATATTCCTGGCTGTTAGCCTATACTCCAAGTTTAACTACAAGTAAGAATACAAGTTAACAATAGCATATTAAAAGAATTATATACCAACAGCAAGTGGGACTTATCCCAGGTATGCAAAGATGGTTCAACGTAAGAAAAAAGTTGATGTAATACATCACAGTAAAAAGGAAAAACACCACACAAACATTTAGCAGAAAAAATTCTGTCAAAATTCAATACCCTCTCATGATAAAAGAAGTCAGCAAAGTAGGGCTAGAAAGAAACTTTCCCAATATGTAAAGGGGATTTATAAAAAACTCACAGCTAACATCATACTCAATGGTGTGAAAGCTTTCTTTCTAAGATCATGAACAAGACAAGATGCCCGTGTTCACTACAGCTATTCAACATTATTCTGGGAGTCCTAGCCAAGGCATGTAGGCAAGAAAACAAATAAAAGGCATCCAAATTGGAAAAAAGAAAACTATCTCTATAAACAGATGGCATAATTCTATATATAAAAAGTCCCACAGAATCCACAAAAAAACTACTAATGAAAAAAAATTTTTTTAGCATAGCTGCAGATCAACATACAAAAATCAGTCGTGTTTTCACACACCAACAACAAAGAAACCAAGAAGGAAATTAACAATTATACTTACAATACTGCCCAAAAGAATAAAACACTAGGTAATAAACTTGATCAAGGAAGCAAAAGAAAAAAACCAGAGACAAAAAACGAATTTAGAGATAAAGAGAACAGACTGATGGTGCGCAGAGGTGGGGTGAGGAGGGCAAAATGAAGGTGGTTAAAAGGTACAAATTCAAGTTATAGGTTAAATAAGTCCTGGGGATGAAATGTACAGCATGGTGGCTGTATTTTTTGGGGGGAGTATTTTTTTTTTGTTAAATAATAAACAATGCATTGGAAGGCTTAATATCAAGACAGAAATACTATCCAAAAGGATCAACAGATTCAAAGCCATCCTTAATAAAATTCCAAGGATCTTTTTACAAAAAAAAAAAAAAAAAAAATCCATCCTAAAAATTGTTAATCTCAGGAGACTCCCAAACAGCCAAAATAATCCTAAAGAAGAACAACAAAGTTGGAAGTCTCACCCTTCCTGATTTCAAAACTTAATATAAAGCCACAGTGATCAAAATGCTGTAGGGCATAGACAGGCATACAGACCAATGGAATAGACTACTGAGAACAGAAATAAACCCTTGCATATATATATGGTCAAGTGACTTTCAACTAGAGTGCCCAGACCGTTCAGTGGGGAAAAGATCATCTTTTCAACAAGTGGTGGTGGGAAAACTGGATATCCACATGCAAAAGAATCTGAAGTTGGACCTTTACCTTATACCATATATAAAAGTAATTTAACATGGATCAAAGACCTAAATATAAGAGCTAAAGCTATAAAACTCTTAGAATAAAATGGGAAAAAGCTTTAGGACATTGGATTTGTCAATGATTTCATGGACATTTCACTAAAGGTACAGGAAACAAAAAAAATAGATTGGACTGCATCACAATTAAAAATTTTGTGTATCAAATGGCTATCAACAGAGAAAAGGCAACCCACAGAATGGGAAAAAATATTTACAGATTACATATCTGTTTAGGGATTACTATTCTTAATTTAATTTCTGCTTTTTTCTTCCAACATATACGCAGTATGATATACCTCTGTGTCTTTTTTCCACCAAACCGAACCTCTTCTCTTAAAAGAGAGAAATGTGCCTCGTGGCTTGTTAATCCAAGCATGATCTGTTGAAAAAAGATTAAGACATGTTTTTATTCTCTCACTTTTTATAGTATCAGGTTCACAAAAGCAATTAAATAAAAAATATTTCTATATAGAGAAGAATATGATTAAAGAAAATGAAACAATTTGTTAGCACATTAAATATAGGAATATCAAAATATGATCCATTTATAGGTTATGAATGGGTTAAAATATACTTTTCTAAGAAAAAAACTGTTTACACTCACATGACCTTAGACACTCACTCTACCCAACCCCCCCAAAAAAAATCCCTAAAACCTTCTCTTGGTTTTCACACCTTTCACTTGCCAGGGGAGAATGGGTACGAAATTAAAGGCAGCAGCTTTTCCAATAGCAGAAAATAGGTGTCTTCTGGAGGCCAGGATACCTCTAGTAAATGAAAACTCAGACAAAACTGGAAAAGGGCATTTTCATTTAATTTTCTCACTTAGTATTCTAATCCCCAAAGCATATTAAACAATGTATATTGTTTATTTTATTTCAGCACTAATTCAAACAAAACAAAACGAAACATTTGTGAAGCAACTGGGGAAATGAGAATACTAAACGGTTATTTACATATTAAACAGTGATTGTTAATTTTATGTGAGATAATGGCATTGTGGTTTTTTAGAGAAGCATTATGGAAGAGTTATAGATTAAATGATACAAGGTCTGAGATATGCTTCAAGAATCCAGAGAAGTAGGAGGAAGGAGACAGATGGGAAGGGATAGGAGCTGAAAATTATTTAAGGTAAATAAAGGAGACAAGCAGGTTCAGTATACTATCTTCTCTACTTTTGTTTATGTTTGAAATTTTCCACAATAAAAAGTTAAAAGAAGTCTAGTCAAGTTACTTGGGTCATGCAGTTATCAAATCAGGTGGTATTAAAAGTTATGTATTAACCATAAGAGTCAAAAGGGCCCTCTACCCTGACCTCAGCAGGCCCTTCATAGCATTAGTGTCAGTCAGGTGTGAACACTAACTATAGAAAGACCTGTTGATCATAACATATGGCAAAAGAGCTCATCTTCCAATTGTTTTTGTAATGGCAGAACTGGCCATCACTATTGTGTCTCCAATATTTGTTTCCAGAGCCAGAAAGCTTCTTACATAAAGATTAAGTTTCTCAGATATATAACTACAATGGCATAAGGTTATAACAACAACAAATATTATACTTACCAAGTCAGCATCTAAACCATAGAGACAGTGTCTGGTGTTTGGATCATGATCTGGCTTTGCTTTCTCGGATCTGATAAATTCCATGATTTTATGTTCTCCTTCTCCAGGAGTCTAAATATAATGTTTTCAAAATTTTGGTAATATGACATGCATTAGAAATTAAAATTTTAAAATTCTTTTAATAAAAAAAAGGTAATAACCTCATGGCCTGAGAAATAGATGGTAACTCCTTGCCATGACTTGTCCGTAGAAATTTTCATATTTACAAAATACTTCAGGTGTTCATGTAATCTGGCCATGAATTCAGTCCCTATAAATAAAAAGTTTTAAAAAGTTTAATCCGAGAGAGACATAAAAACAGTGAGCTCCCAGTGACATGAAATTGGATGTTGGTGTCCAGGGAGTAGCTGGGTATAGATCTCCAGAGGAGGTCAAAAGCTTCTTCCTTATCTAGTAAAGCCAGTTACGTTGTACCGTTCCCTAACAAGTATCACAACTGTTTCTCATTTCACTGGTTACCCTTGAGTGAAGTTAATGTCACACAGGGAAAGTCAAGGAATGTCACTACTGCCTCATCAGGACTATGCTTCAAAGTCTTTCAAAAAGGGCAGGGTTTCAACTTTGTAACAAACCTCAAACTTCTATTTCCTCTGCTGGATTCTGAAGTTTTTTTGTAAGGCATGCACTTCAATCAGACAGCTAATAGCAACAACAAAGGCAACTATTATTATTACTACTGTTAATCTGGAAACTAAGTCTACATGGCTATATTTTATGAAAAGCCCAGATGGTCAATAGCCAAAGCAAAAGTGTCTTAAACCACAATCAGGATAAAACTGGTTATGAAATCAAGCAATGTGTGATTATCAGAGTTAGTAAAGAATTCATGAGAAAGTAAGATTTTAAGGGTTTTTTTCAAAGTAAAGGAATATAATGTTAGGCAAAGCTCCAGGAAGTACAGAGTATGTTGCTGCATATAAATTAAACTTATAATACTGATAAATTCATTTATCCTAAAGCCAGATGTCTTCACTGCCTTTCAGGTGTAGCGTAGTAAGCACTCTGAATGAGAACAGATTTCTTATTTGGAAGACAAGCTAGCAACGTGAACATGGATGAGCCACAACCTCACCCAGTGAGTTTCCATACAAATAAATGGAGGCAGTAAGGCAAATCTTGTAAGTTGCTTTTAGGTCTGAAATTCTGTGCACCTGGAAGACTCCAGTCTAGAGCTGCTCTCATTAACATCTGTTAATCCCTACAGTGGGTCTTCATAGGAGCACCTATGACCAAGGCAATCAAACCATCTCATGAAGAAACACAAATGAAAAGCTAAAGCAAATGGAATCCTAAAGACAAAATACATAAAGGCTAGAAAAGAAAAATTTACATTTTAAATCTCTTTACCTGGCGTAATGCAGTTGGAATCAAATCTGGCCTCTGTAGGAAGGGTCTCTCCTTTTTCTATTGCCTTTTTAATTTTGTCTTCTGCCTCCTTTGCTGACCTTAAATGATAAGGGGGAAAATATCTTAAACTTTCTGGGGAAAAGTAAATAACTTTATATAAAGTAAACTGTTATTTAGATGCTTTTATAACTAAAATGCTAATTCATCAATTTCAAGGTTCAAAACAATACAAGTTTTGAAATAACTTAATTGATAAAAAATGAGTCCAAGTATTGTTTGTTTTTTACTTATGCAAAGAATTGAGTTTTTTTTGGACTATAGAAGTAGAACATGGTCAACGTAAAAAACATTAAACAAACCTGTGAAGAATTTTTGTGAGTTTATTTGAGCCAAACTGTGGACACATGCCCGAAAGTAAAATCTCAATGGATTGAGAAAATGCTCTGGAGAATAGCAGCATTGCCCCTTATTTTATACATTACAATCAAAAGAGGAGCCATAAATGGGTTACATGAAATCCACTGGTGATAGATAGGGAGGCAGGAGAAAGCAAACTGGGGGGACCTCTGGGACTGGATAAAAAGGAAAATGATGGACACACACTTACTCAGGTGGGTGCAGTGTAGTTAACAGTCAACAATTAACTCTAACAATGAGGGGATGTATGGTCTCTGCAGTGCGGTGCCTGTGCTTTGAGGGGTCCAGAAAAAGGAAAATTACTTTGCTATTCCAAACATGTATTATTGTAGATGCAAAAGGCCAACAGACAGGCTCAGTTAGGGTAAAGATTTTACCTTTGTCAGGGAAGATGCCAGCCTAGGACATGACTGCCTGCCATACACTGATTTTAGTTAAAAAGCTTTAATTTCAGACCATCCTATGTGGTTACTTTAGGTCTCTCAAGTTTCTCAGGCCTTCCCTGAGCTAGTCAGGTGAGCATGTGGCCCGTTTTCATCCACACAGAATTAACATAAGGTGCAAAACTGCCATTCTCCAGAGCATTATATCTCAAGCCTCTGAGGTTTTGCTTCCCAGCAATTGTCGACAGTTTGGCTCAAATAAACTCACAAAAATTCTTCACAGATTTCAACATTTCTTACATTGAGAACATTATAATGGTATAAAACTGACAGAAGATTACAAATACTTATTATAAAGTAATTCCTTTCTTTTTCTCTTTCTTAAAAAATAGTTTACTGATTTTTAGAGAAAGAGGAACGGAGGAGAGAGAAATACTGATGTGAGAGCATAACATCAATCAGCTGCGTCCTGCACACCCCCTACCAGGGATTGAGCCTGAAACCCACCTGGGCATGTGTCCTGACCAGGAATTGAACCAGCAACCTTTAGGTGCCTGGGAGGACACCCAATCAGGGCAAGTAATTCCTTTCTTATCACTAGTATATAGCAAATTCATTCTTGGAACAAGTTCAAAAGTATACCATTAAACTTTCATTATACAGTTGTGAGTATGCAAAACAGTTTATTCTTGTATTATTATTTATTATTATATTATTTTACATACGAACAACTGTACACCTACCTTTGCCCCACCTTGTATACCCCACCTTGTATATACATTTAATAATATCAAACAAGAAGTACATTATTAACATGATCTCTAAAAATATTAGATACAAATAATTATAAAATTGTAATGTATATCTTTAGGTTTCCTCATAAAACATTTAAAATAAAAGCTTACTAACATTAATGGCAACAGTTGGCAAAATCACCTCACTTTTACGGCAATCAGGCTTACTAGAAGAACGTGAGTTTTGGAGTCGGGGAACTCATTTAAACAGAAGCATCCCAGTGCGGTCCAGTTTCACTGCGGCACATGAGCGTGCCGCATGGCATACAGGCTAGGAGGCTCTGCTTCATGTACATTTCTACAGCCCTGTTATTGTGCCCTGTGAAATTCTATTTCTGTGATAAACTTTTCTTCATATTTTGCCTCTTTTACAACCTCTTCTATATAATAAAAGCTCTGAAGATATCAACTCATTTATAATTTCGCCAATGAAAGCCACTCTGTCCTCTTTTCTCCCCTTCCCTCTTAGACTGAACAAATGATAATATTTGTAACTATGTGACAAGTTCTTGGGATGTAACAAAAGAGAAACTCTAGTGGGGAGACAGAAAATTAAACAGCCATAATGTTTAATGTGGTTACAATAGAATGTTGGGAAAGGGACAAGGTAAAGCTGTTAACGTAATCTAAGTCATAGGTTATGGTGGCCTAGGCTGAGACAGCAGCAGTAAAGATGAAAATAAGTCAATGGACATGAAGGATTTTTAAGAGACTGGATAAAGAGAAATGAAGAACAGGAAGAATTCCAAATTACTCTTGGACTTCTGGGTTAAGCAGCTATTTCCATGGTGATGTCATTCACTGAAATAGGCAAGACGGAAGGCAGGCAGTTTTGAGGCAGAGGAGTTCAGTTCTGACATGTTAAGCCTGAAACGTATCTGTGGTATCCAAAGGAGACACTGAGCAGGCACTTAGATATATAGGGAGCTCTAGAGAGACATATTTACCGGAAAGATAAACTTGGGAGTACAGACACAGTAATTAAAGTCACTGGATAAGATCACTCAGGACCCAGGACAGAACCTTAAGAAACATCAATATTTAAGAAAAAGTGGAGGAAGAGACTAAGAAGGTACAGAGAGTATGTGGTTATGTGAAGGTCAAGGAAAGGAAGTCTAAGAAAGAAAAGTAAACTTTGTTAAAATATCATAGATAAATGAATATACAGAATTATTCTTTAGATTCTCCCATAAAGGAGTCTACTTGTAATCTTACAAGGAGGTTGCAGTGGAATGGTGGGGATGAAAGCCAGATGAGAGCACATTTTAAAATGAGTAAGAGGCAGACAGTCCCACTGTGCTCCAGGTATTTTGTTCTGAACAAAAGCTGTATCAACGTATGTTTCAAGGATGGCTCTCTCTATCACTGTAAAATGGGGTGGACAGGAATATTCAGTGACTACACTGTCAGAAGATGATACTGTGCTGGATCTCAGTTTCTCAAGACCCTTACAGGAGTGCTACCAGAACGACAGAAATTACTTGGACTTAAAGTTAAAGGCAAACCTGCAGAAAATGATGTTAAGCTTGGAGCTCTCAAACTGAAACAAAATACTAAAATCATGATGATGGGAACTCGTGAGGAGAGCTTGGAAGATGTCTTAGGTCCACCTCCTGACAATGATGATGTTGTCAATGACTTTGATATTGAAGATGAAGTAGTTGAAGTAGAAAATAGGGAAGAAAACCTACTGAAAATTTCTCGCAGAGTAAAAGAGTACAAAGTGGAAATTTTGAATCCACCCAGGGAAGGGAAAAAGCTTTTGGTACTAGATGTTGATTATATGTTATCTGGCCATAGGTCTTGTGCAGAGACTGGGATAGAATTAATGCGGCCGTATCTTCATGAATTCCTAACATGTGCATATGAGGATTATGACATTGTTATTTGGTCTGCAACAAATATGAACTGGATTGAAGCTAAAATGAAAGAGCTGGGAGTGAGCACAAATGCAAATTATAAGATTACCTTCATGTTGGACAGTGCTGCTATGATAACAGTGCATACGCCAAGGAGAGGATTAACAGACATAAAGCCTCTTGGCGTTATATTGGGAAAGCTTTCAGAGTTTTACAGCAAAAAGAACACCATTATGTTTGATGACATAGGAAGAAATTTTCTAATGAACCCACAGAATGGACTAAAGATAAGGGCTTTTACGAAAGTGCACCTAAATCGAGATAAAGACAAAGAACTTTTAAAATTAACTCAGTACCTCAAGGAAATAGCAAAATTAGATGACTTTTTGGACCTGAATCACAAATGCTGGGAAAGGTATCTCTCAAAGAAGCAAGGACAGTAGTTCCAAGTTATGCTGGCAGTTATTGAAGATACTTGAGATCCATCAACTCTTGCTTTGATGCTAGAAATCATTATAATAGTGCTGGACACTGAAGCAAATACCAGACTGCTTATACTTGGTCTTCCAGTTTTTTGTAAATTTAATTTTATATTTTTTGAAGATTATAGCAATATGCTAAAAATATTCTCTCCCTCCCCCCATGTGAATATACTGTTACTCTTGAAAAAAGCATTTTCTCCAGGATTGAGTACTGAGGCTCCGCCCCCCCGTGCCACACAAACAAAAAGTGCGCAAAAATGTATACTCAACAATGTCATTTTGTGACTTTGGAAACAAGTTATGTCTTGTGTTCCTGCCTTATTTGTGTTGTTGTCGGACTAAATCTAAGACCAAACCCATCTTGAAACTACTGCTTTTCCTTTTAAAACCAAAAAAATATTTTTTCAGTAAGGAACCTAGTTTGGTATACTTAAAATCAACAACAGTTTTTTTATTCCTTTGTTATAGACACAATTTCTCTTCTTACTCCACTACTGACATCTCTAAATTCTGAGCTATCTCAGTTTGGCTGTACGTGTGTCAGTGTTCTTTGAGTAAAACTGGAAAATGTCAGCTGGGAAAGCAGTTTGTCATAGTATGAAAAATAGAAAGCATAAGATTGAAGAATAAAACTAAAGAACACTAATGTTTCTTTTTGGTGGCTAAGTAGAAACATTTTTGCATAAAACCACTGTCACAAAAGCAGTTAAAAGCAATACATTATAAAGTGGGACATATCACTGATTCAGCCCTAAAAATCATGAACAAAAAGTTTTTGCTCTCTTCTAGCTATATCTTGTCTAAGTGCAAACACTGTGTTTCAGTAAAAATATCTAGCTATAAGCTTAAAAAAATTATTTGCAATGCTTAAGCCTGCAGATATGTGACCACTGTTTTGTGTTGACAGTATTGCTTTATACAGTTCTTGTATTTGAAAGGAATCTGATTCTTTCAAATGAACATGGTGTACATTGTTCTTACAAGCCTATCTGAGTGGTGTAAATAATAAATACCTTTTCTTAAAAAAAATAAAATAAAATAAAATGAGTAAGAAACGTGGAAAGATTACAAATGGAGAAAATAGTCACTGTAGAGAATGAGAAACAGCTGACTGGGGGACTTGGGGCACCTGGAGCACAGCACTTAGTAAATGCTTTTGGTGGTTATGGTGAACTGGCCTCCAGCGCCCGTTCCATTCCTAGTTTGTCTTCTAATACTGGAGAGTTCGGAAAGCTAAAAAATTAAGCGCTTGGGCTTTCCTGCAGCTGGGTTTCTAGACATGACTTAGACTTGGTCAGTCAGACGCCTCCAAAACGGTTTGGAAGGTAGAAGTGTGGTGGTGAGGCACTGGAGTTGTGTGTGTGTGGGGGGGGGTGTTTCATAGTAGAAGAGATCTCGATATTCAGCAGCTTTGTAGGTGCTGAGAAGCAAGGCGCAGGGCATCTGCTTTTCGGTTACAGATCAAGCAGGTGCACTGGGGCTCTAGAGCTAACAGATACAGTGTTAGCTTCTTGATAGCTGAATTTTAAGTAAAGTGACATATTCTTGGAGCCAACAGCTCAGGTGATAGTTATTCTCCGAATCACAGGTAAAGGATTACATTCCTGCAAAAACCTTTTCTGGTGGGGCCTCTGAACTCGCCTTCTTCAGTGTAGTACTAGCAGTGCCACCTACTGGTGGGTCAACTGTATGGTGTGTTCCGGAAGTCATTCTTTTTTTCTATTTATTTATTTATTTATTTATTTATTTATTTATTTATTTATTTATTTTTAATATATCTTTGTTGATTTCAGAGAGAGGAAAGGAGAGGGAGAGAGACAGAGATAGAAACATCAATGATGAGAGAATCATAGATTGAGCCCGCAACCCGGGCATGTGCCCTGACGGAATCGAACGTTGATCACCTGGATCCTAGGTCGACACTCAACCGCTGAGCCATGCCCGGCCAGGCTGGAAGTCATTCTTGAAGGCTCACATAGATTCCCACCCTTTTAGCTCTTAGAACAATTTTTATAGGCACCTAATTCTTAATTCTCTTTATTATAGACCTTTTGTTAGATAGGCATGAGCAGAGCATGGATGATGGGCCAGGTAACAGAAACTCACTACGGCAGAAAGCCCCAGATGCCTAGCAAGGAGAAAAACTGGAAAAACAAGAAGCTTGTTCCCAGGGAAACCTATCTTCCCCTGGTCATGCAGTTTAGACCCCCCCCTGAGCATTTCCTCCCTAAAGGTAACATCTAGGCCCCAGCTGTATTTCAGCTCCAGGCCCAGAAAAGCAGCAAAACCAGAAAAGTGGCCCCGTGGCTGCCTCAGGACCAGATACACTGACTAATGACCCTCTGCCCTGGCATCAACCAACTAGTGCAGACCAGAACCCTGAAAGAGCCCACCTGGGAAGCTGATGAATATTCTATGGAGACCCTCCCCTGAGACCTCCCCTAAGATTCCCCCCTGCAAGAAAGAGATAAATATGCTCAGGACAAAGGACCCATTGTGCGCTTTCCACCAGCAGACCATGCCAGTGCTATCTCCCTCCCCCTTCTTCACTCCGAGGGGACCCCCCAGACGTGCAACCAGGGGAGCAGTGGGCAGCCGCAGCTCCCCTGGCTAACCAGTACTTCTGACCATCCTCCTCTCATTATCACTGCTAGCTGCCAAGGTACTCTCTTTTTCCTCGAGGATTTCCACATCTGATTCTTAGATGCCCTTGGGACTACTTTACCTGCCACAGTGGTGAAAGGATTCATTATGCTAATGAGCCATCAAATATGCTAAACTCAGGGTTCTTTCCTTCCATTCTAATGACCCTCTTAACTTCGTTTCTGCTACTCACAAGGACACAGCATGCTCTCATGGTTATTCAGAAATATTTCACAGGTCCAGGACTTTGATTTTAAAACCCTCCCTGTGTGTATAACCTCTTCTCATCATTTTACTTCTATCCAACTCATAGCACTGATAATCTGGGGGGAAACGGGGGCAAAAGTAGATTTATAGTTGTTTGAATGGAAAATAATACATTAATAACAATACAACAATAAACTGTTTCATGTACTCACAACTGCAAACCTACTTTTGCCCAACCTTGTACATCCAGTATCCTAACTCAGCTCTCTTCTCATACTCCATCAATCACCTTCTAGTCTCACTTGTTCTGGATCCCTGCTCAGAACTAGCATCTAGCCCAGAATCTGGGCAGTCAACAAATACTTGTTGAATAAAATTAAAATATCAATGATATTCTGATTAGAACCACCTCTGTTCATTCTGCAGTTTCCTAGCTCAAGACATACTACTACAGAACCATTTGCAAATTATCAGTAAGATGCTTGAAAAATTTGTGACAGAGAATGACAGAGTCACTTTCTACAGCCCAACACAGGCTTTGAGAAATGACACCTCCCTTGAATTACTAATTTGTTTACTCAATTGATAAAACATTACACTATAAATATATTTCCATTTCTAGAGAAATTTAAGCAGAGCAGAAACATCAAGAGAAGATCCACTGTGTTAAGTCAGTTATCATTAAAATAATGTATTTCATTAATCTAAATAGTACTCTAACATAAACCATAAATGTTTTACCTAAAACGCCTTCCCCGCTGCTGGTTCATTTTTGCCCGAGGAGCCACACCATCGACTGCCATGAAAAACACTTTCCTGGGTTTAATGATGCGAAACAGCACCTCCAAGTAATGAAAAACATCAGTGAAGATCTTATCATCTGAGATTCTGAAGTGAACGTCGTCATCATTAGGGTGGGAACACTGATGTATGATTCCATTCATGTCCAAGTACAAGTTGTCAAACTCAGGAATCTAAACAACAGAGAAATGATTAAGGTCATTATCATCATCAACCATGGACACCTAAGCAGCTGGGCTTAGCAGCCAGTAAAAAGGACACGGAGGCATCTCATTATATAAAAACTGAGTGAACAACCACATTTGAATAATGAAAGTAAAGAAAGAACAGTAAGAACTGGTAAGGTGGAGACATATTATATGGTTACACAAATAATGTAGCAATAGCTTGATCAAAGTTACTGTCAGGAAATTATCTATTTCAAACAAGATAACCCTGGAAAAGCCCATAAAAGGTGCCTGGTTCATTTGGTACTCAGAATATTAGTTTCCTTTATTCCTACTGTTTGACATCAATGCTCAAAATCTCAACTATCTCTATAAATGGATAAATACTGTGATAAGGGAAAACTCGGTCTAAAATGGCCAACAGTCCCCTCCCTCCCCCCTTTCCTGCACCCTGCCAATTTCCCCGAGTGCGCCAAATCAGAAAGGGAGGGCATTCCCCCACCCTAAGCAAGGTATAGCTTGCCACGTAGGCTGAAGCATGTACGATATACACCTCCTTGCCCGATTGTGCTCGGGGCTCATTCTTTGGAGTTGGACTCCTCTGGGCCAGCCGGTGTAAAATAAACCTCCTGAACCCGGAGCCTCCGAGTGACCCTTGGTCTTTCCATAAGGTGAACGTCTCTGGTTCCGCAACATTTTGGTTCCCTGACTAGGAAGCACAAACATGCTGGTCCCTTGCTGCCACCGGTTTGAGTGGGAGCACGGGGCTGCAGACAACGAGGAGTCGCTGCAGAGGGGAAGGCGTGCCCTGCCCTGATTTGGCAGTCTCCGACCCGGCTGCCTCTACTCGGCCCGCACTGCAGTCCCCACCCTGACAGACTTGAGGAGGCAGGTGGGACAGGACCAGGACCAGGACCAGGCAAGGGACACGGTAAGGCCCTAGGGCCCGATGGGGTTAGGCCTGCCTGAATGGGCAGAAGGGGAGCCTGATCACCTCCCAAGGACCTCTAGTGGTCACCAGGTAGAGTTAACCAGGGAGAAAATGTAATAACCTCTGAATGACTGTGATAGTGAATGTGTCTGTGATCCCACGGTGCTAGCCATGGGATTTGAGTGGGCACTAATCTGTATCCATAGTTGGCCGTGACGACATAATGGTGACTCAGCTTCGGCTGACCAGGTCTGGGGATTATATGGGCTCACCTTAGTCAAGGCTGGCACAAGTCACTGCAAGGCAGCACACGGATGGGCATCTGAAAGGTCCCTCTGGGGACTCCCTCACCCTTTGTCTGTATCTGACACCATACACGGGAACATGGGAGGAAGTCAGGGAAAGCCCACCGTCCTAGACTGTATGCTGAAAATTTTTGAGAAGGGCTTTTCCGGGGACTATGGCATCAAAATGACTACCGGCACTCTTCGCACTTTGTATGAACTTGAATGGACCACCTTTGGGGTCGGTTGGCTGTTGGGGGGAACCTTGGATGTCCAGACAATCCGCCGGGTCTTGCAAGTTGTCACCGGAAACCCCGGCCACCCAGACCAGTTTCCTTACATAGATTCCTGGTTAGAAATAGTGTGGACTTTGCCCCCTTAGGTATGATTCTGCACCAATAGGCAGGGAGAGGCTAAGGTCTTCATTGCTCAGCCTGAAAGAAAACAGACCCCTTGAGTTTTTGTGGGAGACGAAGAAGATGAGCCTCCCATCGGGCCACCCCCCAATCTCAGAGAGTCTCGAGAACCTACGGCCCCTCCGGTGCCAGAGGTTAATACTCCACCACCGTCAGTGTCACCTCCACCCCAAGGGGGAGAAGGCCCTCCCACACCGGGATGGGCTGGGAGACTTTGCCCACACCAAGGGGCCCTCCAGATGCCAGAGTCTCGAGATCCCGAGAGGCTGAATGACAATGGTACAGTTCAACCTGGTCGCTCCATGAAGTACTACCAGCCCTTCTCCACCACTGACGTCCTCAACTGGAAGCATAACACCCTGCTATATTCCGAGAAGCCACAGGCCATGATAGACCTCATGGAATCTCTCTTCCAGACACACCAGCCAACCTGGGAAGATTGCCAGCAACTCTTCTGTACCCTGTTCAACATGCAGGAGAGGCGTCAGATTATCAGGGGGGGCCGCCAATGGCTAGAAGATAACGCTCCCGCAGAGGCGAAGGATCCAGCAGACTGGGCCCTAAGAGAGGCCCCCGAGGAGCGCCCCAACTGGGATGGGGCTTCACCACTGAGGAAGGCCAGGGCCACATCCGGCGCTACCAGGAGACAGTCCTCCACGGAATTCGGGGGGGGGGGCAAAAAGCCAATGAACATGGCCAAAGTCTCCTCAGTAACACAGATGCCAGGGGAAACCCCTGGGGACTATTATGAGCGGCTCTGCAAGGCATACCGGATCTACCCGCCTTTTGATCCCAAGGCACCAGAGAGCCAGCAAATGGTCAACAATGCCTTCGTGGCACAGGTCGGCCCTGACATCCAGAGAAAACTCCAGAAACAGGAGGGTTTCACCGGCATGAATAGAAATAGCCAACAAAGTCTACATGAACAGAGAAGCCACCGCCGAGCGGGAAGCTGGCAAGAAGATGAAGAAAGTTAGCCTCCTAGCAGTGGCCCTCAGAGAGGAGGGATCAAGAGGGCAAAAGAAGACTCGCCTGCCAAAGGGGGGATATCGACGGACCCCACTGGCTGCAGACCAGTGTGCCTATTGTAAGGAGATTGGGCACTGGATAAATGAGTGTCTCAATAAAGCAAAACCTCAGAAACCTAGTAAATATCAAGGGGAGCCACAAGAAGGCAACCTTGTTGGGTTAGCCGGCATAGACTGACTGAAGGGGATCGGGCCTGATACTCCTTGGCCCCCACAAGCCCACGGTCAGGATGAATGTCGGGGACCAAAATGTGACTTTTATGGTAGACACCAGAGCTGAACACTCAGTAGTCACTATGCCTGTGGCCCCCAGGGGAGGAAGACAGCCACAATACTTGGAGTGACCAGGGACCGGGCCATCCAGAAATCCTTCTGCCAAGCTCGCTTGTGTGAACTTGGGGACCATCGGGTATGGCATGAGTTCCTGTACATGCCTGAATGCCCCATCCCTCTCCTTGGCTGAGACCTCCTCTCTAAGCTAGGGGCCAAGACCACCTGTGGACCAGGAGGGGCTACCACCCTGCAGCTACACCCTGGTAGCGAAGACTTCCACACCCCTCCTTATGGCAGTCATCACCCCAAGAGAGGAAGAGTGGAGGCTATTCGGCACTCCGGAACACAGCGAAACCCTCCCCCCGGGTTCCAGGCAGAATTTCTTCTCGTCTGGGCTGAAGATAACACTCCTGGAATTGCCCTCAACCAGGCTCCAGTGTTAGTTGAGCTAACACCTGGAGCTCGCCCGCAGAGGCAAAGGCAGTATCTCACCCCCTGAAAGGCACACCTGGGTATCCGAGACCACCTAGTCAAGCTCAGGGACTCTGGTACCCTGGTCGAATGCCAAACGGCTTGGAACAGTCCCCTGCTGCCTGTCAAGAAACCTGGGGGTGGATACCGGCCAGTGCAGGACCTCCGGGCCATCAACAAAGTAACTGTCTCCTTGCGTCCAGTGGTTCCAAATCCATACACCCTCCTCAGCCAGGTCCCTGGCACCGCCGCATGGTTCACCTGCCTAGACCTAAAGGATGCCTTCTTCTGCCTTCGGCTCACACCCCAAAGCCAGCCCTTATTCGCCTTTGAATGGACAGACCCAGACACGGGAAGACAGGTGTCACTGACCTGGGCCCGGTTACCACAGGGTTTTAAGAACTCACCCATCCTGTTTGGGGAGGCTCTAGCCGCTGACTTAGCCGCTTACTGGCAAGAGGCTGTCCAATGTACCCTTATCCAGTATGTGGACGACCTACTCATCAGCGAAACCAAGGAAGATTGCATGGCAGGAATGTGGGCCCTTCTCAAATTACTGTCAGAAGCTGGGTATCGTGTCTCATGGAAGAAGGTCCAGATCTGCCAACGGCAAATCTGGTACCTTGGGTTCCTCCTTTTACAAGGCTGCCGGGCCCTAGGACCTGAGAGAAAGAAGGCGATCACTTCGCTGCCATGGCCTCAGACGAAGAAAAGCCTTCGAGAGTTGCTAAGGGCTGCGGGGTTTTGCCAGATCTGGATTCCGGGCTTCTCAGCAATAGTGAGACCTCTTTATGCTGCCTTAGCCAGTCCTGATCGGAGTCCTCTGCGTTGGACAGAGGAGGCGGAGGAGGCATCCGGGGCATCAAATCAGCCCTCGGACAAGCCCCTGCGTTGGGATTGCCTGACAGTGAAAAACCGTCAACCTGTTCATCTACGGAGAGGACAAGATAGCTCTAGGGGTACTTATACAGCCTGTCACCCCTTGGCAAAGGCCCACTGCATACCTGTCTAAGAAACTGGACTCAGTAGCCGCTGGATGGCCCGTCTCCGCGCCGTAGCAGCTACCGTCCTCCTCATGAAGGACACTGAGAAACTCACCCTCGGACAGGAATTGAATATCAAGGTACCACACTTGGTTGTGTTGCTGATGAACAGCCAAGGGAACCAGTTCCTCTCAAATCCTGCCTAGCTCAGTACCAGGGGTTACTCTGCGAAAACCTCCACATCACTCTGGAGACTGTACGCATGTTAAAACCAGCCACCTTCCTCCCCACAGAGGAAGGCAAACCGGATCAGGACTGCGCAGAGGTAACTGATGAGGTCTATGTGAGTCGCCCGGACCTGCGGGACCAGGCCATCCAAAACCCGGAGCTAACACTGTTTTGTGATGGCAGCAGCTATCTCCAGGAAGGAGTCTGCAAGGCCCGGTATGCAGTAACCACATTTGAAGAGATCTTAGAAGCAAAGGCCTTGCCCGCTGGGTGGTCAGCACAGAGGGCTGAACTGCAAACTCTGATCCAGGCCCTAACCCATGGCAAGGGCAGGCGGGTTAATATCTACACTGACTCCCGCTACGCATTTGCCACGGCCCACGTACATGGGGCCATCTACGAGGAAAGAGGCCTTCTCACAACAGTGGGAAAAACTATTAAGAATAAAGCAGAAATCTTAAAGCTAGAAGCTATTTGGCTCCCAAAGGAAGTAGCCATTCGCCACTGCAAAGGACACCAGAAAGGAATTGACCTCATTGCAAAGGGAAACCACTTAGAGGAAGAGGCAGCAAAAGCAGCCGCCAAGAAGGAACCATCCCATCCAGACCCAACTCTGGTCCTCGCCCCAGTAAAAGATCCCCGTCAGCCTAAGTACACCCCTGAAGAAACTAAATGGGCCAAGGAAGAAGGGGCTACCCTCACAGCGCAGGGCTGGTGGCGACTACTGGATAGCCGCATCATAGTCCAAGCAACCTTTGGGCCTCACCTGCTATCTGAGTACCATCAGCTCATTCATCTTGGAAAAACTGCCCTGGAAGCCCTCCTGAAAAAACAGTATTACATCAGCCACCTGCCGGCGCTGTGACAAGCAGTAGGGGAACGGTGCGCTACCTGTGCCAGGAACAATGCGCATTCCATGCCTCAGCCCTCTCCTGGAGTCCAGAGAACAGGAAACGCTCCTTTTGAGGACCTAGAGATAGATTTCACAGAGGTCCTGCCCAGTCGAGGGTACAAGTACTTCCTGGTTTTAGTTTGCACATACTCAGGATGGGCCGAAGCAGAGAAGTTGCAGAGGCCCTCCTATGGGAAGTCATCCCTAGGTTAGGCCTGCCGCTGAGCATCCACAGTGACAACAGACCAGCCTTCGTAGCTGAAATTATCCAGACCCTGGCGAAGGCCCTCAGCATATCATGGAAACTCCACACAGCATAATGGCCTCAGAGCTCAGGGAAAGTAGAGCGCATGAACCGTACCCTTAAGGAAACAGCCAAATACAGCCAAGAAACCAGTCTCTCCTGGGTAGATCTACTGCCCTTGGCCCTGCTACGTACCCGTTGCACCCCTGGAAAGTTAGGCTTTTCCCCTTTTGAGTTAGTATATGGAAGGCCTCCCCCAAGTTTAGGAAGCATCCCAGGAGACCTACATCAAGTGGGGGACCGGAGCCTGACAGAGCAACTCCATGCCCTGGGAACTGCCCTGTCAGAACTGCAGCAGTACACAGCTGAAAGGGCCCCCATCCCCCTAGGGACGCCGGTCCATCCGTTCCAGGCTGGAGACCTAGTCTGGGTCAAGGACTGGAAAAAGGAGCCCCTCAGGCCATGTTGGACAGGACCCCACACTATAGTTTTAACTACCCCCACTGTTCTTAAAGTTACAGGTATCACCCCAGGGGTCCATAATTCCAGAGTCAAGAAAGCCCACGACATTCCTGAGGAGGAGCGCTCAGAAGGTTGGAGAGCCAGCCCGGACCCAGGTGACCCTCAAGATCCGGCTGAGGTAGACAGCTACCTGATGAGCACAGAAGACGTCTGGTTCCTAGTTGCAGCCGTGTTCATCACCCTGATCCTTGGACATGGACTTGCTGCGACAGCCCCTCCCGACTGGACTTTAAAATTCAGTCTCCTGCCTAACCACAGCCAAGGTCCTAGCTTTGCGAGGGTATCGGCCGCCAGATGACTTCAATGATGCCCTCTGAGGCTCGCCGCCTCTGGGGCATCCAAGGGGGGAATGATAAGGGAAAACTCCATCTAAAATGGTCCACAGTTCCCCCCGGGGCTTCCCCTTCTTGCATCCTGCCACTTTCCCACGCTCCAAACTAGATAGGTTAGCCCACCCTGCTACCGCAACATAGGCTGACGCATGGACAGTATACAACTCCTTGCCCGACTGGGCTCGGGGCTCAGACTTTGGACTTGGACTCCTCTGGGCCTGCCGGCGTAAAATAAATCTCCTGAACCCGGAGACTCCGAGTGCCGCTTGGTCTTTCTGTAAGGTGAGTGTCTCCGGTTCTGCAACAACTGTAATGCCCATTTAATCGAAAAGCTGTGTGTACATAACCATTAAAAGGTTTTACAATTTAAAGTCTTACTGTATATTTGGTTTCACTGAATCAGAGTCACTAATTTGGTTGTATTAATTTTAAATGTTTAGATTATGCCAAGCAATTTAGGAAATTCTGAAAACTGATTTATTTTTGATACGTGAATTGAAATTTCTAAACTTTGGCCAACAGGTGTCTACTTTTATTAAAAGACTCTAGGTCTCATTTATTTTTCCTCTGTTTAAATGTTTGTGAGCAAGTAAGGAAAATACAGCTGAAACAAATATACATTAACTAGGAACTAAAATGGACACAACTGAATAGGTACAATATCTAGTGTAATTGAAGAATTTTTAGAGTAGTCTGGCTTTACATACTAATTAAAGTATTTTGAATTTTAAAACACAATAGACTCTCCTTGTGTAAACTGAATAAAAACCATCTCTGAAACAATTCAAGTTTTACCATATGTACAGATAACATTACAATACATTTTCTTTTATTGAGATAGTGGCAATGCTTTTGAGGGGTTTTTTTTGGGCGGGGTAAAAGTTTTGGCTTCTGAATCAATAAACGCTATAAAATATTTCAATGAAACATCCGTTTGTGCTAAATGCCACATAAAAATTTAAATACCCTAGCTAACAGACTCAACTGAAATGACCACTGTAATCACAAGATTTTAAAAGTATACTCAAGATTTACTGTTTCAAGAAATCTAAAAACTCTAAATCAAAATATAAATGTGATTTTTTTAAGGGGGTGGGGTAGTTTATAAATGATGATAAAGTTTCCCTAGGAGAATAAACATACAACAAATATTAAAAAGAAGAGTAATGAAGAAAAATCTGTCCTATGTATTAAAAATTATAAAACCATCTGATTGTACCAAATGGTTCAGAAGTGGTCTAAGTATATACAGAAATTTAGTATATAAGAGGCATTTAAAACCAGTGAAAGAAAGAAATGGGGCACCTAGCCAACTATTTGTAAACAAGTTATCTCATTTTATAAAGAAATAAATTCCAAAAGGGTTAGAATTTTTATTTGACAAATATAAGTAAAAAATTATATACAAATAGTTTGGTAATCTTAGGGTGGGGAAAGCCAGAAATCATAAACCAAACAAATAGTGTAGTTGGCTATCTAAAAATATATGTTTAAATCTATAGGGGTTAAAAAAAAGAGCCATAAACAAGTTTAACTGAGTATGACAAAATGCAGGGAAATGCTTGCAAATTACAACAAAGTCAATATTCCTAATATACAAAAATCCTCAAATATAAAAAAAAGAGTAAATTTTAAAAGCATGGAAAATGCAGAATTCAAAAGAGAAACGAAAAGTCTAATAAACATCTGAAAAGATGTTGAACATCCCAAAATTTGAAATTAAAATGACACAAAATTTTTCCCATCATGTTGGCAAAGATCAGAAAGATTGATGTTACCCATTACTGGTAAGATTTGGGGGAGATGCATATTTCCTGTGTTATTAAAAACAATAGTGCCACTTATGACGCATTATGAAGCATTTCTACCCAGCTGTGTGGAATGGGAATAAATTGATATAACTAATATCAAAGTATATATGAAAATTTGAAGTACACATATCTCTGACCCAGGATTTCTACAACTGAAAATTTATCCTGGGAAATAATCATAAATTTTCATAAAGATGTAAGTACAAGAATATTCATGTCAGTATTATTCAGAAAAGATAAAAAATGAAAACCACTGAAGGCCCAATGGAAAAGTGATGATGGCATAGACACAGGCAGCTGTGTGGTGATTGCCAGAGGGAAAGGGAGTAGGGGGAGGTAGAGGAAGGTAAAGGGGATATAAATGGTGATGGAAGGAGACCTGACTTGGGGTGGTGAACACACAATACAATATACAGATGATGTGTTATAGAATTGAACATCTAAAACCTGTATACTTTTATTAATGTTACCCCAATGAATTCAATTAAAAAAATTAATGATGGTACATCTGGAATATTCCACAATTACGAATTATAATACAGATGATCAAGTGACAAAAGTAGGTCATAAAATAGCATGTATATTATTATCCCATTTATAGAAAATACTGACATTTTGCATAAGGAAGTTAGGAGTATACATAAACAAAATGTATTTAACCCTGGATGATAGGATTTCAGTTGCTTTTTACTTTCCTCTAGACTAAATAATAGCCTTTATATTTTTCTGTATTCATGTGAAATTTTAAATGAGCACATATTACCTTTATAACCTAAAAAAACCTGTAATTTTCTTTTCAGAAAAAATTCTGAAATTCTCTTAAATTTAAGATTAGTAAGAAAGACACAGGATAACTAATCATCAGCCAATGCAGTAAAGTAAATGAGAACACACAGGAGTCTTGTTCTGCAATAACTAGAAATTATAATACAAATAATAGAAATTTCAAGGTTATCTTATACTTTGCCCTCTCCCTGAACTCCGTATCTAATTAGTCACTGAGGGGGTTTTTTGTTTTTTTTTAAATTTAACATCCAAAATGTTTTTACAGTCTTACCCTGTTGTCCATTCCCATTGTTTCAGGGGATCTCATCTTTTTCTCCGTCTTGATTCCCAGTCTCAGTTTAAGGACATCAGTGTTCCAACTGGACTGCTTGCTTCCAGTTTTCTCTCTCACCAGTTTAGCCATCTTTCTAAAACATAATCTGATCATGTTGCTTCCTTACTTAAAACCATGATACTACAAATCCTTAATACCGTAAAATGTCCTGTATGATTTGGGGGCTATCTTTCCTACCAAACCCACATGCTTCCGTTTCACATATATCCTACAAGCTAACTGCAGTAAATTAGACAGCCCTAATGTGCTGGCTGGGCTGTTTCAAACCTCTGTGACTTTACAGATGTTCCTACCTCCAGAAATTCTGAGGTATCTTTGTCTGGAGCCTCTCCTTTCCTCACCAGGGGGAAATGCTGCTCCTTTCTTTATGTTGTATCTTATTGTTTTTGTGTTCCCAATAAATACAAGAATGCCAAGCACTTATTAGGTGTTCCACACATTTTCACTGAATATCTGTCCTTTCCTATGAACTCTGAGTTCCTCTGATTTGGTCATGTTTAGAACTCTTGGCATACTGCCTGAGACAAAGCAGGAAGTCAAAAATATTTAATGAATAAATTAATAAACAAATAAAGCTTCACTGAATGTAATAACACATGTAGCCTTGACCAATTACTTAGAATATGCATCCATACTGCTTTCAATTGTGGTGAAGTATTGAATTAACACCTTAGCATCAAATTTTCTCAAAACACAAGTTTCCTTTTGTTAGTATAACATTGTATCCTACTTAGTGTAGTTGCAAAATGCCTTTCACATAAAGACAATATCTATTTGACTATTTAAAAGAGCTGTTAACAAATATTTTCCCTAGTTCTTTAATACTATTTATCTGAAACAATCCCAAAGTTTTGTTGCTTCAATTAATTTAAGATATACTAATATACTACACATATTTTAATAAACTTTTAATATACAATACTTTATATACTATGTATGTCTTATAGACTAAGTAATGTGTTGTAGGTAAAAAATTCATTCACTCAATACTTACTAAATACCTATTATGTGCTACACATTGTGCTTGGGGCTGGGAAATACAGTAAACAGAGAAGTATAGCAAATAGAGCAAAGGATAATACAGACAAGCTCCCTGCACAAGAGCAATACTTTAAAATAGAAATGCTAGATTATGTTCACTATAATTTGAAAATTGAGGTTTTCACAGTCAAAAAGCCATTTTTAGCAAAATGCATAGGAGACTGGTTTAAAAAGTACAGGCTCCAGGGCATTCCAAGATGGCTGAGGATTAAGTGGAAGCTACATTCACCTTGTCCCAGGACCAAACTGGAATTAAAACTAAAATAAAGAAAAACCACCCAGAATAATCAACTGAAGACAAGCTGGAGAGCACCCTCATAACCAAGGAGGAAAAGGGGAGACCACATAGAGACTGGTAGGAAGTGCGGAGGTGCGAGAGGGATGGCTGGGCTACCACAGGCAGCAGCTGTATGTCAGGAGGGATATCTCAGTTGTAGGGGGTTCCCACTGAGAACTCTGGGGCCTAAACCCCAAGCCAGGCTCCCCAACCAAGAGCACCAGAACTGAGAAAGGTGCCAATGTAACATCTGGCTGTGAAAAACAGCAGGGTGCCAAGGAGACGTGGCTGGAAATGCAGGCACCCTCTTAAAGGGACAATGCACAAAGTTTCATGTACAGCCTCTCACATTGGGCTCCATGGAAGGGAGGGGAGAGTGGACTAGAGCTTTCTGAGGAGAATCCAGGGGAACTGACTATAGGGACAGAGCTCAAAGGGTGGCCATCTGGATTCCTGTGCTGAGTCATCCCCCAAAGGACAGAGGACATCTTTCTCAGGCAGACATTTACCATCCAGGCAGCTTTTGCCTGGAGGGGAAGCAAATTTAACACCCTGTTGGAAAACCTCTTGCCCCACCCTGTGGATTTACACTATGTTGTGGTCTACAGCCTGAGGCTCATTAAGAGACTCAGAATAACAATCAACCAGCAAGCAAAGATGGATCATTAGGTGCTTTGAGTCTTTGCCTGATCCGCTTCTGGACCAGGGGCTTAAAAAAGCAGAACTTGGGCATCTTGGTCCTTCCCAAAAGCACTGAGCCCCAGTAGAGGGAGCCACAAGCAGTGGATTGCTGACAGCTCCAAACAGGGTACCCAAGGCCAGTCACAAATAGTGTCTGACATTGGCCGGCACCAGAAACAATCCAAAAAGGCTGGGGTCCTAGAAGATCTACCTAACAGAAACAAATCCAAGCAGGCAGACAAAATAGGAACACAAAAAAACAAGCCCCAAAAGAAAGAACAAAACAATTCTCCAGAAGAAGGGATAAAGGAAATAGATATAAGCAATCTATCAGATACAGAGTTCAGAATACTGATTGTAAGGATGCTCAACATGAGAAAAGATAAGGAAACTATGAAGGAAATTAAAAATGACATAGCAGAAACAAAGAATACATTAAAAGGAATAAACAGCAGATTAGTGGAAACTGAGGGTCAGATCAGTGAATTAGAAAACAGGGTAGAAAAAAATCACTCAATCAGAGATCCAAAAAGGAAAAATAATTAAAAAACAGGAGGACAGTTTAAGGGAGCTGTGGGACAACATAAAACGCAACAGTACTCAAATCATGGGAATATCAGAAGGTGAAGAAAGTGAGCAAGGGATAAAGAACCTGTTTGAAGAAATAATAGCAGCAAAATTCCCTACCCTGGTGAAGGAAAAAGTCACAAAAGTTCAGGAGGCACAGAGAGTCCCAAGCAAAAAGAAACCAAAGAGGCCCATGCCCAGACACATCATAATTAAAATGTCAAAAATTAAAAACAGAGAATCTTAAACGCAGCAAGAGAAAATCAATTTGTTACCTACAAAGGAGCTCCCATAAGGCTGTCAGCTGATTTCTCAACAGAAGCTCTACAGGCCAGAAGGGAATGGCATGAAGTATTCAAAGTAATGAAAAGCAAGAATCTGAAACTAAGACTACTGTATCCAGCAAGGGTATCCTTCAAAACAGATAGTGAAATAAAAAGCTTCCCAGACAAAAAAAGGCTAAAGGAGTTTATCATCACCAAACCAGCATTGCAGGAAATGTTAAAGGATTTAGAAGTAGAAACATAAAAATATGGGCATAAATAATTAAAATGACAATAAATAAGTAACTATCAATAACAACCTTAAATGTAAATGGAATAAATGCTCCAATCAAAAGACATAGTGTAGCTGAATGGAAAAGAAAACATGACCCAAATATATGTGGTCTACAAGAGACCCACCTCAGAACAAAAGACTCACACAAGTTGAGAGTGAAGGAATGGAAAGAAAATTTCCATGGAGATGGAAATGAAAAAAAAAGCTGTGGTAGCAATACTCATATCTGACAAAATAGACTTCAAAATGAAGACCATGAGACAATAAAGGCCACTACATAATACTAATGGGATCCTTCCAACAAGAGGTTATGACCTGGTAAGCCTGTATGCACTCAATATAGGAGCACCTAAATTTATTTTTTAAAAACTTCTGGAAGACTTTAAGGGAGAGATTGAGAGCAATACAGTCATAGTCATGGACTTGAACACCCCACTGACTTCACTGGATAGGTCTTTCAGACAAAAAATCAACAAGGAAACAATGACCCTAAATGACACACTAGAGCAGATGGATTTAACTGACATTTACAGAACTTCCACCGCAAGGCAGCAGAATACACATTCTTCTCAAGTGTACATTGGACCTTCTTAAAGACAGACAACATGTTAGGAAACAAAACAAATCTCTACAAGTTCAAGAATATTAAAATCATATCAAGCATCTTATTCAATCACAATGGCATGAAACTAGAACTCAATTACCAAAAAAAACCCCTCAAAAACATTCAAACACATGGCGGCTAAACAACATCCTACTGTTCAGCTGGTCGTGGCTCAGCGGCTGAGGGTCGACCCAGGATCCAGGAAATTGGGGTTCAATTCCCAGTCAGGGCGCATGCCCAGGTTGTGGGCTCCATCCCCAGTCGGGGGCGTGCAGGAGGCAGCCGATTGGTGACTCTCTCATCACTGATGTTTCTATCTCTCTATCCCTCTCCTTTCCTCTCTCTGAAATCAATAAAGATATATTAAAAACAAAACAAAAAACAAACAAACATGCTACTAAACAATGAATGGGTTACCAATGAGATCAAGGAAGAAATCAAAAACTTCCTGGAAACAAAAGTGAAAATGAACACACAACAAGACAAAATCTATGGGACACAGTGAAAGCAGTCCTGAGAAGGAAGTTCACAGCACTACAGGCCTATCTCAAGAAATAAGAACTTTTAATTAACTATCTAACCCTACCTCTTATTAGAAAGAGAACAGCAAGAAAAGCCCAGAGTACACTGAAGGAAGGAAGTAATAAAGATCAGAGCAGAAATAAATGACAAAGAGACTAAAAAAAATAAAATAAAATACAAAAGATCAATGAAACCAAGAGCTGGTTCTTGGAAAAGATAAACAAGATTGATCAACCTTTAACCAGGCTCATGAGAAAAAAAGAGAAAGGACCCAAATAAATAAAATCAGGAAAGAAAGAGATGAAGTAAGAACAGACACCATAAACACAAAGGATTGTAAGAAAATACTATGAACAACTATACACCACCAAGCTGGACAATGTGGATAAAATGGACAAATTACTAGGAAAATTCAATCTTCCAAAACTGAATCAGGAAGAATAAGAAAACCTGAATGGGCCAATAATAGCTGATGAAATTGAAACAGTAACCAAAAAAGTCCCGGCCAACAAAATCCCTGGCCCGGAGAGCTTCAGAGGGGAGTTTTACAAAGCACTGAAAGAAGAACTAACACCTGTCCTCCTCAAACTCTTCCAAAAAATCCAAGAGGAAGAAACAATTCCAAGCTCTTTTTATGGGGCCAGCATTATCCTAATTCCTAAACCAGATAAAGACACTACAATGAAAGAGACAGGCCCGTATCCCTGATGAACATGGACGCTAAAATCCTCAATAAAATATTAGGTAATCCAGCAATATATTAAAAAGGTAATATACATGACCAAGTTGGATTTACTCCAGAGATGCAAGGCTGGTACAATATTTGCAAATCAATAAACATGATACATCACATAAACAAAATGAAAGACAAAAATCACATGATCATATCAATAGACACAGAAGCAGCTTTCGACAAAATCCAACACTCATTTTTGCTAAAAACTCTCAGCAAAGTGGGAATAGAGGGATCATACCTCAACATAATAAAGGCCATATATGACAAACTTACAGTCAACATCAGACTTAATGGGCAAAAACTAAAACCATTTCCCCTAAGAACAGGTACAACACAGGGGTGTCGACTTTCACCACTCTTATCCAACACAGTACTGGAAGTCCTTGCCACAGTGATCAGACAAGAAAAAAACATAAGAGGCATCCAAATTGGAAATGAGGAAACAAAACTGTCATTATTTGCGGATGACATGATATTGTACATAGGAAACCCTAAAGACTCCACCAAAAAACTACTAGATTTAATAAATGAATTTGGCAAGGTAGGAGGTTACAAAACTAACAACCAGAAATTAATGGCATTTTTATACACCAATAATGAATTCTCAGAGAAACTAAAAAAACAATCCCACTTACTACTGGAACAAAAAAATTAAGATACTTAGGAATAAACTTAACCAAGGAGGTAAAAGTCCTGTACTCAGAAAACTGCAGGACATTAAAAAAAAAGATAGAGGAAGATATAAGCAAGTGGAAGAACATACCATGTTCATGGATTGGAAGAATTAACATCATTAAAATGAACATACTACCCAAAGCAATCTATAGATTCAATGCAATCCCTATTAAAATACCAACTGCATATTTCACAGATCTAGAACAAACATTTCGAAAATTTATATGAAACCAAAAAAGACTCCGAACAGCTGCAGGAATCTTGAGAAAGGACAAAGTTGGAGGGATCACAGAACCAGATATCAAGTTATACTACAAAGCCATGTAATCAAAACAGCCTGGTGCTGGCACAAGGAGAGGCATAGAGATCAGTGGAACAGAACAGAGAACCCAGAAGTTGACCCAAGCCATTATGATCAACTAGTATTTGACAAAGGAGGCAAGAGCATACAATGGAGTAAAGACAGTCTCTTCAATAAATGATGTTGGGAAAACTGGACAGGTACATGCAAAAAAATGACACCTGACCACCAACTTACACCATACACAAAAATAAACTCAAAATGGATAAAAGGCATGAAATGTAAGACGTGAAAGCATAAAAATCCTAGACGAAAACATAGGCAGCAAAATGTGAGACATCTCTGGTAGCGATCTATCTGCAAGGTCAAGGTAAACAAAGGAGAAAACAAACAAATGGGCCCACATCTGACTAAAAAGCTTCCGCACAGCCAAGAACCCAACCGAATGGAAAGGGAGCCCTGCCCGGCAGAACGCGTTCGCCTCCACGGCGCGCGCACCGCGACCCGGCGCGCAGGGGCGCACCCGCCCTGCCCCGTCCCAGGCGCCTTTGTCCTTTCCAATGGGAGACTGAAGGGGCCGCGGGGTCACGGAAAAGGGGTGACAGGAGGCACCGGGGCGCGCGCCAGCCGTGCGGGCGGCGGGGGTGCGGGCGGCAGCGGCCCCTCCGGGGGGACGCGCGGCGGCCCGGCGCAGGCTGCGCGGGCGGGCCGGGAGGTACGGGGGCTCGCCCCCGGCCCGCGCCTCTCAGGGGAGGCGCAGCCCGCCGCCCGGAGGGGCCGGCCCCCGAAGCGGGCCCCCAGGTCTGCGGGGGGGCGCGCGGGCCCGCTGGGCCGGGAGCCGCCACACCGGCCGCGCCCCTCGGCCCGTCGGGGGTCCTCACCCTCGGCGCCCCTTCGCCCTCCGCCGGCCGCGGACGAGCGGGAGGCGGGGCTGGAAACCCCGTCCCGGCGGCCTCCGGCCCGCGGGCCCCGCTCACCCACCTGATGCTCCTTCACCACTTCGCTGAGGCAGGGGTACCGCTCCGAGATCCACCGGTAAAACTTGGGGACTCCCATCTCCGCTGTCAGTACCAACTCCTCAGGGCCGAACCGGAACCAAACGCCCGCCGGGCCTCCGCCGCCGCTGCCGCCGGCGGCCGTCGCTCCGCCGATGACAACAGGGCCCGCGGACCATAGAGAACGCCCGCCCCCCCCCCCGCCGGCCTAGAGCGCCGACGCGAGGCCGCGGGCGGGGCGCGGTGCCGTGAGCGCCCGCTAGCGCCAGGTTCCAGAGCGCCGGGCGGGGGCGGCGCGTGCGCGCTCAGCCCTGACTCTGCGGGGCACCCTAAATTTTGTCCCGTTGGCCTTAGTGTCCTGCGATGCGCATCTCAGTATGTTTCATTAGTTTTTGTTAATCCTCCCCCGAGGACTTCCATTTTTTTGGGGAAGGGAGAAGGGAAGAGGGTAAGAGATGTGAGAGAGGCACATCGGTGTGTTGCCTTCTGCACGTGCCCTAGGGTGGGGGTCCGAGGAATCAAACCTGCAGCCCAGGTACTTATCTTAGACCAGAAATCAGACCCTGAGGTGTGGGGGTGGGTGCTCTAACCAGTGAGCCACACTGGCCAGGGCTCTTCTCAGGATTTTTCAACACAGATTTGGAAAGGTCTGGTGATTTATTTGGTTTAGTTTTGTTTGGTTGAATTTTTTCCTTTGACGGATACACACCTACAATGTTGTTTAATAAGTTCTTTGTTGAAAAACATTTCCTAACTCCCTCCTACCCCAACCCAGCTTCCTCCTTAACTCTCAGTGTGAGGCCTTGAATTAGAAACTGTATGTTTCGTTTTCACACTCATACCTCTTGGCTTATGCTGTTTTCCCCATCACACCTTCAGCCCTGCAAAAAAGTGAATGTACGTGAAACCATCTATTATAAAAGTTTTCCACTTATTTGAATATAATACCCTCATTGCTTCATATTATAAACTATCTTAAATCCTCTGCAAGAAAACACACCAAAAATTTAAACACATTAAACATTTTTTTAGATTTTAAAATCTCATGAAATTTCAAGTATTGCTGTCTTCCAAGGCCACTGAATTCTGCATTCTGGTATACTTTCAGGATGGCAGCATCTTTAAACTTACAGAGTGTTTATATATATAGTTTTTACATTCATGCTTTTTTGTCTTATGTTTTTTCCCTATCACACTGTTAACCATACAAAAAAAGTTTTTTTTAAGTGAACATAATGACGTGCTATTTGTTATGCTATCTATGTTTTACTAGACTGTCAGTTCCTAGAGGGCAGGGGACATAAGCTCTGTGCACAAATGTAGCACAGTGCTTTGTCCACAGAATTTGTTTTTACTGCTGTTCAAATGAATCCTTATGCTAGCGAGTACTTAAAAATAAAAGTTGTAAAATGAAATAAGGCTGGGTTGCTTCTTGCAAATACTTATTTTTAGAGCAGAAGAACATTTGATGTTCCATTTCTCTTGTAATAATACACAGTAGATAGTAAGAAAACAGTTTATTACTTAATAACATATATTACTTTAAATATTATTAACATTCAGGGAGAAATACTATCAGTTGCTCTGAGAACATAAAGCAATGTATATTGTACTTTGGAATTGAACAGATAAAAACACAGATTAATTCCAAATATGTTAATTTTAGATTATTAACATATTCTTTGAAGTAATTTCATTTCACATATATGGGGTCCAACCAAGGTACATTTGGCATAGTAAGTTTTCATCAGTAGCTTCTTGTATAAGGTAATGCACATGTCCTTCAATAGATAAGGGCAGCCCTGTCACTCTATTTCGGGTCTTGATTACACCTTGCAGTCGCTGCTCAATGTCCAAAACATGGGTCTTGGCCTAAAAGGAAGAAGTTGAAAACCATAAGAGTTAAGGACCCAATGGCATGTGCATGTTGATAATTTGGAATTACTACTGTTCTGTTACTTAACAAATGTTAGTGCCATTTTACTGATCATTACCCCTTTTGTAAGAGCAAATACAAAAGTGAGAAAAAATGAAACAAGAACAATAACAATATATTGATTGGAAGTCGTGCAATGTTGATCAACACCGACTACTTAGACATTTTTCTGGACTATTTGAAATACTGGAGAATATTAGTAGGGAGTAAATTTTTTTTTTCAGTGTTGACAGAAGAAATCATTTTTAATGTGTATTATAAAAACATACACAGGAGCTGAGTGAATACGTTTATTGCTACTTAAAATCCAACCTGTTGGTCCCAGTAATTTATTTTTAACATGGTCTTTTCAACTTTGTTTCCTGTTTAACTACTAATGACATCTGTTGTAGACTCACACATTTAACTATTAGATTATAATAGTATTACATGTCAACAGTATGGCCAGTCAATTTACCATGCCTTAATTTAATCTTTGTTCACTTTCCATTTTTAAGTGCTTAAATAATATTTTGCAATAAAAACGTAGTGATATAATTAACCAGCTATTAACAATTTACTTCTACATATAGTAGAGTGTCAACTGAGTATATATTAGGCACTTATATGCTTATTATGATTAATGTAAAATTGGAGCAATTAAAATATTAAAGCTGAGGCCTGCTGCTAAGTTCACGCAATTTCTGTTCAAGTTTTCCCACTCTATCTAGTAACTGTAAGTCATTTATAGTTTAAACAGTGTCCTTGACTCTACTTGTATTATACAAATGATAATTTTAACATTAGTAATGACAATAAAGAAAACTTAGGGCATTGGCATACTAGAGAACTAGATTTCAGAGTATGCAATGGTCGGTCACTGGTAGTATTTAGAATCAGTTCTCCTTTGTAGGATATACAATACACAATATACAGTATCAGCTGAAACTGAGCTACACCTTCCACTAACCTTTTCGTTGACAACTTCCCCAGTTTCATTCAGTGACGCTCTGGAATGCCCTTTCACCGGTTTACTCCATTCCACCAGAGGGTCGTGCAGAAAAGTCTTTAAGACACTAAAATGGAAAACACACATTACAGGAATAATACAATGTTATCTTTGTAAAAAGAGTGAGTGGAGGATGAGAAGCTAACGGCAAACCTCTTACAACACACATCATCCCTGTTCCAGTAAAATATGTGAAATTACTGTTTGGGGATGAGGGGAGGGAAAAGGAAAGGGGGGGAGGGAGGAGACAAGACAGAGGAGGGTCAGAGGTGTTCTTGGAGCGGAGTAAGATGGTCTGTGTGCCATCCCTGAACGCATACAGAAAGCTGGTTCAGTGAATATTTATCAAATGAGTGAATTGTATCCCCTGCCATGTCTCCACAGTTACCATAAAATATCTATCGTTACCATATAGACAGACCCCCAGGCCAGATTTTCCTACTGTGCTCTAGACGTCAAATCCAATTATCTATGGGAAAACCGGTTAGCTATCTTGTAGGCACCTCAAATTCAGTATTTTTATAACAAAACTCATGCCTCTTCCCCAAATGATTTCTCCTGTATTCCTCAAATCAGTAAAGAACATCATTCATCCACTGTCCCTGAACAAAAGCTTAGGAATCATCCATGCCTCCTTGTTCTCTGAACACCCAATTCTACTTTCTAAATCATTAGAGCCTCTCTACTTACCTCCACCTTCACTGTCACTACTTCAGTCAGTGTTGGGATGGGTGACTGCAACAGTCCTCTAACTCGATTTCTGGCCTCTAGCCCAAACTGGAACTGTAATTTTGATTTTCTTCTTAAAACCGTCCAATAACTTCTGATTGTTCTCAGGGCAAAGTTTAAATGTGTAAACTGACCTCATATGGACCTTTCCTAATCTAGCTCTGCTCACACCTCCTCCTAGGAATAAGGTACTTGAAGTCTGCCCTCTAGAACACAGTACTGCATTTCTCAGGCAGGCTGTGCCTTCAGCAGCATTGATGTTTCTGTCACTCAGAACGCTCTTTTCCCTTCTGCATGGCCAATTCTCTTTAAGGTCACAGCTACTTCCTCTAGCAGTTGTTTCCTAACTTCTTTCAGATTAGTATAAAAGCTCCTAGTTAAGTGCTTCACAGGATGTTACGCTTCTTCTTTCAGAGAATTTGCTTTTGCCTCTGTCTAACCCATGTATTCTACCATCATGTCTGGCAGACAGCTTTTAAATAAAAAGGTGAATAAACGGGCTTTATAAGTCCTTTTCAAAAACTAGCTGTACCTTGAACAATATGGGTTTGAACTATGCGGGTCAACTTATATAAGGACTTTTTTCAATAAATATGTGCAGTACTATAAATTTTCTCCTCCTTAGGATTTTCTTAGTAACATTTTCTTTTCTCTGGTTTACTTTATTGTAAGAATACAGTATATAATACATATAACATATAAAATATATGTTAATTGACTATTTATGTTATCCAGTAAGGCTTCCAGTCAACAGTAGGCTATTAGTAGTTAAGTTTTGGGGGAGTCAAAAGTTATATGTGGATTTTCCACTGTGCTAGGGTGTTGGTACCCTTAACCCCCATGTTATTCATGGGTCAAATGTACTTCCCGCAGCTAATGTAATATCTAATGGTGAAAGATGGACTTCTTTACCCCTAACATCAGAAGCAAGACAAGGATGCAGATTTCTTTCTGTGTCTATTCAACACTGACCCAGTTAGGGCAATCAGACCAGAAAAAGGCACTAGGATTGGAAAGGAAGAAGGAAAGCTGTATTTGCAGATGTCATGGTATTATAGAGAGAAAATTTTAAGACATCTATAAAAATAACTCTCAGCAGTAATAAACAAGTTCAGCAAGGTTGTAGGATACAAGAGCAATATACAAATATCAGTTATATACACTAGCAGCCAACAATTCAAAACTGAAATTAAGAAAATTCCTTTTAGAATAGCACTAAAAGGAATAAGGTACTTAGAGACACATTTTTAAAAAGTAAAACAGAGAACTTGCAAACCAAAACCAAAACACTGAAAGAAATTAAAGACTTAGCCCTGCTGGCATGGCTCAGCGCTTGAGCACTGACCTAGGAACCAGGAGGGTCACAGTTCAATTGCCAGGGTGGACACATGCCTGGGTTGGGGGCTCGATCCCCAGTAGGGGCGTCCAGGAGGCTGCCAATCAATGACTCTCTCTCATCATTGATGTTTCTGTCTCTCTCTCCTTTCCTCTCTCTCTCTCTAAAATCAATAAAAAATATTAAAAAAAAAATAAGTGAAAAAATAAATGAAAAAAAATCCCATATTCATGGATCAGAAGACTTGATATTGTTAAGATGGCAATACTCCCCCAAATGATTTACAGATTCAATGCCATTCCTATCAAATCCAGGCTGTTTTTTTGCAAAAATTGACAAGATCTTAAAATTCATATGGAAATGCAAGGGACCCATAATAGCCAAACAGCCTTGAAAAAGAAGCAGAAGCTGGAGCACTCCCACTTCCTGATTTCAAAACTTACTACAGAGTTACAATGCTGGAGACAGTGTGTTGTTGGCATAGGTTAGAAATAAAGATCAATGGAATAAAACTGAGAATCCAGAAATAAGCCCTTATATATATGGTCAATTGATTTTCAACAAAATTGCCAAGAAAATTAAATGGAGAAAAATAATCCTTCTAAAAAATGGTGCTGGGACAACTGGATATGCATATTCCTAAGAATAAATATGGACCCTATCTCACACTAGATAGAAAAAATAACTGAAAATTATCAAGGATCTAAATATGAGAGCTAAAACTATAAAACACTTAGAAGAAAACATAGGTGTAACTCTTCATGATTCTGGATTATGCAATAGGTTTTTAGATATGACACTGAAAGCACAAATAACGAAAAGACACAGATTGGAATTTATCAAAAGTAAAAATGTTTATGCTTCAAAGGGCATCATCAAGAATGGAAAAAGACAACCCATATATGAGAGAAAATATTTGCAAATCGTATTTCATAAGTGTGTAGTATCCACTTATGTAAAGAACTCTTAACAATTCAACAAAAATACAAATAATCCCATTTAAAATGGGATTTGAATAGACACTTGTCCAAAGAAGAGATATAACTGACCAATAAACACACAAAAAGATGTTCATCATCACTGGTCACTAGAGAAATGCGAATTAAACTCACAATGAGGCGTGGGGGGCAACGTGACCAGCAGCCAGACATGACTCTCTTGGGCAAAACCCGGAGTTGCCTGTTGTATCTTGTCCTAGATCGGTGGCAATACTTGGTGCCAGGTGGCTTCAGCCCAAGGCCTACTTAGGGCTCCCCAACACCTGGGGACTCCCCACAACGCAGCCAAGCCAGGGCAAGGAACGCGGGAACAAGTACCAGCCGAGCAACATCAAATGCAAGCACAAGTGTGGCTGAATCAAGCACTTGAGCACACTGACCTGAGCCCAGGTCATCCTCCACTGCATGCTCAGGGGCTGCTGCATGCTCAGGGGCCACAAGCTGAGCTATTGAGCATGACACTGCAGATGGGACACCCCTGCCCCATTATAACATTTACCTCTCCTGCAGCTGTTTTTGGGGGGAGGTTGGACAACTTCGACATTAGTGCTCCTCCAACTGTGGGGCTGGACCAGGAGTAGAAGTCTAGGGTTGGACTGGAAGGGGGAGTGGGAAGTCAGACCCCTGGCCAGGTCCCTTTTTACACTCTTGAATTAGGAAGAATTTCAAACATACAGCAACAGTCCTCAGAATAGTAGAGTGAACCCCGAGTACCCACCCATATCTGACCACCAATTATCCACAACTGTCCTGCCTCCTCCTGTGTTTTTTGTTTTGTTTTGAGCAAATCTCAGGCATCTGGTTATTTCTTCTATAATTATTTAAAAATCTATTTGTCTAAATAAGAGCCCTTAAAACATAATCACAAAACTGTTCACACCTAGAAAAAAATCAGTAATTTAATTCATTAAATGTCTAGTAAATGTAAAAAAACCCCCACAAGAACATAATGAGACACCACCTCTCCCCCACAGGGTGGGTAAAATTAAAAACGACATTCATTCACAGTGTTGGTAAAGATGTGGAGAAACTGGAGTGCTTAGACATGACTAGTGGGATTGTAAAGTATGACAACTGCTTTGGAAAAGTTTGAAAGTTCCTCAAAATGTTAAGCTAAGAGTTAACATATGATCCAGTAATTCTACTCCAAGGTATATGCAAAAGAACTAAAAACATATATCCACAGAAAACTTACACACAAAACTTCACAGCCACACCATTCACAACAGCTGAAAGGTGGAGACAATCCAAATGTCCATTAACTGAGGAATGGATAAACAAAATGTATCCATACAATGGAATATTATTTGGCAATAAAAAAGAATGAAACACTGATACATGCTACAGCATGGATAAACCTTAAAAACATGCTAAGTGAAAGAAAATAGACACAAAATGCTACATGTTGTATGATCCTTTTTATATATGAAATGTCCAGAACAGGCAAATCCGTAGAGACAGAAAGTAGATTAGTGGTGCTAGGGGATTGTGGGAGAGGAGGGATGGCGAATGAAAGCTATTTCTTTTGGTGGTAATGAAAATGTTTTATAACTAGATAGCAGTGATGGTTGTTTTATAATTAAGCAGTAATGGTTGCATAATCTTGTGAATATACTAAAAACCACTGTAGTATACACTTTAAATGAGTGAATTTTATGATATGTAAATTTTATGATATGTAAATGATATAAAGCTTTATTTAAAAAATTCTACTTCAACCAATGCAAAGTGGCTTCTATATAAAGAAAACATACTTAGGAACCAATAATTCAATTTAAACTTACTGTAAATTATTTACAAAATGTAAATGATTACCTCATTAAAGGTTCTCTCTGATCTCGCATCAGCCTCATTGTAACTTCACAAGCTCTTCGAAAAAGACCTTCTGTTCCCATAGGACCCATTCCATTAACCATATTATGAGTCAGGCGAAATGGAACAATTTCTGGAACTTCAAAGGTTTCTCCCTTAAAACAATGCATTTTATTAAACAGTAATGATATTAGAATTTTAAAATCGTTATGGGAAAAATGTAGAACTTCATGTCTAGGCTCATTTAGCAATAGGCAAAATGTCAAAAAATTTACATTTTAACTGTGTTCCTATATCACAAAGGATCTATACGACCATGACTTTACCTTTGCTTTTGGAGAACTTAAATGCAATCCCTTGGAAAAGATCTAGAGGCTAGATGATCACCTTTTATTTAATTGCTACGGTAAACAGCATTATAGAGAAATTTTTATGCATTCAATATTTAGTCTTATGTTAACTTCCTTAACGTCCATACAAGTACATACAAATACTGTCATATTTTTCTTCTTTTCGTTAGGACTTTTACTTTAAAACAGGAGGGGAAAAAGATTTGGTGTTAGATGTTCACATCCCTCAGACAGGAAATGTGACATGGAATATAACGTAACATGGAATATAATGTGACATGGAATATAACGTAACATGGAATATAATGTGACATGGAATATAACGTAACATGGAATATAATGTGACATGGAATATAACGTAACATGGAATATAATGTGACATGGAATATAACGTAGTCCAGTCCGGTTATTTTTTGCCGCCCTCTAACCAGCCTTTGCTAGGACGTTCTCGACCCTCCAGTCAGTTTCCCTAAATCCCTCTCTTGTATGATTTAACCTGTATCGGTGGTTTAGCTCTCATTTGCTCTCAGTTTTGTCTGTCACCTTCCCTGGTTTCCTGTGACAGCAGAAGGCAACCCACAGAAAGTGATGATGAAGAAAAGAGTGGCCTACCCACCGCCTGCTTTCCAGGGTCGTAACACCGGAGAACTGGAGGCGGCCTTACGGAGAGCCCAGCTGCCTTAATTGATTCCCAGGCCCCACTCTAGACCTACAGAATCTGAATCTCCAGGGATGCTTCCCAGGCATCCGCATTTAAAAAAACCCTCTGAGATGATTCTGATATGCTGACAGGTTTGGAAACCATCACACTAAACTACTCGGTTTCTCTAAAAGTGAGTCTCAATAAAATGAACTGCTCTGTCCATGTTCATATAACCAAGAACTAACTGAATCAGAATCTGAACCTATGGTTTTGGACTTCAGTTCAGGGCTAGTTTTACTATGTTACTCTCCTGAGTTCTTTCCATCCTAAGCTGCTTTACTGAGGGCTATGGGATCTGTGACTATAACTGCTACCAGTGGGTACGTCTAGGAAGAACAGTTGTTGAAGAAAGAAAATTAGGAGAAAACATAGTTTCCTAGAGTAAGTCACATCGCATACCTTATTGAAGAGACAGTTGAAATCCACATGTACACATTCACCAGTCAAAGAATCAAAGAGGATGTTTTCGCCATGGCGGTCGCCAAGGCCCAGGATGTAGCCGACCATCGACATCACTGCAGTGGAACGGCAATACGCGGACCGGCTGCTGTACCTAAAGGAATGCGATGCTATCAAACACCCTCGGTCCATCGGCAACATAAATGAAAAATGCTTTTTAAATCCAACCACAATAATGGACTATAGTTTTGGTAACTTACCACGATGTCGGATCTGGGAAGGTTCTCAGGAACCACTCGTGGAAAACAGGGGGATGCCTGGGCAGCAGAAACTCGCGGAACACCTTGAGCTTTTCTGAGAGCGCCGCGGCCTTGGGCAGCATACACTGGCGAAGTTCCTTCCCCGTCATGTAAACCCCTGCAAGGCAGAGCGACCGCTGTGGGCCTTCACAGGCCACAGGAGGGAAGGGGCATTTCTTGTGGTTGTTAAAACAGGACAGGAAACCTTTACTTTTATCCAAATTGTTATCCAAAAGCAAGAATGGAAAAATTTCAATTATACACGGGCAAATATATCTTCTTGCTAATTACAATTAAAGTTGTCAACTAAAACCAGTGTTGTAAAGTCAAGTAACACCAGAAGATAGCACTCAGAATAAATCCAATGTGAAGAGTGTGCCTTGTAAAAACTGTAAAATTGCTGCAGCCTTCACTACAGTTCTAGCGATCTCTCTGGTCATCAGAATGTACAGGTCCACACTGAACCATTACAAAGAAACCTAGTAGGTGCTCTGGAATAATGTGTTCTGTGTGAAGCCTGGCCTGTAAGAGACACAGCACACCTGGTGCTTAAACTGATCTTGTGCACTGCAGCTCACCTGGGGAAGCAGAAGGACCTCTCCTTCTGATATATTTGGGAGCCCCATGAGATGACTGGTGTGACTCCAGTCTATCGAACGCCTTTTAGGCCCACTTGGGTTTGGTGCTTTATACCTAAGGCACAGCTAAAAGTTTTATGGACAAATTTGTGATTTGAGGTTCTTAGAGTTAAATGTTGCATAGTATAACTGTGTGTTCATGATAAGGTAGGAAAATATATACACACACATACACACATATATATATAACTAAAACTTATACAATATCTCATCCTTCTAAATGAAATTCAACAGCGAGTTCCTTGAAATCAGATCAAATATGTATGAGCTGCAGTTCTGCATGCAACATACTAGCTATGTGAACTTGGATAAATTACTTCACCTCTCTGGCACTACTCATAAAGGATTAATTAGGCTTGTTAATAACAATAAATAAAATAATGTACATAACATACTTACCACAATACCCATAATATAGTAATTCATCAGTATTACTTAATGCTATGGGTGAATTTTATTCCCCCCAAAATGTGCTAAAGTCCTAACCCCTGGTGCCTATGAATGGGATCCGATTTGAAAATAGGGTCTTTGTCCATGTAATCGGATTAAGATGAAGTCATTAGGATAGGCCCTTAATATAATATGACCAGTGTCCTTACAAGAAAACAGACACAGACTTTGAGGCAGAGAATGCGGTGATGCATCTATCAGCCAAGAAACATAAAAGACTGCTGGCAAACCAGCAGAAAAAGGTTTGGCACAGATTCCCCTCCAGGGCTTTCAGAGATATCATGGCGCTGCTGGCACCGTGACTTTGGGCCCTAGCTTCCAGAGCCGTGAGAGAAGTTGTTTCCATTATTGGTGGCCAGTTTGTAGTACTTTGTTACAGCAGCCCTAGGACACTAATACACTTATTTTCTACTTCATTATATATTTACTTTTAATGTATTTGCATCACATGCATTTTAAAAAGGAGAAAGAATTTTAGACTTACAAAAATTGCACAAAGAGTTCCCATATATTCATCACCCAAGTTTTCTTATTGTTCATCTTTTTCATAACAGTAGTATAATTATATAAACCAGAAAATTAATAGTGATAATATTATTAATTAACCTTCAGACCTTATCCAAATTTCACCAACTGTCCTACTTCCACCCTTTTTGTGGGTCAGGATCCCACCCAAGACCCCATATTGCACTCATCTGTTATGTCTCCATAATGTTCTCAAATCTGGGAAGTTTCTGTCTTTGTCTTTCATTACATTGACATTTTTAAAGTGCTCTGAGCAATTATATTTTTGTTTTTCCACCGTAAAGTTATTACTTTTTCCCTTTGTAATTAATAAGATATCTTGTGGGAATATACTTAGACTCTACAGATAACCTGTTTCCTGTCATACTTTCCCCATTGATTTTAGCATCCATTGAGATTCTTTGCCTGCAATAATTATTACTAGGGTATTCACTAACTGGTGATTTTCCATCCATCATTGATTCTACACGTATTCACTGCAATTCTAATGTAAAGAAGAACTGTTTGTACTTCCTTATTTATTCAAGTATTTGTTTACATTGGTGTGGAATTGCCTATTTATTTTATTCCATAGGTTGTAATCTAATACTATCATCTGTTTCGGGGCTCACACTATCCCAGGTTTGGCCAGTGGGAGGCTCCACTTCTAATCTCATGCTTTCAGTTTCATTGTAGCCTTCCCTGCCCTTCCCACCCTTCCTGACCCTGAAAACGAGCTCCCATTAGCCACAATGTATTTACTTATTTGCTAAAATCTAGCATTCACATGCAGTAGTTCCAGAACTGCTAATCAGTAACTGTGAAAAACAAACTTCCTATGCATTTTTGCAAGCTCCCACAATCCTTCCAGGAAGAAGACAAGGAAGGAATTAAAACATTTAAGTGCTTCCGTATATGGAATCTCATTCAAAGAGAAATGTCATCATGGCTTATACCAAAAAAAAGTACAATGACATATGTTAATAACAATTACACCTACAGTATATATGTTAGCAGCTATTACATGCATATTATATATTTATATTGTAAAAATTGAGATACCCTTTTCCTTATATAGTTTGGTGAGAATGGGTCTCAAGCCAGCAGTGTTGTTAACCCATTCAATAATCCCACACTCATCATTCAATGGAATAACTGCATATGTTCGGATATGAAGTTCTCTTCTACGAGACTCTGCATCTTTTCTTAAGCACTATTAAAAAAAAATACACACACATACACTTAAAAATTAAAAATTTCTCAATGTTATGTCAAATATACATAAAGATTGTTCATTTCACAGCAAAAGAAGGTCAATAAAAGCTTACCATGTAGTGTAGAAGAGTAATTCCTCAGAATAATAGGCAAGGAAACTACTTGGACAGGATCCCTAATCTTTTTCCAAATCATTAAAAATGACTTAAGTAAGTCCTTCTTTTTTTAATTATTAACCAAATGTGATAACAATACTATGTTCAAAAATATTATAGTTGTATATTTAACAATGACAAAATATTCTTTTATTTTTATTGCTTCTAAAATATTATTAAAATATTAAGTACTTAGGCACAGAGACTGCTGTTTAATTTTAATGATCTCAAAAATGCATAGAGTATTAAAGCAGCTCAGGGCAAGAGGATTGAAAAAAATTGCATAAACAAGAGTATGAGCTTTATGATACCCCAGCTTACTCTTGCCGCTGAATAGTGCAGCTTCCTTAGCCTAGAAAATTCTTTTCTAGGCTAAGAAAGCTTTTCAAATATCACCTGATTAACCCTGAAATACATTAGGTAAAGATAATGCATATTTTGTTTAATTCTAGAACTGTATGAAATAAACTAAGCATATATAACTATACTTGTAACCTGTCCAAGTCAAAACCATCATCACTGACCAAAAACACATTTTAAACTTTAGGAATAAGTAGGCTACATAAATGTCAGCAAAGCAGTATGACATTAGAATCACAGGTAAAGGTCAGTATGTGGCCTCCTAGACCAACACAATGAAACTAGTTTTTCATAATCAGGCTATTTTTCTGACCGTGTTAAATTAATGTAGGAGAACAGTAATGAAATAATTTAATCAGTAACAAAGCTGACTAAGATAGATACACAGCCCTGGCCGGGCAGGCCAGTTGGTCAGAGCACTGTCCCGATGCACCGAGGTTGCAGGCTCGATCCCAGGTACGCCACAGAAGCAGCAACCAATAGATACGCAAATAAGTGGGACAGCAAACCCACACTCCTCTCCCCTCTCTCTCCTTCTCTCTCTCTCTAAAATAATTTAAAAAAAGATAAGTATATAAAGTAAAGCCAGGCCACTTGATCATCTAAACCAGAAAACATTTAGTGAGCTTCAGGATGAACATGTTAATAGTTTAATAGTAAGTTATCAATTTAGCAAACAACATTTTAAATAAAAATATTTCTTCCCTTCATATTGCCTTTGAAGTGGGTTTTTAATATGGTATTAATTTTTAACTTACTTTTGATTAAGCACAAATCATAACTGTCTGTTTTTAAAAATGAATTTGTCTGCTGCAATTTCTTTCCTATGTTTCCTATGTTTCTGCTAGTAAAAGAAGTACCAGTGAAATGTGGGGAGGGCATGGAATAGGGGAAAAAAGCTTATAGAAAAATAATAGGTTTCATCCTTCCCCAGTAAGGTTTATTTTTACCAACAGAAAACCAGATTCTGTGCTTTTATAATACCTGAGTACAGAATAATTGAAAATAACTAAGGCCACGTATTTTTAATAACCATTTAATGAGATTTCTCAGGTCACTTCTGAGATAGAAATCAAGTGTGTACCAGTAAAACAAACAAAATACTACTACTGATCACCTTTAAACAGTGTATTGATAAAAACAGAACCTAACATTTTCTTTCTAGCACTGAAATATAAGACATAAATAAATCTGATGTAAAAGTATATTATAGATAATTTAAACATTAAATAGAAAATATTTTCCCTCATTAATATAACATACATTTTTCTCAAAATAATAAAGGTATCTTATTTTTTAAAAATTAAGTGAGCCCTGGCCCGTGTGGCTCAGTGATTAGAGCGTCAGCCCAGGGACCGAAGGGCGAAAGGGTCAATTCCTGGTCAGGGGCACATACCTGGGTTGAGGTTTGATCCCCAACATATTTCTGTCTCTCTCTCCCCCTCCCTCCCTCTCCTGCACTCTCTCTAAAAACCAATGGGGGGAAAAGTGGTTAAGATGATAAATTTTATACATATTTTATCCCAATTTTAAAAGCTAATTAAAAATGAAATGCAAGGCAGTACACTTCATTCCCTTTTTAAGAGTGATCTGTCCGCATCCTGAAAAGCCTGTATCACAATGACAGTAATTACGGTCATTCTAAAATGAAAGCAAACCATCTCCAAACCTTATTAATCAAGGAATTGAATTCCATTAGTCTACAATCCTTCCTCAGGTCATCTTTTGGCTTACACATCATGATGTAGAATTTTCCATCTGATCCTTTTAAAGATATCTTCTTTGGTTTCTGAAGAGAAGCAAGAACTTCCACCTAAACAATGATGAGTTTATAGAAATTAAGGTCAAAATTCTTCGTATAAATTTTGGTATGTATTATAAATATTGCGTTACCTAACATAACAAAAAGGAGAGTAATTTATATTATGTGATCAATTTGTTCTTTTAATAATTTTTTATCTTAATTATCTATGATCGATGTATGAAAAGAATGGTTTCTCATGAGTAGAGACACACTGTCACCCATAAGAAATGACTATGAAGTAAAAGGATTATTCTATTAGCAATTTAAGTACATACACATCCAAATTTAGGTAGCGCCTTAAATTTAAGTAGTCTCAATGTTTAAAAGATTTTTGAAATACTTTTAGGAACTTTCTTCAAAGGCTAAGACACTGTTTTTAAATGTCTTTCATCATAAGAAATATTTATTAATTGAAAGCAACTTGATTTTTGAAAAAAGAAACTCCTCCAAAATCAAGTTTACCTAAGAAGTGAGTAAATAAGCTTAATAATGTTAAGTCAAAACAAAGCATGACTACAAGTAATAAGTAACAAGAATGATTGCATCACATGGTTTGATAACTGGCTCGGAAGCAGTTAAATATTTTGAATCAGAAGTATTGGAATAAATTTGTTTTCAAAAGTATTTACTTGGAAGTGCTCTAGTACCGTTTCTTTAAAACAGTCACGTATCATACTTAGAAAAAAGAGTCAAGCTCTTCCTAGCTGAATTTCACTTTCTTCCCAAATACAAACAAAAGACTGGATTTTTCTTTCTTTCTGATCTCTCTATATTTAAGACAAAAGAAGAGTATGGAAAAACCACAATGTGAAAAAAATAAAGATTATACTCATACTAAAAACAAATGTGAGCATCTGAAAAATCAAAACGCTGGGCTGAAGATGCGACTTTTATCATTTAATTTTGTTTCATCAGTACAAGAGAGTTTTACTTTCCTGTATTTCCAATCACATTTTCTGTGCAAATAAAATTTACTTAGTCTCTGAGAAAAACACTTTTAAACTTAATTTGAAAACTTTCACTTAACTAAATTTAAAAAACATAGTTACAGTTATATAAAATTGAAGTTTACCGTATCATCAAAACTTGCAATATAAGCCCAGTGCCCAGGAAACGGGTCGTGGTTAGCATGGGTGCCCGGAATCGATGGAAGAGTAGGTATCATGACCGATTGTAAAGGAATGAGGATTTCACTAAACGTTGCTTCTTCTACCAGTTTTTTAAGCATTTTAAAATGAGTACTCATGCTTAACGTGGAACTACTTCCATCCACCTGAGGGGGGGAAAAATGTACATCTTAATTTCTCTGTTTACCTTGAATTATAACCCTTAGTTTCACCCAAAATTAAATGTCACTGCTACAGCATCTTAATTACAATGGCTCCACAGTCGGTAGTTTTCCAAGTATTTTTAATACATCATCTCAATTCAACCTCTCTGTACTCTTTTACCCAATCAATAATAATACCTACATCATAGGATTGTTAAAGGACACAACAGAGGCCTATAACCCATTATTAGACATTACAAAATTCAAACATTTCTGGAAATCAAATCTTTTTTTTGCACCACATATCCTTTGCAGCAAATTAATACCTAATTATGCATCTGATTATGATGCTCAATATAAAGTATAATGCACTGTATTCCATTTAAAAATCTGAAAAATTTTGAATTCCTAAAAGTAGCTGGCCACAAAGGTTTCAGATAAAGAATTGGAAACTTGTTGGCTATTATCATAACACTGTTTTTGACAACGTCAAATGCATCAGAAATCAAACAGAATTAATACAGACAGGAAAATAGATTATACTTTCAAGATGTTTATTGTTGAAGGTGAGAGATAGGAAAATCTGTATTTTCTCACCTATAAACAGTTAATAGTGAATGTCTGCAAAGAGAAATATAGTTATTAACCATGTAAAAAGCATCTCTCTCCCTTCTGATAACTAGCCACACCCACCTTTGCCTTTCCTACACATTCTTTAGGGTTTCTCCCCCAATTCCTTAAGTAGAAGAGTGGGTCACTCCTATAAGCATGTCCATATTCTACGCATAAATTTACTGAAAAAAAGTAGTTATTACACTAGATAATAACCACCTGCTTAGTTTCCTGTGAGACCATGAGCACTTCCAGACAGAAGAACATGCCTTATTCACCTTTGTCTCCCTCAGCGCTTTTCTCCTGGTAGGTGATAAATGTGTACTGAAAGAATGAAAACCGAACCTCCACTCTTCTTACCCCTCATGTACATAGGTTAATTTCCATAAGTTTGAACATTTAAAGATATGACAGAAAACCACCACAGAGACAACTTTAATTAACTGAGTATTTGCATAGCTTATCTCAGATCCTCTACTTGAAATTATTTTTCATAAATATGGATATAATTTACTCTCAGAAGAATTAAGAACTTACATTAAGAACTTCTAGAAATTTGGAGGATATCTGAGAGAGGGACATATGTTAGAAATTTTTAAATCAGCTTTATTAGGGTAAACTGCATATATTTAAAGTAAACAATTTGATGACTTCTGATATCTGTGTATACCAATATATGCTATAATTTTAACTTAATCAAATGAAAGAAAACCAGCTAAAAGCGTATGGAAGTTTTATATAAAATTATCTGACACTGGTCTATAAAGTAGTAAGATTTATAATAATACCGGTTTATTGCACAATTCCAGAAGCTTATCTGTTAGACGAGTCGCATCTCCAACAAACTTTTCTAAGGATTTTTTCATATGAATAGCTTTATTTAGGATTTCCTTGCATCTGTTCACACGCATGGGATAAGAAGACTGTAAAAAAAAAAAGTCAAACGCAATTTCATACAAGATTTTAAAACAGTAACAAAACTTTTAATAAAAATCAACTTTAAAAGTATTCATGGTGAGTTTATACTGATACAAATTTTCTACAAATCAATTTGGCAATAGAATCAATAGTCTTGCTGCTATTCTATGACCTGATGAATTCCCTTCTTAGGATCTACCCTGAGAAATCAGAAATGAGAATAGATGTAGATGTGTCTAAATGCATTACAATAGCACAACCTTAATGATCAACAACAGTGAAAATACAGAAGGCTAACTACTATAGAATTTTATACAATTATTAAAATTGTGTCTTCAAAGAATATTTAATAACATGAAAACAGGGTCTCTGTGGTCTCTATGGTAACCATCTTAAGTGATAATATGAAATTATATATCTATGTAATCCAAATTAGGGCTAAGATACGCATAGAAAAGAAATATATAAAAATGCATCAAAATATTAAAGGAGCGAATTTTTCCTTTTAATATCTCTGTGTATTTTTGAAATTCTCTAAAATATTTATTAAACAAACATTTACCAAGTTGTAAAGTTCCATTAATAATGCAACAAAATTTTTCTATCTAGTATTAATAGTTCTGGCACTTTGGATTAAAACACTGGAAAAAAAATAGGTTACTGGGGTTTTTTTTCCTGTTTTGTTTTTTTAATCTTCACCCTAGGATATGCTTTTGATTGATTTTAGAGAGGAAGGGAGAGAGAGAAACATCGATCAGTTGCCCCAGGCACAAATCCAACGGGATTGAATCCATAACCTAGGTATGTGCTCTGACCAAGAATCAAACCGCAACCTTTTGGTGCATGGGATGACACTCCAACCAACTGAGCCACCCACCCAGAGCATGTTGCTGTTTTATACCAAGCACTAACAATTTATATACTTCATAAAGAAAAGGCATGCTGAATTCTTTGATCTTAAACATACAAGTCAATTCACTTTAAATGGTAAATATTTCTAAATTTTAAAATGAAACATAATGCTATAATTTGTTTTTTGATTATTTAAAATGTATGTTTTACTACAAACCTAATTTAAGAGAGAAACCCGCGTGGCCGGGCGTGGCTCAGCGCTTGAGCGTTGGTCTAGGATGCAGGCGATCGGGGTTCGATTCCCGGTCAGGGCACATGCCGGTTGTGGGCTCGATCCCCAGTTGGGGGCGTGCAGGAGGCAGCCCATCAATGACTCTCTCATCATTGATGTTTCTCTCTCTCTCTCTCCCTCCTCCTTCCTCTCGCTGAAATCAATAAAGATATATTTTAAAAAAAGAGAGAAACCCTGGAACTTGCATCTACATATTAGCCTTAAGTAATCAATGCAATATAAAAAGGAAAAAGCCCACTGATCGTGACTAATGTATTACCTTTGAAACAGCTGTCATCATCCACATTGCCTGCTGAGGATAGGCCAGAAACACTTTGGCTATAATTTCCATCAAGACAACAAAAACTTCATCATGAGAATGACAAATTCGAGAGATCAATTGTGAAAAGGCAGTTAAAAACTGATATGGAGCTAACTGACTTGTGTGCTCTGTGATAACTTTGTTTATTTTGGCTAAATCATTTCTCATTTGTACACGATCAGAGCGGCCAGCTGGAAGAAAAATCAAAATTAAAAAAATATAACTTAAATAGAATAAAACAGTATATCAGTTCATTTCACAGAAGAAAAATTTTGTTTTAAAGACAGCTTTAAGATATAAAGTAATCCCCTTTATCTACAGTTTTGCTGTCCACATTTTCAGTTACCGGCAGTCACTGCTATCTGAAAATATTAAATGGAAAGCTCCAGAAATAAACAATTCACAAGTTTTAAATTGCAGGACATTCTGAGGAACGTGATGAAAGCTTATTCCGTCCCTGGCCCGTCCTCCCCAAGACTTGATTCATCCCTTTGTCCAGCATCTTCACGGTGTCTGGTAACTTAGTAGCCCTCTCACTCGCCAGGCTGACTGCTCCGGTACTGTGGTGCTTGTGCTCAAGTAACCTTTATTTCACTTACTAACGGCCCCAAAGCACAGGAGTAATGACCCTGGCAGTTCATATATGCCAAAGAGAAGCCCCAAAATGCTTCAAGTGAAAAGGTAAAAGTTCTCAACAATATGGGAAGGAAAACACCATATGCTGAGGTTGCTAACATCTACATTACGAAGACTTCTACCCATGACGTTTGGAAGGGAAATAGAAAGTTGTGCTAGTTTTGCTATCGCATCTCAAGTGCAAAAGTTACAGCCACAGTACCTAAGAAATGCTTAGTTACGACGGAAAAGGCGGCTGTGGCCAGTCTGGCTCAGTGGCTAAAAGGCCAGCCCTCGGACTGAAGGGTCCCAGGTTTGATCCTGGCCCAGGGCGCGTACCTCGGCTGCAGGCTCAGCCCCGGCCCGGTTGGGAAGAGCGGAGGAGGCCGCCTGATGACCAGTGTTTCTCTCCTCTCCCTGTCTGTCTGTCTGTCTGTCTCTCTCACACACACACACATAGATGCTTCTCTCTCTCCCTCTCCCTTCCACTCTCTCTGAAAAGCAATAGAAAAAATATCCTCGGGTGAGGATTAAAAAAAAAAGATACAGAAAAAGACATTAAGTTTGTGGGGGCAAAAACATGAACAGAGAACCTGTTCCTCTTGAGAGAACATGTTGCACCGGCAAGCACTGCACCCCCACAAAGACTTCAGCAAGGGACCCCCTGAAATGAGGGACACCAAGCCATTTACTACAAGTAAGGGATGGTTGCAGAGATTCAGGAATAGGTTTGGAATACAAAATATAAAAATGACGGCACAGGCTGCACCTGCCAGCGGGGAAGCTGCTGCCACGTTTCCAGCAGAGCTGAGCTGATCAGGGCTTGGTACTGCCCGTGGTTTCAGCAGCCACTGGGGGTCTTGGAATGTGTCCTCCATTGGTAAAGAGGGGCTACTGTGTATTAGTCTCATGTACAAAACCACGTCAAGTGCCAATCCGTGAAAACGTAGTTTTCTTGCCCGGCCAGCATGGCTCAGCAGTTGACCGTCAACCTATGATCCAGTCGGGCACAGGCCTGGGTTTCGGGCTTGATCCCCAGTGGGGGCGTCCAGGAGGCAGCAGGTGGATGATTCTCTCTCATCACTGATGTTTCTCTCTCTCTCCCTCTCCTTTCCTCTCTCTGAAATCAATAAAGATCTATTAACATATATATAGTTTTCTCTGTCCAAGTAGGAAAAAATATTTAAGGCAATTGAAAAATTCAACGGCCATTAATTTTCACTAGAAACAAACAGAACAAGCCGCAATCCATTGTCATTTTTATGGTACATTATTTGGCTTAAACTAACATTTTTCAGTATCTGTTACGCTTCATTCAGGAGTGAGCAGATTTTCAATTGCAGGCCCTGGAACTGCAATCACTTAAAAAGTGTATGTTTAGGTATTTAAAAAAACAAAACAAAACCAACAAAACAAAACAGAAACAGATTCATAAATAAAGACAACAAACTCATGGTTGCCAGTGGGGAGGGCAGTGGGGGGAAGGACAAAAAAGGTGAAGGAGAGTAAGAGGTACGAATTTTCAGTTATAAAATAAGTAAATCAAGGGGGTGTGATGTACAGCATAGGGAATACGGTCAGTAACATATTATTACGTACAGATGCGCACCAGATGGGCACCAGTGACAGATGGGCACCAGACTAATCATGGTGATCACTTTGTTAGGTATATAAATGTTGAATAACTATGTTGTACAACTGAAACTAACAGGATATAAGTTTACCATATTTAAATGTAAAAAGTCTATGTTTAGTCTTTCTCCCTCTTTAATTTTTATTTTACTGATTTTTAGAGAGAAAGAGGAAGGGAGATGGAGAAACATCAATGTGAGAGCAAAATTGATCAGCCACCTCCTGCACACCTCCCACCAGGGACAGAATAGGCAACCGAGGTGTGTCCAACCAGGATTCACACTAGCAACCCCTTGGTGTACGTGCAGGTGATGATGCCCAATCAATGGAGCCTCACTGGCCAGGGCAGTCTTTCCCCTTTTAACATTCAGTTTCTTGTTCATACTTATATAAAACAATTTTAAAATTTATTTTTCAATTACAGATGACTTTTTAAAAATGTGTAAAATCTTATCAAATTCATTCCAAGCTTTTAATAAGTTAAACTGTCAAGCCAAATCTGACTTCATATAAAAATTATAATTCTTGGTTTCTTAAAATTTTATATACAAAATTATACCTTTCTCCCATTCATATGCCTTAGCACCAAAATCAAGCCATAGTGATAACATCCGTGGCATTGACTGATATATGAATTGATTTCCATACTGGAGAGACCTGCAATCATCCAGAGAAGATATTATTAACACTCTGTTCTTTGTTTATGTTATATACATTAAAGTTTTAAGATTTAAACTATTCTTGAGTAACATATATCCTTCTGACAAAAATGACAGTATCATTATTTCTTCCCAGTCGAAGTTATCTTTTGACTCCTCTCTCTCCATTTTTTCCTACTATATTCTTCATTAAGCTCTACACTGCCTGTACCAAAATTAAGATAAGTTATGACCTAGTCAAAATTCTGTCAATACTTCTTTCAAATTGTCCTTAGGATCTGTGCCGATTGCATTACATGGCCATAAACCTGGGCCATACCCACTCACTCAGTTTTTGGAAAGTTGTAATAACTTAGTCTCTCTAATTCTACATTTCTTCCCTTTAATAAATTCTGTGCTAACATTCCTTAAATTCTAGTTTTATCATGCTCTCTCCCTGTTCAAAAACAGTAATCAACTACCTATATATTAAGACCATATGAACGACTCTGCCTAGGATTCAAGTATTCACAATCTTGTTTCTTTATAACTTTCCAATCTTAGTCTCTTACAACTCACCAGCATACATCTTCCATCAAGTCCAATTTCCTCACTATCCTCTGAATAAACCATTCAAATCCCATTTCTCTGCCAAATCTATAAAAAGTTAGTAATGCCCCCTCCTTCTTAAATTTAATTATCTTTCAAATCCTACCTTCTTCATGAGGCCTACCAGACTTCTGTAGCAATGCAATACAAACAGGTATACTTTTCAAATCATGAAGCCAGGGGCTTGGGTTTTGACTTCAGATTTGCCCAAAATTCTGGAATCATTTGGTTCATTTTTGGTATCTTACAAATATCAAAAAGATATTTATAATATTTATTTTGATACCTGATCACACATTCTATTATGCACCATTATTTAAATGTTTCATGTGCTTAAAGTTTCTCTAACTGGATTGGAGTTCCCTGAGGGAAAATATTGATACTTAATTAGTAATAACACAGTAATTCAATCATTCTGAGGATATAAATAAATCTCGATTGCTGACTGTACTCCCCTTTAAGCATCCAAATGTTTTAGTGAAACTACTACAGATAAAATGTTCGAAAACTGTCTTACTTTCTTAAACTATATTTATAAATATCTCACACTATACCTAAGTGTTATGCACAAAGACTCTAAATAACTTCGTTTTAGAAGAAATGTATTAAATTCTGTATACCAATACACATAATATATACTAATACTAAAGAGTAAATGAAACCTATTACATATTACATATTTTAGAAAAGAAAAATACCCTCTGCTCATGCTTCCATTTCAAAAGGCCAATATGCCAGAAATTCTGCCTCAATAACAAGCAATTAATAATCATTAATAAATAAAATTAGGTTTGGATTTTATAAAACTTGGAATTCCTTTTTGGGAAGAAAGGCTGGGCTAATACTGCAATCCCATCACTGATGACCAAATATTGCTTTGGTTCCTGAAAATATTAAACTGAGAAGTGAAAATACCTACTAATAGGCAACTTCAAAGAGATTTATTGCTCTGAAGCAATAGTACCAAGTATACCCAATGAAAAGCAATGGAAATGAGCAAAATAAAAAGAATGAATGGAATGTCACTAGTACTTCTTAGGAATTAATACTTCGTAACAAAATAAACAGTAGGCATGAGATAATACACTATTTGGCTACAATATACTAATATATGAAATTAAGTTATATTTCACCTGTTATCTAGATTAAGAGATAAGCTTTTTCTACAAGTCTGATGTCAAAACCATTTTCATACATATACTACTGCTTAGTTAAATGGGCTAGAAGGAAAGATTCCACTGTCAATTAAATACAACCATTAAATATATTAGATTTAGGGTTTTCTGGAATTCTAGGGAGGGGGACTCAGAAGATGAGGGTCTGAATTGGGAAGGACATATAATTTTCATTGGGTATACTTGGTACTATTGAATTTAAAAAAATATGCATGCCTTATTCCATTAAAATAGTTTTTTTTAAAGGGAAGAAAAAATTGATACAGAAAAATTTAACATCTCATCTAATGTGATAGGTTGAATCAGTGGTAAAGCAGAAAACAACCTGAATATGCTAAGATCTGTAATAACAGTTCAATGTCAACAGTCACCCAGACGTATTTAATCAGCAAACTCACAATTCTCACACTCACCTTCCGAAATGAAGGACGATATACCGAATGAGATCGCCCTGCTTTTCCATTTTGTTGTCTGTGACCATGGGCATCAATTTGTCATAGTACTTGGCAAGGTAGAAATGCCCATCCTCCCATTCAGGCAGGAACAAGGTCACATCCTAGAAAAGAGAACACAGGACACCCTCCTCAGAAAACCCCACACTATGCTGGAAAATACAATATGAATAGATGATTAGAGATCAAAAGTATGAGACCCACATCTAGGCAGAGAAAATTCTGACTGACTCCTTGATGTGGGTAAGGAATAGCTACTTTCTTACAAATGTTTTCTCAGGATGGCTGGTCAGTTCTGGTAACTGTCCACTGGCCAACATTTCATGATAATTTGCTATACAGAAAAAGAAAACTCCATTTACATTGCCACTTTATATGATACATCAAAATAATTTCCAGCTGGATTACAGTATTTTATGTATGTATGTATGTATATGTATACTTTTATTGTTAAAAATCTCAAAGGAAGGAGAGGTAATTTCAAATCACAGAAAAGGATAGGACTTTAAAAGCATAAAAATGTGGTTTTAAAAATATCATATATATTGGTAGATCCAAGATGGTGGCGGATTAGGTGGAAGCTATACTCACCTCCTCCCAGGACCAAACTAGAATTACAACTAAAGTATAGAACAATCATCCTGAATAACTAACTGAAAACTATCTGGAGAGAAGCCATACAACCAAGGACTTAAAGAAGAAACCCTATCGAGACTGCTAGGAGGTGAGGAAGCATGAGAGCACTGGCTGAGCTCCCACAGGCTGAAGGCACGGAGGGATAGCTCAGCTGTGGGGCATTCCCCCTAAGAAGTCTGGGGTCTAAACCCCAAGCCAGGTGCCCCACCCCAGAGTACCAGAGCCAGGAAAAGTATCCACATAACATCTGGCTTTGAAAAGCCACAAGGTTTCTGTCCACCACAGAGAGACACCTAGAAACAAAAGAACCCTCTTAAACAACTAATGCATAAGATTTTGTTCACAGCCATTCACCGTGGGCTCTGGCAGAGGGAGATCAGATTGGACTCGAGCTGCATGAGGAGAGTCTGGGGTTGGTGGCTCTGGGGAGAGAACTGAGAGGACAGCTGCCAGGATTCCTGTGCCGAGTCATTCCCCTATACTACAGAATCTATCTTTCTCAGGCAGAGCTTTCCCATCCATGCAGCATTAGCCTTGGAGGAAAGCAATAGCCTCACCCATTGGAATTCCTCTTAACCCACACTGTGGAGCTTACACCTGCTGAGGAGCACACACCAAGTCTCTTTAAGTGACTTGAGTCTAACAGACAGGCAGAGGCAGAGGCAGATCTCTGGGTTCTTTGACTCTTTGTCTGACCTACTCCTGGGCCTGGGACTAGTAAAAGCAGTCCTTGGTGCACAGCTTGGTCCTTTCCACAGACACCTAGGCTCAGCAGAGGAAGTCACAAGCTGTGGATCACTCACAGCTCCAAACACATTACCCAGGGCCAGTCACAGACAGCATCTGACATTGGCCTGCACCAAAGTCCCTTTGAAGAGGCCCAGAACCAATACACCAGTGGCCAGCTCCAGACGACAACAGAGCAGGATTCAATAACCTTCACAAAGCATATTCACAGGGAGATCTTGGCAGGCACAAAACCCCGCTGAGGTAAATTCTGCTTCATGTGATCAGCACCTGCACAGCAGCCTGCACGCTGTGTTGGGGGCTGAGCCTCACTGTCAGCCAGCCTGAGGGTGGATCTCATGCACAAACAAGACAATAGCAATTAAGATTCAATTACAAGAGGGTTCACATAACACACACTAGAACATTGATCAGGAAGACAAAGCCAGTGGTTCCCAGAGGTCAACTACATAAGGCCACCCAACCAAGACTGGGAGTCATAACAAATCTACCTAATTCATTGAAACAAACACAAAGAGGCAGCCAAAATGGGAAGACAAAGAAACGGGCCACAAATTAAGGAACAAGTGAATTCTCTAGAAGCAGCGCTAAATGAAATGGTAGTATTTTATCATATATAGAGTTCAGTGTAATGATTATAAGGATGCTCAACAGCATGAAATAGGACATTGAAACCATAAAAAAAGACCAGTAAGAAATGAAGAATGTCATACCTAAAATAAAGAATAGACTGGAAAGAATTCTTCCAGTATAAACAGTATGGAGCAGAGGATCAAATCAACTATTCAGAACAAAAGGTAGAATAAAACACCCAATCAGAGCTGCAAAAAGAAAAGCTAATTTAAATATGTGGACAGTTTAAGGGACTTTTGGGACAACACGAAGTGTTACAATATATTCATTGTAGGGGTACAAGAAGAAGAGAGAGAGCAAGGGATAGAGAACCTATCTGAAGAAATAATGACTGAAAATTTCCATAACCTGGAGAAGGAAAAAGACATACAAGTCCAGGAAGTGCAGAGTTCCAAACAAGGTGAAACCAAAGAGGCTCACACCAAGATACATCATAATTAAAATTGTAAAAGTTAAAGATAAAAAGAGAATCTTAAAAGCCACAAGAGAAAGTCAGTTACCAACAAGGGAGCTCCCATAAGACTGTCAGCTGATTTCTCAACAGAAACATATCGGGCCAGAAGGGAGTGGCATAAAATATTCAAACTGATAAAAAGCAAGGACCTAAAACTAAGGTTACTTTACCCAGCAAAGCTATCATTTATTTATTTTATTTATTTTAAATATATCTTTATTGATTTCAGAGAGAGGAAAAGAGAGGGAGAGAGATAGCAACATCAATGATGAGAGAGTCATTGATCGAGCCCACAACCTGGGCATGTGCCCTGACCAGGAATCGAACCCCAGTCGCCTGGATCCTAGGTCAACGCTCAACCGCTGAGCCACGCCCGGCTGGGCAAAGCTATCATTTAAAATTGAAGGAGAAATAAAGAATTTCCAGACAAGAAAAAGCTAAAGGAGTTTGTTACCACCAAACCAGTATTATAAGAAATATTAACTTGAAGAAGAAGGCAGAAGGGGAGAGTAGGGGCAGGGGAGGAAAGGGGAGGGGGAGAGGAGGGGAGAAGGAGAAGAAAACAGCAACAGAGGCACATAATTAAAAAAATAAAATAGCAATAAATGCATACCTACCAATAATCACTTTAAATGTAAATGGCTTAAATGCTGCAATCAAAAGACACAGCATAGCTGAATGAATGAAAAACAAGACCCATGTATATGCTGATTTTAAGAAACCTACCTCAGAAGGAAAGGTACACATAGAATAAAAGTAAAGGGCTGGGAAAAGATACTTCATACAAATGGAAAAGAAAAGGAAAAAAAAGCTGGGGTAGCAATTCTTGTATCTGACAAAATATTTAAAACCAAGGTTATAGTAAGAGACAAAAGACACTACATAATGATAAAGGAAGTAATCTGATAAGAGGATATAACCCTTATAAACATTTATGCACCCAACACAGGAGCACTTACATACTAAAAGCAAACATTGATGGCCATAAAGGGAGAGACTGACAGTAATACAATTATAGTGGGGGATTTGAACACCCCATTGACATCAATGGATAGATCTTCCAGACAGAAAATCAACAAGGAGACGGCAGCCTTAAAGGACACACTAGATCAGATGGATTTAATTAATAACTTCAGAGCATTTCACCCCAGAGCAGCAGAATATACATTCTTTTCAGGTGCCCATGGAAAATTTTCTAGGATAGACCACATGTGAGGGCACAAAACAAGTCTCAATAAATTTAAGAAGACTGAAATCATATCAAGTATCTTCTCTGACCATAACGTTATGAAACTCAAAATCAATCACAAGCAGAAAACTGAAAAACACAGCCAATGAGGCTAAAAAATATGTTACTAAAGAATAAATGGGTTAATAATGAAATCAGGGAAGAAATCAAAAGATATCCTGAAACAACACAACAACCCAAAATCTGTGGGACACAGGGAAAGCAGTCCTAAGAGGGAAATTAATAGCAGTACAGGTGTATCTCAAGAAACATGAAACATCTCAAATAATCTAACTACACTTAAAGAAACTGGAAAAAGAACACAAAGCCAAAATTGAGTAGAAGAAAGAAAATAATAAAGATCACAACAGAAATAAGCAAAAAACAGTCTAAAAAAAAACAGTACAAATATAAATAAAACCAAGAGCTGGTTCTTTGAAAAGATAAACAAAACTGACATGCCTGTAACCAGACTCATCGAGAAACAAAGAGAAACGACCAAAATAAACCAGAAATGAAAGAGAAGTAACATGTGACACCAAAGAAATACAAAAGATTGTAAAAAAAATTATTATAAACAACTATATGCCAACAAATTGGACAATTTGGAAAAAGTGGATAAATTCCTAGAAATATACAATCTTCCAAAACTAAATCAGGAAGAAGCAGAGAATCTGAATTGACAGATGAAAACTAGTAAAATAAAAGCAGTATTTTTTATAAGTCCCAACAAACAACAGCTCTGGACAGAATGGCTTTACAGGTGAAATTTACCATTCAAAGAAGAACTAACATCTATCCTTCTCAAACTATTCCAAAAATTCAAGAGGATGGAAGACTCCCAAGCTCATTTTATGAGGCCAGCATTCTCCTAATTCCAAAACCAGATAAAGACAAGACAAAGACAGAAAACTATAGGCCAATATCCCTGATGAACATAGATGCTAAAATTCTCAACAAAACAGTACCAAACTGAATTCAGCAATACATTAAAAAGATCACACACCATGATCAAGGGGGATTTATTCCAGAGATGCAAGGTTGGTACAAATCAATAAATGTGATTTATTAATGACATAAACAAAATGAAGAATAACAACCATATGATCATATCATTAAATACAGAAAAAGCATCTGATTAACTCCAGCACCCATTTATGACAAAAACTCTCAGCAAAGTGGGAACAGAGGAAACATACCTCAATGTAATAAAGTCCATATATGGCAAACCTACAGCCAACATCATACTCAAGGGGCAAAATCAACAAGTTACCCTTAAATGGGTAACAAGACAGGGATGTCTACTTTCAACACTTTTATTCAACATAGTACTGAGAGTCCTAGCCACAGTGATCAAACAGGAAGAAGAAATAAAAGGCATCCAAATTGGAAAGGAAGAAGTAAAACTGTCATTATTTGCAGGTGACATTATCCTGTATATAGAGAACCCTAAAGATTCCACCAAAAAACTACTTGAACTGATCACTGAATTCAGTAAAGTAGCAGAACACAACAAAAATATCCAGAAATCAGTAGCATTTTATGCACCAATAATGAACTCTCAGAAAGGGAAACTAAAAAAAACAAATCCCATTCACAATTGCTTCAACAAGAGTAAAATACCTAGGAATAAAGTTAACCAAGGATGTAAAAGACCTGTACTCAGAAAGCTGTAAGACACAGAAGAAAGAAACTGAAGAGGATACAAATAAGTGGAAGCAAATGCCATTTTCATGGATAGGAAAATGTCCATACTACCCAAACCAATCTACAGATTCAACACAATTCCTATCAAGATACCCACGGCGTATTTCACAGAATTAGATCAAATATTCCAAAAATTTATATGGGATCACAAAAGACCCGGAATAGGCATGGCGATCTAGAGAAAGAACAACAAAATTGGAGGAAACACACTACCTGATATCAAACTATACTACAAGGCCATAGTAATCAAAACAGCCTGGTACTAGCATGAAAACTAGACATATAGATCAATGGAATAGAATAGAGAGCCCAGAAATAAAGCCACATCTTTACAGTCAATTAGTATTTGAAAAAGTAGGTACAATCATATAATGGACTAAATTCAATACATGCTGTTTTGGAAAATTGGACAGATAAGAGTAAAAAAAATGAAACTAGACCACCTTACACTGCACACAATAAACTCAAAATGGATTAAAGACTTAAATGTCAGGCTTGAAACCATAAAAATCCTAGAAGAAAACATAGGCTTTAAAATCTCAGATATTTCTTGCAGCAATATTTTTTCTGCTGTATCTACTCAGGCAAAGGAAACAAAAGAAAAATTAACAAAGACTACATCAAACTAAAAAGTTTTTACACAGCTAAGGAAACCATCAACAAAATGAAAAGATAGCCAGCTGAGTGGGAGAACACATTCACAGATATATCTGATAAGAGGTTAATATCCAAAATTTATAAAGAACTTATAAAACAACACACACACACACACACACACACACACACAAACAATCCAAATAAAAAATGGGCAAATGACCTGGAAGACACTTCTCTGAACAGAGCTTACAGATGGCCAATAGACATATGAAAAGATGTTCAAGGTCACTACTTATCAGAGAAATGAAAATTAAAATCACAGTGAGATACCACCTCACATCTCACAAATGGAAAGTGTTGGGGAGGATGTGGAAAAAAGGGAATTGTTGGCGGGAATACAGATTGATGCAGCCACTGTGCAAAGCAGTGTGGAGTTACCTCAAAATTAAAAATGGAACTGCCTTATGACCCAGCAGTTACACTTCTGGGAATTTACCTGAAGAAACCCAAAACACTAATTTGAAGGAATATATGCACCCGATGTTCATAGCAGAGTTATTTACAATAGCCAAGATTTGGAAGCAGCCCAAGTGCCCATCAGTAGATGAGTGGATAAAACAGCTGTGGGACATTCACATAATGGAACACTATTGGGCCGTAAAAAGGAAGAAAATTATGTGACAGCATGGATGGACCTGGCGACATCATGCTAAGTAACATAAGCCAGTCAGAGAAAGACAAGTACCATATGATTTCACTCATATGTGGAATTTAATGAACAAACTGAACTAACAAACAAAATAGACAAACTCATAGATAGAGAGCAGGCGGAGAGCTCAAGATGGGGGTGCTGGGCAGGGTGACAGGATTGCGAAAAAGAGAAAGAACTCATGGACACAGACAACAGCATGGTCACTGCGTGGGGCGAGGGGTGGGTGGTAATGGAAAATAAAATTAAATTTAAAAATATATATATCATATATCTTCTTTTTCTCCAAGAACTCTCTCTCATCATCACCGTCTCTCTCAATACCTTCACAATCAGGCTTCTAAAATGAATTCTCCACCTTACATTCATTTCTCAAACTACTTCTTTCAGGCTTCAGTTTTTACCTCTACAAAGCTCCTTAAATCTACGAGACACTTTCCAAGTCTGATCTCAGCTAACCTCTCTTCAACATCTGTTTCTGCTGTTCACCCACTTTCTCCTTGAAACATTTTCTTCCCTTGGCTTCCCTGAGGCATAACCTTCAAAGTTTTCTCCTACTTTTCTAGCCACTTCTACTCGGTCTCCTTTGTCATTTCCTTTCCCTTTCCTTCCCCTTTAAATATTTGTGTGGTTTATAAATTTTTAAATAATATTATTTAAAATGTGATGGAAAATATATAGAATAGCTGACTTAAAAAAAATTTTCTTTAAATCCATTTCCACTCTTAATCCAAGCAAGTTTGAGAACATAGTTAGGTCTAGGACCTGCCTGTGGAGAGAGGAATGACATGACTAGATGTATGGAACAGATGCTGGCTGGATTCACACGCCAAACTCGCCACAGGAATGAGGCAGCCAGTGTGTCTCTCCCATCCAGCCACAGGAGAAGCAAAGGGAACAAAGGAAAATTCTAAGATTTCTTCCAAAAAAATATTTTTCAATCTGCTTTTATCATCTTTCTACCTTCTTTTCTTCCTTTCTTCTCCCCCTCCTCCTACCATTTCTGGTTTATTTTAAAATTTTATTTTAGGAAATAAAATTTACATACAGAAAGTTACATAAATCTTCCATGTACAGCTTGATCAATTATCACAAACTGGTAACACCCCCATACAAGAACTCCAGAAACATGAGCTCACTCATTAACCCCTCCCAATCACCACTCCTTTCCTTTCCCCCCAAATAACTACTGCTGTAGACTGAATGTGTGTGTCCCCTACCCCGTTCCACCCAACAAAAATTCTTATGTAGAAGCCTCATCTCCAATGTGATGGTATTTGGAGGCAGGGCCTTTCACAGGTGATGAGTTCACGAGGGTTCTACCCTCAGGCATGGCTCAGTACCCTTATAAACGAGACCCCAGAAAAGTCCCCGTGCCCCTTCCGCCATGTTAGATTATAATGAAAAGATGGGCTATGAGCCAGGAGGCAGGTCTTCACCAGACATGGATTGGCAGTGCCTTGATCTTGGACTTCCCAACCTCCAGAACTGTGAGAAATGTTTGTTGTGTAACCCATCCAGTAGATGGTATATTTGTTATAGCAGCCCCCAAATGGACTAAGACAACTACTATCTCTATTTCTAATACAATAATTTTGTTTTGCCCATTTTTGAACTTTATATAAATGGAATCATACTACATGTATTATTTTGTATCTGGTTTTTTCATTTGACATTACGGTTGTGAGATCAATCCAGTTGTTGCATGTAACTCAGGTTTGTTGGTTTTCATTACTATATATATTAGTACTATATTACAAGAATATGCTACAACTTGTTTATCCACTCTATTACAAACTGACATTTGAGTTACTTCCAGTTTAAAATCTACAAATAATGTTAGTATAAACATTTTTGTGCATGCCCTATGAGATGTGGAGTATTCATATAGTGGCTAGGTAACAGTATATCACCTCTACAAGTAGAAAATGTCAAAATATTTTCTAAATTACACTTCCAATTTATACTTACAGAAGTATTTTATGAGTCTAAATGCCTGGTCAGGGCACATAAAAGAAGCAACCAATGAATGCATAAATAAGTGGTACCAAAAAATTGACATTTCTCTCTCTCTAAAAATCAATAAATAAAAAATAATTTAGTTGTCATTTTTTTATTGACTCAAAAGAGTTATTATATTCTGGAAATGAGTCTCTTGGATCATTTATGTATTACAAACATTGCCTCTACACTTTTACTAGTATTTTCTGATAACCAGAAATTCATAATTTAGTGAAATTAAGAATTGTTTCTTTTAAAGTTAGTGTTTTTGGTCTCTTGAAAAAGTCCTGACTTACCCCTAAGTTTGAAGATACTCTCCTATATTATATTTGGGACACTTTATTATTCTGTTCTTCACACTTAGATTTATGATCCACCTGAAACTTACTTTTGTTTATGGTATAAAGAAGAGATCAAGTCTGATTTCTTTTCCCTATAAGATACCCAAATGACACACCACCATTTACTGAAAAGACTATTCCTCATTATTCTACAGTATTATTAGGAATCTGTTTCTGGGTTCTGTCCTATTTGTCTGGTTTATTTGTCTAACCTTACATGAATACCAAATCATCTAAATTACTATACCTTTATTAAGTCCTGATACATACTCTAATTATTCTCAGTTTGCCCTCCAGATATACTTGTCACACTTTACCTTCTTCTATCCTGTGTCCCAAAAGACTGACTCTGATGCTTTACACCAATGGGCCTATTTGCCTCCGAACACTGATTCTCGTCGTCCCCACCTAACTGCTGTTTCCTCAGCAGCCGTTCCCAGCGGGGCCTCCGAGACTGGGCGTTATGCACGGGCACCACGGCCCTTACTCAGTCAAAGATTCAGGGGCTGCCTATGCGGGTCTAGAACTTTTTGTCTGTTTTTAGCTTCTCTTTCTCAGTTAATCTGTCTCACAAATTATAGCCACCAGCTCTTACTCTATTATTTCCTAACTTTTACATTCTTTGTTTTTTTTATTTTTTTGTTTTCCAGTTCCCTTTTCTCACTCTTTGAGGTGGATACTTAGGCTCATTAATTTTGAGCCTTTATTTTCTTTTAATACATGCAAATAACATTTTTAAATTCCCTTTAAGAATGGCTTTAGCTGCATCACATAGGTTTTGATAGATCATATTTTTATTATTCAATTTAAAGTATTTTTAAATTCTCATTGCAATTTGTTCTTTGATCCAGGGTTACTGAGAAGTATCTATCTTGTAACACCATCTATGTAAAGCTTAATAACTAGTAAGGAAGGTATATATTGTGTTTGTTCAAAAATTTTCAGGCTAGGGCAGTTAACTTTTGGGAATGAGGGTGAAAGGGTGAGTTGTGAAGTGCTAATAGTATTCTACTTCTTGACCAGGGCAATGGTTTCATGACTGTATTTACTTTGTCAGTTACTCCAGCTATATACTTATGCTACATACTCACTAAAATGTCGAACAAATTCCCTGGCTATTTTTTTAAAAAATATCTTTTATTGATTTTAGAGAGAGAGGAAGGGAAAGGGGGAGAGAGAAACATAGATGTGAGAAGCATCCACTGGCTGTCTCCTGCACGCCCTCTACTGGTGATCTAGCCTGCAACTTGTGCATGTACCCTGATGAGGAATAAAACGGGTGACCTTTTGGTGCACGGGACGACACTTAACCTACTGAGCCACACCGGACAGGGCTCCTGGCTGTTATTATATATTTATTCTTCCATATGGAATAATTTTATCCATTTTCAAAAACAACATAACTGTGAGGTTCTAACTGAAATTGGATTATACATATACTTGCCTTATATTTTTTCATAACTGCATTGCTTTCAAAGTTAGCTGTTTCTTCCATAAATCGGCCTACTAGTAGCATAGCTCGACCATGGATTAACATGTCCTTGCTCTCAGTTGGAGTTTTATTTTCAGGGAAACACAATTCAACACCCTTTTGAAGAACAATTAGTGCCTGGTGAACATCACCCTAAAAGAAAAAAGGCAACAATAAGCCTTTTTTAATTTATGAACATATTTCCATTTTCTGAAAAACAAATGAAATTGTTAGGATTTAAAGTTCATTAGACATTTTATGTGTAAATCCATTTGAATTTCACGTTCAGCTCTTCTTTCCATCATGTAAAAGTAAAGCCCTAAAAAGGAAGCGTGGCCTCATTTCGTGTGAACTCATGTTCATTTACTCATTCACCATACAGTCAATCAAATGCAGGGAACTGAAGCGACGTCTACGTGACTGGGGTACACAATGAATAAGCCAAAAGCTCTGGTTTAAAACAGCTCATAGTAGAGTGAGGAAACAGACCGTGTAAAATAACAACACAACGTACTAAATGCTATTGACAGAAATATACATGGGGGGAAAGTAAAGGGAGTCCCCTACATCTACCTGAAAATATAGGAATATGGAGAAGAGCAGCAGTCAAGAAAGGTTACCAAATACGGTAGAAGATCTGAATTAGGTCTTAAAGAACGAGTATAAATTTTCCTTGCAGAGAATTTAGTAAAAAACATTCTTGGTGGAAGGAAAAATAATTTTTAAAAATATATATATCTTTATTGATTTCAGAGAGAGGAAGGGAGAGGGAGAGAGAGAGAAACATCAATGATGAGAGTCACTGATCGGCTGCCTCCTGCGCGCCCCCTGCTGGGGATCGAGCCTGCAACAGGGGCATGTGCCCTCACTGGGAATCGAACTGCAATCTCCTGGATCTTAGGTTGATGCTCAACCACTGAGCCAAACTGAGCCAGGCAGAAAAATAATTTTAATTGGGAGAAAGGCCAGTAGTCTGGCTTTAGCTGAAGCCTAACAGGTGAAAGAGTGACAAATGAAACTGAAGAGGTAGACTGGGGCTCAATCACAAAGGGCTTTATGTACTTTTTAGAGTTCAGACCTAACCCTAAAGGCATAAAGAATACTTTGAAGAATTTTAATCAGGGGAGCAACATGACTCAATGTGAATTTTAGAAACATCACAGACTGCAGTAATGTACACAGGGAAATGGTAAAACCCCAAAATAGGCTACTAATATTGTTATAAAGCTACAAATGGAATGAATAAAAGCAGCAGAGACAAATAAGAGGGAGAGAATTTAAAAGCCATTTCAAAGGTAGATTTAGTCTCCAACTGGATGTAGAAAGCGAGGGAGAGTAAGGAGTTCAAGATGATGCCGATTTCTGCCTTGAATGAGAGAATGCAAGAGTCCTACTTAGAAAAATAGCGACTATGGGAGGAGAAACAGGCATTTAATGTTAGATGATGAACTGCATTTTTTACACATTGTGTTTACGGTATTACATGTAAAATTGCACTAGCTCAGAAAATGACCAGGTACTGACTAATGCGGCCTGAATTGTTACTTCACTTCCCGTCCAGGAAACATCTTCTCTCCTGTTCTTTCTCAGCCACCATGAAGTTGGGGCAACCACAGGCAGCACCAACTATAATTGGTAAATGTCAATTTCAGAACACGCTACACCTGCTGCTCATACTAAACTGGTGGCAAGCATGAGGAGATATGTAAATAATAGCCATTTAAATCTGGGACATAAGCTTTGCAAGTTAAGATATTTAAAAAGCCCTTTTCTCATTACAGTAGCTTTAATCTGAGAATTGCTGGAGACTTGTTCTGAAGCTAAGACCTTCCTAACAGGCTAGATTAATTAGAAGTGAATCTTGACAGTAATACTGACAAGTCCACACAAAACTAATTATCTGCCAAGGATGTAAGGACAATATTGTATTCACTTAACAATTATTTTTGAGCTCTTACTACATACACCTTTTATACGTATAGGAGGTTAAAACAAAGTAAAACTGGTCACTTCCCTCAAGAAAATAATAAAAAACAGATGAAAATTTAAAGAACTACCCTTTCCATCTTGAAATGGAAAAATATTCAGGGACTTCAGGATAGAAGGAACAGTTCCTTCCCAATTATGATAGATAAATGATGAAGAAAGGTGAATTTAGATTAGGGATCGTCTCTCACTCAGGCCTTTGTAAGAAGTGCGTAATCTGCAAAGGAATACACACAGATGATTACATTCCTTCGGCATTACCTTGGACCACAGCCACTTTGCCCTTTCCACGTATAGCTCAGCAAGCCGAGATTCTCCAGCATTGAGCAGAGCGTTGAAGGCTGTCTGGTGGTGACCAGCCTTTCTCGCTACTCTGGCGCTCTGTAGCCAGCATTCTCCAACCATTTCATTGTAATCTTGTCTAAAGAAATGTGACAAAACAGGAGCGAAAGAGCATTTTTAAGGGTATTCAACAACAATTAAAATACCTCTTTCTAACATGGAACATTCTTAATATACCATTCAAAGGAATCAAAGATTAATTTGCTAAAAAAATACTTTTAATTTCCTTAAAGTACTCCATTTTTATTGATGATGAGTCTATGAGGAGCTATTAATGACTCATATCTGTACCTCTTTTGTATACGTTTTTAACATCAAAACAAAGATATATTGCCTGTACATGTAATTCTTACATTCTAGGTTGATTTCAACTACATAGAGTAGACAATAAAAATAGAAAAATACAGATTCAGAGAGAAAATTAGGAAAAATAAATACTCCCAAGTAATATGCAAATACAATACTAAATTCAGAATAATTGACATTAAAAAAAAAAAAGTGTGGAAAAACCTTTTGTTGAGGCTTAATAAAGCTCTCCGGAGAGCCAGAATGGGTTCCTTGGCTCTATAGGAATTCTGGGTCATTTCTAGTCGAGCTACCCAATTTAGGGAATCTTCTTGAGAATTATCACCTGGAGACTGGTGAAAAAGTGGTTTGATGCTATGCTCCAACTCACACAACATGTGTAATCTGAAAATAGATAGAGCCAATGTTAAAATATTATAATAGTCATCGTTATTAATCTCATATATAATGCATGTAATTTAAATTAGCCAAGAGAATCTAAAATGTGCACCTTTCTTTGGAAGAACTTTAACCAATACATATTCTCAGTAAATATAAACAGTTACATCTTTTCATATTGGGCATAAATACCAATTTATGTTGCTTAAATATTTAGTGCTTTCCTCTGATCCCCAAATTTCTATTAATTAAATTAGAGAAGGGTATATAAAACTAAATAAATGTATGAAAATCAAACTTTATCATGTATATGAAGATAAAATAAAATGTGAATCCATTATATATCAACATAAATATTTGCACATAAGAGGACTTGGGAGAGTAGATGGCAGTAAAAAATGGGAAATGATAAAATTTTAATTGTTTGTTTTTTTCCCCAAGGGTAATGGAAACACCCATACTTTCACACTAGCTTTTTTCCATGTATGATCATCAGTGTCTATGACTCAGTCAGTGTTGAAGAATACAACTACACAGCAGAAATAATCTTGGTGATCCCATCTCTGGTTTCATTAAGCTGTTACCAAAGGGGCTTATAAGGAATATAGTAAATTCTTCTAAGTAAAAAGTAAAATAAATGCTTACTTTTAAATTTATTATAGTTCAATGTAAATATGTTTAATTATTTTCTTCATATGAATTAACAGACCCAAAATGTTTTCCATCATGCTCTTTCTTAACTCTATGTCAATATTCCTTTCTAGCAATGTAATGCTTACATTTTGGGGGAGAAATGTCAAATGCCTTTCTAAATAAGAAGAAGGAAGGGGGACCAACAAGTAGTGAGGACCAGTATACCAAGCACAGATGTCCAGATTATTTAGGTTAAATATAAGATATTTATGTTATTTTTTTAGAAGTCTCATAATTGCCATTCCAATTAATAGAATGTACATTAGAATATTTTTTAAACTCTAAAGGGTGGCCCTGACCAGTGTGGTTCAGTTGGTTAGAGCATTATTCCATACACCAAAAGGTCACAGGTTTGATTCCTGGTCAGGATACATGCCTAGGTTTCTGGTTCAATCCCCAGTCCGGGTGAGTGCGGGAAGCAACTGATCAATGTCTCTCTCACATCAAAGTTTCTCTCCTTTTCTCTCTCCCCCTCTCTCTAAAAAAAGCAATGAGCATGTCCTTGGGTGAGAATTAGAAAAATAATAAATAAATAAATAAATAAATAAATAAATAAATAAATAAATAATAAGGAAAATTACAGTGTGGTTGTGAGTTGAAGAATGAAAAAGTCACTTAGTTTAGCTATGCATGATAGCAAACATACGATCAGTTACTTACAAATCAAAAAATTCTAAGCCTATCAGATGATACTTATAGACCAGGAATATAAATATGGAAACCTTGAAATACCTGACAATATATTCATATCCTCGTTGGTAAGAGCCTCTCTCAAAGCTTGCAGCTGAAAGAGGTACAATTTGTTCTGCTCTCACTAGTTTCAATGTATCATAAAAAGCTGTGGTATCTCTTTTTTTGGCTGATAATAATAGCTGTCCCAGTCTGACACTCCATGTGGTAGATTTCCCATCTGAAAAACAAATGACAAGTCAAGGAAGGAGAGCTGGGTCTATGAATAAGCTTTATTTCATTTGGTAAAATGCTCAGAAGAAATGCTGAACAGATGGTTTCATTCTACTTTGAACAACTAAACAAGGCTATCATTACAAGAAGTAATTTTACCTGCTGCCAAATAGTTTTCCACCAAATCCCACTGTGACAATTTCCAAGCTGCTTCCACTCTGTATGTGTTTAATTCATCTGTCCACTCAGACCTATTAAAAGAAACCCATTACAACTGAGCTTTATTTAAATTTAAAGTGGCATTTAAAGGTTATTTTCATTAGTTTAGATACTCTGTTGATTGTACTTATTTATTGTTCTATTTATTGTGTTTGTGCTGTATTGTATTTTGTACTTAGATCCAAAATAATTATGTCTATCCAAAAGAACCTCCCAATTTTTAATCTTCCCATTTTCCGAAAACATTTCTTCAACAACTACTTGTGATAGAGCCACTTAAGAATGTCATTCTTTGCCTGGCCAGTGTGGCTCAGCGGTTGAGCATCAACCTATGATACAGGAGATTGAAGTTCAATTCCTGGTCAGGGCACATGCCTAGGTTGCGGGCTCGAACCCCAGTGGGGAACGTGCAGAAGGCAGCCAATCAATGACTCTCTCATCACTGATGTTTCTCTTTCTCTCTCTCCCTCTCTCTGAAATCAATAAAGATATATTTTAAATAAATAAATATAAATAAATAAATAAATAAATAAATAAATAAATAAATAAATAAATAAATAATAAATAAATAAATAAATAAATAAATAAATAAAAATAAAAATGCCACTTTGCCCTGGCTGGTGTGGCTCAGTTGGCTGGGTGTCCTTCCATGCACCAAAAGGTTGCCAGTTCGATTCCCGGTCAGGGCACATGCCCAGGGTGCAGGTTCAGCCCCCAAGTAAGGTGGGTGCGAACATGCACGAGGCAACCAATGGATGTTTCTCTCTCACATCAATGTTTCTCTCTCTCCCCCTCTCTCTTCCTCTCTCTCTAAAATTAATAAAAACTTATTATGAAAAATGCCATTCCATGATGAATTAAATCGTGCCATATATTAGAGCAGAATTAGTAGCTGGATCATTACAAAATGCATTTGTAAGATTAGCTCTGTGCTTAACTTGAACAATGGGAAAGGAGAAATAAAAGCTAACTGAACGTACATGCATTCAGATGTAACCAATTCCAATAATTTGGGACTATGAGGAAATTTTAGGATAAATTACAGGAGAGGGTGCAGTGGGTCAGGAGCAGGTGGGGAGTACACAGGACACAGTAATAAGGGCAGAAGAAAGTGACAAATGATGTGTCAATGGCGTAAAGGACACAAAACTAGATAACTAAATATATACCTATCCTTAAACTATTTTCAGTACCTTTATTTTAATTTTATTTTTTAAATATGTTTTTGTTGATTCTTAGAGAGAGAGGAAGTGAGAGGGATAGAGAGACAGAAACATCCATAAGAGAAACATCATCAATGGCTGCCTCCTGCACGCCCCTCACTGGGGATCGAGCTGGAAACCTGGGCATGTGCCCTGACCAGGAACTGAACTAACTGTGACTCTTGGTTCCTGGGTGGATGGCTCAACCACTGAGCCACACAGGCAGGCTACTTTAAGTAATTTTAAAATGTGAGTTTGTAAAACCAGTATAATATAGGTAATTATTTTTTATAAGTATTCTACTTATGTGAAACTAAGATAGCTAGTAATATTTTGGATCATGAATACATAAAAGAAGCTAGACTTTCCCCATGGTTCTTCTTTAGTGATCATATCATTTGAATATCTGCTATATGCTAGACCTGGGCTAGGTACATTTTTCCATTTAATTAACTAATAACAACGAAAGGCACACATATCCCCATATTACAAAGAAGGCGCCCTGGCTGATGGGTATCATTCAGTTGGTTGGAGTGTTGTCCTGTGCACCAAAAGGTGGAAGGTTTGATTCCCAGTCAGGGCACAGGTGGGAAGCAGCTGATAAATGTTTCTCTCTCACATAGATGTCTCTCTCTCTCCCCCTTCCTCTCTCTAAAATCTATTAAAAAAAAAAAAGTAACAGACTCAGAGAGACTAGGATCAATGTCCTTAAAAGCCCTCCTTGCTCTTTCTGTAGTAAAAACACATAAAGAAAATGTAACAAATTAGTTATTTTACTTTTTAAAAATCTAAAATAGCATAAATATTTAATATTCTCTAAATTCCAAATATGAATAGTACCATAAACAATTTAAAACAAGGCTAAAATAAATACAATAGAAATATAATTTTTAAAACTATAGTTTTTAATAACTTTACAAGTTTATCACCAGATGCCAGAAAATCAAAATTTTAGAATAAAAATCTAAAGAGAATTAGCATGATTTACTATCCAAAGGGGGTGTGTACCAAGCATTATACCAAAAAAGTACCAAAGGACAATGAAGATCAGGCTGTGAGACCTTATCCCCATAAATGAGTACATTTAAAAGAATGACCGTGTAGGTCAAGCACAATAATTTTGGAGATATATTTGTTTAAATGCAAATATTCCCCCATAGAAAGCACATATCCTCAATGACCATTTGCTCCAATATGATACATTGAATATTGAAAGTTGCCATTACACAGATCAGATCAAAAGAGAAGACAGGGGAGTCTAACTGTCCAGTGTTCATCATAAAGGAAACATGACACCTTGGCTTGAGCCATGACAAAATGTCCCAAATCCTGCAACCCCTTTATTCATAAGGTCTCTAAACTAATCTGGAGAAACACATCTAAAATAGATAATCCACTCCTTCCCTGCTTCTGCAAAGTTTCCACCCTCATTTCATAAATTCCACTACTGTGAAACCATGTGACCAACAGTAAGTTTCTCTACTCTGAGACACTGCAGAATAGTGGCCTATATATATCACAATTTGGAATTTATAGAAACTGTACTTAGCAATCTAACTAAACAGTGGCCTCTGTGCTTTTTGGTTAACTAAGGTCCCATTCCTTTTGACCAGATCTCACTTCCCAGAAAAGTCCATTGGGGTGTGGTAAACACAGTAGGAACCAGGCTTTCGGGTCTCAGAGCATGGCAGCTTCAAGAGCCAGAACTCCAAAACAGAAGGGTGTGACCTTCATCTTTACCACACATATGTGCTATTTTTTGTTTGGCATTATTTGGTTTGCTATAACAAACCCATTTTCTTTAGGAACGGAGGGCTGCTTTCATTTTTATCAATCCTTTAGGGGAAAATCAAACCGCACAGTATAGAGTGGTATTCCACACTTCAGTCATAAAGGTTCCCTCCCCAACAGAAATAACTGATGCTGATAACATAGGTGATCTTAGGCACTCTTTGGAAATGCCTATATGAGCCTTACCAGGAGTAAGTGAATTCTAGGTTTCTGTCTTAAAGCAGATCTAATTCAAGGATTACTCTTTGGACGTAAGATAAGCTGTTAAGTGCTAGATCAATTTATGAGAAAGTAGAAAAAAAAAGTATTTTTTGGTGCTTATCTCCAATGCATGAAAACATAAAAAAGATTTCATTACTTTAGTAAACATTATGTCAACCCAATTCATTAATTTAAAAATTCCCCATTAAACTACAATAACAAAAGAAAACCATTCTTTTAAAAAAATGTTACCTGTTAGCATGCACGCCATTCACCTGAGTGATTACAGTAGATAGCTGACCAAGACCTAACATGGACTTCACTACACCATGATAATGAATGATCTAAAAATGTAAAAATATTTAAAATAACAATTGTGACTTTAAATATATCTTGGAAACCAAAAACAGTTTAATATTTATTTTAAAAAACACTGTTTACTTTATTGAGCCTACACATCTTTAGTAGTCAACTTGCTTGGTATACGGTAGAACCTCCTACCAATGTCATACAACATCTAAATATTTTTTTTTTAATGCACACAACCTTAAAAAACCCAGATTAAATTTATTATTTTTTCCCAATTTGGTCTAATTTTTGGTTCAGATCAAATATAAAAGTAACAAGTACTTTTCATTTAAAGATTGTCACATTGTCACACAAAAAATGAAAATTCAAGGTCACAATATTATTAACATAGATTTGGGGCTTTAGTAATAAAAACGTTAAATAGGGTTATACAACATTCTTCAAAACTGAAAACAAGACTGAAAAATAAAACCCTGTACAATGAGCTTCTGAGAAAGTGAACAAGTCAAATGTGACAAATAGCAAAGCTCCAAGATCAGAGAGATTTCAGCCAGATTATAAATCAACAATTCTAAGCCCCTCTCCTGTCTCAAAAAACATAAGACATATTGAAATGGAATGAGCTATAATCCCCAGGCCCCATGAATGACTAGCTCATGTCGGAGATGTACAGATGCTAGTAGGGAACATGTGAAATCTGAGAAAGTTCCTTAGACCAGAGAATCACTATGATTATTAAAAATTGGTACATGTCTTACACTTTTAATAGCAAACTAAAATTATATAAGTTTTAGAGTAATACGCAGATTAATATAAATACACTCTGCAATAAATCTCATTCATTTGAGAATATCGAAGGTCATAGAAATTTGGCACTGAGAGGGGGTGGGCTTTGAGATCCAGTGCAGGTCTCTAATTTCATCAATCAGAAACTCAAGCCCAGAGATGACTAAATAGTTTCCAGACAAACTGGGAGAGTAGTAGATATAGCAGAGAAACTTAAGTTTTCCAGAGTTCCGTTATATTGCCTTTCCTGTATCTCTTACCTGGTCTGGTTCTAGCTGAATAGCCCTGTCATAACAGGCAGTGGCATCTCTCAGCAAGCCGATGCTCTCATGCTCAAGGATCTGTTCCTTTAGAGACGGTTCTGCCTTTCGGATTGCGCTGACTCCAGCTACTCCATCCGGCTCATGCATAGCAGCATATAATTTCTTTGTTTAACCATTGAAAACAATCAAATGAGGGGGAAAATACAACTGAAAATAAAACTATAAAACCACCAGTTTATATGAAAAGGGCATATGAGAATTTTTTCTCAAAGCAATAATAAGTTTTTATTTTTCAAGGCAGACTCACAATAAAATTACAATTTTATTCCTCAGCCTTTCCATTAATTACCACAACACTCATTCCACTTAAATACATACCTACATTAGTAACTTATTGATAAAAAGAGCTGTAAAGAACCTCAAGATCCTGAACTCTCTTTAAACCCAATTTCAAATAAACTGTTGAGTATCGTTTATACATGTTTTATTACATTTTAAAACAAAAAAAATTTACACAAGCACTTTAATATGTTGGTATTTAGATGCCTTCAAGAAACCCAAGATATCAAATCTGAGTTCAAAGGAGATATTCAGGCTGAAGATAAAAATCTAGGAGCAATTAGCACAAAGATGGCAGGGGAAAGGGTGGCACGATTTAGGAACTGTACAGAGAGGGAGGAAAGGGGTGAGGGAGGAAGAGTGTATTTGTATATACGGAAGAGCTAGCAAATGACACTGAGCAGAAACCAGAGTAGTCTGAAGAAACCTAGAGAATGTGGTGTCCCAGGAGCTGCAGGAGAAAAGCAAACGTCTTCTTTAAGAAAGGAGTGATTAAATGATGTTGTGAGGTTAAGACAATAAGGACTGGATTTGGTAACATGAGCCTACTGATTTTCTTACCAAGAAGAGTGTCCATGGAATGTAGAAAGAAGTCTTGTTGGAACGGGCGAAGACTGATGGGAAGGAAAGAAGTGAATGTAGGGAAGATAGACAACCCTTTTAAAAATGGACTGTGAAGGCAAATAGCATCTGAAGGAGTGCTTAAGATCAAGGGAATTATAAAAAAATCAAATAGGAGATACCAGAGCATGTTTATATACTTATACACTCTGGTTGAGAAAGAAATTAATGATACTAGAGAAAGCAGGAATATTTGGAGGAGTAAAGTCCTTGAAACTACAAGTAGAAGGACTGAATTCTGACAGAAGGGGACCCTTCCTTAGGAACAAGAGGAGGAGGAAAGGGATGTGGAGAGAAAGCCAGCGGGAATCAGGCTCGGCAGACAGTCGGTTTCCAGTTCCTAATGAGCAATGAAGCAAGAACGTCAGCTGAGGCAAGTGAGGTGGAAGGTCGGAAATAAAGAGAAGGTAAGTTACCTTGAAGAGAGAGAAAGGGGTGCACAGGAGCAACATTTAGGAGAGCTGGAGGCAGTACTGAAGAGCCAGCTTAGGGCTGAGGTTATGAACTTAGAAGCAGCTAGAAACCAGTTCCGGGGCTGTGGTACTTTCCTCCAGCAATACTCAGCTGCTGACACGCAGACACGGGGAAGGCACATGGTGAGTTGATTCAGGGCTGGAGTTTCACGAAGCGAGTGCAACACAGAGGGAAGGGAGAAAGACAAGGGAGTTGAATGTCCTTGCAAAGGGAATGATTTTAACAGTGAACCAGACTCGAAGCTAGACAAGGAGGAAAACACAGCAGGAGGGGCTAATATTTTTCCAGACTACAAGCCACTAATTTCCAATTCTCTCAGCACACTTTGTTTTTAAAGCCCACCAATTCTGACCTCTTACTTGAGCCCCACTGTATTAGCCCCACTACCCTTAGTTTCTTATCTTTCCCACATAGTCGTATTATATCACCTAAACCATTTCTTCACCAGCACTGTCATAGCTTATTCCTGTTACAACCAGTACATTCCCCTACCCCCCACCCCAACTTCAGGCCCACATTTCTCACAGTAGTAGTAACGGCCTGCTTGACTTAAATTACGGCCTTTCAACTCCTTCTGTCACAGGCCTTTAGCTAAAATGCCATTCTGACTAAAGCACATCCCTGGTTCAAATCCTCTAAGAATCTGGGCAACTTAGAGGTCTGCAATTTATCTTTCCTTTGCCCAAATCTCTTTCTTTTCTCTGCCATTCCACAGATGCACTCTTTCCCAAATCCATGGGGCTGCCACTGCTTGGAATGTCTCGCCTCTTCCTTTTACCTATCATTCATTCATTCTTCAAGGCCCCTTAGATAGCATCTTCAAGAAGCCCTTACTGACCCTTTGCTCACCCACTCCCATCTCTCATCACACCCTACACAGAAGAAGAGTTAAATGTCCTTCCCTCAGGACATATCTATGTCACTGTACTTAAGATATTATACCCAATTGGTGTTTATTTCTCCACACTAATCTGTAAGCTTCTAAAGTACTTACAAATACCTAGTTCCTAGCACAACACCTGAAACATTCGATAAAATGAGCAATATAAACATAACAGACTAGCAATAAACATTATTAAATTCACTATATGAATTTCAAACCTGTAAAAATCCAAGATGCTCTTGAATATCTTGCTTCTTTTCTGTAATGAATGATTCAAAGTGCATTACAGCTCGTGTGTATGCTTTAGAGCGGAAAGAAGCTACTGCCAGGATATCCTGAGGAATGAGGTCTAGAAAACGAGTTACACTCTGATAGTCTTCATAATCCACAGTAGATACTAGATTATAAAAAGATAATTAAATAATTAAAGACTTAGAAAATTTTAAAAGTGTTAATTTTAATCTCATTTTAAAAAATTTATTTCACTAACAAAATTATCAAAATGTATTAGAGTATAATATTTAGAATGTAACTATCAACAAGATGACTGCTCAGCGAATTCTTGCCTCATCCTCACCATTACTACCTCTCTTACCCTGGACGGTCATTTAACTTATTTGAGCTTCCATCTCCTCATAAATAAAATGGAAGCGTTAGTATCTATCCTGCCTTCCTTACAATGGTGTGGTGAGGATCAAGTATAAAACTATATTAAATGTAGAAAATATATAAACATGATACAAAAGATATAAAGATGAGTTATTTATTATTGATACCTCTAAAAACAGAGAGAATATAGCTATTGGTTAAAAAAAAAAAAAAGCAGATATACTAAAATAGCCTTTTTAATTTTAAAATTTAGAATTCTTTGTTAATAATCTGTTTTTTTCCTGTTTGTTTCCTGTGTTTGTTTCCTGTATACAATATCAACTATTAAAATGGAAATTGAAAGTAAAAGTGACTTTGAAGTAAAATCACAAATGTTTTAAAGGGGCACTTTTATCCTAAGTGTCTAAGAAAAGACATAAGTTGGAAACTTTTAAATGAGGGCAGTCTATTTTGTGAATTTTTATTTCAAATGTATTAATCTTAATAATGAATCATAATAATAAATAGTATGTAAAAAAGAGGAAACAGATATAAATTTTTCCAAAATATACATAATCAAGATAGTAAATTTAAAAGAAATTATATTTAAAATAAGTCCCTTACTTTCATCAAAATTTGTATACCATTTCAAATTATAAAAAATGTAAAGGGTATTATACTTTGAACCATTATAAATATTATGCTTAAAATCTAGAATTCTCATTGCAGTTAGTAGAAATGGTGATAAGAGAGCTTGTGCTTAGTTTTATAGTACCATTTTCACACGCAGAAACAGGAACATTTAAGTGTTAAACTAATGTAAAATATATTAGCCATATTCCAGAGAAAAACATTCCCCCAAACAGATAACAATTGCCAGGTCAAAACTTTTTAGAAAAATAAACTATTGTGCTTACCAACGGGAATGTCTGTGCTTTCAAAGGTATAGGAACAAGAGAGAAACGCTCAGAAACTGAACCGTGTAAGTGAGGGCCTCTGTAAGAGCTACTAGTCAATCTTTTCAATTAGACTCAGAGCCTGGGGGAAGCACATAGTGCTCATTAAAATGGCTGAGCCCGGCCGGGTGTGGCTCGGCGGTTGAGCGTCGACCTAGGATCCAGGCGATCGGGGTTCGATTCCCGGTCAGGGCACATGCCCGGTTGTGGGCTAGGCAGCCGATCAATGACTCTCTCATCACTGATGTTTCTCTCTCTCTCTCTCTCGCTCTTCTTTCCTCTCTCTCAAATCAATAAAGATATATTTTAAAAAAATAAAATAAAATGGCTGAGGCGTACAGAGGCCGTTTCACACTGAGACTGTACACTTCCTCTGCCTGCAACAAGCATAAAAGAAACGCGGTTCGAAGACAGTAAGAGGGCCCATTACTGTCCCAGTGACATGGTTCTTCCTACCAGGTGCCTGTGTCATGAGGCAGGTGTCATTTCTAGTCTAACAAGATTTCCCTTTGGTCATCTTAGTGGAAGCTGTAGTATCACAGGGAAAACACAAAACAGTAGCAGGCACAGCAGGGTACAAGTGTAGCAACACATGTTGAGCATGTTGGGAGAGGTGCTGGACACCAAACAGTGCCAGAGAAAGGAAAACAAAACGGAGAAAATGAATGAAATGAAGAAAAAGGCAATGAAATTAAAATCTCCTTTGAAATTTAAAACTTAAATGTGAAAAAGATTGCAAGGAGTACAGTAAAATCTCACGATATAAGGGACTAATTTGGACGAGGGGGTGTGTCTGTTAAAGTCAAAAATCTATTACATGATAAAGTAGGTTTTCTGAATTCATATGTTAAAAAATTGACAAATTTAGTTTACCTGTTTTTACTTATGTAGACACATTTGTTTAATTAAAATTCAGTATGTATGAAAAGAAAAGTTTAATATGACAGAAAAGTTGTTCTATATGTATTACTGTACTTTTAAATTTATACTGAATAGGTCTAGTAAACGCCAGCATTCACCAGGCACCAAGAGTAAACAAATGCACACGGCTGGGGCACGGCGCACCCCATGTGGGAACAGAGGTGGAAGGAGTTAAAACTGCTGCAGAAAGTCAGGCCAGGAGACAACAGAACCAATTGCCCAGTGCAATGACGTATGATCACGTCTCTTTATTCCCTGAACATTGTTTAAAAGCAGTGACTCTTGGATTTAAATATGTAGACTATAGTTGTAAATATATAATATTTATTAACGTCTGCGAAATTACTAGTGTTTTTTCCAACATATTACCCATTTGCTAAAATTTGTTAAAAATAACAGTGAATTAATAACAAAAAAACCCCGTTAATTTAATTATAAGCAAATCTTGGTTAAAATTATTTTTAAATTAATAGGGTGTTAATTTTCACATATGACATATGGATCAGAAATTTTGTGCTTTAAATCGAAGTCCACAGAATCAAGGGTTTACTCTATTTCACAAGTGAAAGAGGATAGAGAACACTTTAACTACACGTATAGTACATGCACGTACATGCACGTGTGCCTACACACGCACAACACATGGAGGCAATGGGAGCACGTACATGCACATGTGTGCCTACACACGCACAATACACGGAGGCAACGGGAGCACATACATGCACATGTGTGCCTACACACGCACAACATACAGAGGCAACCGGGAGCACGTGTGTGCACATGTATGTACATGCATGCCCACACACACAATACACAGATGCAACCGGGAGCACATATATGCACGTGTATGCACATGTGTGCCTATACATGCACAATACACAGAGGAAACGGGCAGCACGTTAGTTAACAGCGAGGGGTAAGTTAACAACAATACTAACATGGCATTTGTTTCACACTTTACAATTTATATAGTCATCTTATTTAATATTCAACCTACTAAGAAAGATAATATTAATCCTGTTTTATACAAAGAGAAATTAAGTATGTGTCTTGCCTAAGGAAATGAGACTGAGAACTTAAAGAGAGGTTTTCTAACTAAAAATTCAACAGCTTTTCTCAGTGAAAAGGCCACCTTAAGAAAAAAAAGGTAAGCAAAAAAATATAGATCTTGTAAAAGCTAATGCTTAAATTATAGAACTGATACAGAAAGGAGCTAACTTGTTAATAATTAAGATTGAAAAATAAACAGAAGTTATGACTCACCCATTGAGTCTACCTTATCTCTGTTTGACTTGCTTTGTGGAAATTTCTCAGCATTCAGCGCCTGAAGTTTGTGCCTTAACCACTGCGTGAGATGGTCAATCATGGAAAACACAGTCTGTGTACTGAGCTGACACAGATCAGAGGCACTGTATTGGGTACTTATGGCATGCTGATCATCATGCTTTAGAACTGCCATCATTTCTGCATACACCTGAAGAGAAATCATTTTATAATTAATAACGTATCTACAGAATAATCATTTTACTAGTATCTAATATATAAGACTAACCATTCTAAGACAACACTTTTCAAAAGGAAAAACCCATGATAAATTAATAATAAATTATCTTTCTAATCTACAGTTAAAAGGTTACTCTAAAAAGAAAATCCACTGTAAAAGAGTAACAAATGTAAATAAAAAGTACTTTAAAATTCCTCTAGATTGGTGGTTCCTAACCGGTGTGCTGTGAGGATTCTTAAAGCATGCACTACCTGACTATTTAGTCAGGGTCACTGACCTGTTTTCCCTTAGACTGTGAAATTAAAAAATGACAACAGCCAACACAATAATAGCTGTCTGGTGTAAATGAACCAAAATTATACCTATTTTTTTGTCAGATCGGCACAAAATATATTTTTTGTTGTGCCGCAGAATTTTAGTAATCAGTTTATGTATGTCAAGAGATGAAAAGGTTGAAAATCTCTGTTCTAGATTATTCAATAAATTATAATGAAACTACTTATTAACTAGCAGCAAAAAAACTTGAAACAACATCTCACACTATCCACAAAATCACTTTCAGAATAATTGAAGGGCTAAATGTAAAAGCAAAAGGATTAAAAATATAGGAAATATGTTCATGACATTGAATTAAGAGAAGGCATCATATAAAAGGCTTAAAATTCAAAAGTTTTTAGAGATTGCCGCAGCTGGTTTTGCTCAGTGGTTAGAGTGTCAGCCCTCGGAATGAAGGGTCTTGGGTTCAATTCTGGCCAAGGGCATGTACCTCGGGTGCAAGCTCGGTCCCTAGCCCCGGTCAAGGCACGTGCAGGAGGCAACCAATCGATGTCTCTCTCTCTCACATCGATGTTTCTCTCTCTCCCTTCCACTCTCTCTAAAAAGCAATGAAAAAATATCCTTGGGTGCAGATAAAAAAAACACAAGTTATGAAATGGATAAATTTGCCATTTACATTTTAAATCTCTCCATGGTAAAAGGTATAAACAAGGTTAAAAGAAAACCACCAACTGGGGAAGATTTTTGCAAGATATGACTGGTACAAATTGGTATCCAAAATATACACAGAACTCCTACCAATTAATTCAAAAGGACACCTATATACCCCCCAAATAAGTAACGATATGAAGAGATAATTTATAGAAAAGTAATCCAAATGGCCTATGAACATAACTACTGGGAATAATAAAAACACACAAATTAAAACAATAAAATGCCCTTTTTTTACCCCTCATGTTGCCTAAAATTACATGTTTGAAAATATCAAGTACTGGCAAATATATGGGACATGGATAGACTTGTGACCTGCTGGTAGGACTATAAATCAGTATGACCATTTGCTGTCTCTAATAAAATGTTAAATGTATACATACTATATAACAGTTCTACTTTTTGGAGTCCACCCTAAACACACATACACGAACACTTTCACAAGTAAGAATTACCATGATGCTCACCATAGCACTGTTTGTAAAAGCAGAACATTGCAAATAATCATTATTATTACAGCAATAGTCAAATAAATTATGGTACAACTATAAAATGGAATTATACTATGTAGCACTAATAAAACAAAAGGTGGCACACTCTCTTAATTAATTAAAGAGAGCAAGTTGCAGAACAATACCTACAATATGATACCATCATGAAAAACAAAACAGAACCAATTGCATTTTTTAAAAAAGGGCTGAAAAAACATACATCAAATTAGTAACAGTAATGACTTCTGAGGATATAGGTTTAGGATGGTAATCAAAGAGTACACTTTGATTTATTTGTATAATTTGAATGTTTACATTAAGAACACAGTAATATGCTACTTGTGCTATTAAAGATAATCATTTTTAAAGTGTTATATGTAGATGGTTAAAAAGTTAAACTTATAAAATACTATAAATATTAGTAATAAAATATTCTCCTTCCCCACCCTACTTCACAGTATCATTCCCCAGGAAAAATTACTATCAATAGTTTCTTATGTACCCTTCTCAAAAGTTCTGGGAATATTTAGGCATATATAATTTGTACTTTCTAATTTTCTGCACTAAGCATTATGTAATTCTGTGATAAATAAAAAGTTAAAAAGGATGTTGTGAGCCTTTAGACAGGTACATTCGTAGCATTGATCTACATTTCTTACTAACGTGTAGCCTTTCTAATACATTGGACAAATGTTTGGACAAAGAGAACCCAAGTAAAATGATCTCTCACCTCCTGCTGATCTTCTTGATTACAACCCAGCAAGACATACACTAAAATATGCGGAAGAAGATAGATGGTCACCTTGAAATCATGCTTCATCATAATGCTACAGCAGGTGAAGATTTTACTGGCAAGATCATGCCGAACCTGTAAACTCAATGGTTGAGGAAGAGTGAGTAGTTTTATACATTTTATGCTATTGATTAATGTCGAAGAAAAATGTGAGGTTAATATTGCAGAGTGGGTGCTCTCTTATGGAAAGAGGCATGTGCACTCAAGTAAGGGTTTCAGATCACACACTCTCTCGTAACTCTACATACCCCAAGTGCCTGAATTACTGAGATCCCTATGGGCAACATAGCTACCTGGGCTACCAACTACCTCAGCAGAAATGGTCTTCACCCCTTAATGCACCACGTTTTGTTACCGACTAACTTCCCTAATTACAGTACTTTTTACTTAACTAACATTATGTTTAGAGCATTAATTCCCTGAGCACACAGATGAGTAAAGTAATCAAAAAGTATGCTCTGGGCCAGCACATTAAATACATTGTTAATATTTTAATAAGTAATAAGCAGTGATTAATTATAGGGGGGAAATTAAAAATAGAAAATTACTTGAGGTTAGAGTCAAATTACATTAACATGACCTAACCTTTGATTTATCTACATTACTGTTCTCTTACAAAATTTTAAAGACTTTCCTTCTTTAAATATAAATATTTCACTAAAAAAAAAAAAATCTAAAAAATTCCAGGGCTGGAAGTAATTATGTTCTACATTTCACATATTATATTTTCAGTATGTTTATAAAACAATGAGAGAAACTTTCTTAAAATTACCAGATATAGATTATTATAATATTTTTAAACGCTAACAGAAATACGAACTTTTAAAAAGTTGTAGACTTTAAATATGCCTTAAACAGAGAGTACCTTTTTGTCTGTGGGCATGTAAAAATTTCATATTAGAAAAAAATTAGAAATATACCTCGATTTTTTCATGAAATTTCATCTTTTAAAAAACCTTTAGTTTTATTTTGGGGCAAGTTCAGATCGTGAATCTATTTTTAGAAGTAACCACTAAAGGATAAGATATCTTTTTATTACATAATCTTTTTATGTAATTTATTAATAAGCATTTATTTAATAATGCTTTAATGATAAAGCATTCCTTTCTTTTTAAACAGTATTTTACAACTTAAAATGAACAAACATAATGTAATAAACATTTTACAAACACATTAAGACCTTAGTAATCTGATAAAACAACTATCTTCTTACTCAGAAACTGTTACTGGAGCAACAGAGAAACTAATTACTCTTTATTAGTAAGTCTTTTCTACAAAAATTTCTATCATCACCAGCACAAATATTTCAATGCCTCCTGTGTGTGCTATGTATTCAGATAGAGTTCTCATTGCCTTTAGAATTTCTGTTCAGGTAACAAATTCTTAACAGAATTCTCTTACCTTTGTTATAAGATAACCTGCCCAAGACGCTGACCATTCTGCAAAGTTATTACCTAATTTACTTAAGTAAATTGGCTTCTTTACTCCAGACCAATCTGTTGACTTCTGAGAACTCTTGTATCTGTAATTTTGAAAATTTGTGCATTTAAAAAATATAAAATTAAATATCCATCTGTTAAGATCCTTAGTAAAAACAAGTTGAAGAAACTTACAACTCTTTCATGACTATCCCACTAGTGCTTTGTCTTTACTGAAATCTAGTTAAAGATAGTACTTTTCCTATATCCCTCTCTTTTTTATTTATGTATTGACTTTAGAGAGAGAGGAAGATGGATGGGGAGAAAGAGGGACAGAGAGGGAGAGAGAAACACTGATTTGCGGTCCCACTTACTTGCGCATTCATTGGCTGGTTCTTGTACAGGCCCTGCACAGAGACCACACCTGCAACCTTGGTGTGCTGGGCGCTGCTCTAACCAACTGAGCTACCCAGCCAGGGCTTTCCTACGTCCTTCCTAACGGCGGGGTGGGAGGTCATTCTTAAAACACGCCAAATACTTCAAAGGATTCCAGGCTGCCTCCCCTTCCTTAACCCTCCTTTCAGGTCCTGTGAGCTCCCTTCTTATCTTCTGTAAGAAAGATCTTTTCCTTTGAGCTTCACTTAAACAGGAATACTGTTCTCGTCTCTACTCCTCATTAAGGGCATCTACCAAGTTTGTTGGTTACCAAACTCCTTGATAACTTTAGTACATTGCTCAATGTTTTCTTTCTTCCCCAAGTCTTATCATCCTGAGTGGCTTTGATGTCTGGCAGAACATCTAATCAAACTCGAAATTCTTAATGACCTTCTCCTCTACTTCTTTATCAGGACTCCCTGGCCAATACAAAGAAACTTCGTCACTTCCAATATGAACTACTTAGACACTTTACTCTGTGGCTACAGTTTCCCAAATTTCCAGTTCTTTCACCCACTTACTCTATCACATCTGTTCTTTCACTGAGATCTTTTGTCCTTTGACCAAGCTAAACTCTCCTTATCCATAATACCTTCCTTTCATTACCTCTTACCCTAACCAGCTTGGTCTCCATGGTCCTCTCCTTCAAGCACTCTCTTGCTAATCTCCTCCGTCCACCTCACTGCCACGCTGTCTCTAATGGCTGTGTTCATCTGCCAACCTCCCAACCTTGGATCAGTCTAAATGTCTGCCTTCACTGTAATGATATCCAGGCCACTGCGCTGATAGCAGAAAATCACTCAATTGTTTAGGCGATCAGGACTACTACATATTCTTAATTTTCTACCTCAGTGGACCTTTCTGCAGCCCAGAAACCCTTCTAAGCTTTCCTTATTAGCTCTCTCTTCTGTTTTCCAGTGGCTTTTTCAAATCCTCACACTCCCAATTAGACTTATACCAAATCTATTGCCACTTTTACCAATAATCTCATTTTCTATACCTCACACTTCATGGAGAAAAGAAAGCACTGCTTCCCATAATCACATTTGTAAACTTAGCTGAGTTATACATCATTTTATTTTTCCCTATTACAAAGATTTTACTTCCTCTGGGTCTACTATCCCATTAGGAATATGGCTACCATTCTAGATGCTCCTTATATATATAAGGATGTGGTCCTTATATCAATTATTACTTCTCCTTCATAACCTCAACATGATCCCTTTCTATTTGCTCCTCAGCATTAGCATTTAAACACGTTCAAATAGCTCCACCTTACAACTACATGTGTGTAGCATTTTTTGAGGGGAGTGGGTTGCTTGTCAATCACCAGTTAAGGTTAGGAAATGGCAAATATAATAAATGCCCTATATTCAAGGTCCCAGCACACATGTATTTCACCATATTCTAAATTTCTAAAAATTGAAAACTCCAATAATCTCTCAGTTAACCATCACTATTTTGAATCATCATGAATATAATTCTCTAGATGATTTTACCAAGTTTTATAATGAACTTAGCTAGAAAACTACTAATATTGGGGTACAAGCCAGGTTCTACCTAGCCGCAACTAAATGTCTTTTTCTGAAAATTATTTTGATGCCAACTTTGAACTGTAGTTGATCTATTTAGTTCTAGAAATCGAATCTCCTAAGCGCAGCCACCCTTTTACCCACGCTCAGTGGCGCAATATGAACAGCCCGGCTGAAGGACAGCTAAAGGGGACCCCACACAGTAGTTCAGGGCAGCAAAACAGAACACAGTGTCGGGGACTCTGCCCCCAGGCCCTCCGAAGCGCGTGCCAAGGAGTCCAAGCTGAAAAGGCGACCTACTGCCTAATCTGGTCTCGGTGCTTTACACAAAAGATTCAAACAGACACGGGCCAACGCATCAATGCTGCCCTCTGCTGCCCTCTTATTTTTGTGAGTGCAATTTCAATGAGCAGATGCCAGCCGAAACCTCCTGGCGCCCACCACTGAGACCAGCTGAGAGGCTCCTTCACGGTCTCCGAAATGAAAGTAGAAGGGTCGTAAGACCTCTCGTTGCTTTGCTAAGGTCACTCTTATAAATGACCACTGAAATGTTGCTTCTTATGAATGAATAACGAGTAGGCAATGGTGGCTTCTTATGGAAAATTAAACTGAACAGCAAGGGGGCAAAAATGTTAGCTTCTACTTCCAATGAAGTAGGCGAGCACACTACCCCTGCGAGAAAGCAAGGCACTGATTCAACAAGCTGGGATCCAAAAAGCATTTATTACTGGGTATGAATTAAATATTATGCACTCTACTAGGTACATTTTAAATTATCTTCTTTATTTCTAACAAGGTAAATAAAACTATCCATGTTTTCAAGATGAAAAAATTGAGACTTGGAAATGTTAAGTAACTTACCCAAGGCTTCAGAGATAGCAAATGCAGAGCCAAGATTTAAATTTAGATCTATGTGACTCCAAAGGCCATAAACGTCCCACTAGATCACAGAAACTCTTAAACATCTATCCATATAGGCTATAAAATATTGAATACAGAAATTAAGAAGTGTGGAATCCTCAAAAAAGAAAAAACAAAATTTGTAGACTTTTACTTTGTGTAAAAAAATATATCTTTCAATAACACTGTTCATAGGACAGAAGTGTTTCGCCCACCCAGGCTGGCTCAGCTGGTCCTGTGCCCCAAAGGTCAGAGGTTCAGTTTCCATCAGGGCACAGACCCAGGTGGCAGGTTTGATCCCTGGTCAGGGCACATGTGGGAGGCAACAGATCGATGTTTCTCTCTCACATCAGTGTTTCTCTCTCTCTCCCTCTCCTTTCCTCTTTCTCTAAAATCAATAAAAGCATATTTTTTAAAAAGAAATAAAATGTTTAAGAGGTTTCTAAACATAAAAAGGTATCTAGCAAAAAAACATGCATACTTAAGGGCTATTATAAAGAATTTTACTACAAGGCTAGGCATGGTACTAAGGCTCAAAGAAGTAAAATAACTTATCCAAGGTCACATATCCAATTAGCATATGACCTAGACTACCTAAAATTACAATTTATAAATAAAGTAACTTATAATTTATCTGTTTCAATCAGTCCTAAAAAAGTTATTAAACCTGAAAAAGCAATTAGAAAATACTGATTTTTAAAATAGAGGAAGAGGAAGTTCATGTGCTGGCAGCAGCAGATCCCCTTCCTATATCTGCAATGGCTTAGAGACTCTGAACTTCAATAACGAGGTTGTGAAGATGAGAAAAAAAGGGAAGAGGACCTGAGTTTTGGTTATCTGAAAGCTTGTCAGGAGTGTTGGCAGACTGAAGTCAAGAACGGATACTGAAGATGCATTGTTTAAAAGCCAAAGACGGGAACAAGGACTGCTTGAAGAAATTCATGCCATGAGGAAATAGAAACCCGACATAACTAAATCTGCTCTTTGTAATTACATCAATTTTGAAAAAATTTGCAAAAAGCCTGATTCTACTGCAACTGAAAAAACAATTGCAATGCAGCCTCTTCTGAAGGAAAAGAGATGTGCTAAAAGCTAGTGTCAAAGCCTTTAAAGATCCAAGACAAAATGATACTGAAGTTAAGTCATTAAAGAATTATTCAGAAGAAAATAATTCTAAGGACACTTCCTGTTCAAATGATGATGCCATTAAGTTACAGCACGAAGGAATTATTATCAGTGAGCAAAAAAGACAAAGAAGCTAAAATACTGGCAATGAAACGAATAACTAGTTCAAAAGAAAAAATAGCCAAGATGGAGCATGGTCCCAAAACAGTGGATATTCCAAATTCTCCATCAAAGTCTTCTGAAAAGGGTTCTGTAGTTCCCTCTGAATCCCAGAAGACACCTGCTGACCCCAAAATGAAAATGTTCCGTCAAACTGAAAAAAAACAGTCCGATAGCTCACTTGGTGGTAACAGTGATGGAAAAGAATTGCATGAAGAAGAGGAGTATTTTGATGATAGCACAGAAGAAAGATTTTACAGTCTCCCATGTCTGAGGATAGTGACAGTGGTGATGACTTCTTCATGGGAAAGTCAGACAGATATGAAAGATGGAAAGTAGTTGTCATTCTTCAGTTTTGGAATAAAATCCCCCACGAAAAGTGTTCCCTGAAAAAGGTATACTTGAAACCTGTCAGAGTATAAAAATGACAAAAACAAGTCAAATACACAAGCAAGCAAGTTTGAATCAGTGTTTGTCCATTCTTTATATGGATCTGAAAGCTCTAGAAATTACAGAGAACAGGCTCTGAAAAGCAAAATGAACTTCAGCTCAAGGACAGTTCTAAGAGCGCACACAGAGGACCTGAAAATATAGAGCAGCAGACAGAGCTGCCTCTTCAGCCTTCATGGGAAGCAAGCAGGAGTCAAAAAGAACAGCAATAAAAAACAGTCATGTTTCAGGGGGAAAAATTACATTAGATGAGTGATTAGTACCTCTTTTTATGAACTGTTTCATCTAAAAATTCTTTTCCTTCTTTTTGTTTTATACCAGCCCATTATTTAAACTCGTATTTAAATCAGTCTCTTGGAGGGGTATAGAAATAAGTTTGTTGTTGTCTTGAGTTCTCTTTTTTAAGTATGTTCAAGTTTGTTTATACAAACCTTCCACAAGTCAACTATATAAATTGGTTTTTAAAAATATGTCCAGACTGTTCCCTTTATAAAAGAATTTTGAGATTATCACTCTCAGATTTCCTTGTTTGTGCCTATCGTGAAGTATATCTCACTAGATTAGAACTGTATTTCTTTGCCTCGAAAATAAATGTGATATATTTAAAATAATAGAAAAATATGAGGAAATTACAGCTATTTAAAACAGATCACCTTTGTTAATAGTCTTGTTAGCAAAACTAAGATTAAGATAGTAATGTTTATTATGGGTATACAGATAATAAATTATACAAATAAATGTAATTTTTCTTATAGCTTTAAAAACAGTAGAGGAAGAAAATCTCATGAGGAGAAGTTGGTGAGGGCTGAAAATCTCTTATCTCTAACTGGGTGTTACTAAAGGCTTGAGACTAGCTTTAAACTCTTAAATTTTATATTAATTGCACCTAGCAAAAGCTTCAACTCATATTCAACTTAAAGTATATTCTTTCAAAGTATTATGACAGTTGAATTTTTAAAAAAATCAATCCTTTTATTGCTTCAATAAATATGCCTAAATATTTAAAGTTACAGAATTTAACCAATGAGCAAACTATACTTTCATTTTAACAAGATTATAAACATAAACTACAGTGGAAAATACATATTAAAACATACTAAAAAAACTTTGAATGCTAAAATATTATATCAAAAGTAAATGAATTTTATACAGTTAAAAACGACTTTATGAGTTCACAAACCTAGTATTTAGATGAGGTTCCAGTATTTCTCGAACATGCTCAGGAAATTTCCTCCACAACTGGTGACCTGGGCCGTCAGTCTGCATCTCTCTACAGTCATAAATGGAAAGTAACTCCTACAAATACACATTTTAGATTTGTAAATCCACAGTAAAGCAGATAAACCTTTACATTCATCAACACTCTACACATGACAGTTATAAAAATACGCAGAAAGATACACAGAATGATAAAATGTTGGGGTTATGAACTTGCTTAGGACATTTATATCAATGCTTATTAGAATCACTTAGGTGACTTACTCAAGGTCACAGAGCTGTGGTAGTACCTGAACAAGCAGTTTGTGTTCCATATATAATATGTATTAAAATATATAAGATTAAGAGGTACTGGGAAGAAAAAAATTGAAATTTTCTATATTTGCAGAAGTAGAATTCTTAGAATTTAAACTTTTTTGAAATTTTTATTTATTTATTTATTTTTAATGTATCACCTTTTTTGAATTTTAATGAACACCTACAAATCCCAAATAGTTCAAAAATAGAGCTTAAAATTTTTAAAATAAGATGCAAATGTTAGAGACCAATTTACTATTCAAGCCCAGGAATTAAATGATTATACTTTACCTTCCTGAAAATAAAACCAACGGGATTTTTTACACGAAGAAAACAATCTTTCTGTCTAATATCAATCTTTAAAACAAGACAAATGTCAGGGTAACACATCTTCCACCACGCATTACTCTTTCTTTCCAATTCCATTAAAAATGACCATACGCAATAGCTTTGTCCTAATACAAAATATAAGTACTGTCCAGCAAAATATGTACTTTATGCTTACACTTAAATTTTTAAATAAAAGCAGTATATGGAAAGCTCAAATACAGAAATATCCAAACTTACTTTCTCTTAACTTTAAAGTTTTATGTGAAGCCAGCTTTTTCTTATGTTTGGAAAAGCTGCTCTCTAGAAGCTCTCTTCATCAACCTCCAATGACAGACTTAGTAAGTCCCTAACTTTTTGGTTTCAGGGCCATTTACACTCTGAAAACAGAAGCAATCAGAAGGGACCTCTACAACTTCCATCCTTATATCTACCCAGCTTGGCAATATCAGTATCAGTGCCCACATGTGCTTTCTCTTGTTACTACAAATGAATTGTTTTTGTTGTTAATTAAGGTTACTTATGCCTTTCACTTCTACATTATGTTCCACATCTCTTTACCTACTTAAAAAAAGCATCACATTATCTCCTCCATCCTTACTTTCTTCCTCTCTGCTGAAGTGCTCCCAAGCAACAGACACATACTGTTATTTTCCCCATCCTGACTCCCCGTTCCTCCCCAGCCACTCTCACTCCTCTGCAACACTCCTCAAAAGAGTTGCTATAATTTCTGTAATTCCCCTCTTCCCACATGTTCTTAAAAATATTCTAACAAGGCTTTCTATACTCCACTGAAACTGCTCTTATCAAGGTAATCGATAATCTTTATGTTATCATAGCCAAGTCAATTGTCAATCCTGTGATCAGCATTTAATACAGTGAATCACTCCATACTTCTTGAAACACTTCCTCACCTTCCAAAATGCCACATTCTTCTTACAGGCAGTTCTTTCTGCTTTCTTAATTGCTCCCTCCTCTTCGCACTGACCTCTCACTGTGCAGATCTCAATTACTAGAACCTGTCTATGCTCCCTCTCTCTCAACCGTCTCATCCGGAATCACAGTTTTAAGTACCATCTCTACAACAAAAGATCTCCAAATATTTATCTGTAACAGAGACCTCTCACCATGAATGCCAGATCTGCATATCTAACAACAACAACAACAAAATTCTAAATGAAAAAAATACTATGAAAAAAGGTAAAGAGAGTCACACTAGAAAAGTATTTATTACATGTATGATAGACAAAGGGTTAATTTACATTATATCCTAATAGGCCTACATATCAATAAATAAATAGACCAATAAGCAACAGGAAAATGGGAAAAGAGCTAGAGAAAATTCATAAAAAAGCAATAAACATATAAAAGATATTATACCTCTCTCATAATTAAATGCAAATTAAAATAAAATGGTACACACATTTCTAATCTGTCACACTGGCAAAAATGTAAAATTTTGATAAAAAATTTTGTCAAGAGAGTATAAACTGGTGAAACTTTTTTTATTTTTATTGATTTTAGAGAGAGAAGAAGGGAAAGGGAAAGAAACATAGAAATAGAGAGAGACAGAAACATCGATGAGAGAAAGACATGGATCGGCTGCCTCCTACCCATCTCCTACTGAAGATCGAGCCCACAACTGGGCATGTGCCCTGACTGGGAATCAAACCCTTGGCCTCCTGGTGCATGGGTTGACACTCAACCACTGAACCATACCAGCTGGGCTGAAACACTTTTTGATAAAGCTCTGTACTTGCTCTGAGACATATATTAATTTCTGGGTATTTATATTATTGACATATTCACTCAAAGTGCTCAGAAATATATGTATGTTCTCTAAATCATTTTTTGTAAAAGCAAAACATTAAACATAACCTAACTGTGCTAAATAAATTTCTTAAGTACTTGTGTATTCATATTAAATATTAAGCCACTGAAAAGAAATGAATTGTACTGACATGGAAATTATGCAAGACAGACTATTAAACACGAAAGAAAATCAAGTTACAGAATATCATAAGTAATATGATCTCCTTGTTTGGTGGAGAAAACATACACGATATATATATATGTATATATGTGTGTATATATATATATATATATATATATATATATATATATATATGTATGTGTATAAAATTTCAAAGTACCTATAATCTGTTGAGAGGGTACAATTCTGTACTCTTCACTTTTTATCATGAACTTGTATTACTTTGAAAATAAAAATCACAGTTAAAAAAATAAGGGTTTCCAAAGTACAGAATTTACAAATTTCTTACTAGAAGCCAATAACATCAAGTGAGTAACTACTATCTGCACTCTTACCTGAATGGCATAAGCAGCTGAATCTTGAGCTCGGCTATTATCTGCATATGCAAGGTAAGCTCTTGTTAGTTCCATCAATAATCCATAGGCAAAACTCGAATCTTCTACTCCAGCCTCAAGAAAAACAAGAAAACATTTCAAGGATAATCTGTATAAATTGTTCTTAACTGTACTGTATCTTTCATGGTGAATTTAACTTAGAAAAGGAAAGAACAGTAAGGCTGAAACTAAGTCTGGCACCAAAGCTAAAACAGAATCTGTAGTGAAGAGTTGAAACCCAAGGCTTTGAGGTTATTTATAATAAGGTATAGTAGAATCATTCAACTTTTACATACATCCAAGAATTTGTGGTTTTTGTTTTTTAAACTAGAAAGAAAACTGTATATATGCCATTTCCTGGAAAATCTCCAACAAATAATGTGCAGCAATATTAAAAGTTCAGCTTAATTTTGCTTTACAGGATTTCGCATTTGACCACAGAAACTTTTTTATACACTCTTAAAAAGCTCTGGGAAATTAATTTTCCATGGAAACACTCAGCAAATAGTGTTTAAATAGTAATATTTAGATAATTAAGTTTTAAGTATTTGTCAAAAATAGATTAGGAAGTTTATTTAAAAGAACACAGCACACTAGACTTGGCTCAAAGTTTATTGTTTTTGGATAAAGATCTTTGCAATAGTATTGAGGAAAAAAGGCAGAAGTTACCTAACTTGCCTAGATTACATCAAGTTCCACTACAGATAGACTGAACAGTTCTTTGTAAATGGAACACAGACACCCCAAAAGGACAGAGAACTATTCTTGCCATTCTAAATTACCATTACTTACCACAAATGTAAAATCTTTTCCTTGGGTTTCGGTTGTTGAGAAATCTAGTCGACCTGGATCTATTGCCCCCAACTCCCCTAAACATTCCCCACAGAGCAACCGAGCCTGAGAGTTTGCATCTTGGCAACCTTTCAAAAGCACTGTCACCAGCTGTGAGATAACAGGTTCCACTGTTTCACTATCTGTTGCATATTTTATCAGTTTTTCCTAAAATAAAAAGAGAAAGGAAGTTTATACACCGCTTCTACAAACTAGTACACTTTCCTGACTAGAAAGCATAAAAAGATTAAGGAATATCAGACATAAATATGAGAAAATTAAATTCCCATATCTGTAGTCTTTTCGGTTACTTTTTGATGAGTTCACATAATAAAGTTCACAATATGTTACACAGTATTAGAATCATTAAGTGTGTTTCAGAGTTTTAATCATTAATCCATTAAACAAAGTTACTGAGTATTAGTACATCAGCATAAAAAAATAAGTAAGACATAGCTCTTATCCCTAGTTCCAAATCTAATGGGAAAACAGACATGAAAACAAATAATTAAAATATCGTATGATATGTACAATAATAAATATATTTACAAGGTAAAGAAGTAATGAAGATGAAAAATAACTCAGGATAATCAACAGATATCTCAGTAAATAAATCAAGGAGAAACAGCTACTAGGTAAAATGAGAAGACTGAAAAGTGTATAAAAACCAATAGAGAAGAAGAAAGAGACAGGGGAAAGGGGAAAGAGGTGGGAGGAGAGAAGTGGGAAGAAAGAGGGGCCTTAATGACAAATATGTTGGTTCAAATAATCTTTTCATCTATCTCCTGAGGTTGGAGGTTATTCTCAAGCAGGTTAAGACTTAGATATTATAGTTGTGTGACCACTTTAAAACTACTTCATTTATATAACTTCCTTTCTAGCAAAAGTAAAGCATATACGAGAATCTCAAATTCTATGTTAAAGCTGTGACTCAAATTAGAGCAATATATTTCAAAAGAAAAAATAAAAAGACATTTGATTCATCTGGAATCTTCAATAAGCAATCACTTACAGAATGATACAGGTTAATTCAGACATAGATACATAAAAAGAGGAACCAGAAATCAATAAATAGCTAAACCAGTATGAAAATTAGACATTTATTCATTTGCTAAAGTTAGAAAACAGTAAGGAAAAGCAAGCTTTAACTGGCAAAAATAAATGCAGTTCATACTCAAGACAAGTTATGAAACACAAAATAAAAGGTTACTTAAATTATATACAATGGAATACTACTCAACCATAAGAAAAGATGAATTACTGCCATTTTCAAAAACATGGATGGATCTTGAGAACATCATGCTAAACAAAATCAGACAGAAAAAGTCAAGAACCATATGATTTTACTTTTTTGTGGTATATAAAACTGAAAACAACAAATAAACAAGACAAACAAAAACTCATAGACACAGACAACAATATGGTGGTTACCGAAGGAAAATGAGTGGGGGGATAGTAATGGGTAAAGTGGGGTTAAATATACGGTGATGGAAGATTTGACTGTGGGTGCTAAACACAATTCAATATAAAGATGTTGTATCACAGAATTGTACACTAAACCTAAATAACTTCAATAACCGTTGTCAACCCAATAAACTTAATTTAAAAAATAATATTTAGAGATACATAAATATATAACTCCTAAGTGCTTAAAAATGTTTTCACCCTACTTCACTACTGCGTTAGAAAAAATGGGTTTTACTTTTCTGCAAAAACTGTTCAATTCCAAAGGAATTTTTAAAATGAGTGTATGTTCAATGCATCCATTTAAACAGGCATTTTAACATATAGATCCAATTGTATCATTTTCCAAATGTTTAACAAGTTGTCAAAACAAATCCCTGCTCCAATTATGTGAAATGTCATTTTTATCATATCCTAAAAGTCCTTATACACTTGGTTCTGTTTCTGAACTTTATATTCTTTCCTCTTGGTCTGTTTACTCATGTGCCAGTATTATGATATTATAATTACGGAGGCAACACAGTGTTTTAATGTCTGGTAGGGCTACTGAACTCTCATAGCTGCTCTTTTTTTCCTTTAGAGTTTTCCTAGCTATTTTTACATGTTTGTTTTTCCATATGAACATTAGTAAAAACTTTTCAAGTTGAAAAAAACAAATAACTTGGCATTTCTTCGGGATGGCATTCAACAGGGTGAATTAAAATCTGTGTAATATTCAGCACAACTTATCCAATAAGTAAGTGTTTTCAATTTGTTTAAATTTATTACAGAGATTCCAAGATAGCAGCAGATTAAGTGGAAGCTACACTAACACTCTCCCAGAACTAAACTGGAATTACAACTAAAACATAGAAAAACCACCTTGAAAACTCTAAGTGGAGACCACACAGAGACTAGGAGGAACTGTGGACGCGCGAGAGGGCTGGCTGGGCTCCCACAGGCAACAGCTGAGTTCAGGAGGGACATCTCATCTGTGGGGACTACCTACTGAGAACTCTGGGGTCTAAACCCCAAACTGGGCTTCCCAGCCCAGAGAAAGTTGCCCATATAACACCTGGCTGTGAAAAGCAGCAGGGTTTCTGTCTGCCAGGGAGAGATGGCTGGAACTGCAGGCACCCTCTTAAAAGGCCAACGCACAAAGTTTCATGAGCAGCCTCTCACCTTGGGCTCCAGCAGAGGGAGGGCAGAGTGGACTAGAGCTGTGTGAGGAGAGTTCGGGGTTGTGGGCTCTGGAGATAGAGTTCAGAGGGTGCCTATTGGATTCCTGTGCTTAGTCATTCCCTCATATGGCAGAGGACATCTTTCTCAGGCAGACATTTATTCTTCAAGCAGCTTTAGCCTAAGGGGGAAGCAACTGCCCCACCCTGTTGGAAAACATCTTGTCCCACACTGTGGAGTTCCTGCAGCCTGAAGCTCATTAAGAGGCCAAATAAGAATCAGCCTCTGAGTACTTTGAGTCTTAGCCTGATTTGCTTCTGGACCCAGAGCTTGGAAAAGCAGACCTAGGTGCACATCTTGGTCTTTTCCAAACACACCGAGCCCCAGCACAGGGAACCACAAGCCGTGGAGGGCAGAAAGCTTCAAATTGGGTACCCAAGGCCAGTCACAAACAGCATCTGACATTGGTCTGCACCAGAGACCATTCAAAAGACTGGGAGTCCTAGCAGATCTACCTAATACATAGAAACAAACCCAAACATACAAAAAAACAAGCCCCAAATAAAAGAATTCTCAAGAAGAAGAGCTAAATAAAATGGAGATAAGCAATTAATCAGATATAGAGTTCAGAATACTGATCATAAGGATGCTCAACAGCATGAGAAAAGAAATGGAAACTATGAAGGAAATTAAGAATGACATAGTAAAATTAAAAAATACACTGGAAGGCATAAACAGCAGATTAGGGGAAGCTGAGGATCAATGAATTAGAAGACAGGGTAAAAAAAAATCACTAAATCAGAGATCCAAAAAGAAAAAACAATTAAAAAACAGGAGGGAAGTTTAAGAGAGCTGTAACAACATTTGCATTATAGGAGTGCCAGAAGAGGTAGAAAGTAAGCAAGGGTTAGAGAACCTGTTAGAAGAAATAATGGCAGAAAAATTCCCTAACCTGGTAAAGGAAAAGTAACACAAGTTCAGGAGGCACAGAGAGTCCCAAGCAAGAAGAACCCAAAGAGGCCCATGCCCAGACACATCATAATTAAAATGTCAAAAATTCAAGACAAAGAGAGAATCTTAAAGGCAGCAAGAGAAAAGCAATCTGTTATCTACAAAGAAGCTCCCATAAGGCTGTCAGATGATTTCTCATCAAAAACTCTACAGGCCAAAAGAGAATGGCATGAAGTATTCAAGGTAATGAAAAGCAAGGATCTGAAACAAAGACTACTCTATCCAGCAAGGCTATCATTCAAAATAGATGGTAAAATAAAGAGCTTCCCAACAAAAAATGGGTAAAGAAGTTTATCACCACCAAACCAGCGTTGCAAGAAATGTTAAAGGGACTGCTGTAATAAGAATCTGAAATAGAGAAACATAGGAATAAAGAAATAAAATGGCAATAGATACGTACCTATCAATAATACCCTTGAATATAAATGGATTAAGTGCTCCAATTAAAAGATTTAGAGTAGCTGAATGGATAACAAAACATGATCCAAATATATGCTGTCTACAAGATACCCACCTCAAAACAAAAGACTCACACAGTCTGAAAAACAAAAACAAAAAACCTCTGGAGGACTTTAAAGGAGAGATCAATAGCAATACAGTCACAGTAGGGGACTTGAACACCCCACTGACTTCACTGGATAGATCTTTCAGACAAAAGATCAACAAGGAAACAGTGACTCTAAATTACACACTAGATCAGATGGATTTAATAGACATTTACAGAACATTTCACTCCAAAGCTGTAGAATATACATTCTCCTGAAGTACACATGGGACATTCTCAAAAACAGACCACATGTTAAGACACAGAAGAAGTCTCTACAAGTTGAAAAAGACTGAAACCATATCAAGCATGGTCTCGGACATTTATACCATGGAATACTATGCAGCTGTAAAAAAGAAGGATCTCTTACCCTTTGAGACAGCATGGTGGATCCTGGAGAATATTATGCTAAGCAAAATAAGCCAGTCAGAGAAAGACAAATATCACATGATCTCACTTATATGTGGAATCTAATGAACAAAATAAACTGATGAACAAAATAGATCCAGAGACACAGAAGCATGGAACAGACTGAGGGATCTCAGAGGGAAGGCCAGGGTGGGTGGGGAGAGATTAACCTAAGAACTTATATGCATATATGTATACCCATGGACACAGCCAATAGTTTGGTGAAGGCCTGGGAAGGGGGGAAGGGGGCTGTAGGGTGGAAGGGATCTATGGGGAATAAAGGGGACATTTTTAATGCTTTCAACAATAAAGATAAATTTAAATATAAATAAATAAATAAAATTTTGAAGTTAAAATAATAAATCTTTTACAGCCCTGGCCACTGTTGCTAAGTGATCAGAGCACTGGCCCATGCATGGGTTCGATTCCCAGTCAAGGGCAGGTACCTGGATTGCACGTTCGATCCCCAACCCAGGTTGGGGCACATGCACGAGGCAACCAATCCACATGTCTCTCTCACATCGATGTTTCTCTGTTTCTCTCTCTCTCTCTCCCCCCCCCCTTCTCTTCCTATCTGCCTCTCTCCCTCCCTTCCACTCTAAAAATCAATGGAAAAAATATCCTCAGGTAAGGATTAACCAAAAAATATAAATAAATAAAATAAATCTATTACATTTTTGTGTCTTTCAGGGATGTTTCAAAGTTTTCTTATTGGTTTATACATTTATTGTTATACTTATTTTTATTTATTTTATATGATTATTCTTTTTTTTTGAGGAATTCTTTTTTTTTCTAATTTTATTTTTGTTTAAAATATTACAGATGTGTTATACTTATTTTTAAGTATATTATCTTTCCCAGTTACTACTGTAAATTGGGTTTTCCAACAAGTTTTCTACCCAGTTATTGCTTGTCATATGATTGACTTTTATATCTTCCTACCTTACTGAATTAGTTTGTTGTGTGAAACAGTTTTATTATGAATTCTCTACAATTTTCAAAGTATATTAGTATATCATCTGGAAATAGTTTTACATCTTTTCCAATTCATATGCTTCCAATTGCTTTCCTCTTGTCTAAATGTATTGGCCAATATTTCCAACTAAACGTTAAATTATAGTAGAGTTAATGAGCAAGCTTGCTTTTAGTGGGAACGCATCATATTTCCCCATTAAGTATGCGCATGTGTGTGTGCATCCATTTATACTACAGTAAAGCCTCAGTTTTGCAGACCTCAATTTAAGGGACTTCAGATTTAATGGACAACACTCCCAGTCTGAATGTCACGTGTGAAAATTAACACCCTGTTAATATTAAATTGCTTTAAACCAAGATTTGCTTATAATTGTTAACAAGTTACCTTTTGTTATTAATTCACTGTTATTTTTGACTACTTTTAGTGAATAGGCTATATGTTGGAAAAAACACTGTAGTAATTTCACTGACATAAATAAATATCTACAACTATAGACTACATATTTAAATCTAAGAGTCACCGCTCCTAAATAACGTTCAGCAAATGATTAGCACAAGATTACACTGCATCTCTCTCACTAACAGGTTCTGTTGTCACCTGGCATGACTTTCTGCAGCAGTTTTAACTCCTGTGACCAATGTTCAGATGTACACTAAGCCACACCCCAGCCCTGTGTATCTGTTTACTGAGGGGACTGTTGAATGCACGCATTTACTAGACCTATTCAGTATAAATTTAAAATTATTGTAATACATATAGAAAATTTTTCTGTGAGATTAAACTTTTCATATATAGTTAATTTCCATTACACAAACATGTCTACATAAATAAAAATAGGTAAACTAATTTGTCAATTTTTTTAACATACACATTCAGAAAACTTACTTCACTTTCCACTTTAACAGACACCACCTCGCCCAAATTAGTCCATTATATCAATGTTTTACTGTATACTGAGGTACTGTCCATCAATTCCTATTTTCTTGAGTGTTTTTATCTGAAGTGGATATTGCAGTTTGTCAGAGTCTGTTTCAGCATTTGTGGAAATAACAGTATGATTTTCTCCTTCAATGTATCAATTCAGTGAATTATATTAATGGATTGTCAAATATGCACCATTCTTGCAATCCTGGAATAAATTATAATTGTTCATGGGTGTTTTCCTAATGTGAAACTAAATTCTGTTTGATAATATTTCATTTAAATTTTTTGCTTTGATATCTGTAAGTAACAATGATCTTCAATTTTATTATTTTATGCTATCTTTATAAAGTTTAGTGAACACTGTTATACACTGCTCCTTAAAAAAACTAAGTTTTCCCCCCCATTTTCTATGCTCTAGAACAATCCAAACAGCACTGGGACTCTCTGGCTTTTAAAGAGTTGGTGAAAATTGCCCTGTAAAACTCCTGGGCCTGGTGCTTTCTCTACTGGGAGTTCTTTTGTATTACTCTGTTTCTTTAGAGAAATTAGTTTTTAAGCTTTCTATTTCTAGTGGAGTCAATTCTGATAAACTATATTTTCCAGGAAAAATATCCAGGTTTACAAACTTATTTGCACAAAGGGTACAAAGTAGTTTCTGTGATTTAAAAGATACAATATTGTCATTGTTTCAATGGCTATTTCTGTCCTGCCACTTCCTACTTGCACATTTGTGCTTTCTGGTCTTCTTTAGGTTCGAGATTTATCTATTATGCTAGTTTTCTTCAAAGAGCCAGAATTTTTATTTATTAATCTGTTCCATTTTTCTTTTTTCTACATCATTAGTTTGTTTTTATTTTTTATTATTCTCCTTCTATGCTATCTTTTCTTAAACAGCTTTATTGAAATATAATTCACATACCATACATTCACTCCTTTAAAGTATAAAAATCAGTGGTCTTTAGTATATTCACAAGGTTTAAACTATTTACAAGTGCAACCATTACTTCTATTTAGCTCCAGAACATTTTTATCTTTAGTTTTCTTCTTACCGACTGAAAATAAATGTGCCCAGCTACATGCTGATTCTAAACTAAATTAACCCTCACTTTAAATACCTCTAACAACCTGTGGGCACTCTTTTTCAAATTACTCACCCTGACTTTTACGACGCCTGCAAGTGCACTTCCCTCCGTACACAGCCTAGTTAATCTCTTAGCATTGGGGCTTTACATTAAAGGACGGCTCGTAAGAGAATTATCAGATGTGATTTATCTTTTATAACACAGGTAGGAAAAGTGTGGCAGCTGTGGCTTTTCCCTAAGAGTATAAGACACTTCCTTGAGTTCTCAGATTTAGTGACTTATATCTAAGAGGTGCTGATCGATACCAAGTTTCATTGTGTTAAACCATCACCATGTCATCTGCTTAGAAATAACCTAAGGGGCCCATGGAGCGATCTTTCCTATTCATACATGCCTATATTAAATTTAAGAGCTTGAGGCCCACTGACATATTAGACATATCTGGGGCTGTGTAGTTCAATATTTTTTTACTACCACGTCTGAAAAACATGTTATAACTATCACGTACCTAAGTGTCATGTTCTAAAATTCCAAAATTATGTTCAGCAACAGATCTGATTTAGAAACCACTTTCAGATCGTCTCTGCGCTCCCATCACACTCATGCTCGCCTCTGTCCATCCCAGGTGGACAGTTCTTTGGGCACCTTTTGTTCTCTCATCTTGTTCTTTTAGATCACATTTTAAACTATAGCTTTTACTTTGCCTTTTTTCCAATGCTATGGATTTCCACCAAAACAAAACTCCTCTAAGTCCCAACAAATTTACTAATCCAATCATAATTTTGCTTTTGACGTAAATTAAAAAGGTGAATTTTTGTGAGTGACACCAAATGCATATTTAAACATCATTTCATTAGTTTTGATTTAATGGTCTTTTGCTTTTTGTAATCAGAAGTAGCAAGTTACTAGGCAGCTGATTATTTCAACTAAAGGTGTTACATGATAAATGTGGGTATGAAAGGCCTACCAAAAAGTCCAAATAAGCATTAGTTCTTCTGCTAAGGTAAAATTCAAGTAAGGGCCAAAGAGATTGTGGCGGGGAAGACTGCTTTCTCCACAAGACAGCCCTTGACAGCACCCTCCTACACGAGATGCCTTCCTGACTCTGTGGCAGAAAAGCAAGCCTTGCCTCTTTATGAACTTTATTATATGCACATAGGTGGGCAACCAACCGAATTCTTTATCCCCAAAAGAAGAGAATTTGCCTGCACAGAATAATAAAAAACTATCTCTGTGTTCTGATAAATCTTTAAATTCTTTAACCTAAATTATGCAGGCAGAAAAGTAAAACCTATTTAAGTCATTAACAGAGCAATTTAAATTTTCAAACTTCACTATAGCAGAGGTTGAAACAAAGTAAAAAAGTGTCATTTTAGTCATTGCAGAAATGAGTATTTTGTTGTTCCTTAATGGTTTTTGAGAAAAAATTATATTATAGCCTGGGAAAGCCAGTCATGCAATACAGATTGACTATATCTAGAAAGAGTTGACTTGAGATATGTAAAGAGCCTATTTAAATACCATGAAATTTTAATTTTTCATAAGTGGTATCTGTATTTCTTAGAATTTATGTGCAAAGAGAAGTGAAAATGTAGTTATAAACACACATAGGTAGGCAGCTTGACATACAAGTGTAGACATGTGGACATTACTAAAACTAGTTGACTTAAAGGTAATCATTCCATCTAAGATTTAGAATTAAATAGAAGCAAGTTTTAAAATAATGATCTGGAGGTTTTTTAAAAAGATAGAAAAACATATATTGTCATTCCATGAATTAAAAACTGTCTTGCCCTGGCAAGGTAGCTCAGTTGGTTAGAGCGTCGTCCCAATACACCAAGGTTGCGGATTTGATCCCCAGTCAGGGCACATACAAGAATCAACCAATGATGCATAAATAAGTATAACAGAAAATCAATGCCTCTTTCTCTCCCTCCTTTTCTCACTCTCTCCCCATTCCTCTCTCTCTCTAAAAAATCAATCAATAAATAAAAAAATTTAAATACCTGATTGTTTATCTCACTGTTTAGACCACGTTTGGTTTTAAAGTACTCCCAATACATTTATTAACTAATTAGATTAGACTCAGCATACAAAGTGGTAGTGTAGACCCAAACTATTTGATGGTTTCAGTTCAACAAAGATGAGGAAGCCAGCCTCTGAGCAGTTTCATCCCAGAACCCGCTGCTGCTGGTGTGGAAACATAGTAAGTGAAACCAACGAATATATTGGTCCTGTCTACTTCTGCTGAATGGAGGCAGACTCAGAGTTAATTAGCCAAAATGAGGAGCCAGAGAAATGTAAATATACCAAAGTAGCTCAGCCTCCAACTTAACTTATATTAATCAGCTTACAAACATTCATATTATAATTGTCCTTCGATAGATAGGATGTCAACTAGATTTAGGAGTATATCGTTAAGATCATCCAACACTGTACTAAAACATTTCAATAAAATTATACTACTTCAGCCCATCCAGGTGTGGCTCAGTGGCTGAGCATTGACCTAGGATCCAGGAGATTGTGGTTCGATTCCCAGTCGGGGCACATGCCCGGGTTGCGGGCTCGATCCCCAGTGGGGGGCATACAGGAGGCAGCCGATCAATGACTCTCTCATCACTGATGTTTCAACTCTCTCTCCCCCTCCCCCTTCCTCTCTCTGAAATCAATAAAGATATATTTTTTTTAAAAATTATGCTACTTCTTTCAAAAAGAGAAACTAGAGGCCCTTTAATACAGAACCCAGGTAGATGTTTGGGGCAAGGGGTAAGCAGAGTAGTTTCAATGTAGTATTTGGCAGAGAATGAGGCTATTAATATTAATGAGGCTATTAATGAGGCTATTCATAATATAGATATATTTGTTGTTGTTGTTGTTAATACTCACCCAAGGATATTTTTTCCACTGATTTTTAGAGAGAGTGAGAGGGAGGAAGGGAGGGGGAGAGCAGCATGGGTGCGCGAGCAAGAGAGCAAGTGAGAAAGTGAGAGCAGGAGAGAGAGAAAGAGAGCGAGAGCGAGCGAGCGAGAGAGAAACATTGATGTGAGAGAGGCACCTCCATTGGTTGCCTCCCGCACGGGTGGGGATCGAACCTGCAACCCAGGTACATGCCCTAGACCAGAAAAACCCTTTGGTGCTGGGGCCAATGTTCTAACCACTGGGCAACACCAGCCAGGGCTAATATTGATAATATAGAACCAGGGTTAGGATGGCATAAATCATACGCTCAAGGAGATTCAAGGCTCCTCACATGTGGCAGGGCCATATCCACCTTGGCTGCTCCCCACATTGAAGCTCATATAAGCTACTGACGCAGAAGCATGTACTCCTTGCCAGTATGCATATTTTTTTGTCCTAAATAAATGCTTCCTTCTATCATGAAAACAAACGTAACACTAACTCATGAGCATCTTAGACTTTCACATCTTATCATATGGGTTCTTGATATGCAAAAATAAGTACCTCAGTTAAATTTTTCCATTTTATATATTTATAGTGATCTGGTATTTTAAATTCAGTTCTTACTGTCATCAAGATTAGGGATAATCTATACTATATTGACAACAAAAAGAATAAAGTTCACTGGCCCCATGAAAAAGTAAACTTAAAAATTTAGCTTCATCAAAACTAATAAAGTTAATTCAGTCAAAATGTAAAATGGCACAATTACTAAACCTTTACATGACAGATATCTATAGGAAATTATATGAGAAGATTCACATAAACTGCTCTGTTCAAAAACATACACCCTTACTCAGGAAGATGAAGAACCTAAAATATAACCATCAAATCATGGCCCTTCAAAGACGACAAAACAACTGCATATCACTGACACGTAGACTCAAAGGACACCTCATGGATCAAGGTGCCTAAGTCAGGCCTTATAGTCTAGAAAAATAACATCGCTCCTTTTACTGAATCTACTGAATCTCAAGCAAATACACCAATCTGTCATCTTGTCTTTGAACTTCCAAACTTTCTTTTCTATAGCTTTTTAATTGTATCTTAGTATACCTGGTTTTTATACAAGGTTTCCTTCAAGCTTGTAAGAGCATGAATACGAACATCTACATTTTCATGTTGGATTGCTTTCATGGACAGCTGAAGAGTTGTCTGAAGATCAGTACTCTCAGAGGTCTCCTATATAAAGAGCACAGAGAGATACACCTAATCAATTAACCACTTTAGGAACCATTAGGAAGGCCTAGAGTCCTATAGAGTTATCATTAAAGTAGTTAAATTATACCCCTATTAAAATACATTTTAATGGAGAAAGACATTTTTCCAATTAAGTAAGAATTTATTTATCTAAATTTACTTATCTAATAAACCCCCACCGGGTCAGGTGTGGCTCAGCGGTTGAGTGTTGACCTAGGATCCAGGCGATCGGGGTTCAATCCCTGGTCAGGGCACATGCCCAGGTTGCGGGTTCAATCTCCAGTCAGGGGCGTGCAGGAGGCAGCCGATCAATGACTCGCTCATCATTGATGTTTCTATCTCTCTCTCCCCCTCTCCTTTCCTCTCTCTGAAGTCAATAAAGATATATTTTAAAAAGTAAATAAAATAATAAAATAAATAAAATAATAAATAAAATAAAATAAAATAAAATAAAATAAAATAAAATAAAATAAAATAAAATAAAATAAAATAAAATAAAATAAAATAAATCCCCTTCTTGGTAAGAAATACAAGTTCCCCTAACTTACAAGGCTACATAATAGTTTTGAGCCAAGTCTATGGATTATGCAGACAATTCATCCCTTCCTTACTTTGACTACTATTTTCTTATGACTATCAAGATTTACCCGTTAAAGGAGAAATCAAGTCTTCAGAACCAATCATAGGATTGTTAGTAAATACCTCTGCTATTCTGACCCAAGGTCAGGTATTCTACTTTCTGTCCTAAAATTCTATGGAATCACCATTAATATTTTTGTAAGTTCAGAGAATTCACTGGATTTCAGGATCATGGAACTACAGACTACCCCCCTTCTAAAGCTCAGAAATCAGTCAGATCTGAATTTCCATACCGTAGTTTATAGCACAACATAATTCGGATCATTCCACAGCTTTTCTTTCTTTACTCAGGGCATGCAGCTATGGGAGCTTCTTCTTTTGGGGACTATACGTAGGACTTATTGACCTGGGTAGTAAAGTCACAAGAAATGTATTTTTTGCTCTCTGCTCTATCTAATGCTATCACATCTTTTCTCTAAATGCTAAAACTGTCCTCTAAAAATCATGGAACCATGACAGGATTATCTATAGTCACCAAAAATTAGTCATCAGAACATGACTATATTATGCCTACATATGATTCTAAAAAATCTCTTTCAATGTACTGGAATCTGGGAACAATTTTATATCAATGACCTAAACCATAAATAAAAAATTAAATACCTTTCTGTATTCCTGTAGAACGGCTTTTATCTTTTTTAATTCTAGATGGTCAGGTAAAAAATATATTTCATGAAGAAAATCTTGTACAGCATCCCTAATAGTCAATTGGAAGAAAAAGAATTATTTGCAAAGAGAAGGCACACTAAAAATATACAAAACAGAGCCTGAAACTAAGGCTAACTTAATGCACATTTAAAAGTGCTAATTAATTATTTACATGCAAAGTATTCTTCCTAACTGTGTCTAGGATGATCAGCTAAGAATGGCAGACAATCAAGCCTAAGAAAAACCTTGCGGCAGTCTGTCACATTGGTGGCTGGGAATAAACTACATTCTTGGTATACACAGCCATGTACAGTAACTTCTTCTTCAATTTGTGCTTGGTGTGTGACCTGCTTTTACAAACAGAATATGGCAGAAGAGATGCTGTATCAGTTTGGGGCCTAAATGTAAAAACATCTTACAGCTTCTGGCTAGGTTTGTGCTCATAAGAATCCTGAGTCACCACGTAAGAATTCTGGCCATCAATAAGAACAGGCTACATGGACACGGACAGGCTACGTGGACAAAGAGGCTCTGAGATAACATGGAAAAAGGGAGAGGCCCAGCCAAGTCTACCAGAAGGCTGACTGTAGCCCCACCAATGACCACTTGCAAGACCAGCCAAAGAATCAACCAGCTGAACACAGCCTAGACTGCAAAATTATGAGTAAATAAAAATGCTCATTGTTTTAAGATACTGTTTTGTAGAGTGCAATAGTTAAATTCTCATGAAGAACTTTTGAGAAAATTTCAAACAATTCCTATTAACACAAATAATTTTTAATTTGCTTCAAATATAAATGCGAATCTTTCTGGGTCCAAATAAAGTGTTTCTAAATTCTAGTCTTCATACACCCCAACAAATTCAATTTAAAAAAAAAGAAGAAAAATAAATAATTTCTAGTCTTCATTAACTCATGCAACAAATACGCATTAACTAACCACTATGTGCTCCTATGTGCCAGACACTGAGTTTGTAACAATAAAGAAAGCAGAAATAATATCTTCACTCAGGGAGCTTAAGATCGTCTATCTAGCACTGAGTGAAATAATTTTTTTAATGATAAAGAAATGATATACAAGTAGAGAAATGATTCTTCTATAATAAAGATACACTATTTGCATGATAATCCAAAAAGTATTTGAAAAGTGGTCTAGAGCAATGATTATGCTGTTCTATCATGTACAAAATATAATATATAAAATTTTAATTTAAAAAACTACATTAGCCTTTTCTTCTGTATTTTCTCCCTGATTGGAAGGTTACTAGAAATAATCAATGGGAATAGCAATAATATGAGTAAGCAGGTAAATCAGGAGTACTTAAACCCTAACTTTTCAGAAGCAAAAGAACTATGATACACACCAATGAGTGCAAAAATGAAAAAAAATTTTAAATGTATGGGAGGGCATTCTAGGCTAAAATGCAGCCTGAGTGAAAAATAAAGATTCAAAGGGATAATGTATGTTCTTGCAATAACAATCTGTACTGGTTACAGCCTGCATCTGTTCAGGAAAATCTGGGGAAAAGGTTTTAAGGTGATGTGGCCAGATTTTGGAAAGTCTTGAATGTCAAGATAAGCAATTTGGAATTTGTCAATTAGGAAACAGAGAACCACAAAATGTCTGCATGCTAGAATGATACAGATAAAGGAATGCTTTTAAATATGAACAATATGAAGAAATGTAATAAAAGCTTAAAGGAAGGGAGACTGGTTTGAAAGTTAATCTAATGAAAGAGTAAGAGTTTAAACTGAGGCAAGCTTATATAGAAAGTAGTGAATATCCCTCCTAACCTTTTTCATGCTACTCAACTATCTGCCTTTTAACTGTGAGAAGAAAGAAAAATTTAGCCTCACCTTTTTAAAAATTGATGAAAAATAATTCAGTTGCTGACCTACTAATGAATTTAAAATATAATTAAAATGGAAGTCATGTCACAACTGAAATAGCACCAGTTCAACATGTATTGTCGTAAAATAGGTCAATTACTTGTTTACTAATGAACTCTAAATTAAAAAGAATATGAACAGTTCCACATTACCAACAGTAACCCTAATACCTTGAGCATAAAAATACAGTAATAAAAACTTGCTATATTTATTATCAATTTCAGTTACAATACCTGTTTTCAATTATGAGGTAGTGAAATATAGCTGCAGTTTCTTTAGGCTGGACGTGTATGAGAGGTAACAACGCGACTATGACATGACTGAGAAGGGAGCCTAGATAAGCATGATCCAGGCAACGAACAAAGCAGTCCCAAGCTCTAGGAAAAACAGCAACAATAAAAGTTAAAAGTCACATTATTTTTATTATTTGTAAAGCTCCATCAATGAGTTATTAGCTAAACAAATAATAATATATACAGGTAATAACATTACAAGGTAGCTTTAGAAATGGAATAAAGTTCAGTACTATATACTCAAATACTTAATATATGAAGTCAAAAAAGCAAGGTGAAAACAGTGCTTATAATATGCTACCTACTGAGGCAGGATTAATATGGGGGGAAAAAGTACGGATGAGTGTGCATGCATTTGCTTATACTTATAAAAGGGGGTTATACAAAAGTTAATAAAAATAGATACCTGCAGGCTTCAAGAATGGAAGCCAGATTCTCTGAGTGTAACTTACAACAAATTTGAACTTGGGACAATGTAAATGTGTTATATATTGAAATTAAATTAAAAGCAATCTCTAAAAATTTTAAGCATACTGAAATAAATGAATCTAACGATATGAAGGTAGTGGTACCTGCACACAGAAAAAAGTTACTTCACATCACTTTAAAACATATTATTCTGACTGTACATCTACAGTAAGTTACAGTCTAAGGACATATAGAACCTCCGAGAAGCTTAAACTGCACTCAGTAGTCTTACTGTTAACAGTAATATTTAAATTAGATCAGCCAAACCCTACAAATCTCAATGGCTTAATAGTGTGGAAAGAGGACTTAAGGGGTAAATCTGTTTACAAGAGATATTTAAGGGGCCAAACAACTAAATGTTTGACATGTGCACCTTATATGAATTCTGATTCAAACCAACCAAACTTTTTGGGAAAAACGTATTTAAGACAAGTGGGGAAATCTAAATATAGACTGAGGCTAGATGATATTAAGGAATTCCCATTAATTAGCTTAATAATTCATGATGGTTACATCTGAGGTATTTACAAGTGCAATGATGTGATACTGGGGTTTTCTTTCTTTCTTTCTTTCTTTCTTTCTTTCTTTATTTATTTATTTATTTATTTATTTTTTAAAAATATATCTTTATTGATTTCAGAGAGAGGAAAGGAGAGGGAGAGAGAGAGATAGAAACATCAACGACGGGAGAGTCATTGATCAAGCCCGAAATCTGGGCATGTGCCCTGACTGGGAATCGAACCCCAATCACCTGGATCCTAGGTCGACACTCAACCGCTGAGCCACGCCCGGCCGGGCTGGGGTTTTCTTTAAAACACCCCAACTAACAATAAAAATGGCGAAGGTGGAAGATTATATAAGATTAGCAGTGTTGATAACTGCTGAGGTTGAGAAATGAGTATGTGGAGAGATTCACTGAATTATTCTATTCTCAGTATGTTAAAACATTTCATAATAAAATGTTTTTAAGGAAGTAAGCACATTCCCTTTTCAATACAAATAGGCTATCTTAATTATTTATGGTTTGCACCCAATTTCCCTCAAGGAGACAAGGATTCAAGTTAGTGCTCCTATGAAATGCAAAAAAAAAAAAAAAAAAAAATCTAATAAACTGAGGCAGTCACTTACCTGCAACACAATTCAGGAAAATCATCCTTGAATCGAAGGCCAGTTCTCAGTGTGGTCATCATCTTCACCCTCACAGAACTGACATGTTTGGGTCCCATCAATTTCATCAAGGACATCAAACTGTTCAAGGCCTAAAAAGTAAGTAGGGCTTTAAAATAAATCCTATAAACAAGAGATAGGAGGAGATGAGCTGTAAAGACAAGTGCATCCCACCCTAATATCGATAAATGTTGGCCAGTTCTTTTTGTCCAACTTCTCATGTAGAAATTAAGAGTTTGAAAAATACGAGTTGTTTTATATATTTTTTCTCTTGAAGGTGATTTGCTATTTTAATCCTGCTGGTTGGTGATTTTCAAATTTATTAAGTATATAATACCTGTCTTAGCTGGTTGGAGCATCATCCCGTACACTGAAAAAGGTTAGGGGTTCAATCCCCGGTCAGGGCACATACGGGAGGCAACTGATCAATGTTTCTCTCTCACATCAATGTTTCTGTTTCTCTCTCTCTCTCTCCCCCTCCCTCTCTCTATAAAATACAAATCAATAAAATAATATCCTCGGGTAAGGATTAATATATACATAAACACACATATATACACACATATGTATCTCCCATTATTTAGTTTTCTTCAAATCCATCCCAAACTGCTATGCAGTACATGCATTTCTGCTCTAATGGTACTAAATTCAAGAAGCTCTGAATTTTGTAAAACAAATAAGTAGCCAATGGCATACCCAGAACATAATATGCACATTCTATTGTGTGTGAAACACAGAATCAGACTTGTATCAACAGCTCTAGATTCTAAATGAAGGGGTAAAGGAACTCTCTAATCAACCTTAACTATATGCCAAAACATGTAAGCTCTTTATGGTTTAAAACAAACTCTAGTTTTCTTAGATTTGAGATTCTCTCACTTGGGATAACAGTAAGAAAGATTCCATGTAGATGGACTAGAAGTTGTTTGGGGTATTAAGTTTATCAGTTGACACCAAAGAACAAGTACTGGTTGCTTAAGTTTGTAGAGTTTAATATTGTACCATGATGTGGCTCCTTAAGTTATTATGGGTCCTTAAGGTTATTAAGAGAGGGGTAATACAGGCTAAAATAAAATTCTATTCATGGATTTTTACTATAATTTTACTGACTGCAGAGGTAGAAAGCAAATCAATATTTAAACTTCTATTCCAATCTATGGAAAAAATTTCCAGTGATGATCAGTTGTCACAGCAATCTTAACGAAATTTACTGTGCCAAATACACTTAAACATAAACTGACAAATAACTAAAGTTACTTTACTTACTATAGAAAACCTAGGATTTTTGGTATACAAAAACACCATGGGCCATGAGCCAATGTGGACCAATAAATGTATGCAACTTTTCTTTCAGCTGTCACTGATTGTTGGTCTCTTTGTTCCCACTGAGCTAGATGCTGTGATAACGTGAATCTGATGCTGCTGTGGCTAACACCTGGCACTTAAGCACAGAACCAATCCAGGGGAATCTGAGCTAAAGCTGTAAAAAAGAAGGAACTCTTACCTTTTGTGACAACATGGATGGACCTAGAGAATATTATGCTAAGCAAAATAAGTTAGTAAGACAAAGACAAATACCATATGATCTCACTTACATGTGGAAATTAATGAACAAAATAACCTGGCGAACAAAATGGAACTGGAAACATGGACAAGTGGAATAGACTGGCTGGTGCCCAAGGGGATGGGAGTGGGTGTGACAGGACAAAGAACGTGAAGAGATGAACTAAAGAACTTATATGCATGGACACAAAAATAGTTTGGTGAAGGCCAAGGGAGGGAGAGGTGGCAAAGGGGGGGAAAAGGGGACACATGCAATAATGTCAGCATTAAAATTTTTTAATAAATTTTTTTAATAGAAAAAAAGAAAAACAAGAAACTGATTCTGAGAACACTGTGTCCAAAATCAAGCAATACCGAAGTTCTGCTATCCCTCTTAGGTTAGTTACAGAGTCAACAAATCCCTTTAAGCCAATTTGGGTTGGGTTTTCTGTCCCTTATTATAAAAAGAACTACAAGTAATATAATTCCTCTTTTCAGACTCCCCCAAAGCTTATACAAGTTGTTCAGTAATATAGAATACCATATGTTGATTATTTATCTCTGAATGCTTGTAGGTAGTAGTAAAAATCATGTCTCCTGCATACTCTACATGAATTCTATTCCAGCACTCTTGCAGCTCAGCTATCACCACCTACCATTTTCTTGTCTTCAATGCCAACACTGGAGCTCAGTAACTGCATGTTAAAAAAGGCCAAAATGCCCAACAACTTGGGTTGCAAATAATCAGCCTAACAGAAAAAGCAAACATATATTATGTAAATTTTATACAAATCAAATTTTATAAACCAACAATTTAATTATTTAACTAACATCATTTCTATTCTACCTATTAGAATAACAGAAATAGATACTTGATGAATTAAGTTTCTCCAAATGCATATATTCTCACATCTAGTATTTTTTAAAATTCATGAAACTGATTTATAATCACCATTACAAAATACAATTAAACAGTACTGTATAAGAAAATCCTGCGCTTTTGAATTCTGAGCTGAGCTGGGGTGGGATCCTCAGGATCTGATTCACATAAGGATCTAAGTGGAGAGGACATTTATCTTAAGGAGAATAGGAAAAGACAACCAACTGTCATTCTAGGCCAATTAGAGCTAAGCTGGGGGGAGAATGGCGCCGCACCGGAACAATGGTCTACACAGGGGTCAGTATCCCCAAGGTAATAGTGGTAAAGGGATAGAAGGCTATAGTATCAATAGTTATAGACTAGGTGTCTCTGGCCACGGCACTCTGGATTAATTCCGTCTTGAATGAGGGTCCTAGAGGAGAGGGTATGGTCATGCAGTCAGGCAGACCTGGGTTTGAATCCCAATTTTGATACTTCCTAGTGTGTGACTTTGGCCAAGTTACTTAACTCCTCTGATTCTGTAAAATGGGAACAAAGGAATCACCTATTACATACAGTTGTTGTAGAGGTTAAACAAGATAACATGTGTCAAGCACTGAGAATATAGTAAAAAATTAAACAAATTTAAGTTGTTAATATTATAACAAACTGGTAATGTAATCTGCAAAGAATATTCCTCTCTTTCAAAATCTTTACATACAGTCAGGAAAAGGTGAAAGAAGAAGAGCTGGGGAAGAGCAGGGATTACAGTATTTTCCAACTCTGGAAGAAACTTGCATTGCTTGATAGTGATTTGCACCTGATTTCAGGATCTCCAGGTTACATACACTGCCAAGGGGAGGGGTGGGATAGGAGAGTATGTGCTAGCACATCATCAAAAAGAAGTTACGTGCCAGCGTATCTCTCCAGATTAGATGCTGGGATAAACTTTTCTCTTGCCAAGCATAGAGAATCACCTGTCTTTCAAGCCTAAATTACATTTAATTTGCAAATTTCTGATTTGGATTAAGACTTACTTTTAGGCTTAATAATCCATAATTCACTAATTGCATGGTTCCAGCCCATGCTTCTTAAATAAAAAGTAGACATAGTTGACACTCACATAGTGTATGTCAATATTCTAATTTTAAAGCTCTTGCACTTAGATAAATAGTTCATTCATCTACTACTTACCAAATATTTATTATCTATGCCTAGAATACTATGCCAGGCTCAGGTGTACAAGATAAGCAAGTCCCTTTCTCCCTACTAGTTTACATGGGAGACTAATGAGTGGAGGACATTAAATAAGTAAATACGTAAGTAAGGTGGCAATAAATGCTATATGGAAATAAACATGATCACATGAGAGAGAACTGGGATGAGGAAGTTTAGATAAGGTACTCAGGAAACTCTGAGATCTAAAGAATGCGAAAGATCCAGGAGATTACTCCAATTATCATTAATCCAATAGACTATCTAGTGCAGAAGTTCTGAAGCAGGAAAAATCTTGACATGTTTGAGAAACACAAATAAAACAATGCTAAAAGAGAGGGAGAATGAAAGAAAAAAGTTGCATAATATGAGGTGGAAAGTCACACAAATCACATATAGTCTTAGAGATTTTACTTAAGAGCAACGAAAACCACAGAAGGAATTTCAGAAAGGGAATGCTATGAGTTTAAGTTGTAAAAAGAGCCCTTCGAATGCTGTGTAAGTAACTGAGTAAAGATGTAGGAAAGGAAGAGTGAAGGGAGAGAACAGTTACGAGGTTTTGCACTTGTCCGGGAGAAAAGTGCACTTGGTGGCTCATATGAGGGTAGTGGCAGCAGAGATGGAAAGATATACAGTGGTACCTCAGTTATCCAATGAATCCACTGACAAACATTTTGGTTTACCAATGCGGTAAACCCAGAAGTAAATGTTTCGGGTTTCGAACACACCTCGGAAGTAGAACATGCCACAACTTCTGCTGAGGGCAAGACCCTGAGGCCTAGCTGTCGGCTGTTGATCCCTCAGTTTTTTGAACACTTCAGAACTTGGCCTTCCAGAACGGATTACATTCGAAAACTGACGTACCACTGTATTTTGGAGAGATGTGTGATAGGATTTATTGATATTTAATTATGAAGCATGAAGGAAGAAATGGAGAGCTCAAGAATGCTTCCCCAGTTCTGTTTTGAGTCACTCGGGTGATAGTGGTACCATTTCCTGAGGTAGGGACGACTAGGAGATGAAATAGTTGAGAGAGGAAAAACAAAGACTTCTAACTGGCATGTTATGTTTAGACTTGTCTGAGACGCTTATAAGACAGTCAAGTAGAGATGACAAAAGGAAAGTTGGATAGTCTCTGTCTGCTATCCTCTCTCGCACGCAAATCCATTCTGTGCCCCTTCTGCACTGCTCTGGGCCTGAGAGGCTTACTAGATTTCATCCCTCAATATCCCCTTCCTTCTGGCCTCCCACTGAATCTAGTCAACAGGAAGCACCAATGGAGGAACCGAGGGCAGGAGGAAAGAGCGTGGCACTTAAATTTCCTGCTTTTCTTGGTTTTGAGGTGGTTCTGGTAGTTCCTATATCCCTGTACAATGAGAGGCCTTTCCCCACACCATGGCTCTAGCTCTCCACCAGGTTCTGGTAACACCATTTCTTCTCCTTGCCCAGGACTAAGGGGAGCATAAGTTTTCTACTCTCTGGATTCCTTAACATTTCCTGCTCGCTCTCTTACCCTTGACAGGACAATGAAAACAGCCCCTTCATTAAATTATTTTCAGTTAAACATTTTTGTGTATACCATCTGTTTCCTGCCAGGACCTAACTTATATAAACTCACAAGTACAAAGCTCAGGAGAAGTCTGGTATTAAATCTCAACTATGAAATCATCAAAATATAAACCATATTAAAGCAAAGGACCAGATGAGACCAGATTCTCTTTCATTTAGAGGGAGAATTTTGATAGGAAAAAAAGAGACCCCATTACATAGTCCTAAATCAATCCAACATTTAGAGGATAAAGTAAAGGAGAGGGAAGGAGAATGAGTGGACAGTGAAACAAAAAGGAAATCAGAAAATTTGGTTTCAGGATAGACCACATGTTAAGACCCAAAACAAGTTTCAATAAAATTAAAGAAACTGAAATCATATTAAGCATCTTCTCTGACCATAAATGCATGAAACTAGAAATCACCACAAGAAAAAGAAATGAAAAACACACAAGTCATGGAGGCTAAATAACATGCTACTAAGCAATGAATGGGTTAACAATGAGATCAAGGAGGAAATCAAAAGTTACCTGGAGACAAATGAAAATGAGAACACAACAAATCTATGGGATATGGCAAAAGCAGTACAAAGAGGGAAATTCATAGCTTTACAGGCCTACCTCAGGAAATAAGAAAAATTTCAAATAAACAATCTAATTTTACACTTAAAGGAAATGGAAAAAACAACAACAACAAAGCACAAAGTGATTAGAAGAAAGAAAATAATAAAGATCAGAGCAGAAATAAACAAAATGCAGTCTAAAATATATATATATATCAAAGATCAATGAAACCAAGAGCTGGTTCTTTGAAAAGATAAAGAAGACTGACAAACCTTTAACCGGACTCATCAAGAAACAAGGAGAGATGGCCAAAATAAATAAAAACAGAAATGAAAGACAAGTAACAACTGACACCAAAGAAATACACTGTCCAACAAAATGGACAATGTGGACAAAATGGATAAATTCCTAGAAACATACAATCTTCCACAAGTTTATCAGGAAGAATCAGAGAATCTGAATAGACAGATTACAACTAGTGAAACTGAAGGAGTAATAATAAAAAAAAAACTACCAACACATAAAAATCCTGGAGCAGATGGCTTCACAGGTGAATTTTATCAAACATTCAAAGAAAACCTAACACCTATCCTTCTCAAACTATTCCAAAAATTTCAAGAAGAGGGAAAACTTCCAAGCTCATTTTATAAGGCCAGCATTATCCTAATTCCAAAACCAGATAAATTCTCTACAAAGAAAGAAAATTATGAGCCAATATCCCCGGTGAACATAGATGCTAAAATCCTCAACAAAATATTAGCAAACCATATCCAGCAATACATTAAAAAGATCACATACAGCATGATCAAGCGGGATTTATTCTGGGAATGCAAGGTTGGTACAATATCCACAAATCAATAAACATGATACATCACATAAACAAAATGAAGGACAAGAACCACATGTCATGTCAATAGATGCAAAAAAGCATTTGATAAAATTCAGCATCCATTTATGATAAAAACGCTCCACAAAGTGGGAATACAGGGAACATACCTCAAAGTAATAAAGGCCACATATGACAAGTCTACAGCCAACATCACACTCAATGGGTAAAAACTACAAGTGTTCCTTTTGAGATCAGGAACAAGAAAGGGATGTCTGCTTTCACCACTCTTATTCACATAGTACTGGAAGTTCTAGAAACAGCAATCAGACAAGAAGAAGAAATAAAAGGCATCCAAATTGGAAAAAAGTCAAATCTTCATTATTAGCAAAGGACATGATGTTATACATAGAAAACCCTAAAGACACCACCAAAAAGCTACTAGATCTAATAAATGAATTCAGCAGGATCTAATAAATGAAAGTAGCAGGATACAAAATTAATACTCAGAAATCGGTGGCATTTTTATACGCCAATAATGAACTATCAGAAGGAGAATCTAAGAAAACAATCCCATTTACTATTGCAACAACAAAAAAATAATAAGGTACCTCGGAATAAATTTAACCAAGGAGGTAAAAGACCTATACTCGGAAAACTATGTGACACTGAAGAAAGAAATAAAGGAAAATAAAAGTGGAAGCATATACCATGTTCATGGATTGGAAGACACAGTACCCAAAGCAATCCACAGATTCAACACAGTTCCTATTCAAATCCCAATGGCATATTTCACAGATCTAGAACAAATATTCCAAAAATTTATATGGGACCAAAAAAGACCCCAAAGAGCCTCAGCAACCTTTAGAAAGAAGAATAAAGAATAACAAACTATACTTTATAGTTTTATCAAAACAGCCTGGTACTGGCATAAGAATAGGCATATAGATCAATGAAACAGAACAAAGAGCACAGAAGTAAACCCACCCCTATATACTCAATTAATATTTGACAAAGGAGACAAGAACATACAATGGAGTAAAGACAGTCTCCTCAATAAATGGTGCTGGGAAAATTGGACAGGCACATGCAAAAAATAAAACTAGACCACCAACTTACACCATACACAAGAATAAACTCAAAATGGATAAAAGACTTAAATATAGGTCATGAAACCATAAAAATCCTAGAAAAAAACATAGGCAGGAAAATCTCAGACATCTCCAGTAGCAGCATTTTTGCTGATATGTCTCCTACAGCAAGGAAAACAAAGGAAAAAAACAAACAAATGAGACTACATCAAACTAAAAAGCTCCTGCAGAGCAAAAGAAACCATGAACAGCCCAGCCGGACATGGCTCAGCGGTTGAGCATCGACCTAGGATCCAGGCGATCGGGGTTCGATTCCCGGTCAGGGCACATGCCCAGGTTGTGGGCTCCATCCCCAGGGAGGGGCGTGTAGGAGGCAGCCGATCAATGACTCTCTCATCATTGATGTTTCTCTCTCCCTCTCCCTCTCCTTTCCTCTCTGAAATCAATAAAGATATATTAAAAAAAAAAAAAAAAAAAGAATTACAGCCAGGCCTGGCTGGGCGTGGCTCAGTGGTTGAGCATCGACCTAGGATCCAGGCGATCGGGGTTCGATTCCCGGTCAGGGCACATGCCCGGGTTGCGGGCTTGATCAATGACTCTCTCATCATTGATGTTTCTATCTCTCTCTCCCCCTCTCCTTTCCTCTCTCTGAAATCAATAAAGATATATAAAAAAAAAAGAAAAGAAAAGAAACCACAAACAAAATGAAAAGGGAACCTACAGTATGGGAAAACATTTGCCAATGGTACACTGATACTGGTAAATTTCCAAAATATACAGGGAACTTATACAACTCAACACCAGGAAGATAAACGATCCAATTAAGTAATGGACAAAGGGACTAGGACACTAGGGCTGCTTCTCCTAAGCAGGCACAGGCAGGGCATCTGGGGGAGGGGGCAGGTGGAACAAGGGGCCAGTGATGAGCCACCAAGGTGGTTGCCTGGGACAGTGCTGCTTGCTCTGCATTGGTCGCCTCCTATGCCTATATCCCAACAGAGGAGGTCCCAGCCCACCACCTGCCCTAGCCCTAGGTACCCACAGCCATGATAAACTACAGCCACAATGAACCAGAGGGGCAGCAGCCCACTGGCTGCAGCCAACTACCTGCTTTGCACAACATGCGGAAAGTGCTCTGGAAGGATTAAAGAATCAGTGTCTCTCAACCCTTGAGAGGAGAACGAAGTGCCTTTATTCCAGAGAAGGAAGTTGCCCAAGCAAACACAGTGGATGAATGTACTAACTTTCTGGTGGAAGAACATGCTACATCCAGTTGTCGGGACATCACGATCCAGGTCACGAGTCTGTACAATGAGTACCTCGAGTCTTTCCTGCTGAGCCAGTCCTACATGCTGCACATGGACGGCCCCCTTCCTCTACCCCACAGGCTGCAGCTAGACACCAGTGTTCTTAACACACATGCATGTGGATGAATTTCTCAAAACAGGAGGTATTGCTGAGTGGTTGAATGGTTTGGAATATGTACCAAAAACATTGAAAAATCTTAATGAAATAAATAAGCTGCTAGCACACGGACCCTGTCTGATCATGAGCGAGCACATTCAGAAACTTGTCAAAGTGGAGAAAATAACTGGTCTCTGACTGCACTGGTACCTGCTGTGGTCCTGCTAGCACATTATCACCCTTGACAAGCTTTGCTTCTGGCAGCGGCATCAATCCAGAGAGATCCCAAAATCTCCAATGGATTTAGGCTACTATCAGTCAACAGTTTCTGCGTTTGTGACCTTGCTAACGACAACAACATAGAGAATGCATCCCTTACAGGAACTCCTTGGGACCGCAGGTTCTCTGAGCTGGAGGCCTTGATGGGAAGAATGAAGAGGCATCGGGGAAGGGAAAATGAAGACACAGCTCAGGAAAACATGACTACTCATTTGAGAAGAAATTCTTTTTGTTGTGTCTAAAAATACTTTTCATTCATTTCCTCATTCAGATTTTTAGGACGGCATGATGATAGTATCTGAGGTCTCCCAATATACTGAAGACCCTGGTTTTGGGTATACAGACCCTGTCAGATGAGCAGCATTTGCCAACATTCGGAGCTCAGGACTACACCTGAGAAAGTCATGGGTTCTCCCTGGGGAACACACTTTATTCCGACATTGGACATCTTTTTTTTTAATATATCTTTATTGATTTCAGAGAGAGGAAGGGAGAGGGAGAGAGAGAGAAACATCAATGATGAGAGAGTCATTGATTGGCTGCTTCCTGCACACCCCGAGTGGAGATCGAGCCTGCAACCCGGGCATGTGCCCTGACCGGGACTCGAACCCCGATTGCCTGGATCCTAGGTCAACGCTCAACCACTGAGCCATGCCCAGCTGGGCGAGATTGGACATCTTGATGAAAAGTTTCACAGTCTTCAGTCTCACCTATAACACTATGGCCACCCACAAAGATGTTGACACAATCATGCTGCAAAGAGCTTTATTTAACTATAGTTGCTGTATGTTTGGAATCAATTACTTGAATGAAGCCTGAAGGTTTACATTAAGACAGTGACCTGCTATCCTGAGAACCACCAAGCGCATGTATGATAGTTACTGGAGTCAGTTCAAACACTCAGAAAAGGGTCACGTCTATTTACGTCAAACCGAAGCAGGGATGAAGCTGAACTTCTACATGCTCTTCGTGCCATAACTCGGCATCTGACCTGAAGCATCACCCAGGGAAAATGTCATATAAGTGGAAGACCTTTTCACATAAGATATACATCAAAAGCTGTTTGTGGTGTAGCATCAAAAATTATTCAATTCTCTGTGTCAAAGTTTAGCTGTTTTTTGCAATGAGGGGTTTTCTTTTCCTTGATGTTTCTCATTACTAACAATTGCAAAAATAATACTGAGGCCCGGCCGGGCGTGGCTCAGCGGTTGAGCGTCGACCTAGGATCCAGGCAATCGGGGTTCGATTCCCGGTCAGGGCACATGCCCGGTTGCGGGCTCGATCAATGACTCTCTCATCATTGATGTTTCTATCTCTCTCCCTCTCCCTTCCTCTCTCTGGAATCAATAAAGATATATTTAAAAATAATAATAATAATAATAATAATAATACTGAGGAGCACTGCTTTGTATTGTTTATAGTTGGATTTTTGGAAACTGATCATAAATCGTGAACCTGGCTCATTAACACTTAACTTCAGCTCTTTGGCGAGGTGTGTGTATGTATATTTCTCTCCCTACTCTTTGTTGTTGTTAAAGAAAAAAAAGCGCTTACAATCTGCTCAAGCAATTGTTTATTCAGATACTGGTACTCAGCAAAGAATAACCTTCTCTGGCCATTCTCACCTTTTCATGTTGTGCCCTAAATCTGGTAGAGGAAAAGCACGCACTATTGAACTAGGCTGCTCACAGGACACATACCAGTGTCCCCCGGAGATTATTTGTCAGGCACTGTTTGGTTTTCTTATTTGTTTTTGTTTTTTTCCTGCTATTGTCAATAATGTGATACAGCCATTGTCCATAATTTAATGGGAAATTAATCATGATGAATTCTATAGCATGCTACTGAAATGCCAAAATTCAGCTATTTTCTTTCTCTTCTGGAACAGGAGTTTCAGTTTCCCATATCAGATGTATATATTAAAAGTGGAATTGTGCACAAAAAGAGAAAAAAATTGGGCAACAGACCTGAATAGACACTTCTCCAAAGAAGACATACAGATCGCCAACAGACACAAGAAAAAATGCTCAATGTCACTAATCATCAGAGAGAAGTAAATTAAAACTACAATGAGGTATCACCTCATACCTGTCAACAAATCAGCAAACAAAAATCAATAAACAAATCAACAAATCAACGAACAAAAAGTACTGGCGAGGATGTGGAGAAAAGAGGACCCTAGTACACTGCTGGTGGGAATGCGGACTGGTGCAGCCACTATGGAAAACAGTATGGAGGTTCCTCAAAAAATTAAAAATGGAGCTGCCTTTTGACCCTGAAATCCTACTTCTGGAAATATATCCTAAGAATCCAGAAACACCAATTTGAAAGAATATATGCACCCCTACATTCGTAGCAACGCTATTTACATTAGCCAAGATCAGGAAACAGCCCAAATGCCCACCAGCAGGTGAGTGGGAAAAAAGCTGTGGTACATTTATACAGTGGAATATTACATGGCCGTTAAAAAAGGAGGCAACCTTACCTATTGCAACAGCATGAAAAGACCAGAGATTCTTATGCTAAGTGAAATAAACCAGTCAGAGAAAGACAAATGCCATATGATTTCACTTAAATGTGGAATCAAATGAACAAAATTAACTGACAAGCCCTGGCTGGTGTGGCTCAGTGGTTAGAGTGTTGGCCTGCACACCGAAGGGTCTTGGGTTGAATTCCGGTCAAGGGCATGTACCTGGGTTGCAGGTTCAATCCCTGCCCAGCTGGGGCGCATGGAGGAGGCAACCAATCGATGTGTCTCTCTCACAATGATGTTTCTTTCTCTCTCTCTCTCACCCCCTACCCCTCCTCTCTCTAAAAATCAATGGAAAAAATATATCCTTGGGTGAGGATTAACAACAGCAAAAAATTAACTCACGAACAAAACAGAAACAGAGGTGTAGACACATGGAGCAGACTGACAGCTGTGGAAGGGGAGGAGGGACAGGGAAGTGGATGAAAGAGGGTGAAGGGATTAGTCAAAGAACAGATCTGCATGACCCAGACACAGGCCGAAGGGAAGGGGGGCAGGGGTAGGGTGGAGACGGGCAAAGGAGGTTGGGAACGGGGACATCTGTAACAGTGTCAACAAAAATAAAGTAGAAAAAGGAACTGGTATCAGAGATGCCACACAGGAAAGGATGGTCAGTTGCACTGAATGTTACTCAGAGGTTGAAGGAAATAGGAAAGGAGAAGTAACTACTGGATTGGACAGTAGGAAAACTGTTTTTGACCTTGACAAGAATTTCCATAGAACAGTGAGAACATAGTCGAATTAGAATGAGTTAAAGAGTGAATGGAAAAGAAGAAAGCAGATAGAAGAACCTCTCTAGATATATTGCTGATAGTCCAGGGGGTCTCTTGAAGGAAGGAGGGCAATTAAAGGAAAAAAACAGTAAGCCTAAGGATTTATATATTTTTTTCAGATGAAAATATAAATAGTAAAGTGATTTCAGATATAAATTTAAGATAGGAAAAGATAAAAATGGGTAACATATCCTCTAATTTCCCTTAAATCCAACAATGGATTTAAATATAGTTAGAGCTGATAAGGTTAAAATGTTGTGCCAGGAAAGAGGCAGTTGGCGGGGGAGCTACAAAGGTATTCCAACCCACAGTTCATAACTGGTGAAGAAAAACAGGCATTTTTACCCAGTGAAAAAATAAAACTTAAAAATCATTTTAAAACATCTATTTTTCAATGCTAATATACGTTATTAATACCCTGCTGTGACCATACAATTTAAATCATTGACCTTTTCAAATTAAAAAACCAAATTTAAAATTTACACTAATCTCTAGCACTTGAAAAATGCACAAAACAGATGTTTTTCCAATATTGTAATTGAGCTACAAAAAGAACGGGGAAAAAACCATACGACGTATTTCTTACCATTAGTTCAGGTGATATGATATCTCTTGGGCCCTGATATGGATCATCACTAGATGCAAAAGAGGCAAGTATGGACAAGCCATTGAAAACCTGCTGGTAATGTTCTCCAATACGCAGCAATAATTCATTATGCAATCCTTGGAAATCTTGTCTCAACAGGCTCCCCAGTTCAATTTCTGTTTCATTCTAATGCAGAGATACATTCTTTTAAAAATTTAAATTTTTCTCCATACTAACATCCTGAAAATAAGTATACTGATTTTTTAATACCCTATTAGTAAATCAGGAGCTCTAAATCTGATGGTAAGATTTACTAATGATACTTTTTAAAGGCAATGGGTAAGATCTAAGTTGTCCAGGAAGATGCCGAATGATTCTTCAGACTTATTTGTGACATTTTAAAGATGTAATAAAAGCCATGTATTGATTTGGGGGGGAAAAATATAGGCAATGGAAAATTATTCTAATCTTGTTCTTTCCTGATAGGTCTCGCATGGGTTATAGGTAATGAAGAGAAATGATCAGATTTTATCTGGAAATAAAATTTAAAAAGGAAGTCCTAATGTTCTATAAGGTCTTAAAATGCCATCGACTCATTATTCATCTGCACATAGTCCCTGAGAAGAAATATAGTACAATGGCTTAGACACAGCCTTTCTAGTCAGACTGTTGAAATTAATTCCAGCTTTGTCACTTATTAGTTGTGCTGTGACTTGAATAAGCTACCTCATCTGACTTCTCTCTGCCTTAGTTTCCTCATCAATAAAATGGAAAAATAATAGTATCTTTATCTCATTAGGCAACTGTGAGTGAAATGATACATAAATTGTCTAGCAGTTTCTGACATGTAGTAAGCACTCTATAAAAACTTTATCATCATTTCACCTCTATGATGCAGATTTTCTTTCTCAAAATGAATATACTCAATATTCAATAACTCTCATGTGGAAAGAGACCTATTCCTGCATATCATGAAACATATGAAATAAATTAACATCAGAGGAAGTAAAGTCACATGTGCATATTGTACAGGTTCTCCCATTCCCATGTAGTCTCACAGTCTTCAAATAACATTGTTAATATGGCACCAAAAAGGCTGTACTTTTAAATTTCAAAACTAGCAAGAAACTGAGCCAAATTATAATCAGAGCTCTGAGTAAACTAAATGCTGACATTATACTATATTTAAAGGAAGCTGCCTCTTCCTATAGACATAATTACTTGTACATCGTTAGTCAACTTACAGTTCTAATCGATTAAAAAATTCTAAAATGAAATTAGCTGAGAACCTGATCCATGATAGATGAGTATATGTCATTATGGCGAGTGATCAAAGAAAATAACAAAATAATAATTCTATTTAATAAGCTCCTCTAGGCCCAGGACAAAGCTTATTTATATAATACCATTTAAACTTACATTACTCTAGGATAGGCTATAAATTACCCACTCTCCTTCCTACAAGAATGTTACTGCCACTTTAATGCCAATTTAAACAAGAGTAAAATATATATAAATATTCAATTACCTTTAGATAGTGAAGGGCACGTTCTAATTCATCCTTGGAACAAGAACAGACCAAATGAGAAAAAATGTATTTGAAGTTATTTATTAAAATTTCTCTACGATTGACGTTTAATTGTTTTCCTAAAGTTCGAATGAGAGCAGAAGCTGCAGGGCTTGCTTTGGCAGCAAGGTCAGGTAGCAGAACTTGTAATGTCCTCTGAAAGAAAACACACTACAATTACCAAAAAGCACATTCGTCCAGGTGATAAAATATTCACATAAGCTACATACAAAAATATTTTTAAATGCCACACAAATTCGAAGTCTACATATGACATATCTGAATTCCAACTTACCATTTTACTCATTCAACATATATTTACCAAGTATATATATAATCAGTGCCTACGTATGACTCAGGCATTACAGATAAAGTAGTGAAAAAGCAGGCAAGGTCCCTGATGATAGAGTTTAGATGATACAATGTAGAGTGGGGGAGATACAAAATAAATAAGGTAATGTATAAGTAAAGAAGAAACTTTTTCATGAGCATGTATTAAAATAGGCTCCTGTTCTAAGGGTAAGTCCCACGCCTGACTTGCTATTGGAGGTAGCCTGGGCTTAGAAAACAAGCAAGCGTGACCTAAGCACAATATTCTAAGTGTATTTTTCCCCTCCAAACATCTTTGTATTGATTTTAGAGAGGAAGGGAGAGAAATGGAAGAGAAGGAAGGAGGGAGGGGGACATTGATGTGGGAGAGAAACATTGATCGGTTGCCTCTCATGTGCACCCCGAGCAGGGACAGAACTCGCAACCTAGGTATGTGTCCTAACTGGCAACGGAACCCACAACCTTTCAGTGTACCGGACAACGCTCCAACCTCCAACCAACCGACAGGGCAATGTTTTAAGTTTTTTAAGTTAGAAAGTTGATGCTACAAGTACTGAAGAAAACTTTTTTAACACACCCACCACCCCAACACAGAAACAAAACTTTTTTGATTTGGTCTATTTCCCTTAAGGTCTTACTCATAAAATATATACAAAATTCCAAACATAAAATGGTTGACCTTTCGTTTATTCATTCAGCGTGTATCTTATGAACATCTAACACCCGTCAGTCACTGGAGATGTGACCAGGAGCAAGACTCAGGCCCTACCCTCAGAGATGCTTACAGCCCACTTATATTATGCCTCAACTTAATATTAACCCTATAAGACTGTTAAAACATGATAAGGTAGTTTCTACAAAGCATTTATAATTATTATGTGAATGGTTACATAATATTCTTTGACCTAATTATTAGACATTTAGATTCTTTTCAGGGTTTTATGGGAGCACAATGCAGTGTGCAGATGGTGTTTTATTGAGTTGTACACTTGAAACCCAATAAAATCAATTAAAAACTTTTTTTAAATCTTGCCCTGGCCAGTGTGCTAAGTGGTTAGAACACTGCCCATGCACTGAAGGGTCATGGGTTCAATTTCTGGTCAAGGGCACTTACCTGGGTTGCAGGTTCGATCCCCACATCCGGTTGGGGCTGCATGCAGGAAGCAACCAAATGAACTGTCTCTCTCATAGTGATGTTTCTCTCTCTCCCCCTCCGTCAACCCCTCCCTACCTCCCTCCCTCCCTCCTTTCCACTCTCTCTAAAAGTTAATGGAAAAAATATCCTTGGGTGAGGATTAACAAAAAAATTTTAAATTAAAAATTTTTTTAATTAAATTTTAAAAATCTAGAATAAACACAAAATATTGAATTAAAAACCTCAAGTCAACTATACTATTTGACTTACGGTAAGGAAACGATTAAGATCAGGAAAGTCAAAAACATTGGCAATTTCAGACAAGGTATTTAAAGCCATTTCTCTCTGGTGAGCCATGTCTTGTTTGCGCATCTCGGCATTCTGGCATGGAGTACTGGGAAGTACTGTCACCTGACTGGAGTGAAGGGATTCCACCAAAAACTAGAGCAAAATGATTTGTTAGTTTTCACACACGGGAAAAAATTTAACTAATACTTTTTAAGGCAACATAACAGACAGTATCAGACAATGTTCTAAACATATTACCTCAACACTCATTTAATTGCAATAACCACCTTAACGGAATAGATTATGTATAATCTCCCTTTTACAGGTAAGTAACCAGGCTTAGTTAAGAAACCTGAACATCTTGCTTAGGATTACACCAACACAGGACAGAGCCAATATTTTAACATACCTTAACTTTTCAGCCATGAAATAAACCAACCTTTTTAAAAACAAAGTACCTTATCCATAATACCAAAGCATAAAAGTTTATCATCACTAAAAGAAAGGTACCTCTTAATAGATTAACCAGTGAGCATGATAAACCAATATATTATTATAAGATGATTTTCCCCTCTCTCACTTATAATCTACATCTTTAGTCCAAGATGCTAAAATATAAAACTGGCAAGATTTAAATTCTCTTAAACTGAATACATCATTTTTAAAAATATATTTGTTAAGGCAAGAAAAATAAAACCTACATATGTTCTTTTTTAGCTCTTGCAAAGCACTGCTATTTCCTACAGTCAAGGTCAATGATGACTCTCACCTGACAGATGGGTTTCTTATACTGGCTGAAGAAGTTTTGCAGTTTAACACTTTTAGCTGCAACCAGAGCTCTAATTTCTGTGTATGCTGCTCCAGAGACAGATGCTGATTTGGACAGTAAACAATGCAGTAAGTGTAAGAGTGCAAAAGGTACCAAATCTCCTTTTGCGGCCCTAAAATTTAAAAAAAAAAAAAAAAATCATAAATGTCTAAAAAAGAAATGGAAATCCACAAATAAACACATGTCTATATCATATTTCTTTCTATAATACCACATCTCTCATATCACCATTTCAAACAGCAGGAAGATAAAAATCAAGTGGTCAAAATAAATCAGGAAGAATATAAATGCTGCTAAACACACCTTCCAATATCCCCCGTTGTAAGAATCAAGGTATCCTTCAACTCATTATTTCTTGAGATTTGAGCATGTGTATATGCTTCCTTCATTCTTAAAACGAAAAGCTAGAATAATAAAATTAATTAGTTAAAGTTTTAAGGCCAGGTTTATGAAAACACAATGTTTAAAAATGAAAGTTATCAACCTCTTTAATAAAGCCATCTTCAGAGTCCAAGGATTCCAGTATGTGCTTGATATTTCCACTAAAAGCCACTCTAACCTCCTTGTCTGGGTCTTCCATTAAATTCAATAAAGTTCCAACAACTGTTTTTACATCTGTTTCATCTTCTCTAAAATCAAGATGCTTACAAAGATGGTATAAATTATCTATGAAAGCTAAAGGACAAGAGCATATTATTTCCTAATTTAACACAGTTTTACTGTAAAAAATATGGTCAAGAAATAATGTGCTTCATAGAATTCTAAGTTGCCTTATCATGTCAATATTTAGTATTTAAATTTGTAGAACACATGAAATTCTGGAGAATTAAAATGAACTTACAATTTTAAATATACTTTACTCTTAATAAAAGTTATCAATAATTTAAATCTAAGATAAATTCTAGAAATTTTTAAGTTGTAAAATGACTAGTCACTTAAGATTTTATATGTTACCAAGACAGACATAGTACATTTCACTTATCTGAAGAACTATTAACTCGGGGCAATCTTAGCCTTACTGTTAATCTCAAGTTAGAAGACTTAGGAAGTCCTAGAAACTACTTATCACATACTGTTTTGAAACTTGAGAACAACTGCAAATTAGAACCCAAAAAATGGGTCTTCTAAATATCTGTGTAAATCTCATGTTCCCAACAAACCCATACACCATTACCACTGGAAAGTGGTCAAGAAGATAAAATCTATAGTCCTCGGTTGGGCAATATCTAACTATCTGAAGTCCCGAAGGGCCAAGGTAGCAGCACAGAGCACATTAAGAAGGTCCCTGGTATTACCAGAGGATACAGAATATTGACCTCACCACATGGAACGAACATCAGGTAAGCCCTATTATGCTGTCATATCCCAAGAGCATTTTAAAAATCCAAATATTACTTCCCTGTTAGTTCTGTGACACAGTCATCCCATTTATAAATCATCCTTACATAAGCACTGAACCTATCAAGCAAGTCTAATTCTTTAAGGCTTCAAGCTAATTTTATCACTGATTTTAAAAACAGAGGTTAAGTCAGTTTTAAAATATTAAATAATATCACTCACCAAGTTTCACTAGACTAGGTACTTTTGCTTTCAGTAGGAAAAGGAATGGCTTGAAAACAGAAGCTCTTAGTCGAGAAGATGAACATTCATGCTGAGAAGTGACTTTCAGGCTCTTACAGAAGAGGTCAGCATGTCCATGCTCAGAAAAAGGTTCTGTTAAAGAACTTGTCAAATAAAACATGCCATGAAGTGTACAGACAAGCTGACCAAGTATAGAGGCAAATTCTTTCTTGACAATATCAGAATCATCTTTGACTTTATCTCTGGGGGGAAAAAGAAAAGGTATTAAACTTTCTTGCTTAATTCTGTGGTCTAAATAGTCTTGCTTCATTTGGGGCAAAAGTACTAGTAAGACAAAGCCTAGAAGAAAAAATATTTAAATTCTAAAACTAAAAGTAACATTCACTCTATTAATATCAGCAATTAACATAAATTTACATATATAATCTTTCCAATCAAGTTATATATTCAAATTAAAATATTAATACATACATAAGAATCTTGGGAACTGTGTTATAAGAATTCTGCTTCTGCAATAAGATAAAAAATCCATTAACACAACTAGTCCTGATTATTTCATGGGAGCTCTGCAGGGCCCAGCTGTATACTGCTGTTCTCCATTCAAGGAATATTCTTCTTGGAAACAGAGTTAGAAGAAATACACATCGTGACTGTGCCTGTGGTGCTGAAAAATTAAGTCTATTAAATAAGATTGCTAAGTGTTAATTTTACATATATATAAAAACATGCTCACAGAAAAAGGCCTATGCACAATATTACTACATAAGGGAAATGCAACTTGAAAAGCACACTCATCACATAACCAAAAAAAAAATGGTTTTAGATAGTTACTTCTTTGGCATTGACATTTTTATTTTTAGATAGCAAAAATTTTTTTAAATGTATCTTTGTTGTTGAAAGTATTACAGATGTCCCTTTCCCCCCACATCTGACCCTGCAGGACTTCCCCACACTATTGTCTGTGTCCATGGGTTATGCATATAAGCATTTAAGTTCTTTGATTAATCTCTCCTCACCCACTCCCACACCCCCCCCTTCCCTCTGAGACTTGACAGTCTGTTCCATGCTTCTCGTCTCTGGATCTGTTTTGAATATACCCATCAGTAGGTGAGTGGATAAAAAGCTGTGGTATATTTACACCATGGAATACTATGCAGCTGTAAAAAAGAAGAGTCTCTTGTCTTTTAGGGCAGCATGGATGGACCTGGAGAGTATTGTGCTAAGCGAAATAAGCCAGAGTAAGTCAAGTATCACATGATCTCACTCATGTGGAATCTAATGAACAAAATAAACTAATGAACAAAATAGCAAAACATTTTAAGTGAGGATGTGAAACAATGGGAATTCCCATATTCTGCTAACAGAACTGTAAATTAGAGTGCCATTTTTGGAGACCGACATGGCAGGATAGACTTGAGGATGTGCAAATCCCACACATTTTAACTTCACATGTCTAACTCGTTCTTAATTATTTAAAATGTACTTCCTCTTTTAATTACTAAAAAAATGGAAGTGTTAGAAGTCCCATAAAGAGATAAGTTAAACCAAAACAAACCACAAACACAGAATTTTGTGACCACTTACAGAAGCTGTCTGAAATCCTCTGGCTTAATGTTAGAAGATTAGTGGCAAATGTAGTCAATTTTAAAGAGCCATCATCAGAATGGGAATGAATCCATGGAAGTGAGAGCATTCCACATAAATCTTCCAGAATATGATCTTCAAATGAAGTGTTTACTATAGAAACACACAACAGGTGATTAATTATATCTTTTGCTTAAGTGTGTTTACCTGTCTTTTTTCCAATAAAAACAGACATTCCAGCCCTGGCCAGGGCGCTCAGTAAGTTGGAACATCGTCCCATAAACCAAAAGGCTGTGGGTTCCATTCCTGGTTAGGGACCATACCTGGGTTTCGGGTTTGGTCCCAGGTCAGGGCACAGATAGATGTTTCTCTCTCACATCGATGTTTGTTTCTCTCTCTCTTTTCCCTCCCTCCCTCTCTAAAATCAATTAAAAAAACCACACACACATTAAAAAAACACCAGACATTCTAAACATCAAGTGGAATTCGAACAAATATTCACTTAACAGGGGTTCTTAACATAGAGATGATGCTCTAAGGCCCATGAACCCCCCCAAAATTAAATATGACTTCATAAAAATATGCATCTATATATGTTTAAGAACCATAGCATTCTTCAGATTCTCAAATAAAAAACTTAAAAATTATAAGTAATTTTTATTGACTGAAAAATAATAAATCAAAATATTACAGAAATAAATTTGGAACTTGGAAATTACTGACAAGCTTAACAGAACTAAAATCAAGAAAACTTTTGGTTATTCTAAACACTTGTTCATTTATGTCTTAGGCAAAAGAGATTTCTATACTGATTAACTCTAAAGGTTATTTTGATAAACTGCTTATTTGTACTCACCTTGAATATAAATCAAAGCATCATATATTTTCAGAACTTTATCAATAACTGCCTCCAAGTCAGGTTTCTGAACAGATTCCAACAAACTCCTACAGCTCTTAAGTACTTTTGTGTAAAAATCCAATGACATCCAAGTTATTACTACTGAAGTTTTTTTCTTACACTTCTGTTGACAGTCCTTGAAATTATGGCTGCAGTTAATACATTTTTTAAGACATGGATTAAAATGAATTGTTAGTCAAACCTAATATTGTAGTAAGCCAAAAGAAATTGTAAGTATAAAACTAGCATATAACTTTAAACCAATTCAAAATAAATAGGTAAATCAATTAATATGTCATTATTAATTTAAATTTAATCTCTTTATGTCTTTCTAATCAGTCTTAGGATTTGGTAATTAAAATTAATCTAGGATATTTAAATCTGGCATCATCAGACTTAAAATTGACCAAAGATATGCCTGCATAATTATTAACTAAATCCTTTCTTAATTAGCTATTCCTTCAAGTTATCCAAAGTTCTAAATTAAATGCAACAAGGGTCAATACAGTTTCTTTAAAATCTCTTCCATAACTTTGTACTGGCTAGTTAAAAGAGTAAATCAGGGCAGAATAGTCACAGAGATACAGATTACTGCATAGGGAGTATAGTCAATAATATCATAATAACTATGTATGGGGCCAGGGGGGTACTTGAAACATCATGGGGACCCACTCTGTAAAGTACATGATTTTCTAACTACTATGCTGTATATCTGAAACTAACACAGAATAATATTGAATGTAAACTGTAAAAAAAAAAAAAAAGCAAATCAGGAAATACAGATTAAATGATCATGTAAAAAATTAACAAGGAGTATTGGTCTATAATATGGCACTAAAAATAAGACTAAATCTTCAGAGAGAGAGCTCACCCTATTGTTTCTTCTGATAGAATAATTAACCTATATTAAAAATAGTAAACTGAAAATATATCTCTAAGGAGTTCTAAATTCCTACTCCTATTATCAAAGGCAAATGTTCCTTTAACTTAATGTTTCACTAAAAGAACACCAGCTTTTGAGTTGCATAAAAATGTATTCTGCTACTTTCTAAACATGTATGCCCAGGAAAGTTAATTTAGACTTCAGACAAAGAAGAGCCTCAATTTCTCTGAGCCTCAATTTCTAATTTGTAAAGTAGGCATAACAGCATTTACCTCACAGAACTGTTGTAAAAATTAAGCAAGTTATGGACAGTACTTATCACAGTACCTAGCATTTAGCAAGTGCTCAATAAAAAACAAATTTCCATTTCACTGAAAAGTTTATGTCCTAAGGTCACACAAAGCAAGTGAATGAGGTCTTTTAAACAATAAAAACAGCCCAGCCGGGCGTGGCTCAGCAGTTGAGCGTCGACCTAGGATCCAGGAGATCAGGGTTCGATTCCCGGTCGGGGCACATGCCCGGGTTGCGGGCTGCAGCCGATCAATGACTCTCATCATTGATGTTTCTATCTCTCTCTCTCCATCTCCTTTCCTCTCTCTGAAATCAATAAAGATATATTTAAAAAACAAAAACAAAAAACACACCAATAAAAACAAATTTATTACAGGAAACCCACCCAGAAAACACAAGTTCCTTTACCGTTCTGTGTTTTGAGGAGAGCAATGAACAGTACACAGAGCAGTCAGCTGTAGCACAACAGCAACGCCTTCTAAAGTCTCAACAGGATTCTTTAGACTACCGCAGCCAAGGAAGACCTGAAGGGATTCAGCTTTCTGTTTCAGTGCACTCCATAATGTGCTCTTTTTGCTCATATCCACACAATTAATTCTGTAATTATAACCACAGTATAAATACATTCATATTTAATGTAAATTTGGTTCAAATGTGAAAAATACTTAAGACAGAAGATAACATGTAATGTCAACTACTGAAATTTATCCTAAGATTTAAAAAACTTTCAGGGCTGTCTGAAATATGGGAATTCTTTGGCCACATGACCAAAAAAAAAATCATCTATTTGGTTACATTTTGAAAAACTGCTCTTTGATGTATAGTCTCAGAGATGTTTCATATATTAAAAAGTTAAACTAGACAGGCAAGTAAAGACTTTTAAGTATTTTAAGTAACCATATTCAGCCATGAAATTTTCCATACTAGCACTACTAAAATATTTTAAGCATTCCTTTGACTACCTTTAGAAAAAACAAATATTCTGAGTATTTAAGTTGAAGTACTTAACTAAAGAAAATTTTTAAGGGTAAATAAAGTTTTACTAAATGACTAAATAAAAACTGAATGAAGGTCATACTCCTCAGTCTGTTTTGTTGCTCTTTTAGAAGAGTTCAGAGATGAGCTGAGTCGACGCCTTTTGGGTGATATTTCATCACTTTTGCTGCTGAGGTTTTCCTGTTGAATTTGGCACTGAACCTCCTCAGTAATTTCCATACTTTCCATTTTTAAGGCTGCATAAAGTGGGCCCAACAAATACTGAGAAAGCAAAAATAATTTCAAAAATTATCTTAGAAAACATTTATATTATTCAGACAGCAAAAATGCATTAGGTATTGTAAGTTTTCTAATAAGGTACACTATTTCTGGAGTCTCATCAGGCAAACAAAGACCTAAGGTCATCTATATTATTTCACAGTCTATATATAGTTCTGTATCTAGAACTATGGTTCTGTAGTGTTAGAAGGCATAACAAATCCTCCCTATAACTTGTTTTCCCCTCTATCAAAATGCCACAAGAAATTATTACTAACTTCTTTCATACTACAAATCCAGCAAGTTCCTGCATATCTATATTATACTGCCTGTCTCCCACAGTCCAAAAAGAAAAAGAGGCATAATTTAGCATGACTAGTACTATGTACCCATAGGTTTTCTAAGAGTTATTGATTAACAATGCAACAAACATGAATATACTTCACAAATTCTGCTTTAAAACACTGGACATTGATGGTTCGTTACCAACTTAGTGAACAAATTCTTCTGAACTCAAAGTAAAAATCCATTATAGAGAGCCAAAGTAGATTATGAAAATCATCTCATTCTGAATGTATGTTATTAAAAATATTGTATTCTCATTATATCTTGCATATATGCATATATAAATTATGAAAAAATACATACTTAACAAGAAACCTTAAAAATGACTTACCTCTGCATCTACCTGAACTCCAAGCACATCTACAAGAGCTCTGCAAATATTTCTCACATAAACCTTCCTAACTTGTAGAGCAGATTCATACCCAGCTGGCACATATTTAAGGAAATACTGCAGCAAGTGGCAAAAAGCTCCTTTTAGCACATCAGACTTAAGCCACATAAGCACACCGTTTTCAAACATGACAGAGAGTTTTTCCAGCAGCATATTTAAATAGACAGGTTCAATATTTCTATAAGCTTCTGCTTCAAAGGGGAATAGTGTCTTTATCAGCTTTGATAATGGCTCTTCATAGAGTTTCAACTGGTCAGCATCTATTTCAACAACATGTTTTAATAATTCCAAAAATGAGCTGAAAAAAGTGCTGGCCGGTTGTGCTGGAAGACCTCCAAGCTCAAAGAGTTCAGTTAAAAGGCTAATTGCCAAGGATTTAATTTTTGGACTACCATACTCCAGCAGAAAACAACCTATCCGCCAAAGTAAGAGCTCTTGCCTTCTAAAAAACACAAAAGCAATAATACGAATCAGAACTGTTAATAAAGTGGTTTCAATAAATTCTAAATTTTGCATGTTCGTGAACTGCAAAGGAGCTGGTTGTAAATATCCCACATGTTCATCTAATTGACTTAAAAATCGGCTAACTACCACTGGCCATTCCACAAAGTGTCCCATTGCATTTCTTCTGTGGAAGTAAATCAAATCCTCAAAAAGATGTAATAATTCCTTTGTCAGTACTCCAAAAATAGCAGGACTCTTGCTTTTAAAAAGAAATAATAATGAGCAGATGACTTCACAGATTTTCTTGTGTAACATATGACAGGATGGAGTTGCTGCAATCCGCAAAAGTCTTCTTATGATCCAATTACTAAAGTCTTTGAAATAAACAAGAGAGATATTAAATAAGTACATCAGAAATACGAATTAATTTGCTAAATGCTTGATAATTTATTTTTAAAGAATAAACTTCACTAACAAAATAGTCTAAAAGATTCCCCAGAAAATGAAAATATAATGATTTAGAATGCCAATTCTGGTGTCAAACAGAAGGTCCCAGCTTTCCACTTACTAGTGGTGAGAACGTTCCCTCCACCTGAACCTCTGGCTTCAGCTATGAAGAGGGTTAACAACACCTACTTTAAGGTGACTGTGAGGACCAAAAGGGAAAACATGTGCAATTTTCAGCATGGTGCCCAATTTAAATGAGCACTCAATAAATAGCACTTAGTTATTACCACCCCTTCAACAAGTACTTACTGAGGGGCCACTTTGTCCCAAGTGCATAAGAACAAATCAGTCATAGTCCTATCCTCATAAATCCTGTAATATAGCTTCTGGAACTTTTTGACTTAAGTTAAGAGATACACTTTATATCATGACCCAGTACACATATGCATATGTATTTAAATGTATGAAACAAAAGTTTCATGAAACAATATTCATTTTTTTTATATGCAGTGTATTCTGATTCTTTCTAGTCTATTATATTACATCTACATAACCCACTAATGGGTCACAACCTATTATTTAAAAAACAGTGTGGCACCCTGGCCGGTTTGGCTCAGTGGTTAGAGCGTCGGCCCAACAACTGAAGGGTACTGGGTTCGATTCCGGCCAAAGGCAGGTACCTCGGTTGCAGGCTCCTCCCTGGCCCTGGTCAGGTGTGTGCAGGGGGCAACCAATCGATGTGTGTTTCTTACATCAATGTTTCTCTCTCTCTCTCTTTCTTCTACTCTCTCCGGAAAGCAATGGAAAAAATATCCTCAGGTGCAGATTTAAAAAACAAATTAATTAATTAATTAATTAAAAAGTGTGGCAAAGAACATAGAAATGCAGGTATTTATAATACAATTAAAAAACCACTATGACAGAAGAAATGCAGAACACTCTGTATTAATAGAGCAATTAGGAAGGAGCAAACTAAGCCAGTCCTAAGGCAGGCAGGCAGGCAGGCAGCAGTCGTGGTCAGAAAAGACTTTTTGGAGGGCAGGCTATCAAAGTTGAATCTTGAAATTCAAGCAAAAATTTTAAAATATGCTGTGTATAGTACACTAAAAAAAATAAATATGTTTGCTTTACATCTCCTTAGGAGCAAGTCAATAAAAGAACAAGTAGTGGGAAAAATAAGGATAAAGTCCAGGGAAAAACTCCCAGCATCTAGAACAGCAGTCAGCAAATTCATTCTTTTTTTCTTTTTTAATGAATTCATTGGGGTGAAATGGGTTAATAAAAGTATACAGCTTTCAGGTGTACAATTCTATAACACATCATGTGTACACTGTGTTGTGTGCTCACCACCCCAGGCAAGCCTCCTTCCATCACCACTTATCCCCCTGTACCCTCTTCCCCTCCCCATCCTCCTTTCCTTCAGGCAACCACCATGCTGTTATCTGTGTCTATGGAGGGTTTTTTTGTGGTTGCGGCAAACCCATTCTTTTTTTTTAATTAATCTTTATTGTTGAAAGTATTACAGGTGTCCCATTTTTGCCCCCATTGACCCCTTCCACCTCACTCCCACCCCCTCCCCAGGCCTACATCCCGTTATTGTCTGTGTCCCTGGGTTATGCATATGTGCATATAACTTCTTTGGTTAATCTCTTCCCACCCTCCACCCCCCTTCCCTCTTCCCTCTGAAATATGATCATCTGTTGCATGTGTCAATGTCTCTGGGTCTATGTCGTTTGTCAGGTTCTTTTGTTCATTAGCTTCTTCTTAAATAAGACCCTTCAGCTTTTCCTGTAGTGCTGGTCTGGTGGTGATGAACTCCTTTAGCTTTTTCTTATCTGTGAAGCTCTTTATCTGACCTTCAGTTCTAAATGATAGCTTTGCTGGGTAATCTTGGTTGTAGGTTTTCACTTTTCATCACTTTGAATATTTCTGGCCACTACCTGCTGGCCTGCAAAGTTTCTGTTGAGACATCAGCTGACAGTCCTATGGGTGCTCCCTTGTAGATAGCTAACTGCTTTTCTCTTGCTGCTTTTAAGCTTCTCTCTTTGTCTTTAACCTTTGGCATTTTAATTATGATGTGTCTTGCTGTGGGCCTCTCTGGGTTCCTCTTGTTTGGGACCCTCTGTGCTTCCTGGACTTGTAAGTCTATTTCTTTCCCCAGGTAGGGGAAGTTTTCTCTCATTTTTTCAAATAGGTTTTCAATTTCTTGCTCTCTTTCTTCCCCTTCTGGCACCCCAATAATGCAAATGTTGGGCCTCTTGAAGTTGTCCCAGAGGATCCTTATACTATCTGCATATTTCTGGATTCTTTTTTCTTTTTGCTCTTCTGGCTGGGTGTTTTTTGCTTCCTCATATTCCAAATTTCTGATTTGATTCTCAGCGTTGTCTACTCTACTGTTGATTCCCTGTAAATTATTCTTTATTTCAATTGGTTTAGCCTTCATTTCTGACTGGTACTTTATTATGTCATTGATGATCTCACTAGTTTCCTTAATAGTCTTACTAAGGTCCGTGAGCGTCCTTATAACCATTGTTTTGAACTCTGTATCTAGTAGCTTGCTTGGCTCCATTTCATTTAATTCCTTTTCTGGAGATTTCTTCTGTTCTTTACTTTGTGACATGTTTCTTTAACTCCACATTTTGGCTGTTTCCAGATGGTTGCTTCTAGGTATCAGGTAGAAGTGCTGTGCCTTCTGGAATTGGTAGAGTGGCTTTGTGTAGTAGGTGTCCTATAGGATCCAGTGGCTCAGCCTCCCCAGTCACCTGAGCTGGGCCTTTTAGGTGCCCCCCTGTGAGGGCTGTGTGCACTGTCCTGTTGTAGTTGAGCCTTGGTTGCTGTTGGCATCCCTGGGAGGAATTGACCCCCAGGCCAATCAGCTGTGAGGACCAGCTGCAGCTAGAGCTGAAGAGCTGCTGTGCTGGAGACATCCCTATGGAGAAGGATTTACTTCAGTGGAATTTTGCTGTTCACCAAGTGCACCACTTGAGTGTGTCATTCATGAATGTGGGTTGTAATAGAGCATGGTCGAGGCTTACTACCAGGTGCACTGTCTCTGGGGCCTCCCAGGAAGTGCAAAGTCAGCCTCTGCCTCTGCCTTGCCCAGGAACAACCAGCATGAGCTACATAGTAAACCGTAGGTGGCTGCTACTTGTGCTGGGCTTGAAGATGTCCAGGAGAGGCCAAGCTATGAACCAATGGAGGCTGCCGCTAGTGCCATGTCTGGGGTGATTTATCAAGAGGTATGGGGCACGCTGAGGCCAGCAGCCGCTTGCTTGAGAGATTTTATGGAAGTCCTAAGCATGAGGCTCAAGAGGCCACTTGCACAGAAAAACCACTGGAAATGGCTTGGATGAGCTTGCACGTAGGGAGGGGTGGGACCTCCAGGAATCGCCAGAGTGGGGCAAAAGGTGTGAGTCAGGTTGATGGAGATTCAAATATAGCGTCTGCCTGCCGGCTCTGTGGGGGAAGGGCTCACCAAAGGAGCAATGGCCTCTGCCAGCTCCTCTGTCTGAGAGAAAACTGCCCCTTTAGCTCTCACCCCAATGCCAGGCAAAGGAACCCAAATGTCCCAGGTTCCTTTCAAGCTGCCGCCCAGCGCTGGAGCTCAGAGGGAGCACATCTGAGTAAGTCTGTGCAAGGGCCCTTTTAGAGGAACACCTGGGGCTCCCGTAGTCCCTGCACCACTCAGCCACAATCCCCACTGGTTTTAACAGCCTGAAGTTGTGAGGACTTCTGTTCCCAGCACTGGAACCCTGGGCAGGGGGGCCTGATGTGGGGATGGAACCCCTCACTCGTCTGGGAAACCTCCACTCCCAAGATGTCCCTCCTGGTTTTAAACCACACCACGTGGATGTGGGACCACGACCGCATCTCCACGATTCCACCCCAAGTCTGCACCCCTCCTAACGGTCTCAATGTGATTCTTCAGTTCCCTCACTGGAGGACTTCTGTTCAGCTAGATTTCAGGAGGTTCTGAATGATGGTTGTTCTATATTTTAGTTGTAATTTTGATGTGGTTGTGGGAGGCAGCAGGTACCATTGTTAACTACGCTGCCATCTTGTTGTCTCTCTGCAAACTCATTCTTAAGGGGCCAGATAGTTCAAGGGCCATGTGGTCTCCATTTCAATTACTCCATGCTCTCAATGTTGTCTTTTTAGTAGTTACAAACAATAAGTAAATGAGTGAGCATGGCTGTGTTACAATAAATATTTACTGTTTACAAAATCAGGCAGCCAGCCTGTGAGCCATTGTTTGCTAATGCCTAATGCAGAAGAAAGAGATTACCAAAACCAGAAAAAAGAAAACAGTTAAAGTATTCACTAGCAAATAAATTTAATTACTTCTGTTCCATTGTGGGTATCTAGTTCATAATGAAAACAGGATGTAGGAAATAAAACTAACCATTACTATTTTGCTTCATCAGTTTATAGCAAATTTGACTAAAATATATCTATAAGTATACAAGTTTATTTCAAAGAGAAAAAGGTAGATTTCAGAAAACCAACTGCAAATGAATGTACAAATAGCAGGACTTACCAATACAACTGCCTTTGGCCTCACTTTGCCCATGGCTTCCATTCACATTTACAAACATAAGTGGGGAGGACTTCATGATATGCTGGATGAAATCAAGCAACATCACAGAGGTTGGCTGAGAGTCAGTTTTCTTTACGAGTTCTAGAGCAACTAAAAGTACAAGATTCATTTTAAAGAGTTGTGAAAAGTTAAGCAACAGTGTTTTGTTAAGAAACTACACTTTGGTGACCATAATTACAATGTTCATGCTAAATTGATGGGGCTAACCATTACAATCCTACCTTTCTAATTTTAGATGTTTAATAATCATGCTCATTCATCTATTATATATCCATACATCAAATATGTACTACAGGCCTACAACATGCCTGGCAATGGGCTAAAATGTGAAGGTGTAAAAAAAATCTAATAATCAGGTGACACAGACGAATAAACTAATAATTATAATACAATGTTAACTGCACAAATCCAGAGTAAAGAAAATAAATGTGTGGGAGATGCTGTGAAGGCGCTGATTCCTAGAAGAATTGGTAAAGCACAAGAGTTAGTAAAGCAGAAGGGGTCAGGCTAGGGGTCTAAACAGAAGAAGCACCATATGAAAATACATCTTGCAAGTATTCAGCAGTTCTTTGTTATTTTTCAGCAAATAATTTTACTGACTAAAAAAGGAAGAGGAAATAACTATCACAAATCATAAAGTTTGTGCCAAATTTGGAATCAAATTTATACACCATGAGCCAAATGGCACTCTATTTTACCCCTTCAATGTAATTTTAACGAATATAACAAATGTGACACTTTCTTGCAAGTTTGTAATTTGTCTTTTAGATTTCCACAGACAGAAAACACAAACAGGGGTTGATCAACAACTTACAAAGTCACCAGTTTTTTATGGCATTTGCTGTTTCTCAACCACTGGAGTTAAGAGTCCAAATCATTGGAACTAGTCAAATATTTTTTATCTATAATGATACCTTATATCAAAGAATTCATAGTAAGCAGCAGAAAATCTAGGTAACAAATAGGAAAATAGACTTCCTTTAAGAGCCTAATTCACATTATATAACAAATATTGTAAATAACTTGCTTGAAAATGTAACTATTATAAATACTAATTCCATAAAACTACATGGAGAAAAATGCTTGCAAAATGTATATATGGAAAAGAAAACAATTTAATTTATAAAGTTTATATAAGAGATAGTTATTTCTTACCAACATTTACATCTGTAAGTATTCGGTCAATAAATTGACATAGAATTTGTCTTGGCTTCTGTACAACTGTATTATATTCCTCTGGACTGGCACTAAAATACAAATAAAAAGTTTTTAATCCTGGAAGGGAGTCACAATTTCATTTATAAAAAATTCTCTAAAGTTGAACTTATCAAATGTGTTTAATATTAACATTCAAAATATTCTTGTTTAAAAATGAAAGGAAAATCTAAATTCATGTTCCCAGTTTACAAGGAAAAAAGAACACACTTAAAGACATGACAGGCATCTAAACTGCAACACCTAAATGTCCCTGCCCAATATGGTAGGCAGTAGCCACATGTAGTAGGTATTAAGCACTTAAAATGTTATTAGTCCAAATTGAGGTACACTGTAAATAAAAATACACATTGGATTTTGAATATATGGTACAAAAAATAGTATAACATCGCATTAATAATTTTATGATAATTATATGTTAAAATGTTATCTGGACATGTTACTGAATTAAAATATATTAAAAATTAATTCACCTATTTCCTTTCACTTTTTATAATGTGGCAAGTAGAACACTTAAAATTACATATGTGTTGCCCTGGCTGGTGTGGCTCAGTTGGTTGAGCCATACATCAAAAGGTTGCTGGTTCGATTCTTGATCAGGGCACATGCCTGGGTTTCGGGTTCGATCGCCAATGGGGGCCATGCAGGGGGCTGCCGATGGAATTTTTGCTCTCACACTGATGTTTCTATCTCTCTAAAAATCAATAAAAATCTTTTAAATAAAATGAAATTACATATGTGGCTTGCTGTTTTTATTGAGCAGAGCTAATCTACAGTTTTAAAAATCTACAGAACACAGTTTCTTCAACAAATAAATTCCAAGCAAAATAGAGGAGACCCATAACTAAGACTTAAGAGCCATATCAACCAATTACAATGTATGATCCAAAGTTGGATTCTGATTTTAAAAATTTGTATTGACTGATTTTTTGAGAGAGGAAGAGGGACAGAGAAAAATATCAATTTGTTGTTTCACTTGTTTATGCATTCATTGGTTGATTCTCGTATGTGCCTAAGAAGGGACAGAACCCGCAACCTTGATGTATGGGGATGATGCTCAACTAACTGAGCTACCCAGCCAGGGCTGGATTCTGATTCTTAAAAATAATAACTGTTAGCACACAATATAAGACAAATGGGAAAATCTGAACATAGACATTTGATGTTATTAAGAAATTATTATTTTTAGGTGTGATAATGGTATTGTGTTATGTTTAAAGTTTTTATCCTTTAGAGATAAATATCATTTTTATTGATAAAATGTCTGGAATTTGCTTCAAAGTAATCTGAGTTAGAGGAAGAGGGCCATGAATTGATAACTATTGGGTGATGAATACATGGTAAATCAATATATCATTTTTTCTTCTTTTTGTATGTTTGAAATTATCACAAAGATTTAATAAAATGTAAGAAAAAATACATATATTGTTTCTTAGGACCAATCAAGAAAAAAATAATAAAGAGGTGTTATAATAATTAATCAGAAGAATGACATCCTAGAATCCTGAATGAATTTAACTTAAACTCCATGATTTGGTGTAAACCACCACAGAACACAATAGTAGAGTGGGAAGTCTGTGTTCCACCATATAGGATGTCACTCATGTAACCAACAAAAAGTCATTGAGCACCTGTTATGAACCAGACAAAACATCAGAAGCTTCTGTTGAGAAGTTGAAAGATACAGATTAGTGGGGGAGAGTGATCAGGACCAAAAGACTTAACACAGGAGAAGTACAGGTCTGGGGAGAGAAACAAAAACCAGTTTTATTTTTTTTTATTTATTTTTAATCCTCACCCAAGGACATTTTCACTGACTTTTACAGAGGGGGAAAAGGAGGAGAGAGAAAAAACATCGATGATCAGCTGACTCCCACATGCACCAGTACTGAGGCCAGGGATGGAACCCGCAACTTAGGCAACCTTGACCTTTCCGTGTATGGGACAACGCTCCTAGCAGTCGAGCCACATCAGCCAGGGCCAAAACCAGTTTTAGAAATACTGAGTTTAAAGTCTCAAGGGAACAACTAAGCGGGATGTCCAAAAGACTGTCGGAATTACACTTCTGGACCTCAGAAAATATCTACTCTAGAGATACAGGTTATCATTATATAATACCTGCTAAAAAAGGCTAAATATCCTCTGTATTATTTCATTTTCACATGTAATAAAATAGGAATATTAAACCTTAATTGTATGTGATGAGATTGACATTCATAGAGACTATATAATCTTCCACTACTAGAGTTAGCACTAGTGGAATATTGGATATGAATGCAAATTATAAATAATAAGCCAAAGAGACATTCATAAATTAAGATTATAGAAGCCATAAAAGAGGAGGGAAAAGGGACCAGAGAAACAGAAAGAAAAACCATGAGAATGTTTTAGAAATCTAGGTTAGAATTTCAAGGAGGGAGATCTCAATAGAAGCAAATAAAGTTAGTTTCTTAAACTGTCCTTTGAGCCCTGGCCAGTGTGCTCAGTGGTTAGAGGGTCAGCCCGCGCACCAAAGGATTTCGGGTTCTATTCCCAGTCAAGGGCACTTACCTGGGTTGCAGGTTCAATCCTGGGCCCCAGTCGGGGCACATGCAGGAAGCAACCAAGCGATGTGTCTAACATCAATGTTTCTCTCTCTTCCTCTCTCTCTTCCACTCTCTCGAAAATATCAGAGGAAAAATTATCCTTAGGGGAGGATTAACAACAACAACAAAAGTTCCTTGCATTTTTTATTATAGTAAAATATACTTAGCATAGTATTTCCCATTTTAACCATTTTTCAGTACAACTGTTCGGTGGCATTAAGTACACTCGCGTTGTTCTACACCTATCACCACCATCCCTCTCCAGAACTCTTCATCTTCCCAAACTGAAACTGTCCCCATTAAACACTAACTCCCCATTTCCCCTCACCCCAGTCCCTGGCCACCACTATTGTACTTTCTGTCTCTATGTATCTGACTACTTACGTTATATAAGTTGAATCATATATTTATCTTTCTGTGACCGACTTATTTCACTTAGCATAATGCCTTCACAGTTTGTCCATGTTGTAGCGTGTCAGATTTTCCTTCCTTTCTAAGGCTGAATAATACTACCTTATTTTGTACATTCATCCTGCCACAGACACTTTGGGGTTGCTTCTACCTTTTGGCTATTATGAATAATGCTCCAATGAGCATGGATGTACAAATATCTGTTCCAGTCCCCTTCAATTCTTTTGGGTGTGTACCTTGAAGTAGAATTGCTGGATCATTTGGTAATTTTATGTTTAATTTTTTTAGAAACTCTCATTCCATTCTCCACAATGATTGTACCATTTCACATCCCCACCAGCAATGCACAAGGGTTCCAACTTCTCCAGTCCTCACCAACACCTGTTATTTTCTGCTTTTTTAAATATTAGCCATCTTCATAGGTATGAAGTGGTATCTCATTGTGGTTTTGATTTGCATTTCCCTAATGATTAGTGATGCTGAACATCTTTTCATGTGCCTATTGGCCATTTGTATTTCTTCTTTGTAGAAATGTCTATTCAAGTCCTTTCCCCATTTTAAAATCAGGCTATTTGTTTTGTTGTTGTTGAGTTGTAGTTCTAAATATACTCTGTATATCTGATGTATCTTTATCAGATATGATTTGCAAACATTTTCTCTCATTCTACACATCTTTTCACTCTCTTGAGATTGCTCTTTGATACACAAAAGTTTTTAATTTTGATGAAGTCTGTTTTTTCTTTTGTTGTTGTGCTTTTGGTGTCAAACCAAAGAAATCATTGCCAAATCCAGTATCTTGACGCTTTCCCCCATGTTCTCTATTAAGAGTCTTATTTTTAGGTTTTGTCTTTGATTCATTTTGAGTTGGTATTTTTTTATGTCCTTTGGATTTTAAAGTTTTAGTGTAGAGGTGAAGGCAGAAGCCAGATTGCAATGGGTTGAAAAGCAAATAAAATGTGAATATTGAGAATAACATGCTCTTTCTATAGCTTGACCATGAAATGAAGAATGGAGGTTAGTGGTAACTAAAAGAATATATGGAGTCAAAAACGTTGGTTTGTTTTTTTCCCCTTAGATGGAGATTTGAAAAACTGATACTTGAGACTTGGCTTTCGTTTCCATGACCCTGTACAAATCAAGAGATAATACCTGTAAGGAACGGGCACCTCTTGCATTAATACAGGAGGACAGGATGAATACAGATACTAATAAGTTAATAAATTCAAAAGGCAAATAAAACAAGGAACTGCTTCAAGGAACTCAAATTAGTTGCTGGGGAGAGGGGAGGAATGCACACAATTATAATAAAGTGTCCTATACACTCAAAGCAGGAGATAATTAACTTTGCCTAGAGGAAGGCTGTGTGTAAATAATTAGCCAGTCCACCACTTCTGACAAAACAGCTAAGGATATAGTAGGTAAGCTGGTTATTTATATATTTCATATAAGTTATAATTTATAACTTCTATATCACTGTAAAATGTACATGTATTTTCCCAGTTGTTATCTCAAATAATGCTAAAAGAAAAAATAAGATTGTTTTCTTAATTATTTAACCACAAAGTCCAATCCTAACTGATTACATACAGGATCCATGGCATTTAGTGCTTAAGTGCTATCAAGTAACTGGTCCCGATACTTAGTAAATAGTCAAAAAAGGCATTTGTTAAGTGAATGAATGGTTCACAAGAATCTTCTTGGATTGTGTGGTTCCTTAATCCTTAATAAATAACCTTCTGGATGGGGGAATGACTCGGCACAGGGATCCAGAGGGGTGGTCTCTGAGCTCTATCTCCAGAGCCGCACAGCCCTAGGTTCTTCTCACACAGCTCCAGTCCACTCTGCCCTCCCTCTGCTATGGTTTGAAAGGCAGATACTCCAAAGCAATCGTGAATTGTAATGAGGCCATCAAAATTTATCCTCAGAGTGTGCAAGCTTACATCTGCAGAGAGGTTCTGAAATACTACAAGACTTATAAGCTAGCAATTACAGACTGAACTACAGCTATCAACATGGACAAAAACAGCTATATAGCATTTTACAACAGAGCATTGTGTAACACCAAGATAAGTGAATTTCAAATGGCCCAAGGAAAATCCCAGAAAGCTTGGAGCCACTTTACCATTGCCATAGAAACTGATCCAAAGAGCTACCTAGCCTATGAAGGAAGAGCGGTGGTTTGTCTTCAGATGGGTAATAATTTTGCTGCAATATAGGATATTAACAGTACCATAAAGATCAATACTACAGCAGAATTGTTAACAAATCATGGTGTGATTCATGAGTTTATGGGTCAGTAACAAAATGCAATGAGAGACTATCAAGCAGCAATTTCTTTAAACCCCACCTACTCACTGGCTTATTCTAACACAGGAAATACCTACTTTCACCACAGGCAATTTTCCCAGGCTAGTGACTACTTTTCAAAGGATTTAAAGTTTGATCTAGAGAATGAATGTGCTGCCTTGAATTGAGCTATTGCAAATATGATACTAAAGCTGTACGAAGAAGCAGAAGAAGATTCTGCAAATATAGTTAAGAGACGTCCCTTTTGGGCTGCAGTATATTTGAACAGAGCACAGTTCTACTGTTGTTTAAAGCAATATGAACTAGCTAAGGAAGACCTAAGTAAAGCTCTGTCTTTGAAACCTAATGATGCTCTGGTATATAACCTTAGAGCAGAAGTTTGTGGTAAAATAGGTGCGACTGAGTAAGCTATAGCTAACTATAACCAAGCGCTTGATCTTCAAGAATATGCCCAGTGATATGATTACATAGACTGGTTTCTGTAGCAGTTTACACAGCTGTTAAGCCAGAAATCGAAATGTATTCATTGTTTAAAACAGAGGTTGCACTATCTTCATTATTGTATTCATTATATTTCATCTGCTCTATAACCCTTTCGTTCATTTTAGCAACATATGTTATATATTAATTTTAAAACGTTTAGATCGTTTTATGCATATTTGGAACAATTCAATAACTGAACTTCTTCATAGGGTGCAGAATTTAAATGGGAATGTTTCTTAAGGAATATTAACACTTCAAATATTTTCTTTAAAGTAAAATAACTCCTTCTGAAATAATACTGCATGATTTTAGAAAAAGTGTCATCAACCTTTTTATCAATATCTGCTCATAACATATTCAATGGTATACAGGTTAAAAAAAAATACAGAGCTGATGACTTTAAAGAAAATAAATAAATAAATAAATAAATAAATAAATAACCTTCTGGACCTAGGGAGGTTTTGCTTATTTCCTGCCAATAGACCATAGGTGACTGTTTTATTTCTCCATGTATCCCCTGCAGCACTCAGAAAGAACTGCCTCGCTTAACAGCAAAAAACAACTACTAAGTTACTGACATTAACAAATATTTACAAATAGTATAAACCCTGGGTATATAAAATCAAAGAACAAGTAGTTATAGTTGTACATGAAAGTGAAAAAACTTGGAGCTATGTATCTTACTATTAAACCAGCAATGGCCAATAAATACATAATGCCATGCACATGTGTAATCTTAAATTTTCTAGTAGCTACTTTAAGAACATGTAAGTAACAGGAAATTTTAATGGTAACATATCCAAAATATTATCTGATCATGTAAAAAATATGAAAACTATTAATGAGCTAGTTTACCTTGGGGGGAAGGGGGTTCTACGTCTTTGAAACCCAGTGTGTATCTTACATTTATAGCACATCTCACTTTATACTAGAAACACGTGAAGTGCTCAATGGCCACATTTGCCAAGTAGCTATCATATTACAGGACACTACAGATTTAAATATAACAAAAAAATTTTAAGTCTAAAATTATAAGATAACAAAGTGTTTTAGACAATATCAAAATATTTTGTCATAAACTAAGTATAATCTGGAAAGTATCATTTAAAAATGAGAAGGTATATGGACAGAGAGGCTAGTATTGTGGTTTGTGGTCAGTTTTGTATAAAGATAATGCATACATGTGTTATTTGTGTAATTTTTAAAAATCAGTTTTTTAAAAAGGTGAATTAATTACCACTCATTAGGTGTACTATCAAAATAAAGAGAACTCATGGGAGAATAAGCATTTCTTAATTTGAAACCTCTACCTTGGAACTGAACTAAAAAGGTATACTTTTTCAAAAATATACTGTAATAGACTTCCAGGCAAGATGGCAGGAGGCATAAGTAAATGGGATACTCGCCTCCTCCCACCACCACATCAAAATTACAACTAAACTACAGAACAACCATCACTCAGAAAAGCTTCAAATCTGGCTGAATGGAAGTCCTACAACTAGGGAATCAAAGAAGCCACATAGAGACTGGGAGGAGAGGCAGAGAAGCAGAACAGGTTGGTCCCACACCCACATGTGGTGGATAAATATTGGGAGGGATAGCTAGGCTACAGAGTTCTCCCCTGAGGAATGAAGGGCCCCAGCCCTACAACAGATTCCCCCAGCCCAGAGTTCCAGTGCTGGGAAGAAAAGTCCCCAAACCTTCTGGCTGTAAAAATCAGTGGGGACTAAGACTGAGGGAGATGGAGTCTGCTGGAGTCCCAGACATTCCTCTTAAAGGGCAGCACATGGACTTACTTAAGCTCACTCTTTCTGAGCTCCAGCATGCAGGCAGCACCTTAAAAGGCACCAGGGAGGAACTGAATTGTGAGGCATCAGGACAAGAGCTGCTGGGGGGGGGGAGAGGGCAGCTTTCTCCCAGACAGAAGTGCTGGTAAAGGCCCTTGCTCCTTTGATGAGCCCTCCTCCCCACAGAGCCAGCAGGTGGGCGCCATATCTGTGTCTCCATCACCCTAGCTCACACTGTTCATCCCACTCTGGTGATTCCTTGAAGCCCCACCCCACTAAACTTTCAAAACCACCCAAGCTGTTTCCGGTGGCTTTTCCATATAAATGACCTGTCTTGGCTCATGCTTCATATTTTCCTAAAAATCTCTAACAAGCAGCATCTGGCCTCAGTGTGCCCCTTACTTTCACTAAGTGGCCCGAGGCTGGGCACTAGCAGCAGCCAGCCTTGGTTCCCACCTTGGCCTTGCCTGACCACTTCCAAGCCCAGTATAAGTAGCAGCCAACTGCAGACTGATTTGTAGTTCATGTGAGGTGGGCCTAGGTAGAACACAGGTGGTGGCTAAATCTTAGCCTGCACCTTCTGGGAGGCTCCAGAGGCAGTGCATCCAGTGGATAGCTTCAGACCATGTCGAAGCACAACCACCCAAACACCTGCACAAGTAACACACTCAAGGGGCAGATTCAGTGGGCATCAGAGATCTGCTGAAGTAAGTCCTCTCTGTGGCACAGACACCTGCACAGCTGATTCACCACAGTGGTCAGAAGTCGGTGGTCACAGCCAGTCCTTGTAGCTGATCAGTGTGGGGGTAAATCCCTCCCATTGACAAATGCCAATAGCAATCCAAGGCTCAACTACAGAGTGACATCCGAGAAATGGTGGCATGAGAGATCTTCTTGGTCTCTCACCATGAAACTTGAACAAGGTATTCAACTATAATTCAACAAATGATTCCCTGCTCAACATAGAGGCACACCTAAGAGACCCCCACACTGAAGCATCTAAAGGTGGGCAAAAGGGAATAAACGGGGAAGCAAGAATGAAGGAAAGTTCAGATGGCCACAGATGAAGCCCTGCAACCAGGAGCTTGTGGCTCAGCTCGGAGAGGGGAGGAAGCCAGTGGTAGCAGGTACTTCCTTAGGCCAGGAAGAACAGAGAGTCGCCATGGGTAGTCCAGCAGGGCAAGTGGTACAAACTGCAGCTGAGCCAGCAGAGACGCCTAGGCAAGGACAGAGTACAGGGGTTCTGTCATGTGGCTGTCCATGTTTCTGACAAAGAAACCAGCCACAGGACCCTGCTGCCTCCTGGACTCCCAAAATTCGCCTCCAGTTGCCCTTGGTGTAGGGTGGAAGACCACATTATCTGTAAACTAAGAGCTACTGCAGCAGAATCATTATTCCCCTCCGTGATTGATCCCCAGTTGAAGTGCATGGGCAAGGACACTGCAGAGGTCCATGTTTGCCATTATGGTGAGGGCAAAACAAACCTCATCCCCCAGCAGCATAGATGTACTCTCTAACAGAAGCCTGGCGGAGGTCAGTTCTGGGAGTCACAGAAGTAAAAACTCTTGTGATACAACACCACCTACTAGAAAACAGGAGAAAGGCCTCTTAAGAGAAAGTGGCAAGAGAAGGGCCATATGACAAGCAAATACCATGAATAATCACGGTAACAAAAAAGCTCAGAAAGAAAATGAAAAAATCTCCAGAAAACAAACCTGAACACATAAAAATATAAATGAGAGAATTCAAGATTGCAGTTCTGAAAATACTCAAAAAAAAAAAAAAAAGCAAGAAAATACAGGAAATTCAATGCACTCAGAAAACAAGTTAATGTACAAAATGAGTACTTTACCAAAGAGGTTGAACTTTAAAAAAGAAACAATCAGAAGTCCTGGAAATGAAGCATGCAATTAAGGAGATTAGGAGTGAACTACTGAGCATAGGAAACAAAGCCAACCAGATGGAGGAAAGAATTAGTGACATCAAAGATAGGAATCTAGAAATGACACAGAAGGAAGAAAGAGACCTGAGCATAAAAAGAAAAGGAAAAAAAAAAAAAAGAAAGAGCTCTAGGAGAACTATGCGACTCCATTAGAAAAAGAACAATAACAGGCATTCCAGAAGAAGAAGAGAGGGCGAGAAGGGAGAGCCTATTCAAACAAATAGTGATGACAATTCCCAAACCTATGGCAAGAACTAGATCCTCAAATCCAAGAAGCAAACAGAAACCTTGTTGCCTCAGTTCAAAGAGGCCCTCTCCAAAGCATGTTGTATTTAAACTGTCAAAAATTAATGACAAAGAAAAATTCTCAAAGCAGCCAGGGAAAAGAAGGAAGTGACCTACAAAGGAAAACCAATCAGAATATCATCCGACTTCTCAGCAGAAAACTCTACAAGTAAGAAGGGAGTGTAACCAAATATTCAAACTAAAGAGAGAAATTACCAGCCATGAATAATATATCCAACAAAATTATCCTTTAAATATGTAAGAGAAATAAAGACATTCCCAGACATACAGAAGCTGAGAGATTTTTATCACCAGAAAACCTATATTGCAAGAAATACTCAAGGGAGTTATTTTACCTGAAACAAAGACCATAAGGTCACAACACTACGAGTAAGATCACCAAAAACCTTACAGCACAAACAGGGATAATTCGTAACAACAAAAACATGAAAGGGAAGGGGGAAAAGGTCTGAACTGGAAAAGGAGGCTGAAGAGCAGACTCAAAAGAAAAAAACTACTCTACAAATGCAACTTTATTTCTCATAAAGCTAATGGTAACCACATACAAAACCCCCAAATTTAAGACACATAGCTTAAAAAAAGAGGACACAGAGGAAAGAAGTATGAAACACCACCAAACAAAAACAACAGACAGAAGAACAAAGAAAAAGGACCAATGGAGGCATAGAGCTGCCAGAAAACAAAAGATAAAATGGCTAAAGAAATTTCATACATCAATAATTACCATAAAATGTAAATGAACTGAATTCACCAGTAGAGAGGCACAGAGTAGCAGAGTGGATCAAAAAAAACAAAATCCAACTATAAGCTGCCTTCAAGAGATACAATCTAAACTGCAAAGACAAAGGTAGTTTCAATGTGAAAGGTGGAAAATGATTCTCGCCCAGCCGGGCGTGGCTCAGTGGTTGAGCATTGACCTAGGATCCAGGGAATTGGGGTTCGATTCCCGGTCAGGGCACATGCCCAGGTTGCTGGCTCAATCCCCAGTGGGGGAGTGCAGGAGGCAGCCCATCCATGACTCTCTCATCATTGGTTTCTATCTCTCTCTCTCCCTCTCCTTTCCTCTCTCTGAAATCAATAAACATATATTTAAAAAAGAAAAAAAAAGAAAAGAAAATGATTCTCTAAGCAAAAAACATCCACTGAAAAGCAGGTGTAGCCATCCTTATATCTGACAAAACAGATTTCAAGATAACAAAGATAACAAGATATAAGGATGGACACTTTATAATGATAAAGGGGACACTACATCAAGAAAACATAACACTTCTTAATATATGTGCACCCAATGAGGAAACACTGAAATATATAAAGCAACGACTCACAGAACTAAAGGGAGAAACAGATCAAAACACCATCATAGTTGGGGAACTTAATACTCCATTGACAGCTCTAAACAGATCATCCAAACAGAAAATCAATAAAGAAATATTGGCCTTAAATGACACACTAGACCAAATGAACATAATTGACATTTACAGAGCCATTCATCCGAGAATATGAGATTACACACTATTCTCCAGAGCACATGGAACATTCTCAAGGATAGACCATGTGTTGGGTCACAGAACTAGCCTCAACAAATTAAAAAAGACTGAAATTATACCAAGCATATTCTCTGACCACAATGCCTTGAAATTGGAAATCAACTGCAAAAAGGAAGAAACCCACAATACATGGAGATTAAACAACATACTACTAAAAACTGGCCAGGTCAAAGAAGAAATAAAAAGTAAGATCAAAAGATATATAAATGAGAGTGACAATATGACATATCAAAACTTCTGGGATGCAGCAAAAGCAGTAATAAGAAGGAATTTTATATCATTACAGGCCTATCTCAAGAAACAAGAGAAATCCCAAGTAAACAACCTAACATCACATCTTAAAGATCTAGAAAAAGAACAAAAGCAACCCAAAGCCAGCAGAAGAAATGAAATCATAAAAATTAGAGCAGAATTGAATGAAATAAAACAAAGAGCTGCTGGTTCTTTGAATAGTAATAAAATTGACAAACCACTCAGGAAAAAAGAAAAAAGACCCATAAACAAAAGCAGAAATGAAAAAGAAGTCACCACAAACATCACAGATATACAAAGAATCATACTAGAATATTATGAAAGACTATATGCCACCGAATTCAATAACCTAGAAGAAATGGATAAGTCCTAGAAATAGATAACCTTCCTAGACTAAATCATGAAGTACTGGAAAATCTAAATAGACCGATCAGCAGTGAGGAAATGGAAACAACCATGAAAAACCTCCCAAAAAATCAAAGTCCAGATGGCTTCACCAGTGAATTCTACCAAACGTTCAAAGAAAATTTAAAAACTATCCTTCTCAAACTCTCCCAAAATATTGAAGAGGAGTCAATACTTCCTAACAAATTTTATGAGGCCAACATAACCCTGATAGCAAAACCTGACAAGGATAACACAAAGAAAGAAACTACAGACCAATATCTTTGATGAATACAGATGCAAAAATCCTAAACAAATACTAGCAAATCAAATACAATACATTTTAAAAAATCATCACAATCAAGTGGGATTGATTCCAGAAGCACAAGGATGGTTCAACATAAGCAAATAGATCAATGTAACACACCACATTAGCAACAGAAAGGATAAAAATAATATGATCTTATCAAAGGGTGCAGAAAAAGCATTTCATAAGATATAACATCCATTTATGATTAAAACACTCAATAAAATAGTAATAGAAGGAAAGTAACTCAACATAATAAAGGCCATATTTGATAAATCCTCAGCCAATATTATATTCAGTGGCAAAAAACTAAAAGCTTTTCCTCTAAAATCAGGAACAAGACAAGGATTTCCACTCTCACCACTCTTATTCAACATAGTGCTGGAAGTCCTAGCCGGAGCAATAAGGCAAGAGAAAAAAGGCTTCCAAATCAGGAAGGAAGAAGTAAACGTGTCACTTTTTGCAGATGACATGGTTCTGTACATAGAAAACTCTACAGACTCCACCAAAAAAAAACTATTAGAAACAATAAGTAACTACAGTAAAGTTGCAGGATACAAAAGCAGTGTACAAAAACCCACTGCCTTCCTGTATACTAACAACAGAACTTCAGAAAAAGAAATGAAAAGAACAATTCCTTTTGCAATTGCAACCAAAAGAATAAAATAACCAGGCATAAACTTATCAAAGAACATGTAAGACCTATATGCTGAAAATGACAAAGCACTATTAAAGGAGATTGAAAAAGACACAACAAAATGGAAAAATATTCTGTGTTCTTGAATTGGAAGAATCAACATAGTTAAAATGACCATATTACCCAAAGCAATATACAGATTTAATGCAATCCACATCAAAATGCCAGTCATTTTTTAAAGAAATAAAACAAAAAAACATCAGATTTGCATGGAACCACAAAAAAGAAAAAAAACAGACCACAACTGAATAGCCAAAGCAATCCTGAGAAAAAAGAACAAAGCCAGGGGTATCACACTACCTGACTTCTAATTATACTACAGAGCTACAATAATCAAAACAGCATAGTCCCGGCAGAAAAAGAGACACACAGATCAATGGAACATTATTTAGAGCCCAGAAATAAAACCACATGTACATGGGCAGATAATGTTAGACAAAGGAGCCAGAAACACACAACGGAGGAAAGATAGTCTCTTCAATAAATGGTGCCAGCAAAACTGGAAAGCACCATGCAAAAGAATGAAACCATCACAGTTTGTCCTCATGTACAAAAATGAACTCAAAATAGATCAAAGACCTAAATATAAAATTTGAAACAATAAATTAATAAAAGAAAACATAGGTACTAAACTTATGAACCTTGGTCATAGAAAACATTTTATGAACTTGACTCCAAAGGCAAGTGAAATAAACGCAAAAATAAATGAATGGGACTATATCAAACTAAAAAGCTTCTGCACAGCCAAAGAAATCGACAACAAAACTAAGAGGCAGCCAACTGAGTGGGAGAGGATACTCATAAACAACAGCTCCAAGAAACGTTTAATGTCCAAAATACACAAAATATTCATAAAACTAAACACCAAACAAACAACCCAATTAAAAATGGGCAGAGGACCTGAACAGACACCTCTCCCAAGAAGACCTACAAACAGCCAATAGATACATGAAAAGATGTTCAACCTCACTAGCAATTAGACGAATGCAAATCAAAACTGCAATGAGATCCCACCTCTCACCTGTTAGAGGGGCTGTTATCAACAAGACAAGCAATAACAAGTGTTGGAGAGGCTGTGGAGAGAAGGGAACCCTCACTCTCTGCTGGTGGGAATGCAGACTGGGACAGCCATGTGGAAAGCATTCTGGCGATTCCTCAAAAATTAAGAATAGAGCAACCATATGATACAGCAATTCCTTCCTGGGTATATGCCCGAAAATCTCAAAAACATGTATTCACAAAGATATATTCACCCCTATGTTCATTGCAGCATTATTCACGGTGGTCAAGACATAGAAACAACCAAAGTGTCCTGCAATAGAGGACTGGATAAAAAAGATGTGGGACATATATACGATAAGAAAAGACAAAATATTGCCATTTATGACCATACGGATGGACCTTGAGAATACTTTGCGAAGTGGAATAAATCAGGCAGAAAAAGCTAAGAACCATATGATTTCACTCGCAAGTGGGATATAAAACTTAAACTCATGGACACAAACAGCAGTGTGGTGGCTGCAGCAAGAAGACGGTGGGGGCTGGGGGTAAAGGGGGCTTAATATATGGAGACAGAAGATTTGACTTTGGGTGGTGGGTACACAGTGCAATATACAGACCTTGTACCATAGAAATCTACACCTGAAACCTATATGATCTTATTAACCAATGTCACCCCAATACATTTTATTTTATTTTTAAAAAAGGCTCAACTACAAGAAGGAGATGTACACAGCCCACGGGGGAGATGCAGAAAGGACACGTGTTGAGTGCCTAACTTTGGTGATCAGGGAGGCTGTGCCACTGGACCCTACAGGACACCTATTACATTAGGCCACTCTACCAAAACTGGGAGATGTAGCAGCTCTACCCAATATATAGAAACAAGCACGGGGAGGCAGCCAAAATGAAAAGACAAAGAAACCCATGTTCCAAATGAAAGAACAGAACAAAAGTCCAGAAAAAGAACTAAACAAAATGGAGACGAGCCACCTACCAGATACGGAGTTCAGAACACTGGTTACAGAGATGCCCAAGGAACTTAGGAGAACTGCAACAGCATAAAAAGGCGGCCAGCCAGAAATGGAGGACACACTAACTGAAATGAAGAATAATTTACAGGGAATCAAGAGTAGAGTAGATGAAGCCGAGAATCGAATCAGCGATTTGGAATATATGGAAGCAAAAAACACCCAATCAGAAGAACAAAAAGAAAAAAAGAATCCAAAAAAAAATGACAACAGTGTAAGGAGCCTCTGGAACAACTTCAAGCGTACCAACATTTGCATCGGGGCTGCCGAAAGAACACAGCCAAGATGGAACACAAGCAGGAACTCAGTCCTGAGAAGGGCCTATCAGTCAAGACTCCCTGGAGGAGGTGAAACAAAAAGCTGAGTCCCTAAAGGGCTAAGCAGGTAAAACAAGGGAAAGAAGCAGCATATTCCAAGTGGAGGAAACAAAGGCTCAGTAAGAAGAACATAAGCAGCTACAGAAACTCTAAGAGACTCTACACAGCTAAAGAAGAGGAAGGCAGTAACTGGAGGTGAAGCTGAAGAGGAAAGACAAGCTCAAGGACAAACTAAAGGGTTTGGATTTTGTACTGAAGGCAATGAGAGACTGAAGGGTTTTAAGTAGAGGAGAGAAGGTTACATATGTTTTTAAAACATGAATTCAATTGTGTTTTCCCCTGTTTAAAAACATTCACACTGGGGAGATAAAGGGACATTTGCAATATTTTAAATTTTTTAAAAAATTTAAAAACAAACAAACAAAAACATTACAATTGAGAAAATCAAGGCATTTCAGCAATCATTACATTAAAAACAATTATGCTAATAAGTAAAAAAAAGTGATAATTCAGTATTAGGTTGGCCATGAACTGCTTAATGCTGATTTCATTTACATGTGATAAAGAATAAACTTCTATTTGACATTAAAAACAACAACATTCCAATGGTTTCCCATTGCACTTAAAGTAAAACCACACTCCTTATCCTGGCTATAAGGTTTGAGAGGATCTGGCCCCTGCCTACACCTCCCTCAATCCTTAACTAATACCACCCCCTCTTTGCTCCCTATGTTCCAGCACTCTTCCTATTCCTTAAAAAGTAGGCTCACTCCCACGTAGGAACCTTTGTACTTCCTATTCCATCTCAGACACTTCTGCCACTTCCAAATGACTGGCTGCTGCTTACCATCCAAATCTCCTCTAGTAGCTAATGTTGCTCCCCAGACCCTTATCTCCTTCCCATTGTCTCATTTACTGTTTTAATAGCAACTATCACTATCTGAAAATACAAAGGTCCCTCCTAAATGACATCTAAATGGAAGCAGCCAGTGTTGTGACAGAAGAAACAGCAAGTGCAAAGGACTGAAGGCAGGAATGACCTTGGTGACAAAAGATAAGGCCAATACAATTGGAGTAGAGTGAGCAAGGGAGGAAGACAGGCCATGAAGCCAGGCAGACATAGAGGACAGATTACACAGCAATATAGAGGCCTTGATAAAAAGTTAGGATTTCATCTAAGTGTGCTGGAAAGCCAAAGGAAAGATTTTGAGCAGGGGAGTAATGTTATATAATCTAAAATATGACTTACAGTTATAAAGATCACTTTGCTGAGTGGGAAATACACTGTAAATGGGTAAAAGTTAAAATGGAAAGATAAACTGAGAGGTTATTGTAATAGTCCAAGTAAGAAATCATGATGGTAGCAATGGAGATGAGAAATGTATTTTAAAGGAAGTGTTGAGCCTGGCGGGGCATGGCTCAGCAGTTGAGCATCGATCTAGGATCCAGGCGATCGGGGTTCGATTCCCAGTCAGGGCACATGCCCGGGTTGTGGGCTCGATCCCCCGTCAGGAGCGTGCAGGAGGCAGCTGATCAGACTCTCATCATTGATGTTTCTCTCTCCCTCTCCCTTCCTCTCCCTGAAATCAATAAAGATATATTTAAAAATAAATAAATAGATAAATAAATAGAAAGAAAAGAAAGAAAGAGAGAGAGAGAGAGAGAGAGAGAGAGAGGAAGGAAGGAAGGAAGGAAGGAAGGAAGGAAGGAAGGAAGGAAGGAAGGAAGGAAGGAAGGAAGGAAGGAAGGAAGGAAGGGTTGACAAAGCTTGCTCATGGATTCTTAGGGATAAGGGAGAGAATCAAGGATAACTCCTTGGCTTCTGTGGTTGGTATATTTATAATAACCTGGGGCAAGGAACAGTAAATCAGGAGTTCTGCTTTAGACACATGTTTTCATTTCTGCGTGTAGATGCTGAGTAAGCAACCTAATTTATATCTCTGGGCTAGATATATAAATTTGGGAGTTATCAGAATATAGATGATGTATAAAGCCATGGGCAGAGATAAGAGTTACTCGGGAAGAGAGTGAAGTCCAAGGATGTAGCCCAAAGGCACATAGGGAGTGAAGACTGATTTCCAGATTTCTGGTTTGGAAAAATGAGTTAATGGTATCACTTACTGAAATATCCCTACCGCAGAAAATGAGAGGAATTACAAAAAAAAAAAAAAGGCTTGGGGAGGTTGGGATATGAAGAGAATTTGTATTGGATACGTTAAGTCTTAACTGCATACAAGACACCCAGGTAAAACTGCCAGTATACAGTTGTACATATAGTTCTATTGGAGATAATATATGGTTTGGCAAAACACATCTGGAGTCATCATCAAACAGCAGATGGTACTTAAAGGCTGGAGAACAGATGAGATAACCCAGAAAGACCATGCAGAGAAAGAGTACTAACAGCAAAGAACAGCGGAACAAAAGTTATCCCTGAGAGAGGAGATGAGCCCATACATTAGAACTGTGACATCTCACTTTTTTCAGAAATCTAATTGCCATAGTCAAAGAAGAACAGACTTGGGAGAAAAGGCCTTGAAGACTTGAATCTGAAACGGTTCTGATAACTGCTCTCTTTGCCTTTGGTTCTTTACTAGTGTTTCTGAATAGTGGTGATATTTGCCATATACTGTATCATGAAGATACTGTGAGATTGAATAAGCTTGAATGAAGCAATTGCAATGAAAAAGTCATGACAATTACAAACTATTATTAGACAATTTTCTGTGGGTGAGTTTTTCTACTCATTCTTTTAGAATGGCTACAAATAAATGAAATGAAAGGTAACTGTTGATGAAAGAGACTATAAATAAGTTTAACACGTCTCACAGAGGAAGAGAGAAGAGGAAAGAGAACTATTAATAAGCTATTTCTACATTAAAGCAAAGCATACTGAGGAAAAACATCCTGAGCTTCGCATTGAGGCTGAACATCAACTTCCTAAAACGAGCACTCGTATTCATGTCCTTTTAAGGTAGATATTACTTTACAAAATGTTAATATAAAGTATGCTTTCGGCACTCAAGCAAAGGGAAAAAATTCACGCGCACAAAAACAGGACGATCCCGTTAAGACAAGCACGGCCCTTGCTTTACCCTCTCATGCGAGGAAGGCCGACGTCCCCGGCGACCAACCGACGGGGAGGAAAACGACGCTGGAATACGAAGGGGAATTGGGTTCCCGGGCTCCCCGTCAGCTCTGACTTCGTGGGCTAAGCTTGCAGTTTGCGAACCTGGGAAACAGTTATTCCAAGTGATAGTTCGGCTGCAGGAGTGGTACGAGCCCACTTCTTGCTCGCAGGGAGTTACAATCAGAAAGGGAAAGTTACAAAGGCAGGCGGCGGGCGGGCTGCGGGGAGCGCGGCCAACAGCTCGCCCCTCCGGGGACGCTGGTCTGCATCCGCTCGGCTTTTTCCACGGGTAGCTCTGGGTCAAACGTGGCGCTCAAGCCCCACTCGGCCCCGAGCGACCATAAGTACTAGCCTCGGCGGCCAGGCCCCCGTCCGGGCGGGAAGCAGGCGAGCGCGGGAGGGGAGGGCGCGGGCGCGGCCGCCTACCTGCCCAGCTCCCGCAGGGCGGGGATCATGGACGCCAGCTCCAGGCCCGGCTCGCCCATGCTGCGGCGCGCGGTGCTCGTCCACGGCGCGGAGGCGGGATCGCGGCGTGCCCACTGCCCCGCCAGCGAGGCCGAAGCTCCCGGAAGCCGCGCCGGGTCCCGCGCCGGGCCCTCCCCTCCGCGGGGGCGAGAGCAGGCGGGGCCGCGGCGAGCGCCGGACCCTTTTCCCGGGCGGCTTCCGGCGGGGCGGGGCGCGCGGGGGCGGGGCGCGCGGGGGCGGGGCGCGCGGGGGCGGGGCGCGCGGGGGCGGGGCGCGCGGGGCCGGGGCGCGCGGGGCCGGGGCGGTGCCGGGCTCCCGGCGGCTGCGGAGCGGAGCGGAGCCCGGGGGCGGGGCGGGGAGGGGAGGGGCCGGGGCGGGGCGGGGCGGGGCGGGGCGGGGCCGGCGGCGGGGCGGGGCGGGGCGGGGCCGGCGGCGGGGCGGGGCGGGGCGGGGCCGGCGGCGGGGCGGGGCGGGGCCGGCGGCGGGGCGGGGCGGGGCCGGGGGCGGGGCGGGGCGGGGCGGGGCGGGGCCGGCGGCGGGCCGGCCTCCTGGCGTCGCGGGCGAAAGCGAGCGGGTTCGGCGGGTGCAGGCCAGGCCCGACCCCAGGTGTCGGGTTCCCCGTGTCCTGCCGCTCGCTTGGCAGCCTTTCCGAGACGCGGTGCGAGAGGGGCAGCCTTTTTCAGCCTGCAGTCCTCGGGTTTCCCTGAGGGCTCTCCTAACCTTTAATATTTAACAAGGGGCTGAACTGTGCTCACGCGTGTCTCACCCGAGCACCCAGCGCGCGTGTGAAGTGGAGCAGTGGGGTCTGGCTGTAGACATTGCCCAGCTCAACCCAGTTCGTTTATATTTGAAAGACAGCCATCCTAAGAGACTGTGGACGTGTCAAAAGCATGCATTTAATCAGGCAGAGCCATGCAGTGTGCTTATATTTGTTCTTTGGCACAAAGAATGTCGATACAGTATCAAAAAAAAATCAAAGTTATGGAATGACAGCCGTACTGCCCCTGCCTCAGGGACTTGCATTTGCGGTCCCGTCGCCTTGACCTTGAACACCCCTTTCTCATTACCCCTTTTCAGATATTTGCTAAAATGCCCCCGGAGAGCCTCATATAGACTAGCACGCGTACACTCACACTCTTTCCTCCTCCACCTGCTTTATTTTTCTTCATAGCACTTAGAACCAAGTGATATACTACATACTATTTTATTGACTGTCTCCTCCAATTAGAATATAGGCTCCTTGAGAGCAGGATCCTGTCTGTTACGTCGACTGCTTAGATACCCAGGACCTAAAACATTGCCTGACATGTAGTTGGTGTTCAGTAAATATTTGTTAAATAGTTGAATGATATAGTGGAAAGAATATGGGATTAGGAATTAGAGGCCCTGCACAAGTTCTCATTCCATCTTTTAGAAACTGTATTATCTAGGATTCTAGGTAAAGTTATTTAACCTCTCTATACTTCAGTTTTTTGTTGTTGTTTTGTTTTTAAAAATATATCTTTATTGATTTCAGAGAGAGGAAAGGAGAGGGAGAGAGAGAGATAGAAACATCAATGATGAGAGAGTCATTGATCAAGCCCACAACCCGGGCATGTGCCCTGACCCGGAATCAACCCCCAATCGCCTGGATCCCAGGTCAACGCTCAGCCGCTGAGCCACACCCAGCCGGGCTGTACTTCAGTTTTTCATCTTTAAAATAGGATTAACAATATCTACCTCACAAGATTATGCTAAAGATTAAATAAGAGGTGGTAGAGTGTTACACTAGAATATCATTTCTTGGTTAAAGTGAATGAAGTATGCAACACATGCCAACAAAGATAAACCCTGAAAACGAAATTGAGGGGAAAAAGCAAATTGCAAAGGAATGCATAGTAGTATATTACTTACATACCATTTTAAAACCACAGAAAAAAGCTTTTGTGTGAGTTACATTTGTATACATATGTGCTAAAGTATAAAAGCATGGTTGGGAAGGATACACATCAACTCCAGGAGAGTTATGCCACTGGAGAAAGAAACAAGGGAATGAAATGATGAGGCTTCAGCATATCTGAGGGTTTTCTTTTAATAGGATCTGAATTAATCATGACAAATTTAACATTGGTTATATTTGGGTGGATGTTATATTACTGTTCGTATCTGTATGGTTAAAGTATCTCAAAGTGGAAAATACACTTTTTAAGGCTTAAGTTGAAAAACAGTTTATCAACCAAAAAGTAACAAATGTTAGGTATTATTTTTGGATCATATGAAGGAAGATTATAAAAATTACAACGTTATATGGAAGGCAACAGCTGAATAGCATTGCCTAAATGCTAATAGCATGTTCTAAAAGGCAGAATTAAAACAAACATTAGAGACAATAAATTGGGAATCCAATTCAATTCAAAAAGGTATATTTGTGCAAGATATGGTGTTAGGTACTTCTGTGACTCAAAGATGAGGAAGACAAAGTCAGTTTCAAGTATGTACAATCTGGATGTAGAAAGGGTATAATAACCCAGAAAATTAAAAGCAAAGCAAAATCCGACGAATGCTATAAGGAACATATAAATAGCATGCGTTGGAAAAACAGAGGAGGGAGAGATCAGCCGCCCCAGTGGAGAGACAGTGCTTCAGGAAGGGGCTCACAGGGAGCAGCACCATGCCCGAGGTGGTGTGTGAAACATGAGCAAGATTTGAAGAAACAAAGATCGGAGAAAAGGGATATAGTCTAACTGGAGGCAATGGTGTGAACAAAAACACACTGAAGGAGAGATGAGTGATTCTGTTTGGCTGGTTTTAAGGAGCACTTAAAGTTGTCTGGGATGCTTGTGCAGACCCTCAGTAAGCAAGAAAGGCACTAGAAGATTTTATATAAAGAGTGACACAGTCAAAGCTACACTCAAATCTGGCAGAAGAGGGCAGGACAGAATAAAAGGAGGCTAGTAGATCATTTAAAGAAATCAAACTTCTTTAGCAGTAAATGAGCAGTTGCTATTCTTAATAGTCATCCCTCCTCCAGGCACCCACATATTTCTCTCCACTAAACTCTTAAAGTTTTTCATACAGCTGAGTCTACTTCCTCATCTCCCACTCAGTCCTAAGCCTACATACACTATATTCTTTGCCCTCCCACCCCCTCTTAAACACCTCTCTCCAAAGTCACCAATGATTTTCATATGACTAAATCCCAGAAGACGTTGATCAGCCCTTCCTTTCTTGACCTCTCAGTAGCATTTGACAACATAGACTAATACCTCCTTCTTGGAACATTTTCTTCCTTTGGCCTACAAGACTCACTCTCTAAGCAACACTTCCTTTGCCATCCCCTTAACTGTTGGAATTCCCCAGGATTCTAACCTAACTTCCTTTCTCTTTTTATTCCTGAGTGACCTCATTTACTCTTAAGGCTTCAGTTAACTTTCCACCTACTGATCACTTCCAAATTCTTTGCTTCTGCTGAGGTCTCCCTCTGAGCTTTATATTTTATACATCTACCTTCTGCCTGAATTTTTTCTCCCTTGAATTATTTCCAGGCATTTTATTTTTGTTTAACTTATGGAAAGTTTCAAATATATACAACATTAGAGAGAATAAAGAACCCCCTAATGCCCATCACCCAACTTCAACAGTTATCAGATATAGCAAGTCTTTATTTCATCTATAACCACCCCTCCCACTTCTCCTTTCCCTGATTTTATTATTTTAAAGAAAATCCAGGCATCATATCAATTTATCTATAAATACTTCAGTTTGTGTCTCTTAAAGATACAGACTCCTAAATATCTACCCTACCCACTTCCCTCCAAATCCCAATTCCATCACTCCCCTTTCGAACCGTCCCTGTCTCTTGCCCAACTTACTTCAACAGTGTTCTGCTTGCCTTTCTCCCTTTAGGTTCCCTCCAATCCATTCTCTACACTGGGAGTCTCCTAACTGTTTTGATTGTTCATCAATATTGTTGAAATTTTTATTTCATTTTTTTAAAGAAAGCAAATCTTGCCCTTGGCCAGGTTGCTCAGTTGGTTAGACCGTTTTCCAGATACTCCAAGTTGTGCCCAGTCAAGGCACATACAAGAATTGACCAACAAATGCGTAAATAAGTGGAACAACAAATCGATGTTTCCTTCTGTCTCTCTTTCCCTCTCTCCCCCTTCCTCTTTCTCTAAAATCAATCAATCAATCTTTTTTTAAAAAGAAAAAGAAAAAAGAAAGCAAATATTTTTTAATAGGTTTTTTATTGATTTCAGAGGGGAAGGGAAAGGGAGAGAGAGAGAGGAACGTCAATGAAAGAGAACCATGGATCAGCTGCCTCCTGCACGCCCCCTACTGGGGATTGAGCCCTCAACCCGGGCATGTACCCTGACAGGGATGGAACCAGCGACCTCCTGGTGCATGGGAGGACCCTCAACCAATTGAGCCACATTGGCTGGGCTTGTTGACATTTAAAAAATAAGTACCCTGTATATGCATATTTATTTATTAACCACATATATTTAATATGTAGTACTATATTACACATAAAACTCATGATAAGGTAAATTTGGACATAATTCAACTGTTAATTAGTTCCTGTGTTCCTCTCAACCTCCCCTTTTATCATTTGGGGAAAGAGGGTTGAAATGTAAGGGGAAACTGAGGCAGAAAGAGAGGCTTAGGTGGGCCCCAGTGTGCTTGGGACTTTGGGATTTCCTAAGCCCAGTGTCCCAGATCAAGCTGACAAAGGGGCATCAACCAATGATCCATTGGAAGTTTCATACAGCATGCGTCTAGAATTGTTCCCGCTGATGATTAAACTAGGGTTGGAACGACCACTAGGTGGCACTACAACTCCAATGAGACCAAGAGCACTTGGTTCTCAGCAGCGTAACTGTGCAAGCTCCATCATAAAGCATTGGATTTTTTTACTTCGTTTATATTATGTCAAGATTTTACTGTATAATTAATACATAATTACACTAAAATCTAAATCTTTAAAAAATGAGAAAAAATACAATTTTGCAAGTTCCTTTCTACACCTGAATGAACTTCAAAATACACCTCCTTGGTACACACACTCAATAATTTACATATTAAATAATTTTAATAATTTTAAAAATTATTTTATTATTTAATAGTTTGCATTTTTAATGTTTTTTAAAAGTTTACTCCTAGTCAATGCTGATGTTGTTTGGAATTGTCTTCACAACAGACAGAGCAACCATTTCAAAACCAAGTACAATTATGCCATTCCCCTACTCAAATAACTTGACTATATATTGAATATTGTGAGACAGATTAATGGGTAAAAAGGGGCACATGTCTGTTGGTTTTCATTGGATAAAGCCTCAAATAACAGACCATCAGACCACAAGTCAACATTCTGAAACTAAATAAAGCAGAATAAATGATCCTGTATAGCCAACTGCACAGATACACTTGCCCTGTGTAGTAGGAACACTGCAAAACAAACAAGCAAAAACATTAACAGAAATCTAGTTCTCATAGGGGAACTTACAATGTTTAAGAGACTTTAAAGCTGCTTGTTACCCTATTTATGTGGCAGTTTCACATCTACTAAGGCTATGTTGTAAAACTAGGGCTCCACTATATTTGGAGATGAACCAGAAATAAGGACATGGACTACTTTCCCATGTGTCCAAAGATTTCTATACAGTAATGAATTATTGTCATTTATATTGTTAAGTATGGCACGGTTTATGTCAAATTTGTTTGAATGGTAATTATTTGCATTTGCAATAATTACTTTTACTTTCCTCAAAATATTTTCATCTGTTTCATCTGCTGTTACCCTCCCAATAGCTCTGTAATATAAATAAAGGTTGAGGAGAGATGTTTCTTTTTTTTTTAACAGATTAATACATATGCATAGGGAATTCACATATGCATGAAAATCCTAAAGACACTGAGGCAACATTGGGCATATATGACACTTTTGGACAAAGGAGAAAGGTGAGGAGAGAACTAAGTATTAGATTTCAGGAGTGAGAATGGGTGATTTACAGGCAGTTGAGGAAGAGAAGAGCATACATGGCAGGCAAACTCTTGCCAGGCAACTCGGAAACAATGGGGCACACTGGATATTCTAGCTAGCATGCCCCTGCCTGAGGCCTGAGGAGTGAGGCTTCTGAATTCTCAAACTTGAGAGCATATCAGAATCACCTGGTGGGCTTATTAAAACAGATTCCTGAGCCCCAGAGATTCTGATTCAATATGTCTGAAATGAAATAAATTTGTCTCAATAATTTGCATTTTTAACAAGCTCCTTCCCAGGTAATGCTGATGTTACTTGGACCACACTTTGAGTTGTTTTAGAGCAATGGTTCTTAACCTTGGCTATACATTGAAATTATGTGGGCTTTTAATCCCAGAAATTCAGATTTGATTGGTTTGGGGGTAAGGCACTTACATATATTTATATGCATTTCTCTACTTACCAGCAAGTTCAAGCATCTACTCATATGTCTGTTAATCATTTGGATTTCTTTTTCTATAAATTATCTATTTAGTACTTTATCAATTTTAATTTGGTTGTGCTTTTAATTGATTTAGAGGGGCATTTTAAATAAATTATAGATGTTAACCCTTTTCTGATTTATATTCTGAGAGTATTTTCTCTTAGTCTGTCCCTTGGATCTTAAAGAAATTTTAATTTTGCTTAATGTCATTGTGAGACACTTAAATTGACTTAAAAGTAAATGTTCAAAGGCTCAGGCATTTCCACAATCTGATTGATAACGGGCAATAAGAAGAGAAAGAGCTTTAAAAATTTTAATTTTTATTATATCAAATCTGTCCATTGTTTCCTTTATGGCCTCTGGGTTTTGAGTCTTGCTTAGGAAGGTTAACCCCAAGTTTAAAAGTGTCCTGTACTTTTACTAAAAATGTTGTACTTCAGTTTCCTAGTATTTATTTTCTCATTTACTTACTGATCATTTTTGAGTAAGACAACTCATTTTCCAGATGGATAGTGCATTTTTCAGGATTGAAGCCCCTTTTGCCAGTTTAAGAAAAAAGAGGTTTGTTAAGAGATATAGATAAGGTTAGACAGACATGAGCAGAGGCAGGTATAGAAAACTCAGGTACAGACTCACCAGGGCAGAAAGCCCCAGATGCCGGCAAGGGGCAAACTGGGAAAACAAGAACCTTGTCCCCAGAGGAACCTCTCCTCCCCCAGCATATTGCTGGTCATGAGGTTTAGACCCCCTGAGCGTTTCCTCCCTGAAGATAACATCCAGGCCTCAGCTGTATTTCAGCTCCAGGCCCAGAAAAGCAGCAAAACCGGACAAGAGGTGCCAAATACACTGACTGATGACCCCGCCCTGTCACCAACCAACCAGTGGAGACCAGGACCCTGAAAGAGCACCCCTGGAGAGCTGATGAATATTCTATGGAGACCCTCCCCTGAGACCTCCCCTAAGCTTTCCACCTGCAAGAAAGAGAAATACCCTCAGGACAAAGGACCCAGTGTGCGCCCCCTCCCCCAGGGAAGCCAGCAGCGCCATCTCCCTCCCCCCTTCTTCCCTCCCATGGGACCCCGCCGACATGCAACCAGGGGAGCAGTGGGCAGCAGCAGCTGGTCCTGGGCTCGCCCCTGAACCTGCCCCAAGGCCCCCTCTCTCTGACCTCTCGGTGGCCAGAGCCGCCAGCCTGGGCTCTCCTGCTGCCTCTTCCACGCGCCGTCCCTGCCTCACTGTCCCGAGTCTATCTGCTGCCCTCATGGACCCAGTGCCCTTCGGCTCAGCGCTGTGCAGCCTTCCCTTTGGGTACCCCATCCCCTTTTAATACATTTAATTTTTCTTTATCCACTGTCTGAGATGGCTGTTTAGCCTGCCTGCAAACCACCGACGTTAACCTTTTAGATAATATACAGAATCTTTGGGAGAAACAGACTTTATCATGAGAACTCCCCAAATTACCTGTCAAGGCAGGAAGGGTTAGGAAACCGCCAAGGGGGTCATGCCTTCCCCTCTCTCATGCAATTCAATATTCAGCCCAGTCTCACTTGGCTTGGTGGGGCCCAAATCGTATCCGGAACCCTAGCTACAGGTGAATATGGGAACACACCTTTGGCTTTCTAGGAAGGCACCCAAGGAGAAAGACCAGGCAGTCCACGGTGTCTGTTACTGACTTGTCCATAATTTCCCATTATTTTGATATGCTATAATTTCATAAATACAGGCTTTCCCCACTATCCAAAAGTAGAGCCTTCCTATGAGGGCTTTCATAAGTCAAAGTGGAGTAAAGCAAAGAAACATGCCGTTAATTTATATGGAAAATGTGAGTGTTCCCAGACCCCCAAATAAGCTACCAGGTCATACCAACTACACTTAATTATTTCCAGTTTTACACTAAACATAACACCCTTAGGTGCTCTCATAGGCTTTTCTGATACTTTAGAACAATCTTGCTAATGATGCACAATGTTCAAAGCTATGGCGACTCGCTGCTGGATGCTGAGTGTGGCTTCGGGAAAGGGCGCTTGGTGGCCTCACTTGCCGCCTCTGTGAGGGCTGCAAACGCTGAATGCCCTGCTCGCCTTTCTTTTTCCTTTGTCTCTCTTTTTTCCCCTAAAAACAAAGATCCGTCTCAGATTTCTTTCAGTTAGCAAAAGCAGGTACTATTGTAAGGGGGCGTAATGAGGACTTTGCAAAAGCCAAGATGACCCATAACTCATAAACGAAAAGACTTAGGGACAATGACAGCCTGCACCCTCTGCGGCTGGCCTCCTAGCTCCCACCTGTCTCAGTCAACGTTGCACCTGGTCTTACTTTTTCAGATGAGAATGGGCGAGGTGCTGGGGCTGGAGGACGCAGCAGGCGGCCAGGTCGCCCCTCTGTGCCCTGGAGGCACTTCCCCAGTGCCTGCCGGGCCCAGTCCTGGGGGTAACGAAGCTTGATCTTCCTTCCTAACTGCTCGCCGTCTGTGTCTGTTCTGGAACCTTGACCATACATTTGGGTTTTATTTCATCATCAAAATTTTAAATCCCAAATGTCTGGTTAAATTTTCTACACATGTCACAGCTCAGGTTTCTCTGAAGGTATTTATTATGCTCTTCAAACGTCTTCTGACTGTTCCTTAACTGTTTTCTCTACTATGACCTGTAGAAACGGCGCCTCTGGCGTGGTGATACGCCCACCCAAATCTGTGACGATGCTTAGTTATCTGTTCAGTTTTGTATTTTATTTTGTTTTTTGGCTTTTTGTGTTTTTGTTTTTAACCCTGGCCTGAGGGTATTTTTCCATTGCTTTTCAGAGAGAGAGGAAGGGGGAGAGAGAGAAACATGGATGTGAGAGAGACACCTCGGTTGCCTCCCACATGCTCCCCAACCAGGGCTAGGGATGGAGCCTGCAACCGAGGTACATGCCCTTGGCTGGAATCGAACCCAGGACGCTTCACTCCGAGGGCCGACGCCCTAACCACTGAACAAACCGGCCAGGGCCAATTTTGTACTTTAGAATCTCTATCCACTTTGCCCTTTTATTAGCTGAGCCATCCCTGCCAATCTGAGGTAAGGAACAGCACTCAGAAGGCAAGGACGTGTGAGAAGCTTACCCTCCTCCTGACAGCCGGTGGCTCCTGGGCCAGCGGCCGCCGGTGCTGCGGAGAAGGCTGTGAGGAGGGTGGCCTAGGCCTTCTCCAGCCGCGGCCCCCCCATGCCCCTGCCCCCGGAGCTCGCTCACCCCCCTGCTCACCTCCTCCCTGCAGCCCGAGCAGAACTTGCCTTCCAGTTCCTTCTGCTGAGCCGTAAGCCTGTTCTGCATGCTGTCTTTTCTTAATATTTTAAAATATTTTCTTAATATTTCTGTTTTGCTGATGGCAGTTTTTTTTGTTTTCCTAGGATATTTTTTACTTTTAAAAAGTATATTCTCTTTTATTTCGTGGGATTTTATGTGGTAGATAGGGTATAGGCGCATGTGCTTGCTTAGCTATTTTGATCCACTCTATTAAATTGTGTTGGGGGGAGATTTGCATTATTTTTCTGTCTTCTTATTTCTCAGATTCTTTTCTCCTCCAAATGATTTAAAAGAAATAAAGCCAGAGTTGAACTAAATCTCAGCCTTTTTCACCTCTATATTCCTTCTCTCTTCCCTGTATTCTGCAACAGTGGCCAAATATTTCCTCATCATACTTACTGGTGTTACCCAGTGTCATTAAAAATGTACCCACTTTTCCTGATATAGGAAGGAAAATTGGTGCCCATGAGTAGCAGCTGGTTTTAGGGTTAGGATTGGGGCTGGGTGGCAGTTGGGTGTTGTGATTAGAAGCATTTTAGAAACCATAAGGCTCTGGGGAAGTAACACTAACCACGTGCACAGAGACTGTAACACAGAACTCTTTTCTTGTTGTGAAGAGTATGGGATATATTAGAACTTTGTAGGGGCTACTTGTGATAAATAACATAAATTTGGAGTTGGACTTGAGTTGGAGTCCTGACTCCACCATGCATTCACTCTCTCTGTTGCTTAATATTCCTGAATTTCTACTTCTGTCCTTGTGAGCATTAAATAAGAGAAAGACCATGAAGGTTTTGGCACAGCAGCTAGCACACAGGGAACATGGAGTAGACATTAGAGGTGATGGTGAAGATGATGATGGTGGTGACTGCTGGAGCTCTGCCCTGTGTGGTCCCCTTCCCAGTATCAGTGAGCCTGAAAACGTAATTAATAACCCTTGTAAAGTGTGATATGACCAAAGATTGTATTTTCATAAAATACAGTTTTCAATTTAGTTTTTAGTCTTTGTTTAGTTGTATTATGAGAAAAATAATTATGTTGTGTCTCCCTTACCTATAAAATGAGAATAACTTAATAGGGTTGTCATGGATACTCAATGAGAAAATGTTCTAGCCCTGGCCAGATAGCTCAGTTGGTTCGAGTGTCGTCCCAATATGCCAAGATTGTGTGTTGGATCCCTTGTCAAGGCACATGCAAAAATCAACTAATGAATGCGTAAGTACGTGGAACACAAATCAATGTTCCTCTTCCTCTATCTCTCCCTTCCTCTCGCTCTCTAAAATCAATAAATTTAAATAAAGAAGACATTCTAAAGTGCTTAAAACAGTTTTTGGTATATAGTAAGAACTAAATAACTCCTAGCTATATTATTAATATTTTTTATTATTATTATATTACTAATATTTTATATAAGCTATAGAAGAGCCAGAAAATTACCCCTATTTCAATTTAAGTTGATTTTATTTTTTTCAACCATCAGTTGGAACACATGATTAGGCATAAATTCATTTGATAAAGAAATATTTTAAATTGGAACTATTCTGGAAAAACTGAAACACATGGCTATTATAACTAGAGTGTATAGTTTTGATGAGCAGAATGCTTCTCCCACCAAATACAGCAGTTTTCTCTGTGAATTCTTCCTACCAGTTGTCATTGCTTTTAAACTATTGCTCTTTTAATTATCAGTGGAACCCTTGTATCAAGTAAAATCCCAGGGGATACACCGATATGGAAGTAATGCTGTGCCGGCAGGACTGGGGTCCTTGACCCAGAGCCCTGCTCATTTAACATCTCCATGACACCCAGGCTCTTGGAAACACAATTTGAAAACCTTTTTTCTCATTGTTAGTGATACAATCAGTTCACCAGATAATTTTCTTTATAATTATTATTCACTGGCTGTGCATTTCTAATGATATATTCTATTTACTCTTTTATATTTGGAAGATACTTTTGGGAAATGTTAGTTTTATCAGCAATAAATTTACAAATCACATCTTGGGGTTTGTAACTTTTAGAAATGTGTTGTTACAGACTTCTATTTTAAAGTGTACAATTTAATTCTGACGGTGTATACTTCTATGAAATCTTCACTGCAATCGAGAGATTTCCTTGATCCCCAAAATATTTTTCCTGCCCCTTTACAGCACATCCCTCCCTCCACTCCTAGCTTCAAAATATTACTGATTTGCGCCCGGCCGGGCGTGGCTCAGCGGCTGAGCGTGGACCTAGGGGCCGGGCGATCGGGGTTCGATTCCCGGTCAGGGCACATGCCCGGGTTGCGGGATCGATCAATGACTCTCTCATCATTGGTGTTTCTATGTCTGTCTCTCCCTCTCCCTTCCTCTCTCTGAAATCAATAAAGATATATTTAAAAAATATGTATTGCTGATTTGCTTTGTATCACTATAGGTCAGTTTGGACTTTATATATAACTGGAATCATAGTTTGTCTCTGGCATCTGTCAGTCGGCATAATGACTTCGGGACTTGCTCATGTTGAAGCCGACATGAGTAATTATTTCCATCGCATAGATGTAGCAGTTTGTTTATCCATGAACCTGTCGATGGACATTGGAGTCCTTCTGGTTTGGTGCTATTGTGGGAAAGGAGCTGCTGTAAACACTCGCGATCAAGTCCTTGTGTGAACATATCTCTTTTAATTTCTCTTGGGTAATACCTACAAATATGTCAAACTAAGAAACGTCCACGGGGATCAATAAAAATAAAATAAAAAATTTTTAAAAAGTAATGTCCAAACTTGTAAAGAATCTTTATACGAGTTTATTTGAGCCAAACTTAGGACAATTGCAGGGAAGCAAAATCTCAAAAGCTCTGAAGAGTGGGTTTCGCAGTTTCTTTTGTACACCCGGAGGGGGGAGGGGAGGGAGGCCCCGGCGGGAAGCGCGGGACTCGATGACAGGGCGGGGCGGCGGCTTTCCCGCGGCGGTCGCCCGGGGCTGAGGAAAGAGAACCGCTCGGCGTTCCGAGGCGTTGAGTTGGAGGCCTCAGAGCCACCCGCAGGGCTCGCCTCGGGCGTAACCCTTTCGCTGAAAGTCGGGCGGCTCCCGCCCCGGTCCCGCGGCTGCGGGCGCCCGGCCCTCGGCTTCCCCGCGGGCCCTCGGCTCGGAGGCCTCGTGGGGGTCCCCCCGCAGCTGCGCCCGCGCCGGGCGCTTCCCCCGCGAGGGGCGGGGAGCCCGCGGCCCCCGAGTGTGGCTCCCGGGCCGCGCCCTCAGGGTGTCGGCCCCTCTCCGCGTCCCCGGCCTCCCGCCGCCGCCTCGGCCCTCGGGCACCGGTCCGCGCGGGTGCGGGTCAGGTGCTGCGGGGCACACGAGGCTCCGGGCGAAATAGGGGAGCCCCGGGGCGCGCCCCACGCGCTCGACCCGCGCGGGGGTACCCCGCCTGTGGCTGAGCGAGGGGGCAGCTGTTGACCCCTTTTGGAGCAGGTGCGGCTGCTCGGTGACGAGGCGGCGTCCCGGGAAGGGGCCACGAGGGAGGGCGACGAAACTCCCCTTTTCTCTAGACCAGCGGTTCGCAAAGCGAGGTTCGGGGACTGAGAGCGAGTTTCCCGTGAAAAGTGTTAGACACGCCAACCGCCGGGCCGCGGGCCACCTGCCGCCCGGCCCCCGGGGGCGCGGCCCGCGCGCGGCGAGACGCCCCGGAGCCTGCGGCCGCCGGGCCCCGTCGGGGAGGCGGGCGTCCCGGGCGGGGAGGCGGGGTCCTGCCCACCGCGCCGCCGCCGCCGAGGCCCCCGCGCCCCGCCCCTCCCGCGCCCCCGCGCCCTCGGCGGCGCCCCCTCGCGCCCCGCCCCCCCGCGCCCCCCGCGCCCTCGGCGGCGCCCCCTCGCGCCCCGCCCCCCCGCGCCCCCCCGCGCCCTCGGCGGCGCCCCCTCGCGCCCCGCCCCCCCGCGCCCCCCGCGCCCTCCGCGCCCTCCGCGCCCTCGGCGGCGCCCCCTCGCGCCCCGCCCCCCCCGCGCCCCCGCGCCCCCCGCGCCCTCGGCGGCGCCCCCTCGCGCCCCGCCCCCCCCGCCCCCCCGCGCCCTCGGCGGCGCCCCCTCGCGCCCCGCCCCCCCCGCGCCCCCGCGCCCCCCGCGCCCTCGGCGGCGCCCCCTCGCGCCCCGCCCCCCCCGCCCCCCCGCGCCCTCGGCGGCGCCCCCTCGCGCCCCGCCCCCCCCGCCCCCCCGCGCCCTCGGCGGCGCCGGGCGGCGGGGCTCGGGTCCTGTTCCTCGGGAGCCGGGCCAAAACCCGGCGAGCGGATCCGCGGCCTGGGCCCGGCCGGGCATGCGCAGGGCGCGCGCCGCGGACGCCGTGCAGCGAGGGAGCCGCGGAGCCAACCTGCGGGCGCCGGCAGCACCGCCGCGGTAGGTGCGGGCAGGCGGGCGGGCAACGGGCTGGCCGCCGGCGCGCGGGGCTGCGGGAGCCTCGGGCGCCTCCGGGCCGCGCTCGCCAGGCTCCGGGCGCCCTCCCGCCGGCCCGGGCGCTGCGGTGCGGCCGGTGCGCGACTGTTCTCGGCTGCGCGCGCCCAGCCCGGGGACCGCGCGGCTCCCTGAGTGAAGCTGCTGTTTCGTTAACTGCGCCGTTTTCCTCCTGAAACTCCTCGCGGGGCTGCTGCTGCGCCGCGGGCGGCCCCCCGCGTGAGCTCCGAGACGGCGCCGCGGGCGCGTCCCGCGGGGTCAGTGCTGCGGGAGGCCGCCGCCGCGGTTTCTGGTTGTGGTGCTTCTGGAGCCCGGCGCCTCTGGGTGCCGCATGAAGAAAGTAACTTTCAGCGAGTTTCAGGGCCAGAAACTTTCTGCGTTTAAACTACATCTTTAGTTTATTGATCTGAGAGCGAGAGGAAGGGAGAGACAGAAACACAGACGTGTGGTTGCATTTATTCTGCGTTCCTTGGCGGGTTCTTTTTGTGTCCTGACCGCAGCCTTGGCGTACCCACGACGCTCCAACCAGCGGAGCTACCTGGCCAGGGCACGCTGCATTTTTAAGGAGAGACTGTCTAAAATTTAAGACCCCCCCCCTCGCCCTTACTTTTCTACGTTACTGTTATTTCAGGCCTTCTTTGGTGCTATTAAAAGGAAGTGGCCTCATAGATGACTAACAGTTCTCACTTTTTTTCCTTTAATTTACCCTATCACAGTTTGTGGCTTGTACAGAGATATTTTACCCTGGGGCTGCTGTATTGATTACACTCCTACAAGGCTAAGGCTGCTCTGCGCAAATTTCTTGGATACCCTGTGAGCCATGAACAAAATTTTAGGTCATGGGGCACACACACACACACACACTGAACATTATTTAGGTTAAGTGTTAAATTTATGATGTGGGAGACATATACATAGAATTAATAAGTTTAGGAAAAATAAATTTTTAGTTCAGGAAGAGAAACCTATATGGAAAGGAAATACAGATACCTGCATTTCTCTTCACCCCCCACGATGAATGTCTTAATGGCAGAAATAATATACAGTTGTTTAGTTTTGGACTGTAGAGACCTTGCAGGTCAGCCAGTTCAGCTGCTTCAGTTTACAAATGAGAAAACTGAGACCAACGAGGTTAAATGACTTGCTATGGCTGTTGGAGCCCTTCCTTGGCAATACTGGGCCTGGGACCCAGGTTTTCTGATTTTCAGGGCTCTTTTTCCCATCCCCCTTCACATCCATCCTCACAGTTTGGTTAGAGTGTTAATCATCTATATCTTTGTACTGTGTAGTCTAGCTTAACCAGATAGTTATTCCTGCTACTAAACTTGCTAGTACCTTGTAAAGTTCCTTCAAAAAGTATCCTCTCTCTAAAATATATATCTCCTTCACCCGAGCTCCACCTAAACTGTTTGCTGGTCTTGACACTGCCCGCCTTTCTCGTTTTAGTCACCTGGGGCCCTTGGGCCAGAATGCCTGTTTGCCGGAGGCCTGCCTGTACTGACTGAGTGGCCCAGGTGTGACCTCTTCCTTGAAGCCTTTCTCAATCACTGTGGCCAAAAAGTAGCACTCTATGTTCTCAGTCCTCTGGCTTTCATTGCTGTGGTCTGTGCTGCTAGAACCCCCCCCATCTTCAGATTTCTGAATCGTTGTATTTCAGCACATGTTCCAACTCCCTGAGCCATGCGTAAGCCCTTGTAGGTTAAAGTCTGTGACTCAGATGTCCCACCCAGCAGGAAGCACAGAGTATGTTCTCAGCCTCTGCAAGAAGGAGGAAGTAAAGCAGGGATAGTTTTTAAAGGGATTTTATGTGGATGTTCTGTAATATAGGGGACGCCACCTTAGACCTATAGCAAGACAGTTGTCAAGTCAAACCAGCTTGGTGGGGTGATTCTCATGTTTTGACGAAAGTTCATATATCAGTTAGGGAAGTGTTGGGGAAAGAGGTAAAATCATAATTGGGCAGTGTTGCCCAAGGCCTGGATTTAAGCATGTCATCCAAGTGCAGAGTGGAGAGCACAGATTTAGGAAATGGTGTAAAGGAAAAAGCATTCGGTGAAAGATTAGATGCAGAAAAGGAAAGACATAGTGAAAATTACCTTAGTTTCAGGCGTGGCATGTTGGTAATAAGCTTGTGGTACTCTTTTTACCGGATAAGTACCTCCAATCATCACATTATTTCTTTGTTTCTTATAGTTATTGATATGATTGTCTTATTTCCCATTCTAGATGATAAGTTCTTTGGGGGATGATCTTTAACCCCTCATGATGGCAAGCAGGGTAGCTTTGCAGTATTAGACACTCAGTAGTTATTAAAAGAATAAGTAGCCCGGCCGGGCATGGCTCAGCGGTTGAGCATCGACCTAGGATCCAGGAGATCAAGGTTCGATTCCTGGTCAGGGCACATGCCCAGATTGCGGGTTTGATCCCCAATGACTCTCATCATTGGTGTTTCTATCTCTCTCTCCCTCTGCTGCCCTCTCTCTGAAATCAATGAAGATATAAAAAAAAAAAAAAAAAAAAGAAGTAGTGTATTTTGGCATACGCTACTTATGGGGAGGGTGGGCATTCAGGATCTTAGAGCTGTGAGGTACCACTTTATCCAGACCATTCCTTCATTAGGCAGAGGAGGGACTGAGATGTGCTTAACTAAGCTAGTTAGTGGGGCAGCTGGAGCCTCTACTCAAGTTCCCTCACTACTAGCCCCATGCTTGTTTCATTGACCCTTTCTTTTCGAGGTTGTTGGCCCCAATATGAAGTTGAATTGGCAGCAGGCCACTCTAGTTTGAAACGTTTTGTGGATCTAAAGGCCCCGGAAACCAATCTAAAGGGGGGAACTTACTAGCCAGTGGAATGTGTTGTCACTGGAAGAGATGAGACAAGGGGTGACTGGCCAGTTCAAGGTTGAGTTCACAGAGTGAGGAGGGGGTAAGGCTGGGGTTTGGGGAATCTGCACTGGGGAGTTGAGGAGTCTGGAAAGGTCAGTGTAGTTTAGCTTGTCAGGGCAGAAGACATAAACAGGTCGGCCCAAAGCCTTGAACTGAGAGTGTTTGGGAGAGACATTCTACACTACCAGGTGGTGGTGAGCGATGGCCCAGGAAAGGGAGGTAAGGTTGAGAGAGAGAATTGTGGTCAGATTCTCTACCTGGCAAAACAAAACAGAAGGCGTTCCTCCAGAACCCTAAATCCCAGTTTGGGATACTTGTTTAGTAGGAACAGATATTGCAAATAGCCATTTTGCAAATCAAAACACAGCCTTTCCACTGAGCTGCACACAACATAAAGGGAGCTGCTGGACGGCACCTTCACAAGCAGGATGATTACTATCTTCAACTGGCAGTGCTGTTCTCATAAAAATATTAGGAGGAAAGAGCAGTTGAGGGGAGAGACAGCTTCCTGGGGGGAAGGGAAGGATTGGGTAGGTATAGAGGGATTACTTTTTTTTGATCATTACATTAGTCAAAATTGATTGGACAAACAAATGCAAAATCAGGTGGTATGTTGAGGTTAATGTCTTATACATTTAAAAATGCCCAAATATTAAAATCTAGACTTATATATTACAACCCTGTATGAAATGACTATATTATGTAACTTCCTCAAAATAATGGTAATATTAGTAACTAGTATTATAGAATGCTTTCTGTGGACAGTGTACTGAACACTTTATAAGCAATATGTCATCTAGTCTTTACAAACCCTCCTATGAAATTGGTGCTGTTGTTATTCCTGTTTTACAGATGAGAAAACTGAGGCTGAAATAAAATCACATTTCTGAGGTCACATAGTTGACAGTGGCTGAGCTGAGCTTTGATCTCAACCCTGCCTGAGTTCAGGCACTGAGAACTTAAATAATTTAATCAAATATTTTAAAATACAGAACTTTATCTGTGTAACCCTAACAGATGCTGAGGCTGCACCCACTAAGAATGGTACAGATTTTAGCTGGTGAAACTCTTAACATTCTATGAGCCAGACTTTAATCTGAGAAACAAACAACAGTGATGAATCTTTCTGTTTTTTGTTTTTTAAATTATTCCACTTAGTCTTTATCTCCTTTTTACTCCTGGAGCATTCCTGGAGGCTGAAACAACAGCTCTTTCTCTGGGTGCACCATGAAGCTATTTCTGTTCTGCTCCCTCCCTCTTTCAGGAGGAACTGGGTGATGGAAGTGAGTTGGTGGTGATCCAGGGGGTACCTCTGGGGTTGCCAGTGCGTGGGAAACCCTGTGCATGAGCCTCAGGACTGCAGAGTGGCCCAGTTTGTAAGGACTTCCCCCTTGGGTGGCAGGATTACTGCAGGAAGCCTTGGAATATCTGATCTCAGCCCGTGAACTGTGGTCACAACCCCCATGGAGAATCCAGACCTGAGCACGACCTCCTGGGATCCTCGAGATCAGGAAGGCTAGAAGTCATGCGGACTTGTTGCAGTTGGAGGTGTGTGTAGACACCTCAGCTGAGGCCCCTGTTCAGAGACAAGTAATTCAGAGGCAGGACTATCAGGCCCTAAATTTGACCAGTGGAGTTGGCTGTGAGAAAATACTAACCTCCCCTCCCCACAGGAACCTAATTAATCCCTTTTGGGAGTTTCAGAATGGGACCCAGCTGAAAGCGCTCTTCCCCTCCCGGTGCTGTCTGAGCCTCTTTCCATTTCCTGCTCCTGCTTCACCTCCTGAGCGGGCGCCCTGCATTCTCAGGGCCTGTGCTCAGACGAAGGAAAGGCCACTCGCTTCTCGCTTCAACCCATTGCTCGGCTCAGCATCTAAGAACTCATCACATCACCCCGCTCTTTCCCTGAACAAAGGTCTGAATCAACATTTTATTCTGGTTAATGATGAAAATCAGCAGAGAAAAGGCCTTTGTGCTCCATGTAGGTTTATTGGTTATAAAATTTGATTGCAGGAAATTTTGCTGACATATAAATCACTTGAGATTTGAGGCTGTGTTAACTTCGATCATCTTGTATCTTTTGCTGTGTCCGAAAACTCCTGTTTGCCTTTTTGGGTGAGAAACATACAGCATGGCTTCTGTAAAAACGGGCTGCTTTTTAAAACTACTGTGCAACAGGGCGGGAGTGAGAGGGAGGATTAGGAGAGAGTTTTTTAAATTTAAAATACTTGTTTCATCAGAAAGTATTTTATTTTCTAGTAGACTTACAGTTAGTTTGCTCATAAAGTCCAGTTGTGAAGGGGACTTTATACTTTATACAAACTAAGTATGATTTACTTTTTTGAGCAATCCAGAGCTATAAACCTCTAAGAATATTTGGATGATAACTGACTGCATACAGACATGCCGCACAAAGGCAAGCTGAGAAACTGCCTTTTCTGGTAGTAAGGTAGATGGGTGGCTGAGTAAGGTGGAAGAAGTTGGGGGGGGGGACTTCTTTGTGATAAAAAGCAAAAGGTTTGGAGGAATGGTTGACCGTAGAGACTCAAAATATTAGAGGAAACTAGATTTACTTTATTATTGAGAAACTTAATAAATTGTTTAAAGGTCCAGTCCCAGGAAATAACACATTTTAAATTAAAAAATAACAAACATCCCTTTAATTTGTTGGAGAACCAAGAAACATGAGAGTTTACCAGTGTTGTCAAAATAGAATTTGAATTGAATTTGAGTTTAAAACATTGAAGGTTTAGTCGTTAATTACGCCTTGGGCCAAGGTCTTCTTTTCCGAACCTTCTCCCTAACAGTGAATTCCCCTGTGGTACCCTCTGGACTGGTGAATAAACAAGTAAACCTGTCCCCCTCCAATCACAATTATAAAATCCAAAGTAACGCATGAGAGTCTATGACCTAAAACTGATGTTGATCAAGCGATTTGAATGCCTTAGATAGAAAGTACCAGCCATGTTCACATACTGTTCCCAAAGCTGGTGCTCAGACTAGATTAAATGGTCGAAATAAAAGAGAAGCAGGTTCAGAACCGGCTCATTCACAGTGAATGATCAAAGGCACAAGTAGACTTTTCGCTTCATTTCACTTTGTCATCTTAAATGCTATCTTTTATGGCTATATTGTTTTTTTTCTTTTTTGCCCTCAATGATATATACTCACTGTGTACTTTAATAGAAAAAAAATCAATGCAAACTAGAATTTTGAGGTTAGATAAATCAATCTCTGCTTATGGTTTTAATGTTATTCATCAATAATTTGGTGGAAAGACAATATCAAGCTAGTTCATAATTGAACCTTTAGAATTTATAATTATTGAGAACCAACCAACAATTCTCAAAGACTCCTGCGTTCTTTCACGTGAACACTCTGTCAGCATTCTGTTGCTGTGAAGTCTCCCTTTCTTTCTTCTCTCCTCAGCTTTAGGTTCGTTGGGACACTCTTTGTTTCAAGGAATGTTTCCAAGAGTGGCCCAGTTCTTAAAGAGTTTACGTATCTTGCCCTGGCCAGGTGGTCCAGTTGGTTGGAGCTTCATCCTGTACACCAAAAGGTTGCGGGCTCGATCCCCAGGAGGCAACCAGTCCGTGTTTATGTCTCTCACTCTCTTTCAGTCACTCATGCTATCTCTCTCCCTCCTCCTCCCCCTCTCTCTAAAAAAAACCCATATTCTCAGGTGAGGATTAAAAGAAAAGTTATCATCAGGTCAGTGTGGTGCCAGCTGTGAAACAGCTCACAAAAACCCAATGATGTTTAGCAAAAGTTGTCATGCAAATGAATTGATGCTGGGAAAATAACAGTAATAGCAATTTGCTTGACCTCTTTTCTTATCCTTAAACCGGCCAAACTAAAGCAAGATCACCATCAGTGGGAAGAGGTAGCGTAAGAACCTTGAATGTTTAGTGGTCAGTCAAAACGAGCTCCTCGGGTCATTTCCAGTTCAGGTGGCGGAGATCAGTTGGCCTGTGATCAGGGCTGTGGCTGGAAAGTCAAAGTCTGTGATTCTGTTTCTGACCCCATGAGAGGGGAGGCCTTCTCTTTAACTCCAGGTTTGATGATTAAACAAGACATTGGATGTGAAAGCAGTCAGTAAACTGTAAGGTAAGGAAGTAAGGTATTTATTATAGTTAAAATAAATGTCTGACTTTGCTCTCTCACTGACAAGTGGCAGAGGCTTTGAGAATGACTTCCCTGTTTGAGGTTACTTGACTTGCAAGTGGCAGAGGTGGGACTCACATCTGTGCCTTCTAATTTGACAGAATATAAGGGCTCAGCATTGGGACCACAGTGATGGCCTAGATAGATATAGGGTCCCTGTCCTCATGCAGCTTCAGTCTAGCCCCAAATCTAGTGCTCTTCCAAATAATCCATATTTTTTCTTTTACTGACCAGAGGGAATAATTGCTAGAAATTTGTATTTGGTTTTCATAAAATCCTATCTGTGTGTTCTGACTATAGACCTCTTTAAGTGACGTCTCTGTTGGCAGAGGGGCCTTCAGCGGCTGCCCCCTAAACTTTAGATTTCACTCAGCAGGATGTTTCTTTCCTAATGTCCACTGTGGAGAGAAGGGTTGGGTGCCTCTTATTATTCTTTTTGTCAATCAGAGGCTTTTTCCAGAAGGATGTTTTCTCTCCTGTGCAAAATCAAAGGGGTGTGACTGAGTAAAGGGAGCTGGGTGGGGAGCCGGGCTAAGAGTGGGGCATAGTCCTTGCACCCATGGTTCTCAGTCAGATGGAGGAGGCAGACACAGGGATAGCCTGCAACGTGAGTGGGCACCAGGGGAAGCACAGAACGAAGCTTTCGTGGAGCACAAAAGGAGAGTAGTTAATTCTGTTCAGTGGGTTGAGGAAGGTATCAAAGCTTCTGAGCTGAGCCTTGAAAGGAAAGTATAAATCCAATCTACAGAGAATAGAGGAAAGAGCATTCCGTGGGGGAAGGGACATCATGAGCAAAAGAGTGGAGACAGTAAAGAGCTGGCCCAGTCAGGAAACTGAACTATAATGTGTTCTAAAACCTGAGCATAAGGATCACCTGGAGAGCTTGTTAAAGAACAGATTGCTGGTCCAGCCAGTGTGGCTCAGCAGTTGAGCATTGACCCATGAACCAAGAGGTCTCTGGTTCATTCCTCCATCAGGGCACATGCCTGGATTGTGGGCTCAATCGCCAGTAGAGGGTGTGTAGGAGGCAGCCAATCAATGTTTCTCTCTTATTCATGTTTCTTTCTCTATATCCCTCTCCCTCTCTCTAAAATAAATAAAAACATAAAAAAACCAAAAAACAGATTGCTGGTTTCCAACTCCAGAATTTTTCATTCTTTAGGGCTGGGGTGGGGCCGGAGAATTTCATCTCAGCCAGTTCCCAGGTGATGCTGAGGTTGATGATCTGGGAACCACCAGATAAGCTAGAAAAAAATTGTTTTCTTGAAACTTTACTATCATCACAAAATTAATGGTTCGTGGTTTTTTGTTATTGTTTTTTAAGTTAGTATCATTTACCAAGTGGTTGCTGCCTTGTGCCCCTTGTTGCAGTCCGGAAGTTTCTTATCTGGCTCTCTCCCTCCTGCCCCCCCCCCCCTTCCTGGCGAGTTCTCCCAAGAAACCAGCCCTTTTCTTGTGCTCCATGTTTTAAAGTGAGTGCTGTTTAGCCAGGGTGGCCATTCTCCCCATGGAAAGCCGAGCAGTCAACATCAGTGAGGTGATGTTAGGAGGTGACCCAAACCAATTATGAATCACTAGCATACTTAAGGGGTATGTATTCGGGTTTTCTTTTGTTAATTTGTACATAATGTTAAACTTTTTCAACAAGTATGTTTGGAATAGCTAGAACTTAGACAATTGCAGAAAGTTCCTTCCCTGCCCTCAAAAAACATGTAGTCTTGTAGGAGGGTTAACCGTGCATGAATTCATGGTTCCGGTACAGGGCAGCTAAGAATGATAGAAACCAGCTGTGACAGAAATGAGAAGGCAGGCTCCCTTTCCGTCTAACGGGATGATGCTGCGGGGACGATGTCCTATGCTGTCTTCTGATGTTCTATGCCAGCCGTTTTCAACCTTTTCATCTCATGGCACATAGAAGCTAATTACTAGAATTCTGTGGCACACCAAAAAGTATGTTACATATTTTGCCGCTCTGACAAAAAAAAATAGGTATAATTTTTACTCATTCACGCCAGACAGCTATTGTGTTGGCTGTTGTCATATTTTTATTTGACAATCTAAGGGAAAAGAGGTCAGTGCCCCTAACTCTAAATAGGTAGTGCATGTTTTAACAATTCTTGTGGCACACTGGTTGAAACAGCTGTTTTATGCATCTTTGTAAGTCCTCTGAAATGAGAGAGCACATGTCTACATGAAGAAAATGATGGAGGATGGCGCACTTGAATTCAGCATTGAAGGGCGCGCAGGTGCTCACCCGGCAGAGAGTGGTCAGCAGGGCGAGTAACGGGCGTTCCAGACACGGGTGCAGCAGGGAGGTGCAGGCGCAGCCGTCGGGGAGGACTCGCTGGGAAGCACAGGGGGATGAGACTGGACAGGGAAGATCATGGGACATTTTGAACACAAGGCTGAGGGATGCAGACTTACTCTGTGGCATTGTTGACTCGTAGGCTTATCTTGGCTTCCCCTACTGTCAGCTCCCTCTCGCCCCAGACACACCCCACTTCTCTCAGTGCGCTGGGCTAAAAGTACTCTTTCCTGACTCATTTTGATATGTGTATTTCTAGACTTTCAAAAATCAATCCATCGTTAAAGGCCCCTCTGTCTTTCAAAAATGTGGAAGAACAACCAATTTCAAATTCTGAGAGATTGTAAGTGAGACAAATAAACGGCTATAGTTATTTGTTCTGTGAAGCAGGGGATTTCAGAAGTTAAAGCTAAGGATATAAAGATGGCGCACCAAACAGGTCCTCTCAAGCTGACTTTGAGTGCTGGGAGACACCACAGGTAAGGGGGAGTAGCATTGTGCCTCGCTCCAGAATTACTTTAGCTATAAATTCAAAACTAACTACTGGTTTAGTACTAGAAGAGCTTGTCTGGGGATTAGAGGGCACTAAGGCCAGCGTGGTCTCTTCGATTCATCTTTTGAGGGGATGTCCACAGATGGGTAAGACATCTGTTTCTCATTGGAGATTTTGAGAATCATCCCCGTGTGTCTCCTAGAAAGTATCCTGTGCCAAACAGAGAACCCAGAAATCTACCCAAGCCATTGCGCTCAGTTAGTATTTGACAAAGGAGGCAAGAGCATACAGTGGAGTAAAGACAGTCTCTTCAATAAATGGTGCTGGGGAAATTGGACAGGTACATGCAAAAAAATGAAACTAGACCAGCAACTTACTCTATGCACAAAAATAAACTCAAAATGGATAAAAGACATAAATGTAAGGCATGAAACCATAAAAATCCTAGAAGAAACCATAGGCAGCAAAATCTCAGACATCTCTCCTAGCAATATGTTTGCTGATACATCTCCTAGGGCAAGAGAAACAATAGAGAAAATAAACAGATGGGACTGCATCAAAATAAAAGGCTTTTGCACAGCAAAAGAAACCATCAGCAAAACAAAAAGGGAGCCCACTGTATGGGAGAACATTTGCCAATGATACATCTGATAAAGGGTTAGTATCCAAAATATATAAGGAACTCATACAACTTAACAAAAGGAAGACAAACAATCCAATTAAAAAATGGGCAAAGGACCTGAATAGACTCTTCTCCAAAGAGGACATACAGATGGCCAAGAGACATATGAAAAATGCTCAACTTTACTAATCATCCAAGAGAAGCAAATTAAAACCACAATGAGGTATCACCTCACACCTGCCGGACTGGCTCCATCAACAAGGCAACAAACAGCAAGTGCTGGCGAGGGTGTGGGGAAAGGGAACCTGATACACTCCTGGTGGGAATGCAGACTGGTGCAGCCACTATGGAAAGCAGTATGGAGGCTCCTCAGAAAATTAAAAATTGACCTGCCATTTGACCCAGTGATCCCACTTCTAGGAATATATCCTAAGAAACTCAAAACACTAATCAGAAAGAACTTATGCACCCCTATGTTCATAGCAGTGCACTTTACAGTAGCTAAGATCTGGAAACAGCCCAAGTGCCCATCAGTAGGTGAGTGGATAAAAAGCTGTGGGACATTCACACCATGGAATACTATGCAGCTGTAAAAAAAGAAGGATCTTGTACCCTTGGAGGCAGCATGGAAGGACCTGGAGAGTATTATGCTGAGTGAAATAAGCCAGTCAGAGAAAGACAAGTATCACATGATCTCACTTATATATGGAATCTAATGAACAGAATAGATTCAGAGACATGGAAGCATGGAACAGACTGATGATTCTCTGAGAGAAGGGGGTCCAGGGTTGGGAAGAGATTAACCAAAGAATTTATATGCGTATACACATTGCACATGGACACAGACAGTGCGGTAAAGGCCTGGGGAGGGGTCAGGAGTGGGGTGGCGGGGCCAATGGGGGGAAAAAAAGGGACATCTGTAATACGTTCAGCAGTAAAGATAAATTCAACAGTAAAGATAAATTAAAAACAAAAACAAGTATCCTGTGCTGAGAACTACATTGTGGTGGGAAAAGCAAAGAAGGTGGACTTTTAAGAAGTTGTCACCCTGGTGCTGCCCCTTGCTTGCTGACTGGTAAAGGAAGCAGCTTAGTGAGTGAGTGGGGCAGAGCTCACTGACTCACCCCCTTTGCCCAAGATCCAGTGGCTGGCAGAACCTCAAGTCATTCGGCCTGTCTGAACCTTGGTGGCTGTTGTGTGTTCTGTTTTGTGTGGATGAAAAAAGATAAAATATGTAAGTACCATGCACATTTTAGATGAAAATCTTCTAATATTAAGATTAATCCCGTCCTAAGTTTTTCTGCCCGCACCTGTGGCCACGCATGGCGGAGTCCCGTCTTTTCCACTCTGTAGGCCTTGCTATGCATGCTGCTGAGTGGATGGGCGATGAAAAGGAATGAGTGAACGTATGAAGCTATGCCAGTCCCCTCTCAGCCACACACCTAATACCTTCTAGCTTCCACTTGTTTGTAGAGACTGAAGATCCTTCTATTTAGACTATTAACCCGTTTCTGTGTTTCACTGACAGTAAATCTTGAGAGATGCTCCAGACTCATCCAAGAGACAGCTGCATAGCTTGGATTCAAAGTCCAAGGATCTTTGTAGATTCATATGCTTTCTAAACTATTCCAGAAATAAACAATATATAATGTTTTACATATAAATAATCCTTATATGTAAGACATTTCATCTTTAAAATAAACTAAGGTTCTGTTTCTCTCAAAGTACTTTTTATTGTTTTAAGAGAAATCAGATTAAAAGTAGGAGAGTAAAGTAGCCAGGTGTATGAACACAGTGATCGGCTAAAAGCTTGGGTATCTGTTTTTCCAGCAGTTTAATGAAACAAGAAACAGAAGTTACTTTATTCTACCCTAGGTTTAGTTTCTTTAATGTTAATAGTAATTTCGTTCCTTTTTAAAAAATTATTTATTTTAATCCTTACCTGAGGATATTTTTTTCATTGCTTTTCAGGGAGAGGGGAAGGGGGGTAGAGGGAGAGAAACATTGATATGAGAGACACACATCAATTGGTTGCCTCCCGCATATGCCCCGGGGTGGGGATCGAGTCTGCAACCAAGGTACCCGCCCTTGGCCGGAGTCAAACTCGGGATCCTTCAGTTCGTGGGCTGATGCTCTAGCCACTGAGGCAAACCGGGTAGGGCAGTAATTTAGTTCTTGATTCGTGAAGTTAGACTTGATTATCATGGGAAAGGGAAAAATTCATCTCTTTCATTTTGAACAAAATAGTTTGGTTTTAAAATTATATTTCCTAAAATGCATCTGGAAATTGTAGGATAAAAAAGATTAAACTTTCTAAATTTTTATGGACAGATTCTACTTATGTGTGTTGTGCTTTGGAACATTAAGTCTCTGTTGACATATTTCTGCAAGGTTAGTATTATGTTTCTCTTCTCGTAGGACTAGAAGAGTAAATAATGAGAGAACTGAAAACATTGTAATTTTCTAGTGATTCAGAGGAAATGACTACATTATGAGGTGGTGTACTGAAAGGGTACACAACAATACACATTTTTGCAAATTAATTTGTTAAATATCAGTGGGAATAGTCTTTTGAATCCTGTTTCACTTCTTGGGTACAATTTAGGGAGGCCTTATGTTACAGATGTTGCTCATTTTAATCTAAACTGGATACCATGGCTTGTTCAGACCTTCTGTGTGTATAGGTTCTTTCCATTATATTAGTCCCTAAGACACTATGCTAAGGGTACTACAAAATCAAGCAGCAAGATTCCTCAGGGAAATTAAAGGTTTCATATCACCCAGAGATTGTCCAGATCTTTGCCTTGAATAGTGTTAATGGTGTTCCCTCAGTGTTCTTGGTGCACATGATGTTATTGTTTTTTAAAATAACTACTTTATTGAGGTCTAGTTCACTCATTTAAAGTTAGTCAGTTTTAGAATAGCCTTATCACCCTGCATCCATTAGCACTCATTCCTCATTTCTTATCCCACCCCTTCTTCACCTTGTCTAGGCAATGACGATCCAATTTCTGTCTCTAAATTTGCATAGTCTTAAAATTTCCTACACTGTGTATGGATCATACCATATGTAGCCTTTTATGTCTGGCTTGTTTCACTTATCATAATGTTTTCAAGGTTTATTCATGTTGTAGTGTCAGTACTTCACCCTTTATGGCTGAATAAAGTTCCATTGTGTGGATCTACCACATTTTATTATCCATTCATCATTTGATGGCCATTTGAGTTGGTTCCACATTTTAGCTATTATGAATAATGCTGCCATGAATATTTGCGAACCAGTTTTGTGGGGGGGGCACACGTTTTTATTCTCTTGGGCATATACTAGAAGTGGAATTGCTAGGTCATGTGGCAACTCAACATTTAACATTTTGAGGAACTGCCAAGCTGTTTTTCAAAGTGGCTGTACCATTTTACATCCCACCAGCCATGAATGAAGGTTCCAGTCTCTCCACATCGTCTGCAGCACTTATTATTACCTGTCCTTTTTATTAAGGCCATCTTGGTGGAAATGGTATCTCATGGTGGTGACATTTCTTTTTGTATTAAACTTTACATTTTAGAGCCACTGTGATTCACAGAGAAATTAAGCAGATAGTACAGAGAGTTCCTGTGTGCCCCTCCACGGACATACAGTTTACCTTATTATTGATGTTTTACATTAGTATGGTATATTTGTATAACTAAAGAACCAATATTGTTATATTATTCTTAACTAAAGTGCATAGTTTGTTTATATATTCTTAGTTTTCAATGTAAAGTCCTTTCTCTGTTCCAAGATCCTGTCTATAATATCATCTTAACTAACTTGTCATTTCTGAGTAGGCTCCTCTTGGCTGTGACAGTTCTCAGACTTTCCTTGTTTGTTTGTGTGTTTGTTTTTTGATGACTGGGAGAGTGTTGAGGAGTAGTGTCCTTATAGGAGATACATTGTAGGATGCCCATCTGTTGGAATTTGTTTTTTTCTCTCTTTTTTTAATGAGTGGGCTATGGTGGTATTGGTTTTTCGTATGAAAAAAAATTAGAGCAATTTACTTAAAGTATAAAAATATACAGTCACAAAATTGGAAACCAGTAGAAGTATGGTTAAGAAATTCTTAGGAGTTTAGACAATCACTTGCCTCTGGAAGATGACCAGAAATTTAATTCAAGATATATTGTCATGTAGAAGACTTGATCACAGTGGAGATAGTCAGATGAAATAGTAAAATTTATTTTTGCAACTGTCATGACATAGCAGTTACTCTAAGGGTAAAGCCAAAGGTCTGTTTTTCACTGCTTTACATGTAAATGAGAATATTGTTTAGCTTGTAATAAAACAAAGTTAATAGAAATTCTGATTAACTTTAAGAAGAATTCCTTTGTATCAAGGCAGCAGGAGTCCAACATACAGTGAAGTGAGTGCTTCCACCTACATCAGTTCTACCGATCTTCACAAGTGCCCTGTCATTTCACTCACACAGCTGTCAGTAGTGGAGCTGAGAATTTAACCCAGGGCTGTGCAAGTTTATAGCCTATTGTCTGTCAGGCAGCAGAGTTTCCAGTGATTTTAAATCAGAAATGTATGGAAGGATCTAGGCCTGAGTCCTTATCTTACTGGGTATTTTTACTGCCAGCCAGAAGGAATAGCATCTCTCTCTGTTCAAGGCCCATCGAAAATAGTCCCGTGAACAGCATACTTGTTGATGGCTAACAAAGGAAAACTGAGTCAGCTTTGTCCAGGCACTGCACCCCACTGCCACGTGTGTCTCCTGAAAACGAAGCCCGCGAGCCGGGAAGCTGGGGGCCTGTGTGCTGACCAGCACTCCCTGAGGCCTGCCATTGGTCACCTCCCTCAGTGCTCATGAAGCCGGGAAAATTTCCCTACTTATTTAGCGAATCCTTGTAAATAGCCCGAATTGGTTGATGACAGACTGATAGAAGGTTCTTTCTGCTCAGATTTTCTTTAGAAGGCAGGATCAAGGAGGCTGTGCTGTGGCCACAGACAGGCGCCGAGCCCTGCGCTGAGTTCCTGCTCACACGCGCTGGTGGGTGTGCCGGCCCTGCCTCACGCCGTGTCTCAGGGAAGCAAGCTGCTGGCCTTCCACTGCTTCTGCTGGGGCTTCCAGAGTGTCGTAACGGGGAGTGGGCTAGAGGATCACAAGGTGACCGGGTTTGGCCTAGAGGGACATAAACCGCTACTACTTGCAGCTCACTGGCCAGAAGGAACCACCGACCGACTAGACTGAGGGAGGTGGGCTGTTCAGTGGGCAGCGCATGCTTCTGCCTCACTTTCTTTGGAGCAGGATAACTGGCTAGTTTGCAATATAAACAAAAACAAAGCACCAAAACATTTCCTGTAAAGACAGAAGTGTACTGAAATATTTAGTAATTAAATTAATTCAGATTGAGGACTGTGACTTCATCCCCAAGGTAAATCTTCTCCAGTTCCATCGACTTGCCTAGTTTGAAATTGTGCCTGCGTTCGAGCTGTCCCCATATTGATGACTGCCCTCTGGAGACAGCTGTCACTGTGCTGCTTTACAAATGAGGCTCCCTAGGTTGAAGGCAACACTGGTTGTTGTCCACCTGGCATAGATTACAGAGAGACCTAATATTTCCTGTGACTTAGATACACGCGTGTGCACACACACACATACACGCAACTAAATACTTTGCAAACCTTTTTTTTTTTTTTTTTTTTTAGTATATCTTTATTGATTTCAGAGAGAGGAAAGGAGAGGGAGAGAGGGAGATAGACACATCAATGATGAGAGAGTCATTGAGCGGTTGACTCATGCACACCCCCGACTGGGGATGGAGCCAAAACCCAGGCCTGTGCCCTGACCGGGAATCGAACCCCGATCACCTGGATCCTAGGTCGACGCTCAACCGCTGAGCCACGCGCAGCCGGGCTGGAAACCTTTTTAGCAGCCACTTCTAGAAATAAGCTTGTGGTGAACAAAAGCCATTATATATATATTTTGGTATAAATGCTTTTTCCAAACTACTTTTCTTCAATTGTGTTTTTGTGATGCCATTTTTTTTTTCTGCTTAAAAATATACTACTGGAAGATGCAGAACTCCTCTTTAGCTTGTCTTCCTGATCTGCCCTTTCCCATTCCCTTCAGTGTGGCCTAAAATTGCATTAGAATTATCCGAAAACAAAGACCTGACTGGGGTTGCAGACCGGAGCAGTCCTCTGGTTCTTTGTTTGAGAGCAACCATCTGCAGTGCATGGGAGCAGCCCCACCTACCTCAGGCCCTTTATGCTGATACCATATTCTTTTATCCCATATTTACTTAACACAGTTTTGGGCCAGGCCCCAGCAGTCTTCGCCCTCATAGAAACAACAGTCTAGACCATGGGGTGGCAAACTTTTCCTGTAAAATGCCAGATAATAAGTACTCGAGGCTTTGTGGGCCATGTGGTCTCTATCTCAGCTGCTGAACTCTGCTCTGGTGCCACAAAAGCAGCCACAAACAATATGTAAGCAAATGAGCATGGCTGTGTCTCAACAAGCTTTATTTATGGGCATGAAAATTAAAGCTTTAATTTCTTATAATTTTCACATGTCACAAACTGTCATTCTTTTGAATCTTTTTTCAACTTTTTAAATATGCAAAAGACATTCTTAGTTCACAGGTTGTGTGTGAATGGGCAGTGGGCCGGATTTGGCCTGCAGGCTGTTTGCCAAGCCCTGGTCTAGAACCAGCTCCGTGTGGTTTCATTCTCACAAATAGTGAAATGCCTTAATGATTACTTAAATTATTCAAGTTCAGTGTTTAAACATAATTAACTTCATTCAGGGCTTTCTTCAAAAAACAACTCTTCCATCAGTTATTGCTGAATGTCATTTCTGCAAATTATGTATTTTGCATAATATACAAATTTTAACATGCAATATACAAATTTGTATATTTTGCAAAATACATAACGTACAGGTGAGCCCATACAGATATTACTATGAGGACCACTAATTTTATGAAAATCACAATCACCAATACTTAAAACAATACCTAACATCTGTTGGGCATTTCCTGTATGTCAGGTCCTTTTCTAAGCCCTTTGCTGTTTGTTTTAATTAATCCTTCCCAAAACTTTATGACCTTGGTATTATTATCACCATCTTCATTTTTTGACTATGAAAGCCAAAGTTCAGAATGACTCACCCAGTGTTAAAAATCAGAGTCTGTATTCCCAAGAATTCTGACTGCAGAGCAGGGCTTCTAATGATATGTTTACTGTGCCTTCCTAGGTACTGAAATGTATGCATTAAAGTAGTTAAACTTTTTTTTAATTGCAGTGTAAGAAAATAGAAGTGGTGAATAAAAATTAAGAGATTATTTCTCCTAAAAAGAAGTACATAACTGAAAAAGGAATCATTTAAGGAGTAAGTGTTCTAATAGCTTTTGCTATTTAATTTTGTCTAGTCTATGAGCAAAGATAAAAATTCTTGGGATAGATTAACAGGATAAAGTGTGCTGAGATTTTCCTCTTTTCTGAGCGTCCTGAATTAACACTGAGAATCAGGGCAGGGCTGGATTTACAATAGAATGATGCATCATGTTCAGCCCAAAATCATGATACAGATACTTTGTATTTGTATATAGAGTTTACAAAGTTTTCTGTTGTGTGTGACACATTATGCAAAAGCACTTTGTAATCTGTAAATCATAGTCCAAAGGAATCATTGTTAGTCATTTCGGTGGCCATTTCACTGTAGACATAGCCTTGGCCCTAGTTTCCTTGTTCCTTCAGTTTAATCAGCAGAAAAGGTTAGATCTGAGGTGAACACACCTGTGAAAGATTCCTAGTGGACTGTTTAAAATGTCCCCTCACTTACTTTTGGACCTGTTTTGTATTGAACCATGAGAGCAAGGACCACAGAATCCATTCTTGTCCTAGGGGATCTCTGAGAAGAAAGGCAAGTAAGTGGGATACAGTTTCTTTTCCCATTTAAGTGCTGGCCTTGGAAAGAAAGACATGAGAGAAAGGAGAGATTTTGAAAATCAATTATTTACTTCGACACTGACTAATCTGATATTGTGGGCAAACATCAGGAATTCAAGAGGTCTGCAGACTTGTACCCTCTGAAGCCAGTACTGTGGCATGGCAGTCCTTTCCACCTGATAGTTTCTTTGTATGTAGTTTATTGCTAAATGAAAAGGGCCAGCACGCGATAGGGTCTTTCTGAAAACAAGAAACATGTATTTGCTTTATATGCATTTTAAAAAATTAAATGTGCCATAAAATTTTACATTTGGTAACTTTATATTATGGAATTTTTGTCCTGTAAAAACACAAGATATGGCTGTTTTTTCTTTAATGAGTCCTGATTTTGGGGGGGCAGTTTTATATCTTTATTCGACAATCAGCAGTTAGCTCTCACCCACATTAACTGTTTGTAGATTTTTGAGAGTGGTGACAGGCACGCAGGTGACCCATGCACAGGGGTGCATTTGCAGAATCTTCACCCTCCTTAGGTCCTGGGCAGCCGCCCCTGAGCGGCCCTGATGCGGGGCCGCTCCTCCCTCCTTGGGCCCGGGCGCGCGGTGAGGCCGGTCAGTGCGCGCCCCTGGAGTGCCCACCTCCTTCCTGCCCAAGTCCAGGGTTTCTGAGCCCCAAGGGGTGCGCTTCTGGAAACGCACCCCGTGGCTGCGCCTGTGAATGGGATGGTGTGTTCTCGGGTCACGGCCCAGTGATGGCAGGAGGGCGCTTCTCGCCACCCCCCTTGCGGGAGCCGCGGTGCCCGCCCCACCCTGCTCTGAAGCTGCAGGAAGAGGACGGCCTTTCTGTGCTGAGGCTCTGCCTCTCGCCTCCTTGCCAGGGAGCCGGGGCCCCTTTGGGGCGAGCACTGGCGCCTTCGTTCCTGATCCCTGCAGTTCCAGTTCCTGACTGATCATGGAAGCAACAGGCCGCTGCAGGGAAGAGGAAGTGCTCGTGTCTCGTGCTCGTGTCTCCTTCCCACCTCCCGATACTAGGATTTGAGCTCCGGGATATCCCGGGACGCGAACGTGGAGGGAAGCGGAGCTTGTGCGCAGCCGCTGTTAGCTCAGGGATGCTCTGCCTGGGATGCTCTGCACAGGGATGCTCTGCACTGGGATGCTCTGCACAGGGATGCTCTGCACAGGGATGCTCTGCACTGGGATGCTCTGCACAGGGATGCTCTGCACTGGGATGCTCTGCACAGGGGTGCTCTGCACTGGGATGCTCTGCACAGGGGTGCTCTGCACAGGGGTGCTTTGCACAGAGGTGCTCTGCACTGGGGTGCTCTGCACTGGGGTGCTCTGCCTGGGATGGTCTGTGCTGGGATGCTCTGCTCAGGGGTGCTCTGCCTGGGATGCTCTGCTCAGGGGTGCTCTGCCTGGGATGCTCTGCCTGGGATGCTCTGCTCAGGGATGCTCTGCTCAGGGACGCTCTGCGCTGGGATGCTCTGCTCAGGGTTGCTCTGCGCTGGGATGCTCTGCACAGGGATACTCTGCGCTGGGATGCTGTGCTCAGGGATGCTCTGCGCAGGGATGCTCTGCGCTGGGATGCTCTGCGCTGGGATGGTCTGCGCTGGGATGCTCTGCGCTGGGATGGTCTGCGCTGGGATGCTCTGCGCTGGGATGCTCTGCACAGGGATGCTCTGTGCAGGAGGCCATGGGAGCCGGGAGGGCGGGGTCCTCAGGTTGTGGCCGACTTGACCCCATACCTAAAGGGCGTGGCAGTCCCTGGCCAAGCCAGGTGTTATCCCGTGGAAAAGTGGGCTCAGGATGGCCAGACCTTCTGATTTTCAAAGAGAAAATAGAAATGTGAATTTTATGTTAATTTCCTAATTTTTATGTTAGCTTCAAAATTTAAGAAACACGTAGTGAGCCGCAGAGGACTTGTTTGGGCAGGATGTGGCCCTGGTGCCGTTTGTCCCCCTGGCAGGCAGGAGTTATAGGAGCCCTGGGATGGGGCCCCAGGAGCCTGGAGGCTGTGGAAGGCAGTACCTGGCCTCGGTTTCCCCTCGTTTTCTGTTTGGCCAATGAGACTGTGGTTTAATTTTGTTGTTTTTAAGGAAAACCTTTTGCTGTCCAGATTTACCTCCTGGAGAAAGAGGGGCTAGGATGTTGAACCCTGTTGGGGCTCCAGGAGCTTAGTGGGGCTGAGCAGAGGTGGGGCAGGACTGGCTCCACGGAGGGTTAAAGCCAGCGTTGTTGTCATCTGAGAACCATCAAAAGCATCATCTACAGGATGTGGGTAGGTGGGCAGAATATGGCACAGAATCAGAGCTGCCAGACCCAAGGGTAGAAAGCAGGGGTAGGAGGAGTGGTCAGGGGGTGCCTGAGGCACTGAAGAGCAGCCTGCCTTGCGGTGCGCTGGAGGGAGCTGCTGAGCCAGCCTCCTCTGATGGTTGATGATTAACCCAGAGAAGTCATCTAGGCTGCATTTCCTGAAGGCCTGGATAATCTTCTCTTCACTTATACTGCCTGGGTGCTAATTGCATGTTCATCAGGAGCAGGAACCTTTAGGACGTGCCCCTGGTAGCGTCTGGCTTCAGCACTATGGCTCAGATAAGATAGGTCACAGTGCTTCCAGAATGAGGTCATGCCTCTAGAACTCCTGGTCATAGTCCCTCATTCCCACAGTCATTATGCTGGATGCTCTTGCGTTGAAGGGGCGGATAATTCATTCTCTTCTCTTTATTCTCTGAAATGCTTAAGAAATAGAGGCCTTTCTGGTAGAGTTCAAACTAAGGACTTTAATCCTGGTGCAGCTGAACCAGGACTGCAGCCGGCCTGTGTGGCCCAGTGGTCTTCCTCATACCTTCCCTCCCAAAATTTTACCTTCTACCCATCCCACCCCAGGCAGACCTGCTGGACAGTTGCCTCTGGGTTGCCTTCCATGTAGAAGAAAGGGAGAGCGCTGTGTTCTGAAGACAAGCTACTGCTAAAGGGGGCAGAGGGCAAGCCATGTGTGGACAATGACCTTGAACATTTTGCCCCATTCAGTAAAGCAGTGGTTCTCAAAGTGTGATCCCAGACAAGCAGCGTCAGCAATGCCTTGTAACTTGTTAGAAATGCAGATCCATGGTCTCTAATCTAGACCCAGAAGTCTATGTTTTAACAAGCCCTGTCTGTGGTTCTGTTGCAGACAGAAAATCATTGCAGTACAGGGATGAGGTTCAGTGGACCCAAGACACTTATTCTCTTATCAATGAGATGATCAGTTCGCCGTCTTTGGGGGAGAGTGAGAAAGGAGTGCAGAGAAAGAAGCCAGAGTGCTGCTTTCCCAGTAGGCCCTCAGAGAAACCTAAACACTGGAGAATGGGCTCCCCAGCAGCTCTCTGTGGAGGACCACAGTCTGAACCAGCAGGCAAACATAAAGACGTTCTTCAGATGTCCCTGTTCTCATCTGTTAACATTTCCTACCTTTTCTATAAAAGGTAAATGAGAAAAAAGGAATGGTGAGGGAATGAGCACAGGCGGAGGGAGGAGGAACACGAAAGGACACAGAAAGAATAATGAAATAGGGATTGTATTTCTTCCAACATCACCCTTCACAGTGAATCATTTATTTTGTGTTTTATTAATTAAAAATTTAGTCTTCAATTTATTTTTCTAGTTGGGACCCCAGCTGCTGGCCCTTTGGCTGTGGTGGAGCCATCAGGCATCAGCAGGGCCTCCAGGACACTGCGGCCTGCTTTCTGTTTGTGTCAGTTCATTCTCTTGCTGTTGAATTCTATATATTGCTTAGGGACGGGATTATTTATGTCCTTCATTTTTAGTTGGCAGAGGAGATCATTTAACTTGGTTTGTAACCTTGAGCAGGTTGTTCTCTTTCACTCTCAGCAGTTTTCAAATCAGAACGGAGGCCTGTTTGTCACTAAGTACTTGGTGATTGTTATCTCAGCAATCCATACAGTTGGCATTTCATAATCTAAGTGAAAAGAGATAAATGTCCCAAATGCTTGGGAAAAATGTGTTTTTGCTTTAGCCAACCTTTTAGACGTGTGATATGAAATTATGCCTCCTTGGGTACATAACCTCAAACAGGGACATTATGGTTCCCTTTACATACTTTCCACAGCACACTGATTCCATGCAGCCCAGAGTGGAAGCTTGTTTCTATTAAATATTTAATATTTTTAGATACTGTACAGAAATGAAAAATGCTAAAGAATTCAAACTACTTCTGCTTATAAATATTTTGCTCTGACTTCATCCAAAATAGAATTATGGTGATGTTAGTAATAACAGCAATGACCAGTCATTGTGTTTCAAGAACTGCTAATCTGTAAGAACAGCCCTCTGGGCAGGTAGATCTTGTCATTCCCTTTATACAAATGAGGAAGGTAAGGTGCCAAGAACTTACATGACTTGCCCCAAGCACTCTGTTGGTAAGAGGCAGCAGCAGAATCAAATCCGTGTCTGTTTATTTCACATCTGTACCCTTAACCATCGAGTCTGTTCTGTGGGCTAGCTGTTAGACGAACTCCTGACAAAAATTGCATTTCGGGACTTGGTCAGAATAGGAGAGGTCTCAGGTAGTTGGTAGGAGAAGTGGGAAATGCTTCCAGCAATATTAGTCATTCATTAGGGGACAAAACTTAGAAATTCTAATTTTGACCCTATTTAAATTCCTCTGCCACACCCTGAAACTTCTGAATGACAGTCTTTGGCGATGTGGACCAGGAATCTGATCTGCATTTAAAATAAGCCCCACAGCCCCCCGGGTGTGGCTCCGCGGATGAGTGGAGACCTAGGATCCAGGCGATAGGGGTTTGATTCCCCATCAGGGCACATGCTGGGGTTGCAGGCTTGAGGCAGCCGATCAATGACTGTCTCATCATTGATGTTTCTATCTCTCCCTCTCCTTTCCTCTCTCTGAAATCAATAAAGATATATTAAAAAAAAAAAATGATAAAGTAAGCCCCACAGGGTGATTTTAGGACTACTAGTGAGAACCACTGCACCTAGGTGCTGGGTAGCATTTAGTGTTGGTTATAGTGACCTCTGGGCCCTGGCCTGCCAGGGAGGGTCAAGACAGGGACACTCCCCTGCTCGTCATTATTGGCAGAATCTTGAATTTTTTTTTTTTTTTTTAAATATCTTTTATTGATTTCAGAGAGAGGAAAGGAGAGGGAGAGAGAGATAGAAACATCAATGATGAGAGAGTCATTGATCGGCTGCAGCCCACAACCTGGGCATGTGCCCTGACCGGGAATCGAACCCCGATCGCCTGGATCCTAGGTCGATGCTCAACCGCTGAGCCACGCCCAGCCGGGCAGAATCTTGAATATTTTAATTTTTGTTTTTTTTAGGCTGTTAAACTGAATATTTTATTAACTTCCAATATGTGTGGACATCCTACCAGAGGGAAATGTATTTAAAGAGAGCTGTAAAGCCAATATTGGCCCCTCCTCCCAAACACACACTTCCTCTCCCCTGCTTCTCCCAAATGAGAGCTGTTCTCTCTTGTGGGCAATGGAAGGCCAAGGTGGTAAGAACATCCTGTTCTGAATAAAACCATTTGAGCCTATATTAGTTATCTATTGATCCCATAACAAAATGCCACAAATTTAGTGACTTAAATAGCACATTTATTATCTGACAGTTCCGTAGGTCAGAAGTCCAGCACGGTGCACCAGGCGAAAAGCAAGGTGTTGGCAGGGCTGCGTTCCCCTCTGAAGGCCCTAGGGGAGGATCTTTTTCACGGCTCCTTTGAGTTGTTGGCAGAATGCAATTTCCTGAGGGGGTAGGCCTGAGATCCTGCACTGTCACCTACGAAGCTGAAGGCCATTCCCACCCAAGCTCCTGAGTGCATGGCCCCTCCTCCATCTTCACAGCCAGCAAGGGTGGTCCAGCCCCTCCACACCTGAATCCCCCTCCTCCTCCTAGCTCTTCTCACCCAGCAGGGAAAGGTTCTTTGCCCTTTGACCCATGTGATTGAACTGGGCCTGTCTAGATATCCCAAGATAATCTGCCTGTTCAAGGCCCTAACCCTTAATCACATCTGCAAAGTCCCTTTTGCCATGTTAGCCAGCATGTTCTGGGGATTAGGGTTTGGCGCCTATTTGGGGAGAGTTATTCTGCCTGCCACAGATCCATTGTCTGCCTTTGTTGACAAACAGGATAGCAGTGGCTCTTAGTGCCAGTGGGACTGCAGGCACATGAGTATGAGAAAATGTGACTTAACTGGGTATCTTTCTAAATCGAAATCATCTCAGGGCCAGATTCCGAAAGAAGTAATTTTGGAAAGAATGTCAGGATTTTCGTTTATGACTGTGTCAGGCAGAGCTGCAGCAACACTTACCTCTGTGTGTCTCAAAGGGAGGTAATTCACGTTGTGCCTGCTTCTCTGGTAACAGATTCAGAAAAAAATTATTGTGCTGTGAACTGGGCACTTCCTTAAGCTGGGACATTTGCTCTCCACCCTCACTGCACAGTGCGTGCTCTTGTGTTGTTTATATGCTTCCAACTGTCTCTCCTGCCCCTTTAAAAAATATTTTTAAAAAATCTTTCTTCCCATTTATATATAATAATACACAATTCTGACAAGTTTGACAACCAGTTATTCTAGGAAACATTCTCCAAGGTGCTAAAGTATGGAATCTACTCACTTTTACTAGTAGCTGAATTAAAGTGGTGGAAAGAGTCTGTCGGTGTCGTCTGCTGGCCTTTCCAAGGTGGTTTGCAAGCTCTTCTCCATAAGGTTGCCCTCCCTAGATCTGTGCAGCCTGGAAGGAGCCCTGCAGCCCTGGGACGTAGAGGGTGCTCAGAACCAATGGTTGGAAATTGATTTCAAGTACTAAACTTAAGTGACTTGGTTATATTATCTATGGACACAAACTCTGCAAGGTATGTGTACTTGTTATTTCCTTACAATGTTGTTAATAGAAGAACATTGCTAAGAATGTTTAATTTAAAGTGAGTAAAACTGGGATTTTAGAGATGAGGTTTGCAATTCATCTTTTACTGAGTGTGTTAATTCATGTTCTGTCAGATTACCTAACAGTGTATTGGAGGCAAGGGAGTAGACTTTTTGTTTTTTGTGTTTTGAATCTTTAAATGATATATAGCATACAAGCAGGAAAATGTACAAATCCTAAGTGTATATAACTTGATGAATTTTTACAAAATCTCCCATGAAATCAACACCTAACCAAATTATTACCAGAACCCCAGAAACCTTGCTTCCACTGTCAAGGGCGATCGCTACCCTGATGTTTTAGAAGTTTGAGAAATGGACTATTTTTAAGGTACAGAAAAAAATTCTTTAAATTTTATGGAAATAATTCTTGTAAGCAAATCTCCGAGTAAGTGTATGTGGGTTTACAGGAATGTGGTGCGTGCCCCACAGGTGCAGACACCGAACGTTTTCTGCGTGTTCTTGTTTCGTCAAGTAGTTTGCGTTACATAAGCAACTCTGAGTGGTTTTTGTTTTCCATGGTTATTGAGTACTTGTAATAGCTCCAACGGTACCTTTGCCGTCACAAGGCGTCAAGAATGCACCCTGCACTTGGCCCTGGTCAGTGACTCAGCACCACGTCATTTCCTCCATTGTCGTTATTGGTATCAAATCTGTATGTTTTCTCTGAGTTGGCTGAGTTTCATAGCAGGCACTCAAGGAAGAACTATTGTCAGCAAAGGTGGAAGCCACCATACTGTTCATTTTTAGCGTCTACCACACCTCCTGGCAGACTGGAAAGTGAAATTCCTTGTTACAAAAGGAAATGGAGAGCCCTGGTCCATGTGGCTCAGTGGCTAGAGCGTCGGCCCCCAGACTGGCGGGTCCCGGGTTGGATCCAGCCAAGGGCACGTACCTTGGTCACAGGCTCGATCTGGGCCCTGGTCCCAGGCGCGTGCTGGAGGCAGTCAATCAGTGTCTCTCTCACACCAATGTCTCTCTCTCTCTCTCTCCCCCTGCCCTCTCTCTAAAATCAATTAAAATAACAATCCTTGAGGTATAATTTGGGTATAATAGACAGTACCCTTTTAAATTGGACTATTGATTATTTTTAATAGAGTATACACCCACAAAATCGTCACCACAATCAAGATGCAAAACATTTTCAGTACCCTCCAAGTTTCTTCCTGTCCCTGTGCGGTCCATCCGTCCTTCCACCCCTCTCCCAGGCAAGACGTGGATGTTCTTTCTGTCACCACACATTAGTTGGCGTTTTCTAGAATTTCATGTAAATGGAATTATACAGTATGTACTTTCCTCTTTGAACTGGCTTATAACATACCAGCCCTTAACTTTTTCTTTCACTTTGCGAAGCAGTTTTATAACAGCCCTTCTTTACTTTTATGGAGGTGTTGTAAAAGCACTCAGGCCCCCTCTTCAGAGCATTGCTGGACCTGTAAGTGGACCTGCTCTTGCCTCATCTAGAGAGGGGCTTGGGCTCCAGCCCAGGGCACTTCCTGCTTTCACACTGTGTAATTCTATGCAATTTCAGTTTCTATTCAAAGGTAATTTTGTACATTTGCTTGAAACTAGTCCAGTGACTGTAAAAAAATTTACTGCGATATAATTTTTTTTTAACGTTTAACACAATTTTCTAAGTCTTTACAGGAATCTCAATGTATACTTGCTAAATGATTTTTCACATGGTGAAAACCAGATTGCTATTTCAAAATTAAAATGGCAAAGGAATATTTATAAAAACACAAGACCTCCTAGAGCAGTCCCATTTGGTCGGAAGGAGACCTGCTTGAGTGGGATCGAAAGGGTGACGTGAATATCCTGATGTATTTTAAGCACACGCATAATCCAACAGAAGCATCGTCCGTGGCTAGATCTACACTTTGCCTCTTGATGTTTTATAGTTCCAAACCACACCCGTGTTGCAAATTGGCCTTTGTACTTGAGACCAAGTTCTTTTAAGATTAAAATCTGTGGTAGCAGGCAGAACACTGCAGTGTGGGGTTGCTTGTTTTCTTTGGTCAAACGCTGAATTTGGCAGAGAATTATTTGAGAAAAGACACAGTTTAGAGAGACTGAATTTTAAATCTTCTGGATTGTTTTCCTGGATCTCCAAATCTCAGGTGTAAGACCAACAGAAGCAGGTATGCAAATTTCCCTTATGTTAATAGCAATAATCTAGCCTCAGATTTTAGAGCTGCTGTTTTATTTTACATGATTGTTAAATTGAGATAACCCCCCTCCTGGGTTTTTTGTTTGTTTTCTAGGGAACTGCTCGCTTTGGGGATTGTGCTTTGCCTAATCAATGCAAATAGTAAACGTGTTGTAAGGATCACATAATTCTTAATTCTCTCTTAATTTTCCTGTTTTAAAAACAGAAATTTTAATTTATAATTTTTGGTTTGGCTTTAATCTTCCCTTTAGAAATACATACTGAGTCCTAGGAAAGTGCTGAAGAGGCCGAGTACCCTCTGTGGCATTTAGGGTGTGTGTGCAGTACTGCGTCAAAGCCGATTCCTGCAGTCTAACCAAACTCTCCCAGCCCATAGCTTAATCATGGGTAAGCAAAACCCTTTTTGCCAGAGGGGTTCCACGGATACATAAAACAAAAGCGGTAATAGAGAACATCACCAGTACAAGGGATGTGGGGAGAGTCTGTGCAAGCATCAGAAGCCTGAAGAAAATATCTAAATTGAAATAAATTCTCTATCTATATTTTTGCTGTTCTACATTTTTAAGTACCAAGGTGTACTTGGAGATACTGCTTTTGCTTCAAAGCTCTCTTCACTGTTTCATTGAATTTGGGAAGAGGCTGAAGACTTTCATAAAGAGAGTTTCCTTATGAGCAGTGTACAGGTAAGCCTGCTGCCTTTCACGGTGGGCACTTCCAGTGGTCTCTGCAGCTGCCTGAGGACGGTGGATCTCCACCCTGGCCGGGCAGCAGTCTCACTTTAGCTCTTTTCTTGGCAAAGTGGAAAATGAACAGTTCGCAGCCCCTGTGAAACTGAGAAGGTCTTAAATGATGCATGTCGAGGAAACTTGGTTACTGATACTGCTGGCGGTTTGCACAGGTCTCAGTGCCAAAGAATTAAATACTCTTGAGTTTTCTTAAAAGAGGCCAGCTTTTAAAACGTTGCGTGTTCCCCTTTGCAGTGCTGAGCTTTCAAACCTAAGCAAAAAGTTAAGACTTACCTGCCCTGCTTTGTGAAGCAGTCAGCCATTTAAATTTATTTATGTGCATCAGAATAGTTACACTGTGGCCCTTACAGACATCACGACCAGTTAACTCTGGAAAGTGAGTGCTACCGGCAAATTTCACATAGTTCTTTAAAAAACACTTTATGACTTTCTTAGGAACCAGAATTCCCTTTCCTGTATTATGTCCAGAATCCAACAAAGGCTGCCCTTGTGCCAGTCCTTTCATAATGAACCAGGCAAAATGCTCGCTTGTGTTTGTGCAGAGGAGGGGATAGCATTCCTTTATGATCCCCAGTTTAGATCAGCTTACGAGCCAAAGCATGATATTTGATTACCCTTATTATGTTACTATGCATAGCTACAAATGTTGCTAATGGTGTGGCCTTTTCTAGCCATTAAAAATGTCCATGTTCATGCTGACAGTCAGTGCTGTCAAAGACCATGTTGCTAAGGACCTCGCACAACAGGCCTGCGGAGAACCAACCGCCCTGCGGAGAACCAACCGCCCTGGGGTTAGGTGGGCACAGGAGTCGCGCACACATTGAATGCCGTGCTTCTAAGTGCTGACTTTAACACTCAGTGTGTCTGGGCTTGAATTGCTTTAAAAATTGCAAAAGTTTATTGATGGTTCTGATCACACCCTTCCATTGGAATTGAGGTTTTAGGGTTCCTTCGCTCTCTTTCCTTCCAAATGCTTCCAGCCCAATTCTCAGTCTTGCAGGCTAGAAGAGATGCAAAAACCAGCAAAAATGTGCTGTTAGAAGGATTTGATAATATCCTTAGCTAACATCTCATGGGACAGTGTACACACAGTGCACTGTTTGTTGTCAATGACTGTGTAAAGTGTAATTTGGTAGTCTTCATCATTTTGAATCGTATGTCCAACCAGTGGTCACATTTGCCCGTTTTATTTTTGGGTGAAGATTCATACTAGGCGTAGAGATGTCAGCTCTGCCATTTTCTGTTGCTTATAGTATATTTTTAGCACCTGATTTCTTTGCAGGCATCTTTTAAAGCTATTTGGCCATTTGGTGAAGATAGGTTTGATATCAGCTAGATTATATAATCCATTAATCTACTCAACCAGGTAGGCACAAACTGCAGGCTGTCAAATGCTGGAAGTGGTCAAAGGAGTGGCCATCCACTGTCCACCTCTGCCCTGCGGCATGTCCTCTTCTCCCCTGCAGTATCGCTTGAGCTGTTTGTGACATGGGATCATTTGTCAAAAGGACCAAGTTGGGATGCTAGTGAAAATGCATGTTAGATATTTGTAACTCTAGTTTTATTCCTTAATATTTCTTCCTGGTATTTACTCCTGCGCTCGGGTGGAGACCACTGTTCTTGGTTACTGTGTTGTTTTCTGAGTACAGAAGATGTGGCCTCACAAGGCTGTGGCCTCTGTTCTCATTGGTCTAGATGACTTTTAAGGTTTTTATCTGGATTTTTACCCTATTTAGTTTATTTTTTTTAACTGCTGCATCCCAATTAACTCATCCTCATTAAGTGATTCTTACGGATTAGAAGTCATTTTTAAAATGAATAATTTTCAGAAATATGAGTGACTTATTAGGATATGCTTTTTAAGTCAAGATTTTAGAAATATCTGTTATACCAAGACCACAACTTTAAAAGTCTCCTTATGCTTCAAGGGTCACCCAGCTTCAACCACTACCCCATCGGGAAAATCTTTGTCAGACCCGTTTAGAAGTCTTTGCTTCCTCTTTTTTCCTTCCATGCAGTTGCGTTTGTATACATTCATGAGACGTGCGTCATGGTTATATGTGTACATGTTTGCCTTTCACTAGGCATAGTTTTTTATTGCTCAATTTTACATCAGCAATCCTTGATGGTTAACTGTTTCTACTGAAAAAAATTGAAGACTGATGTTGAGAACAAGTTCTCCGAGAAACTATTTGTAAATGTTTTCTTCCAAGGGAACTTTTGGAAAACCCGGGGCTGGAGTTCAGAGCCTGGAGCCTATAGACCTCTAGGAAGTCCATGTGGGCTTACTCAGGAGACTTATTCCCTTGGAAATGGCATGTGCTCCTTGCAGTATCATGGTGTTCTTCCTTACTCTTTGGTTTTGGGCCACCGTGAAGAATCGGTTTCAAACTTATTTTTTCTTTTTCAAACTTTACGTCATTATTAACTAAGTGCCTTGAGACACTTATACTAACTGAATAAACAGACTTAAAGGAAAAATTCATCACATTGAAACACACAGAAAACATTGTATCAGCCAACTAATGTTATTTTAAGATTCCGAAATCAACTAAAGCAAAATTTTCTAAGATTGCAAAAGTTGGGCAGGGCCAACTAATTCTAACGCGGAATGATTAAATACTGTTGTGGCAGGTGCAGAGTACATCCGGGGCCTAACCTTACTTAGAGTAGAGAAAACATGGACCTTGGCACTACTGTTGTTTGAACTGTACAACTCAAGTACTTACCAGCTGGGTGGTACTGGGCAAGTTACTTAACCTTAGTGAGCTCAAGTTTCCTTATCAGTAACAATAGATTTAACTACTACATTTAGGGATTATTTTAAGGATTAAAAATAATTTATATAATGTGCTTGGCACATAGATGCACATAGATTCACGTCAACAATTGAAAAAAGTTGTACTGTTCCATGATTGTGCATTTCTGTGTCCAGGCTGGTGTGCTGTGTGAGCCCCTGTACTTTATTTAGCCTTTCATTCCAGGTGCTTTTTATTTGAGCCCAAAACCAAATTTTGACATGCAGAAGCCTTTCCTCTGTATTCCCAAATTGCTTTAAAAACAATTTACTGCTGTGTTTTCTTAAAACCAAATGAAGAGGCTGGTTACGTGAAATGCATCCTGGAAAGGACCGCTGAGTGCAGTTGTAGGACGTGCCCTAATGTTATTTTGTTTAAACTTTCTATCACATTTTTAATTATAAAATAATGAAGCATGAAAAAGAATAGTGAGAATAATGTAATCTATACTCATATTTTCTCTCCTCAGACTTAAGAAATGTCAGCAGTTTGCCATTTATTTTATATATCAGCTCTTTATTTTCTGTAAGAAATGAAACACTAGAGATATGATTGGAGGCGTCCCCAGTGGGCCTCTCCCTGCCAGCAGTCCTGAGGTTGGCACGTGTCGATTGCCCTTCCCGTCTGTGTCTCTACATTTTCCATGAACACTTCCATTAGCAACATAGAGAACCATTTGAATCCTTTAAAATGTGTACAAATGATATCTGCTATACATTGTTCTCATTTAACATATTTCCAAGATTTTCTCATGTCAATACAGGTATCTACTTCATTTTAACTGCTGTGCAGTATTTCACTGGATGAATATTCTATAATTATCTAGTCTTCTGATAATGGACATTCTGATTGTTTACAACTTCTTGATCCTGCAGACAGCATTGCCCTTTTCATCTGTATTTTGGTACACAGGGGTGGGCAAAAGCAGGTGTATAGTTGTGAGTATTTGAAACACAGACTTTACTCTTGTATTATTATTAACTAATTATTGTATTTTCCATATGAACAACTGTACACCTGCTTTTGCCCACCCCGTATTTGTGTAGGAGTTTCTCTGAGATAATTTCCCAGGATTGGAATTGAGGGTCACAAAATATGCATGTCTTCACCTCTTCCAGAACTACCACTTTGGAGAGTAATGTGGCAACAAGACTTCTGATTTTTTATATCCCCTATAGTACTTTTTAAAATCATTTTTATAGGTTTTCAACTCTCTACAGCATTTATTGTTATGAAAACCAGTATTATTTATGTGTTTATTTTTTACTCCTCGCCTAAGGATACTTTTTCCATTGCTTTTCAGAGAGAGTAGAAGGGGGAGAGAGAGAAACATCGATGTGAGAGAGACACATTGATTGGTTGCCTCCGCATGCACCCTGACTGGGGCTGGGGTTCGAGCTTGCAACTGAGGTACATGCCCTTGGCTGGAATCGAACCCGGGACTCTTCAGCCCAAGGGCCAATGCTCTAATGACTGAGCAAAACTGGCTAGGGTGAAAATCAGTAGTTTTATTAATAATACTTAATACTGTGTACCACTTATTTCATTTATGGCAACCTAATAGGTTTAAGATGTTAGGTCATTGTTTTCATTTGCCTTTTCCATTTTATGTAGCTATTAAAATGTTTAAAATCTATGGCAAAACCCCATTAAAAAAAATCACACATGTATCTAAGTAGATATATATATACATGCATGTTTGTAAATTTAAATAGCCCAGAAGAGTACCTCCCAAAGTATTGCAGTAGTCTAGGTTTTTATACCGAACATGAAATACTTTCTAATTTGTAAACATAAAAAATTTTAAATGTGCAGTTTAAACTTTCTTTCTGGCCAAAATTAATTTACTCTCCTGCCTGAAATAACCAAAGAAAAACAAGAGACAAAATGTATAAGATGGTTTTCAAATTTTACAAAACTGAAAATCAGGCAGCAAAGGACAGTCATCTTTGAGAGTCAGGAAATCAATAAGGTGAGCCCTCCAATTGCCTCATTTATAGTCTTGAGAGGGCCCTCTGGCTGCAACTCAGGGAGGTGACTATAGGTAGAAGAGCTTCAGACCTGAGGATGTGCGGAGACATAGTACTGGAGAGAAGAGAACTGCAAAGAGAGAATCCCCCAGATCTGCAGAGGGTCCCCCTCAAGTCTTCAGCATAATTCTGATCACACATGTGTGTGAGGAAACTACCTGGGGGCTGGGAAAGAACAACCTGAAAGGATTAAAAAGAACAGTGCTTGGGACTCACACCGTCAGCCAGGCTGAAAAAAGGCAGTCATGCACAGGGTACTGGGTAGGGCACTCAGAGCCATCCTGTCTTAAAGTGGGGAATAGAATAGTTTGAGCATGGTTTCTCAGTCTTGGCACTGTAGAAACTTGACTGGATAACCCTTTGTTGTAAGGAGGTCTCATGCATTGTAGGATGTTCTGGCCTCAGTACACTAGATGCCGGTGTGCCTCATCAGTCATGATAGTCAGAAATGTCTCTAGACAACGGCTAGATGTCCTCCAGGGAGCATATAATCACCTTCTGTTGAGATACATAGCCCTAGACCTTTTTTTAAAATTGAGTTTATTGGGGTGACATTGGTTAATAAAATTATATAGGTTTCAGGTGTTCTAAGTAATTTAACATCTGAGACCAAAAATTTAGAATAGTGGGTATTTTTTACAGAAATAGGAAAAAAAAAAATCCAAAAAATGCATACGGAATCTCAGGGGATGCCAAGTAGCCAAAACAGTCTTGAAGAAAGGACAAAGTTGGAGCCCTCACATGTCCTGGTTTCAAAACATACTGCAAAGCAACAGTAATCAAGGTGGTAGCACTGACATATAGACCAGAGGAGCAATGTGGAAAAGACAGACCCTTCAACAAATGGTGCTGGGAAATTTGGATATTTATATGCAAAAGAATGAAATTAGACTTTCTTCTTAAATACTTTATACCATAAACAAAAATGAACTCAAAATAGATCAAAGACCTAAATGTAAGATCTAAAACTAAAACTTAGAGAAAACAGAGGGGGCAAGCTTCAGGACACTGCACTTGACAGTGATTTCTTGAATATACCACCAAAAGCACAGGTAACAAAAGCAAAAGTAGATAAATGAGACTATATCGAACTTAAAAACACCTGTGCGTCAAGGGAAACAACAGACCCTACCCTCCACAGGTTGGAAAGGTGACCTACAGAATGGGAGAAAGTACAGAGTAGGGCACAAGTAGGTTTACAGTTGTTCATGTGGAAAATAATACAATAATACATAAATAATACAGGAATAAACTCTGTATTTCACATACTCACAGCTGTAAACCTACTTTCCCCCCTCCCCCCGTATTTGCAAATAATATAGCTGATCAGAGGTTAAGATCTAGAATATATAAGGAACTTCTGCAACTCAGCAACAACAAAAACAACCGAATTTTAAAAAGGGCAAAGGAATTGAATAGGCAATTCTTGAAAGAAGATATACAAATGGCTAGCAAACATAACAGATGATCAACATTATTAACCACAAGAAACATGCACATTAAGCCAAAGTGAGATATTACCTCACGTTCATTAGAATGGCCAGTGTCTAAAGAACAGAAAATAATGAGTGTTGGCAGGAACGTGGAGATTGGAACCTTGTGCACTGCTGGCGGGAAGGTAAAATGGTGCAGCCATAATGGAAAACAGTGTTTCCTCAAAGGAAAATGACAAGTATACCATGTGATTTAGCAGCCTCATTTCTGCGTATATGTCAAATAGAGTTCAAAGCAGGATCTCCAAGAGAGATTTGTACACCACACTCGCTGCAGCATGCTTCACAGCCGCCAAAAGGTGGAAGCAACCCACTAACCACATTAAAGGTAAATGGTCTAAACACCCCAATTAAAAAACAGAGCTAGATTCAGTAAAAACACAAGACCCAGCTATATGTTGCCTTGAAGAAATATACTTTAAATATAAAGATATAGATAGGTTAAAAGTAATGGGATTGAAAAAGATTATACTATGGTAGCACTAATCAGAGGAGACCTGGAGTCTGGCTATGTTAATATCAGGCAAAGTAAACTATTACCAGGGGCAGAGAAGGTTATTTCAAACTGATACAGGAGTCAGTTCATCAAGAGGACAGAGCAGTTCAAATATTTATGTACCTAATAGCAGATCTTCAAATAAGTGAGGCAACCTGATAGAACTGCAGTGAGAAATAGATCCATAGTTATAATTGAAGATTTCAGTTGAGTACAAGCAGTACACAGAAACTCAGTAAGGAGATAGAAGACTTAACATCATTATCTAACTTGACCTTACTGGTATTTCAGAACACTCCACCCAAAAGCAGCAGAACGCACTTCCTTTTAAAGTACACTCAGAATGTTTGCTAATTTAGCCAGGAGAATTTTATAAAATACGAAGCGAGTGAGTGTGGTGTATTTGGTGTGTCAGAGACAGGAAACAATACAAGGCCAGAAAGCAAAAGGCCTGGCCAGTAGTCTGCGGTGGCCATTGTCGCAGTGGATGTAAGCAAACGGTGGGCTTTTGACCCGGCTCTGGACTAGCAGGAGTGCCCAGGGCGGGGAGAGCGGGAGGGCATGCTGCGGGAGGCCTGCGGCTTTGGATGATGTAGCTGGTGGCAGGCATTTCATTAGGTGCCAGTTTGCATTTGTCCTAGCGGGACATCAAGGCTTATCGCTTTCTTTTTTCAAAATTCTTTATCTGTCATGTAGGACTGGTTAAATGTGAATCTTCACATTTTTTCTTCCTTGTCTTCATCACTTGACTGTTATAAAAGTAATATATAGACTTTGTGGAAAATATGCAACTATATATAAAAAAAAATTATCCATAATCTTATCACCCTCGCTTCCAAAATAGCTCCTGTTACCATTTTTATATGTAATATCTCCTATTCATTTTTTTAAATGAAAACACAGATATATATAATTCCTTTACCAGTTAATAAAGAGGGTCAGAGCTGGATTCTTCAGGTGGTTAAATAAAGTGCCTCAGAGTTTCAACTCCTTAACGCAGTTTTAATTTATCTGTGTAAAAAGTAAAAAACTTCAGGTTTAAGCCGACATGTGTTTTGGAGGTTGAAGTTCAAACCCTGACACAGAAACCCCTGGGTAGGAATCCTCTGCTCACTTGGATACAAATTGGACCAGAATGTCTTTGTTGCTGTGAATCATTTACATAGAAATTCTTGGCTGGAAGTGGGGGACACAGATGATAAACTAGGCAGTGATGCTGGGTGGTTCAGGGCACTCGGGAATGGCTCCCCTCCTGCTTTCTGGCAGCTCTCTGGCGTAGGTGCCGAGACATTCACTCTGAAGGAGATATTTGGCATTAAACTCAGTTATAATCTGGACAGTTGCTGCCCTACTGTATAATATCCTGTGACTAAGTAGTACTCAGAAAATAGGACCGAAAAAGAAAAGAGAAAAGAAAGAAAGAAGTGTGATGTAAAATAATTTATATCATTCTCACAAATCTTATTTAAATCCTTCCATCTATTCCTTGAGTTTCTGGTAAGATGGCAAATCACACTATGTCCACACTCCACTAACTTCTATATTGGAAATTTGGGTTCTAGGGTGGCTTCTAACAGGAGATGGTCACAGGGTGTATAACTTGAGCTACAGGGATAGAGGGGATGTGCGGAGACTACCACTATGAAGGCATTATATAATTAAGGGTCTGAACTTGGCAAACTCCCCGGGCTTGGGTCCAGCTCTGCCACCTATTCTGAAGCTTTTGGCCTCAATGTCCTTAACTATAAAGTGGGAATTGTAATGTTACCAACCTGATATTGCAGTGAGGATTAAGTGAGGCTGTATATACTACTTAGAGCAGTGCTTGGCCTATGGCGAGTCCCCGTGGATGTTAATTATTGTTAAGGGGTAGGGGAAGTCTTCCTTTTCTTGTTTGGACTGCTTGTCTCTATTTTATTTAGCTCTTTTTCTGGAGTTTTGGTCTGTTCTTTCATCTGGGACGTATTTCTTTGTCTCCCCATTTTGGCTGCCTCACTGTGTTTGTTTCTATGTACCAGGTAGAGTTGCTATGTCTCCTGGTCTTGGTAGAGTGGCCTAATGTAGGAGTCCTGTGGGGCCCAGTATCACTGTCTCCCTGGTCATCTGGGTTGGGTACTCCAAGTGTGTCCCTTGTGTGGGTTTTGTGGGCCCTGCTGTTGTAGTTGAGCCTTGATTACTGTTGGAGTGCCAGTGAAAGGGATTGACCCTCAGACTGATTGGTTGTGAGGACTGGCCATGACCACAGTGGAGGAGCTGTTGTGCAGGGGCAGAACCTACACAGCAGGATTCACTTTAGTGAGGCTCTGGTGCCTGCTGAGTCTGCCCCTTGGGTGTGTGTTGTAGGTAGAGGGTTTGGGTGGTGCTCTGGTGTGGTCTGAAGCCGGCCACCATGTGTGTTGGTTCTGGGGTGTCTTCAGAGATGCAGGCCAGAGTCAGCTGCGGCCTGTGCCTAGCCCAGGGCCACTTGGTATGAGCTACAAAGTGACCTGCAGATGGTTGCTGCTCGTGCTGGACTTAGATGTGCCTGGGAGAGGCCAAGCTGCAAACGTACGCCATCTGTCACTATTGCCAGGCTTGGAGATGCTTGGCAAGAGGTATGTGACATACTGGTTAGCTGCTGCTCGTCTGGGGTTTGTGAGACCTGGGGATAGTCCACAGCATGAGCCAAGACCGGCCATTTGTATGGAAAAGCCACTGGAAGCAGCCTGGATGGACCTGCAAGTTGCGTGGGGTGGGTCTCCAGGAACACTAGGGTGGGGCAAACAGTGATAGCCAGGTTGACGGAGAGTCAGATATGCACCGCCTGTGCCCGCAGCGCAAGGGGTCAGCACAGGAACACTGGCCTCTGCCAGCACTTCTGTCTGGGAGAAAGTTGCCCCTCCAACCCTCACCCTGAAGCCAGACGATTCAGTTTCCCCTCTTATGGCCCTTGCACCTTTCCAGCTGCTGCCCGAGCCGGGGAGCTCAGAGCAAGTGAGTCCGAGTAAGTCCACGTGTGGGCTCTTTAAGAGGAACACTCGGGACGCCAACAGCCTTTCATCTCTCTCAGCCATAATCCCCAGTAGTTTTCACAGCTAGAAGTTATGGGGACTTCTCTTCCCAGCACTGGAACTCTGGGCTGGGGGCCCTCGGTCCTCGGGGAGCTCCGCAGCCGAGCTATCCCTCCCAATTCTCACCCACCATGGGTGGGTGTGGGACCAGCCTGTTCTGTGTCTGTGCCTCTCCTACCAGTTTCCATTTTGCTGCTTTTATCCTTAGATATAGGACTTCCATTCAGCTAAATTTTGGGCAGTTCTCAATGATGGTGGTTCTGTAGTTTAAGTGTAATTTTGATGTGGTTGTGGGAGGAGGTGAGCACATGGTATAGCTATTCCACTACTTGACCAGAAGGTCACAGTATAGATACTTAATTAAGAGCTCCATTGTCACATTTAGTGCTCTGTGGGGAGACCACTAAGAATTTTCTCCCTTAGCGAGTTTCGTATCTTTCTCTCTCTGCCTGTTTATTTTTCAAGATCCAGCTTGAATGGCACCTACTCTGTGAAGCCTTCCTTGAATCTTCAGTGAGAAGGTTTTTCTTTCCTTCTTATTTCGCCTGAGCTTGTATTGTGGTTCTGGAGGTGGTATTGTGGTTCAGTGTAAGGGCTGGATGTTAGATAGGGTCTCTGTGTGTGCCCATGTTGAGAGGGGATCCCAAAGCACCTCGGGGCTCAGTGGGAAAGAATTGCGATGGGCGTGGGAGTCCCATGTGCTTGCCATCGCTGTGATCTGCAGCTTATTGACTCCCTTAGCAGATCGCAGATTCCTTGAGAGCCAGGTCCCTGTGTTAGTCACCATTTGATTGCCTTCAACTCTTGAAACAACATCTGGTACCCTAGATGTGCTCAATAAACATGTGCTGAAATGAAGTGAGGGCCGTGAAGAAATTTGTGGTGAAATTTGCGCTGTATTTTGAGGGCAGGTGAGGATTTGGAGGTGGAAGGATAGAGTTCCAGGGAGCGGGAATGGCATGAAGGAAGTCACGGGATTGTCAGGAAGAGGCCTGTGGAGAAAGAAGGCCTTTCTCGGAGCATAGGGGAAACAATTGTTAACAGGGAAGGATTGGCGTTTCGAGGGACAGGTTTGGCTGATTGTTGAGGTCATAATCTGATGGAGGAAATTGTTTGAATTATAGTTTGGAGCAACAACAACAAAAAGACAGGAGAAAATTCAGTTGTGGGGTGCTCATCACTTTTGGGGTGTATTCCTCCTGTAGAATTTAAATAGAGAATAACTGGACAGCTTGTGTCACTTTGAACAGATATACAGTGACATCACCTGGAATTGTTGCAAGCCGGAAGTCCAAGAGAACAACAAAAGTAGCAAATAGATGTGCCAGGAAGCTTGTCATTGTCAGTGGGCCCACTTAAGGGTGATTTCAGGCTAATTTCTTTCAGAAGCCACAACTGCATTAGGTATCCGATGGTGATAAAAATGCTGTTGCAAGCATAGATGGAGAGCTTTATTCTTCCAGCCTTTTCAGTGCCTGGCCTGTACCTCCCTTGTTCCCGCTGTACTTTGGAAGCCCACTGCTGTGCACAGTGACATGGGCGGCTCCTGCTGAGGTCTGGGTTGGGCCGGCTTGCAGGGCTGTGAGGCCGGGGTTAACCCTGTGGACGTGTCTGACTCACAGGGTGGGGCAAACGTAGGTTTACAGTTACGAGCACACAAAACAGAGTTTATTTTTGTATTATTATTTATTAATTTTTGTATTATTTTCTATGAGAACAACTGTAAACCTACTTTTGCCCCACCCTGGTAATTTTTCATTCTCACGGATCGGGTAAGTTACTTTTCCCCCTCTACTCACGGTGCATTAGTAACTTCCTGATTTTAATTATCTGTTTTCTTTGAATGTTTGTTTTGCAGCTAGATTACCCTGCTTTGCCTCATACCAGAAAGACCTGCCATTTTTCCTACCCAGTGCTACTCAGTTTGATAAAATGAGAGAGAAATGGGATGGGAAGAATCTTTGTGGATAAAGGGAATGGGGAAAAGGTGCAGAAGCCACAGACCTAAAGTCGTTAGGCAGGAATAGAACCTTCGACACTGCTCGCTGTTTGAGGGCGGCCAGAACCGACTGCTCTGCACTGAATTCTGGGGCTAGATGTGGGCGCGGTAAAATAGAAATTACGACAAAAATAACGCTTATCTAGATGTAAACTTATTTAGAAAATATAATTATGGTTAATTTTCTTTCCCAATTCAGAATATCCAAATACTCTTAATCCTTTGAGGAACTGACTTGCCCTTTTATTTTTGTAAATTATGTCAGTGTATTGCTTTTGTAAATCAGTTTGGACTCTTTGTTGCAAACAATAGAAACCCAGTTTGCCTGTGTGGTGGTGTTTTTTTTAAAAAAAAAGGGTTTCATGTAACCAAGAAAGAATAAAAGTTTTAATACGTGGATTCAACCCTGCCAGGTGATGTTTTCTTTTCAGGCATTTATGTGCCTCCTGCTCTGTTGACCAAGGCTTCACTCTCAGCACCAGGCAAGGTGGCTGCCCTGCTTGGCCTCTTTCCTATGCCTGTTGACCCAGAGCAGTGGGTGGGACTCATACAGAAAGCTCCACAAAGGCCTTCTCACACCGTGTTGGCTCCAGCTGGGTTGTGTGCCCACCCCTAAACTGAGAAGACAATGTGCTCACTGGCTTGGACAGATGATAGGGAAGGGGTGGAACCCCAAACTAAAACTAGTGCTGTTACCAGAAGAAGAGAAATAGTTGCTAGAGAAGAAAACAAAAGATGTTGAGGAAATTATACTTGAAATATTGATGATATTGTAACATTATATGATAGGAACTTGGGTAATACTCCTGTGTTGAATTTTCTCAGAGAACCAGAGAAGCCCTAAAAGAGGTGGTGGTATTGGGCTGTGGGAGAGTAGATGGGATATAAAAAATGAGAAGGAAAAGACCTGGGGTGGTGGGCAGATCGAGTTACCTGAGCTAGGAGCATGTGATTTACGGGCTCCTGACCTACTTGACCCTCTTTCCCTAGAATAGCTGACAGTGAAAATGTCCCTCCTTGGGATCAGGAATGTAGTGAGTGGCACATCACTGAGGTTGCATTTTGACACATTAAGAGACAAAATGTTTCCTTCTGGTCCTTAGAAAGAGCTAATTTGATGGTGTTTCTAGAGAAGCACAGCATTCTCCAAGACCCTGGGGAGGCCCAGTGAAGTGGCTTCGAATCAGGGAGGAGGTGTGGAACCAACGTTAATGAACTGGAGTTCTAGTGCGACACGCAGCACTTCATAATAATTCAAATTTTTTGCCAAGGTTAAAAAAAATCAAATTTCACTTTAAAATAACGGATTTCTGACTTGCCTTTAAAAGTTAAAAGATCTGGCAACCTTGGGACTGATTCCTTGTGGCCACAGTCTGTTGGAACTCAGCAGTGGCTTCCCCATTCAGAGTTCCGGCTGCATTGTGCACACATCAGAAAAGGGGTGAAGGCTGGGGAGTCAGATGTGAGGGCCTCCTTGCCCCTCCAAGACTTCATACATCAGGAGGAACTCGCGTGGGCTGTGGAATGGAAGTGTTGCCAAGGTTGAGCCCTGAGGTGTCACTGGTCAGCAGGTTGAGAAGAACTGATTCTCATGTCATAGCTGGTGATTTCCTCAGCTTATAAAAGTTATCTGTATTCATTCAATGTTGAATTTAGGGAGAATTTGAGGCTTCAGGAAGGTACTGGGGACTAAGTCCTTTGCTTTCTCTCTCAGATGATTCCAGTCAGAGTCTTCTATGGATATTCTTGACCTCAGTGTTGATCAATAAACTCTACTTTATATCTTTTCTGTGTACATTTAATGCAGTTTCCATTTCTCAACTAAGAAAATTATTAACTTGGCTCAGCTGAAAAAAGGGCAACGATTTTCCTGCTCCCTAGACAGGCTGCACCGCGCTTGTTCTTAGGCAGGTGTTCTGGGAGTTCTCGGCATCACACAGGAAAGAATTAAAATACAGAGCGGCATAGAGTTTAAAGTGAAAGAGAGTTTATTAGTGGAGGAGTGGGACAGAGAGTGGGTACTCTGCAGGCAGAGCAACCCCTCCCTGGGGGATTTACTTTATTTCCCCACCTCCGTGTTTTTTAAATTTTTTATTGAATTTATTGGGGTGACATTGGTTAATAAAATTATATAGGTTTCAGGTGTACAACTCTATAATACATTATCTGTATATTATATTATATTGTGTGTTCACCACCCCAAGTTAAGTCCCCTTTTATCACCATATATCCCCCCATACCCTCTTCTACCTCCCCCACCCCCCTAATCAGCAGCTTTCAACTCTTCACACCCATTCATTCAGTTGGGTGAGAAATAAAAGTCAAATAACTTTTGAATCTCTGTGTTTGGATGACCAAATCCCATACTTGCAGTGATGAAGGTCAGAGTTGTGCTGCTGGTACCTTTCATTTCAATATGGTGGCTTTCCTTGGGAAAGTTAGTTTTTTCCCAGTGCTTCTAATATAATCTTTTTTGTTTGTTTTGTCTGACTCCATTTCTGGACTCAGAATACTTGTTGGCTCACCACATGCTTTTCCATTGGTGTCTGGTTCGGGTTTGCCCCTCTGACCTGCAGTTTGTGTTCATGAAGAGAGAGTTTTGCCACAACAGGAATCCTTCACATGAATTTTTGTTTCTGTTTTTTTTTCAAAAAAATCTTTGGTCTCTGTCTCTTTCTCCTGTTCTTGTTTTCTCTTAAATGCGTATGTGTGCACGTGCCCCCCAACCTTGTGGCCTTCCTTCTCATATTGCCATTTCATAGGCTGCAGCTGCCTGGTGCTGACGTAAGAAACATCTAGACCTGTGGAGAACTTTTATGAGTTCATTTGAGACAAACTGACAACAATTACCAGGAAGCAAAATCTCAACAGATTGAGAACATGCTCCTGAGAATGGCAGTTGTGCAGTTTATTTCAGACACTGGAGTCAAAGGAGGCGTAAGGAAGGTTACATGGAATCCCCTGGTGGTAGATTGGGAGGCGGGGGAAGGCGAAGCAGGGGAATCGCTGAGGCTGGATAAAGGTGAAATGGAGAGACACATACTTGCTCACATTGGTGGGAACAGGATGGTTGACAATGAAGGTTACAGAACCTGGGGATGGTGTGCGGGGAACAAGACAACCAGGGGCCCTGTGGCCTCTGCTCTGGTGGGAGATTGTGCCCTGAGGGGCCTGGAAAAGGGGGATCACTCTCACAGTCCAAAGGTATGTTATCTGAGATGCAAAAAGACAACAGACAGGCTCAGTTAGGGTAAAGATTGGCTTTTGTCAGGGAAGATGCCGGCCTAGGACATGCCTGCCTGCCGTGACTGGCTTTTGGTTAGGACGTTTCATTTCAGACCATCCTCTGGTTGCCTCAGGTCTCTGAGTTTGCAAGGCCGCCATGTGGGCCTCCCTGAGCTGTCAGGTTTAGTATGCCACACTTGGCTACAATTGGTCCAGAAGCTTCCAACCAAAGTCATGTATGATATATGCTGAATGACTCTACAATAAATGACATGTATAATATAAAGAGGTCCTTTTAAATCCAGGTTTTAACAGCAAATGAATTAAGGGATGTACATCATTTACAAAAAATACAGTTTTTTGTATTTATAGTTGAACCTGATCAGCATTGTATTGAGTGTAGATCTAGAAAGCTAATAATTGTTACTCATCTTAAAATCTCCGTGGCTAGGCCAGTCCAGTCGTACGTATTTGTTGAATACCTGGATGAACGAGTTTAAACTCCCTTACTAGGGACTATGTATCGGAGCTTCTAAGTAAGGGATGTACAAAGGCCTTGGTGGCAACTCTAGCGGCCACGGAATGCTCAGAAAGCCAGCCCCGCCGCAGGCAGTGTCCGGGGCCCAGCCGCGCGAGGACAGCTGGCTGTGGCCCTGCAGCCAGGCGGGCGGAGGTGCGCGCGTCCCCCGCTCCGCCCCGCCGGCAGCGCTCCCTGTGGAAACAGTTCGTGCCCGCGCAGGGCGTTCGCCCCTGGAAGAGTCATCTCGGGAAGGGCGAGGGCGACGTCCCTGACTCCTTTGTGAAAGGAGGATTCCGAAAGATATAGGAACAGCATGAGCTGTGCGCAGCGCTGTGACCGAGGACTGGGCGCGGGCGAGCTGGGGCGCGCGGGGCGAGGTGGGGCGCGCGGGGCCGAGCGGTGCGGGCCACCGAACTGGCCAGGAGCGCAGAGACGCTTCCTGCCTTCGCTCATCTGCTGGCGCATTTCCCACACGCCACTGTTTTACTAACCTTTCCCCGCATACCTAAGACGGTAAGGCCATTGGGAACATGAAAAGAACAGAGTAAAATATGTTGTCTTTTACCTGCAAAGAGCAAACAATGAACTTAGAAAGCTGAATGAGAATAAAATAGCAAAATAATCGGCTACTGGGAGGCAATACATAACCAAGAATAAATTAATCTAATGAACTGAAAAACACCCGAGGCCAGGTACGGACAGAGGGGAGCATGTCTGATGCGCTGCGAAGGAGCTAGGAACGCACAGGGCGGCGCGAGGACGGCCGGGGCTGAACTGAGAGGGGCGGAGGCGCTGTGCAGAGTGGGGGAGCGAGGCGGTTAACACTTAGGGAAACTGAGGTAGAAAAAAGCCCCAACGCCAGGGTGACAGTACACTGTGGACCCTTGCGCAACTCAGGACTTCGGGGCACCGTGCCGAGCAGTGAAAGATGTGCCTGTAAGTGTTTGCGACGCGTGCGCCTGCCGCCGTGGGGGAACTGTGAAACTACAGCCGTGCCAGGTCCCGCACATCAGCCTCAGGCAGCTGGGACTCGATACCGCAGCTTTACGTTCGTTTATGGTTCTCTCGACTGCGAATGGCACCATGTATGTTCTGTGCATAAGTTTTGATAAATTTTAATATTTTATGATAGATTTGCACATATTTTATGGTAACATATTTTATGCATTCATGACATACCTACCTTTTCCTTTTTTTTTTTTTTTTTTATATTTCTAGGCTCTGCATTTCAACTGTGAGTTTTTTCAAACTGTTGTTGCATATCTTAAACATTTTTCTGATATATTTATTGAAAACAGTCTGCGTGTCAGTGGACCCATGCAGCTTAGACCTGTTTTGTTCAAGGGTGAACTGTACTGTTATTTTGTTTGTTTTTGCAAGAGTTTGCTAGCACCCCTGTAAGAGGTCACAAGTGAGTGCTGCAGTTGGGAACAAGTGTCATTTCAGCCCAGGTGTGTTATACCTGGCTTTGCTCTGTGATGCTGCCTAATTATGGTCTCTGGGGTTGTGCAGGCACTTAGAACATTATTTTGCTTATTTAAGAATAAAGTTAAGTCTTTATCAATTACCTTTTAAAAATAGTTTGGGGTTTGGCAAATCCAGGCTGTTGGCAATCAAACTGATGAGTTTTTAGGAAAGTTTACCTTGCATAGCTGTCCCTTGTAGAGTGAATGAGAAACCTGAGCTCAGTTCTTTCATGGAGATGCATGCTTAGGAAAAATGTGAATCATATGGTACCCATTTAATAGCTTGTTTTGCCCAAGAACAGTCCAGCTGCTATGTAGAGTAAGAGACTAATATTTAACAAGGTCATTGGCATCTCAGTTTATATGAGAGACTCAGTAGACATTTTAATTAACTAAAGAAAATCTGATTAAAAATGAACAGGTTGATATGAAATATGCATGATTGTCTTTTGCAAAGTCAGTGATGCAGCTCCCTGTTGTGAAATGTGGTTGAAAAAGGAGACTGCTGGAAATATTATAAATAAATGAAAATACTTTTCAGGTTTCCTTTAAATTAGAAAGAAAACTTCAATTAATTTATGTTTCTTAGCTGTTTATTTCTTCACATAGTGATTTATTCTTCTGACCTTGTGATCTTTAAACTTGTAGTAGAAAGCTGAAAATAGGATGTAACAGGCAAAAAGGAGGGTTATGGTGGGAGCCGAAGAAGAGTTTGTGAAGAGAGGAGTATACAGGACACTAGTGGACTGCTGCTCGGCTCACCAGACATGCTCAAGTGCTCCAGAACCTCTGTCCCTAGTCAGTTCTCCAAGAAGCAGCACTAAGGCTTTTCCCATGCAAGTCAGGTGTGAAGGAAATATCGCCTTTCTTTGTGTTCTGTAAAGCAACTTTATTTTGACTTTTATGCCCCATCCAACTGAGTGCTGTCCAGTTTTTCTCAGGCACCTGCAGTTTGCATCTCAGCCTCTGTTGTCCAGGGGGCTTAACCAGAGCAAAGCATGGAGGAAGTCCTCCTGCCCTAGTCTTCAGTCCTCCGTCATCAGTCCTCAGTGGACACCTGGGAAATGCCCCGTGGCTTAGTTTGCGGATTTTGCGTGCAGAAGTTCTATGACACTTTGTCTGTCCTTTGTCTGTGCCTCGTCTCTGCCAGCAGTCTTCCTTGCTGGCATTCAGTGATTCACTCCCTCCCCATTGGGATACTCTCTCCCTTCTCTCTGCCTCTCTCATTTGTGGCTTCACAGAAGCCCGCTCCTGCTGCCTGTTCCCAGGATACCCAGCCTAAGTTAGCCCTAAGAAGGGCACTGCTTCTACCCAAACACAGAAGGACCACAGATTCCGGGCTGGTTTTGCTTTCTGTGCTGCCAGAATTCCTAACATAAAAGGTAGTTATAACTTGATATTTCAGTACATTATTCTGCCAAAATAATATTAACGATTTTAATTAAGTACTGAAAATAAATTTTCTCCTGTCCAAACTTATTCTTTTGTTATCTTTATTATTTTATTTATTTAGTATTTTTACTATCTGAGTTTAAAATTTTTGTATTATGAATTATTTAAAACAAAAAATACTGAAAAGTACAATAGCAATTTTAACTGATACCCATATACTTAAGCTCAGATGGAACAGATGTTAAAATTTTGCTATAATTGCTAAAAATCTCTCTTTTAAAAAAAGCAGTACATCTAGCTCTAACCCCAGCTGCTCCCCTTGCCTCCCTCTCCATAGACAGCCACTATTCTGAGTTGTTATGTCATTCCCATATTTTTAAATTTTACTATATATGTATGGTAGCATAAACAGCTGACATAGTATTTTGTGTTTCTGTAATTTACAATAATTGGTGAATGTATGTACCCTTTAGCAACTTTTTCCCCCATTTACTATTTTTTTTGAGAAACAGATAGATGTAGTCCATTTATTTTACTTATGTATAGTCTGTTGATTAAACAATAATGTATTTTTTCATTGTTTTACTAAAGAAAACAGGCATTTGCCCTTAAAATATAGATATGGTTAGAATAATGAACACTTCAGGGATTTATAAGTCATTTATACCTAAGTGTAAAGTGGTCATCAGTCCTTTTTTTAAAACTAACTGTGATGGGGAGCTCTCATCAGGATGAGAGAGTAGGTGGACACTGTGCTCACCTCTGCCCCTGACCACATCAGAATTGCAACTAAATTATAGAACAGTTAACCTGAAGAACTATCTGAAGACTGGCTAAACAGAAGTCCTCTACCTAAGGATATAAAGAAGAAGCTGTGTCCAGACTGGTAAGAGGGGCAGAGACGTGGAACAGCCAAGCCATACACTCACATGTGGCAGTTGAGAATTGGGAGGGATATCTTGGCTGCAGAGGTCCCCCCTGAGGAGCAAGGCATCTCTGCCCCACACTAGGTTCCCAGCCTGGATAACCAGTGCCAAGAAGAGGAAACCCCACAACAGCTGGCTGTGAAAACCAGCTGGGTAAATAACATGCTACTAAAAAAATGAGTAAATGGGTTAATATTGAGGTCTGGGAGAAATCAAAAGATACTTTGAGAGAAATGAAATTGAAAACACAGCAACCCAAAATAGGACACACAGAAAGCAGTCCTAAGAGGAAATTGATAGCAATAGAGGCCTACCTCAAGAAACAAGAAAAATCATAAACAGTATAATCTTACAACTAAAGGAACTAGAAAAAGAGCAACAAAGAAATCCAAGAGTGAGCAGAAGGAAGGAATTAATAAAGATCAGAGTGGAAATAAATGAACTTGAGTTTTAAAAACAAAATACAAAAGAGCAATGAAACTAATAGCAGATTCTTTGAATGGAATAAACAAGGTTGATAAATCTTTAACCAGACTAATCAAGAAAAAAAGAGAGGATCTGAATATATGAAATCAGATATCAAAGAGGAGAAGTGACAAGAGACACCACAGAAATACCAAGGATTATAATACTACAAACCATTATTTGCTAAAAATTGGACAATATGGAAGAAAAATGGAGATATTCCTAGAAACATACAACTTCCAAGAATGAATCAAGAAGAAACAGAATATCTAAAGAGCATGATGACTACTAACGCCATTGAAGCAGTAATCAAAAAACTCCCAACATACAAAAGTCCTGGAGCAGACAGCTTTACAGGTGAATTTTAACCAAACATTCAAAGAAGAATTAACACCTATCCTTAAACTATTACAAAAGATGAACAGGAGGGAAGGCCCCAAGCTCACTTTATGAGGCCAGCGTTACCCTGATTGCAAAATCAGACAAAAGAAGAAAATTACAGGCCAATATCCCTGATGAACATAGATGCAAAAATCCTCAACAGAGGGTATAATGATAAGTGAAATGGGTCAGACAGAGAGAGACAAACACCATATGATTTCACTTATATGTGGAACCTAGAGAACAAAATAAACTAACAAGCAGAAACAGACTCAAATATAGAGCACAGACTGATCTTTGTCAGAGGGGAAGGGGGTTGGAGGGGATGGATGAAAAAGTAAAGGGATTAAGAAGTACAAATTGGCAGTTACAAAATAGCCATGGGGATGAAAAGTACAACATAGGAAATATAGTCAATAATGTTGTAATAACTGTGGTGCCAGCTGGGTACTAGAAATATTGTATTGAGGAAAACACTCTTAAAGTACATGATTGTCTCGCCACTATTCTGTACACCTGAAACCAATATAAAATAATACTGAATGTCAACTGTAATTGACAAATAAAAAAATTCCTTAAAATACATCCAGAAAAAACAAACAAAAAACCTGTGATGCTTGCACTGAGAGAACAGGGATGCTAACTGAACTGTACAATTTAAGAGCTTGGGCACTAGAAACATTTGATTGTCAATCTCTTCTTTTGTCTGCCTTCCTTGGGCAGGTTACCTGGTCTCCACGGGCCCCTAATTTACATTTCTCAGGGAGGATGCTTGTTTTATCAGTAGAACAGACTGTGAGCTGAGGTGCGTGAGATTAGCATAGTTGCAGGCCCATGGAATGCCCTCGGTGACATGTGCCATTATTTTGTATATTACTAAAGAAGAGGGAAGAAGGGAAGAAGAGCTTTTTGGAGGGTGTACTAGGAGGAAAGGCTGCCTAACCTGGGTCAGTGGCTGCCTCAGGAACTCAGACTCCCAGGTGACCCCCCGAGGGCCACAGTGGTAGGAGGCAACACAGGATAGCCAGGAGGTCAAAAGCACCAGAGGAAACAGCTGGGTTTCCCACAGGCGGGGCTTTAGAAAGGCCTCACAGTCTCAGTCCCGGGGCAGTTCACACCCCTTTTTCTCTGAAACTGTTCTTAGGGCTTACATCCCATCAGCTGTAAAGGACTGTGTCCGCTAACTTTGGTGGAGCTTTTGAAGTCCCAAGGAAGTGAGATTTGAGGTAGGACAAACTGTCAGATCCAGTTTCATCTGAACTGAGAAGCTTGTTTTTAGAATATACTTCCTTAACTTTCCAAATATATATCTGGTTGTATCAAGGTAAACTTGAGGATTAGGAGAAGGGGCAAAGGCTTTAATTGATAAAAAATTTTAAAATGATATGAGCTTAAAAAAAAAAAAAAAAGCGGAGGAGGAAAGCAGAGTTGGAATTATTGAAGAAACATAGAGCATGTGTCAAAATCCATGGGGAGATAGAACTCAGCAAGACCTGCCCTGCTGGTGGGTCTGCGGCCAGTGATCCTTGGCTGTCTCTGGGCGGCATCTTTCGGGACTTTTGACAGCTGTGCTCTCGTGAGCTGTCTTAGGCAGCTGGCAGTCTTCGGCGTCCAGGGTGTATGCCTTAGTGCCAAGTGCTTAGGTACTGGTTAGGTGATCTGTTTGTTCTTCATTTCTAAAATTGCAAAGTGAATTCTCTGTTTTCTAGAGTGTTTCAGGACTGAGGAATATGAGTTGATCTACCTAGAATTTTTACCTAAAACTTTGTAAAGAATTTTACAGTGATTACTTTTAAAGTGCAAATTCTTATTTCACAAGTATATAATAATAAATGCTTCATATATTTTGTGAACTGTTGCATGATTATTATACAAATGCATATTTATATGTTATATGTCTCGATATCAGATTATATTTGGGATACTGCAGAGCATTCTGACCTGGAGGCAGGAATGAGAGAGCTGAGTTTCTCACACAGCTTAGCTATGGGACTTACTATGTGAGAGAGTTATTCACTTTGAGACCTTGAGAAAGTCACTCATCCGTGAAGCGTCCCTGTCTCAGTTACCAAAATGAGGACACCACCACGAGAATGGACACAAAGTACTTGGGACAGTGCATGGCACATTAATCATCTACGTGTGGGTGTAGTAAGAAAAATTAATGTTGTGTTACTAGTTATAGGGTCATTGGGCTTCTAAAATGTTAGATACTGTTTTGAAAATTTTTTGATGGAATACATTCTGTTCCATAAAATTTTTTAAAAGTCAGTGCTATTTTATTGTAGCAGAAACTTTTTTTTTTTAATTGAAAAACATCATAGTAAGCAATTCATTTGGGGGATCATGTAACTAGAACAGTCTTATAGTCTTATATGTACCAAATGAAACGACTGTGTTTTCTTAGGCAACAGTATACATTGCTGTAAGTTTATTGTGCTATGTAAAAATGCCTGGTAAGGCACACCATATACTGCACTTAGGTTTTGAAGAATCATAACATTATCACAACTTTGCAAAAACTCAGACAAATATTGATATTACATATTTATGCGTGAGTCTGTACTTGTAAAGAGGCAACATATTTCCCACTCTACTGTCCACTCTTCATGCCTTTGTGGAAAGTTACCGATTATTTCACTATTTTAATCACAATCATATTTTCTTTGTAATGAAATATATGTGCTCTTCTTTAAAATTGTAACATATATAGGTACTCATATGTATGTAAGCTTATCATTATCAGCATTCAATAACATGTACCTTCAGATCATTAGTATTTATTTAATTTTTTTAGTGTTTTCCTACAATTAACTGTGTTGTTTTCAGTTATCTTTAGTGGGTTTATATTTTTTAAAAATGAATAAGAGGCCTGGCCAGCATGGCTCAGTGGTTGAATATTGACCTATGAACCAGGAGGTAATGGTTCAATTCCTATTCGGGGCACATGCCCAGGTTGTGGGCTCCATCCCACTGGGGAGGTGCAGGAGGCAGCCGATCACTGACTCTCATCATTGATGTTTCTAGCTCTCTCCCTCTCTCTGAAATCAATAAAAACATATATATATATATATTTAAATGACTAAGAAGGTATATAATGAAAAGTAAGCCCCTTTCCTACTCTGTCTCCAATCCCCCATTTCCCCCAGAGAGGCCATCAGTGTTAGCTTTTTCCTGTTCCAAAAACGGTTTATAAACATGTGCCTGACACAGCTCCCTTTTGCCCCACTGTGCTTACTTTTCTGCACCTTGCTTTATTCTTTCAAGAGTATATCATGCAGATTTTGTATATTTTTCTGTTTGTTTCATTTAAATACCAAAGGACTCAAAACAATTTCTTATAAAAACAAAGATTTAAAGATAAGAAATATGGGTAATTGCTTGTTCAGTAAGCTTATGTGCTGGCTTTGCTTGGTTATGGTAGAGGAAAATTTTTTATGTAATTAACAAATGACGTGAATTTGAATAGGCTTGCACAAATGGTAGAACCCCAGGTGTTCAAGGTCAACACAAGGACCTTGAATTTGCAGACTTCCTGTGGAGTGCGAATTCTAAAATTAGACTACTACTTTTCAAACTCGAGGCAAGGGATAGAAACCGTTTTGAATATAGGAAAAGTATGGAGGATGACGTGACCAAAACCGCAGAGGCTCAAAGCCAACCGGCAGAATTAGCCTTTGCAGCCCCTGGGGGTTGTGTTTGTAAACCCTGAAAGGACTGCTTAACCTCTTTCAATAGAAAATAAGTTTGCCTGTAAATAGTCTTAAATATAGTAAAACATTTTAAAAGTGAGACGTCAGTAAAATGTGGATGTTTAATGCTAAGGTGTAAGAAACTGCTTCTGGGGAGTAAGATAAGTTCCATTTACCACTTTTTCTTACTCCACTGACGTGACTTTTTCAGATAAAAAAAAAAAAGTTTAGAAAGAACACAAAAACCAGTTTAGACTCAAATAGTGGGCAATGGAATATATATTTTAAAACTAAAAGATTTAATTACACATTTAATTAGAACCAGGATCAGAATAGCTGTAAAAGATGGAACACCAAGAACACTAAACAAGTTGCTGTACAGCTTACAGATGACACATGAGCCATACCCCGCGAACGCCGCACAACTTCATAGGATTTTTAAACGATGAGTGAAATTTTTTAATGCATAAATTATTTTAGAAGTTATTTCCCTGAAAAGTTACAAATGTTTAGGGATGATGTTGAACCAATTATACAAATATAAGTGTATAAAAAAAGTAATTTAGCTTGAGTTCTTGTTACCTTACAAAACACCCGTTTTTACCTAGTTTCTGAAATGCGTATTAACTCTGACGCAGTAGGTGTGCACGGAGGAATGGGCATTACCTCTGAAGCAGTAGGTGTGCACGGAGGAATGGCATTACCTCTGACGCAGTAGGTGTGCACGGAGGAATGGGCATTAACTGTCGCGCAGTAGGTATGCATAGAGGAATGGGCATTAACTCTCACGCAGTAGGTGTGCATAGAGGAATGGGCATTGACTCTGACGCAGTAGGTCTGCATAGAGGAATGGGCATTGACTCTGACGCAGTAGCTGTGCACGGAGGAATGGGCATTAACTCTGACGCAGTAGGTGTGCACGGAGGAATGGGCATTGACTCTGATGCAGTAGGTGTGCACGGAGGAATGGGCATTGACTCTCACGCAGTAGGTGTGCATGGAGGAATGGGCATTAACTCTGACGCAGTAGGTGTGCACAGAGGAATGGGCATTACCTCTGACGCAGTAGGTGTGCATAGAGGAATGGGCATTAATACTCACGCAGTAGGTGTGCATAGAGGAATGGGCATTGACTCTCACGCGGTAGGTGTGCATAGAGGAATGGGCATTGACTCTGACGCAGTAGGTGTGCATGGAGGATTGGGCATTGACTCACGCAGTAGGTGTGCATAGAGGAATGGGCATTGACTCTGACGCAATAGGTGTGCATAGAGGAATGGGCATTAACTCTGACGCAGTAGGTGTGCATGGAGGATTGGGCATTGACTCACGCAGTAGGTGTGCATAGAGGAATGGGCATTGACTCTCACGCAGAAGGTGTGCGTAGAGGAATGGCATTAACTCTGACGCAGTAGGTGTGCATGGAGGAATGGGCATTAACTCTGACGCAGTAGGTGTGCATAGAGGAATGGGCATTGACTCTCACACAGTAGGTGTGCATAGAGGAATGGGCATTAACTGTGATGCAGTAGGTGTGCATAGAGGAATGGGTATTGACATTCACGCAGTAGGTGTGCATAGAGGAATGGGCATTGACTCACGCAGTAGGTGTGCACGGAGGAATGGGCATTGACTCTTACGCAGTAGGTGTGCCTAGAGGAAGGCAGTATGATTCCTATTCGTCTTTAGCTGCCCGTTTAATAGCCAAACCACTAAGTCACTTTAAAAAAGAGTCTCCCTGCTACATGTACGAAGCCTTAAGAATGTCATTCCCCCTGAGGTATATAGCTTACAGAAATAAACATGGATATGTGCAGTTTTTGACCTCCAAGCATCTTCATTACAGCATTGTTTATAATGAAATATTGCAAGGTATGAATTACCCTGAAACAAGAGATTTACCAAATAAGTTATGAGGTAGTAATATGTGACCATTAAATAATGTATTGATAAAGATCATGGAAACATACAATGTATTCGGGCAAAAAAATTATAATGTATACTCACATTTTTCACCCCTTAAAAAGGTATACATGTACTTGAAAAATAGAACAGATAGCTGTAGATAATTCAATGACACAAGTTGATATTTCTGTATAGTGAGATTATGGGTAATTTTAATGTTATGTTTTGGAAGGCAGCTGTGCTCACTACTATACCACCGAGGCTAATTTTCTGATTGGGGCATATGTTATCAATTACTTTCTACAATGACTTCTACCTGTTTGCTTTTCTTACAGCTCAATTTTACAGAATTTTTTTCTTTTAGTTTGTATCACTTGCTCAGAGTAAGAAGGGACCCCCCATATCCGGGGAGGACCTCACCCAGGGGAAGGGAGAGTTGGAGGCAGTGGCCCAGTATTGTGAGGCTGAGCCTGAAAGCCACAAGCTACATTTCAGACGCTCAGACTCTTCTCCTGGATTCTATTTGTGGACATGGTTCATGTGTTAAATTTTGCTTTCTGATCTCTTCCTTTATGTTAGCAAATGCTACACTTCTCTCAAACCTGAAGTGCATATTTTACTGAAATATCAGAGTAAAATGTAAATGAAAGTTATACGGGTTATGAAGAAATAGCACAGGGCGTGAAAAACAGGAGTTCCTTTCCCGGGGATCTATTTCTGTTTCTTCCTAGTCAGCCAGATCTCTCAGGTGATTCCTTCTAGATATTTTATTGCCTGCGGACTCTGTTTTGCTTAGATAAATGTTTCTAAAAGGCTCTTTTTATAACATTGCTTTTTTTAGGTATAAAGAACTGAAGGTAGTCTTTCCTGTCCAGAGATGGAAAACAGCACCACCACGATTTCTCGGGAGGAGCTGGAGGAGCTGCAGGAAGCCTTCAATAAGATAGGTACGCTTGAGAGAAACTACACGGGTGCCGCTCTTCTGTGGGTATCAGACTTCCAGGAACAGAGCAATGCCTTTATTGCTTCGACCACCACCCATGTACCCTGAGATTTATTCCTTTTTTTTCTATCTAGGTTTCACTGGATTCTTTCTGAAAGATAAACTGCTACTAGGCTTGAGTTTCTAGGACAATTGTACTTTCAATTCTTTGATCATTTCTTTGCAGAGAATAATCCAGGTTAATGAATGACAGTGTAATTGAATATGCTTAACATGATATCCTCATTACAGAGACAAAATATAGAAACACTTCCTTGTCTTCAAACTGAACTCTGGCCTCTTTGTGTTTGTCATTAACAATAATACTTTTTCACTTCATGTAGAATATTCTAAAATCTTAATATTCTTTTTAAAAGCCATATGGCTTATTTTCCAGTTCCCTCGTGCATAATTTTAAAAAATTTTAGTGTTGTTTTTAAAGGTCATTATGTCCTATTTTTCTTCTTTCACTTTTTAAAGCCATTCAATGTTTTGTCTTTATAAGATTATCATTTTAGTAATAATTTTTATGTTATTCCCCCCCCCCCCCCCAAAATCCCCTCATACTCTGTTGGGTTGTGATTTTCTGCATTTTGCTCTTAGCAACCTGTGACAAACCAGGAGACTATAAATACCACACTTTGCTCTAGTCTGCATGCAAGCGGAAGGTGAGCCCACTGAAAGCTGAGCAGCCGTAGACTTCGGGATGCTGACGCCACCAGCCTTTGCCCTTCCTCAGCAGCCCCTTCTCCAGTGCAGGCGGGAGCAGCCGGACGGTAGACCAGGGCAGACAGAGTAAGCACAGTTTTGTGCTTAGACTTCTCCCAAACCTGCTGAATAATGACGAAAACTAATGTAGATGAAATGCAGTGCAGGACGAGTTTTGGAGCCCAATACAAAAAAAATGATGTAAGGTTAAAAAAAAAAAAAGCTCTTAAAAAAAAAGTCAAGCTCTCAGGAAGCTTATGACTTACGAATCATTGCTCTGAAATAAAGTGAGCTCGACAGCTCTCTGGGCCCCTCCTCTGCGCCCCGGATAGCTGTCTCCAGGGTAACTCAAACTTTCAGAATCCAGTCTGCAAGGTGGCTGGACGAGGCCCACAGGGCACACCTTAACCTTGGCCTTGTCTTTGTTTTGGGCACCATGTAGTTGTCATTAGGGCATTGTATGAGTATGGTATGATTTCTAAAACATCATTGTTAAAAATAAATATTATAGGGTTTTGTATGCAGTGCCCAGAGTCTTTTCAAGACAGAAAGTAGGCAATTGTTGGAATATTCTGCTCATTTTGAGCATTGAAATAGAGGAAGTAATAAAAATGTATTGCTTTAGTTTGGCATTTCTGTGATTTTATAGGTGCAGTTTAGTAGCTTGAAGAAAAATGCTGCTTAGGTCTTAGTAAAATAAATGAATTCATAATCTATTTTCTTTGTTTAGCATGCCCACTTTAATCTTTATGACTCGTGGACATATAATCCTGTAGTACTTAGTGATATTTAAAATAAATAATTCATTGATGGAACAATTCTGACAGCAAGATAACTTGCTTTGTGTGAGAGAAGTGCTAACAGTAGCAGAATATATACTTGCTTACTTTATTTACAAGGTAAATTGCTGCTTGTAAACTCAGTAATCCCTCTGTTTATTTGTTGTACCAACAAACTTTTCTCAGAGGCCGTCCAACTAAACTAGATGGGATGTTTTGGGGTCTCTAGGGAGAAGTGGGGGATTAAAATACTCCTGTCTTATTTTTTTAATTGTGGTAAAATAATCTGAGAATTTGCCACCCGGTGGTGGTAAGGACATTCACATTATGCAGTCATCACCACCGTCGATCTCTGGAGCAAATCTTCCCACACTGTCACTAAACCCATTAAGTACTGACTCTCTTCGCCCCAGCCCCGCTAGGACTACTGCCGTTCTACCGTCTGTCTGTATGAACTTGGCCACTCTAAGTACCTAATACAAGTGCAGTCACAGAATATTTTTTTTGTGAATGGCTTATTTCACTTAGCATAATGTCTTCAAGGTTGATCTATGTCATAGCATGTGTCAGAATTTCCTTAATTTTTTCTTTTAGAGAGAGAGAGAAAGAGGGAGGGAGGGAGGGAGGGAGAGAGAGAAAGAGGGAGGGAGGGTGGCAGGGAGGGAGGGAGAGAGAGAAAGAGGGAGGGAGGGAGGGAGAGAGAGAGAGAAACATCAGTGATGAGAGAGTCACTGATCGGCTGCCTCCTGCACGCCCCCAACTGGGGATGGAGCCCTCAACCCGGGCATGTGCCCTGACCGGGAATCGAACCCCGATCTCCGGGATCCTAGGTCGATGCTCCACCGCTGAGCCACCCTGGATGGGCTTTTGTTGAATTTTGTGAGGAATCACTATACTGTTTTCCATGGTGGCTGCACTATTTTATATTCCCACCAGCAATGAACTAGGCTCGCAATTTCTTCAAATCCCTGCCAACACCGTTCTTTTCTGTTCTGTTTTTAATAGCCATCCTCATGAGTGTGAAGGGGTATCTCATTGTGGTTTTGATTTGCATTTCCATAATAATTAGTGGTGTTGAGCATCTTTTTATGTGCTTATTGGCTGTTTGTGTATCTTCTTGAGAGTAATGTCTGTTTAAGTCTTTTGCCCATTTTTAAAAATTTTAATTTTTTAAAATTTATTTTTAATTACAGTTTATATTCATTATTATTTTGTGTTAGTTTCAGATGTACAACATAGGGATTAGACAGTCATATACTTTACAAAGTGTTCCCCTCAATATTTCCAGCACCACCTGACACCGTACATAGTTCTTACAATATTCTTGGCTATATTCCATGTGCTGTACTTTATATCTCTGTATCTTTGCCCATTTTTAAATAAGGTCAGTTGTTTTTTGTTGTTATTGAGTTGTAGGGAAGTCTTGTTTTTTCTGAAAATGTGATCTTCATGGTTATTTAATCTAAGCCTTGATTTCCTCATTTTTAAAATTAGATTAGTATAACTAACTCAGGGTTGTAAGGATTTCATGAAATAAGGTAAGTCAAGGTCTTAACAAATCTTGGCACAGAATATATGCTTATAAAAAGGTATCTATTTTTCTTGTCACAACATACCCAAACCACAGAGGTCATAGGGATGGAGCTGGGATTTAAGCACACACATCTTTCTGTCTTTAGATCCCTAACTTTTAACTGTTCTTGTTAGTTTAGCATGATGATTAGTGGCCAAATAACTTTTCCTGAACCCTGTTTATATTTTTCAATATTTTATTTATTTATTTTAACCCTCACCGGAGGATATGTTTATTGATTTTGAAAGAGAGAGAGACAGAGAGAGACAGAGAGACAGACACAGAGAGAAACATCAGTCAGTTGCCTCCTGTACATGCCCTGACTGGGGACTGAACCCACAACCTAAATATATGCCCTGCAACCTTTTGGTGGATGGGACAGTGCTCCAGCCAACTGAGCCACCTGGCCAGGGCTCTTGTTTATTTTAAAATACTCCCCACCACAGTGCTGGTATAGATGTAAGCCAGCCTCGTCTGTTTTTCCATTTCAGAATTGTAGGAAACAATTCTGAGCCGAGGATATACTAAATAATGAATTTTGGTCTGAATTCACAGAAAGCAGTATTAATTATTGCAGTATCAAGCAGTAATTTAGCTTGCGAATTGACTTCTGAGATACAGCAATATTTTGGTTATTGGTAGATACTAGTTTAGAAATTTTTCATTGCTCTGAACAGCATTAATTCTAAAACTTGTGCATGAGACTTTAAAAGTTTCCGTCTTTATCATTAATTCAGGTATAATGAGGGAAGATCTTTTACTAAGAGGAAAAAGAAATATATGAACCAAAGCCACTGCTACCAAATGAGCCATGAGAGCCCACACAAGGTAGATCCAGGCAACCAACCAAACACTCGAGTTTTGTTGCCAACTCTGGGCAGAAGTGTTTTGTGTCACTTTTGTTCTGTGTCAACAAGTGACATGCAGTCTCTAGGGAAAACCTAGGGGAGGGCATCTCAGTGATGACATGAAAATGCCAGGGAACCTACTTCCAAAAGTCTAAGTAGGTGTGAAGTTATTTCTTGAACACTTAAACTCAAAATAGCATCCAACGTGATTCAGCCCACATAGTGGTATCATCAATACATTATGAAGAAGTAGTGAATTATTAACACCTGAAACAGAACTCCACATGTAGGCCAGAAATGCTGTATGTGTATTTTACACATACATAGTTTATGTGAAGTGTGGGTCCCACGGACCCCTTCTGTAAATTCCGTGAAGAAGTTAAATGCTGGCGGGTGTTCCTTCCTGACCATTGATGCTGTATTTCTTCTAGGTATCTGAGACTTCCCAATACTTAGTCACTTCTTTGAAGCTTAGTCATGTGCTAAACCTGAGTTTTCATCTGTTGGGGCAGTGTTTGTACTATGCACTTAAAATGCGTACGGTAGTCCTAAACCCAGGGGGAAAGATCCACTTAAATAGGAGTTTTTTATGAAGTGTATAGACTACCTCGTACAGTTCGGGTGCAGGAGAAGAGCACTGCCTCTTGTGAAACACACCGAAAGGTCTGCCTGCCTGGGAATGCGCCCAGCAGCCCTCTGAGCGCACCCCTGCAACCGGGGGAAGCTGGCACTGACAGCTCTCAATGTGTCTCACAGACATCGACAACAGCGGGTATGTCAGCGACTACGAGCTTCAGGACCTGTTTAAGGAAGCAAGCCTCCCTCTGCCTGGCTACAAAGTGCGCGAGATCGTGGAGAAAATTCTAGCAGTTGCTGACAACAACAAAGACGGCAAAATCAGTTTTGAAGAATTTGTGTCTGTAAGTAATTAATCCTCTCCTGGCTGCTGATCATACTGCCTTGAGACTTTTAATACTGTCATTGTCTCTTTGGTTAAATATGGCTGCAGAGACCAGAGAAAGCGCTGCTTTAAAACTGATGACGCCGCCCGGCCGCGGGCCTCGGGGTGAGCATCGCCCGCGACCCGGGAGACCGCGGTTCGTTCCGGTCAGGGCACAGCCCGGGCTGCGGGCTCCGTCCCGCGGGGGCCGCGCAGGAGGCGGCCGAGCAGTCACTCTCATCATTGGTGTTTCTCAAAAAAATTGATGATGACGACAACGTGCGCGAATAAGTAATAAAACAAAAGAGAAAATCCCTGGCAGGTGGCTGGGGTGGAAGTCCGCTTGCAGAACCGTGACGGTTCACGCCCGGTGAAAGCGTGTTGCTTGCTGACGGTCTCTGTATGCAGAACATTTAATATGCTAGTATTTGGCCGTAAGGAGTGGAATCTTTTTTGAACTGAAATAGCTGCGGTGCCTTCTAGAAACTGGTGATCTCCGTGTAACCAGCTGCACCTTCCATTTCAGCAAGGGCCGCCAGGTAAACCTGGATGCCAGTCTGATAGCGTTGTGTCCTTGTTAAACTGCCTCACGGCCCAGGGAACTAGACAATATGAAAAATAATGTAGGACTCAACCAATAAAAGAAAAATAGGTTTTAGAACCAAATATTGAAGACTGTGTATCTCAAACCTCCGGGCATGAAAGGTGACGGGGGGTTGCCCGGGGCAGCTGGCAGCGAGCGGGCTGCTCCGCCTTCCCATGGGCACCACCGTGACCATTTTCGTTGGAAAAACAGAACCGTGAATACAAGTAAATAAACATTTACGAATGTAAGCTGTCGGGTTCTACATTCTTCATCCGTTAAGCACACATTGGCCCGGCTGGGCTTGGCGGGGAGACGAGAACTGACCGGCCGTGACGGCGGGGCAGGCCCCTGAGAGGTGACTGCAGGAGAACTGAGGGCGGTGGGGAGGCGGGAGGACCGGGACCCGGGAGGCGCCCGAGGCCGTAGGACTGGGCGAGGTCTTAGGGAGGGCGGGCAACCGGAGAAGGGCTGGAGGGGGAGGAACGGCGGCGCCGGCGGGGGCTGCGCTGGCAGAGCTCGGGGCGGGGCGGCGAGGGGCGGAGTCTGGCGAGGGGCGGAGTCTAGTGAGGGGCGGAGTCTGGCGAGGGGCGGAGTCTGGCGAGGGGCGGAGTCCGGCTCGGGGCGGGGCGGCGAGGGGCGGAGTCTGGCTTGGGGCGGAGTCTGGCTTGGGGCGGAGTCCGGATCGGGGCGGAGTCCGGATCGGGGCGGAGTCTGGCTGGGGGGGCGGAGTCCGGATCGGGGGTCGGTCCGTGGGCAGGGCGCCCCTCCTAGCCTAGGAGCAGCGGTAAGCTGGTGACGGAGGAACCGAGCAAGGGGCGGAGTCCGGCTCGGGGCGGAGTCTGGCTGGGGGGCGGAGTCCGGCTGGGGGGCGGAGTCCGGCTCGGGGTGGAGTCTGGCTCGGGGGCGGAGTCCGGCTGGGGGGGCGGAGTCCGGCTGGGGGGCGGAGTCTGGCTGGGGGGGTGGAGTCCGGCTCAGGGGTCGGTCCGTGGGCAGGGCGCCCCTCCTAGCCTAGGAGCAGCGGTAAGCTGGTGACGGAGGAAACGAGCGAGGGGCGGAGTCTGGCTGGGGGGCGGAGTCTGGCTGGGGGGCGGAGTCTGGCTGGGGGGGCGGAGTCCGGCTCGTGGCGGGTGGTCCCGTCGGTCGGGCGCCCCTCCTAGCCTAGGAGCAGCGGTAAGCCGGTGACGGAGGACCCGAGCGCGGGGCGCGGTCAGATCTGCATGCTAGATCTCAGCCGGCTGCTGCCTGGAGAGCCGGCTGACCCAGCGGGCTGACCCCGGCAAGCCCAGGAGAGAGGGTCCGAGTGTTTCTCTCAGCCGCTGCCGCTTCCCACAGGAGCGGGCTGACCGACGCCGGCTCGTGGACACTGAGATGTGCGGACAGGGAAACACCTTCATTAAGGCCTTTCAGCTCTGCCACGGGCCCGGCCCGTGCGCCCGGTTGGTTTAGTGGTGCCCTGGGCACGAAAAGGCCGTTTCCATCCCGGCCAGGGCGCGCCGGGTCTCCGGGTTTGTCCCCGTCGGGCGCACGTGGAAGGCATTCGATGGAGGGTTCTCTCTGCCCCTCTCTAAGCATGTCCTCAGGTGAGGATTAAAAAAAAGAAACATAAACCCTGTCATGGAGTTAGTTATGCTTTAGTTTGCGCGCAAAGATCATGGCAAGTCTAGAAGAAGAATGTCAGCGCGCGCCGTTTAAGGCCTGCGGGCGGCAGGAGCCGGCCCGCCCGCGCCGCGCGTCCCTCCGCTGCTCTAGGCCGCCGCTTTCTCAGCCCGTCAGTATCTCCAGCGCGAGAGATGCGTCTGATGCTTCCTTTTTCTTTTTCAGTATATCTTTATTGATCTCAGAGGGGGGAAGGGAGAGGGAGAGGTGGAAACATCAATGATGAGAGCCACTGATCGGCCGCCTCCTGCGCGCCCCCTGCTGGGGGTCGAGCCGCAGCCGGGCCTGTGCCCTGACCGGGAATCGAACCGCGATCTCCTGGATCCCAGGTCGACGCGCAACCGCTGAGCCACGCGGGCTGGGCTACATCTAATTCTTTCCATCCGTCTTTCATTACAGCAGAAGTTTTAAAAGACCATGTTTTACAAAAAATAGTAACCAGCGGTAAAAAAAAAATCTCACTAGGGCATGTAAAGAATGTTCTTCTAAGGGAAAGTGTAGTGAAATACAATATGTATGTAAAACTTGTTTAGTACCATTGCATGTAAGATACATGTTATACAACATATCACACTCAAAAAATATTTTAAAAAATAAATAAAATATTTAAAAATATTAAAATATATGCAATATGTTTAATTTCAATATGGTAATATAAATATAAGATATGACAAAATAAAGATATGACATTTAAGTTTATTCAGATGCTTTCATTTAATATTCAAGGGCTGAAAAGTAGCCGGCCACATGGGTGAGTTCTGGCTTGAAATAGCTGGTCAGCATTAATTATAATAAAATTTTTTCTAGTGGTTGGGATGCAAACATTTGTCCATTTTGTGTTGTTGGTAAAATGACATGTGAATTATCTGTGAACACAAGCAATAGGTGCAAGAATACCTGGTTAGTATTTATTTTGATGTTATTCCAAATAAATAAAGAAGTCTAAATCATTTTCCTTCATGTCACGAGGTTTTTATGATTATCTGATCAAGGCTCAGTTTTACTTTTATCCCATTCCAGCTAATGCAAGAGTTAAAAAGCAAAGACATCAGCCAAACATTCCGAAAAATAATTAACAAGAGGGAAGGGATTACTGCCATTGGAGGAACCTCGTCCATCTCCAGTGAAGGCACACAGCACTCCTATTCAGGTAACCTCCACTCCACATCCGATGGTCATTGATTCATCCAGAAAGTCTCATATTCATCAGATCTCAGATGCCATTTATTGTAATTCACACCATTGTTTTGTGCACCGTTGAGGGAAAATCAGACTAAATTATAACATGCTATCAAATTTGAAATGCTTCTTAATTTCAGAGATATCAGAATGAAAAATCCTAAAGTCATAGAAATCAATGAGTTCCTACTATGTGTCAGGTGCAGTGCACAGCAAAGAGATTAGCAGCAACAAAAAGTGTTACTTATTTTCAGCATTGACTGTTTAATCGTAACCTTTGAACGGCTTTTTCACCCTGACGTGAGTTTCCCTTGGGCTGGCCCTAGGGCTGTGTGGAGAGGTTGGTTGCAAGGACTTTCCCCTCTGTGTCCGGGAGCTGAGATTCCTGGTGCACCTTCTGTCGAGCATGTGGGACTGGAGAGCACAGAGCCTGATTGCTGGAGCTGATAGGGTCACTGGGTTGTTGCCTAGTGACAAATCCAGAGTCACAGTCACTCAAGATGAGATGCCTTGCCCCAGGTTAGCTCACCTCTCAGGGTGGAGGTGTCTGAGAGCCTTTGGCCTTCGTTCATATTACCAGAACATAATTAGAACCATGATTTTAAGATTTTTAACAAAAACTCACTGTAACTTCTTTCGTCTCCTGCCTTTGCGACCTAACTGTTAAGTGTCCTCTTGACTCTCTTCCTTTCTAACTGGACTTTCCTCAGGTAACGCGCTCGCCGTTCTCCCACCCGTTGCATTGTTTCCTCCTCTTTTCCCACTAGGGTGCTTAGTGGGGAAGGCAGTGGCCTATGGCTGCTACCTCCACTTTTGAAAAGGTATGTGCTTTTTGACTCACTTTCTGCCTGTCCATTTTAATGAAAAGGCTTCTTCCTTTTTTAAAAAAAACCCTTTTTATTGAGGTAATATATACATTTAGAAAAGTGCTGTGATCCTGAGTGTACAGCCCCATGAATTTTTACATGTGTATCTACATATCCTGTAGCAGCTATGTAGCTGCCACCCAGATCAAGATATAGCACCTCTGACTCCTGAGTAGTCCCCTCCTGTCTCGAACAGTAACTATTCCTCCCTGGAGGTAACCACGTTCCTGATGTCTGTCACTCTGCCTTTTTTTTCGTTGTTTATTAAGGTATAAAATACACATAGTAAAGTACATAAAGTGCACTATTCCTAAGTATATGGTTTGATATTTTTTTACATATGAATACACCCATGTAACTACTATCTAGAACGAGATATAGAACATTTAATGGCTTTAAAAATAAAATAAAGAACAGCTTTATTGAGATATAATCGAGATAGCATGAAATTTGCCCTTTTGAAGTATACAGTTCAGTAGATTTTAGTATATTCACAGAGTTGTACAGTCATTGTCACTGTCTAATCCAGAACCCTTCAATTACCCCGAAGAGAAATCCCATGCTCTTTAGCAGTCACGCCCACCGCCCGCCCCCAGCCTCTGGCAGCCACTGATCTACCTCCTGTCTCTATAGATCTGCCTGTTCTGGACATTTCATATCAACAGAATCATACAGTAGTGCCTTTTACCTGACAGGCTTCTTCTTTGGCACGATATTTGCGAACATCCTTTGTTGTGCTTCCTTGGGTTTTGTTGCTGAATGATGCCCTGTTCTATGGAGAGTGCTGTTTGTCCATCCACCAGAGGACAGGCACTCGGGTGGTTTCCACTTTCTGGCTGTTATGGTGATGCTGCGTGAACATTTGTGTTTCCATTTTTCTGTGGACATGTGCTTGAATTCTCTTAGGTATATACCCAGGGGTAGAATTGCCAGGTCGTATGGTAACTCTTGCTTAGCATTAAATAAACCTGTCAAACTGTTTTCCAAAGTGTCTGCACCATTTTCCATTCCCATGAGCAGTGTATAGAAGTTCCAGCTTCTCCACTTTTCTCCACACTTGTCCCTTTTCTCCATTACAAACATCGTGGTGGCTGTGAAATGGTGTCTCGTTTCTGGTTCTGCATCTGGAACACCCTCCCTTTCCCTGCCATCTTCACACATTGAAAACCTGTCTTTGAAATAGCACCTTCTCCATAAAGCCTTTTCTTGATTCACCCCAACCAGAAGAAATTATTTCTTTTTTTAAATTCTTCAAAGCATTGCTTCTCTCTCCTGTGGTGTGTTTCTTTCCCTCATGTTGCATTTCCTTCTCTATGTTTTATCTTATCATTATGCTACAGCATCTTAGTGATCATTAAATCCCTAGACTTGAAGTCCTGAGGATGTATGGTGAGGCAAGGAGGTTAGAAGGCACATTATGATGTGTACAAAAGAAAAATAGTAGATGTTTGTGTCTTTTTATCTCTCTCTCTCTCTTCCCCCCACCCCGTCCCCGTGTGTGTGTGTGTGACCTCTGATGGTTAGCACCTGATTCTTTTGCTCTCAGAAGCAATATATACTTGGAAAGATTATAGAATAAAACTGAATATTTATTGTGTTCATTTAAGATCTATACCTTACTCCTCCTAATATAGCAGATGAAAAAGTGGAATGAATTCCCCTTTTTCCATTTCTTAAAACTTTTAGTGTTTTATTAGAGTTTTAGTAATTGGCATTTATAATCTTTGAACAGAAATGTTTCGATAGTGCAATGAATTTTGTGAAATGAGGTTTGCTACTATGATTTTCTGTTTTCAGAGGAAGAAAAGGTGGCTTTTGTTAACTGGATAAACAAGGCCCTGGAGAATGACCCTGACTGTAAGCATCTCATACCCATGAATCCCAGCGACGGCAGTCTTTTCAAATCCCTTGCAGATGGCATCCTTCTTTGGTGAGCTGAGCACTGGGTTGAGGGAGCTATGTTCTTACAGTCGCCGTTGATGAGCATTCAATGAAAATTACAATTCAGCAAATCGGTTGTCTTTTGGAACTACTTAACACATAGCTACCTAGGTCTTGAAGAGTTTATATCACATAGAAAATTAAGTGCTATATGTTTTCTAGAATTTTCTTTCTAATGTAATTTCTTAATTTTCTGATATCTTTTTATTCTGTTACCTTAATAGACACTTTTACCAGGACACCTGAGTTATTCCTCTGATGCATTTTACAGTGTTCACAGGGTTTCTTTTTTCACTTCTCAGTAAGGGCGTGTTGATGGGGACAGGAACATGAGTAAGTGTAGAAATGCCATGAATGTTGCTGCCCAGCCTGTCCTCCCGTTGTCTCTGCAGGCTGCTCGAAGGGCATGTCTTATCTTTGTTGCATGTACTATAGTCCCAGCACAGTTTTTGGTACAAAACAAGTGTGTGTGTTTTTAAAGTTTATAAATATACAGAAAACTTAGAAGAAAATAACCATCACAGATATTCTTATCACCCATACTCAGCCATCATTAATATTCTGGCATATTTCCTTCATTCTTTTCTCTGTGTTTTTACTTGAAAAGAAGGAAAACCTACCATGAGTACAGGATCTTAGTTTTTGGGACATTACATGTAACGTATACTGTGACTGGATGAAGGAGAGTCCCACTGCCCCTACCTTCTATCCAGCGAAACCACCCAAGGGAACGGGCTGGCAGAATCAGCGGGGAAAGAAACCCTGTTGAGCTTGACTCTGGGCTGGCAAGGGGAAGAGACCTGAGAGGTGCATAAGTGGGAGGCCCCCACGGGCCACACACCCCTCCCCTCGGGAGTAGGGGAAGGGACAGTGCCAGGTGGGGAGTTTGACTGGGGCGGCACACCTGTCACATGGTGACGCAGGTGTCCTAAGGCGAGCTCACAGAGGACAGAAACCTCCCGTGGAGCAGAAGGGCAGAAGCTGGCTTGATCTTGATTTTCAGTATGATACAGACCAAGAAAGCCGGGCCTCATGAAGGAGGGAGGGAGGGAGGGGGGGAGGGAGGGAGGGAGGGAGGGAGGGAGGGAGGGAGGGAGGGAGGGAGGGAGGGAGGGAGGGAGGAAATATACTGTGACCTACACCTACAATTCTGGTCTCTTCCTCTGACCTTCAGAGGAAATTCCTATTATGAATTGAATGGACATTTTCCAAAATATATTCTAAAATATAGAGATACATTTTATGTTAATTTCTTTTAAAATGTTTGAATTATTGAAGTTTGAGAAAGACCAAGTCCCTGCTACTTACCTTTCTGCAACAACAGTATTTTAACAGTGTGATTCTGCTTTATGAAACTTGGCTCCTTTAGAATGTCTTTGTTACAGTGCTATATGTTAATGACCATTAAGTGAAATCAAGACAAGGCTCACATAAAGAAAATGCAGGACTGTTTTTAAAAGTTAGGAAGGTCTAAGATTACTATTGAGTGAATGATGTATTTGTATCAGGTTAGGGAATATTTTTTAGATTTTAAAAATTATACTGACATGAGTTACAGTATAATATTGTAAAGAAATAGATGATTATTACTTTGAAAAATTTAACTATTTTGTCTGCTTGCAAAAATGAATTAAAAACAATTCTGGGAAACTTACACTAAATTATTCCAATTTTTTTTTTTAGCAAAATGATCAACTTATCTGAACCAGATACAATTGATGAAAGAGCCATTAATAAGAAAAAGCTCACCCCTTTCACTGTTTCTGTAAGTATTTGTGCTGTAAAGTAGAAGGATGTTCTTAATGAATGTTTGGGCCCAAGTAAAACCTATGATTTAACATAATTTCAGTTTCATATAAAAATGAGGTTTTATTAAATAAAAATTTAGCTGCATTTTGTAATAAATGAAATTAAGATCCAAAGTACTTTGGATGAACTTCTTTATTTAAGATAATAGTATTCAGGCTATAGTATTATAATTGTTATTTTTATTAATGAGTACTTGCTGAATGCTAGTGCTTTTGTTGGCTGGTTGAGAAAGGAAGAGTGCATAGTTTTACTGTTTCACAAAATGTTTAGCTATTCTTTTTGTACTAAACTCTTCTGTCGTCAGCTTGTCCATTCACATCTTGTTAAAGTTCAGTAATTTATATTTACCACACTTTTCCCGTCAAATGTCTGCTCAATGGGTGCATAACAATATTTACCAAATGCTTACTAGGTACAAGTCATGTTCTAAACGTACTGCATGAATTACCCCTTTGACTCCTCCCGGCAGCCTTAAAATGAGACACTATGACTATAAAGATCAAGACTCTGAGGCACTGAGGGCTCCCGTGTCAGAGCCAGGCTGCCATCCAGGGCCTCCCAGAGCCCATCCTTTATCCCTGTGCCATTCTCTACTCCACGTGCTGGTCACAACTGCAGCTGTTCAAAGTGAGCTGTTTCCTTCATTTTTGTTGGCAAGCACAATCCTTGATTTTGCTGACGCTGTTAAGGCTCTCCTATAGGAAGCTGTGCCCGGAGGGCGGTGGTGCGTGGTTGGTTTCAGCCTGTCCAAGGGCTACTCCCACTCCCTGTCACCCTTGAGAGCTGTAGTTAGATGTTGACGAATGTGACTCTTTCCCCCCGCTACAGTAAGCCAGGAACGTGCGTATCCCTGGCAGAAACTGCTCTTCTTGAAGCCCTTTTCTGATTGTAATTGCTGGAAGATTATTTTTTTTCACACCTTGTGTCAGGATGCTTCATCTAAAATCTATGATTGTTGAAAACATTCATTATGTCTTATTTCTAGAATATATGTCACTCAATTTTTTATGGCACTGAACCTGAAATACAGCTTCTCTTGCTGTTGTATAAATTTACTTGGTTTTACTTTTAATATTTGTATGCAGTGCATTAAAGAAAATAAAGAAAAAATATTCTGTAACTATTTTGCAATAGCTACAGGGAGAGTCTGAGGGGCTAAGCCTTTTGCAGTTTTATTTTTAGAGACGGCATTCTTCCAATATGAGTAGGGTGCAGTAGTTGAGGCCTAAGGGTGCCTGGGAGAGTGTACTGGTGTAGAAGGAAGAAAGGCGGGCCCCAGGAAGAGGCAAAGTGTTACTGTGGATTTTAAATCTGCTTTGTTTATTCAGTAATTTTAGAGCTCTAATTTTAGATAGATCTGCTAGGAAACTACCAGTTTTTCTTGAAACTTGATCCCAAGTGGTGTAATTCATTTGTAAAAGGTTGTAAAAATAGTGATAATATAGTTTTCACCTTCTGGTGATAGGTTATAGGCTATCATGTTGTAGGAAAGAAGAGAAATAGGAAATGGTGAGAACGGCGTACAGTAACCGGGAAAGCGGGGAGGGGCACCAGGTAGTTAAGGGCGAGACTCGTTTTTCACCTTAGAGACTTGGCATTTCTCTTCACCCCGTGTACTACTGAGCTGCATTTTCTTATTTATCATTATTGAAAGAAAAGTTAATTACATGAATAAGACTGAAAAGCAGATTGGTGATTTAGGGACCCAAAAGTCAGGAGACTAACAAGAGTGGGTATAGGATACTGAATCTGTTCATTATAACATGTAAAAAAATCCAGTGCAAATAAAGTACTCATATGTGCATGTCCTTTTTATTTGCATGTATGTACAAATGTACACATAAAATTAATTTCACCTTACATACAGTTGCAGTTAAAGTAGGTAAATCATAGATCCCATTTGGACATTCCAAGTGAAGTAAAAGTGGTGATATGTAAAATGGTGAAATCTGAAGAACAAATCATGTCTTTATTCTTATTGACCCAATAAGTGTCTAGCACAGCCCTCTCAAAATTATTACCAAAAGGGAACTCACTTGGAATGGAAACTTTATGAAAAATGAAAATTTGTGAAGTGGTATGAATTAAAAGACTTTCAGTACCTATATGAGCTTGTTAATAAAGAAGAGAATAGTTAATTAATCAAAATAGAAGGGACATGAGAAGCCATCTGAAACAGCAGTATGAACTTTCCTGCCCGGTAAGATGGGAGAGAGTGGACAGGTAGCCCAAGTTGAACTGCCGGGTTCGCTTGGGTCGTTTGTTAGCATCTCTGTAACATGCCCTGTTTACAGAGGACGCTGGAGCTCAAGGGGGAACGCCTCTCTCACGCCCCAGTTGTTGGAGATTCCCCATTGTCCTTGTCTCTCCCCCAACACAGGTCTTCAGAAGGAGGGCTGAGCACCCAGGGCAGTTGTCCATGTTAAGACCTGGGGAGCAGCCTCTCTGGGGCTCTCCTGTTACTTTTTGTTCTTACAGAATTTGGAACTGGCCTTAGATGGTAGTGGTTGTCCTGTTCCCTACATACCAGTAGTTGTATTTGCCAATTAGAAAGTACCATTTATTCAACGAATCAGATTTTATCACCTTACTTTCAATCCATTTTTTAAGCTAATAACTTATAAATCATTTGCTATACCTGTAAAGCCAATGGTTTGGAATAAAATTAACACCAAAAGCTGGTTCCCCATGTATCAAACAACACAACCTGTTGATGATGAGACAAAGCTGAGTTTTACTGCTTAATGAAATTGGACAAAAACCACCTGCAAAGCCCTGGCAGTGTCTTGGGAGCTCTAAAGGACCTTCTGACTTGGCTGAAGTATGGACTGTGTAAGTGGGGTGTCAGGAGTTGAGGCTGGAGTCAGATCCTAAGGGCTTTTCATTGCCATATTACAAATTTGGACTTGACCCTCTCCTTTCCCTCCGTGCCTTTAATCACTCTTACACATTCATCCACTTATTCAATAAATATTTATTGAGCACATACCATGTGCTAAGTACAGGGGAACAGCCCCAAACATAACAAAAACCTTTGTTATCATATATATATAACATATTTGATATATATGTTATATGCAGTAATAAACATATAAGTATATAATATGTCAGAGAAAATATGTCAGAGAATGCTAAGGAGTAAAATCGGGAATGATGAGTGCCAGCAGGGGTGTGGTGACACTTGCTTTTTTGTGTTGGGTCATTAGAGAAGGCCATTAGGTGCATTTGAGCAATATTAAAGGGCTTGTGGGTATTGGGGGAAGCGTGCTCCAGGCAGAAGGTCCTATGTAGTGAGTGAGAGGACACAGTAGGAGTGATAGGGAACACCAGAAGGGTTTTAAAGCTAGGGAACACAATCAGGTTTCTCTCTTACTAAGGTCGCTGACAGCAGAGTGTTGTGGAGATGGATTGTAGTCAGTTTGAGATGAGTGTGAGGTAGGAACTGAGAAACCTGAAGAAAGGCATTGACAGTTCCACAGGTATTTAGAAGGTAGAATTGACAGATACTGGCGACTGGATGTGGGAAGCAGGGAAGACCAAGGGTTCCGCTCCGATTTCTGACAAAGGAAGAAGGAAGGCAAGAATGGATGTTAGTCCTATCACCAAGACAGGAAATAAAGAAAAGCCAGTTTTAACAGGTAACTAGAAGAAGATCAGCAAAGCATGGCAAGAAGATTGCTTGCCTTGGATATGTTGAGTTTGAGGTACTTGTGAAACACCCAGATAGACCTGACCAAGTGAGTATATAGGTGTAGAGCTTAGAGTGGGGACTGGGAGAAAGTGTGGGCTGGAGAGGCGGATTTGAAAGTCATTGGCATATAGAGGTAATAGTTAAAGCCATAGAATTTTTTTTGAATAGTGGTGTTTTGCTTATTTAAATATTACTTATGTTTAAAGATCTGAAATTTCACAATCCATTGTTTCTTTTTTACCTTCTCAACTTGTTGATAAGACTTTAGGAAGTACTTCCTCATGGGTGTTTTTCTTTGTGGCAATTCAGGAAAATTTAAACCTTGCCCTGAATTCTGCCTCGGCCATTGGATGTACAGTGGTCAACATTGGTGCACAGGATCTCAAGGAAGGAAAGCCTCACTTGGTCTTGGGACTTCTCTGGCAGATCATCAAAGTTGGTCTTTTTGCTGATATTGAGATTTCCAGGAATGAAGGTATGATCATCAAAAATACTTAGTTTTCATTGACGTATACCTACTACAGGAAGAATTTATATTTCATTGTTTTCCGCTCAGCCCTGATTGCATTGCTGAATGATGGTGAGGAACTAGAGGAGCTGATGAAGCTGTCTCCGGAGGAATTACTGCTGCGGTGGGTGAACTACCATTTGACCAATGCTGGATGGCACACTATCAGCAACTTCAGCCAAGACATTAAGGTTTATATTTTAATGTTCAATGTAAAACAAAAGAGATACAGACTTAAATTTGAACTGCAATTTAATTCACAAGGGCACAGTGTAGGAAATGTAATTTTGCATTTCTCTGAGAATTATAATCAGAAATACAACTGGCTGCGAAGGGAAGGAGATACTCCTTAGCAGGTGAAAGCATTCTTTCCATTTTATAGACTAAATTATACAGTGAATGTCAGTCTGAGAATTCCATCTGTTTGCTGCGCTGGAGGCCCTTGCTGCCTGACCAGTTCAACACTCTTACTGCCACTTTGCCAATAACCAGCTAATAGGAAACCAAATTACCTGAGGGCACAGGGAGTTAGTAGACAAAAGGAGGTCTTCAGGTCAGTCTCTCAATACGGTCGCTGGAAACACTTCCCTCCCTGTTGGGAGACTGTTGTCAAGGGAACTGTAGCATTCAGCCTGCCTAATAACAACTCTCATGGGCACTGTCAAGACAGGCATTGCCACCTGGGGTCCCTGTGACTTTTTCTTCTTTATGCTTTTTTTTTTTTCTCTTCAGACTAATCAATGTTGACATTAACTCATATTTTCTCTTTATATTAACACCTTCAGTCAAGTTATGTTCTTGCCATAATGGGCTAGATGACAATCTCTCTCTTTGAAGTGACATTGTATTTCTCTGCTTTTGTCTGTTATATGCTCATTTAAAATTTATTTGGGAGGCTCTCTCTTTTTTTATAAAGGAAGTTTATTGGTTTTTAAATGACTCAAATTGCAAATAAACCAATCAGCTAGTGGCTTCAGCCCAAGACATGTGCTGCATCTTTGTCAGCTGGTGGCGTAGCACCTCAGTACCCAGGAGAGGAAAGGTCTCAAAGCAAAGTCACAATTTAGTGATTAGGGCCCTGGTTAGATAAGACCACGGTGAGTTCACATGGAATCGCTGGGCCACGGTGCCAGTATTACATTGGTACTTTAATTCTGCACATGGCACAGCCTGTGAAAAATATGAACTGAAAGACATACACCTCACACCATTTAAGGACAAATATTTAACATCACAGGCTGAGTGTAATATCTAAAGAGTTGAGTTTCTTAAAAGCCTATGTTAACTTTACATACATATCTATTACCTGTACTGCCTGAACACATCTTTGACTTATTGAAATTAGGACTGAACAAAAGGAAAGAAAAATTGTGAAGCAACTATCTTAGCTCCGTTCCAAAGATGAAAAGAAAAATCTGGCAGTGGTAGATTTCTCATTGACATTATGTTCCCAAATTGCATGCTATAATTCTCCCAGTGGGCATACCACAGGGTGACACATGCCTAGTATTTGGTCTGTGTAGACTGAACATATTTTCTGCCCTATACTCAGGTTAGATTGCTTGATGTTAACTTTAGAAAATGTAGCTACAGTATTCTTCATCATGTACACACACAGAACTGCAAATACTCCTAATAACTTCCTTATAGCCATTCTGCCACCTCACGAGTACACATTTAAAAATTGACAGGTGGCAAACATGAATATTTCCCCAAAATGTTCTAGTGCAAAATGGATTAGCACTGTTGATGTTGAAGTTTCCTGTGCCTGCTCCAGAGAGAACAAAAACTTAACACATGCTTACCACTTGCAGAAAGGGATTTCCAGGGCCTGGCTGGGCGTGGCTCAGCAGTTGAGCATCGACTAGGATCCAGGAGATTGAGGTTCGATTCCCGGTCGGGACTCATGCCCGGGTTTCGGACTCAATCCCCCGCAGGGGGCGGCCGATCAGTGACTCATCATTGATGTTTCTCTCTCTCCCTCTCCCTTCCTCTCTCTGAAATCAATAAAGATATTTTTTAAAAAAGAAAAAAAAAAAGAAAGGGATTTCCAGGGACCAGCATCTCAAATAAAAAGAGGGTTGCTGAAACATAGCTGGTGGTGAACCCTCATAGTCTAAAAGTATATCACAAGTCTATGTTGGCCTTTTATTTTAAACTACTGTGTAGTTAATTAAAAGCAGTCAGGAGCTCTGGAACCTTACTTGCAAGAACCAGACTACGACACACATTTTAAATTTGGACAGACTGCCAGCAGACAATTACTTCTCAAGAATCTTCTACACACAAGTTGTACTCCATACTAGGCCTATATTCTCTCACCAGGACACATGGGCACTGGGCCCATGGCTCCAGTGAGGACGCACCCAGAATGCTGTAACCTGGTATTTTTCAGTTTCTAAATTAAGGCATATTCAAAAATTTCCATGTACAAGTTTGCAACACTTTTCTAAGTTAATCACCAGCTAATTAATTCAGGTTCACAGATGAATTACTCTCACTTTAACTATATACAACAACCATGCCAATTACTATTCTTCTATATTTTCTTTAATAATAGTTAAAAAAACTGGTACAGTTTAACTATCATGGTCACAATTGTCATTTTCAGGGCAGTAGAAGAAAGACATTTTTAAGTGATATGAAATTAAAGCTTTTTAATAAACCAGAGGAACTAGTCCTTCCTCCCACTCCCATCCCAGCTCACCTCCTAACAGTCTAAGGAAGACTTCCCTCAAAATACAAGCTCGTGCATTATATTCAGGACCGTGATAAATGTAGGCAATTATGAACTAAGTTAAGCTTTGCTTCTTGGTGAAGCCACATTAATTTATTTTTTAGTGATTTTGAGTTTCAGTGTAGTTCCAATTCGCACTTATATATAACAATTCCCAAAATGTTAAAGTAATTTCAGTCCAGTGAGCCTTCAGAGGAAATGCTTGTACATTATATTTATTAGTATGGCCAAGATAAGAAAACAGTTCGGGCTTTGATTATAAAGTGCAGCATCTTTCTCTGATTCTCATGGCTAAACTTCTCCTTTTCTATTCTTTTCTTTGCTGTCTTCCATCTCTCTGGCTCCAATTTCCGTCATTAAATCAAAAATACCTTGCCAACGTTAGCAGTTTTAGCAGGTTTCCACATGATTAACATTCCACCAGTGGGCTCTGGTTTTCACCTCCTCTACAGAAAGCTGCCTTCTAAATCTGATTTGTTACCAACCAGCAGAAATGGAACTTTCTCATCTTTTTTTACTCTTAAAATATGCCCTTGTCCCCCCAGATCAGCTGTGGCTGCAAAGCGTCGGGTTTCTGTGACAAGGAGGCCAGAGGAGACTCGCTGGGAAGTGCTGGGCTAATTGCAGCGCTCTGCCCTGTCCAGGCAGCCTGCTCCTGGCTGTTCCCCACCCCTCATCACTGCACTGTAGGGTCAGCCCCTGACCACCCCGCTTGCCTAGGTGACTCTATGTAGGGCCAAAAAATTTTGACTGGGTATATTTACTGCCATCTGGAATCCCAGAACTTTTACCAAAGGATTAAGAAGGATCTGCCCCCAAGCCAGCCCTCTACCACCCCGGCCAGAGCCTGTGGCTCCTGTCCCTGAGGCTGCTCACAGGGAGCCACAGCAGGAGGAGGAGGACCGGGGCTCCCCAGGGGAGTTTCACCTCCTCCTGGCCACGGGGGGCTCTTCTCTTTTAAAATTCAATGCATCAGGTATTTATTAAACCCCTGCTGTGGAACCTGATGCCAGGCAGGGGGGTTGGGAAGATCTAGCTCTTGAAGCTTACCAATTACACAGGGAGAGACACTTCTAGTAGATGAATAGATATTTCAATGATCTAGAAACTGCTGTGCAACAAGCCACTCAAAATTAATAACTTGAACAGTGACTTGTTTCTCGGGATTCCGTGGGTTAGTGCAGCTCTGTTGGGTGATTCCGCTTCAGATGGTTCTGGGTGGGATCACTGGCTGGGCCTACACCGGTTAGCCTAGTGACTCACTGCTTCCCCGGGGGCCTTTGCACCTAGCTGGCTGGGTCGTCCTCTCCCATGACAGCCTCCGGCGGTTGGGCTTGTTATGTGGAAGCTGAGGTCAGGAGGACAGCAGGCGCTCCTCTGGCCTGTTGGCAGCCCCAGAACACCACTTCACCTGCATTCAGTTCGCCAAAGCACCGTCACAAGTGCAGTCTCAGTTAAAGGCAGGCAAGTAGAACCTGCCTTTTAATGGGAGGAGCTATATGTATGTTCCGGGAAGAATTATGATAGCCATCTTTGCATATGACCTCCTTGGATGATTTATTACAGTGTGGCCACTTCTAAGAGAATCCTGGGAAGGCTTCCAAGAGATAATACTTACCCCTGATCTTAACTGATGCTGATACTTGGCAGTGTAGACAAATGAAGAGGGTGGGGAACGGTATTCCAGGGTAGGGAACAGTGTTGCTAGAAGCTCTGAGGTGGAGAATAGCACAGTGACGCAGGAGCCCGTAAGTAAGAAGTAAGTTAATGGTTATTCCATTTCATAGATGAGGGCTATTTCTTCAGGTTGAGCACTTTTTTCCTAAATCTAATAATGACTTTATTCATTTTAAAAATGTTATTTTATTTCTTTCTTTGAAGGATTCAAGAGCCTATTTTCACCTGCTTAATCAGATTGCACCTAAAGGTGACCGGGATGATGGGCCTGCCATTGCGATTGATCTTTCGGGATTTAATGTAAGTACAGTTTTTAACTTAATTTTTTTTAAAACTTTGGTAAAATAAGCATAAGATAAAATTTACCATTTTAAGCATTTTTAAGTATACAGTTCAGTGGCATTAAGTACATCCCCATTGTGTACAACCACCGACACTATTCCATATCTAGAACCTTCTCATCACCCATAGTGAAATCTACCCAATAATAACTCCCCATTCCCCTCGCTCTCAAGTCCCTGAGTTTGACTAGTGATTATAGTCCAACTGAGAGTGCAATTCTCAATAGGCAACATTCCCTGTGGAGTCCCCAGCCCTCCATTATAGCTTGGTGTTCAGAAGTTTTTCATACCCTAAGCTCCAAATCTCCATGCTAAGTCATCTGGTTGTCACGAAGAAAGGAAATTACAGAATTCCATCCTTGAGTATGTGTGCAATTAACTCTATATCTACCTTCCCTGGGGCGACACAACTGGAACTCACAGAGTGTTTTTGTGCTGATCACTGTGTATTAGGAAAGGTAGCGACGAGCCATTATGAGATGGCTAAACAATGGATGATTGGCTTTTCCAGCTTATATTTGCAAACACAGAGAATAAAAGATGACAATTCCTTGTATTTATGGGGTAGGAAGGGCTGACACAGATCCTGATCCATCTAACACAATTCCTAGGAAGCCCATTCTTTTAGCATAAGTTGTAAATACCAAGGGTGATTCTATCTAAACATTAAAATCGGGTAAGACTATGTTTGTATGAAAATCTCTTAAGTATTTAAAGTACAATGTCCACAATATTTAGTTTTAAAGGCAACTTAAGTCATTACTTAATTATATTTCAAATTATTATAATGAAACATCTAAGAAACTTAGTATTAAAAAACTATGCAAATTTGCAAATTAGTCTGAGTCAAAATTAGGAACTGAGAAAAACATGTAAAATTTCAAACATATTCAAAAGTAAACAGATTTAATGTACTGAACTACTCTTTGTTCATCCCCAAAGTTCAACAGCTATCAGCTCATGGTCAGTCTTTTTTCACTTTTATCACCTGCCTATTTCCTTCCTCTCCCGTATTATTTTGAAGCAAATTCTTTACATCATATCTTTTCATCGATAAGTATTTCAATGTGTATTTCTAAAATATAAAGAACTTTTGATATCTCTCTGAGGGAAAGGGAAACACAAGAAAAAAATAAACAAATGGCACTACATCAGACTAAAAAGTTTCTGCACATCAAAGGAAACCATCAACAAAATGAAAGGGAACCCACTGTATGGAGAACATATTTTCCAATGACACATCTGATAAGGGGTTAATACCCAGAATATAAAAAGAACTTAATACAACTCAGTTCCAGGAAGACAAACAATCCTATAAAAATTGGCAAAGGACCTGAATAGACACATATTCAAAGAAGGCATACAGATGGATTTGGAGAAAGGGAACCCTAGTACACTGCTGGTGGGAATGCAGACTGGTGCAGACACTATGGAAAGCAGTATGGAGGTTCCTCAAAAAATTAAAAATGGAACTGCCATTTGACCCAGTGATCCCACTTCTAGGAGTATATCCTAAGGAACCCTAAACATCAATCAAAAAGAACATATGCACCCCTATGTTCATAGCAGTGCTATTTACAATAGTTAAGATCTGGAAACAGCCCAAGTGCCCATCAGTAGATGAGTGGGTAAAAAAGCTGTGGGACATTTACACCACGGAATACTACGCAGCTGTAAAAAAGAGGGGTCTCTTACCCTTTGGGTCAGCATGGATGGAACTGGAGAATAATATGCTAAGTGAAATAAGCCAGTCAGAGAAAGACAAATATCACATGATCTTACTTATATGTGGAACCTAAAGAACAAAGTAAACTCACGAACAAAATAGGACCCGAGGCATGGAGGCATGGGATAGACTGAGGGATCTCAGAGGCGAAGGGGGTGGGTAGGACGGGAAGAGAACAACCAAAGAATGTATATTCATATTTGCACAGTTCAGTGACACAGACAATAATGTGGTGAAGGCCTTTGGGGGGGGGGGGGGGTTAGGCTGGAGAGGGCCACAGAGGGGATAAATGGGGGATATCTGTAATAGAATCAACCATGAAAAAATATATATACATTTGAAATATAACCATAATACCATATCTTACCTAAAAATATTAACAATAATTTGTAATGTCATCTAAATATCTAGTCAACACTGACATTTCCAATTGGCTCATAAATGTCAGATTTTCTTTTTAAAGTTTGAATTAAGATTTAAATAAGGTCCACATATTGTGATTTGTTGGTATCTACCTTAGTAACATTTTATTGTTGTTTAATAGCGTTAAACCTATCACTCTCTCTGATTTCATTTACATTTCTACTTTTCTGCAAGTCTGGTGCACAGAACAAATAAGTCATAATCCTTGTATGATATATAGTCATCAGGGGTTCCTACATATCTGTTTGTTCACTCACTCATTCATTTGGGGGAGTGGGGGGGTGGATAATGACAGTGTTCCAGAATTAGATAGTGGTGATTGTTTTACAGATTTGTAAATATACTGAAAATCACTTAATTTTATACTTGAAAGTGGTGAATTTTATGGGATGTGAGTTACATCTCAATAAAAAATATTTAAATCTAACCATCAGTCTAATTGTGAGAGAACATTAGACAAATTCAAATTGAAGGACATTCTACAAAATAATTGGTAGAGTATGCCAGTACTTCTCAAGTGTCACAATTTTGAAAGTAAAAAATAAAAGTCTTAGGACCTACCTCAGATTGGAAGAACCCAAGGAAACATGAGAACTAAATATTTTTGTTTGTAGTTGTCTGTTTTGAAATTGTAACAAGCCCCTCTGAACTCTCAGTCCAACAAGAAAGCTGAGACCTTGGCAGTAATTTACGTTAGCTCCACAGTTCTTCCTGCCCATCTCTCTGCCTCACCGTAATGTAATGATGAGCACCTTGAATCCTACGTTCATTGCTTTTTTTGCTTTTCTTTTTATATACTTTTCTTTCAACCAAATACATTCCTTCAAAATTAAATTATTTTACTTTTTAATTTTATATAAAGTTTATCATGTTGTACTTAAATTTCTAGTGCTTATTTTGAACATACCGTATTCCTAAGTTACTCATATTGTTGTATGCCAGGTGTGAATATAACAGTTTATTCATCTGCTCTCCTGTTGATAAGCATTTGGTTTGTTTCCAGGGTTTTGCAACTGTGAATTGTTCCTTCTGATTTTAATATTTTTTTATTAAAATATAATATCCCAGCCCTGGCCAGTGTTGCTCAGTGGTTACAGTGTCTGCCTGTGCACTGATGGGTCACGGGTTCGATTCCTGGTCAGGGACACATACCTGGGTTGCAGGTTCCATATCCCAGGCCGGTCAGGGCACGTGCAAGAAGCAGCCAGTCGATGTGTGTGTCTCACATCGAAGTTTCTTTCTCTTTCTCCCCTCCTCCCTCCCTCCCTTCCACTCTCTCTAAAGATCAGTGGAGAAAATATCCTCAAGTAGGATTAACAGCAACCACAAAAATAATAATATCCTAACTTGTTTTCATTGAGAAAAGAGTCCACTGAAAATATTAGTCAGGGTAGAATGGGTGAGACAACTAAGCCTCTCAGCCAGAGCCCTCTAAAATACGGCCTTGATCAAGTTCTCTATATTTTGATCAGTAGGAGTTTACTGATACAGTATTTGAGAGTTTTGTTGAGTATTTCAGCAATGAGAGTGAAATATTACTCTGATCCCAGCAAGAAAATTCAGAGACTTATTCTTACTGATTTAAACGAAATGGGGAAGTTAATTTGGAATTTCTGCACATTCTGACCTTATTTTGAATTTTTATTAGACATATTTTCAGAAGAGCAATTGCTTATAAATATGAATATCCATAAAAAGATACGCCAATCAAAAATTTAATCTTGACCATTTTTATTTTATTTTATTTTGTTGTTTAGGAGAAAAATGACCTGAAGCGTGCTGGGTTCATGCTTCAAGAAGCAGATAAACTGGGCTGCAGACAGTTTGTTACTCCTGCAGACGTGGTTTCGGGCAACCCTAAACTTAACTTAGCCTTCGTAGCTAATCTGTTTAACACATACCCATGCCTACACAAGCCTGATAATAATGACATCGATATGAATTTGCTGGAAGGTAGGCTCTTTCTGCCTTTAATTGATTCATTGTGTGTATCTGCCTGTGGTACTGTCTGACTTCACGGTCAGAGGTGGGAGAGTGTGGTGGGGGACAGTGTACTGTGTGTGGGCATGTGCACCCGTTAAAAAGTTAAAATGAAAGAAAGTGGGTGTTGGTTTTGGTTAAAAGAGTGTGGGGTAAATCTTACTTGTCTGTCATTTCTCTAGACATTAGTGAAAACTGTCAGACGTTAAAAATATTCTCTTAAATGACCACATAACATAACTCCACCACGAATATGGACAATGAATATGTATTGGAAAAAATAATTATCTGTAGCTTGTTTTCTCCTTCAAAAGCTACAGTTTGACTCCAGTATTGTTCTCTTTTTAATGTTCTTAGTGTACATGAAAAAATTCACAATATTCATTACTTGTCTTGTGTGTGGGCTATTGTTATCTGTCTCATAATTTATAATACTTTCCTATTTTGCTTCATGAAATGCAGATTTGACCCCTCCTAATGTAGGTACTGTATTTAGTACTTTCCTATACTCTCTATATATATTCATTCTGAATGTTCTTTTTATTAGTACCATTTATTCTTTCTGTCTCGGTTGATATTTATTTTTTGCATTGTTCATGCTGTGTTTTTCAGTCTTAATATGCCTAAAGAATGCACGATGACAGGTGAGAAACACGAGTGACACTTAACTAGACTGGCAGGGCAGGGCTCAGTTGTGCAGATTCTCCCCCCGAAGTGCCCTCTGTAATGATGGGCACTTTCTAGTGTAGTCGTAGACACCAGAGATCAGCATTCACAATTGGACTTCATGGTTTGATGTAAGGCCTTTATGCCTCTCCTATAAATAAATTTATCTTTTATCACAAGTAAATTTTGAAAGGATCTATTTAGGTTTTGTAACATAGATTATTTTGTATTACTTACCTCTGTTTCACTCACCGGATGTCAGTGAGCTTATAATATGTGCATCGTCACAGTGACAGACATTCTCAGGGCCTAGTTCTCATTATCTGCTTCCCAGCCTCTGTTCTTTCCTTCTCGGGCTCTCACCCTCCCGCTCACATGTACCAGAACCACATTAGTGTCAGCTGAAGGTGAAAACAGTGGCGGCAGTGGTGGCAGTTGTCAGAGGTAGGGCCAGCCCTAAAATATTCCCACTGGTTGCCCTGTTTGGAGAAGGTGGCCCTCAGGCAGGGGTGGCTGGTGGGGCGAATCTGAGGATCGGCGGTCACCACCCACGTCTCCCTTCTCCCTGCGAGGGGGGTGAGAAATCACTCTCACCATCGTCTTCCCTTTGACTGCCACAGCCAGAGTTCATTCCAGTGTCTTTGTCACTTTATAATTACAGCTGTTTTTTTATTAATTAAGAAGTTTCAGAGTTAACAAATACATTCTTTGAAGAATGTGATTAATTCCATTAATTCTTCCTGGGGTCCAGTACAATAAAATAAGGCCTGTCTCCTCTACTCACATAACCAGGGGGGAAGCTAGATTAACACGCAGAAGGTGCAGCAGAGAAATCTAGAATGAGAAATTGGAGCTTGAAAAAAATTAAATAAAAAGGAAGACTGCTAAGTTTTTATTAGCCTGGAAGATTTCCAAACCCCTTCGTGTCTTCCGTGGAAGGTGGTGTTTAGAGTGGCATATTAAAAACGACCTGCTTTTCACGGTCACCACGCTCCTGCTGGGTCCTTTCCCAACCTGCTTGTTCTCTCGTAGCGTTTGAATTCTCTCTCGTGTTCAGCATGCTTTTGGAATTTTTCAGTGTGAATCAGATTGCTAAATATTTCCATTAGTATTTGCTATATAAGAAGATACCATGGGAAATATTTATCAATCATCTTTATTTAGAACATATGTATGTCCTGATACATCTGCCAAAATGTATTTGACTTGAACTGTCATTGGAATTTTTTCCTCTGTGAATTTGTGTTTGTAGATCCATATGAAGTTTGAAGCTTGACCTTATCACATCCCATATTCATATATTAGTATCTCCTCATTTGGCAAAGAATTTTATCTATATGTAATTAAAGAAAATTAAAAGGCCAACCAAATATTAAACCTTCATGTTAAAATGAGCCAAATACGTAGGCTATGTATAGAAGTTCAGAATTCATTTGTGGTGATAGAAAATACATAGGCCACGGAATTATACTTTGTTCAATCATGGTTCCACCATTAGACATCTGAGTGACCTCTGCGAGCCTTGGTTTTCTCATATATAAAACAAGACCAGTAGACTTACTTTGAAGAATTACAGAGCAAGTTGAAATTGACCTTCCCTGAATGAGAGAGTTTAGCTGCCGGTATGTGCTCAGTGATGGTCAGGTAGGGAAGAAGACACTTAATGCAGCACTTACCACATTTAGTGAGTGTTAAACATGTTAGTTCCTTTTCTTTCATCTTAGTAGCCTATTTTTAATATATTTGTTATTTTTCATGAAACTTTTATCAATTGCAGATGTCAGTTTGACCTTGAAAATGAAAAGAATGTTTTATAGGTTTTTTTCTTTTATATCAGCAATTAAGATTTTACTTCTGAGCTGCTTTGGTCGTCTGCGTCTGGAGTACATATGTTTTTGTTGCGCTTTACCAAACCCTTGCACAAATGCAGAGTGCTGCTGGCTCTGAGCATGTACTTCCAAGGCAACTTGAACTGGTATTAGATAAATAACTGCTCACTTAAAAATCTATTTTACTTTCTAGGTATCAAAAATTAAAATAAGAATGATACAATTAGCTGAGAACAAATGTGAACCTCTGAAACTTATACTTTAAGAATTCAGTCAAGGTTCAAGTTCATTGTCTTTTTAAATATTATACACTAAATTATCAGGTTCAGGAGAATTTAGATATTATTTTAATTAAAAATTTTAATTGTTACACTACCAATGTTTGTCATTTTAAAACATAATTTGGATTTTCAGAGATGGAAATAATGCAAAAATACTCTAATTACTAGAAAAAATGTATATACAGCAAAATAACAGATTGTAGAGAAACAACTAAAAGGTAAACCCAAGTCACATGCATCAAGCTGTTGATTATAGTATGTTTGTATTTAGTTACTTGGGGGAAAGTTCAGATTTTTAATTCGTACCTGTTTAATAACTCCTATAAAACAAGGCAAGCATGGTTTCTAGACTTACTTAGTTTCAATTGGTTCTTTTTAAAAAGGTTCTCATGTAGGCCGTTTATTATGAAGAGTGGTAGTGGCAGATACAACAGAATAATCAGTTGCCTTTTATGCAGACAAGAGGGGACAACATTTAGGCAAAAAATTATATGGTTATATAATTTATAGAGCAAGAATTTAGACAGATTCGGGGAAAGCCATTAGGTAATGGCATTGAGAACCACATGAAAGTACAGTGGGCAGATTACTTCCTGAACACGCAGAACAAAGAACAGATGCTTTAGAGTTTACAAGGCTTGGGCTTCTCCTCTGGACCTGCAGTTTACAATGTCTGTGCCCGCAGCGTGAAGATGACTGCAGGGATGGCTCTACAGGGGCCGGCCCCTGGACCCAGGCGGCTGTAGATTTATAGGCCAGATTGTCCTGGGACTCTCACCGGAGACAAAGTCTGGAGAGTGACTTGAACTTGCCTCGGTTTAGAAGTGATGAGAGGTGCACTGTAAATGCTTCATCTCTCAGAAGTCTGGTGATGAGATGCAGGCTAGGCCATTCCTTTGTCCCTTAACTTTGCTGAAAAACAAACGATTTTCTAGTCACTGAGGACTGTTTGCAGTCAGGGGATGAGTAGAGGCAGAAGGGGCAAGGAGGGCCCACGTCCCTCTCTGCTCACTTTGTTTTTGTAAACGATACCAGAAGGGAATGCTCAGGGAGTTTAGGTAATCACAGCTTAAAGAATAGTGCCTGCAGGAATTTCTCCTTGAGGTGGTCCTTTTGGTCTAGGGATTTACTGTGATGAAAAGTCTTTCTCTTAGCTCCCTGTATGGGGCTGTGCCCCTTAATGTATTTTCAATAGTGACAATCTAAAGTAACTCAAGAAGCCTGTAAAGCAGTTACATCCCCTCATTGCTTGTTTTTTTTCTTTCTTAATTTATCTTTATTGTTGAAAGTATTACAGATGTCCCAGTTTCCCCCCCATTGATCCCCTCCACCCAGCACCTGCCCTCTCCCCCTCCCCAGGCCTTCTCCACACTCTTGTCTGTGCCCATAGGCCATGCATATATGCATCAAAGTTTTTTGACTAATTGCGTGTTTTTATCTGACCTGTAATCCCATCTCCTTTATTGCTGTTTGGTGTAATTAAAATGTAGGTTTGTGTGCCCAGCAACTTTTCTGTGTAAAACCCTATCTATACAGATTTAGTAATGCGGAGTTGGAAATGGTACAGCTTTTCTGTTTCTGTTTGATGTGCTAATACTACCCTGACTGCTTAAAGATTTTCTTTTATTAGTTTTTAACCATTTCCTTTGCATATAATTCTAACTCCAGATATGACCACATAAATTTATTAGTTACTTTTCTGGACAGAGAAACCCATGGCTCAGTAGTTCACAGACATCATGTAAGGAAATCTAGATGGAAAAATTTATAACAAATAGAGGCTTTCTAGACAGAAGGGAGAAAGGGACTTTGGCAATAAGAGATATTTTCCCCTAAAAATTTTGTAGTATCATAGGAACCATGGCAAAGTATTTATGGCCAGTTTGTACCTGCCTGGCTGGTTTGAAATGCGGTTCTTGATTCCTTTTGTCCTGAATCATCAGTGTGGACTTGTGTCTACTCTAGGAGAGAGCAAGGAAGAAAGGACATTTCGAAACTGGATGAACTCCTTGGGGGTCAACCCATACATCAATCATTTGTACAGGTAAACACTTTTGTTGTGTTTCAGCTTCATGGCTACAGTCCAACTTTTCTGGTTTCAAGCTATAGGTATGTTTACATGAGAACATTTTTTAAAAATCACAAGAATTTTAGCCAGTGTTTAGAGTTTCAGAATGCTGGGAATTGGCTATGGAATGGATTTTAAAAGAAAAGTATAGCATTTTTTAAAAAGATAATATATATTAGTTATAATTTTTGATGATATAAGCAATTTGGTAAAGATAATCCATCTTACTCTTATAGATAAGGAAAATAAATTATTTCCATTTTAACAGATTAGAATAATAGTAATATTTTATAAATAGTTCTTATCATTGTATCAATATCTTTCATTATAAGTCACAGTTTATTTTGCCAGAACCATCAATCATGCCATAATTTGTTGTGTGTATTTTCTAATTCATAGAAATAACTTGTTTTCCCTAATTGTTATAATGTATCATATTCTTTTTTTTTTAATCCTTACCAGAGGATATTTTTTTCATTGCTTTTCAGAGAGTGGGGGGGTGAGGGAGAGAGAGAAAAACATGGATACAAGAGGGACACATCAATTGGTTGCCTCCTGCACGCGCCCTCCCCCACTGGGCCAGGGTTTGAGCCTGAAACCGAGATACATGCCCTTGGCCAGAATCAAACCTGGGACTCTTCAGTCCAAAGGCCACTGCTCTAACCATTTAACAATTTCTTAAAAATGACAATATGTTATTAACATTGGTAGGATTAAGAAAATATTGTACTGAATAATTTCTTGTGCTCTCGGTGCTAATAATAAAAATGAGCCTTTCTAGGTATGGCTGAAAAGGAAACCTTCCTTCTTTCTTTATTATAGGACCTACCAGCCTGACTCAAAAATGCAAAAGAACTAAACTTCAGCTCATTGTATATTTTTTAGAAAAAAGGCCTAATTAAGCCTATTAATAATTTGCACAGTCAGGGAAATGCCTTAATGAACGTTAACTAAATTATTATTTCAATCTGAACTGGAGATTAATGCCACAAAAGACCAAGTTCACTGGCTGAGAATTTATGATGGAGTAATTTCTGCTTCTTGGTGTATATTCAAAATATTCTTTAAAATCTAAAACCAGTAGTGCCTTATTATGGTAACTTGCTTTGATGTGATAGACTCATATTTGATAAACTTTTAAGGGTATGTAAGATCAGCTAAATGAGAAGAGATATATGTCATGTAGACCAGAACTCCTGCCATAGCAGCAGGGCAGTGAAGGACCCAGATACTGCAGGGGAGGAGCGGCTAGATCTTTAGAGACAGTAGGAATGTCTGCAATATATAATTGAGAGAAAAAAATAATAGGGCTAGTATGATCCCAATTTTATTTTAAAATTGAGTATGTACATATTTGTGTGTGAATTTTTTAAAAGTCTAGAGGGACGAATACTGAACTGTGTGCAGCCTTGGCAGTAGTGTTGGGGGTTTGCAGAGACTTTTTTTAATCTTAGTAACATAAGTATGGTATTTTATTTTGTTTTGCTATTATAATGAGCATATATTTCTATTTTAATTAAAAAGTAAATTTAAAACTAGGGGGTTCAAATTTGTTGAGACTCATGGTGACGTGTTCATAATGGTCATGAACACTAGAGTTCTCAACGGCTGACAGTGGCGAAGAGAACTGACCAGATTTTTAAATTAAAGATTGTTTGTAGTTATATAGATCCTGAAATGCTAACACAAGCTTCTAGGCATATGTAACTTCTTCTTGGGAAAGAGAATTCAGAAAATTCTCAAAAGTCCTATAACCTATTGGAATACAGAAGAGCAACAGCTGGAGGTTCAGTTGCCATCCAACCATGTGCCCATGAATTTGTGTCCAGGTCATATTCCTAAACCCAGTAAGTGACTTTAGTTCTCCCCCCCCCCCCACAGTATATCAAATGGGAACCAACCAAAGCATCAGAATAATTTAGATGGACCTTAGCTGACAGTTCTCTCCTCTAACAAGTTATTAAATCTATTTTAAGAACTATTAGTTCTAGAATTTTCTGTGACAAGGTGGTTCTGGAACACACCTTGAACTCTCTGGAAATCATTTTAACTCTCTGGGTTTCAGTTTCTCTACTTGCAAAACATGAATAATAATAATACCATACTACAAAGAAATAAGAATTCATTTAAAGTAAAAAAGAAAAATTTATGAAATAGATGAGATTCCAGAAGCCAGGTGCTTATAGATAACCTAGTCAGCTCTTAATTACATTCATAATAGACTCTCTCCCTCGATTGCTCAGCACAGGGTGGTGTGTGCTCACAGATGCAAAGTAACTTTAATACGAATCTTAGCTAAACATAGCTCAGTGAACAAGCTGTTGAGAGAGAAAAGCCACAGTATACATCACAGACCTCGAAAGTTTAAGATCAATGGCTGTTTATGTCCTTAGCATACAGACTTGAAAACAGACTCAATAGACGTATTTTGAGCACTTAAAGAGAATATGTTTTTCTGAATCCAAAGTAGGACTATTCTTATGCCAATAACTCCTACTTGCTCATAAGTTCCTTCCTCTTTTTTTTTTAAATGCTCACCTGAGGACATGGTTTTTCACTGATTTTAAAGAAAGGAAGGGGGGCTGAGGAGAGAGAGAGGGAGAGAGGGAGGTAGTGGGAGGGAGAGAGAAATATCGATGTGAGAAACATTGACATCAATTGACTGCCCCCCACACGTGCCCTGACCAGGAATCGAACCCGCCACCTTCTGTTGTATGGGATGACCGATCCACACCGGCCAGGGCAGATTCCTTGTAACACTTACTATTTAACATGAACAACTGCCTACTGAATAGCTATTGTGATTTTTCTGTAATTGTTTTAAAAAGTCTTAATAATCTTAATATATAAGCAATATATAGACTCCATTCCTATGGTACAAGTTTCCAGAAATAAGTATATAGAATAAAACAAAACGTGATCATCTGCCCCTTACCCTTCCCTGCCCAGAGGTAACCACTATTAACAGCCCATGGACATAAAGGTACTTAAATACTCTTAATTTTGAAAAGAAATTTAATAAATAATAAACTATGCAGTGTTCTGCCATTTGCATTTTTAATGTAGTACGTCTTGTAAAGCTTTTCGTGTCTGTGCATAGAAATCTGCCTTATTAGGTCCTGTGGTGGCCCAGGAGCCCATGGTATGGATAGTTTATTCAGCAGCCTCGACTGCCTGATATTTAAGTTGCTTCCAAATGTATAAATACTATGGTGATGAATATCCTTGTACATACATATGTTTGTAAACATTGATGAAAACATTTTGGACCGATTTCTAGGATGGAAGTTCTGGATGGGATGATGTGTCCAGTCAGCCTTTAGGCGTTAAGTGAGCCTGTTGTATTTTTAAAGACATAAGCCGTCTCCAGTGTGCGTAATAAAATGAGGCGGTGCCAATGGTCCACCTCCTTCATCGTCTTCCCCTCCTGTTCCAGTGATCTCGCGGATGCCCTGGTGATCTTTCAGCTCTACGAAATGATCCGCGTGCCCGTCAACTGGAGCCATGTCAACAAGCCTCCTTACCCTGCCCTCGGAGGGAACATGAAGAAGGTGAATGAAATAACAGCCTGGATATGCTTTTACTGTTCTGATATAAAACAGAGGGTCTCGAGTGTTTCAAAGTGTAGTGAAGTGTGGCCTGTTCCCACGGTTCTGATCCAAGCCAAACGTGCTAGGCGGAGTGGCCTTTCCAGGGTGCCTCAGTGAGCAGAAGGACGAAGGCGGCTTCCCCAGCCAGACGCTGCACAGACCGTCCGGTCTTCAGCAAGTCCCAGCACTTACTGTTCTTTGAGATGCATCATAAATGCATTTTATTTTATAATCGCCAAAACTTGCCAAATCTTTACTGCTTATTTGTTAACATTTTTCCACATATATTTATTGATTACTTGTACAGGGCAATGCAAGATATAAAATAGTGCAAGGCATGGAGTAGGTCCTCAGGAAGCCTTAGGAAGTTAGGGAGACATACGTACAAACAGCTGCGGCACGGCACAGTGCACACAACAGCGGATCTGGTGCTTTCTAAGGAAGAAGAGGCTGCAGGCTGCACGTGTCATGAGCAGGTTCACGCAGGAGGTGGCTTTTGAGAAAAGGAGAGAATTTTGTCAGGAGACCGGGAGGAGGGGCCGAGGGTCAGGAAGAGGGAGAGAGATGGGGAGTATAAAGTATTTCGGTGTGAACACTAAAAGTTGGGGTTGCAGCCAGAGCCTTGAATGCCAGATTAAAGAGTTTGGGTTTTAAACTACAAGCAGAAGAAAGCCATGGAATATTTTTGAGCAGGGTAGTGACTTGATCACAGTTGGTGGGAGAATACCTGGCAGATGAACAGTGGAGAGAAGTGCTCATCTCCAGAATTCTCCTTCCTCCAGTGGGGATCCGTGCTGTCCTTGTCAGTGTGGCCATGGTGAAATTTACCTGCATTCTCATGATTTAAAAACGGTCTCTAGTTGACTAAACGGAAATATAACCATATTCCTGGCTAGAAAGACTAAATATTATAAAGATACTAAATTTTTGCGAATTAACTTTTAGGTGGAAAATAATTCCAGTTAGAATTCCAAGAACTCTCCTTTTGTATATATGTGTGCATCTGTATGTATGTGTTGGGGGATGGGATTTATAGAGTAATTCTAAAGTTCCTCTAGAAGAAACAGGCCTACATCATTAAAAAAATATTTTTAAGGATATAGAGGGAGGAGCTGTTAGAAAATATTTTTTAAATTACCATAAGGCTAAAGTAATTAAAATAGTTTAATATATATATAAGAATGGAATGGAATAGAGTAGCCTAGAAAACTATCCTAAATTACAGGAACTTAATGTATGACAAGGTGCCTGCTAAAGTCAGTAGGGGAAGGAAAGATCATCCAAAAAATGATGCCAAAACAACTGGTTAACTATTTCCTTAGGGAAAAAAGTGATCTTCATATATCATCTACCAAGTAAATTTCAAATGGATTAAAGGTAAAGACTTAGAGGGTTAAATATAATAAATAACACTTAAAAACAGGTGAATGAGACAAACAAGTGCTGGTGAGGATGCGGAGAAAAGGGAGCCCTCGTGCACTGCTGGTGGGAATGCAGACTGGGGCAGCCACTGTGGAAAACAGTGTGGAGGTTCCTCAGAAAATTAAAAATGGAGCTGCCTTTTGAACCAGTGATTCCACTTCTGGGTATTTATCCAAAGAAACCTAAACCCTAATTTGAAAGAATATATACAGACCTAAGTTCATTGCAGTGTTATTTACAGTAGCCAAGATTTGGGAGCAACCCAAGTGCCCATCAGTAAACGAGTGATAAGGAAGCTGTGGGACATTCACACCATGGAATACTACTCAGCCATAGAAAAGAGTGGAATCTTACCATTGAACATCATGGGTGGACCGAGAGGGTATTTTGCTCTGTGAGATAAGTCAGTCAGAGAAGGACATATACCACATAAGTTCACTTATATATGGAATCTAAAAAACAAAATAAATGAACAAAAAAGTTGAAGCAGACTCACAGACACAGAGATTGGACTGGTGGTTGCCAGAGGAGAGGGGGATTGGGGGCCTGGGGGACAGAGGTGAAGGGATTAATTAGTACAGATTGATAGTTACAGAATGGTCATGAGAATGTAAAGCACAGCATAGAGAATATAATTAGTAATATTGTAATAACTAAGTATGGTGCTAGTTGGGTATGGAAATATCAGGGGGAACACTCTGTAAAGTGTACGATTGTCTAAGAATTTAATGACTTAGACTTGATCTAGGACAGTTGGGCAAGGTTGGCAAATTTTTGGATTAAGTCACCTGCTATGTGGTAGTTAAACTGATGTTTTTATGAGGTATATATAAGGCACATGGTCAAAACTTGTTATTATACTGAATGTAAACTAATTGAAATATAAAAAGTAAATGTCATTAAAGCTGCAAAAAAAGAATTTAGTGTGAAGAATATAAGTGAAGGTTGTGTTTAGCATTTACAACTCAAATTATGAAGCAATGTGCTATTTTTTTGTGCATTTTTTATAATTAAAGTCAACATGTATAGACAAATTTTAAAAGGTGAATGATTATCTACTCTTGGAGTGATAAAGAAATTACAAAGAAAAAGAAGATATTGTAGATTACATATAAATTTTAAACATATGTATACAAAAATAAATACCATAAACAAAATTAAAAAGTAAACAATAAACTTGGAAACATTTGCAATAAATATGACAATAGTTAATATCCTTACATGTAAGTAGTTCATACAAACCCATTTCTAAAACTGACTGCTGCTACTGAAGTTATAGCAGCAGAGGACACGGAAGAACCTGGGTGAGCAGTTTACAGAACCAGAAGTGAAATGGACACATGAGCAGCGTTTCATCCACAATAAAGAAACGCAGCTTCAAATGGGAAACAGCTGGATCACACTGCATCCGATGTCCGGGGAAATGTTCGTCTGTATGCCCTTTCTAGATGTAGCTTGGTGTTACAGATCAGTAATCTTGAAAAAGTCCTTTGATTTGATTTCACTTATCCATTCTGATGAAACGATCGGAAAGACAGGGAGTTGCCCGAATCCTCATCATAGCAACAGAGCAAAAAAGCAAAAGCAGTGTAGTTGCTCCATAATGGGCTAACAAACTAGGATATACCTGTAAGATGAAGTAAAATGTACCATAAAATAGCATTTTTAGTATTTTACTATCAGTGACATGGAAATGAGCAGGATAAAAAATGGCATATATATATGAATCTAATTTGTTTAAAATACACACAGAGACGTGCATTCAAAAAGGACTTCTGTTCTTCTGATCTCTAGAATGAATATGTATTTATAGTCTATACTTTAAAAAAAACTTTTTAAAAATAAGACAAAGGAAATGTATCATAATATTAAAATTAGTTAAATGAATAGTATGATTTTAAGAGATTTGTTTTCATATTTTTCAGTACCTCTAGTGGTTGGACTTGCCTACATTTAAAATTTTATTTTATTTGCCTACAATTCTAATCATGGAAGTAGAATTCGGAAAATGTTAACAGGAAAACAAAAATGGAATCCGTGATTATACCTGGACTTTTTAATGTTAATTATAAGGTGTCACAAGTGAATCATGCGTAGGGTGCTTCGTTTAACAAGTCCTAGCTGTTTGCAGAGCGACGCGTAAGGCCTGGTGTGCGCTTGGGGTGCTCGGGAAACAGGCCGCGCTGCGGGGCCAGCGCCGGGCCTGCGCCTCGGCCGAGGCGTTCGCCGGACCTCGCGGCTCCCACGCGCGGTCACGGCGCCCACGCGCGGTCACGGCGCCCGCCCGCCGCGTAACAGCCCCTCCCCTTTGTCCCCCGGCGTCTTTTCGCCTGGAGGCCCGCACCCCCTCACGCGCCCTTCCTCGTTTTCCAGGTGATCTAAGCTCTCCTTTTGTCCACAGTGTCTGCAGTGCTTGGTAATCGTTTCTTCGGCCAGCGCCGCGAGACGGAGCTCTCCAATTTATATTGTTTAGGTCCTCCCCGGGGTATTTGCCCATTGAGTGTTCGGGGAGAGTGGAGGGGGAGAGGGACGCCGCCAGAGACACGCGGGTTGGCGGCCAGCCCGCAGTCAGGTGCCACGTGCCCTTGGCGAGCGGCCCGAGCCGCGCCTCCCCAGTCGGGCGCTCCGACCGCTGGGCTCCCGCGAGGGCGTCGGCGCCTGGCGCCCGCCCCTCCCTGCGCCCGTGGGCGCCTGTTCCCGGCCGCTCCCTGCGCCCGTGGGCGCCTGGTGCCCGCCCCTCTCTGCGCCCGTGGGCGCCTGTTCCCGGCCGCTCCCTGCGCCCGTGGGCGCCTGGTGCCCGCCCCTCTCTGCGCCCGTGGGCGCCTGTTCCCGGCCGCCCTGCCCGCCCGCGCCTCCGGGCTGCCCAGCCGTGGGCAGCAGAGTCGTTTTCAGAGCGCCGAGCACTGCCACACACGCTCACCTCTGGGAACCTAATGTCTTACTCTCTCTCTAGTGTTTTCAGATCTTAAGTGTTTTGCCAGATTTGGAACCAAATGATGCCGAAAGAGAGAGCACATCTCCCCCTTCCGCTGGCCGCCCTTCCCATTTTCCTTTCGCGCGGTCACATCGCATCTTGGGCCTCTTCCGAGCTCCTTTCTCACCCTGTTCCCTCAGGAATTTGGTCAAACTAGAAAACAAATGGCCTTTATTGAAACACATTTTATATTTAAGTGAGTGTTACAATTGCTGGAAAATTCTCCTAATGGAATGGGTGTCAGCGGAAAACATGCTGGTTGTTCTCTCTCCTGCTCCCGCTGTTCCTAATCAGAGCTCTGATGCTATTCTCGTAAATTCCGAACCTGTTCCATGTTTTCAAGTCTGTGTGTTTCTATAGCATGTACTTCTAGTAGGCAGACCAAATTTATAATGTAATATGGCCACTAGGAAAAATAAAGAATATTGGAATATTATTTATTTCCTTATACTTCAAGAAAATGAATACACATCAAAGATTTTATTTAACTTATTAAGGGAACCAAGGAGATATTACAGCAGGTTCAGGTCTCCCTGCATTTTTGTTTGTAACACAGTGACCTTCGGGAATTTGAATTCTCTTTTTTAGAGAACAATACCCACTTACGTGTGCAAGTTCTGTTACTATGTGGTCCCTTCCTCACCTTTTCTGGAAATGTCACCTTAGTCTTAGAAAAAATATCTCTATCTCTTAGGTTGGATTGTTTTCCAGTGAGGCTTCAACCAACTTGGGAAGGAAAATCAGGAGAAACCAGTTATACTATTTTTCTTAAGTCAAGTTTACTTTATTCTAAAAAGTATTTAGTAAGTACTTTTTATTACTGGTGATACATTACAAGATTACAAGAGCTTACAATTTGGTTGGAGACAAAGGGCTCAAATGCATAAGAATTTATATCTATAAATAAATTGTGTTGTGTGTGTGTATGTGTGTGTGTGTAGGTAAGTAATGTACTTGTTCATCCATCAGATTCTTACTGTAAGCAGGGCACTGTGCTGGGTCCTGGGCCGGGTTGGGGAAGAGATTTGTACACGTTACAGTTTTTGCCCTTTAAAGGGAACTTACGCTATGGTTGGCAAAGAAAGTACATAAAATGCCAAGTATAAGTATATAATGGTGTATAAGCATTATTGGGAGCTCAAACAAGGGATGGCTTATTAACAGCTGGCACAGCGAAGGTTAGCCTGTGCTGAAGGAAGTGGGCTAAACGTGGGATTTCAGAGGACAAGTAAGATCTAGACAAAAAATATTGCAGATGGAGCCAGACTGTTGATGAAACCATTTCTTCTCTTTCCCTTAATTTTAAGTGTAGGCAAAACTATATTTATACTTCTATTAATGGAATGCAGGAAACCTAGGTGTTTTGTCACAGATTTGCCACGAATAAGCTGTGTAATCTGGGACAGGCAAGACTTTTAAGGTAAGAAAGGATCTGAAAAAATTCTAGCCAGTTGTGATTCTAGGTGAACCCTTCAGTGCTTTGGATATCTTCAACTATAAAATTAGAATAATTATTTTTTTAATTTTGCTGTGTTACTATGAGATTCTATAATATAAACTTAAGTTGTCATCATAGTTACATTTCAGATGCCTGAACTAGGTTGGCAGATTCAAGAGATGCGTTCTTTAAAATTCACTTTTACACTGAAACCTTTACTTATTTTAGATTGAAAACTGTAACTATGCAGTGGAGCTTGGGAAGAATAAGGCCAAGTTCTCCCTGGTGGGCATTGCTGGGCAGGACCTAAACGAAGGGAACGCCACGCTGACGCTGGCCCTGGTGTGGCAGCTCATGAGGAGGTAAAGGCTGGGATGTCTGTAGCAACGCTGAGAGTTTCCTTCAGCAAGTCCTTTGAACTAAGATTTTAGTTCCTTTTGAAGAATTACAAACAGGAGAAATATACTACAAAAATATTAATTTTTAAATGATTTACTGTTGAAATATATTCTTTGTAAATAATTCTTTGAAAAAGTGGATAGATCTCTAGAAACAATCACTGTTCTTAATGTCTCTTAAAAACTACTTTGTATTCAGTTGTTTTAATTTTTTTAAATACCATATAGTAGTTTTTGTTTCTGATTCCTGAGCTTTATAACTTTGGATTGTAACTAAGTGTAAATACCAGACTAAAATTAGAAATATTTGTTAGAACTGAAATATTTCTTAAATATTTCTCTAAATATTGATATAAATATTGATATCAATGGTGTGGGAGTAAATTTCACCCCTTTCAGTCTCAAATATACATCTTTTCTATTACAGGTACACATTGAATGTGTTATCAGATCTTGGAGAAGGTGAAAAAGTCAGTGATGACATTATAATTAAATGGGTCAATCAGACTCTTAAAAGTGCAAACAAAAACACTTCTATTTCCAGCTTCAAGGTAATCAAAAGCTATTTAAAATTTTTTTGGTGAAAAATTATGTTTAGGAAGAAATTTTTATTGGGAGTTACATTGGTTTAGGTTCAGAATTACATTACTGTTATATCTCAAGAACACAATTTGTGAGCTTAGGCATACTAATTATTTGGCATGTGTAAGCCAAAAATGTACAGTTTGAATTTTTATATTTTCGATTGCTTGTCCTATTGAGTGTAAATGCAGGTTAATGCTATCAGACTCCGATCATCTAATCTTAAGAAAGAAATAGAATAGAGCGGAAGAATCCAGTTGTCAGGTGAAAGAGGAAGCTGAAAGGCCGTTGTTCATACAGGACCTGCAATGTCTTGTGCTCCCTAGCAGCAGTCTCAGAACTGTTCTGACATCATTTCCAAGGCCTAACAGAGCCAGCCAAACGATTCAAGTGGCAAGTGAGAAAACTGGTAGGAAAAAACAATCTTGTCATGTGGCTTCATAATGGCACTTACCGCTCACTCCCAGGCATTTGTGGACGATTCATAAAGCACTTAAGGTGTGATTTGCACATACGTGTCCGCTAATTTTCTTGCATTTCCATTGTTTCGCTTTTGCATGCAAGCTGATGTTAGCTACATCTAAGCATGTCTGCTTGGCACATTCATTCAGTGAGTGTTGTGTTTGTGATGTTGTTATAAGTGAAAAATCAGCAATTTGTATTTTTTTGGTGAAATAAAAACAGATGACTCCCTGAGTTCTCCTAAGAGTTAGCTGCCCATCTTGATTCTCTTCTTTGCCTCTGCTCTATTTGTTTAACAACATCTTAGAGCAGGAGAAATGTTAGAAGTTGATAAGTTCAGTCTTCTCATCTTGACCCAAACTGAGCCCCAGAGTGGTTCGATTCCCGGTCAGGGCACATGCCCGGGTGTGGGCTCCATCCCCAGTTGGGGGCGTGCAGGAGGCAGCTGATCAATGAGTCTCATCATTGATGTTTCTCTCTCTCCCTCTCCCTTCCTCTCTGAAATCAATAAAGATACATATTTTTAAAAATATTAATTTGGCCCTCAGTGTTCACCATTTATTTGAGAGATAAATTTGTAAAACTGCAAAGGTAATGACACTACAGAGTAAATGATAAAATCCAAAGAATTAATGCAACTATTATTATGGATAAATCTAATTGATCGTTTCCAACTGAATGGTCAGTGAAAAGTGATGGAGAAAGCTGGATTTTATTTGAGCACCATGGAGAGGAGGGATTTGAATTGGTGGAGAACCAGAGGGGTGTAACAACCTAGAAGGGGTCCATCTTGAATAAAGGCAAACCCCAGAAGGTCCGGAGAAATAGTTTGGCTCCAGAGGATGGTTCCTAAGGGACATAGTGCAAGATATAGCCTGGGTTAATATTGTGGAGGAGTCTGGCCTTAATAAAGGATATTGGTAAGGGCAGTGATGTAAGAAAAGTGACTGTTTTAGGAATGCTGTTCTGAAGGTGGTGAGCAGATGGTTTAAATCCAAGGACAGTGCATAAGAAACTGAAGCTGAACTCAGGGTATGAAGTGAAGGTTCTGGAGTTAGGGGTCGGCTCCGAGAATGTTAAGAATGAATAGTTATTTGCCGTTGTAAAAGAACAGGTATGAATTGGGCTTCTTGATTTAGGGAAGCACAGAAGAGCAAGAGGAATTAAAACTCTTGATTTGGGGGCCTGGGTAAATGGAAAACAAATGATTACAAAAATGGGGATGTCATGAGGTGCAGCTGCCTTCTGGAAAAGAAGCTGAATTCTGTTTTAAGCTTGTTAATTTGAGGTAATTTTTAGGAAGTGAGGAGTTGAATGAAAGGAGGTAATAAAACTGGGAATAGAGACGTGGCGATCAGTTGAATAAAAGAGAGAGTTGAAAAATGGAAAAAAAAGAAAAAAAAAGAAAAATGGGTGTGCACAAATGCTTTATGGGAAGAGAATTCACTGAGAAAAGTAGACTTGAGAGCATGGTTTTACTTAAAACGGAGGTGGCAGAAACATACTGCAGAGGTGCTGGGCATTTAGCAGGTGCTTGATATTAAAATTCTAGAGTCGAAGTGGTTAAGAAATGTGGCAGCGAATGCTGAAAATAGTCGGGGGGGGGGGGGAAGCATTTCCAGCTGTAGAAGGCATTATATTTGAAAGCTATAAGTGGTACTAATAAGAACCACAATTAAAGCAGTGCTATACCTGGAAATGTCAGAAAAGACAAATTTATCCCTTTTTGTTGCCAAGTAATTTCCCCTCACCAAGAATATAAGGAGGTGATATATCAGCCAATAATAATAACCATCCTCCTAATTGCCATTTATTGAGTCCTATGTGTCACTATGCTGAGCACTTTACACATTACTGTTTCTTTTTTCCCTCAACTCTATATAAACGAAAAGGTGAGCGTTAGAAAGTTAGCTAACCTGTCTGCTGTCACAGCCGGCGTGTCTGATGCAGGATTAAAGTCAAGCTGTGGGGTCTGTGGCCTGGGCCTGCCTTCGGCTCAGCCACTTAGCTGCGTGGTGTTTGCTCATTCATTCCCTAAGCACGGGGGCGGGCAGAGTAGGTTTGCTGTTGCACTGTGATGTTCTTTTGAGTTAATAAAGCTTTTGTAATAATCATAACCTTCTCTCTTCTTCTGTACAAACAACTGTACACCTACTTTTGCCCACCCCTATATTCAGAGCTTACCATCTGTCAGGTGCTTTGCTGGTCACTGTGGCCACGTAATGCCTTCAAAGGGCTCACTGCTCGGGCAAGGAGGCAGAGAAGGAACCTGGAATCCTGTGGGTGTCATTAATACTGTGGAAATCAGCTAAGTAAAGCAGGGAGCCCATGAGAAGGGCACGTGTCTTATGGAAGCCTTGGTGGTTTATACTAGCAGCTAATGGCCATCTCGTGATGAATAAAGCTGAATTTACTTCTTGCTTACCACTTAGTATATGTGTGACCTTGGGCAAATTTTTAATTTCTCTATGCCTTAGTTTTCCCATATTTAAAATGGAGATATTAGTAGTATCTATCTTCTGAGTTTGTTATCAAACTAAACAAGTTAACAAATGTAAAGTGCTCAGTGGTACCTGGCACATATCAAGGGCTTCGTAAATGGGGCTGGCTGAGCTACCGGTACCCCCGGCATACAAAGGGATCACATTGGGGAAGGTGCCCGTTGAGCTCTTTAGGGAATCCTGGCAGCCACAACATTTCCCCCCCACTTTTATTTTCAAAAATGACGGGAAGAACAATGGGCCAGCATGTTCTAATAGGAGTGTGAATCAAATTAAGAAAAAAAGATGGTATAATTCATTATCTTGAAAATCAAGCTGAGCTCTAGGCTAATTGTCTTTAAGATTCTGCAAGTTATTTTTGTTTAAGTAATTTATTTATGATTAAGTTAAGGAACATGGAAAGAAAAATGATGAAATTATATTTATATACCAAACTATGGGTTTTACTATAACCCCTCCTTCCTTTGCAAAAGTAAAATGTTTTTCACCGATAATATACAAATCAGAGGAGTTGGAAGATCGGTCTGTTTTCTTGAAAATAAGGCAATAAGGAATCCGATATAATCTTCAAAAGTTAAATTTTCATTCAACCCAATAAAACTTTTTCCTAAGGTGAATCATAGGGAAATGTGTGGGAAAACCCTTGCTTCCTATATCTAAGTGAGGAAATATTTACGATACCACAAAGGGTGTAAAGGCTCAGCCATGAGATGAAGGCGATCTGAGGACCTGACGTATGGCGTGGTGGCTCTAGTTAACGCTGTGTCGTGTACCGAAAACTTGCTGAGCGCAGAACTTACCCGTTTTCTTCGCGTGCGCGAGGCGATGGCCGTGTGAGCTACCGGGGGCCCCACAGTGCGGGGCGGCGGGCGCACCCTCGTCGGCTCTACCCAGGGAACTGAAACGCAAACCAGAGCAAGTGAGCGGAGCAGGTTTCCCCGAACTTAAGAAACCCTCACAGAGGCGTCAATAAGTAATCAACAGATAGCACAATTAAGCCACTTTTCTATTTTTTGAATCACCACAGAAATACTATAAAAAGCAAGCACATGGATATTATAAATGTATTATAGAATTACATAAATGTTAAGTTAATTTTAGCAAGTATAAAGGTGTACATCTAGAAAGCTTATTAGGAATTTAGGTTCCTAGCCCCATCTAGAGACTCATTAATTTGAGTATAAAGATAGGTTTTTGCGTTTAACAAGCACCTCAGATGACATTCATGTAGGTGGTTTGCAGACTGACTACCCATTGAAAAAACAGGCATGAGAATTTTTCAGAAATAGAGAAAATGCCAAAAACCATATCCCAATTACCAGCATGAGATAGACTGAAGGGCCCTAATTATTTTTACCCTCTCCTTCACCCCCACGAATGTTTCATATAATGAACATTCCTGAAAATGAAGAATATAAACTAACTTTTCTAAAGTTAATAAATGCCTTGGCTCATAGGTCATGTGCCAAGAGAGCAGTCTGTTATTCTAATTTCAACAGGCTTCACATTGTTTTATCAAACATTTAGTAAGAATGACATTTGGCTACGAACTGTGCTGGATGCTTTCACTTATATAATCTTAATATTCCCCGGAATCTTGTGACATTTCCATTGTAGTAATTAGGAAAGAATACTTTTGACTTCAGGTAACAGAAACCCAATTTAAAGTGGTTTAAACGAAAAGAAAAGGCACGGAACAGTAGCAGAAGTCCAGAGGTATAGGGTAGATTCAGGGTTGGTTGGGCCAGTCACTGAAGAGTGTCGTTCAGGACTCAGGCTTTGTCCAGCTCCGCTTTGCCATCAAGTGCCAACCTCACCCGAAAGCTGGCTCTCCTCCTGGTCATGGGATTGTTCCCGTTGCAGTTTTACTTCCCATTCACAGCCAGGAGAAGGGCTTGCTGGCTTTCCATCTCTTTCTAAACAATAAGGGCCTCACAGTAAGTTGAATTAGGCCCAAATCAGATCAAATCAATGTGGCTTACACTCTATTTGGCTTAGACTAGTGTTTTTCAAACATTTTTTTCATTATTTGTCACCCCAGGAGTCTTTTTAGACATTTTCTTCCTAAGCGCCCCTCCCCATGAAATTTTAGTAACTTAGATATTACTGAATGTCTGCTTTATACATAAAAGAGTAACTTGATCAGCCCAACCTCAGAATGCGTGGCCTAGACTAATTCAGGACAGCCCTGGGACTGTGGATGGGGTCAGCTTTCCTTGGAGTACATGTCCAGCGTGGGAGGTGTGGATACAGCAAAAGGTGATTTCCATTAGGGCGCAGAAAGTAGTAAGGAGTGGGTTCTGGAGAGGCAACCAACAGCGGCCACTCTGCAGGCTGACAGAACAGATCATTTGTTCAAATACTGGCGAGTGGTAAAATCAACTCAGACCAGAATTTCTAACCTCGGCTGCAATGCTCTGTCCACTAAAATTTAGCTGCCCATTTGTAGTTGGTCTTAGAGGTGGCTTCAGAAATGGAGAGAACCTTGGAGTGGGGCAGTTATGGGTCCAAACAGTGACTGTACTCACTGGTTGTGTGAAAAATTCACTAGAGCTCTCAGAACTTTATATTCTTCTTCTGGAAAAGAGAGGTTATAATTTCTTTAACACCAGATTTACAAGGATTAAATAAACCGAACATGTAAAACAACAAGAAAAGTGCCTTTGTAAATGTTGGTTCCTTCCCACTATCATTTTTCTTTCTGAAAAATACTAAGTGAAGGCTTAGGAATCCATGGTCTAAAAAATATATTACTAGAATTTTCAAAACTATTCATTTAAAAATCATCTTCTCCCTTTCAAAACTTGTTTATTTTTTACAGAATGAATACTGTGGTTAGCATACTTTAGTAATTGTCACACCCGAAACCTCAGGTATGGTGACAACTGTCTACACTGTAAGCTCTGTAAAGATGGAAGGAAAAGTGTATTGTCAATGGTTTGTGATGTGTGCTGGTTACAGAGAAGCTGAATGTTAAGTGTAAGGAAAATTTATAAATTGCCTTCAGTTTTGTGGTTATGACCTTCTGGTCTGATATGAATGTTCATCTGTTCCTCATTTTCTAGGACAAATCTATTAGCACTAGTTTACCTGTCCTGGATTTAATAGATGCCATTGCACCAAATGCAGTTCGTCAAGAAATGGTAAAGAGAGAAGACTTCTCTGACGAGGACAAGCTGAACAACGCTAAGTAAGCTTTTATTGTTTATATTAGAACATAGTGGCCCTTTAATTTCTTAAATCCAAACAGGCAAGGTTACTATGTCCTTAAAATTCACATTTTTAAGTAGAACTTGTAGGGAATGTGATTTAAATACTCATAAACTTAACCTTTTTGTAAAGTTAAATCTTACAAAAACATTTCATTCTTTTGTTAACATATATTAAGTGAAAACACAGTAGATAACAAATACCAAGATATTTTTCTTGTCTTTTCAAGATACGCCATTTCAGTTGCTCGAAAGATCGGTGCCCGGATATACGCCTTACCTGATGACCTGGTAGAAGTGAAACCGAAGATGGTCATGACGGTGTTTGCATGCTTGATGGGAAAGGGGCTGAACAGAATAAAATAAACATTTAATACGATTTTCTGCCACGTTAAACACATGGAATTGCCTCACAGTTTACAGAATTCTGAAATGTAGTGGGTATAAAACCAGAGATTATCTATATGCTCAAAACAGTTGTAAAATTCACTAATGAATTCATTATCCTGTTCATACTAGTTAGAGTTTGTCGACCTCTTTGGATAACAATTACTTTACTAGTAGATACTGGTAATAGAATGTGTTCATCATCACGCTGATATTTCATGATTATTTTCATTTCCTGAAGGTCTGATTGGAACAAGACTAATTTATTCTTTTTCATGGTTCAAAAAGAGATCAATACAAATTTTTTTGCAAGTCCTACTGTGAAATGTATTTTGATTTGTGTGTGTGTTAATTTTGATCATAAATGCATTCAAAATCATAGTCCAGTTTAATCACTTTGTTTTTCCCCTTCTATGTGCAGTGGTCTAAACTCTAACTTTTTTGTAAATTTCTATATTGTCTAAAACTTTTAAGTGACAAGTATTGTTCTAGTAACATTAAATTTTTTACATATGAGAACTAATTCCTGAGTAACCCCTAAAGTTCATTCTCTTATGTAAGAAGCCAGAGCTCTTTACTTAAAACTTAATTTTAACTGAATTGATACTTTATATATGCTAGTTTAGTAATGACAGGCAGCATATATATGTTGGTAGGATGGTATTAGAGAACTGTGTGTATATATATTTTGCATCTGAATTACATGGTTTTTCTTAAATGGTATGTACAATTGGTAAGTCAGCCAACCATTAAGTATTTATTGTGCCCCACTGTGTGTACTTTTCAGTTTGTAGATATTTGGTACATGAAAAGTTCTTTTAGAAATATTCATTTTTGATGTGCATATGGTTATTTTTGATTGACTTCTTCCAAATACTTATAGCCAAACATTGGCTAGAGAATTTCAGGACATGTTGACCCTATAATGTTAGCTTCATGTTACAGATGCTAATTTTGATCTATACTGAAGCCCTAAATAATTTAGAACATGCCCACTGAATTTCTTTAGCAGAAAGTAACACAAAGCTGCTATTTGACATGGAGCATTTTCACGTGTTTTCCACAGCCTCCTACAAGTTGGCAATGTTTGGCTAATGCTTGTAACTTAGGAACAGCTAAGCTTGAGACCTATTTTTGTCTGAATTTTTAGGAGTAGAGAGATTCTTTGATAACAACTGAATTCAGAAATCTACTTTCTTCATCTCCCACTGTTAGTGCCAGTGAAACTGCTGTGCAACAAAAATGCTGTCACTTTATGTCAGTGTGAATGACAAGTGTAACTTTCCTTTATACCGTTGATTAAAATTTACATGTTGGTAAGAGTGAGACTGCTCATGTGTTTATAATTTTTAACTGAAATTATCAACAGGTGGAACTATGAAGTATATTCTTGTACAAGATAGATTTATGTTCCTTTTATATTTTGAAGATTGTTTTCTTATATGACAAAGATATGTTCTTACTCTTTTGTGAGATTTAAGTGATGTTTCCCCCTTTGATCTTTTTCACTGTTATATTTACTAAATTATCTGATTTACATGAAATTTAGCACTTTAGCATGTTCTTTTTCTCACAAAGTATATTTAATAAAAATTCTGTGTATGTACAGATGTGTCAGTATTTATTTTATTTAAAGAAAAATATACAACCTTGAAAATTAATCTATCATAAGATTATTTTCCAGAAAAGAGAAACTAAAATTACTAAAACAAAATTCCTAATTACTAGTTAGTAAAACTAATTGCTAAACTAATTATTAAGACAAAAAAAGTTTATTAGATTATTTTTGGGGAGTGAGGTAGTTCTGTGGTTATCTTTTAACATGAAGAAATTTAGTAAACACTAGTTGCATATTACTACAAGTTTAGTTTGTACTGAAGTGATTCTAGTGAATCAACCAATTCAATAACATAAATTAGTCATTTATGATCCTGGTATGACATTAGACACACGAGATTCAGTCAAGAAAAATATAGACAAAGTTTCCTGACCTCATGAATCTTATATCCTAGTGAAGAGAGACAGCTGATAAACAAATGTGAATTTTAGATAATGACACAATGGGAGAAATAAAATGATAATGTGATAGAGACTGACTTGGGAACTGGGATGAACATTATTTTAGTTTTAGTTGTCAAGGAAGGTCTTTTCAAGGATGTGTATTCAGACAATATGAATGAGAGGCGGAGCTGGGCGATAAGTGTTCAGCACAGAAAACATGCAAAGGCTCTGAAGCAGGAAGAGTCTTGTAGGAATTTAGGAAAAGAAATAGGCAAATGTGGCCTAGGAGTAGTCAGGGCGAGGTGCAGGGTCTGGAGATGTAGATGGGGCCTATTCTACTTACAGGACTAGTTCTGAATCTGGATTTTCTCCCCTGGAGTTCAGATGGCTCTCCTTCTGAGCCTGTGGATTGGTGAGTTGCTCTGAGTAATGTGCTACTTCTGAATCTTGCATTCCATTGTTCATTAAAACCCCATCCTTGGTCTCCATATTACAGACCAAAATAAACATCACATAGGGGATGTTAATACATCCCCACTTTATGCTAGCTAAAGAATGCACCAAAGAGAAAATGGTCTGCATCCGAGATGATCCCAAGACTTCTGAGGAGCAGGATGCAGTTGCAATTCTGCCTTACTTTGAAGGAAGAAAAGCCCTCTGATACTTTGGAATGCCTGGTAGGTCTGTCCGCTAAAGCAGGCTGGAATTCCCCTGAACCTAAGAAATTAACCCAGCCTCTGTGGAAATCACCTAAACCCAGAAGCTTGAATAGATCTAAAAATGTATGTATAGTTTTGAGCCATCTGAATTTTTACTCTCAAACACTCGAACTGTTAGATGAGTTGTAGTTAGAGCGGTTCTGTGACTGAGTAAATTTTACTGTGTAGCCCGGCAGGCAAGGCTCAGCAGTTGAGCACTGACCTAGGATCCAGGAGATCATGGTTCAGTTCCCAGTCACCTAGGATCCAGGAGATCATGGTTCAGTTCCCAGTTACCTAGGATCCAGGAGGTCATGGTTCAGTTCCCAGTCACCTAGGATCCAGGAGGTCATGGTTCAGTACCCAGTCACCTAGGATCCAGGAGGTCATGGTTCAGTTCCCAGTCACCTAGGATCCAGGAGGTCATGGTTCAGTTCCCAGTCACCTAGGATCCAGGAGGTCATGGTTCAGTTCCCAGTCACCTAGGATCCAGGAGGTCATGGTTCAGTTCCCAGTCACCTAGGATCCAGGAGGTCATGGTTCAGTTCCCAGTTACCTAGGACCCAGGAGGTCATGGTTCAGTTCCCAGTTACCTAGGATCCAGGAGGTCATGGTTTAATTCCCAGTCAGGGCACATGCCCAGATTGCAGGCTTCATCCCCAGCAGGGGGCCTGCAGGCAGCTGATCAATGACTCTCATCGTTGATGTTTCTATCTCTCTCTCCCTCTCCCTTCCTCTCTCTGAAATCAATAAAAACATATTAATAATAAAAAATATATGGTATAATTTTTTTTTTTTACTGTGTAAGCTCACACACATAAGCCCAAACATGTACCATTGTGTTCACTGGCCACAAATTTTACAGTGAGCAACTCTGACATTCCACCATATACACAAATTTGGAACTGAATTCAACAGTATAAAATGGGGGAAATTTATGATCTACTAGAGATCTTTTTTTTAAAAAAAAGGCTAAAATGACTCAATAGATACTCCACTATTTCGAAGTTAACACATGAAAATGTTTGGAAAAGTGGACAATTATGTCTTGTAGGCCTCTTGGTATCTAAAGAGGGGGTTGATATATTTAGGAAATTTGGGAGATGGTATTGGCAGGGACAGGATGGAACAAATCGACCTGAACAGGAGGTATTTCCCTCAAATACAAGATAACTTCAAAGTAAATTTATGTATGGCCTTAAAAACCTAAAGCCTGAGGGCACAATTCAGATTTTTGTATGGTTGGTTGTGGGAAGCAATAATTATTCAAGCCATAGAATTTCCAGTCTTTCCCCAGCCCTGGATTTCAAAGGTGCAAGAATCTGCTTTACATAAAACCTTGATTAAGAAAATAAATTACTGCCCTCGCTGGTGTGGCTCGGTTGCTTGGGTGTCGTCCTGGGCACCGGAAGGCTCCGGGCTCGATGCCCGGCCGGGGCCCTGTTTCCAGCAGGGGGCGCGCAGGAGACAGCCGACGGCTGCTCCGCGTTCACACCGAAGTTCCTCCCTCTCCCTTTCCTTCCGAAGGTCAGTGTGTTCTTTAAAGAAAAATCCTTCAAGGAAGCGCCCGTGCTTCAGTTAGCTTCAGCCTCAGAGGCACTCATCTTTAAAGCCAGGGTCACAAGTGTGAAGATTAAGAAACCATTGAGCGGGCCCTAAACGCGCGTATCCATGGTTACGCGTCAGTACCCCCGAATCCCAGGCGACAACCGCACACGGGGACGCCGTGCCCGGCCCCACGCGAGCGCGGCTGGAGGAGCAGGCGGGCACGGCGGGCACGGCGGGCACGGCCGGCCGGGCAGGGGCGGGACGTAGCCCGCCGCTCGCGGGGGCGTCCGGGAGCGCAGGCGACTGGCTCCGGGCCGCGCGGCCGCACGTTTACCCCCCGCGGGCGGAGCGGCGGGGGCCCGGGGGGTGGAGGCGGCGCCGGCCGCTCGCTCCTCCCCAGCCCGCCGCCTTCCAGGGCCCGGCCGCCCGCCCGAGGCCGCGCCTCACGACAGGCCCCGCCCACCGCGAGGCCCCCGCCCCCACAGGTCCCGCCCCGCGGCGTCGCTCCCGCCGAGCGGAAGGTGACGCGAGAGCGTCGCGGGCATCTCCCGGGGCCGCTGCTCCGCGGCGGTTCCCGCGGCCCCGGACCCGGCGTGGGCAGCGCCGCCCGGGCCTCTCACCGCCGCTCCCGCGTCCTCTGGGCCGCGCCGCCCCGCGGCCCCGGCGGCCCTGGGACGGCCCCGCGCTCGGCCGCCGCCCTGGCGCCCGCCACTCTGTCGTCCCCGGACCGGCGCGGACCGGCTCGGCCGGGGCGCAGGCGGCTGGGGAGGGGCCGCTGGCCCCGGGGCCGCGCCGGCGCCGCCACCGACCTGGGGCTGTCCGTAGAGGGCGAGTGCTGGCTCCCCGGGGACCGGACGCCCTTCGGGGCGGCCGGGCCGCGCGCGGAGGCGGCCGTGGGAACCACCCACCCCTTCTCCAGCCCGGCGGCCGGGCGGGGCTCGGGCTCGGAGCCCCCGTCTCCCGGGCTGTCCCCTCAGTGGGGCGCGACGATGGCGGCGCTGTGCCCGGCCCTGGATCGGTCGGGCGCCTCCTCCTCCTCCCTGCTTTCTTCCCCATCCTCCTCTCCCCCGCCGAGCGAGGTGATGGCGCTGAAGGATGTGCGGGAGGTGAAGGAGGAGAACACGCTGCAGGAGAAGCTGTTCTTGCTGGCGTGCGACAAGGGTGAGCTCGGCCCCTGCGCCCGCCGCGCCCTCCGCGCCCCTGTCCTCCGCCGGCGGCGCCGGGCCGCCCTCGCCCGGCCCGACCCTCGGCCCCCTGGCCTCTGCGGACGCCCGCGCCGCCTCCGCCCTCTGAGGACGGGGCTCGCGGGCGGAGCCGCCGGGGCCGCCCCCAGTCCCCCAGTCCCCCGGCCCCCGGTCCCCCGGCCCCTGTCCCGGCCCCCGGCGGCGTCCTGTGTTTAGGGGGCGTCGTGGGGCGCGAGCTTCAGCCCTGCCTCGGCTGCTGCGCCCGCGGGGCCCGGTCCCCGTAGGGGCTCCCGTTTTTTCCCTTTTTGGAAGCCCAAAGGGTTTGTCTAGTAAGAAAATCCCATGGCCTCGCCCACGGTGCTCCGTGCGCCGCGGCCGCCCTGCGTTTTGCGTTCGCTGTAACCTTGTGTTCAGGCGCAGCCGCCCAGCGCCGGGGCGGGCGGCGACCGGTGACGGGGAGCAGGTATGTCCGTGTCCTGGGTGCGGACGGACGGGAGGAGGGAATAGTCCCAAACTTTCTCCACATTCTCAGAACAACTTTGTTCGTGCTTGTTATTGGAGAGGAAGATTTGTTGATCCTGAGCCGCCTTTGAGAAGTAAAGGTAGTTCAAAATACTTAAAGGGCAAAAGTGTGGAATATATTTAATGTTTTTCTTAAAAAAACAAAAAAAACTAGAGATTCATCACTTTTATGGCCTTACAAAGTCTCTTCACTTAAGCATGCTTTCTTTTGTTACATATAATAAAAGGAAAGGGAAATTGCCCTAAGACTACTTTTACTTCCTTTGTGAAATGCTGTAAAATTTCTCTTTCTATGTCTATTCAGTTTACCTTTGTTGACCTTAAAAGTTATTTTACCAGCAAAAATGGGTTTATTTGGGAACAGCAAAGAATTGCAATTTGGAACAAGCAAGCTCTAAAGCAAAACAAAGTCCAACAAACAGGAAAGTTGTTTTACGGAGAAAAAGGAAGTTGAGAGGGGTAGTTCTGAACACAATTTCATTGGAAAAAATTGAGAGTTAAGGGTGATGATAGTTTCTCATTGGCTGAGTTGCTGGGGTGGTCAATTTCTCGTAGAAGACCCAATGTGCATCTTTTATCTTGGAGCTTATTACCATTGACAGTCCTCAATTTCCTGTTGAGGAATTTTCTCTTAGGGTCTGTAATTGATAATCAATCCATCCTATAATTTGACTTCTAGTACTGCATGTGAGCACCGCTCTGGCCTGACACCATTTCGAATGAGGTTCCCTTTGATTTTCACACCTTCCAATAGCCATGCTTTCTTAGAAAACTCAAGTTAGGATCATGCAGATTTCCAAAACATAAACCCAAAGGACAGCTTACACTGAAAAGATTAGCTTCAGAGGACTTGTGTGTGTATGTGCTAGTGTGTTTTTAATGTGTCAGTCTCTCCAACCTCTTACTGCTTTTGAAGTAGGATTTTATTTACGTAACCTTTTGCAGACACATTGACTTATAAAGTCCACCTATGTCAGCCACTTTTATGTTCTATGTAATCGTATTAAATTATATTACGAAAGCATTTGTTAAAGTCCACCATGGACACTGCTTTAAATAGTCTTGGGAATGTAAAGAAGCATAGAATATATACCTTATAGGTTATACCTCATAAGTTATAGGTTATATGCCTTATAGGTTATACCTCACAAAAATGACCTGTGGATTAGGTCAAATTGTTTAGTGGATTGGAGTGGATTGTATGAGTTCTTTTCACTAAAAACATTCTCCAAGGGGAAGGGAAAAGATTGTGTTGTACTAGAAGGAGTATATCACCTCTGCATGTCCCCAGCTTACTGAGGTGTGGTTATTTTAGAGCAAACAGACAGCATGTCAAGAAAGGGAATTTTATTTCCTGTTAAATTGAGGAACACTGTCCAAGTAAGTACTTGTGTGTTGTGTGTGTTTAAGAGTATTGTATGACATCTCAAACAGAGGGAAGTTTTATTATGTGACAGTTTTGTAGCCTGTCAAGTAGTGCCAGTTGAAATAGCTTGGTACCCTCTGTCACTTTCCATTTTATAACATCATTAAGATTCTTGGAGAGATTTGGTTTTGGGGGGAGGGTAGAAAGTAAATATGCATGCTTTTTCCCTATATAAAATTAAAGAAATTTTAATGAGTAAATAGGTATTTTCTGTTTCAGGTGTGGTAAAATGAGCTCTTGGGTTAGACTGAGAAAAATGACATTTCTTACACTTACAGTATACTTTTACATGGGAAAAATAAATAGGAGTTATGGCAGTATTTTTTCATGTTTGTGTTCACTAATACTGTTAAACCTTTTTTAGTGTCACCCAAACCAAACCTACAAGTGAAAATTTCCTGAAGTAGCTGTAATTTCCACTATTACTTTGGAGCTTTTATCAAACCAAATGGAAACTATTTACTAAAACAGCTATTTAGGATAGATGATCTCATTTCATCCTCAGAACCCCGTGAGCCACATCTGTGACCCCTGTTTCACTAATGAGGAAAATGAGACTTGGCAGAATTTTAAAATTACTTGGCCCAAGGCTGCATTGGTTAGGAAGTGGCAGAACTAGGATCTGTCCTGAGCTTCACTCTTAACCACTGTGCTGTATTGATCTAGTTTTAGTAGAATGAATGAAAATCGTTTGTGTTAGAAAACACATGTTCACATTTGGACTTACTAGTTGAAGATTAAACTTGCTTTCTATGAATGTTTTATAAACCTTGATTTCTGTGGATTAAATATGTCCAATAAAAAGTAAAAATCTTTGCCCAGCGGGGCATGGCTCAGTGGTTGAACGTTGACCTAGGATCCAGGAGATCTCGGTTGATTACCAGTCAGGGCACAGGCCCAGGTCGTGGGCTCCATCCCCAGTTGGGGGTGGGCAGGGGGCAGCTGATCAATGACTCTCTCATCATTGGTGTTTCTATCTCTCTCTCCCTCCCTTCCTCTCTCTGAAATCAATAAAGATTTTTTTTTTTTTTTTAAAGTAAAAACCAGAGCAAATCTCTAGAACATTGGTGCTTCTCATCCTTCTCATTTAGAAGCCTTACTCTCTGTGCACACAACGTTCATAATGTGTTACACTTAGAAAGAATTCCAAAATTGTGGAGGTGAGGTGGTTATGTGGATGTTAGTGGGTATGTGGGCCTTTGCAGGTACGTACAGGTTGAGGAGTAAAGAAAAACTAGGAGGAAAAAAGATTTTATAGTTTTATAGTTTGTACAGCTGGCTTTTATGTAAATGAGTTCAATAGATCTACCTACTTAAGTGCTGATCCAGGTAGTGGCCACTTAATAGCGAGTGGCTGTTACTGATTTTGAAAATGGGTCAGAATTGTCTAAAATTCAACACTGATTTCTTTGTAAAACATTTAGAAGAAAAAGTGAATTGAAAGCTCCTGTGCCAGTGATAGAAAGTTAAATCTGGGCCCGCACTGCAATTCAAAGGTAAAGGTTCATTGAAACAACAGCTGGCCAATGTGTGGTTTTATGAAATGTTAAGCAGTACTTAACCACCCATGTCTTTTCCTCTCTCTCTTTGACGTTGCTATGGTATTGAGCCACTTTTATGTGAGAGCCTATAGTTTACTTTAGGCCTGCTGGCTGGAGAAAGGGTTAATATGGTTTTTTAGGGAGCACCTAAAGTAAATATAGTTCATTCATTTCTTTTAAAGTAACTGCTGAGTGGATGGCATTTTTTAGTATATATTCAGGAGCTAAATGCATGTAAACCCCTTAATTTGCTGGCAATCAGTAATCAGTTCTTGCGTAGAAAAGGAAATGATGGAAGGATTCAGTCCCTGCCAAATCCCCATGAACAGCATTTTCTGGAAATTTTATTTGCATTTAATGAGTCAGAAGGCCCTTCTTGAAGTCTCAGCTTGAGGTCCGAGGAGAGATGGAGAGAGCTGAATTTCATCTTTATCCTTTGGCTCAGTGTAGTTTAGAGCCTTTCTTTGTGGTATGGCTTACTGCATTGTAAGGCAGGGCCCTTTGACTCCTGAATTCCCACATAAACTTTGCATTTCTTTGGGCTAAGCAACACTTCTGGGAGAAGTAATAGGAAGATGCTGTCTTAATAACACCTTACTTTAATATACGTAATGTGACTTTTTTTTTTTTAGCTATTTGAAAAGAGATTTTGAAGTGTTGGAAGGGTTTAGAAAGGATGGCAGTGGAAAGAAAAAGTGCAGAGAAATGGGCAGTTTATGTCGACGACTTCCTGGGTACCCGGAAGTTTTATGTTAACAAGGGTACCTAAGGTAATAAGGTGTGTGCTGTGAGGGAAGGAAACTGCAGAAAGGAGAGGTGGTAAGGAGCGTACTGTAGACAGCATTCCCCAGACATTTCCAAGTTGTCATTAAGCATAGCATTTAAGTATTTTGTGCAGGAGAATTTTTGGGGTCACCAGTGCTGCCACAGTGTATGGTTCTTTGCTATTTTAACAAAAACTTGAATCACCAAATTTTAGTGGGTAGTTAATAACAGACTAATCATTGAGCAGTTAGCTGTTTCAAGTACTGTAATATTTGCATTTCTTTGTAGTGATTCCACAGTGTTTTTATTTCATTTTAATTTGCTGCTCTTTTCTATAGGTCATCATCTCAATATATTTATCAAGTCCTTAGTTGTGTTAAGGCTCTGGAAAGGTGCTTCACCAAGAAATAACTGACTGCAACCCTATCCTATAGGAGCTTATGTAATGGAGATGCTGTCCTGTGCTCTTATGAGAAGCAGTAAGGGGGGAAAGTATGTATGTGCCTAATCTGTCTGAAGGAAAGAAACAAATACTGAATTTAATGTAAATGGCCTATTTGTGTTTTGGAAGATGAGACATTCTTAGTACACAGTCTTTTATCTGGGCAGTGAAAAAATGTAGCCCAAGCCAAACCCCTTTACTTTGTATATTACAGACTCTGGGGAAGGGTGTTAAGAGATTACATTTTATTGTATGGGTGTCATTGCTGTCTAAGAATAACTCCTCTTCTTCCCTGCTTCCAGTGCTGTAAATAAACAACTTCCCAACCAGCTCCACCAAATTTAATGATACTGAGATGTTTAAAATCTAGGATTAGTAGTTTAATAATGTAATGAGCTGCCGAAAAGCTATCTCAAAGAGGCGAGGCTTATGTAGTGACTTTTAAGAGATTAAATGAATTAATTATCAGGACTAAAAGAATCCCAGTACCATATCAATATAGCCATGAGATTCAGTGGAATTCCTTTGGATGCCAAAACTTGAGGATTATAAGCTTGATATGATTTGAGTTTTGAAAAGATCACTTTGCCTGCTGGATGGAGAATGGATTAAAGGAGTGGGGCTATAGCAGGGGTAGGCAAATTGGCCCACAAGCCAAATATGTACACTACCTGTTTTTGTAAGGCCTGCAAGCTAAGAATGGTTTTTGCATGTCAAATGGTTGGGAATAAAAGAATGATATTTTATAATGTGAAAATTACATGAAATTCGAACTTTAGTGCCCACAGATAGTTTTATTGGACCACATTGGAGCTCATTTACGTACCGTTTTTCTTCTGCAAAGGGCAGAGTTGTGTATATGTGACTGAAATAGTGTGTCCTGCAAAGCTAAAATATTTACTCCATGGCCCTGTACATGAAATGTTTTTTGATCCCTGTGCTAGGTTATAGGCAGCTTTGTCAGGAAGAAGGCTGTTGCAGAGTCCAGGAGATAGATGGTGGTGGCCTGGACTGCAGGCAGCAGTATTCATGAATAGAAGTGGGTGCATATGGAGATAATTTTGGACAGGGGCTGAGAAGACTTTCTGTTGAATTGGTATACTCGTGGAATTGATTGAAAAATATTTTTTTCCTTCACTGAAAAAACTAGCCAAAAAAGTAAACAGATTATGTTGCATTTCCTTCTATATATTATATTTTAAAAGACAAAAGATGTAACTCTTAAAAGCAACTTCAGTATAAAATGGAAAACATATATTTGCCTGACATAAGGCATTTTGAATTGTAACCCTTGCTCTACAGCTAGCTTCTGGCTATGTATTTTTACATTTCCTAACCCTTTTATTATACACTCATCCTAAATATTGACTGTTCTGTAATTCTTGAACACAGTACATTGTTTTAAATGGCTTGCAAATATAAATGGTGCTGGAACACTTAGAAAACACTCTAGGTTTCCCGCAGGTCTTGTGACTTTTTCATTTGCATGAATGTGTCATCTGTGGCAGGGCTGAACTTTTTATTATTTTTAGGGATGAAAGTTTTTAGGTTTTGATTTTTATGTATTTTTCCCTTGTATAGCCCCTGACTGTAATGGAAGTCGTTTTTGAAAAGCTGGAATATCTGACATTTACAATATAATCACTTTTTAAACAGCAGCCTAAACTTTTAAAATGTGTAGCAGTTGTTTTTTGCTATACCCAAAATTTATAAAATTTTATAAGGATTATACAGTTCTTTATACTTTTCTGTCTCTAGCAATATGGCTGACTAGATAATCTGAAAACCCTCTGCTTTTAATCACCTAGAAATGCCAGCTAAAATATAACAAACATCCATTTAAATGAACTGAGCTTTCAAGACAGTAACGGGAACACTTAGGATTCAAAAATGGAAAAAAGGACCGAAAATGGGAAGAGTGTGTAAGCTGACATTCTGGCTGCTCCATGGGTGGGGGTGAGAATTATTGGCCGTTACCTTGTAGGGATTTGAATTTTAATGCTCATACGAGAACAGGTTACAAGGCCTTGAGCGTCTAGCACAAAGTGGGGGAACTGGAACAACATCCAAGCATAAAATCAGGATCTGTAAAGGACAATACCTTTAGAAAGGGGTTAGATGAGGGAAAAACCCATCCCCCAGCACAGGGAGACTACAAAGAAGCTTGTAAATAAGACTCCCTAAGAATTTGTAAGTATGGTCCTGCCTCATGTTGGCTTGGAGTTTGCATTAATACTACCTACTTGATCTGGGAAAACCTAAACTGAGAAATTAATATGAAAAAGATTGGTAGGGTAGCAAAACCTCCCAAGTTACCTGGAAGAAACAAATGTGAAACATCTGAGGTGGGACAAGCTTTCAAACTAGGCTGCCAGGGTTCCCACAGCTAAGCTGCATCAAGATGAGTTCGCAATACCCAATTTAAAAATTAAGAAGACAGCCATCCATTATCACAAATCAGTGGACACTACAAAGGATTAAATCCCTAAGACCCTCAGCTAATTGTCATACAAAGACCATAAAATAAGTACGCTTAAAACGATTAGAAGCTTAAAATAAGGAAATGAAAACAAAGTAAATCAAAAGATTTGGAAAGAAATCCAATAAAATGTATAGAAATTAAAGGTCATTTAAAAAAATCAATGAATGGGTTAATCAGCAGAAGTAGTTGCAGGAGGACTAAGTAGCCAGAAGAGAGATCTGAAGAAACTGTCTACAGTGCAGGAGAGAGAGAAAGAAATCTTCAGAGACAGAAGTTGGATGAGATGATCCAACATGCCTAATAGATGTTTAAATAGAAGAAGAAAAATAATACGGGCATAAAGCAATAATTGAAGAGATAATGTCTGAAAATATTACAGAATTAATGAAGAGCAAAAGTTCTTAGATTCAGAAACCCTAATGAGTCCTAAACAGGATAAATTAAAAATTAACTCTCACTTAGACATGAAACCTATTAAGATGTGGCAGTTTTCTACTAAGATACTGAAATAAGGTTTTAAATGTTCCAGTAATAGTGATAAATTTTCACAGGTCTATATATGTTCACTATCAGTTCAGCTTGTGACTAAGAGTTTCACTTTCTGTGGTGGTCGATACATTTTTGCAGTGTCTATTAGTAGTGCTATGAGGAAAATATTCCCTTTTGTGGTTAGTTTTCTTGAGGGAGCTAAGGAAATGTGGCATCAAGAAAATTACTATTCAACTTCTTCCAAAATACATGGATGACTTTAAAGTCATTGATTAAAAATAATAGCAAATTGCCCTGGCTGCATGGCTCAGTTGGTTAGAGTGTCGTCCAATTCACCAAAAGGTTGTGGGCTCAGTTCCTGGTCAGGGCACATACCTAGGTTGCGGGTTTGATCTCCCATTAGGAATGTACCGGAGGCAAGCAGTGGATATTTCCTTCCCTCCCTGTCTCTCTCTCTCTCTCTCAGTGAAAGCATATCCTCAGATGAGGATTGAAAAAATAATAATAGCAAATCTATTAGAAATCTCCCTCCCAAAAAACACATCTTTTTTATTCACTCATTTAATCAAGTTTTAGGATTTACTTTCTCTGTATCATTTCTTTTTTTCTCTGATTTTCTCTCTGGTCTTTTCCTGTTTTGTTTTTTTCTTAATTCATAGATGTCTAAAGAACAACTGTATTTACAAGTCACTTAAAATGAAAAGAAACAAAACCCACTCTTCGTTCTTTGGTTAATTAGCATTTCTCTTTTGATTAATTCCCCTCATTACTGCACTGGCTGGTCAGCAGACGGACAGGGTGGGCCTCCATGGAGATGGTGTCATCTGTAATCACTCTCATTTCCCCACACCTCAGCTGTTTTGAGTGGGCTAGCGTTAGGCCGAAGGAAATCTGCATGCTCCTGACAGGTTAAAATTTTACTTCTAAATGTTCTGACTTAGGCTTCTACCAGCATTAACCCTAGTCCTGCTGTAGAGTTTTGTGAGTTGGATATGCTCTGGTCATTTAATCTCAACGTCTGCATTTAGGAGACAAGGAAGGTGGGGGGGGGGAGAAGAGGAGAGGCATTTCAGGCTCTTTTTTTTTTCATCAAATATATACACATTCACACTGCTTTTCCAAAGTATGTAAAACCTCTTCATAATATCCTCAGCTTATTACTAGATCTCATTTTTAACTATTTTGATGTGCAAGTAAATGTGGGTATGTGTTTGAGATGTAAAACTTTAAGCTTATAATTTTTCTAGCTTCCAGTCTGTGTTTCTGGACATTCTTTATTGTTTTAAATGCCTTCTAAAAGCTTCTCTCCTTATTCAGTTATGAATTTTAAACTAGCAACTTTTTATGTTTGCAGCTTATGTACATACATACGATTTTATCAGGATATGAGTTTAGAGCAAAGAAATGTTCACATTTTTGTATATTCCCATATACAAAAATGAGTTTAGCTCGTTTAATCTTTTAAATCAACAGGCTAAGTTTTCTTTACAGTCATTCATATTTAATATGTCATGAATATTAAATTGCATTTGTATTTGTTATTTAGGTGACTATTATATGGTTAAAAAGATTCTGGAGGAAAGCAGTTCAGGTGACTTGAACATAAATTGCGTAGATGTGCTTGGGAGAAATGCTGTTACGATAACTATTGAAAATGAGAATTTGGATATACTGCAGCTTCTTTTGGACTACGGTTGTCAGGTACAGCAAGGCTAGATAATTTTATCCATATCTTCTAGGTGCTGTTAGATACACCATGTTTTCTCCCTTTCTGGTTTCCTCTCTCCCTGCCTCCCTCCCCATCTCTTTTTTTCTTTCCTTCTTTCCTCTGTCTTTCTCCTTTCACTTTTAAATTGGTTTTGAGCCACAAAAAGTTCTAAAAACAAATCAGAAGCCTATTTTTCAAAGTATAATATTTTTACTTGATTTTTTTTTTCTCCCAAGTTTCACTCCCCCCCCCATCTTATATGTTTTATAACATCTGACAGGGATAAATTATCATGACTCATTAAAGATGACTTTGTTTTTATTATTTGTATTATATGTATATAATATTATCTATCTAAAAATATACAAGTGTTCTAGAAGTGTCAGGGAAGAGATTTTTCTGTGACCCATATAATTTACAAGCATAAGAACAAAATGCTTCTAACTCACAAGGCCATTTTCAATTTGATTCTGATTTTCTCCTTAAGTGTTATTAAATGTTCCATTTTGCCTGGAAAGTTAATGTTCACTTAAAACTACAGGTGAATCAATTTTTAAACTAGAAAATACTGACCTTTCATATGTGTATCAGTTCAGGTAGAAGAGCAAACATGCATATAACTCTTGAAAAAATTCAGTCAAGAGGTTCTGAAGGAAATTTGATATTTTTCTTTTCTTTTTAGTTTGCTTAGTATGGGACTTAGCACATGAACCCTGGCTCTTTTTCTTTCACATGGTATGATTGCTCTGTTGTAGCTTTAACTCAATGAGGCATATATAGGTATTTTTTGAGTGGCATCAGGAAGCACTCAGAAGATTTTACAAATATAAATAGGTTAGTTATAATTACACCATGGTACTGTCTCTGTATGTACATATTTAGAGTAGGGACAGAAGTTGCTTTCCCAGCAGTTTCCATTATCCAGAACATCCATGAGACCCAAGAAGCGAGTAAAAATGCTTCTGAGCAGCCAGAGTAGATGTCCTGAAGTTCCCACTTAGAACTTTGGTCAGAGGAGTGCTTCTGGAGCCCTTGTTTAAAGTCTGTATTTGCTCATTTTAGATTCCACTCCAACAAGCTTAATTGTTTAGTTTTCTAATCCATAGAGAAAAGTGCAGCGGAAGGGGCATGAGGACTGCAGTGGAACTAAATGAGGCCCCGTACCTCTGACTATTTATTAAAGAGATCAGCAGCATCACATACGTGGTAATCTCTGAGGAAGCTGTGTGTTAGAATGATAATGTTTATTACAATGGCCCAGAGTCAATAAGGAAGAATTAAATTATATTCAGTGTCTTTTGTTTTAGAAGAAAGAAGAATATATACAGTACTTCTAAAAGCAGAAGACTTTCATCAAAGTAGTGTAAATTTCAGAGTTAGACTCTTAAAAGCATAAGCTTCAGTTACCTAGAAAATAAGCTTATGAAGGAAGTCCTGGATGATTCTGGATAAAGGAGGTATTATGGTATAACAGTTATTTTTGTCTTTTTACACATAAGACTCTATGTGTATTTCTGCAGTGTATACCTGGTTCTTTCACATCCCTGATTACATTTGAACATCATAGCCAGCCTATGTAGATGTTACATTTGACAGATCAGAAAACTGAGGCTCATAAACTTTAATGAATTGCCCAAAGCTCTAAAATAAGTGCAACTCTCAGATACAATCTGATCATCTCACTGCAATTTTCATGCTCTTCCCAGTTCATTATGTCCGTCTCAGGTTACCTATATCCTATCTATCAATCAACAGTGTCCAAGGCCTTCGATTGGGTGTGATTGTGGAAATGAATAAATAAAACGTGAGCTCCGTACTAAAGGATATTAAAACTAATTGGACAGTGAAAGCACATATGAATGTCAAGCCATTTAAAAAAACTAGTGTATTTGATAAGTGCTAAGTGTAATATACTTGAACCTTGTATATTGCTTTGAGTGTTTTCATGTATTTTGTCTTGTATTATACTTATGATTCTCAACTGGACACTTTTGCCTCCCAGGGGACATTTGGCAATGTTTGGAAACATACTTGGTTTTACAGCTAAGGGGTGGGTTACTATTGGCATCTGCTGAGTAGAGGCCACAGATGCTGCCAAACATCCTACAATGCTCAGTACAGCCTCTGCAGCAAAGATTTACCTGGCTAAATTGTCAACAGTGCCACTATTGAGACACCCTGTTTTATATTTAAAGTTTTGTGGTTTACGGTAAATGTTTCAGAAACACAGAAAAGAGAAAATCACTGTGGGTTGGAGCTATCAAGAAAGGTTTCATGGAAGAGTGTCAGTTGAGTTTTGAAAACCTTGATAATTGCTAATATGTGTATAATACTACTGTGTGCCAAGAACCTTAAATGTATTCAATTTCTTAATCCTCACAGTATTCCTACAAGATAGGTACTATTAAAATCTCCATTTTGTAAAGGAGGAAACCAAGGTACAGAAAGGTTAAGCAACTTGCCCAAAGTCACTATATAAAGAGCAGACTTGGAATTTGAACCCAAGTTCTGGCTCCAGAGTTCATGCTTTTGTCGAGTTCCCAAAACTAGTCTCAAAAACGTGTAGGTAGGAACAGGGGATGTGGAGAGGAATGTAAACGAAGGCATGTGCAATGTTAATCTTGAGACTGTGTATTGATTTAGCCTTTTTAAACAAAGTATTTGGGGTGGATAGTAGTGGGAAGTATCTGGAAAAACAACTAAAAGAAAACTGATGGAGAAGGTCTGACTGCCAGGCTAAGGAATTTGCGTTTTATATGATAGATAGTGGGGTCATTAAATGACTTTTGAGAAAGGATGTGATGGTCCAGTGGTATTTTAGAAAAACTGCTCTAATGGCTGTGTTCAGTGTACATGAGAAAATGGCCAGTGGGGAAGGCTATAGCTCGGTGAGCAGTTTGCCTATGAAGAGGTTAAAACCTGAACTGGAATAGTGCCTATAAGAATGGGGGAATGGCAGATGTGAGAAATGTTATAATTGACAGAATTTAGTGAGTGTTTTATTTTGGAGGGGAGAATTGAGAAGGAGCCCAAGATGATTTGGAAATCTTAAAAATGGGTGACTAGGAGGATGGAAGAAAAATCAGAAGTTAAGTATAGAAGTCAGTCTTGGGGCAGAGAAATGTGAATTCGGGTTTGGCCTTGTTTACTTCGAGGCTCTCAGGCCCCCTCCAGCAGACAGTTACCAATGAAGAGTTCATCCCCAGGCAGTGGCCAGGCTGAGAGGCGCAGCAGTCACAGGCACGGGGAGGTGCCCCCACCTCCAGAGAGAAAGCGGAGAAGAGCAGACGACTGGGGACATCTGTGTTGATAAAGGGAAGGGTGTCATGAAAGGAGTTAGGGTACTGCAGCATTGTGAAAACCAAAGAAACAGTTTTAATATGTCGCTTAGAAATCAAGGAAAATGAATTTTTGAAATTGGCATCAGTAGAACTAAGGAAATGATGCACGTGGATTTGAGAAGTTGGACCAAGTGAGAGGAAGAAAACGAGAGTGGAAAGAAGAGAGCATGAAGTCAGGTCACCAGAGAGTGAGGAAGTGGTTCCTGTGGGAGGCGCGCACCAGGCTGGTGTGCCTCGAGGGAAGGACAGAGGCCCCGTGGAGGGCAGAGGGCACTGAGGAGCACCGAGGTGGCCTGCTCAGCTTCGGAAGGGAAGTGGCTTCTCACTCCCAGCTTAGAGGAAAGAGTGTGAAATGTGGGAAATTCTGAGGTGAGAAGGAAGATAGCGACCTCATTAATACATAGTAAGTATATAATTGAATAGGTTTTAGTAAGGAATGGTCAAATATCTGAGAAATTGGGAAGCAAAACTAAGGACATTTTGTATACCTATAAATATTTTTTAAATACTTGAAAACATTCTTTTCAGAAACGACTTTGATTTATTAAGTAACATACCATTTATGCAGAGTAAGTCAGTGGAAACTCCTTATTTACATGGCTTTTTTACATAAATATTTTTATACCTGAAGCTTATCCTTTTAGAATCGAAAGTTTGATATGAATCTTTTTTTATTCTTTACCAAATAGTGTATCTGAATATAATTTAACTTTACCATTGTAAGTGGGAATCGTTGAGAATGTAATTATTTTGCCTTGCTTTACATAGCCTGAAACTAAACGTGTTTGTCCCTGCATTAAATGGCTTCACACTGCTGTGTGTGAATAATGATATACTGATACTTTCTCTCTTCAGTGGTCAACTGTTAGCAATTATTTTTTTCTTTCTCCCCACTTGTTTGTTTTAGTCTGGCTGTGCTCTTACTCAGGAAAGACTGAGGTGTGCTTGGGAAAACCCAATACCCATCATTTCCAGCAGGAGGCAGCTCCTTCTGGGAAATAATGCCCTTGAAGTTAGTTTGTGACCACCCAGAATGGTGTTTTTGGGAGACGTTATATCTCAGATGGCCAGAATTGCCTGGTATTTTGACTTTGAGAGCAGTGGCAATCCTATAGTTAGCTTTATAGGTTAAAATTTAAAATCAGAAATGAAATGTTACGTGGTAAGGAACATGTTCTTTTTGTTTTTTTGCTTCACCTGACCAAATACAGTAAAAACTAAAAACCTAAGAGAAATGTTTGCAGAACAATAATAATAATGCTAGACTTTGAACAATGGGCTATAGCCCAATGAACCTGAAAAGCTTCAGGGGATAAAGTAGTGGATTAAGTTTCTTATCAGGGTGGGAGTTTTCCTGTGAGAATACACAGATGGTTTCTGATAGTTGAATATGGCCCCCAACCCTGTTTGGGGGATGCTTATTCTACTTTTTAGACATCCAGATGAAGTTTGTCATTTTTAGTCCTATTTTTTGACATCTAGATAAAGTAGATAAAACCTTTATTCCTTCCAGCTATGAAGAATATTAAAGATCTAGTATAGTTTCATTTTTAAGAGAATGTTGATTTAAATAGTTGATAAAGATTATAACAGTTTAAAAATACACAGATTGAAAATAATCAGGGCATTTTCTTGGATTAAATCATTATTCATCCCCATGTTTACCTTCTGCCTTCATGGTTTTCCTTTAAAAAAAAAAAAGAGAGAGAAAAGAAACCCCAAAACCTGACATCTCCGTGTCCGAGTGTAGTGACACCGCGTGTAGATGCTGCTGTCCCCTGCGCGGGCGGCACCGCCGGGCCCCTGCCTCCGTCTCCAGGACGGTGCTGGGCTCCGCGCCCCGGCTCGCGGGCGGCTTCCAGACCCCACGGCTCGGCGGCCGCGCGCCTTGGAGATGACCTGTCCCCGTGTCGCCGCCATGGCCGCGTTGATGACCGCCGGCTGGGCGGACGCCTTTCTCTGCCCGCAGTGGCAGCTCCGGGCAGTTTCTTCACGGGTTTGGAATGTCACGGCTCTTCTGGCCCCAAGCGCAAGGGCGGGATCGTGACAACCATGCCCAGCCCTGACCCTGCGCGGGCAGCGCGCGGCCGCACCCCCCTCTCCGTCACCCCGCGTGTCACCGCCCCCGTGTCGCCGGAGGGGGGGGCGCGTCGCCTCCGCAGCGGCGCTGCCAACGCAGGAAACTATATTTTTTGGACAGTCTAAATTTTTGAAAATTCAGTATTCCTGTATATAATACAGTTGACATTTAAAAAAGTTTTCTTTACAAATTAGTAAAATAAATAGTTTGCCTTTTTAGTCCCCATTTTCTTTTTTAACTTTTAAAGCCCACAGATGCGCTTTTGGTGGCGTGGACTCTGCAGTAGTGGGGGCTGTTGATAACCACTTAATCATCGACCCAAACGATCACCACCAGCTGTAGTAGTCAGTACTAATTTGGAATTTTAAACCAAAATAAATCTCCTGCCCCATTGCCATCTTTTTCTTCCCCCAAATTTGTCTTAAGGAAATAGATTTCTTTTACTCTGTAAAATATTGCTTTAAAGTAAGTAGACACTTGCAAGAATAACATTGCTTTCAGGAAGCCTTTTTAAATTAATGATATCTCCATAATTTTGTCAGTTTGCACCAGTACTTTTAGTTTGGAACATTCTGCAGGTTAAGTTGAAAATATAAATCAGTTTCCATATGAATTTAAAATTTAAATGTAAACAGTGAAACCATAAAACTGGAAGAAAATGTAGGTGAATGTTTAACTGATCGTAGCGGAAGGACTTGCTAAACATAAAAGCAATAGCTATATAGAAGTTAGAATTATGGAATTTGGCCATCAGGCAAGATTTAGAAAGCAGGTGGATAACTAGCGAACGATATTTGCAGCATGTATCACAGGTTCATAACCTTAATCTTAGACAAATTGATGAAAACCACCAAAACCAGAAAAGGACATGAAAACTCAGGGGGAAAAAAATTAAACCTTACTGATAATCAAATACAAGGTACTGATATTAGCTTATCAAGTTAGCCAACATTTAAAAATAATACTAATAATCACTGATACAAGGGATGTTTTGAATAGCACTTTCGCAAAAGCAGATGTTCATATTATCATATTATGGTGCTTCTTCCTCTAGGAATTTGCCTATGAAACAGTCCGAAATGTGCATAAAAATGTTAATTGTAATCGTATTTGTAACAGTGAAAAAAACTTAAATATCTCAAAATAGAAGGTTGGGAATATAAATAATTACATATATATTAAAGTGGCACTTTTTAAAGAATATTTAGGAGCGTGGAAAAATATGATATAGGAAGTGAAAAACATGAGAATAGTAAACTATATATGTAATATGATCCAAGGTTAAAAACACGCATAGAAAAGGGACTGTATGGAAAGGTAGCAAAATGTTACCCAGTAGCAGCCATCTCGTTGCCAAATTAAGGGTTTTTTCCTTACTCTCTTTATTTTTCTTAATGGTTTTTGTAATTAGGAAGATATTACCAGTCAAATAACTTATAGTTTAAAAATGAGATATTTGTTGTATATCAAAATTTAAAAATTATATCATTCGTTATTAGTAAGGATGTAGTGAAACAAGCAGTTTAAATAACTGCTGGAGTGTAAACTGGCTGTACTCAGAAGAAAAGTATTGTTTAAGGAAGAATTATAAATTTGTTGTAGATGATCCGGCATTATGTTAGAACAGTGAGAAACTCTGCTAAATACATACTTTATCATGTATTAACTGAAATATTTTACTCAAATTTAGACCATTAAAAAGTTTGTGTGTGACTTTCTCCAGAGGGTGTGAACTAGTTTAACTGGTGGTAAGAAAGCGCAGGAACAGAGAAAAAAAAGGCTAAGAATATAGCCCCTGTCCAGAGGATCAGAAGTATCTATACCCTGTTGGGCTTTCTGTCGTCTGCCCTGCAGTTGCGACTGTATTTTGTGTACCTACTCCAGCTTCTGGCCTTGAACCCACTTACTTCCTCGCGTGGAGGGTGGGGTGCCCTGCAGGGTGTGGGAGCAGCCCACGGATGCTGTTGCATCGCCGGGACCGCCGCCAATGGAAGCTTGTGAGGCTCAGAAAAAAAGCCTTTGTTTGAATTCTCCCAGCGAAGCAGGATCAAATTTTAACAGCCCTATTACTTGTAGACAGGCAGTGTCAAATATTTTATGTACTTTTTTTTAACCATTTTAGTAAATTCATTCTCTATTATTTATCAAATTTGTCTTTTAATAAATTTAGTAAATTTAATAAATTTTAACTTCACATACAGTTTTTTTTAGCGTGTAGATGAAATTATAAACTTTCATCTATCGCTTGTGTTTTCATATAGTTAAATATGTTTCATAGGGAAAATGAAGACCATTTTTCTCTTAAGGCACTGAATATAATTTTCTTCTTTTTATAACCAATAATCGGGAAAAGGGCTAAGTTTTTAGATTTCTCTGTAATTTTAAATAAATGTATTAATTTGAAATCCCCCCAAAAATAAATGGGAAGTATATAAACTATAAAAGAGGGCCAAAAAAGGATAAGTATGTTAGAAAATATTAAAATTTACCTGTAATCAAAGAAAAGTAAATATTTCATGATACTCTTTTATTCATAAATTGGGAGTGATCATTCCCAGTGCTGGTGAGTAAAACTCAAGAGTAAAATGGGTACATTCCTGTATTATTGGTAACATAAGTTATTAAAGGGCTTTGATGATATTTATCAAGAGCTTCAAAACTTTATGGCCTTTTGAGCGGTAATTCCACTTCAGGGGTTCTGTGTTAATGTGATAATCCTAAATTCAAAAAAAAACCCTAAAAGCTGTATTCATAACAATGTTTGTGGTAGTGTTATTTAAATTAGCAAAATAAAATACCTTGAAAATACGGTCTATGATATTCCTTACATTGCATGCAGTACTCTGTACATGATTTTTTTCCAGAAGATTCTGGACTCTAGCTTTATGAGATTATTAAAGGTGTCCTTGATCTTCAGAAGATTAGAGACCATATTTTTAAATTATTGGTGCCAAATCATTTATGCCAAAGGTGTCCTTAAAGGAGGTATGGTAGAGAAAAGACTATAAAATGGTTTTCAGGTAGTAGGAATTATGGGCATTTGTATGCTTTCTGCTTTTCTATGTTTTTCAGATATTTTATAGTGTGTGTGCATGCTACTTTTACAATGTTAATAAAAACTATAAAACTGTGAACTTGATCAGCTTATACTATGGAATAAAACAACTCTCAGGGGAACCTCTGAAAAAGTGAAAATACGCAACAGTCGTACAATAGTCAGCCTTTTTACTTAACCCTGATTCTCTGTTTGCTAATGTTTTTCCTTCCTGTCTTGCTATCATCAGGCCCGTGAGCCCATGTAGTGGAGGAGCTCGGGCTGTGGAGTAACGCAGATCTGAGTTCTGCTCTGCAGTTTGCCCTTCTGTTGTGTGCCTCAGACACATTAACTTCTCTGAGCCTCGGTTTCTTCTTGGGGATTGTACTGTTCAGTTTTGCAGGATACTGTGGGGATTAAATGAGATGATAAGTGCAAAGTGTCTATAGTAGCTATGATTGTTAGTGTTTTTGTGCATTTGTAACGAAAGTGATATAGGTAATGATGGAGAATATGCAGAGAATTATACAAAATAAAGAGTGCTTCCTATTTACTTACCCTTTCAAGCAGCTTCATTGCTATCAGTGTAACAAGGTTTGCCACACAGGTGGAATTTTTAGTTTTTTTCATGCATATATGCTCTGCCTATTTTTTCGTGTTCCTTAAAATAATTGTTCTTTGTGCCTTCCAATTTTTTCTATTTTGTTCTTCAAATAATTATGTTTTTCTGAAGTCACAAATAACTTTTGAACACTTATATAAATATTTTTCAGAAACTAATGGAGCAAATTCAGAATCCTGAGTATTCAACAACTATGGATGTCGCACCTGTCATTTTAGCTGCTCATCGTAACAACTATGAAATCCTTACGATGCTGTTAAAACAGGATGTGTCTCTCCCCAAACCCCATGCGGTTGGCTGTGAATGCACAATGTGTTCTGCAAAAAACAAAAAGGACAGCCTCCGACATTCCAGGTTAGAAATTAAGATTTTTTGACAAATGTGTGATGCAGTAAGATGTATGTCAGTGAAGGTTTTTTATTGTTGTTCCTTCTATGTAGCTTTTAAGAACTATGGAAGTGGGATGACTTATGAAAGCCAAACTCCTAGCTCCTTTGCTTAAAACAGTGGGTTCAGCATTGTTTAGAAATGTTTACTAGGTGATGAATAATTAGGAAACTTCACATTATGAATAAAGTTTATTTCATACTCCTGCCTGTGGGAGGTAGGGGCACTGTTTGCTTTTTAGAAGCAGAGTTTGTTAGTGTAAGAGAATTTCCATGTAGTAGAAGGGGTAGAGATACCACTTCCTATCTCTTTATAACAAAAATTGTTTACTATCTAAGTATTAACCTATTATGCCTCTTACTTCCCCTCTCACACTACATATTTAAGTCTGGTTCTCTTCCCACTCTTCCCAGTTGAAAATAGTAAGGACTGAGGAATGAATAAACAAGAAAGTGCCCCATCCTGGACGGTCGCGCAGGGCCGCGCATGCTGCATAGATGTGTGCTTCTGGCCAGGCTCGGGATTCTGATTTTCAGCATAAGCTCCCCCATCTCTCCATATATGTATATTTGAAATAGTATCAAGTATAGCATTTACTATAAAATACGTGGTCTGGAAGGCCCAGGCATACAGTTGACAAGCTGTTTTCAGTTGAAGATTGTTGTACAGTGTATATGAAATTAGCTTTAATACTATAAGATATCCAACCTCTTTCTTCATCTTAAAAACAGATCTTTGATGGATTGACAATCACAAATACATAAATTGAGAAAGTCTCCTGGATATCAATTTAATGTTTATTTGCAGAGGTCAAACTGGAATTTTTTTCTATTTTCCAGTAAGATCTATGTGTTGTTGTTTTTTATAAGATCTGGTTGACAGCTGACTATATCATTTACCTTTTTTGTTTTAAAATGACTAATCTGTAAAATGACAAGAAGAAATGATCTTTAAGGCTTCTTCTAGTTTTAAAATCTTTTCTTAATATTAACTATAAATATTTTCCAAATAGTATGCTTGTTAAATGTTTGTAGTTGAAGCAGCATGGGTGACAGGTTGGGGCTGGAAAGAACACTCCCTGGCTTGATTTGAGGTGGGGAAACAACTTGTTCTGAAAGCTTTAGAAGAGCTGTGGCTTGAGCTCAGTCTTTAAGTATGAATAAGAATTAAAAGGTGAAAGGCATTTTATACAGAAAGTACATTGTGTGATTGTGGTTTATTTGGAGAACTGCAAATGGTTTGGTATATTTGCAGAAGAGTTTGAGAGCTTGTTATTGATGCTAGAGGAAAGGTCAAAGGTCCTGACTAAAGTCATTTTCCGGAATTACTAAGTAGACCTGCAGAAGAAAAGGAGACTAAAAAAAACAATTAACAAGAGTTATGAGACTGTGAAGTTGAAGAGCCAGTGTTAGCGTTAGGGAAGTGAGGCGATTGAGATGGTGACATTTCAGGTGAAGGTAAGGTCTAGGGACAATAATTTTAAATGGGTTAGGGAAGCGCAGTGGGCCATTGAGTTTAGAAGAACATTTCCAGTAATATAATTGTTGTGATTTGGTTTTAGTCTCAAGATTTGATGGGATATGAAATTTCAAACAACTTTAAAGGAGATTTGAAATCTTACTATTTAAAGGAAGGCAATTTAAAAAGTCGAGAAACACAGATTGGGAGAGATAGCAAAGTAATGGACTGCCAGTTATATTCAATTTGCAGAAGTGCCTTGTTTAATCTGTACAATGTCTTTTATAGTTTTGAATTTGAAAGCCTATATGCCGCATATACGCTCAGCTTTACTCATATTATTACCCACTGTGCTCCTGAAAGCAGTTGAATTTATAAAACCTAGTACGTATCTCCCAAAACAGTAGGATGTTGGCACTGAGAAAATCAGTAATCTGTGATACTAGAGTAATCTTAGGAATATGGAATTCTTTTATCAAAAAGTATTTATTTTAGTTATACAAGTAACGTGTGAATAAATCCTTAAATCCTTGTAAAACTTCTAACTTTAATTTTGGTTGGAAGTCTCTGGACCAGTCCTAATTCTCCTCCCCTCTACAGAGCTAACCACTGTTATCACTTTGATGTTCTACATCTGCTTCTTAATGGCTAGTATTTTCATTGGTCAGAAATGTGACTCCTTAATCAAAATAGCCTGGTTCTGGCATAAAAACAAGACATAAAGATCAATGGAACAGAATAAAGAGCCCAGAAATAAACCCATACCTTTATGGTCAATTGACTCATCACAAAGGAGGCACAAACATAAAATGGACTAAAGATACTCTACACAATAAATGGTGTTGGGAAAATTGGACAGATACGTGCAAAAAATGAAACTAGACCACCTTCTTACACCATTCACAAGATTAAACTGAAAATAGATTAAAGACTTAAATGTTAGACTCAAAACCATAAAAATCCTAGAAGAAAACATAGGCAGTAAAATCTAGGACATTTCTCTGAGCAATATTTTTTTCTGATGTATCTCTTTGGGTAAGGGAAACAAAAGAAAAAATAAGCAAATGGGACTGCATCAACCTCAAAAGCTTCTGCACAGCAAAGGAAACCACCAACAAAATGAAAAAAACAACCCATTGAAGGGGAGAACATATTCTCCAATGATACATCTGATAAGGGGTTAATATCTAAAATTTATAAGGGACTTATAAAACTCAACACCAATTAAAAAATGGGCAAAGGACCTAAATAGACGCTTTTCCAAAGAGAATGTACAGATGGCCAACAGACATATGAAAAGGTGCTCAGCATCACTAATGATGAGAGAGATGCAAATTAAAACCACAGTGAGATATCCCCTCTCATATCAGAGTGTCTCTCAAATCAACAAACAACAAGTGCTGGCGAGGGTGTGGAGAAAGGGGACCCTAGGGCACTGCTGGTGGGATGCAGACTGGGGCAGCCACTGTGGAAAACAGTGTGGAGGTTCCTCAAAAAATTAAAAATGGAGCTGCCTTAATCCAGAAATTCCACGTCTGGGTATGTATCTAAAGAAACCCGAAACACTGATTCAAAAGAACATATGCACCCCTATTTCATTGTAGTGTTATTTACAATAGCCAAGATTTGGAAGCCACCCAAGTGCCCATCAGTAGATGAGTGGATAAAAAAGTTGTGGTCCTCACCACGAACCACAGAACTGGGAATGCTAGTCGCACAACAGCCACAGGCTCTCGTCCAGGCACAAGGGGTGCTGGCCAGGGTCTTGCTGCCTGCTCTGCTTCAAAAGCTCTTTGTTCTGGGCCTCTGGTGTTGCCAGCCAAACTCTACAAATAAGACCTTTCAACTTAGTTAGAAGTAATATAATTTTATGTACAGATAGTATTAGAATATTGTACAGATTCATTTCTACAATGTGCTTTTCTTGTTTTAAAAAAAAAAGGAAACTGCTCTTTGAATTTTGTTGATGATATTGCTGCCTTTAATTTTCCATGGTTTCATTTCTTCATTGTGCTTTCCTGCTCATCAGTTTGCGCCGACACTGAAGCTGTGGACTGTGTACGCAAGACTGAGCAGTAGACAGGTGCCTGGGGTCAGAATACGCTGACCGAATGGGCCACCTGGGTCAGCAGCTTCATCAGACCTTTCTACACACACACACCCCCTTCCCAAAGGGTCCTGGTTTATATTTAAAGAAGCGTAATAATGTATCGATTCTCCTGTCCAGTCTTCGAGAGCTGAATGTTCTGGTTCTGTAAGAAAAGTGACTGTGCAGAAAAACCTACGAAAACTCTGCGTCCGGGCAGGGTTGTCAGCTCTCCTTGTGGGGCAAAGCAGTCACTCTAAGGATGCTCTCAGGACACCAGGGTCAAAGGAAAGATCAGGTGGGGCGCAGATCCAGCTTTTCTACCGGATTAAGTGAGGGTGACACAGTCAAGTCCCTCTTTTTGTGGCTGATGGAAGACCTTTCCCACCTTGCATTAAGGATGTCTCCTTGTCTGCTATTTCTCTTAAAACGAGCTGGTTGAAAATCTGTAGTGTTGGCAAATAGAGGATGCAGAGGGCGTGATCGTTTTACTGGACTTGCTTCTGGCCCAGAGATGCAGCCCCAATAAGTGGAACTCCTTAAAGGGAATCCCCAGATCCATCCCTCTTCTCCCTTCCCCTCCATGGAAATATTCTAGAGTAGGAGCACTGGGTAAGTACACTTGGACACATTATCTAATCTTAGAAAGTTTCTAAAAGGCCTGTTGTCGTGACACATTACTCAGTTGTCCTCAGTTTATTATCTGATGTTCACCTTTCTTGGAAGCAGAACTGTCAAAGGATTTCCTTTGTACCTGCCCTTTCTGTACGTAGCAGGCATTACTAAATGCTCAGTGACAGACAGGTTACAGGCAGACAAGACAGGAAAGAGGAGGAGATGTACCAGCATTTTGCATAGTGGTGGCTGGGACACGTCCAGATCACAGAGCCTGCCCTACCCCTAGAATGATATTTAAATCAAGTTTAGCTTTTAGAGCCCAGGTCTGGTTAACAGCCAGGGTGGCAAAGAATCGCATGCACCAGTATACACAGGAGTCAAAACGTACTATTAGCTGACGATCGAACTTCACGTTGTAGAGACGAAATAGCTGTGATTAAGCTGCATATCTGTGCTGGGAAATGGCTTAACTGGATGGCTAGTATAAGTTGTTGGCCGTAACGTTACACCTCTCGTCTGCTTGGAATAAGGAACTATATTCTAAAATGGGTCTTGTTCAAACTTCACAGAACTTTGCAGCAGTTCACGACTTGACAAGGTTGTATCTGCAAACTCTGTCTTCACAGATGTCTGATAAAACAAAACTGCAGGGGGGGGAAAAAAATGTTGAGGTCCACTTACACAATGGAATGCTACTTAGCTGGAAAAAAGAAGGAACTCTAGCCCTGGCTGGTGTGGCTCAGTTGGTTGGATGTTGTCCTGTGCACCAAAGAATCGCTGGTTCAATTTCCAGTCAGGGCACATGCAGGAGGCAGCCAATCAACGTTTCACTCTCACATCGATCTTCCTGTGTCCCCCCCACCCCCGTAAAAATCAATAGAAATATTTAAAAAAAAAAACAAGAAGGAAATCCTACCTTTTGCAGCAGTGTGGAAGGACCTGTAGAGTACTACGCCAAGTGAAATTAGCCAGTCAGAAAGACAGTTACCATACAGTTTCACTTATATGTGGAATCTAATGAACAGAATAAATTAACAAACAAAATAGAAACAAACTCATTGATACAGAGAACAGACTGACAGTTGTCAGGGGAGGGGTGTTGGAGGGCTGGATGAAGAAGGTGAGGGGATTAAGCAAAGAAAAAACAAAACTCATAGCCACAGACAACAGCATTGCGATGACCAGAGGGAAGGCGGTGGGGGGATAAACGGTGATGGGAGGAGACTTGACTTGGGGTGGTGACACACAACACAATATGCAGATGATGGGTTATGACATACACCTGAGACCTATATCATTTTAGTAACCAGTGTCACCCCAGTAAATTTTAAAAAATGAAATGTGACTCTTACCTGCAGTTGTTAGGCTGGAAACTGAAGTGCCAGTGTTGGCTGGCAGTTCCATGTTGAAGTTAGAGATCTCCATTCCCAGTTTCTATCTATGAAGGCTGAATGCAAGTTTCTCCTGTTTCATTAATTTTGTCTGACTGTTATTAATCTTGCCTCATCTACTCCAGTTCTATGGTTGTCCGAAAATTTAGGTTGAACCATATCAAATTACTGTTTTAAAAGTACTTTGGTAAAAAAATAAAAATAAATAAAAATTTAAAATAAATAAATAAATAATACATAATAAATAAATAATAAATTTAAAAAGCCCGGCCGGGCATGGCTCAGCGGTTGAGCGTCGACCTAGGATCCAGGCGATCAGGGTTCGATTCCCGGTCAGGGCATATGCCCAGGTTGCGGGCTTGATCAATGACTCTCATCATTGATGTTTCTATCTCTCTCCCTCTCCTTTCCTCTCTCTGAAATCAATAAAGATATATTTAAAAAAAAAAGTACTTTGGACAGTATGGAATTACATATTTCAATATTGGTGTGATTAAACCAAAACCACAAAGAGTTACATAGAATATAATCACATAACTCCACAGGCCTCAGAAGCATTTTTTTAAAAAAATATTGAGACTGGCCTGGCCAGCATGGCTCAGCAGTTGAGCATCAACCTATGATCCAGGAGATTGTGGTTCAGTTCCAGGTCAGGGCACAGGCCGGGGTTGCAGACTCAGTCCCCAGCAGGGGGCTTGTAGGAGGCATGATGGATGATTCTCATCATCACTGATGTTTCTGTCTCTCTTTCCCTCTCCCTTCCTCTCTCTGAAATCAATAAAAAAAAATTTTTTTTTTTAATTGAGACTGGTGATTTGTAGTAAATGTATATAGTTATAGACCAACTCCATAATCTAGTGTTCTAACATTTTCATCACTGGAAAAAGTTTTCTCATGCCATTTATGGTCAACCCCTGCTCCCATCCCCAGCTCCATGCAATCACAGATCATCTTCTGTCTATAGTTTCTAGTTTTTTCTTTTATAGAAATTTAATATAAAATAGAATCATGCAATATGTTTCTAATTCTTGTCTGTAGCTTCTTTCACTTAGCATAATTTTTTAGGATCATCCATATTGTTGCATATGTTAGTAGTTCCTTCTAAATTGTTGAGTAGATACCACTGTAAGGATTAACATTTGGTTTATCCATTGATTAGTTGATGGACATTTGAGTTGTTTCTAGTTTTTGGCAATGTTGATATACAAGTCTTTGTGTGGACATATGTTTCTGTTTGGTAGATACCTAGTAGTAGAACTACTGGGCTGTACAGTAAATGTATGTTTAACTTTTTAAGTAACTGCCAAACTGTTTTCCAAAGGGGTTGTACCATTTTACATTCTCACCAGTGATGTATGGTGGTTCTGATTCCTCCACATCCTCACCAACATTGATATTGTTAGTCTTTTTTATCTTAGCCATTTTAGCAGAAGTGTAGTAGTATCTAATTGTTTTAATTTGCATTTCCTTTAGGTCTTATGATGTTAAGCATCCTTATCATGTGCTTTTCTGCCATTAATAAACCTTCTTTGATGAAGTATCTATTCAAATTTTTTGCCCATTTTAAAAATTGAGTTGTCTTATTATTGAGTTGTAAACATTTTTTGTATATTCTGGAGACAAGTCCTTTATCAGGTACGTTTGCAAGTGATAGCTCCCAGTCTGTGACTTGTATTTTCATTTCCCTCTTGGTGTCGTTTGAAGATTAAAAGCTTTTAATTTGGTGAGGTCCAATGTATCAGTTTTTCCCTTTGTGGATTGTGTTTTTGTTGTCATACTCATGAAATATTTGTCTAACTCAAGGTCACAAAGATTGCCATTGTAATTATATTGAATCTTTCAAGCCACAAACATGAATATCTCTCCATTTTATTATATCTTCCTACTTACTCTCAGCAGTATTTTATTGTCTTGTGTATAGGTCTTGTACTTCTTTTTCACAGTTTATTCCTAAGTATTTTTTTGTTTTGATAATGTCGTGCATGAATTGCTTTCTTAATTTCATTTGCAGATTGTTCATTGCTAGTATATAGAAATAAAATAGATTACTGTATGTTGGTTTTGAATCCTGTGATCTTGCTAAACTCATTTATTAGTTCTAATAGGTGTTTTTTTAAGATTCCTAAGGATTTGTAATATATAATTATGTTATAACCATATGATTTTATTCATATGTGGGATATAAAACTGAAAGCTACAAATAAACAAGACAAACAAACAGAAACTCACAGACACAGTCAACAGTATGGTGGTGACCAGAGGGAAGGGGAGGCCAGGGCAGTAAATACATGGTGACGGAAGAAGATTTGACTTTGAGTGGTAAACACACAGTGCAGTATGCAGATAATGTATCATAGACTGTACACTGGAAACCTATATGATTTTATTAACCAGTGTCACCCCAGTAAATTTAATAACAGGAGAAAAATGATTGTTATCTGTAAAGACAGTACATCTTTTCAACTCTTTAAGCCTTAATTATTCTTGCCTCATTGCGCTGAACACAGCCTCCAGTGTGATGTTGGATACAAGCAGAAAGAGTGGATGTTTCTGCTTTGTTCTGGACTTAATGGGAAAGAATTAAGTCTTTTGCCCTTAAGTATGATGTTAGCTGTAAGTTTTTCATTGATCTCCTTTATAGGAAGTTTATTTCTAGTTTTTGAGAATTTTTCTTTTTAATTATGAGTTGATTTTCAATTTTTGTCAAATCTTTTTTGCATCTATTAAGATGATCACATGGTTTTCATTTTTTATTAACATGTTGCTAAATTAATATTTGGATGTCAGACTAACCTAGCATTCTTGGGATAAACCTCACTTGGTTTGTTATATAATTCACTCTATGTGTTACTGAATTCAGTTTGCTGGTGTGTTAAATATTTTTGTCTGTGTTCATGAGAGATACTGCTCTATAACTTTCTCTTCTGAGGTTTCGTCTCACTTTTATATCAGGATACACTGGTTTTATGGAATGAGTTTTGACGTGTTTACACCAACTCTGTTTCCTGACAGTGTGTGTTAGGATTGGTATTAGTCCTTAAATGTTTGGTAGAATTCATGACTGAAGCCATCTTGATCTAGATCTTTAATTATTAAGTTACTTTTCTTAATACAGAGCTATTTGTATTTCTCCTTATTCCTTTTTAAAAATATTTTTGTTGATTTTTAGAGCGAGGGCAGAGGGAGAGGGAGAGGAACATCGCTGAGCGGCCGCCTCCTGCACGCCCCTGCTGGGGCTGAGCCTGCAGCCGGCACGACCCAGCCGGGAATGAGACCGCGCCTTCGGTGCCGGGACGGCACCCCAGCAGCCGAGCCGCACCCGGGCTCTGCTTGCTCTTGAATCTGGTTTGGTAGTTTGTGGTCTTCTAGGAATTGTGCCTTTCATCTGTGTTGTCTGTGCTGTCCAGCTGGTATAAAGTTGTCCATAATCCTTACAATCATCTTCCTCTCTGAAGGGCTTTTTTTCTTCTAGATATTTGTGTTTTCTCTATTTTTCTTGGCCATTGTAACTCAGAGTTTGCCAAACTACAGTCTTCAGGCCAAAACCTGCCCACCAACAGTTTTTATAAATAAAGTTTATTGAAATATAGCCACACCCGTTCATTTAGATACTGTCTGTTGCTGTTATTACTGCGTAACAAAAGAACAGAGTAATTGCAAAAAATATAATTAAATAGTACTCCCTTCAAAGCCTAATATTTATTATCTGGCCCTTTGCAGAATAAGTTTGCTGGTCCCTAGTCTAGCTTAAAGGCTTCTTAGTTTTATTGATCTTTTCCAAGAAACATTTTATTTCTGTTCTGTTTTCTGTCTCATTGCTTCTGCTTGGCTCCTTATCAGTTCTTTCTACTCATTTTGGGTTTGGCTTGCCCTTCTTTCCTGTCAGTGGTATTTTGTGCTAGTCTCAGGCGTGCAGCTTAGTGCTCAGACAGCCATATGCTTCACATAGTGCTCCTGCGATATTTGCAGCCACCTGGCACCATAGGGAGTTATCGCAGTGCTGTTGACTGTGTTCCCTGTGCTCTACTTACTTCTCCATGGCTATTTGTAACCACCAGTTCCTGCTGCTTAGTCCTCCTTCACCTCTGTCGCCCAGTCCTGCAACCTCCCTTCCCTGCGGCAACCACCAGTTTTTTTCTGTGTTCATGAGTCTGCTTCAGTGTTGTTTGTTCATTTATTTTGTTCTCTAGATTGCACACAGAAGTGAAATCATATGGTGTTTGTCTTTTTCTGCCTTACTTATTGCACCGAGCATAATACCCTCTAGGTTCATCCATGCTGTGCAAATGGTAAGACTTCATTCTTTTTTTTTTTTTTAATGACTAATATTCCATTGTATATATGTACCACTGATTTTTATCCACTCGTTTATTGATGGACACTTAGGTTGTTTCCATAGCTTCGCTATTGTAAATAACTCTGCAGTGAACATAGGGGTACATATAATCTTTCAAATTAGTGTTTTGGGTTTCTTTGGATATATTCCCAGAAGTGGAATTGCTGGAGCATAAGACAGTTCCATTTTGAATTTTTCGAAGTAACTACATACTGTTTTTCCATAGTGGCTGCACTAATCTACATTCCCACCAGCAGTTGCACAAGGGTTCTCTTTTTTCCTCCATCCTTGAGAGCACTTGTTGTTTGTTGATTTATTGATGGTAGCCATTCTGATGTATGAGAGGTGATATCTCATTGTGGTTTTAATTTGCATTTCTCTGATGATTAGTGACGTTGAGCAACTTTTCATAATGTTTGCTAGCCTTCTGTATATCTTCTTTGGAGAAGTGTCTGCTAAGGTCCTCTGCCCGTTTTTTAATTGGATTGTTTGGTCTTTTGGTGTTGAGTATTATGAGTTCTTTACAGATTTTATATATTAACCCCTCATCAGATGTATCATTGGCGAATATGTTCTCCCATTTAATAGGTTGCCTTTTCGTTTTGTTGATGGTTTCCTTTGCTCTGCAGAAAGTTTTTAGTTTGATGTAGTCCCATTTATTTATTTTTTTTCTTTTGTTTTCCTGTCCAAGGAGACATATCAGAAAAATATTGCTAAGAGAAATGCCTGAGATTTCATGTCTATATTTTCTTCTAGGGTTTTTATGGTTTTGAGTTTTACATTTAAGCCGTTAGTCTATTTTGAGTTTATTCTTGTGTATGGTGAAAGGTGATGATCTAGTTTAATGTTTTTGCATGTATCTATTCAATTTTTCCAAAACCATTTATTGAATAGACAGACTGTCTTTATCTCGTTATATATTCTGGCCTCGTTTGCGATAGGTTATTTGACCATAAAGGTGTGGGTTTATTCCTGGGCTCTCTATTCTGTTCTGTTGATCAGTGTTTGTTTTTATGCCAGTACCATGTTGCTGAAACCACTATAGCCTTGTATATCAGGTAGCATGATACCCCCAATTTTGTTGTTCTTTCTCAGTATTGCTGAGACTACTCGGGGCTTTTTGTAGGTCCATATAAATATTTGGATAATTTGTTCTAGTTCTCTGAAAATGCACCATTAGTATTTTGAGAGGGATTGCATTGAATCTATAGCTTGCTTTGGGTAATATGGACATTTTAATTATGTTAATTCTTCCTGTTCATGAACACAGTATATATTTCCATATATTTGTTTTTTATTTTATTTCTTTCTTCATTGCTTTATAATTTTTTGAGTACAGGTCTTTCGTCTCCATGGTTAAATTTATCAGTAGGTATTTTGCTTTTTTGGGTGCAGTTGTAAATGGGATTGTTTCCTTAGTTTCCCTTTTTTTTTTTTTTTTAATATATCTTTATTGATTTCAGAGAGAGGAAAGGAGAGGGAGAGAGAGAGAGAAACATCAGTGATGAGAGAGTCATTGATCGGCTGCCTCCTGCACGCTCCCGACTGGGAATCGAGCCCAAAACCCAGGCATGTGCCCTGACCGGGAATTGAACCCCGATCGCCTGGATCCTAGGCCAACGCTCAACTGCTGAGCCACACATGGCCGGGCAGTTTCCCTTTCTGATACTTCATTATTGGTATATAAAAGTACAACTGATTTCTGAATATTAATTTTGTATCCTGCTTCTTTACTGAATTCATTTATCAGTTCTAATTAGTCTTTTCGTGGAGTCTTTAGGGCCCTCTATATACAATATCATGTCATCTGCAAATAATGACTTTTGTTTCCAGTTTAGATGCCTTTTATTTCTTGTTCTCATTGATCTCTGTGGCTAGGACTTCTAGTACTATGTTGAATAAGAGTGGTGAGAGTGGCTATCCCTGTCTCTATTCCTGATCTTAAGCAAAATGCTTTTAGTTTTTTCCCATTGATAAAATTTTAGTTGTGGGTTTGTCATATATGGCCTTATGTTAAGGTGTATTCCCTCTATTCCCACTTTGCTGGGAGTTTTTATCATAAATTGGTGCTGCATCTTATAAAATGCTTGTTTAGCATCTGTTGATATAACCATGTGGTTTTTATCCTTCAATTTTGTTTATGTGGTTATTGGGGGAAAGCCCCTAAAGTCTAAATTCAGGATGGATTCTGAAGTACTGACACATAACCTTTTACAAACTCATAAGAGATTTAATAGGAGAAACTTACATATATGGGCAAAGCAGCTGTTCCCACTGGTGGCTGGCCGGGAAAAAAATCTACACCCCTCATAGGACAGGGTCTTCTTTTTACGGGGAGTTAGTAGTAAAACCATATGGTGGGTAGTCATGGAAACCACCAGCCGGAACAATGTATTTCTAAGTTAACTACATCAGGCAGTTGTCACACTATACCGCTATTAACCACCTTCCTGGGGGGCTGACATTTGTGTTTGGGTGGCATTCCGGTTTTCTGGGTAGTCAGCCAAGCCTGAGACTACAGAGAGTTAAACGGTCACAGAAAGTAAAACAGAGAGTCCAGCATATCCCAGTGGCCGTTGCTGCTGGAGCCACATTACGTTTCAGTAAGTACCCCTGCAGTGGTGTGTTACGTTAAATGATTAACAGATACTGTACCACCTTTGCATCCTAGGAATAAATCCCACTTGATCGTGGTGTATGCTAATTTTAATGGATTGCTGGATCTGGTTTGCTAATGTTTTATTGAGGATTTTAGCATTTTTTTCATCAGGGATAGTGGCCTATAATTTTCTATCTTTGTCCTGTCTTACCTGGTTTTGGAATTTGGATAATGCTGCCCTCATAAAATGAGCTTGGGAATCTTCCCTCCTCTTGAATTTTTTGGTATAGATAGAGAAGGATAGGTGTTAGTTCTTTGGATGTTGGGTAAAATTCACCTGTGAAGCCATCTGGTTCAGGACTTTGTTTGCTGGGAAGTTTTTGATTACTGCTTCAATTTCATTAGTTGTAATTGGACTGTTCAGGTTTTATGTTTCTTTTGATTCAGTTTTGGAAGATTGTATGTTTCCAAGAATTTATCCACTTCTTCTGGATTGACTAACTTGTTGCATAGACTTGTTCATAATATTTTCTTACATTCTTTTGTATTTCTGTAGTGCCCGTTGTTACTTCTCCTCTTTCATTTCTGCTATTATTTTTTATTTGGGTCCTCTCTCTCTCTTCTTTATGAGTCTGGTTAAAGGCTTGTCAATTGTTGTTTGTTTGTTTTTCAGAAAACCAGCATTTGTGGTTCCATTGATCTTTTGTAATTTTTTTCATCTCTGTGTCATTTATTTCACTCTAATCCTTATTGTTTTCTTCCTTCTACTCACTTTGGGCTTTGCTCGTATTCTTTTTCAAGCTTTTTTAGTTAGGTGTAAGGTTAGATGGTTTGAGATTTTGTTTGCCTCTTGAGGTAGGCCTATGAATTTCCCTCTTAGGACTGCTTTTGTTGTTTCTCATAGGTTTGGGGTTGTTGTGTGTTCATTTTCATTTGTCTCCAGGTAACTTTTTATTCATTCCTTGATCTCATTGTTGAACCATTCATTGTTTAGTAACATTATTTAGTCTTTCTGTATTTGTGTGTTTTTCAGTTCTTTTCTTGTCATTTATTTCTGGTTTAATACCATTGTGGTCAGAGAAGATGCTTGATATGATTTCAGTCTTAAATTTACTGAGACTTGTTTTGTGTTCTAACATTTGGTCTGTACTACAAAATGTTTCATGTGCACTTGAAAAGACTGTATATTCTGTTGCTTTGGGGTGAAATGTTCTGAAGATACCAGTTAAATCCATCGGATCTAGTTTGTTGTTTAAGGTTGCTGTTTCCTTATTGATTTTCTGTCTAGACGTCTATCTATTGATGTCAGTGGGGTGTTAAAATCCCCTACTATACTGTATTACTCTCATTGTCTCCCTTTATATCCATCAAGATTTGCTTTACATATTTAGGTGATTTTGTGTTGGGTGCATATATGTTTACAAGGGTTATATCCTTTTGTTGGATTGATCTCTTTGTCATTACGTAGTGTCCTTCTTTGTCTCTTATTTTATCCTTTGTTTTAAAGTTTATTCTATCTGATATAGGTACTGCTACCCCAGCTTTTTTCCCCCCACTTCCATGATACATCCGTTTTTATCCCTTTACTTTCAGTCGGTGTGTATTTTTCGTTCTGAGATGGGTCTCTTCTAGACAGCATGCGTAGATGCGTCTTGTTTTCGTAATCCAGCTGTCCTATGTCTTTTGATTGAAGTACTTAATCCATTTACACTTAAGGTGATTATTGATAGTTATGTGTTTGGTGCCATTTTATTCTTTATAACTGCTCTTTTTTTTCTTTTACTTTCTCTTCTTGAAGAAGGACTTTTAACATTTCTTGTAATACTGGTTTGGTGGTAATGAACTTCTTTAGCTTTTTCTTGTCTGGGAAGCTTTTTGTTTTACCTTCATATTGAATGATAGCCTTGCTGAGAAGAGTAGTGTTGGTTGTAGCTCCTTGGTTTTTATCACTTTGAATATTTCATTGCCAGTTCCTTCTGGCCTGAAATGTTTCTGTTGAGAAATCAGCTGACAGTCTTAGGGGAGCTCACATGTACATAACTAATTTAAGATTCTCCCTTTGTCTTTAACCGTTGTCATTTTAATTATGATGTGTCTTGGTGTGAGCCTCTTTGGATCCATCTTGTGTGTCTTTATCTTTCACCAGCTTAGGGAAGTTTTTAGCCATTATTTTTTCCAATAGGTTCTCGATTCTTTGCTCTCTCTTTTCTCCTTCTGATACCCCTATGATGCGGATGTATGCTTCATATTGTCCCAGAGGTCCCTTAGACTATCCTCATTTTGTAAAGCTTTTTTCTTTTTGATGTTCTGTTTGGGTGTTTTTTACTGCCTTGTCTTCCAGTTCACTGATTCAGTCCTATGCCTCATCTCCCTGCTATTGACCCTTCTAGTGTATTCTTTTTTTAAAATGTTTTTATATACTTCAGAGAGAGGAAGGGAGATAGAAACATCATTGATATGAGAGAGTCATTGATTGGCTGCCTCCTGCACACCCCCTACTGGAGATCGAGCCCCAAACCTGGGCATGTGCCCTGACCAGAAATCAAACTGTGACCTCCTGGTTCATGGGTCGACACTCAATCACTGAGCCACGCTGGCTGGCCCTCCTAGTGTATTCTATATTTCAGACATTGTATTCTTCATTTCTGACTGGTTATTTTTTATGGTTTCTATGCCATTTCATGCTGTTGAAGTTCTCACTAGCTTCCTTGAGCATCCTTATAACCATTGTTTTGAACTCTAGCTTGCTTTCCTCTATTTCATTTAGTTATTTTTCTGGGGATTTTTTCTGTTCTTTCATTTGGGGCATGTTTCTTTGTCTCCCCATTTTGGCTATTTTTCTGTACTTGTTTCTGTGTATTAGGTAGGTCTGCCATGGCCTGGTAAGGTGGCCTTATGTAGTAGGTGTCTTGTGGGCTCAGAGGAGCAGTCTTTCTAATCTCATCAGTTGGGTGCTCCAGGAATGTTTTTTGTGTGGTATATGTGAGCCCTTCTGCTGAAGTTGAGTCTTGAGTGCTGTTGGCCTCTCCATAGGTGCAGTTGCTTCTTCAGCTGGCTACGAGGGAGTCAAATATGAGCTTCTGTGTGGGGGCTGGCTCCACAAAGTTGAATTTACCCCAACAGGATCTAGGGCTGAAATATCCCTTTGTGCGCGCTGCTTATGCAGTTAATTGGGCTTTACTATAATGTGGTAAGAACACTGGTTGTGTTGGTTCTAGAGCCCCTTGTGAAGGGTTCTAGTGCCAGTAGATGTTAGGCACTGCTGGTAACTGGCCCTGAGCTACCTTTTTGGAGATACAAAGTGATTCACAGTTTGCAACTGCCTCTGCTGGGCCTGAGTATGCGTGGCAGGGGCCTAGCTGTGCAATAAGACCGATTTCCACAGGCACCGAACTGGGGGCAGGTCAGCAAAAGGCCCAAGGCTCCCTGCATTCTTCCCTCACCTGTTAGCTGCCTATTAGGCTCAGTTACTGAAAGAGCTTCTGGTGGTACATGAGTTTCTTGAAAGGGAAGCTTTCAGTCAATCACCAGGTAGGGGAAAGTGATGTTCACCAGATTGATACAGATTCATCTTGGTATCAGTGCTGGGCCTGAAGCCACAGAGCAACAGTCTCAGGGTACACCCAGGTGGGCTGCCACCAGCTATGTGCCCACAGTCCTTTGTCGCAGGGGTGAGTCTCGGGGATTCATCAGGGTTTGGCCAGCAATGTTCATCACGCCTACACAGATCAAGGCTTGGCCATGTGAAGGGAGAACATCATTAATAGTGATGCTATTCTGGTATGAGCAGGGGACAAATGGCCTACCCAAGAAAAAATGGCCTTGCCCAAGAGCCAAACAACTCAATTCTTTCCTGAGTCTATCCGGATCTACTGGAGAGTCTTCTACACCTGGGGACCAGGCTGGCCACAGCAGGCTAACTGTGGAGCACATGCTTAGCAGAGTGGGGTCTCCAAGAGTCAGGAGGGTGGAGCGAATGGTTCTCCCCTGATGGGGCCAGTGAATCTCCTGTGAGGGTAAGAAAGCCACTACTCTGGCTGCAGGAGAGCCACTACTCCAGGCTGGTGCTTGGCTATGGGAACAGGGTGTGAGCCATGGGTTACTATGGCCTCAGGGTGTGGGGCAGTGCAGGCTTGCCTGTGGTAAGCGGGACGGGAAATAGTTTTTGTCCCAGAGCCACACAACTGTGTCTCTGATTCTCCTTGAGTTTGTTCTCAACATTCCTTCAAGAAAGTCTATACCACAAGCTTAGGCAGCAGATATTTTCTTAGGGCTTGAGGTTGGCTGGGTAGCAGGGGCCCAGGAGGTGGAAGTTGTACAAGTCCCCCTTGGCCAGTGCAGATTAGAGGGAAGTGTTAGCCCCAGGAAAGATGGCGTCTGTGGGCAGCACAGGTGAGGAACTCAGCACAGAGACCCTGGTGGCTGTCCTTTCAGCTCTCTTCCAAGAGCTACACAGCCCAAGTCTGTGTTTTCAAGATTCAAGCCTGCTCCAACCCACAGTCCCTCTGCTGGAGCCCAGAGTGAATGGCTGTGAACAGATTCTGTGTGCTGACCCTTGAAGAGGAGCCTGGAATTCCTATCAGAATCCCATCTCTCCCTGGTAGACAGAATCCCTGCTGATTTTCACAGCCAGATGTTATGTGGGCTCCTTATCAAGACTCTGGTGCTCTGCGCTGGAGAGCCTGGTGTGGGGTTGAGACCCCACCTTTCTCAGGGTGGACCTTTGCAGCTGATATCCCTCCAGATTCCTAGCACCTACATGGGAGCAGGGCCAGCCCTTTTCAAGTCTCTGCCCTTCCTACCAGTCTCGATGTGGCTTCTTCTGTAAATCCTTATTATAAGACTGTTCAGCTGGTCTTTAGTTGGTTATTCAGATTGATTGTTCTATGCTTTAGTTGTAATTACAATTCAGGGCTGGTAGGAGGCGAATGTAACTGCCACCTACTCTGTTGCCATCTTCTGATTTGTGCTTTTTCTAACTTAAGTTAAAAATTTAGCTTATTGATTTTAGATTTTGATTCCTTTCTAATGTAAGCGTCTTTAAGATATTTTCCAGTTTCTCTTGTGATTTCTTTGGTGGATGGTTTTTTAATTATTAATGGACTGTATTTTTAGAGTACTTTTAGGTTCAATGAAATTGAGCAGAAAGTACAGTTTCCCCATACTCTCTAGTTTCTAAGTGACTTTTTTTCTTAAAAATAGCAAGCATGTATTAAATTTATATTTAAAAGAAACATATGCATTATATAACATCTGCCAAATTACAAAGTAAGAATTATATATTTATAAGTGAAAGAATTATAGCAAAATTTTTCTGGTTTGGTTCCTGTTTAGATATTGAATATGAACATTAATTAGTTTACAGAAGGTAAAGGAAGTAATCTAGTAGCTAGATTATGCATACATACATGATTTCATTCTTAAGATCTGAAACATCTTTTAAAAATCTAGTTGAGTGACTCGTGTTACATATATTTAGCACATTAAAGTAGTCTTTATTATTGGAGAAGGAAGAATTTAATAATCAAAATGTATTATTGATTAGCATATTTCATTTAAAATAAAGTTGGATTCAGGAATAGAAAATTTTTCTGTATTTATACCAAAATATTTTAAAAGTCTTTTTCTTTTTATGCAAAATATCTTGTAATAAGTATATTTGTTTTATGTTCTTTTGATTTTATAATATTATAATTTTAAATTTATGAAAACTGTGAATTAAAAATACTAATCATATATAATAATTTTCTTTTACATTATGGAATAAAATTTTATCACAGGTTTCGTCTTGATATATATCGTTGTTTGGCCAGTCCAGCTCTAATAATGTTAACAGAGGAGGATCCAATTCTGAGAGCATTTGAACTTAGTGCTGATTTAAAAGAACTAAGCCTTGTGGAGGTGGAATTCAGGTGGGATGAATGGAAATTATAAATTATATCTTTCTCTCTTTTTTTTTTTTAGAATATTTTCAACCTGAGTTTTTTCTTAGGCCAAATTAAAATATATATTTACATTTGATCCAAGATGACCAGACCTTGCTGCCACCTGCCCGGGGTTTCCTTCCCTCAGTGGAATGGACCCTGGTGTAATTTAGGTCACTTCCCCATCTGCTCTCTGCCCCTCTTGCACCACCCTGGGGCCTGCTTTGTTCAGCATGCCCAGGGCATCCTAGGGCCGTGTGCAGAGCAGTGGTGGTGGTAGCGGTAGCCTTAAGCAAGAACAGAATCACTCACAACTGTTCCCTGACCTGCCTCCCCTCATCCCACATTCCGTAACCGGCCTCGGAGTGTGATTCTTCGTAACTTTTAGAAGCATGTGGACTGCTTTCTGTATGTCAGGGAGGTTCCACACGGAGAAACCTCCGTTTTCACTGTTCATTGAGAGCTTCTGTTGAGAGAAGCAGAGCACGGAGGCATGTCTCTGGAATGAAGAGGTGCCTGCAGTCCTGGCACTTTGTATACCCAAAGAACCGCTGCTATCATCTCTCCTTTAAGAGCTAAGTTGGGGGGAGGCTTTGGAAAAAGCAGCCTATTAAACTACTGATAGACACTTAAAAAACTTTTTTTAGAAAACCACCTTTAGTAAACTTGAGGGAAAGCTTTGAGACTTTCCCCTAAGTTATGGCATCCCTGATGCCCTCCGAAGAATGGAGAAGTGGTCGAGATCCCTTGCCAGTCCCGCCTTTGTTATCACATCCAGCCGATGGCAGAGCCCCACGTCTTACCCTGCTCTCCTCCAGGGATTTGATACTATTGGGAAATTCAAACTTCTACTTACTGGAAGGGCAAAATGAAGCTTGCCATTTTTTTTTTACCTTTATAGCAATACATAATGTATTCTTGATAGCTCTGAGTTCTAGAAACTCTTTAAAAATACCCGTTTATAAGTTTTCAAGTTTGGAACTACTATATTTTAATTTGGATAAATTAAAATGTATTTCAACTTGAAATGACATAAAGTATATACTTGGATGAACATATAAGACATGCTTAAAATGTAATTTGTTGCTACTTTTAATTTTATTAGCACATGAGACTATTAATAAATTATTCCTTTTATGTATGAAGAACTTTCTATTATAATCTGATAATTGGAGTTCTGAGTTATATAAAATAGAATTCATTCAATTCTTCTCACGAAGGATTTAGAACTACTATGATTATATTATAATCATAGACTAATAAAGGTAGATTTTGAAGTGATCATAGAATCCATTTCTATGACCCCTTATTTTTAAGGGCAGAGAATGTCATCTATATAGGTTAGATGTTTCACTGATACTAACATCTAACTAGGAGCAGAGTTGTAACTAGAACAGGACTCCTTGCGTCGAGTCTGCTATATTTCTATCTAAACTGTACAGCCACTTACTAGTCTTCCAGTAACCTGGTAGAACGTAAGCAAATTAGATTTATAAAGCATATTAATTTTACCTTTGAATCTATTGGTTTTGCAATCTTTATCTAAAGGTGAGCTATCTTTGTAAAACTACCCACTTTAGGTGGATGCTCCCATCTGCAATTAGATTCCTAGACTAAGAAGCAGGCACTAATTCAGTTGTAAAAGAAATCCAACTGTTTATTCTTAGGTATTTTGGCTACATAGTAAATGCAAAGAATGGATGAGAAAAATGTTAGCCCCTAAGAGTTTTGAATTTTTTTCATTATAATTTTATGCAGCCAGTTTATGGAAGACTCGATTTATAGAGATATTAATCAATGGGAAGTCCTCCTATTTCCCTTAAAGAAAAAGGAAAAAAAATAATTTCCTGATGTTCAATTGATTCATAATTATTTCTAACTTTATTCTTAAATTATTTTACTCAGATATAAGTTTAGTGTAATTGATATATTTTTTTTAAATGTTCTAAGACTTCTTAGTTCCTCACGAGTTGATTTAGGCTTGTCTTTAACAAGCAGTTAAGTCCTAAATTTCAAGGAAATGTGATTCTGGAAGAGAATTCTTTACTAGACATGTTTCAGTATCTTTCTTTCTAACTTGAGTATTTTTAAATGAGCACTTTAGAAATTAACCAAAATACTATTTTAATATCAGAAGTAGCATAAACATGTTATGGACTGTTATTGAGAAAATGTTTCGTTAAAAACTATATAATAATGTTTATTGGTTAGCATTAATATATTATTATCATTGTTTTGGGGGGTTTTTTAAATTTTATTTATTTTTTATTATTGTTTAGCTAAGTCATATAAAAGTACATTTTATACCAAACTTATAGAGGATAAGGGCAAATGAGTTAAGTGAAGAACTGGTTGACAACTATCAGAATTTCTAGGACTATCAGTATATATATGTACATGTATATATGGAAACATTGTGTGAACACCAGGAACATAACTGTGTTTCAGTTTTCCCCAAAACTGTGGAGAATTAAGGCACAGTAGGTTTCTTTGGCGGTCGGCACATAATGACTGCCCATTTGGTGTACCATTATCAGAATTAAAATATTCCCAAGAAAATGTTTTCTAGTGAAATAGCTTAGTTAGAAAGTGGAAGTGACATTTCTAATAACCAACCAACCATTGCATTTTACAGGAATGATTATGAGGAGCTAGCCCGCCAATGTAAAATGTTTGCTAAAGATTTGCTTGCACAAGCCCGGAATTCACGCGAATTGGAGGTTATTCTAAACCATACATCTAATGATGAGCCTCTTGACAAACGGGGATTATTAGAAGAAAGAATGAATTTAAGTCGTCTAAAACTTGCTATCAAGTATAACCAAAAGGAGGTATGAGGGTTTCTGTGATGTATTTAACTTGTTTCCTCCACAGTAGTTTAGTGGCTCCGAGGAAAGGCTTTGGGGCAGAAATAGAGGCTGAAATCCTAGTTCTGCTTCATAAAAATGCGTGTCCTTGGAAAAGTTACTGAATCTGTGTGAGCTTAGGTTTAAGAATTAATTAAGGATATATAGTTAAGCAAGCAAGTAGTCAGGGGTATTTGCTATTATTTTTAACAATTTTAATTATAATATGTATATTAATTTAATGTTTTTGCAAAATAGTAGCTACCCAGTTAAGATCTTGTATCATGACCTCATAATGAAGTTACCATCTTGTGTTTTGTTTGTCATAGTTTGTTTTATTGATCTGGTTATAATAGTCCTTTTTATAGTAATAGTGTTTTTCTGTTTAAAAATGAAGTATTTGAGATTATGTTTCCTGAATCTTGTTAGCTCATTGTGAAACCAGAGGTGGAGAGGCACATGAGAACTAAGTTGAATCTGGCTCCTCTGCCCTCCTCCCTTCCTATTAAGGGAAATACCTATTCCTCTCCCCATACACATATATACACATGATTCAGGAACTTGAAGAAGGAAGGTATGCATTTTAAATTTCATTTTAGGTATAATTTACTAAACATTTTATATGTAGACAGTGATATCCAGTTGACAGTATGGAGTATTGATAAATGGTACTTTACAGGTATTGCTTCTAAGACCCATAATTATCATCATCAACATAGAGGTTGGAATAAAACTTGTTTATCAAATTTATTTTTAATATAAAAATGGGGCCTGAAATAGGTAATGGTAGAAGGCAAAATACAGGACCTTTGATGCTGGGAACAGAATTATTTTTTTATCTTGGTTGAAAATTTGAGCCTCACAGTAGTTTGATACAGGAATTTTAAGATGTTTACTTTAAGATTCCCTAGATAATATATTGCGTATCCAGATCTCTGGCTTCAAATCCTATATATATATTTTTAATATTCCAAGTTTCTTGATTAAGGTAGAACACTTATAGGGGGGAAAATTAAGTAGAAGAATTTGAATCAGTGTAGCTATAAGATTATAAGTCAGTAGAATGCGTATGTGGTTTCAAAAGGAAATACAATGCTAGTGCCTATGAGTAGAAACAGCCTAGAAACCCTAATGTAATCTTCTTCTAATACACATTTTGACTAGATATTATTGACTAGATCTTAGGTTAATTTTTTTACTTTTGTTTTACAACTTAAAATAGACATAAAATTTTAGAAAATGATAGACTAGAGAGATAACAAGATGTAAAATCAACTTCAGTGATTGGGGAAAGAATGTCAAAGAAGTGGGCAGAGCCAAGGTTATCCTGGTTAGGGAAGAAAAACTAGGAGGCAGTCTTCTAATGACATATGCCTGAGCACACACAAGATACCAAATGTTTCGTTCTAAAGAAGGTGAAAGAAAGGGAAAAGCAGCTTTTATGTAATTTTGCAATTGTTCTGTAAGGAAAGGAACATTGAAAAATGATACTTGGGGATGTGTTCATTTTTCCAACTGGGCTCCTGTGGCACGTATTGAATGAACGTGCCTCACCCCCACATACATATTCTGATCTAAGAGGAAAGGCCTTTTCTTTGGCCTGCAGAGCCTTACTCCGTTTTCTTGCAATACGTGTTTTTAATTTTCCAAATACACTCGACATTGCCATATATTTGTAAGTACGAAAAATTCATTGTAGGGTCCCATGTGAATTATTTTCATCTATTGTCCTTTGCTTTTTGTCATTGCTTTTGGCTGGGATTTGGACTGTGAACTTTGATTAAGAAGAGAATACCTGTGACAGGACAATAAAATCTAGAGTGGACATGACCCTTCCTGACTGTTACAGCAACGTGAGGAATGTTGTGAAGTACATTTTCCACAGTCTGTTGCCTCTGTGGTTTGGTGTTAGAAATCACCAAGGCCTAACTTACATGAAACATGAATGCAGAAATGAAATAGGATTAGATGATTTGAAGCCACTTGTGTAAAGGAGACAGACAGAAGCATAGAGCTTTTGTGTACATTTGCTTTTAGTTCATTTTCCTCAGCGTTTGCCCTGCCAGCCAAGAAAGACCACCATCGACTGCTTGACTTCCATTGATGCCAGGTGTAAGCTTTACAGTTGCTCAGAATTCAGCATTAACGATCCAGCATAGGTTGGATTTTCCTGCACGCCATAGGTGTCGACCATATGGTGGCAACAGATGTAGACTCTCAGGGTTGAGACTGTTTTGTGAAGGCTACGCACTCGTCTCTAGATTGCATTTGTATCAGGTCTAATTTGACTAGTTGTCCTGTTGATACTACTGCTGACTGTGATTCAGATCCCAGTGTGACAGCTACGTGGTGCGCGGTTAGTGTGCTGTGCCGTGCAGGGGCTGCTCCAAGCCAGTCCTTCCATGGAGAGTCAGCACTTTGCCGTTTCGTGCAGACTCTGGATGCTTCCTGTTACTCAGGGTTGAGCATAATCTCTCAATGATTTCAGTTATCTCTGGTTGTATGTGATTAAAATTATGTTCAGTTTACCTGTAATAAATGCTTCCGTGCTTTTTAAAGAAATTGTAATATTTTTAGTTGAAAGAGGATGCTCTATAATTTTAAAGATGAGTGAAAATGTAAGATAGCTTTATAAACTAGATTTCAAAATATGATTAAAGGAGATAATATTTTCCCAAATAGTTGGTAAACATTATTCAGGTGATTCATCCTGAATAACAAACTACCCTGATACTTAGTGGCATAAAACAGCATTTCATAACCATTTTACAAGTTTCCTAATCATCTCATAATGCTTTTGGATCCTCCAGGTCAGGAATTAGGAAAGGACATGGCAAAGATGCTATGTCTCTGCTTCACTGTGTGGAGGGCCTCGCCTGGAGATAGCTCTAGTGACTGGGCTACAGCCACCTGGAGGCTTTGTCACTTAGGTCTGGTGCCTGCATAGCAGCTGAGGACTCAGACAGGGAGCTCTGAGTGGGCTGGTGCTCAGGCGGGTGGGTCCATAGCGTGGCCTCCTGAGACCTGGCACTGTGGAGGGGCGTGGCCGTGGTGGTGGAGAATCCTGAGGGCTCATGGAGTGCCACCATATACGGGCTTCCTCACAGCAGGGTGGCTTCAAGGCAGGGAGCGTTATGCATGGCAGTTGATGGCTCCAAGAGGAAGTGTTCTTCAAAGTGGAAGCTGCATGACCTTTTATGACCTACCTTCAGAAGTCACATAGCATCATTTCTTCCAGAATCTCCTGGTGAAAGCCATCACAGCCCTAGCTGGTGTGCTCAGTTAGAGCGTCTGCCCATGCACCAAAGGGTCGCGGGTTCGATTTCCAGTCAGGGGGAGTGTGGGAGGCAACCAATTGATATGTCTCTCTCTCTCACATCGACGTTTCTCTCTTTCTCTGTCTCCCCCTCCATCCCTACTCTCTAAAAATCAATGCAAAATATATCCTCAGTGAGTATTAACAAAATAAATGAATAAATGAATATTCAGGTTTTTAAAAAAGCAATCCAAGCTTGTTGAAGGGTAGGGAGCATTAATAGCTCACCACTTGAACAGAGGAGTATCAAAGCATTTAAAATCCACCACAGACTTATAACATTTCCAATTGAAATTTTGTTTTCCCAATTACATGCTTAACATTACTGTTAATTAAATCATCATTATATAGAGGGATGGCAAGGACAGCAATCAGTCCTGAGATTACTTTGATATTTGGGGAAGGGTGAACCAATAAGTTTGGGATGTTACTAAGTTGGGTAATTGGTGGGAGAAAAAGCTGTTTCTCTCTCCAGTATTTCATCTTGAGACGAATTAAGATTCTCTAAGAATACCTGAATCTGAGCAGAAGAATAAAGAATGAAGTAAGACTTAAGTGCCAAAAAAACTATAGTATAGTAGGAAATTTCTTGATAAGCACAATAAACAACAACAAACTTTTTTTTAATACGGTGTTACATCCTATAAATTATATCAGGATAAATCATTTTGAAAGAGAAGATTGACTAAATATTATTTAGATATCTGAATGATGATATGATCAGTTGTGCTTTACTTTGTTCATTTCAAACCTGATCACATCACTGTATGAAGAGTTATCAGAATCCCTAAGTGAGCATTATATTGGGAAAATACTGCTTCTGGAATTTGCAAACTAAAAAGCTTCATAAACTTAGGTAAATTACTTTCTGTACTTGAATTTTCTTCTTATTTGGGAATATTTTTCCTTCTCACATGGAATTCAGTTCTAAGCAGATGAAAGAGTATCTTTTTTTAAAATATATCTTTATTGATTTCAGAGAGAGGAAGGGAGAGCGGGGGAGAGAGAGAGAAACATCAATGATGAGAGAGTCATTGATGGAGCCCACAACCCGGGCATGTGCCCTGACCAGGAATCGAACCGCGATCTCCTGGATCCACACCTGGCCAGGCAAGAATATCTTGATTGCATTTTAAATGTTGTTTTTATGGATCATAAATATGATGTTTATACTTTAATTGCTTTGTTATCTTGACATCTTGGGTTCTTGTAGCTGAAATCATTAGTTTTTGTAGCCTGAAATCTCTTTCTATGGATTTTACTTGTTAACTTTGAAATTTTGTAAACATTATTATAAGAGTATTTATAAATTAAATGTTGCAAAATAGCTGAATAGGCAAGTTAATAATCAATACATAATAGTGTATGCTATTAACCAGTTACTATTTTAAGAGCTTTACTTTTAATCCTTGTAGCAAGTTTATGAAGTAGATACTGTACTATCTTCATTTTACACATAAGGAATTTGAGGGTTAAAAACTTGCTCAAGGTCATTTAATGAGTGGAAGAGCCTAGATTTGAATCTAGGTAATCTGGCTCCGGAGTCTGTGCTCTGAACTTGTACAGCCTTTATTACATGTAAGAAAAAAAATCTATGTGGACTGTATAAAATTCATTTTAAGCTATTATTAACACTTTAAGTATCAGTTAAATAATGGTGTTATCAGATCCTATTTACAGGTTGCACTTCACTTTTTTTTTGTATGTGTGTTCCTTTTCAGTTTGTCTCCCAGTCTAACTGCCAACAATTTCTGAACACTGTTTGGTTTGGACAGATGTCAGGTTACCGACGTAAGCCCACCTGTAAGAAGATAATGACTGTGTTAACAGTTGGCATCTTTTGGCCACTTTTGTCACTTTGCTATTTGATAGCTCCTAAATCTCAGTTCGGCAGAATCATTCATACACCTTTTATGAAATTTATTATTCATGGAGCATCATATTTCACATTCTTGCTGTTACTAAACCTATACTCTCTTGTCTACAACGAGGATAAGAAAAACACTATGGGACCAGCCCTTGAAAGAATAGACTATCTTCTTATACTGTGGATTATCGGTAAGTATTGGGTTCATTTGAAAGGTTCAACCTTTATTAAGCCCATTAATTCTCCTTTTCTTGGTGGCATTATAAACATATGCGTTCAGTTTGTAATTTTACACTGTTTACACATCAAGAATTTGAATACTTCCATGATCATTGAAGACTTAACTAACATTTTTGTAAAGATAAATGTTCCTGAATTTGATGATAAAGGAACAGCTCTTATTTAATATTACTTACTTACATGGAAGTTGAAATTTTTCTATTCTCAGTCTCTAAAATTGTTTATGACTTAAAACAAAAAGTTTGCTGATGAATGCTTTTTTTGGTATAAGAGTATGAACCTATTAAGTATTTTGAAATATAATATGTTTTATACTTAGTTGCATCTGAAGAGTTAAGTATTTTGTTTTATTATATCATTATTTTTCCTTTTAAGAACCTATGAACTTTTGTAGTTACATTTTCCTGATGACTCACTCTAAAAATCAATTCTTTGTATTGATAGCTATATCTCTTTAGAAATTACAGTTTTAAATATATATAGATATATGTATGTATAGATATAGATACATATGACATTTTCTTATGTGAAAATGGGTTTTTATAAGTATTATGTTGTATAGTGAATATTTTAAATGACCTTCTGCTCCCCTTGCCCTTTTTTTGATGGGGGTGGGAGGTAAGGAGCTGAGGTATAATCAAATTGTCTGTTTATAGACTTTTAATGACTTCTCCCTTTTTTCTCTCTGGATCTTCAACCTTGTTTTTAACCTCAGCATTTCCGACTTATCTTTCATTTGCTATAGAGTAAAAATATTGAAATTTAGTCTTTTCTATGGTGTAAAGCACTGATTGATTAATGTTTTTTTATTGTTTCAGTTATTAAATAATTTGAGAATAGTTAAAGTACAATGTTTACTTTTGCCCTGGCCAGTTTGGCTCAGTGGTTAGGGCATCGGCCTGCAGACTAAAGGGTCACATGTGGTTCGATTCCCATTCAAGGGCACATACCTCAGTTGTAGATTCGATCCCAAGCCTGGTTGAGGCTCGTGCAGGAGGCACCCATTCAGTGTCTCTCGATGTCTGTCTGTCTCCTTCCCTCCCTCCCACTCTCTAAAAAAAATCAATGGAAAAAATATCCTTGGGTGAGGATTAAAAAATTTAAAAATATAATGTGCATATTTGGTTTTTTTATTTGGAAATTAGTTAATTTCAAGTAACTTGATTTCCATCAGTTTTTTACTTTTAGCAGTGTTCAATCCATGGTACATTAATGCTTAAAATCAGATAGATAAAACAGACTTTTGGTCAGATGGCAGAGTTAGGTATACCATGTGTTCACCTGCTCCCACAACCAAAGCAAAACTCCAACTAAACTACACAATAACCATCATTGAGAGTCACCTGAAGTCTAGCGGAACAGAACTCCTATAACTAAGGATATACAGAAGACACATCAAGACCCGTAGGAGGGGTGGAGACTCGATATAGGCTGCTTCCACACTCACTCTGGTGGTTGAGAATCAGGAGGCTGAGGAAGTTCCCCCTGAGGAGTAGAGGTTTCCCCTAAGGAGTGAAGGGTCCCAGCCCCACACCATGATCTGTATCCAAGGGCTTGAGTACTGGGAAGGAAAGTTCTCATAACTTCTGGTTGTGAAAACCAGCAGCGATTTTAGCTGAGTGAGACGGAAGGCTGGTAGAATCCTAGGCATTCCTCTTAAATGGTCCACTCAAGGGCTTGACTTGCTGACAGACTCACTGGCTCTGAACTCCAGTTCTGGGGCAGCAGCCAGGGACATACTAGGGGGAACTGAATTGTCTGGCTTCAGGGTGAGAGCTGGAGGGGTAGCTTACTCCCAGATAGAAGTGCTGGCAGAAGCAACTGTTTACTAAATCCTCCCCCTACTTGGTTGCAGATGCAGACAGGCTCCATATCTGAATCTCAGTCAACCTGGCTAATACTGTTCACCCTGCCCTAATGATTCCCTAAGATCCTGCCCCGCCCAACTTGTGTGCCCACCCAAGCCTCTTCCAGTGGCTTTTCCATCGTCTGTCTTGGCTCATGCTTCAGACTTCCGTAAACTCTCAAAGGCTCATAAAACTCAAGCAACAGCATCTGGCCTCAACATACCTGTACCTCTTGCTAAGTAGCTTCAACCCTGGCACTAATGGCAGCCAGCCTTGGTTCACAGTTTAACCTCTATCAGGCACCTCCAAGCCCAGCACAAGTGGCTACGATCTGCAGATAACTTTGGAGCTTATACCAGGTGGCTCCAGGGAGGTCACAGGCAGCAGCTGACCTTGTCCAGCACCAGAAACTCTCCCAAGAGGCCCCAGAACCAGCACATGTGGTGGCCAGCCTCAGACTACACCAGAGCACCACCCAACCATCTGTACAAACTGCACAGAAAAGGCAGACTTTCCAGGCACCAGAGCCTCACTAAAGTGAATCCTGCTATGTAGGTCCTGCCCCTGCACAACAGTTCCTCCACTGTAGTCATGACCAGCCCTCACAATCAGCCTGAGGGTCAGTCCCTCCCATTGACATGCCAACAGCAATCAAGGCTCACAAAGCCCACAGAAGGGACAAACTTGGAGCAACTGACTCAGGTGATCAGGGAGACTGCACCACTTGGCCTTACAGAGCACCTACTACATTAGGCCACTCCACTGAGACCAGGAGACATACTAGCTCTACCTAATGCATAGAAACAAACACAGGGTGGCAGCCAAAATGAGGAGACAAAGAAACGTCCCAAATGAAAGAACAGAAGAAAACTCTTAAAAAAGAACTAAACAAAATGGAGATAAGCAACCTACTAGATGCAGAGTGTAAAATACTGGTTATAAGGATGTTCAATGAACTTGGGAGAAGAATAGATGAACTCGGCAAGAACTTCAACAATAAAATGGAGATAGAAAACATAAAAAGAGTCAGTCAAATGATGAATACATTACAGGGAATCAACAGTAGATTAAATGAAGCAGAGGATTGAATCAGTGATTTGGAAGACAAGGTTGCATAAGCCACCCAATCAGAACAGCAAAAAAAAAAAAAAAATGAGGATAGTTTAAGGGGTCTCTGGGACTACATTATGCATACTAGTATCCACATAGTAGGGGTACCAGAAGGAGAAGAAAGAGAAAAGAGTAGAAAACCTATTTGAATAAATAATGACAGAAAACTCTCATTGTGGTGAAAGAAATAGACATACAGGTCCAGGAAGCACAGAGATCCCACACAAGATGAACCCAAAGAAACCCATCCCATGACACATAATTAAAATGCAAAAGGTTAAAAACCAAGAATCTTAAAAGCAGCAAGAGAAAAGCAGTTAGTTACCTACAAGGGAGCTCCCATAAGACAGTCCGCTGATTTCTCAACAGAAACTTTGCAGGCCAGAAGGGAGTCGCAAAAAATATTCAAAGTGGTAAAAAGCAAGGACCTAACAACCAAGATTTACTCTACCCAACAAAGCTATCATTTAGAATTGAAGGAGAGATAAATAGCTTCCCAGACAGGAAAGAGCTAAAGGAGTTCATCACCAAACAGTATTACATGAAATGTTGAAGGACCTTCTTTAAGGAGAAGAAAGAAAAGATAAAAAATATTAATAATGAAATGGCAATAACTACATACCTACCAACAATTACTTTAAATGTAAATGGATTAAATGCTGCAATCAAAAACATAGAGTTACTGAATGAATAAGAGAATAATACCCATATATATACTGCTACTAGAGACCTACTTCAGATCTTAAGACACACAAAGATTGGTTGTGGAGAGATGGAAAAAGATATTTCATGCAAATGGAAACCAAAAAAGCTGGGGAGTAAAACTTCTCTTAGACAAAATAGACTTTAAAACAAAAGCTATAACAAGAGACAAAGAAGGACCCAGCAATTCCACTTTGAAAAGATATATGCATCTTTATGTTCATTGTAGCTAAGATATGGAAGCGACATAGGTGTCCGATGGGCAAGTGCATAAAGAAGAGGTGGTACATGTGTACAGTGCAATATGACTCAGCCATAAATGGAGTGAAATATTACCACTTGCACTAACAGATGAATCTGGAGGATGTTGTGCTGGGTGTGGTAGGATGGACAGAGAAAGACAAGTGTATGATTTTACTTTCATGTGGAAAGAAAACAAATGTACAGGCAAGGCAGAAGAATACTCATAGATAGAACATTCTGATGGTTGCTGGGTGGGAAGGGGTTTGCGGGGCTGGGTAAAAAGGGGGAAGGGATTAAGATATGCAAATTTCCAGTTACAAAAATAGTCATGGGGATATAAAGTACAATATAGGGAATATGGTCAGTAATATTGTAATAACTATGTGTGGTGCCAGGTGGCTTCTAGACTCACCAGGGGAATCATTTCCTAAGTTATAGAAGTGTCTAATCACTATGTGTACAACTGAAACTAATAAAATATTTTATGGCAGCTGTAATTGAAAAAGAAAAGCTATTTTAAACTAAAATTAGGTACATAAAAATAATACACATCTGAAATTTAGGTCAAAGATTAATTTCTTTTAATATTTTCTGTTTTCTGTGTTTCTGCTGTTTTTTCTAAAATGATATGTTTTAACTTAGGAAATAATTTTACTTTATCATATATAGTTCCAAATTGCATTGTTATAGATCTTTTCAGTGTGAAATTTGTGTATATTTTTATTTGAGTAGGTTGAAAAATACTGGGCTGAAAGGAATCTCTAAGAAACTCTTTCTCTATTTAAACTATTTCTGAGAGATTGTTGTATATACCTTAGTCATAAAGAAAGGAAATTTTATATTATTTATTTATAGCCTATTGTTTAAATGGTAGTGAGAAGAAATAACATTTTCTTTGTTTTATAAATAAGATTCAGTTTACCGAAGTCTGTATAAGAATCGAATTAGTTATATTTCCTAGCAGTGAGTAAAAACTCATTGAATTCAGAATCATACCACTCTTCAGATGATATAAATGTGCTATCACTGAATTTCATAATCATGGTGAAAATATGGCTCCTCCTTTTTAATCACAGTGGCCCAGTTTCAATAACATTGTTACACACACACACACACACACACACACACACAATATGATTACTTTTCTAGCCATCTTCCGCCTCAGTAGAGCAGTGAAATGTGAGGCAGTAAAACTCCTGGAGTTATTTTGCTCTTCTCAGCTCGGCTCCCGTTTAAAGCACCAGGCCCGGCGACCCCTGCCGGGGTGCCCGGCCACCCCAGCACTGGCTCCCCGCCCACTGTGCGCACTGTGCCAGCCTGCAGCGCCGCCTGCTTGTCTGGGGCGCTGCTTCCGTTTCCCCGCGCGCTCTGCATGGCGGCTTTGACTCCGCCGCAGCTGACTTTCCTACATTTGTTTCCTGTTCGTTTCCTTAGCCCTCCAGAAAAAGGTAGGATTAAATTATAAAAGTTAAGGTGGGGAAAAAGGAAACTGTGGTGGTCAATGCAAAGAATATTAGTGGTATCCTTTCACTTAAATCTTGACCTTTATTGTTGACACTATTAAAGATGCCCCCATTTTTACCCCCTGTGCCCACTTCCATCCAGCCCCCGCCTTCCCTCCCTCTAGCCATCACCACATTGCTGTCTGTGCCTATGCCACTTAATTTTTTACTGTAGAATATAATAGAACAGCTACTATAAAACTTTTTTAAAATGTGTGTACCTACTTTGTCCAAGCACCAGCAGAAGCATATGGCTCAACACTCATGGAGCTTGTGGTCTAATTAAGGTAAAAACAAACAAAAAACCCAAAGCAAAGTAACTTAAGAGTCACAACTATAAGTTAAAAATTTCAAGTGAGTTAAGTGCTACTGAGTGAAGGTCATGGAGCTGGGAAGGCAAGCATACTACGTGGCACTCCACTAGGCAGGGAGGCGGGCAGGCTTCTTGAGGAAGTGCCAAGTGAGCTAGTATCTGAGGGGTAAGGAGGAGGCAACTAGAACTGGGAGAGAAGCGCACTCTAGGCTGATGAAGTCATTAAATTCCGAGGCCCTGGCGAGAGGAAGCATGGTACAAAGGAGGGACAGTGAAGGCCGGAGCAGGGAAGGGAATTCAAGGGAAGCTGAAGAAGCGGGTGTGCTCCACACCGTGCTGAGTCATTTTTGCTATGCTAAGAATAATGGGAAACCGTGGCAGTTTTTAAGCAGGTGAGTGACACCATCAGATTTGCCTGTTGAAAGGCCATCTGGCTGCAGTGTGGGAAATGGGTTGGGAGGATGGGTCTGTGGCAAGCGTTGGTGGAGGGAGACCAAGAGGAGGCTGTTGCGGTACTCCAGTGACAGCTGATGGGACCTGGGATTTAGGGTGGTTGTGATAGAAAATGAGAGAAGGAAACAGATGTGAGAAGTACTTACAAAGTAAAGCTAATAGGACATGGAAATACATCATATGTAGGGGGTGAGGGAGACAGAGATGATTAAACAGCTTAGGTATTTTGAAAGAGTACTAGGTTTGGAGATTAGTGGTTTTGGATAGGTTGAAATTGAAAAGGCTTCGAGATATCCCAAAGGGATCCCAGGCAGACCACTGGATGTCTTAGTCTGAAGCTCACATGGAAGTGTGCCCGTAGGTCCGCTATCTGTGAATACACTGGCCATGGGTGTGAAGCTGGAGAAAGTATAAAATTAGAAGACAGGACCTGGGAGCAAGCCTTGAGGAATCCCAAATGATGGGATTACAGTTTACTGTGTTAGTTACTGGTTCCAAAAAGCAAAAACAAGGACCGGATATACAGTCCATTGGTTGTGCAGTGATTGCATTGCTTATAATATGAGGTGTCCAAAAAAGTTCATACACATACCTCGAGTAATTATAAAGGCAGTGTTTATTAAAACATTTCATTTTCAAAATTGAGCTATCAGCTGTTACAGTGTGTAGACATTTTGGGGGTACACCCTGTAGTTTAAAATTACTTCGTTCTTCCAATCCCATTCGGAAGTGTGTATCTGCTTCCTTTCTGGTGTGGGGTGCTGCACAGGAGACGGGAGCCACCTGAGGGTGGTGCTTAATATTCTTTCATGTCTGCCTTTTTTGATCAAAAATCTTTTCCAGTTCATGTTCCAATTTTTGTCAAGAGTTTTCTTTAGGTATAATGTTGCAGTCTACAGAATGCAATTCTACTTATTTTTTCTGGCAGCCTTTTTCCTGTAAGCCTTTTTTTTTTTTTTTTGGTTTAGTGTTTTAATGTCACAGTGTTTGAATTAATAAAATGTAGACAGATTTAATGTTTTCAGATAGTTTTTATCTGTTCATTATATTTTATGTTTTATCCCCCTGCCACCCCTCCCCCCATCTGCTCATTTTAAATAGACACTCATCCAAGTGGGATTTTTAAAAAAGATTTTTAAAATTGATTTTTAGAGAGGGAGGGGGGGAGAGAAACATGAGTGTGAGAGTGAAACATGGTCGGCTGCCTCCTGTACGCCCCCTACCAGGGATCAAACCCACAACCCGGGCATGTGCCGTGACCAGGAACCAAACAGGCAACGATTTGGTGCACGGGACAATACCCAACCAGCTGAGCCACACTGGCCAGGGCCCAAGTGGAGTTTTTAAAAGTGTTTTTCTTGTCAGGTCTGCGAATACTTGTAAATGTTTTTCTACATAAAATATGGGTGCTATTATAAGTAAGATGTTGTGAACAGAGTTTTTCAGAAATGCTTCATGTTTCCCAGGGGGCTAATCTGCCCGCTGGTGGGCCAGAGCACAGTTCTGGCGGACTGGACTTGGTCTTCACCCATGTGTTACGGCTCAGCATTCTATTCTTTTGTTACTTCATGATCTCTAAAAGTGTCTTCCTGGAGAAATGTATTGTAAAACTATCCTGGGTTACATTACTGTTCTCTGGTACTCCCAGGAATATATATCTATGAAGGTACCTCTGGCCAAAAACGGAAGTTGGTTGGTTGGTTGGTTGGTTTTTATCTGCATGTTTATTCACTTAGCAAATTTTTTGAGCACCCACAATGTATCAGACACTATTTGGGACATTTACATTTAGGACATTGGTTAATAAAACAAAGTTTCTTACCCTGGAAGAGCTCGCCCAGTGAGTGGCAGAGTTAGTACTAGGCACACTACGTGGACTTTACCCCGTGTTTAAATGGTAAGTACTAAGGGAAAGAAAGAGAAGCAGAATTGGGTTTGGGAGTGGGAGCATGGGGTTTGCAGTTTTAAATACGGCGCTGAGTAGGTAGTGAGCAGACCTGGCGTGCGGGAGTTGGCCAGGTGGCACCAGGTGGGGTTCTTCCAGGGGGACGTGCCCATGTGCAGGCTGAAGGCCCGTCAGAGACCAGCACGGGAGCGAGGAGGCGAGGAGAGGTGGGCTCTGCCAGCATTGTGAGGCATTCGGTCTCCACTCGGGGATATGGGGTGCAAGGGAGGGTGCGGGCTCACGGCACAACCCGCAGCAGTGGCCTGGGTCCCCGTTCCCTTCACGCACAGGACACTGGTAGGAACCTGGGATGGGCGGCACTGAGCTGTGTGGGCGGCTGCAAGCAAGCCCAGCGTGTCACAAGACGGCTTCAAATGGACCTTCATCGGCGGTTCTTGGAAAGGTCGGGGCTGCTCCACAGCCCACAGCCCACCGCGAGCACATCAGTTTATGGGGTGAGGCCTCAGGCCCGCAGGAGCTGTGTCACAGCGTGAGCAGCCCCCGTGGTGCAGGCGCTCCAACGGCGGGGGACCTCGCACAGCTGAGGCCTGTTTCTCGGGGTGCGCTTGCTGTGTGTGCCGTCGGGGTCTCTGAGCTCACCCAGTCTGCCTGGTCCAAAGGCAGTTTCCCAGCGGTGGTTATTGTTATAATGTTGGCAACAGCTGTCCTCTGTATTTTTCTTAACATAATATGTTTTCAAGGAAACCGCTTTAAGAGATGATAGCACGAGGTTCCCATGGAGAAAGTTCTGACCTGCAGTTAATCCTTTCTCTGGGAGTTACTACAGGGTTTTGAGTAGGAAAGCAACACTTGGCGTTTTAAAAGAATTACTCTGGTTGCTGTGTTGAGAATAGATTTTAGGGAGATCAGAGTAAGAGAAGGGAGACCTGGGAGGCTGTTAAGATAATCCAAGCAAGAAATGACGGTGGCTTGAAGTTGAGATGTAATGACAAGGGTTATATCCTAAATATATTTTGAAAGTAGAACCTAAAGGTTTTGCTGGGCGTTAAATGTGTGGTTTAAAAGAAACGTGAGTCAAGGATGATTCAAGGACATTTGGGTGCAGCAACTAGGAGGGAATTGCCCTCCAGTGAGGCAGGGAGGTCTGCAAGTGCAGTGCATTGGGACAGATGAGTTCAGGTGGCACATGTAGGGCGCCCATTTAGGGACAGAGCAGCTGAGGACCTAAACAAGTGGGATTTAAGAGAGGTTTAGAGATACTGATTATTATATAAATACAGGTTGAGTTTAGAGATGTAAATCTGAAAGTCTGACATATATGGCATTTAAACCATTAGACAAGACTGAATGAGGCCACCTTGGGAGTGAGCATAGAGAGAAACGGGAATGGAACTGAGCCTTCGGGGGTGGGGGTCTGCATGTGGCACCAGTTTGTTTTCTGTGTGACTGCTCCAACTCTGGGAAAGACCTTACCATATAAAACTTAATATTTTTTTTCAGATTTTGAGAGGTTTTTTTGAAAAGTTTTCTTCTTAATGAGGCTACAGCTGATACAAATGTTATTTAATTCTTTGAATCCAAAAGCATATTTAAGCTTATTGAAGTAAGAAGCGTTATCTGATTTTTTTCTTCCTTTTTTAGGGATGATTTGGTCAGACATTAAAAGACTGTGGTATGAAGGGTTGGAAGACTTTTTAGAAGAATCTCGTAATCAACTCAGTTTTGTCATGAATTCCCTTTATTTGGCAACCTTTGCCCTCAAAGTGGTTGCTCACAACAAGGTGACTATTAACTCAACTGGAGGCACAATGAAGTTTATTTAGAGAAAACCTGAGATGTTTAGCCACCAAAGTCAGAGTTACATTGGCTCAAATCTGTACCTGATGTGTTTTCATTTTAACCCTGTCCCTGTGGAAGGGAGTGGTGCCCACTGCTCCCTTCCTCACCCAGTCTACAGGTGGCTGATCACCTGTGAGCGCTGGTTCTGTCACGTGCCAGCACCGTGGTTCATACTTGCTATACTTTATCTATTCTATCCTCACAGGGACTCTATGAGGCTCTATGTTCTTATCCCCATTTTCAGATAAGGAAAATGAAGCTCAGAAATATTAAGTAACTTGCCCAAGACCACACAGTCAGAAGCCAAGACTGGAGTTAAATCCAGGTCTGTCTAGGCATTTTCTTTCTACCAATGCTGACTCCTTATATATGAGCTAGGTTTACGTACCTCATTCATGTGTATGTACTTAAAATGAAAACACAAAGCTAGTTAAGTAGTGTTAGATATCTTTATATCTGCCAGAAAAAATGTTTATCTGAATTGAATTCATTATAAAAGATACAGTATTTTCTGGTTTTTTATTTTACTTTATTTTATTTTTTATAGACTATAGAAAAGGTGAACTGGTTATCTAATATCATTTTACTTTATTAAAAAACACTATTCCTTTAAGTAATCAGTGGTATGGAACATGTTAGATATGTTCAGTGACCAGAATTGTGAAATAACTGAAAAATAAAAATTGGTTGTACATAGATACACAGTTAATACAGAGTCAAGGATCATTGTTTTTTACACTAGTCTCTAGTTCTGGAAGTGGGATGCCCAGATCATGTATTAACCAAACCAGGGTATTTTGAGAATGAAAGAGGAGGGGCACTGTTAACAATTATGCCAAGAAAACTGGTACATAATCTGCGACTATCCGAGGCAGTTGGAACGTGTGTCCACTCTCTGTCTAGGTAACAGTGCACTCCTGGGCATTTAGACGGGAGAACTTCTATGGTTCACTCTAGAATCCTGAGTCAAGGGGCTAGGCTAATTTAATATGACAGCTAATTAATTGACATGTTAACATACTTCAAATTTGTGTTGTAGAATTTAAGAAAAACTAGCAATCATTTATTCATAAAAAGTTTAATGACAATTTTTAAAACTTTAATTTTTTTAAACCTAACGATATCTGAGAAAACCTCATATAGAGCAGTGATATTGCCTCACCAATGTAGAAATATTTCATTAAGACAATGTTACTTCTATTAAAAGAAGAGAACTTTATAAAACGTAAACAATCTCCCACAAGGAGACAATTAAAAGGTTTTTTGAGTAATTGGAGTAAGTTTTATTTCCCTTTGGCTCTGTCTTCCTCAGTTTCATGACTTCGCTGAGCGGAAGGACTGGGACGCGTTTCACCCCACGCTGGTGGCGGAAGGCCTTTTTGCATTCGCAAATGTCCTCAGTTACCTCCGGCTCTTCTTCATGTACACAACAAGCTCTGTCTTAGGTCCGTTACAGGTAAATAAAATTCCATATAGAATATTTGGTAGGGGTCATTATTGTTACCACCTTGCTGCTTGTCACTAGAGCATTGTCATCTCACGATGTTGAAGCTCACCTTTGCTTTTGAAAATAATTGAAAAGACAGCGTGTTCATCTCCTTTGCTTCTGTCTGAATGGTAACCCTTTGCTTTCAGGTTTTCAGACTTCCCAAACTGAAGTCCATTGTCCCTCTCTCCCCAGTCCACAGACATAGATGTCTTTTAAATAGAGTTATACTTCAGACATTAGAGGGACATAAAAATCTGCTTCTTAACAAAGTGAATCTCACATTTAAAGTTTTAAGTGATAAATATAAGGGAGGTGTTGTATAAACAGAATTTATACTACATGGTTTTGAAAACATGTAAGCTAAATTTAAAAAATACTCTCATTGTGCAAATAAGTATTAAATGTAATAAGTTGGAAAATAGCATATTTAGACAAAAAATTTCATAGAGTACATGTAGTCCAGTCTTATTTGTTATAGCATTTTATAGTTAAAGACATTGAGCTTTTGAGATGGTATGTGATTTGTTCAAAGTAGTGTATTATGCATGAGAGTCCAGGACTAAATCCTAAGTCTCTTTACACTAAAGAAAGGACTCATAATTGGTTGAATTTACCCCACAGATTTTAGTAGTTGGTTATTTCTAGGAGGTGGGGTCAATTCTGCCAGGTAATTGGCTCTACATATATTCTAAGTTAGAAGTCTGAAAATATGAGCAATATTTATTTTTCTTGATAAATCAAAATTTACTGACAATTTAGATTCTCCTTTATATCTTTAAAGGAGATAGTTTAAATAAAAGGCATAATTACCTTCTCCAGAAATATGAAATGTAAAATATGGAGGGAAAACCTGGTTTGATTTGGTCTGTGCTGTCAGCCTGCAACAGTGTTTCCTGGAGTGTTGTGGCAGGCACCCCTCCCAGACACCAGAGAGGTGTTACAGAACAGCCCCCTGCGTCAGAGGGAGAGGGCCGTCCCCACCTCTGTTCTTGTCATGCTCACTGGAATGAATTCAAACAAGTGACTCCAGATAATAATTGCATTGTGTTAAAGTGAATTTATTTATAAAATTAAAACATGCACATTTGTTAAATAAGCAAGGCAAGCAAACCTATGCATCTGGCTTAGGAGGCACAGATGGGCTCTCAGCTAATTTGATGAGTGAGTGGGGTGTGCAGTTTCTGCCTTATATACCTTCCAGTCTATAAATGGTGGTGGTGGTTTTTAATTCCTCTGCTAGATATCCTGGAATAGATTAACGCTGAAGGTCTCCCCTTTTCTTTGTTATGGCTTTTCCACAACTTATGAGAAGCACCTGACATTAAATCCTGAGACAGCTGGCTTTTCTGTTTAAACAGGGGGATGAGATAAGACTGCACCCCTCCTTCTCCCTCCTCCCTGATGTTCTAACAGCTCCAGTGTGATTTGCACTAAGTAGTCTCTGGTTAGTGAGAAGTTGAATTAGGATTCCTCCTCCTCTCTCCCTTTCTTTCCCCCTCCTCTCCTGCATTGTTTTGTGAGAAGGAGAGGTTTTAACCCTTTGTTCTCATGATAAGGTCCTGCTACATGTGGCCTGCAAAGCTTTCTGGCTTTGTTTAATTTTTCTGCCTTGGTTTCCATATTCCACTTGTCTAGGAATTTTCCTTACTTTTCATTGTCCTATAACAGTGTGAAATAAGTTTGGGACACACTGCATTCCATATACTTCTTTGGTGAATTCACAGTTCATTATCACATTAAAGCCTGTGAGAAAGAAGTACAGAAACTTGTTAACATTGTTCAAACTATCATTACTTAAATTTGTTTAAAGCCAAACCCATATTTTATGAAATGTGCTTAGGTCTCTGTTTTCCCCCAAAACATAGTATGTGAAACACTGGTTTAGACCATCTCTTATTTTAATTTAATTTTGCCACTAATATCTTTTATGAATGTTTTATTCAAGAGTCAACAGTATTTTTACATGCACATTGATTTTTCTGGCTAAAAACTAATGGTATCACTAAGTTTGCATGCTAGAAATTTCTTTATAAATTTCTACAAAGAATTAAAAAGGAGAAAGTATATTATTATTTCTTTTTTTAAATCTTTATTGTTGAGAATATTATAGATGTTTCACCCCCCCCCCTTTTTTTCCCCATTGCCCCCTCCACCCAATCCCACCCCACCCCAGGTCTTCACCACTCTGTTGTCTGTATCCATGGGTAATGCATATATGCATAAAAGTTCTTTGGTTAATCTCTCCCCGCTCCCCCTTCCCTTTTATCTTTTTCTTCTTCTTCTCCTTAATGAAGGCCCTTTAACATTTCATGTAATACTGGTTTGGTGGTGACGAACTCCTTTAGCTTTTTCTTGCCTGGGAAGCTCTTTATCTGGCCTTCAGTGCTAAATGATAGCCTTGCTGGGTAGTCATCTTGGTTGTAGGTTCTTGTTTTTTTATTACTTTGAATATTTTTGGCCACTCCCTTCTGGCCTGAAAAGTTTCTGTTGAGAAATCAGCTGACAGTCGTATGGGTGCCCCCTTGTAGGTAACTAACTGCTTTTCTCTTGCTACTTTTAGGATTCTCTCTTTGTCTTTAACCTTTGGCATTTTAATTATGATGTGTCTTGGTGTTGGGCCTCTTTGGCTTCCTCTTGTTTGGGACTCTCTGTGCTTCTTGGACTTGTAAGTCTATTTCTTTCCCCAGGTAGGGGAAGTTTTGTATCATTATTTCTTCAAATAGGTTTTCAATTTCTTGCTCTCTTTCTTCCCCTTCTGGCATCCCAATAATATGAATGTTGGGCCTCTTGAAGTTGTCCCAGAGGCTCCTTACACTATCTTTATATTTTTGGATTCTTTTTTCTTTTTCCTGTTCTGACTGGGTGTTTTTTGCTTCCTCATGTTCCAAATTGCTGATTTGATTCTCAGCGTCCTCTACTCTACTGTTGATTCCCTGTCAGTTATTCTTCATTTCAGTTCCTGTAGCCTTCATTTCAAATTGGTACTTCCTTATGTTATCGATTTTCTCAGTTATTTCCCTAACCATTTGCTTAAACATCCTTATAACCAAAATTCTGAACTCTCTGTTAGCTAGCTATGGCTAGCAGGAGCCCACAAACTATCCTGCTGGGAGAGACAAGAGCACAGCAGCGGAACTGCCAAATGCAGCCTTGTGCACACATCTGTAGCTCTTCTGGGAAGAGGCTAAGTCAAGAAGACCTGAGTCAACAGTTTTAGGAAATATAAATAGATAATCCAGTAAAAAATAATAACATACTGATTCCAGTCAGGATGGCGGAGTAGGTAAATGCAGTACTTGCCTCCCCCCACAACCACATCAAAATTACAACTAAACCACAGTACTACCATCATTCAGAACCGCCTGAAGTCTGGCTGAACAGAAGCCCTACAACTAGGGAATTAAAGAAGCAGCTACGCTGAAACTGGTAGGAGGGGCCAAGGCGCAGAACCGACACCCATGTGGGGTGTTTCTTTAATTGGGAGTAAAATCTCAGCTGCAGAGATTCCACTCTGAGGAGCAAGGGGTCCCAGCCCCACACCAGACCTTTCAGCACAGGGTTCCAGTGCCAGGAAGAGAAGTCCCTGTAACTTCAGGCTATAAAAACCAGTGGGGATTATGGCTGAGTGAGACAGAGGCTGCTGGAGTCCCAGTCCCTTAAAGGGCTGGCGCATGGACTTACTTGAACTCACGCTCTCTAAGCTCCAGTGCTGGGGCAGCAGCTTGAAAGGATCCAGGGACATAGAGGGGGAACTAAATAGTTGGGCATCAGGGCAAGAACTGGGTGGGCAGCTCTCTCCCAGACCACAGTGCTGGCAGAGGTCATTGTTCCTTTGCTGAGACTTCCCCACCGCACTGCTGATAGGCAGTCGCCACATCGGAGTCTCCATCAACCTAGTTCACACTGTTCACCCTGCCCTGGTGACTCCTTGAGACCCCCCACTCCACCCAATTTGCAGCCCCACCAAAGCTGTTTGCAGTGACTTTTCCATATAAATGGCCTGTCCTAGCTCAGGCTTCAGGCTCTCCTAAAACAAGCAGCAGCTGGCCTCAGTGTGCCCCATAACTCTCAATAAGGGGGGCCCCAGGCCCAGCACTAGCAGCCTCCAGCATTGGCTCACAGGTTGGCCTCTCCTGGGCTCCTCCAAGCCCAGCACAAGTAGCAGCCATCTGCAGATCGCTCTGTAGCTGATGATGGGTGGCCCCAGGCAGGGCACAGGCAGTAGCTGACTTTGTGCCTCCTGGGAAACCCCAGAGCCAGCGCACTGGTGGTCAGTTTCAGACCACACCAGGCTACAACCCCACCACATGCACGAGCGACACGCTCAAGGGGCGCACTTGGTGAACACCAAAGCTCCACTACAGTAAATCCTGCTTCATAGGCTAGAACACAGGAACTGCTTTAAATAACTATAGAAAGTACTGCCTTCAAAGAAAATGTAGACACTAAACATAAATAGGCTTTTCAGAGTGACCATGTCTGATGTTATCATTTCAATTTTAAAAATTTAGTCCCAAAGTAGAAGCTTTAATGTAACATTACTAAGTTTTAAAGAGCAATTCAACTTTAATATCAAGATGAGCAGTATTTAATAAGAAAACCACAAACTTCCTGACTTGCTCTACGAAAGCATGATAGCAGTTCTTGTATAATATGAACAACCAGAAGCAACCACAGTGGGCCTCACAGAGGAGACATCAGCTTGAGTAGCACGTGAACCATTCATGAGAAAGGCAAACACTAAAAACAGTACATTTATTTTACTCTGAGAAGGAATGTTTATTTAACTTATTAGCAGTTTTACTTAAGAAATATGAAAATTAACAGGCTGGACAGCAGGCCCAGGTTTTCTGCCTCCTGCTCTCTGTTTTCCCCCATTTCTGGCTAGAGGCAGACTTGGTGTGTGATGGAGCAAGGAGCCTGCAGCCAGGAGAGCCAGTCACACTCTACAGACAGCAGATGGCCTTCTGTCTGAGATTTGCTTTGCAACATCATATTAATTCTATCTGTACTTCCAAATCCTTCAGCGCTGAGACTCGTCTATACTAGACAATCACATGCATATAATCAGTGGTTGACTGGAACAAGGGTGGGGAAAATACTAAATGCAAAAAGGCATCAAGGAACTTTTTGGAGGAATGCAGATGTTCTGTATCATGATTACGGTGGTGATGAGAAACAAGTTTATACATTTGCAAAACTCTTCAAACTATACTGTTAAGATGGGTACATTTTATTCTATGCAAATTATGCCTCAATAAAGATAATTTTTAAAAAATCATTTGCTGAACTAAATCATAATATTTAAGCATATATTATGATTAACTTACAGACATTTTTAAAAAATAGAAACACAGTAACTGTTGGACTGACTTAAATTACTGGCTGTTATAACTTACTAAGTTCTCTACAGTAGGGTGTGGCTTTCTTCTATGCATGCATGCTCTGAGTAAATGATTTCTTTTCCAAGATGACCCCCACATTCTGAGCTTTCCAATTCTAAAAACTCCTGTTTCTTTTGTCAGGATCTGGCAAGTGAGGTAAGTGTACGATTTTGAAAAGTGCCACAGGGTCCAGTCACATGCTCAAGTCAAGTATATTGGACCTCTGTCAGCTACAGAGCCAAGTCACTAGCTCGTGGGGTGCCTGACATCGTAGCATACCTCTCACGCTTAGCTGGCTGGCTCACTTCAGTGTGCAGGAGGGCTTGGCTACTTGCCTGCTCTTACCATTTTATATCACTGGTGTTATGTTATTTTGGAAGCCTTGAGGCAATTAAGGACTTTATTTGAAGCTGGATTTAATTATATAAATTTGACCTGGTTAAATTTGAGGAAGGATTATTTTGAAACACTCCTTTTTGTACTTTAAAAGTAATAAATGCATATAGTAAAAAAAATTCAGAGTGAGAAAGTCTGCCTTCCATTCCTAGCCCTGCCTTCTATAGATGAGCATTATTGACAGTTTCTCTGTAAGCTTCCAGAGATTCCCTGTGCATATGATACCATATCTATCCGAAAATATATATCTGACATACCCTTTAAAAAATAGAAATGGGAGCTGTTATAATACTATTATATACCCTGACTTTTTGATTTGATATTTCCCGGATACCTTTCTATGCCAGCACATACAGCTAGCTGTCCATTCTGTTTGGCCATTGTTGTTTAACAGGTAGGATGTCCTCGTTTTCTTGCTGCGTCTAGCAGTGCTGCAGTGGAAATCCTTGTAGATACATTCACCTCTGTGCATTTCCTACCTAGTGGCTGACTTTGTAGGGAGAGAATTGCTGAGTCAAAAGAAGTAATATCAAATTATTCTCCAAATTTGTATGCCAATTTAAACACCATAAATTTGTGAAAGGTACTAATTCCCCAGGTTTTGAAGAAGTATTGAAGAAAAATGACGTTAGGCCTGGATTAAGCCTACATTACAGAAGATACTCATGTTAATACTAGACCCTCCCATTTGGCTTTCACACTAGTATTTTCTTACAGTGGACCCAAAATGAAAGAAAATCAATTATCTCAGCAAAAGAGATTAGTCCTGGAGAAAGAGCTGCTGTCCTTGGGGAATTGGTTTAGAATTGGCTGCCAAAATTAAGTAAAATACTTTATGTCATATTGATTATATATTTGCAAAATTTAAGAAGCTATAAAAATAAGCACTTATTTCCCTTTAGATTTGAGCAAGGAATGTTCCTCTTATTCCTTGCAAACTAGGCTCCTTCTTAGATCTCCATGTTCCTGCCTCTCCCTTCATAGCAGTAAAATCCCTGGCAGATGTGGCCTGATTAGAATGGCTTTTTGTTAGGTGGCTGGAGTTTTGTTTGAAAAGAGCTAACCTATCTCAACCAGATGGAACAGAAGCAGTAGTTGTGGCTTATATGTTTGTCTTCCTGGTCACTTACTATTTAATATTTTGTTTTCCTGATAAGTTTTATGAACACCTATGTAATATATTCCACAGATTTCAATGGGACAGATGCTTCAAGATTTTGGGAAATTTCTGGGGATGTTCCTTCTTGTTTTGTTTTCGTTCACAATTGGGCTGACACAGCTGTATGATAAAGGCTACACCCCAAAGGAACAGAAAGACTGCGTGGGCATCTTCTGTGAGCAGCAGAGCAACGACACCTTCCACTCGTGAGTGTCTGAAAATTGTTAGTAGAAATTCCATCGTGCTATGTATGAATTAGTATCTACAGAACGAGAACTTCAAATTTCCTCTAAGGAATTCCTTTTTAATAAGAAAGACTGTAATTAGTGGGCCCCCCTTAGGCCACTGGCTCCCCTCCTGCATCTGAACGGGGACCTCGGCACTGGGCGCGCTGCCAGCCCCGGGGACAGTGCAGTTCCCCGTCGGGCGTGTACAGTGCGGGATGGTTACAGCTCTGCTTCCCAGTCACTGTGACAACCAGACTCTCACATTTGCAACACTTGTTAGGTTGTTAGAATGGACAGTTATTAGAGCTTTAAGGATGACTTTTCTCTAGTTTACTGTTATCATGATACAGACATCCTCTAATTATGTTCGGTGAGGACTTGAACCACCAGCTGGGAGGCAGACAGATGTCGCCCTCATTCTTAAGCTAGAGAGCAGGGGCGGGGATGGCACCCTGGCCATGCTCCTGGTTTCCGCCAGCCCTTCCTCAGGTGCCCTGGAGTCCTTAGGAAATGAGAGTGAGGGAGTCAGAAGCACGCACCCGACACCTGCTGCGAATGCGTCTAAATGCCAGGGAGTGAAGCGCCAGGGAGCAGAGCTGCCTCCTGGGGCCTCTGTTCCCCTGAGGCATCCAGGCGACAAAGGATGAGAGACGCAGCCTGTCCCAGCGAGAGGGTGACGGGAGCGTGGCGGGGGCTTGTGTGGGAGGGTGCAGTCTCAGGAGGCCGGGGAGGCCCGTGGAGACGCTCAGCAGAGGTGTCACACGGGAGGGCCCGAGGGCGTGGGCAGAGGGCAAGGCCCCGGGAGCGCCAAGCGCCCGGGAGATGGGGTCAGAAAGGTGAGGGCCCATGGAGGACCCCGAGAGCCCCTGAAGGACTTCGGGCGCTGGGACAGCTGTCTGATACTTCTGAGCAGAGGAGTGACACGTCTGATTAGGCCTTAATAGGACCATAGGCGTTGCTGTGTTAGGAATGGACAGAAAGGATATAAGAATAATTTCTCTCCCTTTTGAGTCTATTTCTTTGTTTAAAATAAGGCATATCTGTGCTATTGGGTTCTCCTCATTTATTTTATAAAGTATTATTCTTGGATTATCAATGTTTTCTTTACATAATGTTGATATAAATGAATTCTTCATTTTTGCTAACGAATTTCTTTAATTTTCTTTTAAACAAAAATGTAATCGTCTTTACAGGTTCATTGGCACTTGCTTTGCTTTGTTCTGGTATATTTTCTCCTTAGCGCATGTGGCAATCTTTGTCACAAGATTTAGCTACGGAGAGGAACTGCAGTCCTTTGTTGGCGCGGTTATCGTTGGGACGTACAACGTGGTGGTTGTGATTGTGCTCACCAAGCTGCTGGTTGCCATGCTCCACAAAAGCTTCCAGTTGATAGCAGTAAGTACTCATTCTTTCACTCACTTACGTTCCCTTCAGAGCACACCAGTGTACGCACCGGATAAGGCAACCAAATAGTGGAAGAATTAAGAATTATCATTTTAAAATTAGATTTCAAATGCAAGTAATGTATATTAACAGCCAGTCTTGAACCAGATATTTACCTACCAGATGTGGAAACATGGACAGTTTAAAATGATCCCTCTTTTCCCCACGCCCATGTCTGAGTGTGTCTGTGTGCATGCGTGTGCACACGCTCATGTCCTTTTCTGCTTTTCCGTTTGTCTTATAGAATCATGAAGACAAAGAGTGGAAGTTTGCCCGCGCAAAGTTGTGGCTTAGCTACTTCGATGACAAGTGTACGTTACCCCCACCTTTTAACATCATTCCTTCACCGAAGACTATCTGCTATATGATCAGCAGCCTTAGCAAATGGATTTGCTCGCATACATCAAAAGGCAAGGTTAAACGGCAGAACAGTTTAAAGGTAAGAGACTGGACTTGCAACATAGAAATTCTCATAATTCCTGATCGCAGATGTTTCCAAAGGCATAAATATGCAGGCTTCTTAAGGCCTGGGACTGTCTGAGTTTTCCCCTCCTGTACCCCTAGTGCACGGCATAGATACGACATAAAGTAAGGATTCAGTAAGTGCTTTTGAGAACGAGAGATAGAGCTACAATTTTTTCATGAAATTTCGTCTCAGTTTTAAAACATGGAAAATACTTGTATTCAGAATCCCTATTCTGTGAGCATAGATGCTGATTGACTGGAATCAGCTCATATCTTTCTGGTTCTTCTTGAAAGTTACTCAGTACATGAATAATTCAGTACATGTTGCTATAAACCAGAAGTTGGCAAACTTTTTCTGTAGAGGGACAGATAGTAAATAATTTAGACTTTACAGGCTGAGACAAAAACCAGAGATTTATATGAGTAGTAATATAATAAGAAAGAACATATATTTCCACTAAATTTTTAATTATGAAATAAAAAAATGTAACAGTAATTGAGTAATAGTTTTTATAATACAGATCTATTAATGAAAAGAATGGAATTCCACTTTAGGGGGGATAACATTTTGTTTAATTTTAATTGGGGTTCAAAATTACTGTTCCCTCCCTAGCTGGGTCACTCAATTGGTTAGAGCACCATCACAATACGCCAAGGTTATGGGTTCGATCCCCAGTCAGGGCACATATAAGAATCAGCCAGTGAGTACTTAAGTGAGCGGAACGACAAGTCAGTGTCTCTCTCTCTCTCTCCTTTCTCTCTCTCTCTCCCCCCTCCCCTCTTCCCTCCCCCTTTCTCTCTAAAAAAAATCAATACTTAAAGAAATTGCTGTTCTCTGTCATTAATAACAGATGTTCATCTGTAACATCATTCTTAGTCGACAGGCCACTAAAACCAGGAGGTGGGTCAATCTGACCTGTGTGTGGGTCATAGTTTGCTGATTTCTCCTATAAACTGAGGATGCCTGTGACTATTTTTGAATCAAAATAAGCACACAGGTGAATGAATGAAACAAATATGCAGGCTGTATTTGTTTTAAACAAGTGTTGAGGGTTGTTTTATAGAGTGGCGAAAGTGTAGTTTAATAAAGCATTAGAAGGTATGTGTTTGTATCTGTGAATATTTTTTAAAAACCCACCTCGTTTAAATATCGCCTGTTCCCATTGTTGGTACCGTATCGTGGCTTGTTTTGAAGGAGTGGAGGGACTTGAAACAGAAGCGAGATGAGAACTACCAGAAAGTGATGTGCTGCCTGGCGCACCGCTACCTGACGTCCACGCGCCAGAGGATGCAGAGCTCGGACCAGGCCACTGTGGAGAATCTGAACGAGCTGCGCCAGGACCTGGCCGAGTTCCGAAATGAAATCAGGGATTTGCTTGGCTTTCGGACTTCTAAATATGCTGTGCTTTATCCAAGAAATTAACCATTTTTTAAGTCATATAGAGGATAATTTTCAGTAATCTGAAAGACTATATTTGCATAACTCGCAATTAAATCAATAAGATATATATTGAAATAAGGAATTATGTAAAAGCCATTCTTTAAAATATTTGTAGCATAAATGTGTTATGTAAAATATGTATATAGAATTAATTAGTTTTTTAAAACCCTCTGTTGGTAGCTTTTTGCAAAGCAAAATAGATTAAGTAGATAGGTTTTGTGAGTATGCTGCTTGGTTTTCTTATTGGAATAATGCTCTAAAGTTTTTTCTTTTTATGTTAAGAAGAGTAGTTATAATTGTACTCATTGCCAGAAAGTTCTATAAATGAAGACCAGTAAATGTGGGCTGATCTCTGTCCATGGAATAACTTGAAATGTTGAAGTCACAGTTTATAAAATCTCTGTTTTAGGACTTCACATATAATATAGTGTTTATTGTTTAGGAGTATAGTTTCATGTAAAACAATAGTCTATTTTTTATTTTATTATAATCCTAAGTAACAAAGAAACAACCTTAATGAATATTTGAATCTATTTATGTCTCTATACATTTAAATTCACTTCAGTTTTGTTATTGTAATATATATTATTTTTACATGGTTTGTAATCACTATATTTTTAATTTTGCTTTTTTCACGTAATAGTATTTTATATATACATTTCCATGTATTGATACAGTCCACACGTTAATTTTTATAGAATCATATCTTTTTTGAAAACTATAGTTAGTAGACTTTTTATTTGTAGCTATAGGGTACTTCTGTATGTGTACAGGTTTGCACAGGTACTTCTGTAAGGTTAGGCACTGAGTGGTTTCAATTTTTCCTTATTATAAAAGTGCTGTAATTCTTTTCCAGGTTGGAACGAATGTTCATAGTTATAAAGCTAACCCGAAATAAGGATTTAGAAGGTATTTCTGTATCCTGTGTGGTCACAGCCTGTTTTATTTTTGTAAACATTGGAAGACCCCTTAATGCAAGGATCTGTTTTACATTTGAACTAAGGTTCTTGAGCTTTGCTCCCAAAGTATTTTCCACAGAACTTTACGCAGCTTCCGCAAAAGTGCTTTCTGCTGGCCTGTGGATCATTCTTGCTGCTTAAGATGAAAAGTATTGATTTTTTAAATTAGAGAACAAAGTATATATTAAAAATTTTTTCCTATGTTCATGCAAAGGATGTAGTTAAATTTTTCCACAGGCTATTGCTTATATATATTCTTGCAACATTTCCAGTTAAGAGGCTATTAGGAATATAATTGCCTTCGTCACTGAATGTCATGGGGTCTTAAGGCCACGGGGTACTAGCTTGGAAGCACAACTATCCAGGGACATTGAACACACTAGTCTTGGGTGTCATCTTGCTTTTGATTTTCTGGTTTTTAGTTCCCAAATTGTAAGTGTTCCCCCTTTGGGGCAAATTCTTATAAAAATGTTTATTGTAAAGTTATATATTTTGTCTACAATGGGATTATGCACTTCCCCAGTTGGGATTTTACATCAGGATTTTTAGTCATTCTAAAAAATACCTAATTATGAAATAAAAATATGTATGGGTGCCTACTGCGTGCATGGATTACTTATGAGGTATATTTTGAATAACAGCATATTGTCAGAAGAAAGGTGAATAAAACTTGACATTGGATTTTAAATTGAGTCTGTCCATTGTATTATTTACTTTTTTTGAGAGATAATTCCTGTCATCAAATTCACTCTTTTAAAGTATGCAACTAGTTTTGTTTTGTTTTTTAAATCATGGTAAGAAAGATCTAAATGGGAAACATCAACCTCAGACCCCTCTGTTCCCCTCCCTACCTCCAGTGGCAAATACATGTAACTTTTTAAAACTCTACTGTTACATTGTATTAAAAGGGAATAACTGACTTAACCCAGCTCCGTGCTTGAATTACAAAAGTAACATGATTCAATATGAAAATAAACTGTCCACAGATCTCTGACAGTAATAAGTTGCAACGCACAAATGCATACAGGGGTCACGCAGGGCAACAAACTCCTGCAAGAAATATTTTAATGCCTTTAAGATCAGTCAGGAAAAGGGCCGCGGCCAGGACGAGCGCCTCAGTCGCGCGCCGGCGGCTCGGCCCCGCGGCCCCGGCCCCGGAGGCGGCCCCGCTCCCCCGGCCTCGCCCCAGCCTCGCCCCGCGGCCCCGCCCCGGAGGCGGCCCCGCTCCCCCGGCCTCGCCCCAGCCTCGCCCCGCGGCCCCGCCCCGGGAGGCGGCCCCGCTCCCCCGGCCTCGCCCCAGCCTCGCCCCGCGGCCCCGCCCCGGAGGCGGCCCCGCTCCCCCGGCCCTGCGAGCCGGCCGTCCGCCCCTGGGAGGCGCTGCTGCGAAGGGACCTGTGGCGGCCACACAGCTGGTCCCCATGGGGCCGCCTCGGGCCGCCCGCCCCGCAGCTGTGCCTCTCCCGCCCCCCGTCCTGCCTCCTCGTTTCTGAAGGTGGCCCGCGGAGGTGGCCCGCGGAGCGCTCGGCCCGAGCGGACTCGGCTCGGGTGGGCCTCGGACGGTGCGGGCGGCGACGCGGAGCTCGGCCCGAGACGGTCTCGCCCGCTCGCGCCCCCGCCTCGCTGCCACGCCGCGCGCCCTCCAGCGCCGTCCGCGCGCTGCCCGGTCGGGGGCCGTCTGTCGGCAACGTCCCCACCCGCCGTGACCGCCTGTCCAGCTCCCGCGCGGCCCTTCTCCCCCAGGCTGCGGTGGGAGGGATCCCGCACCGTCCCCGCAGCAGCGGCAGCCTCGGCGGCTCGGCGCGATCCCGCTCCCAGGAGCCCGAGCCCGTCCAGCCCCGAGCCGGAGCCCGCCGGCCGCGGCCCCGGGGGGGCGGGGGGGGCGGAGCCGGGGCGCGTCCCCGCCGGAGGGACGGGACGGGCCTCCCCGGGTGGGAGCGTGTCCCGGGCGCGAGAGGTCGCGGGGGCGGTCCCGCGGGGCCCAGGCCGGGGGCTGGCGGGTCTCCTGACGGCTCTCGCTCCGTCTCCAAAAACCTTCAGTGAAAAATGAAGGAGGGAGATGGCGCAGAGCGGCGCGCGGGGGCCGAGGCGGCGGGGGCGCGGGGCGCGGGGCTGATCCCAGCGGGCGGGCGGGGCGCGGCCCGTCGGCGACTCACCCCCGCGTTTCTGTCCCCCGAAGCCAGTAAAGATATTTAAAAACAAACAGCGCGCCCTCAGCGTCAGGTGCGCTCCGCGGGAACGTCAGGAGCAGCCGCTCCCGGGACCAGGAACCGTCTCCGCGACCCTGAGGCAGGGAGGCGCCGCGGGCCCGCCGGTGGCCACAGGCCCTTTGCGCCGCCGGAGCGCGTCCCGGCGGCTCCGCGCGCGCCGGGTTCGGGGCTCGCGGCTGTGGCGCGTGGACGGCGGGGCCGCGCTCCTCCAGCCCGATCCCGAACCACGGCGCGCGGAGGCAGCGGCGGCCGTTCCAGCGCCTCGGGCCGGGGCCGAGCTCCCCGGGCGGCCGGCGGGGCGGCTCCTGGAGGCGCCGCGTGCTGCGGCCGCGCCGCCGGATCCCTCCCGAAGCCCTGCGGTCGGCCCGGGCCCGGGCGGGGGCCGAAGGCGGGGGTTTAAGCGGCCTCGACCGGCGCGTCCCGGGCCCGCGGGCGGAGCGCTGAGCGGGGCAGGACGCCCGGGGCAGGGGCGCCCGGGCGGGCGCGGGGCCGGGGCTCCCCCCGCAGCGCCCCGCGGCCTGCGGCGACCACCCCGCGGCGAAGGCCGGGCCCGCGGGGGCGGGGGCGGGGACCCCTAGGAGACGCCGTGCGGGTGGCGCAGTCTCCGCGCGCCGCATAAAGGCCTTTTCCGCTTTGACCTGGAAGCTCCGTGACGGAGCATCGCGCTCGGGGCGGCGACCTGAAACGTGCGCCAGATGCGTGAAATGCCCGGGAAGCCGCCGGTCCCGAGGGTGAGCCGCAGCCTTGCACGCGCCCGGGCCCGACGGCGAAGCTGCTGCGGGCCGGGCGCCGGCGCCCCCCGCAAACAGCGCGACCGCAGCACCTCCGCCCGCGCCCCGCGGGCTCCGTGGGGCTCCAGGCCCTTTGGCCGTTCCCGGTGCCCCTGCGCCCAGGCCTTTACACTCCTGGGCGTTCTGCAGATTCAGCGGCCGCCCGGGCAGCGGGCCCGGCCTCCGGGTGAGCCTCCATGCTGTTCACCTACCGTCGGGAGAGGCGGGCGACGGAGCTTCTGTTTCCAGCGATCACAGCTTCAACTCTGTCATCTTAGTCCTTAGAAGGGATTTCAGAAAAATACCCAGGATGCCTGGAAAGTTTCTATCTAATGAGATAGTTTGGTAATTTCCTAGTTTTATATCTTTGGTTCAATAGAAATGTTTCAAAGTGCTGTGTGACCACGTAATGCAAAGTGTGTTTCTCTGTAATAAATCCCTTTGCCACGTGGCGGGACTTGCAGACTTGCCCCTGGCAGGGTGAGAAAAACTACCCTGATGCGGGAGCCTGTTTCTGTGGGAGCTCAGTCTTTTCTTTACTCCTACCCGAGCATATCTTCCCCACGCTTTGGGGGGGGGGGTTCCCACTGATGCGAGAGAGACACGTGGATGGTGGTGGCCTCCTGAACATGCCCGGACAGGGGCCAGGGACTGAGCCTGAAACTGAGGTACATGCCCTTGGCTGGAATCGACTAAGACCCTTGAGTCCATGGCCAACTCTCTACCACTGAGCCAAACCAGCTAGGGCTGTGGGAGCTTAGCCTTGATAAAAGGGTCAATGCAGGAATCATACTTGGGGGGGGGGGGCGTCTTACAGGATCTCCTGACAGGACCTGCCAACCATTTCTGGGCAGTAGTGTGGGTGTCTTAGAGGCGCCATGCAGGATGCCTGCCTTCTGGTGTGTTTTGGTAAGTAGCTGAGCAAGCCAAGGAGGGGTCGGATGATTAAGAGAGAAACAAGGGATTCTTGATTAAACTGAAGACTTCATTTGGGAACCAAAAATCTTAACGAATCTCTTGGACCCTGAGCCACATATTTTCCCTGAAAAGTATGCATTTTTTTCCAGGAAAATGTTGTTGAGGGTTATGTTATTGAAGAATGAACTGGAATGCGCATGTGGGACTTATTTAATGGCACACTGTACTCGAAACCTGCAGGGGATTTAAAACCAACTCATAACTTTTTAAAAGATTGTGAAATTAACAAAATGCACCTGAATCAAGTTTTAATATATGGTGTGATGGGTGAGAGGCTGTCCATTGTACTATTTCTGTCTTTGAATTCTCAGGCGTGGTTTGGCAGTGCAAGAACTCTGTAACAGTAACAAATTCAATAGAAAGTAACTATATGGGGGAAAAAGAACACCTGCCTAACACGATGTCTAATCTTTACCCAATGTAAATTTCCAGTGCAGCCCTGATTGGCTCTCATCTCCAATCAGCTGTTTGGTTGGACAGAAAAATCCACATTTAATATTTTTAGCTATTGTTATTTTTATACATACCATATTTTGAAATATGTTCACACACAGACCTGTATGTGAATGTCATCCCAAACCAAGAACAGTGAAATGTCCAGCAACTAGTAAATGAATTAACATATTGTACATCTACCCAGGTAAGAAAAGGGAATTGTATCATCAGAGCAATCAGAGAAAGAACAGCTAGGGCATTAACAACACCATGTGTGTTTATGTAGTGATTGGTTTACAGGGATTCACATTACACAATTGGAATCAGTTAAACATTCTCCGTGAGGTTGTTTTTGCATCTAGTGCTGGAACTTGGAGTTCACAGGGTAGGCAGTTGGGAAGGGACGATCCATGTAAAGTGGAGGAAACAAGGACAAGCTGGAACCCATGAGGACAGACTGAGCCCCATGTCACTTCTCAGTGTCTGTGTGATGAAGAAATCACACTCCTACTGGGTTCATGCAAACAAACATATTGCCATGAAAATAATGATACTCATTAAGAGTTTTTAAATTCTGCAGGGATCAAGTAGGGAGAAAAAAATAAATGATTTAATATTGCTTATCAAGGTACAATTTATCAAACTGCTCTAAGAAAATAAACAAGATTTTTTAAAAATCAGCAATATTTTGAACAGTCATAAGAATAATAATCTTCAATTTATTCAGTCCCGTAATTAATTCTTGTTCATTCTGATTTTTGCCAGTATTTCTATGAATTCAGTTGTTTCTTAGAGTTTTATAAATTTGTATATATTTTTAAAGTATGACCTGATAATTTATTTTCAGAAATTCATATTTTAGAATAAGTCAGAAGGAGATGCAAGATGGCAGTGGATTAGGTGAAAGCTACACTCACCTGCTTCCAGGACCAAACTGGAATTACAACGAAAGTATAGAAAAATCATCTTGAATAACCAACTGAAGACAGGCTGAAGAGAAGCCTTATAACCAAGGACTTATAGAGGAGGCCACATCAAGACTGGTAGGAGGTGCAGAGGCATGAGAAAGCTGGCCAGGCACTCATGGGCAGCAGATGAAGTATCAGAGGAATATGTCAGCTGCAGGGGGCTACCCCTGAGAAGTGTGGGGTCTAAATACCAAGCCAGGCTTCGGAGCCCAAAGCAGTAGAAACAGGAAAGGCACCCACCTGACATCTGGTTGTGAAAAGTAACAAGGTTTCTGTCAGCAAGGGAAAGACTGCTAGATATACTAGCACACTCTTAAAGGGCCAACACACAAAATTTCATTCACAGCCACTCATCCAAGGTTCTGGAGGAGGGAAGGCAGAGTGGATTAGAGCTGTGTGAGGGGAGTATGTGGTTGGTGGCTCTGGAAGAGAGCTGAGAGGTCAGTCAGCAGGATCCCTGAGCTGAGTCATTTCCCCATACTGCAGAAGCCATCTTTCTCAAGCAGAGCTTTCCCATCCATGCAGCAGTAGCTTGGGGGAAAGCAATAGCCCCATTTGCTGGAATCCCTCTTGCTCCACTCTGTGGAGCTTACACCCTGCTGAGGACTATAGCCAGAGGCTCATTAAGTGTCTTGGGGGTTGAGCCTACTGTCAGCCAGACTGAGAATGGATCCCAGCCATGAAAGGACCAATAGCAATAAAGATTCAAGTGCAAAAGGAGGGCCCACATAATGTAAACAAGGAACATTTATAGACTCCAACTCAGGCAATCAGATAGACTGTGTGACTAGATCTCATGGCCACCCTACCAAGACTGGGAGTCATAGCAGATATACATAATAAATAGAAACAAACACAAATAGGCAGCCAAAATGGGGAGACAAATAACCAGGTTCCAAATGAAAGAACAAGATAATTCTCAAGAAGAAGAGCTAAATAAAATGGAGGTAAGCAATTTATCAGATATAGAGTTCAGAGTAATGCTTATAAGGATCCTTAATAACATGAAAAAGGACATAGAAACCATAAAAAAGGACCAGTCATAAATGAAGAATGCCATATCTGAAATAAAGAACACACTGGAAAAAAGAAACAGCAGGCTCAATAGCAAAGGATCAAATCAGTGATTTTGTAGAAAAGGTAGGAAGAACACACAATCAGAGCAGCAAAAAGAAATAAGAATTTTAAACAGGGAAATTTATGGGACCTTTAGGACAACATGAAGCATAACAATATTCTTGTCATATGTGGTACCAGAAGGAGAAGAGAGAGAGCGAGTAATTGAGAATCTATTTGAAGAAATGTCTAAAACGTCCCTAATCCAGTGAAGGAAAAAGACATACACATCCAGGAAGTGCAGAGAGTGGCAAACAACATGTACCCAAAAAGGCCCACACCATGACACATTATAATTAAAATGGCAAAATTTAAAAACAGAGAATCTTAAAAGCCACAAGAGAAAGGTGGTCAGTTAGCTATAAGGGAGCTCCTATAAGACTTCCAGCTGATTTCTCAACAGACACATTTCAGGCCAGAAGGGAGTGGCATGAAATATTTAAAGTGATGAAAAACAAGGACCTACAACAAAGACTACTCTACCCAGCTAGGCTATCATTTAAAAATGAAGGAGAAATAAAGAGCACCCCAGATGAGAAAAAGCTAAAGGAGTTTGTTACCAGCAAAACAGAATTACAGAAATGTTAAAGGGCCTGCTTTAACATAAAGGAGAATAAGAAGGAGGAAAAGGAAAAAAACAAAACAGAGGAACATAGTTAAAATGGCAATAAATAAATACCTGTCAATAATCACTAAATGTAAATGTATTAAATGCTCCAATCAAAAGACATAAGGTAGTTGAATGGATAAGAAAACAAGACCCATGTATATGCTGTCTTCAAGAGACCCACCTAAGGATGAAAGATACACACAGACTAAAAGTAAAGGGATGGAAAAAGATATTTCATGCAAATGGAATGAAGAAAAAAAAAAAAAAAGTTGGGGTAGCAAAACTTACATATAAAAAAAAGACTTTAAAACCAAGGCTATGGTAAAAGACAAAAAAGAACACTACATAATGGTAAAGAAGTCTATCCAATAAGAGGATACAATTTTTTCAAGTGTCCATGGAACATTTTCTAGAGTAAACAATATGTTAGACACAAAACAAGTCCATATAAATTTAAGAAAATTGAAATCATATCAAACATTTTCTCTGACCATAATACTATGAAACTTGAAATCAATCACAAGAAAGCTGAAAAACACACAAAGACATGGATGCTAAATAACATGTTTCTAAGCAATGAATGGGTTAACAGTGATATCAAGGAAGAAGCCAAAAGACACCTTGACACAAATGCAAATGAGAACAAAACAACCCAACATCTGTGGGACAAAGGGAAAGCAGTCCTTAGAGGGAAATTCTTAGCATTACAGGCCTTTCTCAAGAAACAAGGAAAAGCTTAAATAAACAATGTAACTTTACACTTAAAGGAACTTGTAAAAGAGCAAGAAACAAAGCCCAGAGTGAATAAAAGGCAGGAAATAATAAAGATCAGAGTAGAAATAAACAAAATACAGTCTAAAAATACAATACAAAAGGTCAATGAAACCAAGAGCTGGTTCTTTGAAAAGATAAACAAGATCGACAAACCTTTAGCCAGACTCATCAAGATAAAAAGAGAGAGGACCCAACTAAATAAAATCAGAAATGAAAGAGGAGAAGTAACAACTGACACCAAAGATACAAAGGATTGAAAGAAAATAATACAAACAACTATATGTCAACATATTGGACAATCTGGACCAAATGGATAAATTCATATAAACATACAGTCTTCCAAAACTAAATCTGAAAGAATTAAAGAATCTGAACAGACAGATTACAAGTGAAATTGAAGCAGTAATTAAAAAAACAAACAGAAAAACCTCCCAGTGACAGAATCCCTGGACCAGATAGCTTTACAGGTGAATTTTATCAAACATTCAAAGAACCTATCCCTCTCAAACTATTCCAAAACATTCAAGAGAAGGGAAGACTCTCAAGCTAACTTTATGAGGGCAGCATTATCTGAATTCCAAAACCAGATAAAGACAGGACAAAGAAAGAAAATTATAGGCCAATATCAGTGATAAAAATAAATGCTAAAATATTAAAAAAATATTAGCAAACCAAACCCAGTGATACATTAAAATGATCATACACCATGGTCAAGTGGGATTTATTCCAGGGATGCAAAGTTTGGTACAATATCTGCAAAACAATAAGCGTGATGCATCACATAAACAAAGTAAAGGATAAAAGCCATATGATCATATCAATAGATGCAGAAAAAGCTTTGATAAAATCCAGCACGCATTCATGATAAAAAAAACTCTCAGCAAAATGGTAATAGAGGAAACATACCTCAACGTAATAAAAGTCATATATGACCAACCCACAGCCAACATCCCCCTTAAGATTGGGAACAAGACAGATGTCCACTTTCACCACTCTTATTTAACATAGTACTGGAAGTCCTAGGCACAGCAATCAGAAAAGAAGAAGAACTAAAAGTCATCCAAATTGGAAAGGAAGAAATAAAACTATCATTATTTGCAGATGACATGACACTGTGTATAGAGAACCCTTTAGATTCCATCAAAATGCTTCTAGAACTGATAAGTGAATTCAGTAAAGTAGCAGGATATAAAATAAATATCCAGAAATCAGTTGCATTTTTATACATCAATAATGAACTCTCAGAAAGGGAAACTAAAAAAGCAATCCCATTCACAATTGCTTCAAAAACCAAAAAAAAAACCCACCTAGGAATAAATTTAACCAAGGACGTAAAGGGCCTGTACTCAGAAAATTATAAGATACTGCCTGGCGAGGCGTTGCCCAGTGGTTGAACATCAATCTGGAATCTGGGGGATCGCAGTTCAGTCCCCGGTTGGAGGTGTGCGGGAGGCAGCAGATCAATCATCATTGATGTTTCAACTCTTTCTCTCCCTCTCGCTTCCTCTCTGAAGTCAATAAAGATATATTTTTTAAAAAAGAAAATTATAAGACACTGAAGAAATTGAAGGGAATACAAATAAGTGGAAGCATGAACCATGTTCATGGATTAGAAGACTTAACATCATTAAAATATCCATACTACCCAAAGAAATCTACAGATTCAACGCAATTCCTATCAAGTTACCAATAGCATATTTCACAGACCTAAGCCAAATATTCCAAAAATTTATATGGAACCACACAGCGATCTTGAGAAAGAAAAACAAAGTTGGAGGAATCAAGCTACCTGATATAAACCTGTACAAGTATAGTTTCATAGTAATCAAAACAGCATGGTATTGGCATAAAAACAGACATATGGATCAATGGATCAGAATAGAGAGCCGAGAAATAAACCCATGCCTTCATGGTCAATTAATATTTGACAAGGGAGGCAAAAAAATTAAATGGGCAAAAGATAGTCTATTCAATAAATGGTGTTGGGGAAATTGGACAGATACATGCAAAAGAATGAACTATACCACTTTCTTACATTGCACACAAGAATAAACTCAAAATGAATTAAAGCCCTAGCTTTAATTCAGCCTGCCAACAACCCATTTCCTTCCCCCAGCTGGGCATAGCAGGCAGCCAGTACTGAGACAGAAAAAGACAGACCCTGAGTAAAATCAGTCAGCAGTTGCTAGGGACTTCCAAGTTCTCTCATGGTATTGGTCAGCCACAGGCAGCCTGGGAAACCCCCTCTAAAGTCCAGGGACTTATGGGGGAGGGGCTCATGCTTGCTCCTGGCTGGCTTGCCAAAACTGTAACCAAAACCAAGGTTCAGCTGACTGCTGCCATGAAAGCCAAACTTGTGAGACAGGTGCTAGTGAAAAAAGGAAAGAGGTTTATTCAAGTGGCGGTGACCTGAGAAGATGGGGGACTCTTGTCTAAAGCCCATTTCAGCATCTCAGTGCAGGCAGGAGTTTTTATATGGAGGGAGAGGGAAATAGGAACAGAGGTCAAGGGGAGGGGGTTGAAAATTCTCTGCATGTGGGCCAGCACAGTCCATTCTGATAAGGACCTCCAAACTATCAAGTGATGGTCTGGTGTGCATCATCCTGCTCTTCCTCACCCAGGTTTTATGGTTGAAGGCCAGCAATTCTACTAGAGCTGGGATGACTGAAGGTCAGAGTCTGTGTCTTCTGAAGTTAGTTCCTAGGATTCTTATACAAACATGCTGTTTATCTACAAGCTACATATTAGTCAGAGTCAGCATTGACAGAAACAATGTCAAGAGAATGGTGGGTGGGTTACAATTCCCCACTGTTAAAAAATCAGTTGGGTCTAACTATTCAGAATTATACTAAGTATATATTAATAGTACCAGGGATAATGGCTACTCTGAATTTCTCAAATGCAAGTTAATTTGCTAGTTTTTGGGCATCACTTCCCCATTCATGAACATGTTGTGTTATTTGAAGAATTGCCAATTACAGTGTTTCCCTTCATTTGATCATTTCACATGTGTTTTTCTGCTCCCTCTACCCCCAGTTTGAAGTAAATATTTAAGATATGCAACTCAAAATTATTGAGGAAAAATTTTATATGCTAGTTACATGCTTTCAAAATAACCATTTTTTAAGAGCCACAATTTCTGATTAAATTAAATTACAGTAATACAAGAGGGAAAACAATAGGTTTATGTCGGAGGTAAATCTATGTTAAAAAAAGAACTGTTTCAGCTAACCATATGATTAACAGGTAAGCTCCATTTTCTCCATCTTGCTATAAACAATCTAGAGGTTCCTTTCTCTCAGTGTGTCTCTGTATCGCTCTCTCTCTTCATTAGAAAGGCTATTCAATGGATTAAACTTCAAAAGTTTGTCCTTGGGCTAAGATGTGTGTGTGTGTGTGTGTGTGTGTGTGTGTGTGTGTACACACACATACACATACATCTAGGGGACAAAATTGTGAAACTCTATTAATTCTAATCGCCTGCAGGTTACTTTGGGTTTTGAACTTGAAAAATCATATCATCTTTGAGTTATAATAATCTTATTTCTTCCTGTCCAATATAATTTATTTCTTTTTCTGGCCTTATTACATTGACTGGAGTCTGCAGTACAATTTTTAATAGAAATGTTGATTTCAGGTATTCTTTCTTCACTGATCTTAAGAAAATGTTTTCAACATTTCACCATTAAGTATGAAATTTGCTGCAGGTTTTCTTGTCAGTTTAAGGAATTTCCCTTTTATTCATAGTTCGCTTGGGGTTTACTTTGTCATGAATCAATGTTGAATTATATCAAATGCTTTTGTGCATTATGAAGAGCAAATGATTTTTCCCCTTTAGTCTGCTGTGAATAGGGCTTGACAAAACCTTTCCCCATTCTTTTAAGAGTTGACCTTTAACTCACCGAGTAACCTGACAATACAGTATATCATCTATGTTGCTAGGCAAACTTGCTTATGGTAAAAATGAACCCTGATTGGTAAGTTGCATTGGATTGGGTGGAACTATAATTGAACTATAAATAGCTGATAGGGGAGCCATACCTTTGGGCCTTTCTGAGTGTGTACCACTTGTAACTAGGCATGTCATCTGTGAGGAGTCTGGAAGCTGTGCGTATGGAATTCTCCCAAGAGATAACTGGTTTCTGAGAGGATGCGAACTTTCAGCTGGAGTGTGAGTCTAAATGTTTAGTTGCACCTAACACTCCCTACTTGGCATTGCAAATCTAGTAATGCAGTGAAGTATGATCATTGATTTTCTAAAGTTAAATCAATCGTATTTCTGGGATAAAACCAATCTGATCATGACCTATTTTGTTTGCTGAATTTTGTTTGATAATATTTTGTTTAGGGCTTTTGCAACTATGCCCATAAGTGAAATTGGACTGGATCCTATTGTCTGCTAAAGTTGTGCTAGTAAGATTATATTCACTTCATAGAAAAAAATTGCAGAGTGTTACTTCTTTACTTATACTCTGGAAGAGTATATGTTAGATTGGCAGTATTTGAGCCTTAGGTGTTTGGCAGACTCTCAGGGCCTGGAGTTTTATTTGAAGAGAGATTTTATATTACTAAATTTCTTTAATGGTTATAGGACTACTTAGGTATTCTATTTCTACTTGAGTCTGAGTTGATAAATTGCTCCACTTAGGAATTTGCCTTTCATTTAAGCTTTCAAAATTATTGACACAAAGTGGTTCAGAATAGCTTCTTATTGCCTTTTAAGATTCTGTAACATCTGTAGGTAGGTCCACTTTTCAGTCCTAAATTGTTATCTTGTCCTTTTTCACTTCATTTCTTGCTTAATCTTGTCAGTTTTGTCAATTATATTAGTCATTTTAGAGAACCAATTTTTGGCTTTGTTAATTTTCTCCATTATTCATGATTACTATTTTACTCAATTTCTGCTCTTATGCTTATTTCCTCCTACCTTTTAAAAGTTTATTCTGTTGTTCTTTTACTAACTTCCTAATTTGTATTACTCACAAATTATTTTCACCCTTTTTAAAATAATACAGACATTTAAGTTTATAAATTTTAAAGTGTTATTTAAGCTGCATTCCACACATTAAAATTTTTTTTAATTTAGCATTTTTATTGTTCCATTTTTAATATTTTCTATTTTCCATTATAATTTCCTTTTGATCATAAGTTATTTAAAAGCATATTTCTTGAGAGACAACCAGGTGACTGCATAGGTAACAGCGGTACCCCCTGCCTCCCACAACCACATCAAAAGTACAACAAAAATACAGAACCACCATCCTTCAGAACCTCCTGAAATCTAGCTGAACAGAAGCCCTACAACCAGGGAACTGAAAAAGCATCAAGACTGGAAGGAGGGTTGGAAATGTGGGCAGATGGGGGCTGAATCACAGAGAAACGGCTGCAGGCCCACACCCGGTGCTGCAGGTTAAACCTGGGAGGACATCTCAGCAGCGGAGGTTTCCCGGAGGAGCGAGAGGGTCCCAGCACCCCATCAGGGCCCCCAGCCCAGGTCTCCAGGGCCGGGAAGAGAAGTCCCCACAACTTCAAGCTGTGAAAACCAGCGAGGATTGAGGCTGAGGGAGGCGAAGGGTGCGGGAGCCCCAGCAGCTCCTCTTAAAGGGCCCGCACATGGAATTACTCAGATGTGCTCCCTCTGAGCCCCAGCACTGGGCAGCAGCTTGAAAGGACCTGGGACACTTGGGGAGGAACTAACCTGCCTGAAGTCGGGGCAGGAGGTGGAGGGACAGCTTCCTCCCAGGCAGAAGGGCTGGCAGAGGCCATTGCTCCTTTGGAGAGTCCTCCCTGCAAACAACCAGCAGGCAGGTGCCATATTTGAGTCGCCAGCACCTGACTCACACCTTTGGCTCCGCCCCGTGAATCCTGGAGGCCCCGCCCCTCCCCACCTGCAGGCTCATCCAGGCCATTTCCAGGGGCTTTTCTGTGCAAGTGGCCTCTCGAGCCTCATGCTTAGGACTTGCCTAAAAATCTCTCAAACAAGCAGCAGCAGGCCCCATACGGCTTGATAAGTGGCCCCGGGCCTGGCATTAGCAGCAGCCTCCACTGGCTCATAGCTTGGCCTCTCCTGGGCACCTCCAAGCCCAGCACAAGTAGCAGCCAACTATGGTTTGTTGTGTAGCTCATTCTGGGTGGCCCTGGGCAGGGCACAGGTAGAGGCTGACTTTGCACCTCCTGGGAGGCCCCAGAGACAGTGCACCCAGTGGTCAGCTTCCGATAACATCAGATTACAACTACCACATTCATGAGTGACACACTCAAGGGGAGGACTTGGTGAACACCAAAGCTCCACTAAAGTAAATCCTGCTCCATAGGGGTGTCTCCAGCACAAAAGCTTTTCAGCTGTAGTTGCAGCTGGTCTTCTCAGCCAGTTGGCCTGGGGGTCAATTCCTCCCATTGATGCCAATAGCAACCAATGCTCAACTACAACAGGACAGTGCACACAGCCCACACAAGGGAGCACCTAGAAGGCCCAGCTCAGGTGACTGGGGAGGCTGAGCCACTGGACCCTACAGGACACCTACTACACAAAGCCACTCTACTAATGCCAGGAGACATAGCAGCTCTACCTAATACATAGAAACAAACACCTGGAAGCAGCCAAAATGTAGAGGCAAAGAGACATTTCACAAATGAAAAAACAGAAGAAATCTCCAGAAAAGGACCTAATGAAATGGAGCCAAGCAAGTTACTGAAACAGAGTTCAAAACAATGGTTATAAGGATGCTCAAGGATCTTAGTAAGACTACTAAGGAAACTAGTGAGATCATCAATGACATAAAAAAGAACCTGTCAGAAATGAAGGCTACCCAAACTGAAATGAAGAATAATTGACAGGGATTCAACAGTAGAGTACAGGACGCTGAGAATCAAATCAGCAATTTGGAACATGAGGAAACAAAAAACATCCAACCAGAAGAGCAAAATGAAAAAAGAATCCAGAAAAATGAAGATAGTATAAGGAGCCTCTAGGACAACTTCAAGAGGCCCAACATTCGTAATATTGGGGTGCCAGGAGAAGAAAGAGAGCAAGAAATTGAAAACCTATTTGAAAAAATGACAGAAAACTTCCCCTACCTGGGGAAAGAAATAGACTTACAAGTCCAGGAAGCACGGAGGGTCCCCAACAAGAGGAACCCAGAGAGGCCCACAAGACATAATTAAAATGCCAAAGGTTAAAGACCAAGCGAAAATCTTAAAGGCAGTAAGAGAAAAGCAGTGAGTTATCTACAAGGGAGCACCCATACGACTGTCAGCTGATTTCCCAACAGAAACTTTGCAGGCCAGAAGGGAGTGGCCAGAAATATTCAAAGTGATGAAAAGCAAGAACCTACAACCAAGATTGTTCTACCCAGCAAAACTGTCATTTAGAATCAAAGGTCAGATAAAGACCTTCCCAGGCCAAAAAAAAGCTAAAGGAGTTCATCACCACCAAGCCAGTACTACATGAAATATTAGTGTCTTCTTTAAGAAGAAACTGATGAACAAAAGAATCTGACAAACAAAATGGACCCAGAGACAATGAAGCATGCAATAGACTGATGTATCTCGGAGGGAAGAGGGAAGGGAGGTAGGGGGTGGGAAGAGATTAACCAAAGAAGTTATATGCACATATGCATAACCCCTGGACACAATAATGGGGTGAAGGCCTGGGGAGAGAGTGGGAGTGAGGTGGAGGAGGTCAATGGGGGGGGGGGGGGGCGGGAATGGGACACCTGTAATACTTTCAACAATAAAGATAAATTTTAAAAATAAAATAAAATTCTTTAAAAATTTTTTTAAAAGGGGGGAAACAAAAATAAAAGCATATTTCTCAATTTCCAATATCACTTCTCCTTATCTTTCTTTTGTTATTAATTTCTAATTACTCCTTGTTGTTGAAGGATGTCTGTACATTACCAGTTCTTTGAAATTTGTTGGGATTTGTTTCCTGGTGCAGTAAGTGGGCGAGTTCTGAAATTGTTCCATACTGAGAGTCTGTTCTCCCCATCAGGACGATCTAGTTAACTCTGTGGTTCAAATCTCCTATATCTTTGTGTGTTTTTCTTTTAAATCTGTCAACTACTGAGAAAAAAAGTGTTAAAATCTCCCACTATGATGATAAACTTTCAAGTTCCTTATATACGATACCAGATTTAGTTATATATTTTGCAGGATGTTATTAGCTGCATGCAAATAATTGTTATATCTCCTTGTAATCTTCATCCTAAGTAACACCTGAAAGTCTATTTTTTCTAATATTAATAAAGCCGCATCAATTTTGTTAATCTTTTCCTGTAGGTATAGCCATCCATTTCTATCCTTTCCTTCTCAACTTTTCTGTGTCCTTATTTTTAGATACCTGTTTCAAGTAGCATATACTTGAACATATTCCAAAAAATATTTCCCTTGTTTCTAAAACTTTGCTTCTACTATGGGAGACTTTGTGACTCAAAGTCTTCATTCATCCCTAATGCTCTTTCTGTCTTCTTTGCACAGGGATGGTCCCTTTCCCACAGCTCCTGGCAGGCAACCTCCTGAGGGCTGAGGGCTACACCCACTGCAGATACAGTGGCATTTTAAGCAGCCTTCTGAAAACAATGGGGAATCACTTCTAAGTTCTTCCACTACTAAGTGAAAATAGATTTTTCTAAAGCAGAGTGCATTCTAGCAGACACAGCCTGATCCAGTTAACTGGGAATGAGCAGGATAGGGGCGCCAGGCTCACTTCTCATTCCAAGTCCTATAAAATGAGCAAGTATGATTTTGGCTAGGAAAACAAGGACCAGACTTTGTAAGTCAGGACAAGAGGGCTTTCCTCTGGGGCAGTGAGGGTCTCTTCTCATGGCGTTGAAGGCACTGGGTTTGCAATTAGGGCTTCCAAGCTTGATTGCCTGCTCTGTCTCATGGGAGAGGTGTGTTTGGACAAGTCACTAAATATATCTGAGCTTCAATTTCTATTACGAAATGGAGTTGAACTAGATCACTGAGGGACGCTATCCTAGCGATCACGTTTTCTGTTTACATTACTGGATCCACCAATCCCCGAAGGTCTCAGACACTAAGTCTTTTAGCAAAGTGTAAATTCTTACAAAGACAGCCTTCTAGGTAAACTGCAGGAAGCATCCTTTACAGTGACCCACTTTATACAAAAGTAGTGCAATGGCGGTTACATAATTGTTTAAAAATATTTTATTAAGCATCAATTTAAAAAATGCAAGAAAAGAATATAACACCCTGGAGCAAGTATTGCACTTATAAAATCTTTTTTTACATCTTCACAAAACTCATTTCTCAAATACCCTTTTACAGAGATGTATAAATAAACTGCTTCCAAACTGTCAACGCTCAATGCCGTTCCTTTCCTGTCACCACACTATGGTGTCTGCTTCTCTCGGTGCAGGCATGGAACTCCCAGCAGCAACACTGGAGGTCTCACACCTACCTCTGTGAAGAGTAAATCTTTCTGAATGCTCAATATTTAGTATTATAAGGTTGTTTTTATGCTGAGAAAAATAGATCTTTCAAAGGCAATGACAGAATGAGGCTTAAATTGACACAGTTCACTGTTAACATTGCTTGTTTTCCAAGGCAGTCAGGAACTTCTGATTCTTGGTCTTCAACAGCATGACAAAACTGTTTGGCATGATTCTGCCTCGCCCGTCCTCACCCACTTGGCCCATAATAATGTAATTTTGACCTAAAAAATAGAAGATAAATTAATTTCTTTCTCTACGTGTGCTTGTTTGAAACCACCTAGACTATAACTTTTATCGTGAATAGGTGCTGAATTTTATCAAACGCTTTTTCTGCATCTATTGATATGATTGTGGGGTTTTTATACTTCATTTTGTTTATGTGATGTATCATGTTTATTGTTTTGCAGATACTGTATCAACCTTGCATCCCTGAAATAAATCCCACTCGGTCATGGTGTATGATCTCTTTAATGTAATACTGGATTTGGTTTCCTAATATTTTGTTGAGGATTTTAGCATCTATGTTCATCAGGGATATTGGGCTATAATTTTCTTTCTTTCTTGTGTCTTTATCTGGTTTTGGAGTTAGGATAATTCTGGCCTTGTAAAAAGAACTTGGGAGTCTTCCTTCCTCTTGAATTTTCTGCAATAATTTGAGAAGGATAGAGGTTAGTTCTTTGAATGTTTGGTAAAAATCACGTGTAAAGTCACAAAGAAAGAAACAAGGAAAAGCTCCAGGGCTTTTGTTTTTTTTTGCTTTTAATTAAAAAAATTTTTTTTTGTATTACTGCTCCAGTTTCACTAGTTGTAATGTCTATTCAGATCCTCTTATTCTTCCTGATTTCATTTTGGAAGGTTGTATATTTCTAAGAATTTATCCATTTCTTCCAGATTTGTTGGCATATAGCTGTTTGTATTATTTTCTTTCAATCCTTTGTATCTCTTTGGTGTCAGCTGTTACTTCTCCTCTTTCATTTCTTTTTTAAATATATACATATATCTTTATTGATTTCAGAGAGAGGAAAGGAGAGGGAGAGAGAGAGACAGACAAACATCAGTGATGAGAGAGTCATTGGAGGTTGAGCCTGCAGCCCGGGTATGTGCCCTGACCAGGAATTGAACCTCGGTCTCCTGGATCCTAGGTGGATGCTCAACCGCTGAGCCACGCCCGGCCGGGCTCCTCTTTCATTTCTGATTGTATTTATTGGGTCCTCTCTCTGTTTCTTGATGAGTCTGGGTAAAGGTTCATCAATCTTGTCTTTTAAAAGAATCAGCTCTTGGTTTCATTGACCTTTTGTATTATATTTTTAGATTGTATTTTGTTTATTTCTGCTCTGATCTTTATTATTTCCTGCCTTTTATTCACTCTGGGCTTTGTTTCGTGTTCTTTTTCCAGTTCCTTTAAGTGTAAAGTTAGGGTGTTTACTTGAGCTTTTCCTTGTTTCTTGAGATAGGCCTATAATGCTATGAATTTCCCTCTTAGAACTGCTTTCCCTTTGTCCCACAGATGTTGTGGGCTGTTATCATTTTCATTTGTTTCCAGGTGTCTTTTGGTTTCTTCCTTATCTCACTGTTACCACATTCACTGTTTAGTAACATGTTATTTAGCATCCATGTCTTTGTGTGTTTTTCAGCTTTCTTGTGATTGATTTCAAATTTCATAGTATTATGGTCAGAGAAGATGCTTGATAACATTTCAATTTTCTTAAACTTTTTTTTGTCAATCCTCACCCAAGGATATTTTTCCATGGGTGAGAGTGGAAGGGAGGATGGGGGAGGAGGGAGGGGAAGAGGGGGAGGGAGAGAGAGGGAGAGAAACATGGACTCATACTGATTGCTTGCTTCCTGCATGTGCCCCTACTGGGGCACGGGAACAAGCCTGCAACCCATGGGTTGACCAGGAATCAAACTCGCAACACTTGGGTGCACAGGCTGACACTCTAACCACTGACCCACACTGGGTAGAGCTCAATATTCTTAAATTTATATAGACTTGTTTAGTGTCTAACATGTGGTCTATCCCAGGAAATGTTCCATGTGCACTTGAAAAGAATGTATATTCTGCTGCTTTCATGTAAAATACTCTGAAGGTATCAATTTAATCCATTTGATCTAGTGTGTCATTTAAGGCTGCCATCTCCTGTTGATTTTCTGCCTGGAAGTTCTATCCATTGATGTCAAGGGGGTGTAAAAATCCCTACTATAACTGTATTATTGTCAATCTCTCCCTTTCTGTCCATCAAGATTTGCTTTACATACTTAGGTGCTCCTATGCTAGATGCATAAATGTTTACAAGGGTTATGTCCTCTTGTTGGATTGATTCCTTTATCATTATATAGTGTCCTTCTTTGTCACCTACTATAGGTTTGGTTTTAAAATTTAGTCATATATAAGCATTGCTACCCCAGCTTTTTTTCCCCATTCCATTTGCACGAACTATCTTTTTCCAGCCCTTTACATTTATTTATTTGCTTACTATTTATTATTTATTTATTTAATATATCTTTATTGATTTCAGAGAGAGGAAAGGAAAGGGAGAGAGAGAGAAACATCAATGATGAGAGTCATTGATCGGCTGCCTCCTGGATGGCCCCCACTGGGGATCAAGCCCGCAACCCAGGCATGTGCCCTGACTGGGAATTGAACCACGATTGCCTGGATCCTAGGTCGATGCTCAACCGCTTAGCCACACCCGGCCAGGCTCAAATAGTTTCTTGATCCCTTGCTCTCTCTTTTCTCCTTCTGGTACCCCTATGACGTGGGTTTTGTTATGCTTCACATTGACCCTTATATGGTCCTTAAACTATCCTCAATTTTTTAAAGTCTGTTTTCTTTTTGCTGCTCTGATTGGGTGTTTTCTACCTTGTCTTCCAAACCACTGATTTGATCCTCTGCTTCATCAAGCCTGCTGTTTATTCCTCTCAGTGTGTTATTTCAGATACAACACTCTTCGCTCCTGACTGGTCCTTTTTTACGGTTTCTACATCCTTTTTCATGCTGTTGAGCATCTTTATAATCATTACTCTGAACTCCATATCCAATAAATTGCTAACCTCCACTTCATTTAACTCTTCTAGAGAATTCTCTTGTTCCTTCACTTGGGGCTTTATTCGTCTCCCATTTTGGCTGCCTATTTGTGTTTGTTTCTATGTATTTGGTAGATCTGCTATGACTCCCAGTCTTGGTAGGGTGGCCTTAAACAGTAGGTGACCTGTGGGACACAGTGGCATTGTCTCCCTGATCACCAGAACTGGTTGCTCTAAAAATATTCCTTGTGTGCAGTTGTGTGGGCCCTCCTATTGTAATTGAGTCTTGATTGCTATTGGCCTATTCATACATGGCCTTCACCCAAAGTCAGGCTGACAGTGAAGCTCAACCACCAACACAACATGCTGGCTGCTATGCAGGTGCTGATCACATGAAGTGGAATTTGCCTCAGCAGTTTTTGACGCCTGCCAATATCTCACTGTGGATATGCTGCTTGTAAAGCTGATTGGATTCTGCTCTGTTGTATGGAGCTGGCCACTGGGTGTACTGGTCTGGGCCTCTTTGGAATGTCTCTGGTGCAGGCCAATGTCAGATGCTGTCTGTGACTAGCCCTGGGCAATGTGTTTGGGGCTATCAGCAATCCACAGCTGGTGGCTCCCTCTGCTGAGCTTGGGTGTCTGTGAAAAGTATCAAGCTGTGCTCCAAGAACTGCTTTTACTGGCGCCGGACCCAGGTCAGATGAGTCAAAGCACCCAGAGATCCACTTCTGCCTGCAGGCTATTAGGTTCAGTCACTTAATGAACCTCAGACGGTAGTCCTCAGCAGGGCGTAAGCTCCACAGGGTGGAGCAAGAGGAATTCCAACAAATGGGGCTATTGCTTTCCCCCAGGCTAATGAGAACGATGGCTCCTGCAGTATAGGGGAATGACTCGGCTCAGGGATCCTGCTGGCCGTTGTCTCAGCTCTCTCCCCAGAGCCACCAACCCCACACTCTCCTCACACAGTTCTAGTCCAATCTCACCTCCCTCTGCCAGAGCCCAGGGCGACTGGAAGCAAATGAAATTTTGTGTGTTGGTCCTTTATGATGATGCCCACGTTTCTAGCCATCTCTCTCTGACAGACAGAACCCTGTTGCTTTTCACAGTCAGAAGTTATGTGGGCACCTCTCCTGGATCTGGTGCTCTCGACTAGGGAACCCAGCTTGGGGTTTAGTCCTCAGATTTCTCAGGGGGAACCCCCTGCAGCTGAGATACCCCTTCAGCTGGTGCCTGTGGAGCCCAGCCAGCCCTCTCATACCTCTGCCCTTCCTACTTGTCTCAGTGTGGCCTTCTCTTTATGTTCTTGGTTATAAGGCTTCTCTCCAGCTAGTCTTCAATTGGTTATTCAGAGTTATTTTTCTGTATTTTAGGTGTAATTCCAGTTTGTACCTGGGAGGTCAGTGTAGCTTCCAACTAATCTGCTGCCATCTTGGAATCACAACTTAGACTATAACTTATCTGTAGGTAAATGTTCTGTAGATGATATACATTTATTGTATCTAGGATAAGATCTGGTTTAAGACTCTCATCAGCAAAAATCTACATTCAACTGAGTACCACGTCCCAGCTGTGCTAACACTAGGAAGCTGGATGGGATGATTCAGTCAGTCATGCCCTGCTTTGCAAAGCTGTGGGACTGGTGCACTTACTGAGAGTCTACCAAGAACAATGCACTGTGTTCATGTGATAGGCCTCTAGTGCTCCCAGCACGCTGTCCTCAGATGTCTTCTCTCAGTCCCATAGAGCTCCTGGATTCTCCAGGCTCTGGGCAACTAGTGATCCTTGCCTTTGGTCATTGTTGCCTTGAACTTTTCTCCAACACCTCAAGCATCTACACAAGGTAAGTTTCTTCAGGGCATGGCTGGATCACATACTTCTTCGCATCCTTGTAGTCCTTTGCAAAAAACTGGTACTAAAGAAGCAGTTATATCTGTCATATTATTTTTATTACATTAGTGTGCCTGGCCTAGACTGGGGCCTAGGCTGTGGCATGTTGAGTTTGACTCTGAAGATTTGTATTGCCTCAGAAAATGTCATAAAGGAAGTGTGTATTTGACTTCCTTTACTCTCCCTCTTCCCCAGTGTGTCGTAAGAGAAAGATGCTTCCCCTTTCTCCTGCATAACCCTTCCTCTGCGCTAACACTGTCATCAGAGTGCTCTGGCAGTGGCCGCCTGAAGGCTGCACTGCTAGGGTCATTATGAGATCACAAAGGAAGGGTTTAGATGTGCATTATGTGCTGTTTATGGAAAGCCATCTACATGTTTCATGGGGGGAAAGTTGCAATAGCAGGTGTACAGTGTGGCCCCCATTTGTCTCGGTGTGCCTAGGACAGAGACCTTCTGAAGTTGTCATAGTGCCTCTGGGTTTGAGAGGGAAAGGGCTTCCCATTTTATTTATATCCTTCTCCACTTAAACTTTTTAAAAACCATAGAAAACACAGTACTTTTGTAAGAGATTGTTTAAAAATTATGTAACTCTGGCTCTGGAGTAACGTTTCCCATAATTTCTCTTAATAAACTCATTCCCATCTATGGATTGAATGACCCTGCATCTGACAATAATTCCCAAATCTCTCATTCTAGCCCACATGCCCCTCTCTCTGCTGAACTTCAGCTCTGAACAGTCATTTCTTTGCTGGGTATTTTCCTCTCCATACAGTATGGGCATCTTAAGTGCAATAACTGAAAATTTCCTTCTTCTGAACTGCTCCTCTGGCTGCTCTATACGCATTCCGCCTCAGTGCTGCCTGGACTCATTCGCCACATCCCCGCCTCGTCCCCTGCCACGCAGAAGAGCTGGGAGTAGAGCCCAACTCTGCCTGACGCCATGGTCTTCCTTCACCTGACTTCCTTAACCAGCCATGGTGTGCACAGATCCGAGTGGCCAGGAGAGGCTACCTCCTCCCGCCTATCTCTGAGCTCCCCTACAAGACTAAAGTGTACCTCTTTACTCACCTCTTCTGAGGAGAGGGCACTGCTTGCAGACCACAATGACCTTGGCACTCATGTTCTTGCCAGCCTGTTGAATCGCCAGATTGCCGTCTTTATAGATGTGGATGAGAGAGACTGTGGCATGCAAGCTTCCACCTCGAGTGATGGTTGTGATAACAGTACCAGCAAATACTGCGGAAAAAAGCATTTTTGAAATAATGTAACAGCGAAAGCAAATATAAGCAGAACTGAACATAATTTTTTACATTTTTCTAAGTTTCAGATGGGAAAAATTTTAATGTTAAAGAGAAGGCCTAACAGAGCTATCAAATTGGATTCTGCACGCTTGTCACCAAAACTCAGGCTGGGAAAAGGAGCCGCCGTGCAGCCACATGCTAGATGCAGAGACCTCGGGAGCAACCCGAGTAGCTGGCACTGTGGTTCATCTTCATCCATTACTGAGAGGGGACTCTTCACGTCTCACCCAGCACGTGGGTCAATCCAAACAAGGCTCAGGCTACGCGCCTCCACTGGTGCACATACAACAAGACCTGAGCCTTCAGAGGCAAGGCCACATCAGAGGCTGCATGAGGGGGTTTGGGCACGAGGCAGGGAGTCTTTGCATCTGGATGGGTGTGCGCCTACCTTTCCACATCACCCCCACCCTTTTCATTAGTTTTCCTCTTCTGGAACTTCAGTGCATCCCATGGGCCCCTATCGCTCCCTAATTATCAGTAAATACCTGTCTTTTACTAGGTGTTTGATGTTCTCTTTCTTACCCTCCCTGTTTATCTCATTTAACAAGTCAAAATATAGAACTGAAGTATAACAAAACATTTTCTTACTTAAAAAAAAAATCTCTAGCAAAATTCAGTTGCTTTTCATTACGTAACTCTCTCTCTTCCGCTGTGACCCTCAGAGAAGAGTCTCATTTCTGAGCCACAGAAGGAAAGATGCCGTGTCTCTCACAGGCGTGCTGTTGGGAGTTTTGGTGGGGCAACTCTGTGTGGCACAGGACCTGCGTTGAATGAACATTTTATGGGCCCGCCCCTGCCCAGAACCACCAGCAGCACTCCCAGTTATTGTGGTGACCCAAACTGCCCCTGGAGGGGTGTTACCAGTGCTGGCTGAGAGCTCATGGGTGGCTGGTGACTGTCTGGTCACTCTGCCATGTAAGCGAGTCAGTGCAATCAATCGAGTTTTGCACTTGGCTGATAAGAGCCTTTTGGGTGAAATGAGAGCTCACTGCTTTCGTGGTGTGCAAAGCCTATAAACCAGAAGTCTTCCAGCCTCCCTTTGTCCCTGGTGATGAGTGCTCACTGCAAAATGTCAGTGTGTAGCAAGTGGAACCAGGTGGTGCCAAGGGCAGGGAGGGAGGTTTCCTCAAGCACCTCCTACAGAGGCTGCAGTGGCTGGGACACCTATGCTGTTCAGCACATTTTATGCCTCTAAAGGGCAGGTGGGCGGAGGGCAGGTCCCAGCGCCTCGCTGCACTGCAGCAGTCAGCCTGCGCGCGGCTTGGTTTGCAGCCTCTCCTGGGGCCCTTGGTCTGGGAGAACTGTTTGGGCTACAGTGGCTTTCTTTTCCTCGTGAGACCTTCTTAAATGTTCTTGTGAATATAAGCAACATAATTAAATCTGGTATCTTTTGCTCTTGGTTTCCACAAAAAGTGCAATTATTTTTTAGCGTAAAAAGCTCTTATAAATTCTAAGCCATTAGTAATGTCTCCTCAGGTTCCAATCTACAAGTGTTTCCAAATAGATTTCAGATTTCCAAGTTTTAATTTAGTACTTTAGAAGGACACTACAGAGGAAACACTTGAATTTCTTGTGAGAGAGGCCAGCTTAGATGTGTTTCTAATTTACTGAGTTGAATTACAGATGTGTGAAAAAATTATCAATCCATGAAAAATATGTGAGAAAAAAAGTATACAGGTTTCTGCAGGAATGCTGAGCCCACCAGAATACACATAAGAGCAGTACCGCATACCAGGAGTGAAATTAAGTTTATGTGAAAAAGTGTACTTTCTGTATACACATCTTCTCAGCTGTGAAATGTAACACTGCCGAGCACAAGTCAGCACACCTCAGTGTGTGGGAAAATGCTTTCATGGGTAAATGAAGAGTGTAACTCACCCTTTACCATCACACTCATGGCAGTTTCTTCGAGACTCAGCAGGTAGCCTCGCATTTCTTACAACAGAGGAAAGGCTGGCTTCATGCTTACCAAAGTCACTTGAACAGTAATTGCTCTCCAGGGTGCCCGTCCATCTACATTTTTGTTGACACATGGCCACGGTGGGCTTTAAACCTTAATTCGAAGAAGACAGACATAAGATTCAGGAAAATGAATTCAAGTATAATTGGTATTTAGATATGAATCTATCAATTTAAAATTCCTATTCATTTCTCCGAGCCACCAATATGCCATTGCAATGAAACAATTAAAGAGCATGCAAAAGTAGTTCTCTTTTTTAATGTTCCCCCTCTTTTCCCCCTTGCTTCCCCCGCCCCAGTTCCTGCTCCACCCCAGGCTTTCACCACCCTGGTGTCTGTGTTCACGGGCAATGCATATATGCACATAAGTTCTTTGGTTAATCTCCTTCCTCTCACTCCCTCTGAGACGCGTCAGTCTGTTCTGTTCTTTTTAATTATGAAATGTTTTACACATACAGAAAAATATAGAGAATACTATAATAAACTCCCATGTATCCATCACCCAGCATTGTCAAATCTTGTTTCCCATATTTACTAAAGATATATTTTTTAAAATTTTTATTAAATTTCTGGGGGTGACATTAATAAAATTATGTAAGTTTCAAATGTAAAATTCTATGATACATCATCTGTGTATTGCACTGTGTGCCCACCACCCAAAGTCAGATCTCCTTCTGTCACCGTATATTTGACCCCCTTTCCCCGTTAGTACCCCCCGTCACCACGACACTGTCGTCTGTGTCTATGAGCTTTTGTCTGTCTGTCGTGTTTGTTCATTTGTTGCTTTCAGTTTTATATCCCACGAGTGAAGTCATGTGCTTCTTGACATTTTCTGTCTTACTTATTTCGCTTCGCATGATATTCTCAAGATCCATCCATGATGAAACATTTTTTTAAAGAAATGACTTTATGGATACGATTAAAGTTTCCTGCCCCCATTCATTTCCTCTGCCTCCCTTTCACCAAAAGAAATTCTTTATACTATACTACCAACTGCTGCTCCACCTTTGTCAGCATAACTGAACACCCTTTGCTGAATTTTATTTATTTTATTTATTTATTAAATATATCTTTCTTGATTCAGAGAGAGGAAAGGAGAGGGAGAGAGAGAAACATCAATGATGAGAGTCATTGATCGAGCCCGCACCCTGGGCATGTGCCCTGACCGGGAATCAAACCCTGATCGCCTGGATCCTAGGTCGACGCTCAATCGCTGAGCCACACCGGCCGGGCCCTTCGCTGAATTTTAAACCTGAGATCAAAGATAACCCATATTTAGCCCTTTTCTCTTCTTTCTTTATATAAAACTAACACTATAATAAAAAATAGATATAGTCTCCATCTGCCTTGCTTAGAAAAACCTAGTACAACAAATACGAACTAAGAAAATATAGGTTAATTCTTCCCTTTCCACGAGGAATTTGTTCCTCTGAAGACGGAGGGAGCTTTCTTTGTATATTTAAAACATGCAATTGCCTAAATGTGAGTAGTACAGGCTTTTTAGAAACACTGCTCAGGTGTAAAGTGTGTTATAGCTGTAATTAGGTACAACCAATTACTAACCGTGCACGCAGAGCCTGCCATGGCCTGTCTGGAAAGAGTTTTGGTTGTCACAACCAGGGGGCGCTACTAGCTCTAGCGGGTAGGGATGCTGCTAGATGACTTAATGGACAGTGCCCAACAGGATGAATTATGTGGCACAAAATGTTACTAGTGCCAAGGCTGAGAAACAATGAGTTAACAAAATGAAAATATTTAATCCTGATAACCATCAATAAAAATGTTTCAAAAATACTTGCTAATTATCCATTCACATGTGGCAATATTCTAGGAAGAACTAAACAAAACAACTGTAACAAAATTGTACTTTCAGGTAAGAATTCCCATTGGAAATATCACCCTTCTAGTAGCTTCTGCCGGCCCTTTTGTGAATTTATTTATTTGTTTGCTTACCCTTAATCTGTACTCCTACTGAACTCCAAAAAGGATGTGAGGTGGATTCAATATTAAAATACATACAGTTTAATGTTAATACCTATAATGACTTAAATACACACACACACACATACATTTCTTTTTAAGAGCACGGGCTCAGTAGACACGTAGAAGGAACACTGTTCCAGAAGTTGGAGCCTAAGTTTACTGATTAACTGGATAAAGAGCAGTGGTATCAGTGGTTCTCCCTGACCAAGGAAAGGGCACCCCTCTACCTGGATGGCTTGTGGAGGCGGGGTGGGTGTCCCACTCTGCTCCGTCCCTCCCTTTGGTACATCTCTGCTCCCTGGCCCTGCCCTCAGCTGCACACCCTCAGCCTGTCAGCCTCCACCACCCTGCGCTCCCAAGCGCGCGCCTGGCTCTCGGCCCTCCCCTCTCCAAGTTCCTGCACCCCTCCCGCGGCTCCCTCGGGGTGCTCCCTCTGGATGCTGAGGCCTCATCCTTCCCAGAGACTTCCCCTCTGCTCCTCTTCAGCCACCAGCCCCAGGCTCACATGTCCTGTTGAAGTTTTAGTCACCAGTCTCTCAAATGTAGACATGCTCGTGTCCAGCATGACCGCCTCTACTCCAAGCTTAGTTACTGATTTACTGTCATGACTACTTTTTTCCCCTGTCTCTAGTGGTTCAACTCTTTTTCTTTCCCCAATCCATCTTCACTTCCCTGACTATTCCACTTAGTTTCCGTGGCCCATTATTACCGTCATTTTCTTGACAATACCTTAAACTCCCCTTCCCCCGGCCCTTCGACCTTGTCCGGCCTGGGCCTACACTCCGCAGAGTCCACGCGGAGTCCACACGGACCCTCACCCAAGTGATAAGCTGTTTGGTGGATCAACTCACTCCCCAACTCCCACATCTTTCTCAAATTCTCTCTCCTAACCACCTCCCTCGCCTTCTCAGCAGGTGGCCCTGCCTACTTTCTAGAGAGAACAGAGATCATAGGAGAAAAATGTCAAGATCCCCACCAAACCTTCGAAGCTGTGCTGTCTGCAGCCTCTCTTCCCTCCCTCCCGAGAGAGGAGGCTGCTCCCTCTCTGGCCTGAGGTCTGTCCTGCGAGTCCTCTGGAGCCCACATCCCCCCACCTTTGTAGACGTTTTCCCTCCTCCGGTCACTCATTCCTCTGTCTGCCATGTGTTCTCCTTAGCTGGCTACTTACCACTGCCTTTAACTAGTTCCAGACACTCAAAGCCTCTCCCTCCCTTGAGGACCAAACTTGTGGACTGAGTTGCTGGAACTGCTGTCTCAGTTTCTCCTTGTTCCCCACACCTCAGCCCACTCTGTTTGTCTTCTGCCTACACAGCTCCACTCACTCAACTCTTGCGAGGGTTTCCAGTAGCCTCCATGTCAGGAAACCAAATGGAAACACTTGAGTCCTTCCTTTTTTGAGTTCCATCAACACTTGGCTCTACTGACCATTCCCTTCTTAGGACATTCCCTTCCCACGGCACATGCCCCTGGCTCCCCTCCCTCCCCCTTGGCCTCTCGGGTCAGTCTCCTTCACCAGCACACCCTCCCTTGAAAGTGCTGGAGTTTCCAGAGATTTATCCCCAGCCCTTCCTCTTTCTCTCCTAACCTCTCCCTAGGCAATCTCACTCAGGGCCATGGTCTCAGCTACGTGCGTGTTGGTGACTCTCAGATTTAGATATCTTGCTTAAATCTTTTCTGGTCTGGGGGCCCATAGACATAACTATTCACATGACATCTCCACTGGAGTATCTCAGACACCTCGGTTCCAACAAGGTCACAGCTTATCTTATGAATCCACCCCCATACCCAGTTCTCAGCTTCAGTGAATAACATTACCCCCAGGTTTTGCTCGCCAGGGACCCAGGAGGCATTCTGGACACCTCCCTGATCTCCTTAGTCCAGTTAATTACCAAGCGCTGCCAGTATCTCCTGTGGTCCCTGGCTTGCACAACAGTTAATGACTCTTGACTATCTCTGTATTTTTCTTTCTTCTTTCTTTTTCTCCTTCCTTCCTTCCTCCCTTCCTTCCTCCCTTCCTTCCTCCCTTCCTCCCTCCCTCCCTCCCTTTCTATTTCTTTCTTATTTCTTTATTATTTATTTATTTTTAAAATTGATTTTAGAGAGAGGAAGAGAGAGAGAAAGAGAGAGAGAAACATCTATTTGTTGTTCCACTTACTGATGCATCTTTGGTTGATTCTTACGTGTGCCCCAACCAGGATCAAACCCACAACCTTGGTGTATGGGGACGATGCTCTAACCAGCTGTGCTACCCGCCAGGGCCTCTGTATTTATGTCATAGCACAGTTCACCTGGACAACCACAGGAACCTAAGGGTCCTCTTAACCCCTACAATCCGTTCACTTCATAGTGGCCAGAGTGATCTTCATATAAATCTAATCCTGAACTTTGCTTAAATCCATCCACAGCTTTCCCCCCACTTAGGATAAAATCCAAAATACTTAGAGCATAAGGAGAGAGGCAGAGGGACCTAAGATGAATCTAGAAAGAGAGAATGGGGATGAAGTGTGAAGGGCCTTACACACTACGTGAGGGAGGCGGGCTCCCGGGCTGTCCAATTTGGTAGCCACTAGGCACAGGCTTTTAAATTTCATTACATTAAAAGTTCAGTTCCTCAGTATCACTGGCCACACTTCCAGTGCTCAGAGTGGCTAATGCAGTGGATGGCACAGGCGTAGAGAATGACTGGAGGGGAGGACGGCACGGCCGGCTATGTAGTGGTGGCACATGCACTGGAGAGGTAAGGCAGAGGTAAAGATGGCCCTAAGGGTGGGGCTCTGAGGCTGTGGGCCATGCCCGGGAAAACAGGTGGAGAAGCAGGTGTAGGGCAGAAAGCAGTGTGATGATAAGTTGAGTTTGATAGATTTTAATTTAAATGTCTAGCAGTTGCAAAACTCTAGGAGATAATTACAAATCCATGTTTGCAATTTTGGAGAAAGTTTAGGTCTGGACATAAAAGCTGGGGAACCACCAAGCACCCTGGGTTTGACCCAATGATTCACTGGAAAGAGTAAGGACACAGGTCCACTGAGACGAGCCGGAGAAATAATGCTGTAACATGAGGCAGTACCCTTCCAGGCCACAAGGCGGCACACTTGGGGAGAGCTCAGAAAACGCTGCTCTTAGTTAAGTATGGGTACTCAGGACAGCCTTACTTTGGGAGCACACAGAAAACAGTGGGCAATAAAGTTGTTCTTATTTCAACCTGCTTCATTTCTTAACCTTAGATCCTTCCTCCTCACTTTCCTCCTCCCTGGATTTAGACTTTGATATCTGAGGCCTGAAATCCCAGTGGGTGGAGCTGACAGGATGTAGAGACTAGATACGGGGACCCAGTCCTGCCTCTCCAATTCTTAGATCATATCCCAGGCCAGAGTTTCCCAACTGACTTCAAGAATATGTCAATATTTTTGTTTTATTAACTCCAATAAAAAAGTAATATATTTTGTATGACACAGTTGGAGTAAAGCAAAAAAAAAAAAAAAGCCCAAATACTGGCAGATGTGTAAGCAGGCAGGTATCTCGAGGCCCTAGAACTTTAACCTAAAGCGCTATAATTCTATGTAATGAAAAGAGAACCATATTTTCTAAGTGCCAGAAAAAAAAAATTAGTTTTATAACGATCTGTTACTAGGGTTCCTAGAAATTTTTAACAGGTCATAATTTTTTTACATGACATTTAAAAATTACTAGCTTAGCCCTGGCCTGTGTGGCTCAGTTGGTTGGAGCGTCATCCTGTACACCAAGGGGGGGAGGTTCAATTCCCACTCGGGCACATGCCCAGGTTTCAGGTTTGATCCCTAGTTGGTGTGGGGGGGGGGAACAGGGGGGCAGCCAATCAGTGTTTCTCTCTCACATCAATGTTTCTCTCTTTCTCTCTCTAAAAATCAATTTAAAAAGAATTAGCTTATTATTCTTATACCTTATATGTTTCTTTCATTAATGAAGTCATATTATTCTCTTATGTATGCTTTCATCTTATTTAACTTATTTTAGTTTCAAAAAGCTTCCTTTTGATTTTTTCTACTTCAAAAGATTTCTTAATACTCCTTAAGTTTGTGTGCAAATTTCAAAACAGAAAAACTTACTTGTAGTTACAGCGAATGTGGTGGTAACTGGTGGTACTGTAGTTGTAGGTAATTTTTTTGGCCTGAATTTGTAGTGACCAATAAATCCATCTGCAGTTAAGCTTAGGTCTGAGAAAAACTGGATGAGAAGTTCATTTCTCTCAGATACAATTGGCCTAAAAGAACAAAAACATGTTTAAACAAATATACATTTTAAGGTTTAAGTGGTACTTCTCCGAAATGTAGAATTTTGTAGCTTTCCATTAATTTCTGACAACTTACTACTTGTTTAAACTTAAAAGCTAAAATACTTTAAAAAGGGGAAGCCTGACTGCTCGATGTCAACACTGGTAGCTAATATCACTGAGTGTCTGCCAAGTCCAGCCTGTGCTCTACCAAACCCTCAGGGCCTGTTTGCACCACAACCCTGTTCCTATCCCCTATCCCCTTTCTATAGAACAGGCCACTGAAGGTCAGGGTCCAGCGACTCGCCTGAGGCCCTACAGCTATGTGAAGGAGAGTTGGGATTTGAACCCAGGACCAGGTGATGCCTGAGACTGTGGTAAACATGGAGACCAGTGTAAACACTGACACTGTGGCTGCTTGGGCACGAGCACCTCATAATTTAGCCAGATGTGGGAAGAACACAGCTTTGCTGAATGAAGACTGGGTTTCGCTGGCCATGGGAACCAGAGGGAGAAATTTAATGAACAAATCCCCAGATGCTGTGAAGACACGGCCAAAAGGGCTGGTCACCTGGGGATAAGAAAGCCATCAGGGTTTAATCGAACTTCCATTTCATTGTTTTTTCATTTGGTGCTGCAGTGCTCCATTTTTTATTATTTTATTCCCATTTTTTATTGATTTAAAATTTTTTTTTATTTTAGAGAGAGAGGAAGGGGGGTAGGGCGGAGGGAGAGAGAGAGAGAGAGGGAGGGGGAAACATTGATTTGCTGCTCCACTTATTTATGCATTCAATGCTTGATTCTTGTATGTGCCCGGGCTGGGGGTGGAACCCATAACCTGGGTGTATTGGGATGGTGCTCTGACCACTGGAGAACCCCGCCAGGGCCCATTTCATTTATTTTTTTAATTCTTTTTTTAAATCTATCTTTATTGATTTCAGAGAGAGGAAAGGAGAGGGAGAGAAAGATAGAAACATCAATGATGAGAGTCATTGATCGAACCCGCAACCCAGGCATGTGTCCTGACCAGGAATCGAACCCCCATCGCCTGGATCCTAGGTCGATGCTCAACTGCTGAGCCACGCCCGGCCGGGCCTCATTCCACTTTTAATGAGAGCTCTCATGCAACCCTGCAGGGGGCACAGGGGCGGGTGTGTGCCCTACCGGCCACAGGGCAGGCGCCCCTTCTCGGCGCAGGGCGCACTCCGCTCCAAGGTTACTACGGCGCGGCCTCTTTGGGGAGGCCTTGTCAGGCCTTGTGCCCAGCTTTTCTATGGAGCTGTTCTGTTTTTCTTACGAATTTTTAGGATTTCTTGATGTATTCTGGAACCTAGGTCTTCGTGAAATACGTTACAAACACCTGCTTCCATCTGTGCCTTGTCTTTTCCTTCTCTTCATGGTTATTTTGACGAGCAGAAGTTCTTGTTTAAGTTTCATTTAAGTCCCCACTTGATCTGTATTTAACTTTTGTGTGATATTAGCTATGAATACAGTCACCTTTCCCACGATTGACAACTGTCCTGCCTTCGTCTGCCCTAGGGCCGTGACATGCGCAGGGCAGACACGGGTGGAACGCTCCGGCCTCTCGGTGTCCTGCCTCGGTCTGTCCCTGTCCCCGGCAGAACCACGCTGTCTTAATGAACAGCTTTCTGATGAGCCCCACCAGGCGACGCAACCCCTCCTTGCCAGGTTCTTCCTCAAGACTCTCAGCAGCACCCCTCCCCACCTCCCTCGCAACGCCATACTGTCAGGTTTAATGAAAAAACTATTTCAATATATGTATTTAAAAATATTATTAGCAATTTAAAAATCCTCACCCAAGGATATGTTTACTGATTTGAGAGAGGGGGAGGAAGGGAGGGGGAGAGAGAGAAACAGAGAAACATCCATCAGTTGTCTCCCGTAAGCACCCCGACTGGCAATTGAACTGCAACCTAGATATGTGCCCGGACATGGAATCGAACCCCCGACCTTCAATTTTAATATTTTTAATGGTATTGATTCTTCCTATTCATGAGAATAGTATATAGTGCCATTTATTTAGGTCTTTTAAAATACCTTTTAGTGAGGTTTTATCATTTTTTCTATTAAGGCCTTGCACATAATTTGTTCAATTTATTCTTGAGTATTTTATATTTTTCCTATTAAAATATCTTTTTAAAAATACAAGCTTTTAAATTCAAGTTAGTTAAAAAGGATGTTCTTGAATAAATTAATGTTTCCACAAGGAAACACATGAATCTGCAGGTCACCTTTGATGTGGTGATGTATGAAGCAGTTTCTAAATTCAAGTCAATCCAAGTTCCCGGTCAGAGAGCATGTTTTACACATTGTCAGGTTTGACTTGCTAATATTGTTCTTTAGGGTTTCCATCACATTCATAAGTCTGGTATTGTCCTTACTTAGTTTGGTGTCAGTTTACAGGAGCCCTATGAAGTTAGCTGGGAACCACCCTGCTGTTCTTCGGAAGAGCCTGTGGTGCTGAACTTGTTCCTCAAATACTGGTTAGAACTGGTGAAGAAATGCAATCTGGGCCGGTCCCCCACTCCAATCACTTTCAACTAGAAATCAGATTTCTTTCATCATTATCCGGCAATTCTGGATTATTCTTTCTTCTGTGTTTTCTTAAAGTGACTATTGTATTTTATTTGAAATGAAAGTTAACCTTTACCATTAAGTTTAGTGTCAAAATTCTGGGCCTGAGGGAGGCTGGATATGCATCCTATTTGTATTGCTCTCTTATTTTAAAATTATTTATTGAATTTGTTGGGGCCACAATAGTTAATAAAATCATATAGGCTTCAGGTACAATTCTACAATACATCATCTGCATATTGTATTGTGTGTTTACCACCCCAAGTCAAGCGTGTCCATTTTTGCTTGAAAGAAATGTTTTCCCCTGTAGTTGGGTGCAGTGTTCCTACCCATCAGAAAAGCCACTTAACTGTTTTTTAAATCTTTTGCATCCTAATTTCCCATCTTTCTGTAATTCACAGTTAATCTGCCAATTACTTAAAGAGATGTGTTTAAAATCTCCTGCTATAATAGTGGACTATGTAGATCTTTTAATTTTTATTCATTTATTTTTTTTGCTTTACATATTTTTGATGTGCACACAAGTTTACAACTGTTATACCTTTCTGATAAATTGCACCTTTTATCATTATATAGTAATTGTTTCTCCTACTGCTTTCTTCCTAATCTACTTGTCTTGATATTGATAAAGCTAGGCCAGTTTCTTCTATCAGCATTTGCTTCCGATATCTTTGGCCATCATTTTATTCTTGAATGCTCTGTGTTCTTATTTTTTGGATATGTCTTACAAACAGCACATGGCTGTTACCCAGTCTCACCATCTCTACCTTTCCATTAATGATCTGGTCCACTTGCATTTGTGTGGGTTACAGATACACCTAGAGATATTTCTACCATCTCATTTTGTGCTTTTTATTTAGCCTGCCTTTTCATGTTTCTCTTTTACCTTGGCTTTGGGATCTACCTTTTTTCTCATTTTGTGTTTTTCCTTCACTGTTCGGGAAGTTAAAGACTTCTACTTTTTCTAGAGATTGCCCTAAATTTAACATCCCTATTTGCTTTAGCAAGTTATAAAGTTTAATAATATCTTCACCCCGTTGTCAATAATACAAAGACCTCCGAATCCTTCAACGCTTATGACTAAGGTCTTTGTTCAGTGTTTCCTCCTGTGTCTCGGTCCTTTACTCTGTGACCATCTCTTCCTGCCTGAAGTACATAATGAAGTTTCTTTGGTTAGGTCTGTTGGTAGTGAACTCTCTCAGCCCTTGTTTAACTGCAAAGGTCTTTATTTCACCCACATTCACGAAAGAGAGGTTTTTCATAATCCGAGCTATTCTGGCTCAGTGCTCTGAAGATATTCTCTAAGATCTAACTTCCACTGTTGCTATTGAGAAGTCAGTTATTAGGTTAACTGTCTTTCCTTTGTGATCCTCGGCCTTATCTCTCCGGCTGTTTTTAACACCTCTCTCTGCTGTCCTGTGGTTTTACTATACTACACGTAGGAAAGGGCATATTAATATATATGTTGCTTAGGATTTATTGAGTTCTTGAATTTGATGGTATCTTTCATCCACATTGGAAAAGCCTCAACTATTATTTCTTCAAACATTAAATTTCCTACATTCTGTATTTCCTGTTAGAGAACTTTTAGTGTATTAAATGTGTGGTCCTTTCACTCCAGCCTCGGTGACCCTGAACCTCTCCTGACATTCTCCGACTATTTGTCTCTGTGGTACATTCCAGGTAATCATCTCACATCCATTTATCAGTTCCCTAATTCTTTCTGGAGCTATGTCTTATCAGCTATTCAAAACATATGTTAAGTTTTTTGTTTAAATTATTATATGTCTCAGTTCTGAAAATCCCGTTAGGCTATTTGTTAAATGTTTGAACATTTCTGAAGGCCTCCTGCTTGTTAGTCGTATTTTCAACAGGCTGCACTTGGCAGGCCCTCAGTCAGGATACATTGCACGAATCTCTCCGAGCAAACATATTTCACATTCTGCAGCTCATGCTTTCACTACAGATGGCCTCCGTGGGTCTGACTATACTGTTTATTTCTCCTGATTCTTGTTTATGTTGGCTTTTCCTTTGTGTTTTATGATTTTTTTATTGGGAACTTATTTTCTTAAAACTTTATCTGTAGATACTGTTAAAGTCTGAGCTAAGATGCATCCGTCCAGAAAGAATGGATGTTTTCTTCTGTCACCTCTGTGGGCACCACCAACTCAGAAACTCTACAGACGGAATTCTTCACTGCGTTTAGTGTAAACTGTAACCACAGACTCACATGTGGATGGCTTTTTGGCTGGGAATTCCCATAAGGAACTACCTCTTTCCTTTACCCAATGCCGAGTCCCAGCTACCACCCTTGGGTTGTAGTTGGCGTCACTTTCTGTAGGTCCCCTGTGTATGCTGAAGTCTTTGACCCAATGTCCCCCTTGCCTGAGCTCTGTGTCCTGTCCCCGAGCGTGGTCTGTAAAGAGAGAAGATCCAGGTCAATAACGAGGTGTGTCCTGAGGAAAGCTGCCTCCTCCAAGGACTTGCTTCTCTCTCCTCGGGTGATTTCTTATTTTTTAGCCAACTCACCAATGCTTTAACCTAGCTTATGTGCCATATCGCTAGAAAATGAAATGAAATTATTTTTTTAAATAGTTGGATTTGAAGAAAAAACATAGCAGAAAAAGCTAGACCAGGACAGATTGTTGAGAGGGATTATTTTTCAATTTGGGAGAACTTAAGTTTATAGGTTATGGGGAAGGGACAGAAAAAGGGGGCCGAGCTAAAAATGGGGCAAAGAGGCCTACTGGGGAAAGGGGTGCTTCTAGGGAGGCAGGAGATGCTCGGAGGGGTCTAGGCGAAAAGACTGGCCTGAGCAGAGGAGCGTGTGACGGCATGAACAGTGGCCCCTAAAATGTCCACATTCTGACTCCTGGAACTTGTGAATGTTACTTTATATGCAAAGGGACTTTGCAGAGGTTAAATTAAGGATCTTGGGAAGGAGAGAGCATCCTAGGCTATGTAGGTGGGCCCTGAATGTAACCACAGGTACCCTCATAACTGGAAGGTCTGGTTACGTGATGACAGAAGCCAGGACAGAGGTGATGTGCCTCAAAGACAGAGGAAGGGGCCACCGCCAAGGAACGCTAGCAGCCTCCGAGCTGAAAAAAGGCAAGCAAACGATTCTCCCCTCACGCTTCTGAGACAGGCAGTGAGCCAAGACAAGCAGATGGGGAAACTGAGCAGACAGCTGAACAAGCCGGCAGAGCAATTTACAGCAGGTACAGGTCACCTCCCAAGAGATAACATCTGGGCCTCAGTTATATTTCAGCTTCAGGCTCAGAAAAGCAGCAAAACCAGGTGGGTGATGCCAGGACCAGCTGTGATGACTGACAACGCCCTGCCCTCACACTGACCAATCAGTGGAAACCATGGCTCTGTAAGAGCACACCTAGAAAACTGATGGATATTCTGCTGAAACCCTCCCCTGAGACCTCCCCTAAGATTCCTGCCTGCAGGAGAGAGATAAAAGCCTCAAGACAAAGGATCTAGCAGACACAGTTCCCCCCCCCACTTCTTCCCCAGGAGCCTTGCAACCAGGGCAGCCATGGGCAGCGGCAGCTCATCCTGGGCTTACCCCCTGAACCTGTTCCCAAGGTCCCCTTTTCTCTGGCTTCCTATAGAGCCAGGGCAGCCCAGCCTCGGCCCTCCTGTTGCTGCTGCTATGCTGAGCCCTTTCTTGTTTCACTGTCTCAGCTTTAACGAACGTTCCCTCACAGTCACCTGGACTCGTGCTGTGAGATCTCTCCTCATGGAGTCAAGAACCCACACACTACTGGTAGGCTGGCCCTAGGCAGACCCGCCAAGGGCCAGGTCCCCTGTCCAGTAATATTTCCAGAAGAAAACAACCCTGCTGACTTTTAACTTTAGCCCAGTGAAACCAAATTCAGACGACTCATCTCCAGAACTGTAAGAGAACAAATATGTAGTTTTAAGCCATTCAGTTTGTGGACATTTGTTACAGCAGCAATAGGAAAAGAAGACAAGGACTCTAGGAGCTTAGAAATGGGCCTCTCTCCATCACACTCATCTATGAAGCCAAATCTGGACATACTAATGTTTAAATTATAACTAACTGGAATACATTAAAATTTTTAATTATTACTGAACTTAAATATAAATGAATTGAAACTGAAAAAAAACACCTTGCTTTAACTCAAAAGTGTCTGTGGAAACCATAGAAATGTATGTAAAAGCAGGTGGTGCACGCAATCTAACTGTTTCAGCAACAGCAGGAGAGGGTGCTCACTGAGGCAGGACAGTGGCTGTGCTGACAAGCGGCAGTAATTTCAATGGTCACTTTCCTAGTCTTGCGTACGAAGCTGTGAAATATCTTGTTGCACCAAAATACAGCATCTTGAGTTAAGTAACGTGCCCAGTGTCACCAGCTAGTAAGCAGCAGAGTTCCTAGTTCCATAAATGTTCTAGTAAGTACCTTTTGGGTTCACTCACCAAAAATGTGAGCATCAACAATGTGAGGAGGAGCTCAGGGCTCCAAAAGGTCCAGGACAGGACCTGATCGGTAAAATCACCTGAGTCTGTCATAAGCTTCCTGGGCTCCTTGTCTGGGTCCCCAGTAGGCAGCCCCTAGTTTTTTCTCAGACTTTCGCATTTGCTCTGAGGCTTGACCTCACCTTTGCAGAGCAGTGACATATCCAGGCATCTGACTCAGCATCCGCCCCTGGCATCACCAACTCTGTTTCTGTTCATCCGTGGGGCTGTCAAGGCCTCACCACACTTGTTAAGGTTACCTACTCATTGTTATGGAACCCAGGAATTTGTGAACAAAGCAACAACATAAAATCTTTCAGAAAATACAATATAATTGAGTAATTGCATAAGAAACAAGTTTTAAGTTCTGGCCAGGTGGCTCAGTTGGAGAGTGGACTCGTATACCAAAAGATTGCGGGTTCGGTTCCTGGTCAGGGCACATACCCAGATTGTGGGTTTGATCCCGGGTTGGGGTGTTCACAGGAGGCAACCAAGGGATGTTTCTCTCTCACATCGATGTTTCTCTCTCTCTCCATCTCCCTTCCCCTCTCTCTAAATGCCAATAAACATATCCACAGATGAGGTTAAAAAAGAAGAGGTTTCGAAATAAAGCAGGTGCTACTTACGCAGGTGGACTATCACCGCAATACTTCCCAATTCTTTTGGCGTCGTTGACTTCTCCACCATTAAACACAGCCACGTAGTCATAGCGGCAGTAGTTATCGCGCTCAACGTCGAACTTCTCAAACTTCAGTTCTATGAGCTTTAGGGAAAGCACAGTATTAGAAGGGTGGGAATCCACTGCTGAGCACGCTCAAGTGGATTCCCCCTTCCCCCAACCGTAGCGTACCGTGGTTTCCTCTGTAGAAACGCACTCACTCTATGTAAGTTATTCTTGCTGTCATACTTCTGTGGGATTCGTATTTCTTGTGCTACTCTTTTGCTTTAACTTTTAATCATTCCAAACGATCATCTCACTCCCAGGTCAACCCTAGTTAAGATCTTAAACTTAGGAGCTCTGATTGCTGACAGCTACAGAAGCAGGGAATGAGTTATTTTCAAAAGTCCGCAGCGTAGGCTTGGTCAATTCCCGAGCTAAGTTCTGTCCTGCAATTAACATATGAAAGTGGGTCCCAGAAGGAGTGCAAAGTCTTATAACCGCTCCTAATGAGCACTGGGCACAGAGCTGCTCTGTCGATTGTTTCACAGCAATGAGTAAAGTTATTTGTGGGGAACCTGCACAAATTCCATTTTTAAAAGCAACCAAAGAAACCATAAGCAGACTGGCTTTCACAGCGGACCACTTTTCTTTGAAGGGCGGCGTGGCCTGTTGGGCTGGCTGTGTCAGGTGAAGCAGGCAGACTGTTTCTGGCCTGGCGACTGGGGTGGCTATTATAAGTACATGACGGCTTTGCCACGTGAGCAAGGGTGACCTGAAACATACATACATGCACTTGGGAGGTTTTTTATCTTCCCACAATTAGCAGCTGCTGCTTAGAAAATCTTCCACAGGGTTAAACAATCTCATACGGGGGGATTTGCTTACCATTTGTATTTCAAAACCTGTTTTGAAAATTGCAGTTTTGGAATGGGAAACTGAATCCATGGCTTTGCAAGTCAAATAGTGCGAGAGCAAGTGGACTCTGGGTCTCCACATGAAGAAAGGCCTGTGTCCAGTTGCCTTCCTCTTAAGAGTCGGGCTCCTCAAACCATCTGGACAGTTCACACACAATACTTCCTTCATATGCTCAGGGAACCTCACCTGGTTCTTTGGGGCCAGAATGTGCCACAAACAAGTGACTCCTGCAGGGTAATCGCGGTCTGGCCAGTTGGGGGTTTTAAAAGAGCCGGAAGGTCTTTCAAGGCGTCCTCCACAATACTGATCCCCTGAAGTTATTTAATAAGAAAAAAATTCAAGTTTATGTCCTCATAGAGGTTATCGCAATGCAACCATGAGATTAGGGATTTGGAATATAAGGTGATAGTACAGTAAATAAGGGCAATGGCAGAAGCTCTTAAACTTTCTCTTAATAAGGGTCACACGGTCTCCAGTCCCCTCTATATACCCCCCGAAGTGATATGTTACCTGACATATCAGCACAAGAGAGTGAAGTTATGCAGTCAGGGCCACAGCTTCCTCTCTTTCTTTCATATTTTGGACAAGTAAAGACAAGCAGTTGGGGTGCACTCATTCCAAAATCATGCAGGCTCAGCAAATGATGTCGATTTTAGGAGCCCTCCAGGCAGGGTATTTATAAATAGGGTTAAAGTCTATGCCCACTGACAAAACTTGAATTAGTAGGTATAGAAAACTCTTATTACCTAAAAACTTTATATGTTATACATCTTGAATAATTTTTAAGAATAATTTCCTTTGTAAAAACATGTTTATAAAATTTCAGTAATACAGAAAAGCATAAAGAAAAAAACTTACCCCAAATCCCACCACCTAAATCTAACCAGTTACTACTTTACAAATACTATTTCAGACATCTCTATACATATGTGTTGATAGGTTGACAGTAATAATTTCAGAAAGAGAAGGGGGAGGAGGGGGAGAGAGAGAGAGAGAGAAACATCGATGTGAGACAGACACATCGATTGGCTGCCTTCTGCACGAGCCCCGACCTGGGCTAGGAACTGAACCCGTGACCCTTTGGTGCGCAGGCCGATGCTCTAACCACTGAACCACATCAGCCAGGGCAAAATTTAATTTTACTTGAATGTATCTAACAAAGAAACTGAATTGAAATGAAAAAAATTAATATAGTTTAATGAAATATTTCTTTAACACAGAAAATGATCATTTTTAAAAGAAATCTCTAAAGTTAAGTAAATGTATTTTAAAAATTAAGGTTGGAATAATTTCTAAAACTTTTTATTCATGGAAAATGTCAAGCATATACAAAGTAAATAGAATAATATAGGGTGTCCCCAAAAATGCATACCCACACTTTGAATAATTATAAAGGCAGTGTTTACTAAATACATTTTATTTTCAAAATTGAGATATCAGCTGTTAAAGTGTGTATACATTTTGGGGGGACATCCTGTATAATGAACTTCTACGTATCTGTCACCCATTTGCAACAATCAATTAGCAACAATTGACTATTCTTTTTATCAATACTGCTCCCCAGTCTCCACCACCTGCTTCATTATTGTTATTGATTTACAGGTTTGGAGAAGGTAAATTCATAGACTTTGAAATGCACAAATCTTAGCTGTAAATTTCTGAAAAGTGGATATGCCCATGTAAGTGGCACTCCTATGACTACATGAACCCCTTTCCCACAAAATTCCTGTATCCTGGCCCAGTCAATCTGCTGAGTCCCACACCACGCTTCTGAACTTTCACCTTCCATTAGTTTTACTCTAGACCTTCACATAAATGAAGCCACACAGTGTGTGCTCCTTTGTGTTTGGCTTCCCCCGCGCAGCACAACACCGAGACTCATTCACGCCGCCATGCGCACTGGTAATCTGCTCGTTTGTGGAAACACCACGGTTTGTTTCCATTCTCCTGGTGACATTCCCGTGGATGTTTTCAGTTTGCATTATTTGGTGAATAAAGCTGCAGGAACATTTCTGTACAAATCTTTGTGGAATGTATTTGCAACAATCAATTAGCATCAATACCCAGGAGTGCTGTTCCTGGGCCAAGAGCAAATGTTGAAGTTTAACTTCACATGAAACTACTGAAAATCCTTCCCAAGTGGTTGTAGCACTTTATACCTCTCAAGGTATGAACACTCTGGTTGCATTACATCCTTGCCACCATTTGATGTTTTAGATGATCTGGTGAGTATGTACCGATACCTCCATGTAGTTTTAATTTGGTTTTCTATTGGCTAATGATACTGATTCATTTTTCATGGGCTGATTAGTTAGTCATGTGTCTACTTTGTGAAGTGTCTGTTCAAGTGTGGCCCACTTTTATATTTGTTGGGATCTTTATCTTTTCATTGTTGAGTTTTATGAGCTTTTTCTATATTCTGTCCTTTATAGATATTTTTGTGAATATTTTCTCCCATTCTGTACATTACCTATTCATCTTTGTAACAATGTCTTTTTGTAAGTATTGATTTAAATTTTAATAATGTTTTCATGGTACATACTTGTCCATCCTTTTACATTCAACCTATTTTGACTTTGTATTCCAAGCTCTTTCTTGTACACCACATAGTGTTGGGATTTCCTATTTCACCCATTTTAACAATTACTGTCTTCTTATAGGAATACTTAATGCTTTGAATTTAATGCTTGGGTTTAGTGTGCCATTTACTATTTTGTTCTATCCATCCCACCTTTCTTTTGCTCCATCTGTTCTTCCTTAGTTGAATAATTTTAGTAGTGCATTTTAATCTTTTCCTTTTTAGTCCTAACTCTTGCATTTTTAATGGTTACTCTAGGGATTACAAGGTGCATCTTTAACTTATCACAATCTGCCCAGAGTTAATATTGTACTTTTCATGTACTGTGTACATATGTGTGTGTATGTGCAACAGCATAGTTCCATTTACCTCTCCATCCTTTGTTCTATTGTTGTCATATACATATGACATACATATACATATATCATACATTACATTCAATAATACAATGTTAAAGTATTTTTTATTTTATTTTTTTAAAATATGTTTTTCACTGATATTAGAGAGAGAGGGAGGGAGGGGGAGAGAGAGAGAGAAACATCGACAAGACAGAAACATCAATCAGCTGCCTCCTGCACACTCCCTACTGGAGAAAGAGCCCACAACCCGGGCATGTGTCCTGATCAGAAATCGAACTGGTGACCTCTTGGTGCATAGGAGGATGCTCAATCCACTGAACCACACAAGCCAGAGTGTTAAAGCATTTTTTTATTTTGTTTTGAACAGACACATGTAAAGAAATTAAGAGAAGAAAATAAAATAATATATAGCCTTTTACATTTATCATTTCCAGTGGCCTTCATTCTTTCCATTACCTTCATGTTATCCTGTGGAGTCATTTCACTTAAACTTAATACAGTGTTAAGTGTAAAGGAAGTTAAGGAACTTCCTTTAATATTTCTTGTGATGCAAGTGTTTATTTGAAAATGTCTTCATTATGCTTTCATTCTTGAAGACTGGCTATCGAATTCTGTATTGACAGTTTTATTCCAGCACTTTAAAAATGCTGTCCCACTGCCTTCTGGCCTCCATTGTTTCTCATTTAAAGAAAGCCATCATTCAGACCATCTTTCCTTTGTGTGTAATCTGGTTTTTATCTGATTGATTTTAAGATTGGCTCATCTTTAGGTTTCTGTAGTTTAATTTTGACATGCCTAGGTGTGGCTTCATTTTTTTTTTTTTTAATTTATCTTTATTGTTGAAAGTATTACAGGTGTCCCATTTTTTCCCCCCAACTGACACCCTCCACCTCGCTCCCACCCCCTCCCCAGGCCTTCACCCCGTCATTGTCTGTGTCCATGGGTTATGCATATATGCATATAACTTCTTTGGTTAATCTCTTCCCATCCTCCACCCCCTTCCCTCTTCCCTCTGAAATATGATCGTCTGTTGCCTGCGTAGATATCTCTGGGTCCATTTAGTTCATCAGATTCTTTTGTTCATTAGCTTCTTCTTAAAGAAGACCCTTCAACATTTCCTGCAGTGCTGGTCTGGTGGTGATGAACTCCTTTAGGTATTTTTTGTCTGGAAAGGTCTTTATCTGACCTTTGATTCTAAATGATAGCCTTGCTGGGTAGAGCAATCTTGGTTGTAGGTTCTTGCTTTTCATCACTTTGAATATTTCTGGCTACTCCCTCTGGCCTGCAAGGTTTCTGTTGAGAAATCAGCTGACAGTCATATGGGGGCTCCCTTGTAGGTAACTAACTGTTTTTCTCTTACTGCCTTTAAGATTTTCTCTTGGTCTTTAACCTTTGGCATTTTAATTATGTGTCTTGCTGTGGGCCTCTTTGGGTTCCTCTTCTTTGGGACCCTCTGTGCTTCCTGGATTTGTAAGTCAATTTCTTTCCCCAGGTAGGGGAAGTTTTCTGTCATTTTTTCAAATAGGTTTTCAATTTCTTGCTCTCTTTCTTTCCTCTGGCACCCCAATAATAAGAATGTTGGGCGTCTTGAAGTTGTCCTAGAGGCTCCTTATACTATCTTCATTTTTCTGGATTCTTTTTTTTTGTTTTTGCTCTTCTGATTGGGTGTTTTTTGTTTGCTCATGTTCAAATTGCTGATTTGATTTTCAGCATCCTCTACTCTACTGTTGATTCCCTGTAAATTATTCTTCATTTCAGTTACTGTAGCCTTCATTTCAAATTGATACTTTCTTATGTTATTGATTTTCTCAGTTATTTTTGTAATACTCTCACTAATATGGTTGAGCATCCTTATAAAGAAAATTCTGAACTCTGTATCTGTTAGCTTGCTTGGATCTATTTCATTTAGTTCCTCTTCTAGAGATTTCTTCTGTTCTTTCCTTTGTGACATGTTTCTTTGCCTCCACATTTTGGCTGCTTTCAGGTGTTTGTTTCTTTGTATTAGGTAGAGTTGCTGTGTCTCCTGGAATTTGTAGAGTGGCTTTGTGTAGTAGGTGTCCTGTAGGGTCCAGTGGCTCAGCCTCCCCAGTCACCTGAGCTGGGCCTTCTAGGTGCTCCCCTGTGTGGGCTGTGTGCACTGTCCTGTTGTAGTTGAGCCTTGGTTGCTGTTGGCTTCCCTGGGAGGAACTGACTCCCAGGCCAATCGGCTGTGAGGACCAGCTGCAACTATAGCAAAGAGCTGCTGTGCTGGAGACACCCCTATGGAGGATTTACTTCAGTGGAGCTTTGGTGTTCACCAAGTCCTCCCCTTGAGTGAGTCACTCGTGGATGTGGTGGGGTTGTTACCCAGCGTGGTTGAGTCTGACCACCAGGTGCACTGTCTCTGGGGCCTCCCGGGAGGTGCAAAGTCAGCCTGTGCCAGTGCCTTGCCCAGGGCCACCCAGCATGAGCTACACAGCAAATCGTAGTTGGCTGCTACCTGTGCTGGGCTTGGAGGTGTCCAGGAGAGGGAGAGCTATGAGCCAATGCAGGTTGCCGCTAGTGCCAGGCCTGGGGCCACTTATTAAGCCGTGTGGGGCCCGCTGCTGCTTGTTTGAGAGATTTTAGGAAGGTCCTAAGCATGACGCTCGAGAGGCCACTTGCACAGAAAAGCCCCTGGAAATGGCCTGGATGAGCTGCAGGTGGGGAGGGTGGGGCCTCCAGGAATCACGGGGCAGGGCCAAAGGTGTGAGTCAGGGGCTGGGGATTCAAACATGGCGCCTGCCTGCCGGCTCTGTGGGGGGAGGACTCGCCAAAGGAGCCATGGCCTCCGCCAGCCCTTCTGCCTGGGAGGAAGCTGCCCCTCCAGCTCTCGCACCGACTTCAGGCAGGTTAGTTCCTCCCCGAGTGTCCCAGGTCCTTTCACGCTGCTGCCCGGTCCTGGGCTCAGAGGGAGCGCAGCCAAGTGAGTCCGTGCTGGGCCCTTTAAGGGGAAAGCCTGGGGCTCCCACAGCCTTCCTGATGCTCAGAGACAGTCCCGCTGGTTCTCACAGCCCGGAGTTGGGGGGACGTCTCTTCCCGGCTTGGAGCCCTGGGCTGGGGGCCTCATGTGGGGCTGGGACCCCTCACTCCTCCAGGAAACCTCCATCGCCGAGATTCCCTCTGGGGTTTAAACTGCAGCACCAGGGGTGGGCCCATGGCCCTGTCTTCCTGACTCAGCCCCGATGGGCCTCGCGTCTCGGCCCCTCCGATGGGCCTCTGTGCTCCCTCAGCTCCCTGGTTGTAGGGCTTCTGTGCAGCCAGATCTCAGGAGGCTCTGAGTGATGGTGGTTCTGTGTTTTAGTTGTAATTTTGATGCGGTTGCAGGAGGCGGCAGGTGCAGCTGTTACCTACGTGCCATCTTGTTTCCTTCCTCGTGGTTTCATTTTTATTTATCCTATTTGGGGTTTGTTGATCTTGGTCTGTAAATTGAAGCACTTCACTAAATTTTGGTAGCTTCAAGCCATTATTTCTTCAGATATTTTTTTCTGCACTAATATAACTGTGTTATTCTTTGGGATACAAATTACTCATGTAAGACCACGTGATATTGTCTCCCTTGGGCGCTCGTTCTCATTAATATTTTCCCTCCTTGTTCTTCAGATTAGAACATTTATATTCAAATTCACTGACTCTTGCTTCTATCATCTCCAATCTGCTTGTAAGGCAGTAAGGTAAATTTTAAAATTTCAAATTCTGTATTTTTCAGCTCTAGAATTACCATTTTATTCTTTTTTACAATTGCTGTTTCTCTTCTGAGATTTGCAATCTGTTTATTTATTAAACATATATTTCCCTTTAAGTTTTTAAACATATTCTTATAGCTGTTTTAAAGTACTATCTGCTAATCACAGTGTCTGAGTTGTCCTGGGATCCATTTTTATTGACTGCTGTTTTGCTTAATATAGACACACTTTCCTGGGTTTCATAACATGATTGGATAGTGGACATTATGAACGACACATTATAGAGACTCTAGATTCTGTTATGTTCCTATGAAAAGTGATTTTTGTTCTAGCTGGCATTTAGCTTGGAAAGACTCAAGCTCAAAATATGTCTCTCTTGCAGTGGGCTATAGTGTCTGTCAGTTCTTTCACCTTCCAGCTGATGCTTTTGTGCCAGGACAACTGAGTTCTCCCCCATATATGTGGAATTTAGCTGTCAGCCAAAGATTAGGGTGGATTTTATGTGTATACTTTCTGCCTCAATTTCCCTGTAGCTCCCACCCAGGATTTCTCCCCAAACATTCTGGCTGCTCTGTCACCCCCAGATTCTCTCCTCTGACACCCCATACCACTAATGTTGCACTATGGCCCAAAGCAAGAGGCAATTATGATCTTGGCAGAAGAATGGCAGCATTAGAGATCCCCTTGGCCTCTCCTCCTAAACCTTTAACAAGTTGATCAACTATAACTCAACAAATGATTCCCTGCTCAATATAGCACACCTGAGAGACCTGTGCATTAAGGCATCTAAAGGTGGGCAAATGAGAACAAATGGGGAGGTTTTGAAAAGGGAGGAAAGCTCAGACAGCCACAGGTACAGCCATGCAGTCAGGAGCTCAGGGCCAGACCGGCGCAGAGAAGGGAGAAAGCCTGCAGTAGCAGGAACTTCCTTCAGCTGGGAGGAACAGAGAATCTTGGAAGCCTCTCCAGTGGGGTGAGCAGTGCAAACAAGGGCTGAGTCAATTGAGAGGATGGGGCAAGGACACAGAGCAGGGGTTCTGCCACATGGCTGTCCACTGTCGGGTGGCTGGTGTTTCAAACAAAGAAAGGGAGTCACAGAGCCCTGTCACCCCTTGGGCTCCCAAAACTTGCCTCCTGTTGCCCTTGGTGTCGGGTCGGGTTGAGAAGCACATAATCTGTAAACCGAGAGCTACTGCAGCAAAATCGCTATTTCCCTCTGTGACTGATCCCCAGTTGGGGTGAGTTGCAGTAAACCCAATGGAAGTTCAGGGTTGCCATTATGGTGAGGGCAAAGCATACCCTACCCCCAAGCAGCAAGCAGCAGGGCTGTGGAGGTCACCTGTGGGAGGTCACAGAGGTAAAAATCTTGTAATTCAGTACCACCTACTAGAAAATAGTAGAAAGGCCTCTTCAGAGAAAGTGGCTAGAGAAGGGCAAATAATACATAGATGCCTAGACAGAGGAGATCAACAAATACCACAAATAACCATGGCAGAGACGCAGCTCATAAAGAAAATGAAAAATCTCCAGGAAGCAAACTGGAACACATGGAAATATGTGATATAAATGACAGAGAATTCAAGATGGCAGTTCTGAAGACTCAACGAGATAGGAGAAAATACAAACAGGCTACTTAATGCACTCAGAAAACGAATTAATGAAAAAATACACGAGTACTTTTCCAAAGAGATTGAACTTAAAAAAAGAACCAATCAGCCCTAGTCAGTTTGGCACAGTGGTTAGAATGTTGGCCCACAGACTAAAGGATCCCAGGTTCGATTCTGGACAAGAGCATACCTCGGTTCCAGGCTCAATCCCCAGCCCCTGTCAACATGTGAACCGGAAGCAACCAATCAATGTCTCTCTCTCATACTGATGTTTCTCTCTCTCCCTCTTTCACTCTCTCAGAAAAGCAATGAAGAAAATATCCTTGGGTGAGGATAAAAAAAAAACATTAAAAAACACACACAAACAATCAGAAGTCCTGGAAATGAAGCATGCAATTAAGGAGATGAGGAGTGAACCACTGAGCGTACGAAACAGAGCCAACCAGACGGAGGAAAGAATTAGTGACATCAAAGGTAGGAAGCTAGAAATTATGCAGAAGGAAGAAGGGAGAGACCTGAGCTTAAAATAATAAAATGAAAGAGCTCTACAAGAACTATCTGACTCCATCAGAAAAAGCAATATTAGAAAAATAGGCATTCCAGGAGAAGAAGAGAGGAAGAAGGGACCAGAGAGTGTACTCAAACACATAGTGGATGAGAACTTCCCAAACCTATGGAAAGAAGTAGATCTCAAATCCAAGAAGCCAACAGAACACCTAGTTACCTCATTCCAAAGAGGCCCTAGCCAAGGCACACTGTATTAAAACTGTCAAAAATTAATGACAAAGAAAAAAAGTTCTCAAAGCAGCCAGGGAAAAGAAGGAAGTAACCTACAAAGGAAAACCCATCAGAATTTCATCCGACTTCTCAGCAAAAACTCTACAGGACAGAAGAGAGTGGAGCCAAACATTCAAATGTCTATAAAAGAAATTACCAGCCATGAATAGTATATCCATGAAAATTATCCTTTAAATAGGAAGGAGAAATAAACACTTTCCCAGACATACAGGAGCTGAGAGAATTTACCACTAGAAGACTTCCACTGCAGGAAATACTCAAGGGAGTTGTTCTACCTGAAACAGAGAACATAAGGTCACAACACTACGAGTAAGATCAACAAAAAACTTACAGCATAAACAGGGATAATTGTGACAACAAAAACATAAAAGGGGAGGGGTAAAGGTCTGAACTGGCAAAGAAAGATGGAGATCAGAATCAAAAGAAAAAAAACTACTGTATATATGCAACTTCATTTTTTTATAAACCTAATGGTAACCACACTCAAAACCCCCAAAATTAAGACACACAGCTTAAAAAAAGAGGACACAGAGGAAAGAAGTATGAACCACCACCAAAAACAGCAGACAGAAACACAAAGAAAAAGAACTGATGGAGGCACAGAGCTACCAGAAAACAAAAGATAAAATGGCTATACGAAATCCTCATAATCAATAATTACCCTAAATGTAAATGGTCTGAATTCACCAATAAAGAGGCACAGAAGCTACAAAGCATTATTAAAAGAGACTGAAAAAGTCACAACAAAATGGAAAAATATCCTGTGCTCATGAATTGGAGGAATCAACGTAGTTAAAATGGCCATGTTACCCAAAGCAATATACAGATTTAATGCAATCCACATCAGAATCCCAGTGTCATTTTATTTTTTTATTTTTTTATTTTTAAATATATCTTTATTGATTTCAGAGAGAGGAAAGGAGGGAGAGAGAGAGAGAAACATCAATGATGAGAGAGTCATCGATCGGCTGCAGCCCACAACCCTGGCATGTGCCCCGACCGGGAATCGAACCCCAATTGCCTGGATCCTAGGTCGATGCTTAACCGCTGAGCCACGCCTGGCCGGGCCCAGTGTCATTTAAAAAAAAATAAATTTAAAAAATCATCAGATTTGCATGGAACCACAGAAAGAACATGAATAGCCAAAGCAACCCTGAGAAAGAAGAATGAAGCTGGAGGTATCACACTACCTGACTTCTAATTATACTACAGAGCTACGATCATCAAAACAGCATGGTCCTGGCAGAAAAACAGACACACAGACAATGGAACAGAATAGAGAGCCCAGATATAAAACTACATGTATATGGGAAGATAATTTTTGACAAAGGAGCCAGAAACACACAATGGAGTACAGATAGTCTCTTCAATAAATGGTGCTGGGAAAACTGGAAAGCCACATGCAAAAGAATGAAACGGGATTACAGTTTGTCCCCATGTACAAAAATTAACTCAAAATGGATGAAAGACCTAAGTGTGAGACCTGAAACAATAAATTACATAGAAGAAAGATAACACAGGTACTAAACTTATGGACCTTGGTTGTAGAGAACATTTTATGACTGTACCAAACCTAAAAAGCTTCTGCACAGCAAAAGAAACTGACAACAAAACAAAGAGGCAGCCGACCAGAGGGAGATGGTATTCACAAGCAGCTCCCACAAAGGTTTAATATCCAGCATATATAAAGAACTCATAAAACTCAACACCAAACAAACAACCCAATTAAAAATGGGCACATGACCTGAACAGACACCTCTCCCAAGAAGACATACAAATGGCCAACAGATATATGAGAAGATGTTCAACCTCACTAGCAATTAGGAGAATGCAAATCAAAACTGCAATGAGATCCCACCTCTCACCTGTTAGAGGGGCTGTTATCAGCAAGACAAGTAACAACAAGTGTTGGAGAGGCTGTGGAGAGAGGGGAACCCTCATTCACTGCTGGGGAATGTAGACTGGGACAGACACTACAGAAAACAGACTGTCGAGGCCTCAAAAAATTAAGAATAGCCCTGGCTGGTGTGGCTCACTGGTTAGAGCGCTGGCTCGCACACTTGAGGGTTGTGAGTCAAGGGTAAGCACCTGAGTTATGGGTTTGCTCCCTGCCCCAGGTTGGGGTGCATGCAGGAGGCAACCGGTCAATATCACTCTTTCTGTCTCTCTCTCTCTCTTGCTCTCTCTCCCTCCTTCCCTCCCTTCCTCTCTCCCTTCTACTCTCTCTGAAAAGCAATGGGAAAAATATCCTCAGCTGAGGATTAACAATAAATAAATAAAAAATTAAGAATAGAGCTAGCATACAACCCAGCAGTCCCTCTCCTGGGTATATGCCCCAAAAAACTCAAAAACATGTATTCTCAAAGTCATATGCACCCCTACGTTCACTGCAGCATTATTCAAGGTGGCCAAGACACGGAAACAGCCAAAGTGCCCTGCGATAGAGGCCTGGATAGAGATGTGGGAGGTGTGCACAATGGATACTACTCACCATGAGAAAGGATGGGCACTGCCATTTTCAACAACACGGATGGACCCTGAGAATATTATGCTAAGTGAGATGTCAGGCAGAAAAAGCTAAGAACCATACAATTTCACTTATGAAGGATATAAAACTGAAAATGATGGACACAAAAGGCATCGTGGTTGCCAGAGAGAAGATGATGGGGGCTGGAGGTTGAAGGGGGCCTAATATATGGTGACAGAAGATGGTCTGACTTTGGGTGGTGGGTACACAGTGCAATATACAGATCTTGTAACATAGAAAGCCACACCTGAGACCTTTATGTTCATATTGACCACTGTCACCCCAAAAAATTTAATTTTTTTTTTTTTAAAAAAGAGCAGACTAGGGAATGCCCTGAGGCAAAAGGCTGCGAACAACATACCTTGCCCTCCATAGTTATCTTTCAAGGGTAGAGGTCTCTATTTTGGGGAAGTCACATGTACTGACATGAAAATATACCGACACATAGTGTTAAGTGAAAAGAGAAAGTTGTGAAACAAAATGAATGCATGATTCCACTTACACTTTTAAAAAGTTATTGCAAAGCCTGGCTGGGTGTGGCTCAGCAGCTGAGCATCAACCTAGGATCCAAGAGATCGAGGTTCGATTCCTGGTTGGGGCACATGGGTTGTAGGCTCGAACCCCAGTCAGGGGCATGCAGGAGGCAGCCGATCAATGACAACTCTCTCATCATTAATATTTCTCTCTCTCTCTCCCTCTCCTTTCCTCTCTCTGAAATCAATAAAGATATATTTTTAAAAAGTTATTGCAAAAAGTATGTGTGTGTATATATATATATATGCACACTGAAAGGTATGAGGACTACCAGCCATGGCTATTTCTAAGAGGGTGAAGGGTATGTTTCTATACCTGTATGTGTATACATGTATGCAAACTTCACATTTTTACTCCATGAATGCCTACATTTGAATTTTAGAATACATATGCGCTTTTAAAAAACTGATTTTTTCTGGTCTCTGTGTGGTTTGGTGGCACTTATTAGCTGTTTCAGAACTTCTCTTAACTTTAAATTAAAGGAGTAAATACATATAAAGTGTTGAGTATAGAACAGTGCTTGACCCACAGCAGAACTTCCATTACTGTGAGCCATCCTGCTGCTATCCCCATGATGTGCAGACAGTACCTCTCTCATTCGGCTCCGCAGCAGAGAACGTGGCCATGAAGCCGTTCCCGGCGGTGTTGGCGTCGGAAACCATCTGCACCATCATCTTGTTGCCACTGGACACGAGGGCTCCAGGCCGGAAGGTGCCACAGAAGCGCCCAATACGCTGGCCGTTGCTGTGGCCGTTGTACACATCCACAAAGTCGTAGCGGCACAGGCTGTCACTCTCGAGGTCTATGAATCGGAAATTGAGGACCACTACTTTCCCCTTGGGAACCTGCCGAGAGAAAGGCCATCGGAAAAGTGTCATGAAAATAATGTCCGAGGTCTTCACGTTCAGCCAATTACCAGTGAGCAGATAAACGTGTATATCCAAGACAGTGCTGTTTCTTCCCTCAAACCTAAACTAAGCCAGAAAAGGTACTCCTAATAAAATATGAAAGTTTATGGTCTTTGACAAATCCCACAGTTCTCCAGGGCACTCAATGTTATTCCCAGGGAATTTATCTCAACAGAGCTTCAGAATATTGGGCCGGTCTTGTCAATTGATGCCGCTGCTCACACACTGGCATACTCAAAAACAGCAAGGCTCCCAGAGACACTGCTTGGCAGGGAAGCATTTGAATTGTCATTTTTCGCAAATAATACAATGGGACAATCTCAGGATACAGAACATTCCTAACAAGTAAAAACCAGAAGGATTATTTGGCAATTGTGCAGATGACTTATAGATAATACTTTGGGTCCTGAAAGATCCAGATCAACTGTGCACAACGTGTGATCACACTGACTTAGTAACAGCTGAATGCTCTCTTCTCACTTTGTTGCTTGTTTTCTAGGTGCCAACTTTATGTACCAGGGAGCCTGAAACGATCTCATAACTTTCTTCACCACAATTCCCCCCGTATAATTCTTATCCTGCTTCCCTCTGCTTCCTGAATAGGTAGGGGTGGAAATGGCTACAAAATCTTTTGGCAGAATTCTTACAAAAGCCCCATTTCTTTCCCACTTCACACCGCCTTTTTCAGTTCTTCATTAAAGTAGTTTAGTTATGAAGTCTCAGTCAGATTTCACCTTCTCAACTAGATGAGGTCCCCACTGACTAGCAGAAACATTTCATTCTGCAAAAACGTACAGCTGACATAGGTCAGTGATTTCAAAAACAATCCGACACAACCCACAGGCAACCCTGGTTGGTTTACACTCACTTTGGTTAACTATCACACACTCAAGGCTCAACAGATGCTCTGACATGATGTGGCTTCCCCATGTTGCTGCGTTCAGTGCCATGATTTTTTTTGTACAAGAGGACGTGTGTCAGTGCTATTTGCCTTTTGTGTTAGTGTATACCCACCCTAATGTAGGAACAGTAATGGAGGAGTCGCAGGAAGGGGAACATTTTGGCCTTGCCTTGGTTGCATTCTAGTTATCAGAAGCTTATCTTTCTTTTTCAGTCTTATTTTGTATTGGTTTCAGGTGTACAGCATAGTGGTTAGACAGTCATACACTTTACAATGTTCCTCTGGTATTTCCAGTACCCCAACTGGCCCCATACAGAGTTATCACAATATTACCGACTATATTCTCTGTGCTGGGTTGCAGGTTTGATCCATGCCCCAGTCGGGGTGCGTTCGGGAGGCAACCAATCGATGTGTCTGTCTCACATCAATGTTTCTCTCTCTCTCCCGCCTCCTCCCTCCCTTCCACTTTCTCTGAAAATCAATGGAAAAAATATCCTCAGGTGAGGATTAAAAATAAAATTAAAAAAGGTACGAGGCCTAAGAATAGGGCCCTAGGGCACTGGGCTTTCCAAATGAGGTCGAACCACAACAGAGACGGAATTAGTAAGTCGAAGGCAGCAGGAGGGTGGTGCCTAGAAGCCAAGCGAAGAGGCTGTGTCCAGGAGGACGGACTGGCCGGCTGCATCCGAGGAAGGTGAGGACAGAGCAACGACCCTGGGTTTACAACCAGAGGTCAGTGGTGACCCCGACGAAGCTGTTTTGTGGGGCAGCGGGGACAAAGCCTGAAAAGAGGAAGATCGAGGAAAAATGGAGAGGAAATGGTAATGATAAATATAGACAAACCTTCCAAGGAGTTTTGCTGGAAGGATAACCAGAGTAAGATGGGAGTTATCTGAGGGGGTGTGAGGTGAGGATAGGATTTTACAATGGGCTATATTAAAGCATATTTGCATTGAGTGGGAATAATTCTGTAGAGAGGGCAAAACTGATGAAGTAGGAGGGAGGGAGAATTGCTGGAGAAACGTCGCTGAGGGAGCATGGGGAGATGTGAGCGAAGGCGCAGGTGCGGGAGGCAGCCTTAGAGCGGGGCTCAGAGGGCAGCCCGTGGGCGGAGGGAAGGCAGGTGCCTGCAGGTTCGTAGCTGAGGCTCGAGGGCATGTGAAACTTTTCTTCTGGTTTCTCTCTTTTCCATAGTGAATGGAAAACAAGGTCCCAGCAGCAAGAGTGGACATGAGGGCAGCTGTGGGAGTTTGAGGACAGGGAGAAGGCTGCCATGCCCCAGGCGGCTCCCTGGGTGGGGGTGCAGGGCGGGAAGAGGCGGATTTCAGCAGTGGTAGGTAGGCTGGGGCCAGGGAGGAGGGGTGCTTGCTAGGTAAGGGCTATGGAAGAAGAGAGGGCTGGGAGAGCTGGGGATGCAGGCAGGGGGTGACCATAAAAGGGAGCATGGAATTCAAGCTGGGTAAGGACAGTAACCACCTCAGCCTTGGTGGAGGAAGGATGGTGACAATGCCAAGTGGGTGGCTGAGGAATGACGGAGGACAAGCTCGTTGCAAGAGAAGAGGTTAAGGACTCAAAAGAACCACCCACACAGACGCTGAATTGGCTACAAATCAGACGAGGGGGACGCTGGGGACAGTGGCAGTGAGCCGGAGGGAAAATGTGCGAGTGAGGAAGACTTTCTCAGGGTCTTCCGATGACCGCAACAGGAGGGCCTCGGGTGGGCAGTCTTGTTTCGTCGCTAAGTTCTCAGTTCTCTGACACTAAGAAAATTCTGTTAATTCGTTCCCGTAGCCTGGCTGTTGACACGCATACAGGCCTTGGATACTCATCCCTACTGGAGTAAATCTCTCCTTCTCAAAAGTTCTTTACTTGGTCCCACTGCAATGAAAAGTTGAAGCTTCTCTGAGATAGACACAGTGTTGACACTAGAAACTGGGTTACATCGTTGTGATTTTGAGCGCATGATGATCCCAATAAGCCTGGCAAGAGCTCTTGGGAAAGAAGCACACAAAGGAGACCTGTACGAGCCGCGGGTCTGCTGTAGCCCGCACTGAGGCCAGAGAGCTTCCCCAGCAGGTGAGACGCACACCGCAGCGAGCGTGCCACCGTCCCAGCGAGCGTGCCACTGTCCCGGGGTGGCTGCCGTGCACATGGTGTGAGGAGCGAAGGCCGCCCGTGCCATGCACAGTGAACTTTGCTGAGTCCCTGGGCAGTCACCCTAAACGACTTTAGAAAGCATACTCTCTGAAGCTGACCTTTCTACTTGAAGAATCTACAGTCTGTATCCTTGGTTTTTGTTAGGAATATTTTGAAAATACAGAAACACACAATATAACAAACACCTGGGCACCAACCCTCCAGAATTGATTATTGTTAACATTTTGGTAACATTTTTAAGTCCTCTTTAATAAAATTAAACCTTTCAGATGAAATGAGGTTGCTTTTGTGCTTGTTCCAGGCCCCCTTTCTCCCTCGATTCTCAGAAGCAACCACTGTCACAAATTTAGTGGTTTCCTTCGTATCATTCAAAATACTTTTCTATACATGCCCTGGCCGGGTGGCTCAGTGGGTTGGAGCATCGTCCCATACACCAAAAGGTTGTGGGTTTGATTCCCAGTCAAGGCACAAACCTAGGTTTTGGGTTCGATCCTGGGTTGGGGCAAGTGTGGGAGGCAACCAGTCAATGTTTCTCTCCCCCTCCCCTCCTCGCTCTCTAAAATCAATGAACACGTCCTCGGATGAGGGCGACAAGAAAACACTTTTATATACACGTATGTTTTATCCACTCAAAGAATACTGTGTCTTTGTGTCTGTTTTAAAAGTGAATGAAGGCGAGATAAGGCCATACATGTCACTGTACAACCTGGGCATCCTTGAGTTTTCAAGTGAGGGAGAGAAGGGGGACAAATAAAGATAAAAACAAACACACGGGGCCTTCACAAGCCCTTCCTTCTGCTGAGAACACATTCCCAGTCCTGCCCTCCCCTCGCTCAAGCTTAGGGTCTCAGTTTCAACGTCATGTCTTCCTGGAGGCATTCCCAGACCCCTCTGCCCCTTCCTAAGATGGGCTCAGCTAGGCGGGCAGCCTGCCCCTCGAGTCTGAGCAGGGGATGGCTCAACCCACTCACTCAGTTCATTTCTCCTAAAAGATAGAGCTCTAGGAGGCCAGGATCCCTCTGCCTCATTCACAGTTGCATCCCCAGCCTCTGGACAGTGCCCAGAGTGGCCTCAAGGTACATCACAAAGATCTGTGAAGTGCATGAATCCATCCAGAGCTACATGGAGAACCAGCTTCTTTGCACAAATCCTGGATGAGGCAGTTCTCGGTGGCTCCACTGCTTGTGGCTCTAATAGCTCTTAGCCCGGTGGGGCAGCAGAGCTCCAAAGGCCACTCCTTTCTAAGCCATTCCTTACAAAATGGAAGATACAGATCTTTTGAGAAACTTTATATTTCAAATAGCCTGTAAATGCTAACACTTAATGCAGAAACTCAATCAAGAAGCTTTTGGTGGCCATTAGACAAAGCTACTGTTTGTGAGATTATACTGACCAGGGGACTCATTATCTGCCTGTAGAAAAACAATTCTATGCTCATTTTTGTTATTGTTTTGTTTTTGTTTTTATCAACAGCTGAGTCCTGGGTGAGCCAAAGCCTAGTGCTGCAACAGCAACCTCAGCTCACCCCACGGCCCCTGGGAGGTCCCTATTGTCACAGGCTGACCTGCCAAGTTTCTTGATGTCAGTGCCCAGTGCCGAGCTGCTGCCAGAGAATGAACAGGGAGCTGCGTTTTAGGCTGATGGCTTGTGTTTTCAGGATACTATGAGCACGAGGCCAGCTTCTTACATGTGGAGATCTCTGCAGAAGTGGTAACGCCCCTTGGTGTCTGCAGTTTCTTCTCCCTAACACATCATTTACTAATTTGTGTGAAAAAATGTTTTATAGCCTATCTGATTGTTTTCGGAGCCATTGTTTTAATCTTCTAAGATTTCCTTTTCCACAAGAAGATGTTTGGGAAAGTGAGCGTGTTCTAAAATGCAGGGTACATTTTATTTACACAAAGTTCACCTCACATATACCCCAAAATAGAATCCAGAAAAAATTACGCACAAATACACATTTGGCTACATTTCAAGAGGGGGATAAATTCAAAGGTTATAAGGTCTTATTCACATACATTTAAATATTCCTTTTTTAAAAAAGGGAATCTTATAAGTGCTTGGAAAATAAAACATTCTGATTAGCGGGAGCACTGTGATGTTTTGCAGTTTTGTTTTGTTTTGTTGTGGGGATTTCCCACCTCTATACCCTCTACAGGCCCCCAGTGTCTAGAGGGAGGGAGGAAACCTCCAAGTAGCTGAGCCCAGCCTAGAGGCACCGGTGGAGACTGGGCCACACGGCCTGCTGAAAACTCTCCCAAACTCCCCCGCGGGCCTGGAATAAACCCTCCCTCACAAGCCTGGGTAGTGTGTATCGGTGCCACGTGCTTTTATAAGTGCTTTACACATATTATTTGGTTTTATCCCCTACAAACAACCTTATGAAGTTGATATTAGCCTGGTTTTAGTTTGCAAGGGAGGAAACGAAAGAGTTTACTCTCTTACAGAGAGAGTAAGGCCCTGCATGACTGGGCCCCTGACCATCTCTCAAACTGTATCCTTCCATCTCATACAAAAACTTGGCTGATTAAGAGACTCTCCAACCTGGTTTTCTACCTCAGGGCCTTTGCACAGTCTGATCCCTCTGCTTGGCTAATCTACTCCCTGACATTCACTTGTCTGCTTCTACCCCATCTCTTAGGTCTCAGCTCAAGCGTCAACTTTCCCGAGAGGCCTACCCTGAGCCCTTCTGCTGGGGTAGGTCACAGGACCATGTTATTTCTTCGGAGATTATTTATCACCCATCTCTCCACCAGGACAAAGCTCCAGAGACCAGAGCTTGTGCATAGCTAGTCCAATGCCTGCCTGTTACAGGAGTCCAAAAGTAGTTATTGAATAAATCACTGGGATCTGTATTTAAAAAACTAGTGCAGGCCACACCTCCTAATACTAGCACATACATTTATATAACAATGAAAACCCACAGGCACAAGGCAAGCAGCATTAGCTCCCGACGGGAAGGAAGAAATAGCTCAGGGGGTTTAATGACTTACCTAAAGCCACCTGGCAAGTCAGCGGCAGGCCCAGGCCTCCTGACTTCTCCCCCGTGTTTTCCACGGCCCAACTACGGCAGGGGCTGAGGCAGTGCTCACCAACGCCGTGTCCCCTTTCCCAGGCACACGGGAAGCGGACCTTACCTAGCCTCCCTTTTCATGTGACTGAGTCCTGGTCAGCAGACTGTGGGGAGCAGGGAATGTGCCCACCTCCAGGCCTGGCCGATGAGTGTTCCGTGTAGTCCTTTTGGAGCTCTCTGTGCTCTGAGGACGGGACTCAGTGGAGGTTGCAGGAGACAGCAGAACTACACAGGGGCTGCTGCTCAAGGGACAGCTGCCCAGGACAGCCACCAACTGCACGGCATGTAACGTGAGCAAGAAGTCACTGCTGATGTGTGGCACCGATATTCGGGGGTGTTGGTTTTGCGCTCTGTGTTAATTATCCTGATTAACAAAGGGATAGTGACACTCACAGTAACCCTTACCCAGCAGCTCTGAGACAGGCAACTGTAGAGAGACTGTCCTTGTGTCTGGAGCTTCTAAGTTCTACATGAATCCGAAGTGCAATGTGGCCACCAAAAAATACACAATCTCAGGATGTGTGAACAACAAGAGCAACAAACCATTTGCAGCAATCACTCAAGTGAGAATATGCAGTGTCCCCGAGGCACACGCTGTAATTTCGATGGTCCATGCAACAGTATGACAGGAACCTCCAGCACCTATCTCAGGACCTGGACAGGTCAGGCCACACCAAGACTGTGCGAAGGCACCAACGTTTGTCTAAACACCCGCCCCAAGTACCTGGCTTTGTTATAATCTGTCTGCATATATAGGGTTATAATTTTTTAAAAGTAAGGATATTCATTTCCTTTTCTCACTTGTGTTTCATGTGGAAGATTGTAGATAGCTCATGGAAATTAAAGCTAGCCAATTTCTTCTCACCTTCAAGAAATGGAACAAAGTACTTAAGTCATTTTTGGATATACTTTCCATTCCTCAGAAGTGGTCACATAAGCTAATGGAGCATAGGATAAACAAGACTGGGGGAGACTCTGGGAGAAAGAGCCGCTGTGCACGTCGTCACATAAGGCTCGAGGAAGACAGGCACCAACGCCAGGGAGGCTTCGTCAGCTAGCTGGGGCTGCTGTGCCACACGGCACCCGTGTTTTCTTCTTAATGACATGTGATAGGATTTTTGGAAAGTTTTCATAGGATAGAGCTGATGTCTATGCAATGATCTAAGAAAAATTCTGAAATGACATTTTCAAGAAAACACTTTCGCAATCTGTAATCTCATCTGGGAAATCTGTGATGGATCAGAAACACAAAATTATATTTTTTTAGGAATGAAACAAAAAGCCCTTCCCTTCTGGGATAAGAGAAATCACAGTAAGGTAATAAACACATTTAAAACAGAGCAAATGCAAATGTGAGCAGCCAGAGTTCTCAAGACACAGGGTCTACATGTAGCATTAGGTCGCTACAAGAGAACTAAAATTGTTTTTAATCCCAATTTTTATATATAAAAAAATAATGTCCATAGTTTATAATCTAAAGTAGCAGCAGCAAACTGTAATGGAAGATAACCACCCTGCCCCTCCTTCAATCCCAATGCCCTCTTCTCAGAGGCAACCAGTTTTATTCCTTCAACTGTTTTGTTTGAAATTTACCTCCTTGTTTCTTAATAACATGCTTGTGCTACTACTTCCTGATTTACCCCTTTACAATTCTATCTCTTTGCTTACTATTACTGTACCCATTCTTCCATCAGAATTCTGGTTATATCAGTATCAGGATTTCCACTACCATGACCACATACATAGTACCCTCTACTGAGCTAAGCTGTTACATTTTATGCACATTTTTTCCCCCTAGGGCTAAAAGTTGCCTTAAGTTTTCTTAGTTTTCTATGTACCTGTCACTAAAAGCCCTCTCAGTAAGGAGCAGACATGGTGCCCTGTCACTTCCATCCTGGAGCCCTCCACACTGCTGTCCTCTACTAGTCTGGGCTACTCTCCAGGCTGCTGCACAGCTGCTGGGCTGGGACTTGCTTCACCACAACTCAGGAATCCCCCAGGGCTCCTTTATCTTCTTGTTGCTTGCTTCATTCCCTCATTTTGCTGGAGCTCATCCTTTTGTAGCTTTAGTACAAAGGGTGCACAGAGATACAAGGTTTAAGATCTTGCATGTCTAAAAACAGCTTTATTCCATGCATACATTAGTCTGCCAGTTTCGGCAGGGTACAGAATTGTAGCTGTAAAATCACACTTGTAAAGGCACTGTCCCATGGCCTTTAACTGTCCCATGGCCTTCTAACACCTTGTTCTTTTCCATATGATTTCCCCTCCAGAAGCTTGTTGGATTTTGAACAAAGATGCACCCTGGTGTTTGTCTTTGTCCACTGATTGTACTGAATATTATTTCTTTGGTAATTCCTTTCTTTCCATATTCTCTGTTCTTTTTCTAGAACTCTCATTAGACAGATGGAGACGTCCTGGATATATCTTCTACCTTTCTCATCTTTGCTCTCAAGTATTTTATCTCTTCTCCTGTTCTAATTCCTGAGCATATTCTTCAAGTTTATCTTCCAGCATTTCTATTATTTCTATATCAAGTTATTAATTTCCAAGAGTGTCTTATCTTGTTAGCAACCTGTTTTTATTTTATGTACACAATATATTTTCTTACCTCTCTGACAGTAATGATCATTTTGAAGTCTTTTTCTGCATTCTTTCTGTTTCCTTGTAGTACACCGCAGTATGCAGGCTTTCCAGGACATGCCCCTCTTCCCTGTCTGGCCTTAGCTTCCACTGCCTTCCTCGGGTCACCCTTTTTTTGCTGTTCCCAGTGCATGCCAGGCATGTAAAGCTCCCCGAGGGCAGGAATCCCTGTCTGCCTGGTACATAGTGGGTGCTCAGTAAATATCTGTTGCATGAGTCCAATAAAATAATTTCATGACTTCCCATGCCAGGGTCCTTCTTGTGGCATCCACAATGGGCGCTCCATCTTTTGTCTTCATCACAGCTCACAAAACAACAGGGAGTAGGGAAAAGTCAAGCCTTTCCTTGCATGCTGTGCAATATGAGTTACCACGCCTGCTTCCTCATGGGTGTGCTCACAGGCGCAAGTATAAAAATCACCATTCAGCTGGAGCCACATAGCATCAACAGGGTGACAACTTTACTATTAATTCATCCTCACAAAATGTGAAGAATTTCCCCCCAAATTATGTTGTTTTCTTCAAAAGATTTATGGCCTAAATGAAATGGAATACCTATAACTTAAAGATAATACTTAATGTGATAATGCTAGTTCGCCAAACAGGTCTACCAACGTCAGAATTATAATCTAATCTAATCTAGATTATTCAGCCTCATGCGACTTTTTCCCCCCAAGTTCTTCATATTCTTCTTTTTCCTTTTTATTGACTTTATTGAGGTGACACTTGCAAACAAAATTATACAGGTATCAGGAGCACAATTCTACAACACACCATCTGTGCACTGTGCTGTGTGTTCAAGCCTCCTTCTACCACCATTTACCCTCTATCCTCCTCCACCTCCCAGCCCTCCACCCCCAGCAATCACCATAAAAACCATGTCTGTGAGTTTTTTCTTTTTTGCTCAATATCTCAACCCCCCAACACCCCCCACCCCCAGCTGTTTCCCTGCTCTCTACCTATGAGTCTGTCTTTATTTTGCTTGTTAGTTCATTAGATTCCACATATGACTGAAATCATGAGGTATTTGTCTTTCTCTGACTGGCTCATTTCACTTAGCATAATGTTCCCCAGGTCCATCCATGCTGTCGCAAAGGGTAAGATTTTATAAGCATTTGTTGGTTCTAAAAAAATTAATATTTTTCCTAAAGTTAATTAACTTAATATACTCTCTTAGTTTATACTGTTTATCTAACTGTTTGAAAGTTCCAATCAAATAGTTTTATACATAAAGTTAATAGCTTTCAAGTCCAGCAGGAATGCGCAGCATTGTACAACTGCATATGCAAGAAGAGCAACACATACTCACACTTCAGTGCGTAGTGGGATGGCAGCAAGGAAAGTGCTTAAGAAAGCTTCACTCTAGGAAGCATCTGGAACGCTCACCTACGCTGGAAAGTAACTATTCAGAAACTGACTTTAAATCAAATGGAGAGTTGCTGTGTTCATGTCACTGAAGTTGTTATGCTGACTGACTGGTGTCACCAAGCACAACCGTACAGTGGCTGATAATACACAAACCCAGGGGTGGGGACAATCAGCACACACAGAACACAACTAGAGACACAGAGGGGACACAGGAAGAGAACATGTCTTTCAACTGTAGCATTCTACAAGACTACAAATTCTATAGAATAAGCTTCCTTCTCCAGAGCTCTCTGGCGATAAACGGACACTTTTCTGCAGAGATGGATAGCTTCTGTGTGGTTCTGCCTAGAGGGAGGTGGTGGAGTAATTGCCCATTCACTAGTTCCTTCCTTCCTTCCTTCCTTCCTTCCTTCCTTCCTTCCTTCCTTCCTTCCTTCCTTCCTTCCTGCCTGCCTGCCTGCCTGCCTGCCTGCCTGCCTCCCTGCCTGCCTGCCTCACTCACTCCCTCACTCCCTCACTCCCTCACTCCCTCACTCACTCCTTCCTTCCTTCCTCCCTCACTCTTCATTCATTCATTCATTCATTCATTCATTCATTCATTCATTCATTCTTTCCTTCGCTCAACTACTGTTGCATGTGTCGAGCATTATGTTAGCTACTTGGAGAACAGACAACTCTAATGAGTTCCTTGTGCTCAGAGCGTACGTTTAGTAGAGGAGACGTGAGTACAGTCAGTGATCAGCGCTGCAATCAAAAGACTCCCCAGATGCTGTGGGACCCCAGAGAAAGCGACAGCCACTCTGCACTGGAGGACACAGGGCAGACAGGAAGGCTGTGCGGCAATCTTTCTCTGACTTAATAATCCTATGTTTCTTTCTATTTTAAGAAATATAGTTACATTATTTTCAGTATATAGATAAGATTTATGGAGAGTAATGAAACAATACAGAGTGGGCAAAAGTAGGGTTACAGTTTTGAGTACACAAAATACAGTTTATTCCTGTATTATTATTTATTAATTATTATATTATTTTCCAGACAAGCAACTGTAACCCTACTTTTGCCCACCCTGTATATGCATAGCTAAGACGGGTAGAGATAAATATATCTGTAAGATGTATGGGCAATAATAAAACAGATTCATTAAAATTCGAACTCACAACTCTAATGATAAAGTATGTTGTACGTCTCTTGGAGGCACTACCTGGCTTATGTAATCCCAGACAATACACGCTTAGCTGTAATCACTAACAAACAATAAATCAAGGACAAGTAACAGAAGGTCAGCTTGGTGCCTGTGCCAATATCCCCTTAAAATCCTAGTTGTTGAGCACCCTGAGGGACTGCTACCAGGCCCACGAAACAGTCTGGCTCCCCAGGGGTAGGGCTCACCAAGTCTTTTCTCTCTTATTCCTCAAAAACAGGTTGGTGGCTCCTCAAAAGGCTAAGTGTAGAATTTCCATGTGATCCAGCAATTCCGGTCCTAGGAACACACCCAAAAGAACTGAAAGCAAGAGACTCAACCACCAAAGTTCAAAGCAGCACATTCAGAACAGCCAAAAGGTAGAAGCAAACCAAGTGTCCATAAGCAGATGATAAATGAAATGTTCCACTGATGGGTGTGCCCTTCAAGTCCCCTGAACGGGCCCAAGAAGAGGAGGCCTCTGCCTGGTCAAGGAGGCTGCTCCCTGATTCTCCTGAGGGTCTGCTCTCCCGAGGTGCAGAACTGTGGGTGAGGACAATGAGAGCAGCTCCCTCCCATCTCTGCATCACGCTGGGACCCGTGGCAGCACTACTCACAAAAGCAGACCCTTTAGCTTCTCCTGCTTCCACATCCCCAATGCGCCTCTCAAAAGTCAACACCCAAACCAGTCAAACACACATAAGCAAGGGTGCCAACCAAGTCCACTACCCTCTCCACAGAAATAACTTAATCCATGAGCAAGGCCTTCCCATTCGTAAACATCTGGAGACATCTCAGACTCTACAAATGATGGACAAGAAGCCTCAGAGAGGTGGCTCAACCTCATGAATTAACTCATCTGCATGCAGGGCAGTGGGGACCTCACAACTGCGCTGAGAGCCATTAGTGGGGAGATATCGGCACCATCCACGTTCTACCTCACACGTGGCATCGTCAGCGTCGGTCTCTGATACACCTTGTTTTATTGTCTTCACGGTGCTTATTCCCAACCCACCCCCTTGTGACCTATTTCATTGTCTCTCCACCTGTGGAATGTAAACTCCATCAGTGCGAGGACCTTCACCGCTATATTCCTAGACTATGAGATAGGGCCTGACACATAATAAACACAGTATTCAGTAAACATTTCCTGGATGAAGAATACTTATTATTTTTTGAGTATTTACCATATGCCAGCCAATGTTCTTAATACTGCACGTGCAGTAATTAATTTAATGCTCAAAATGATCCTATGATGTAGGGAGTATCATTATCTACGTTTTATAGTTGAGGAAACTGAGGCACAGAGAGCTTAACTAGCAAACTCAAGATCATACAGCAAGTAAGTAATTGTTCTGGTATCTATGGCTGCTTCACAAACCACCCCAAGTGCAATGGCTTTAAACAACAATGTCCTCTTCTTCCTTAGGGATCTGTGGGTTCACAGGTCTCATCTGAGTGCTTCTTGCTTGAATTGTCTCCTGTAATGACTATCATTTATCAGCTGGGGCTTAAGTAGTCTGAAGGCCTAATGGGCTGGTGGCCCCTCACCTGGGAAGAAGGGATCAGCGGGAGGCTGCCTGAGCGTCCTGTCTCTCTCTGTGGCTAGCCTGGCTTCCTCGCAGCACGCAGCAGCTTCCCGCACACTGCATGTACTACGCGCTAGCCCCAGAAACCATGTGCTGTCACTTCTGCCCCATTCTATGTCTCACAGGGCCAGCCCAGATTCAATGTTTGTAGCAAAAAAAAAAAAAAAAAAAAGACCTGAATGCCAGGCAGTGCAGGAATTGGGGTGTCGTCTTTGGAGATTCACCACCACAAAAGTGGAGCTGGTAATCGAACTCGGGCAGTCTGGCTCCAGAAACTATATACTCTCACCCACTAAGTCACGGGGTATCTCTATTGGGAATAAATGAATAAATTCACTACTTAATTGGTATAACTACAGGGTGATATGGGGCTCCAAAGATGAATTAACGATACAGATGAGTTAAATTCCATGTTTAAACAGAAAAGTATTTGCAGTTTTAACTGACAATCCTTCCTCTGCTTCTAAACATACCTGTTTCGAAACTTAGGGGCACTCTCAGTTGGTGCTAGAGTGGGAGGTGGCTGGCTGAGGGACCCGGCTCAACGAGAGCTGGGAGGGTTGGAAGCACTTCTGTGGACAAAGTCTTGTGAAATCACATTTTAAATGAAGAGGGACGTGGTGAGCAGGAATGGGTATTTCTGTGGGAACTAGCCATGCCCTAAAGTGATTGCCATCCAGCTTGAAAGGTGTTGGCTTGTGGAGAAGTTCTACACAAAGACCATACTTTTATGCCTTATTATAGTGCTGGAAGAGAGGTAAAAAATCATCACTGGCACCATTTATTGAGTCCTTGCTCGCCCACACGCTGTGCCAAGGACCTTTCACCTACTACTGCCTTCAGTCCTCACACCACCCTCACACGGCAGGTCTGACCAGGACACCAACTTCAGAAAGTTCTGGAAACTGCACCATATTCCTAGTAAATGTCAGTATGAGTCTCCAGTGCCCACTGTTGTCCTAGCCACTGAGTAATGCCACAGGTGCAACCCTCCATGTGAACCCTGTCACCCCTGTGTCATTGTTATCATTTCTGGGCCATCTCCATGACTAGTGAGGGCCTCCTCCCCTCCTCCGGCCCTGTCCGGGGAAGTGGTTTTCCAACCATCACAGACTCTGTGCCCAGCCCAGCACCTAATTGCTGGGCGGTACTTCAAACACAGTTTTAATGAGTTAATAAATTATGATTTCTTCAAAGGTCACCTGTGGCCCAGCTCTTTTAGGTTTGTGTCTAGTGATGGGACCCTATCAATTCATTCCTGGGAGCATTAGCAGCAACAGAACCACCACTGGCTTCCCTGCACCTCCTGTCAACTGGCCGGGAAGAGCCCGTGGCTGACTCACCATTCTCTCCCATCCACATGTCAGGAAACACAGCTCTGTTGTATGTCATGCTCAGGAGTGTCCTGGGGGTGAGGTGCTGATTTAGTGGCAGGGCTTGTGGGGCTTTAATTCCAACTCTGTTTACTTTTAGATGTTTATATCAGTTTTCCAGAGACTTGCCACACTGATCCTTATTATCTTACAAACACCGTATCTGAAGAAAACGCTTCTATTCTCCCAAGTTCCTGGCCTAAGAAATTTCAGTGTTGCCACTGCTGATAAAGCGGCTAAGTTACGAGGTGCGACTGTGCGCTGAAGGTAGTGATTACTTTCTCCATCGGATGGAGGGCCAATAATCCCAACAAAAACCTCTGGGTGCAAGGAACATGGGCAGCACCCACCCACAGGAACACTTCCCTAACTCTAGGCAGGACAATGTGGAAAAATTAGAGGAATCTTGGAATTAGGGGCCCTGTAAAGTCTTCGCTGGTCTCCAGCTTAAAGCAACCGACCAACGAGACCACTCTTTTTATACTGTCAGTGCCTGATAAACTTTTAAGGAATCTGTGATTTCATGGGACACTTCAAATTTGCCCATAATTTCACATCACAACTTGAAATCTTTAGGTGGCAAGGGAAGTGAAAGTAAAAATCAGTTTTTTAAATAATACATTCTGAAAAGTCCTTTCTGGGTCTCTTACTCTATGAAATGCCTTCTTAGTGTGTGTAACGGAGGGTTTTAAATGTGTTATCTTTGTGCTCCATTATTATAGTGATGTTCCAGGAAGGAATGACTTTTGGTCATTAATATATTAAAGAGAACCTCTTTCAGAAAAAATAAATACCCAGTGAAGACTCCATTTTTCTGTTTTCTCAATTTCTTCTCTATTATTAAGCCCTTTCTAAGGCAACTGCCTGAGCTTCACACTAAAGACACAAACAGTACAAATAAGCACATTCATAAAATACCAGGTTTTCAATCAACAAAAACACATTTGATTTCCATGTGCAAGAGCAAAGAAAAACAAACAAAACAAGCAGCAGGAGCCTCTAACAGCAAGGGGGAAACGAAACAAATTTAGGAAAAACTGGACTGAGGCCCCTGTGGGAAAATGTCACCTACTTGCTCATTTGTCTGGGACTTAAATTGCCCCTGCTTCCCAGAAGGCTAAGGCAGCAAGGAAATGCTTTAATTCTTCCCCTGTCTTACCACTGAAACCTACCTGGGAAGTTTGTCAAAAGAATCACAAAGTCTCTGATTTATACTCTATTAATTGAAAGACAAAACAAAAGAACCCAGCTATAGTGCTCTTATCCTACTAACACAGACCTCAAGCCTGAGTATGCAGACTTTCTGTTAGTTATTCTCATCTTTACAAGGAATCTGACATAAATTATATTAACTCAAGCACTGGGCTAAATTAGTATTCTGACAGTTGACCTAACTGAGCCGAGTCCAACAATGTCTAAGTACATTTTTTAAAAAACCAGTTAAGATTGGAATTTAGCCCGGCCGGGCATGGCTCAGCGGTTGAGTGTCGACCTAGGATCCAGGCAATAGGGGTTCGATTCCCGTTCAGGGCACATGCCCAGGTTGCGGGCTTGATCCCCAGTCAGGGTTGTGCAGGAGGCAGCCGAACAATGACTGTCTCATCACCGATGTTTCTATCTCTCTCTCCCTCTCCCTTCCTCTCTCTGAAATCAATAAAGATATATTTAAAAAAAAAAAATTGGAATTTATGTATCTGTATAATTCTAAATCCTACGTGTAGTTTAAAGCCAGGAAATATGTGTTTAAGGCCAAAATTCCATTCCCTATCTCTCCTGCTATGGTTATGCCAGGCAAATAATAGCCACAGTAATTTTAGAATCCCTTGCCATCCCCTGAGGTACAATTGACTTAAATATTGAGTTCCTGTATAAATTCACTATTTGTTTTCTCAAATTATATACCTCGCAATGATCTTACTAGAACATCACTGTATGTTTCAATTTGTATACAACCCCATGCCCCACCGCTAATGAATTTCTTCTCATGAAGCTATATGAAGGTTACTATGAAGACATAAATCCCATCATACTCTTAATCTATTATTTCTATAAACTAAATAGAAATGTCATTTAAATGTAATTAGGCTTTTTGGAACATGGATTTAGTATGATGACTCTAACACACATTAGTAACAAAATTACTCCCAAGGCAATGGTATATAACTGTTTATTAGGCATGTTTGGAAATATTGAGGAATGCACTGGAAATAGCTCTGATATCAAACAAAGGGCAGAGAAATAATTTCTCAAGTCTTAGCCACAGTAATTTTAGAATCCCTTGCCATCCCCTGAGGTACAATTGACTTAAATATTGAGTTCCTGTATAAATTCACTATTTGTTTTCTCAAATTATATACCTCGCAATGATCTTACTAGAACATCACTGTATGTTTCAATTTGTAGAGAAGTACAGATGTAAAATGGGTCATAACATCTTTCACTATTTGCATGAGGCAACAAATACTTTCATCTTAATCTAAGAACTTTAATAATTTAAATAAATGTAAGACTTTATTTCAAATTGTCAATATTTAAAACTACTTACAGTGCATGGTAATTATTTACACACATAACTACCACTGATTCTCTCGTCTACTTCTTGCCAGATTATAAACTCCCTGAGGACAGAAACTATGCCTTGCCTTTTTACCCCTTGGGTCCAACCCAATGCTAAGTATATAGTAGGTACTCAGTAAGAATTGAATGAATGTTTATTTATTTGCCAAATAAGTGCATAATAGTGCATTTGTATCACCTAGCCAGAAATTTTGTGCTAGTCTTTTCATACCATCTGCAAGCATGACAATATTAGGCAAGACACAAGTTCTTTAGATCTCAGTTTCCCCACTTGTGAAATGGGCATACTAATATGTATCCGACGGACCTCACAAAATTGAATGCAAATGAACTAAAATGATATATTTGAAGTGTGGACCCTGAGAAAGAAGATATTGCACCTACTAAAAGGGTCCTCAGTGGCTAGCTGGGCTCAAAAGAAAACAAAAAACAAGCAAACAAAAAACAGAGCCTAGCAACCATTTCTACAGAGACCTCTCATGCAGACCGCACTTCAGGGAAAAGCACATACTGAACTAAACTGCCTACCTGCCTGTCAGCTGAGCCAGGCCTTATAAAGGAGTTCTTGGAATCCTATTTCAACCAACAGGACTGAGGCTTTACCCATCCAATCACAGCTGTGCAGATATAGCCCCCCCCCCATCAGCATCTTCACTATCAAGCAGAGCAGCTCCATTCTGACCAATCAGGGCCAGTCAAACTGCAAGGACCTGAAGTCCTTATTTGCAAGAGAACAGACTAATCAGACACCAGGAGCCAGGACTTTTGTCTTTATAAGTCAGCTCCCCTCTGGCTCTGAGAGACCACTTTCCTTTTCCACTGAAGACTGTCTTTCCCACGCGGGAGCTGAAACACTGAAGATTCAACACAGGAGCAGAGTGGAGGGCAGAGCAGGGCAGCAGGGCAGGGGCTGGATGGGACCTGACCTGACAGAACGGGGACAGAGCAGAACTGTCTAGCTGAAGAGGGTCCTGGCCCCAGGGCGGCCTCATAGCCCTGCTGTTTTCACAGCGGTGCTGTATCACAGTGGAGCTGTTTTGCACTGAATAGTTTCCTCCTTCACCACACCCCAAACTGGGGATTCCCACTGGCATTGACCTGGTATCAAAACCATCGGTAGACAGAAGGTATGCTAAAAGCCATAATAATTATTTTAGATCCAGGATCTATATAGTGATTAGTACATTTAATTCCAGCTGAATAGGAAAAAAAAAAAAAAGGTATCAAAATGATAGCACACGCATTACCTGGGAAATCCAAAGATCTACATGTGATAATTTATGCTTTCTTTTTTCTTTTTTTCATCTGTGTGAACTAGCTAAATAAGGAAAAATTTGCCACGTACTTTCAGCTTAAATGGGACCGATTCTATTCACTGTGGTAATTCTCCTGCCATTTCTGGCAAAGGTCTGTGACTTTCTGACCCTCCTACATTATTTACTTCAGAATTAAAAGACCTCAATAAATATCAAATTTTAAACTGTTCAAATGTTTGCTGATTTTTCCCAAGCTCTATTTGTGCAGAAAATAGTAGCTGGATCCTTCAATAATTGGCTAATTTCGGTACCTGAAAAATTATTTTGAAATAAAAAGATGTAAGTAATAAATACCGTATAATTTTAATAATGACTTGTAACAATAGGACCATATACATGGATTATCTCATTTTAAAACTGTTTTGTAAATTATGCCCAGCTTTAAATCCAAGAACAAAATCGTTTTCATCAACCTCTGCATACTAATTGCTGTTTCTGTTGGATAGTAACAGCAACTGCCTAACACATTCAGATGTGACATTTAGTTTTAACTTCTGGAACCAATTAAAAAAAATTTTGATTTTGAGAGAGGGAGGAAGGGAGAGTGAAAGGGGGAGAGAGGGGGAGAGGGAGAGGGGGAGGGGGAGGGGGAGAGGGGGAGGGGGGAGGGGGGAGAGAGAGAGAAACATTGATGTGAGAGAGATACATCAATCGGTTGCTTCCCATACACACCATGGCTGGGGATTGAACCTGCAACTCGGGTGTGTGCCCTGACCCAGAATCAAATTGGCCACTTTCTAGGGCACAGGAGGACTCTCCAACCACCTGAGCCACACTGGCCAGGGTTCGGAATCAATTTTAAATAACAATTCCTACATACCTATTGGAGGGAGTTCACAGAGGTTCTAGGCTTCAAGTTTCCTCTAACTTGCGTAGGTGTTATAAACAAAGGCCAGTTCAGTCCACTCAATGGGCCACACTATATATAGCCCAAGTCAAACAAGGTATTATTTTGCTCCCAATACCTATTTTTCTCTATTAAAAAATTGGGTCAAATCATCAATATGAATCTCTAATTCTACTATGGGACTGTAAAATGCAAAAGTTATGGATGAGAAGACCAAGGAATAGAAGTATTGGTCATTTGCCACGTTTTCAATAAATTTATAATGAAATCATTAATGGAATGGTGATTTTTTAAAAAACAACAACAATTTACTGTCATAGAATTCTAGAGGCTGAAAGTCCAGGATCAAGATGCAATCAGGGCTGGCTGGGCTCTGCTGAGACCGTCCTTCCTGACTTACAGATGGCTTTCTTCTGTGCTCCTGCCCTCCTGGTGTTTCTTCCTCTTCTTATAAGGACAACAGTCCTATTGCATTAGGACCCCAACCTTATGACCTAATTTAATCTTAATTACCTCCTTAAAGACCCCATCTCCAAATGCAGTCTCATGGAAGTTAGAGCTTCAACATATGGATTTTGGGGGGAAATAATTCAGTCCAAAACACAAGGATTTTAAAAAATATAAACAAAATACTATTATCACACCTAAAAATAGCAACAATAATCTCTTAATATCAAATATTCAAAGTTCAAGTTTCCCCAATTGTCATATTTTGACATAATAGCTTCAAAATTTTTATCTTTATTGATAATAGATGGGAGCACCTTGTTTTTATCCTTAAAAATCCATTAGTAAGTATGCACTTATTAAATACTTACTATGTACTCAGCAGTCTTCTAAGCACAATGAGGAGCTGAGTGCCTACGCAGGGAAAGTATAAGCAATGAGGTCAAGTAGGTTGGATGTGGCCATATTGCAAAGATATTAAAACTCACAGCAGAGGAGTATTAACTTGATTCGGTTGGAAATGGATAGCCTTTGAAAATTTTTGAGCTTTGAGGTAGCAAGATGAACTTCAGTTTTTCCAGTGAATGACCCCATGACTGTGGTAATTTCCTTGTGCAGGGGCACCTATGGAGCCAAGAAGGCAACCCGTTGGGCTTTATCTCACTTCCCACCAACACATCATCACAGGCAGCCCCCCATGCTCATATCCCCTTTGTACTCTTCTGTGCGTGTCCTGCACCTAACACGGTGCCTGGTGGGCTCTTTGTAAATGGACCTTGCCTATGTAGCAGTTCACTACATCACACTGGCCGTGTTCTTGTTGACAATGACCCACTGTCCCTGACTTCCTCTAGGGGTCTCAGCATTCTCCTGCTGTCTCCTGCACAGGGTGCACACAGTCTTGTTCCTTTGGACATGTGTACTCAGCAGGAGGACCACTGTAGTAGACGGGTCCAGATGTTTATATGCCAAAGCTTGGGAGTTTCATTTCTTGTTGCAGGGCTGGGTATAGCTTAAGTTATTGCTTCTCATCTTAAATCAACTGGGGTGACTTTTGCCTCAACCCAATCCTATTGTCCTTGCAAGCTGCTCAGAAGAAGACCAGATACCATTTTTTAAAGGATTATACATACCTTAGCTGTTAAATCATACTTAAATCCTGCCCATATCAGTGGACTAGGTATTTTATGCAGACGCCCTAAGGTTATAGTCCCAAAAATCAACCAGAAACTAAGAAACCCTCAACCCCATCATAGATTGCAAAATATTTAATGATTTCCTAACCCTCAAATTATCTGATTTAATCTTGGATTTTTGAGGACATACTCAGCAATATTAATGAGTAAAACCTAAGACTACATGAGGTCACCAACAGTTAGTGGCCAGAAAAATAAAGCTAACTCAGGAGGCTTGATTCCAGTCACAGCTCCAACAACTATGCAGAAGCATTAGCTTCCCCATTTGCAAAGCAGAAGTACAACTCAGCAGCAGAGAACGTCTTCACCCTAAACATATCCTTACATGACTAGACGTTAACTTCAAAAATTCCCTAGAACAGCACTGTCCAAAGGACATTTTTGTGATGATGGAAATATTTATATTATATATTAATATGGGGTGGCTATTACCCACATGAAATGTGGCTTATGTGACTGAGGAACTGGATTTTTAATTTTTTACTTTAACTTTAAATTTAAATAGCCAATGTAGATAGTATATTACACAGTACAGCAGTCTAAGAAATCACTATGAAAGTTTTAAAGTAATATATATTAAGGACAAATCAAAATTTCCATTATACTTCTAAACCAGAAAGTACAACACAACTAGCCAGAAAGTTTGGGTGTGAAAACTACCATTCATCTTTCTCAAAGCATACAGAAGCTAAAACCACTTTCCCCAAGCCTCGAGGCTTCTGGTGAAACAGAGTTTAACAAAAACAATTTGTTGGGACACACCTCCACTCTGGAAGAATCGAATGGGAGGCTGGTGAATGGTGAGAGGCAGGGTATTTCTTTCTAGTTACAGGAACTCGAGTTTGAGGGCTCCACTGAGGCCCTTCCGTCTTGAGGGGTCTCTGTGGTATTTTACTGAAAGTGATAATGAACAGCGGGCACTCTGTCCTTGGTTTACTGATGCAGGAGCAGGAAGATAAAGGACCGGGTCTACCAGCTTTGGGAATGGCTGTAACAAGGACAAGCCAGAGCAGCTGCCCAGCGAGTGTCCACAGCCTGGCACATCGGGCCTCTTGGCTGGTGCCACAGAGGCATTGGGAACTGCTGTGACAACCGCTGTAGGCAGAAGACTCCATGTTTGTCCATCTCCTTTGTTGCCACCCTTGTCCACTCCGCCACCTTCTTGCTCAAACCACATTAGCTTCCTAGTTGGTCTCCCTGCTCCCATTCTTAACCCCCACAACTCACTGCAGCAGGAACAAGCTTTTAAAATCAGGTACAGTGGTAGCCCCACCCCCACCCCCCACCCATGGTTTCACTTTCCATGGCTTGTTGTTACCTGCCGTAAACTGTGGTCCAAAAAAATTAAATGGAAAATCCTAGAAACAAGCATTCATAAATTTTAAATTGCTTGCCTTTCTGAGTAGCATGATGAAATCTCACTCCATCCACTCATGCCATGAGTCTCCCCGTTGTCCAGCATAACCACGCTGTACATACAGTACTACAGCAAGATATTTTAGAGAGACCACATTCACATAACTTCTATTACAATAAATTGTTATAACTGTTCTATTTTATTATTAGTTATTGTTGTTAATCCCTTACTGTGCTTAATTTATAAATTAAACTTTGTCATAGGCATGTAGGTACGCACAGGAGAAAAGATAGTACATACAGGATTCGGTACTATTCAGGCATCCACTAGGGGTCTTTGAACATAACCGCCTCAGATAAGGGGGGACTACGCTGTAATCTCACTCCATTTAAGATTCTCCCGTGGATTCCTGCTCAAAACAAAATTCAAACTCCTCACCATGGCCTACAGGGTTCTGCTCACCTTTTAAAATTCTCCTCACATTGTCCCCCTTGCTCATTCTGTTCCTGCCACAGTGACCTGGCTGTTCTTTTGACAAACCAAGCTTCTTTGCACCTCAAGTCCTTTGCACTTGCTAGTCTCTCTACCTAACATGCTCCTCCACAGACTTTCCCACGGCCAGCTCCTCACTTAAATGTCACCTCCTCAGAATAGCCTTCCCAGACAATCCCATCTAAACCAGCACTGGGGCCACTCTCTATCCCACCACCATGTAGTGGGTGCATGCCTCTGAAACTTTCTTGAGGTATATTTTCCAAATTATGAAACTCACCCACTTCAATGGTTTTTAGTATGTCAAGTTGTACAACCATCTCTGTAAGTTTTAAAACATTTCCATCTTCTCAATACAATCCCTCCTGACCATTAATTGTTAATGCCCGTAACTATCCTCTGCCCTAGGCAGCCACTAACCTACTTTTCTATTTCTGCAGATTTTCCTTGTCTGAGCAGTTCATGTAAATGGAATTATACAATATCCCACCACTTTTCATTTTAAATATATTTTTATTGTGATAAAATATACATAAAACTTAAACATTTTAGCCATTTTTAAGTGTACTGTGTAACCATCACCAACATCCTTTGCCAGAACTTTTTCACCTTTCCAAACTGAAACTCTGTCCCCATCAAATAAATACTAACTCCCATTCCTGTCCCCCTAGCCCCTGGCAACCACCCTTCTACTTTCTGTCTTTATGACTGACTACTCTAGGTGCTCCATATTAGTGGACTCCTACAATATTTATTGTTTTGTGACTAGCTTATTTCACTTAGCATAATGTCTTCATCCATGTTGTAGCAAGTGTCAGGATTTCCTTACTTTTAAGGCTGAATAATGTTCTTTGTATGTCTGTACCATATTTTATCTATTCATCTGTGGAAAAATACTTGGATTACTTCCACCTTTTAGCTGTTGTGAATAATGGTCTGATGAACATGGACATAGAAATATCTGTTCCAGTTGCTGCTTTCCCTTCCTGTGGGAATATACCCATAAATGGAAATGCTAAATAATATGGGAATTCTACGTTGAATTTCATGAGAAATAGCCATACTGTGTTCGCAGTTGTACCATTTTACATTCTTACCAGCAATGCAGAAGGGTTCCAATTTCTCTTTACTTTTGCCAACACTCGTTATTTTCTGTATCTTTGTGTTTTTCATAGTAGCTGTCTTAATGGCTGTGAAATAATATCTAATCTCTTTTTATAATGCATGTATCAATACTTGATTTTCTTATTTACTTGTTTTTTTAAACATCAATTGCCTATCTCCCAAAACTAGATGCAAGGTGGCAAGGAGCTAGGCTGCCTTGTTTGCTGCCATAACCCCAACAGCACCCAGCACTCAACACACATTTGTTGGATGGATGGATGGATGGATGGATGGATGGATGGATGGATGAATGATCTTAGGGCTACCAGCTTTAGGGCTACTACAGTTCTGCCTTCATCTCCCCTACAATCTACAGGAGCTGGGGAGCACCCTTCTGCTACTCTGAGAAACCAGAGGACCATGAAGATTTTTACAAACAAATTAGTGCTATTCCTTTTGAAACACAAAGAAATAAAGATGTTGTCACACTGAGACCTTGAGAGCACCCGGGGCTTTTGTGAACATTCTGCTGAGGCTGTAATTAAAACCGAGAAGGAGTGCTGGGCTCCTCTGGAAGTTCTTGATAGCTACTCATATGCAAACATAGAAGAGGCAGCCCCTTGAGAGAGAATAAACTCAACTGGCTGAGTTAAAACTATAAAGCTTTTAACTAGAAAAGCAAATTGTGCAGTCATTTCTTCTGCATTAACTATGCTTTCTAAAGACTTTTTTCTTTCCCAAAAAAGGCTGGCATTTGTTTCTCAATTTCATGCCACAAATAAATATGTCAGAGACTGCCTGTCATCTGCTGTTTTCCTTTCTTTCCATAGTGACAGAAGACCTGAGTTTCTCAGCTCCTTTGCTGCTACACGTGGCCATGTAACTAAGAACCAGCCAATGAAATGTGAGCGGTGAGTTGCATGTAATTCTGCACAGCGCCCTTAAAGGGAGGACGTATGCCTTTCTTCTCTTGCTTTCAGTTGGCTGCAACATGAACCTGAAAGCTGGGACTTGAGCAGTAATCCTGGACGACGGGGTGGCATGCGGAACAGGAGGTGGGCAAGACCCTGGTTGCCAATGATGGTGAAGCTGCCGCACTACTCCAGCAACAATGAGGCTAACAAAAACACCCTTACTGAGCACTTATTATACTCCAGGTACCGAGCCAGAGGGCTGTACATGCACTATCTCATTTTATCTTCCCAGCAGTCCTGAGGTTTAAAGGAGGTAAGTCCTGGTCACACAGCCTATGAGTGATAGAACAATAATTTGAATCTAGGGACTTCTGACTGCTAAGCCCACATGCCTTACACGGCATCCAATGGAGCATCCCTCATACTCCCTCTGCCCCCATGTGGAAGAATGAGGCAGCAGGCGCACCCCATTTACCAAAAGAACATTCACCGAACCTCCCACCCCCAGTCAAAGTCTGATGCCACAGCAACAATGTCCCCTAATGCCCCAAACAAGTGGCCAGTTGTGAATTCCTCCTAGTTAGTTGTGTGATGCCCCTCAGGCATTACATTTCTTGGATCATTTTTACCTTATGGCCATTTGGAACGCAACTATAATATGAAAACTAGGTTATTGTTATGTTTTTTTCAGAGCCTAATTTCACATTTACGCTAATATCAATATTTCAAAGCTATTTTCTATGATTTATGCTCTCCTGGCCCCATGTGCTGCAATAACATAATGGAATGTGTACTAGTTCATCAGACAGTTGGTATCTGATAGGAGGGCATCAATACATCTTAGAGCCGTGGCTTATATTATGGCTGTCAAATGATCTTGGTGGGAAAGCCTTGATGCAAAACAGGTTTCACTTTACATAAAGCTGGACTTTCCAAATATTTGATCAAGTCATTTTATATAATTGTTCTAGGCTTCAGCTTCCCTGTCTATAAAATGGGGATAGTAATGTTAGTTTCTTAAGAGTGATTTGGAGCATTCAGTGAAATTATGCTTGTTAATTACTTGGCACAGTGCCTGGCACACAGTAAGTGCTCAATAAGAGGTCGCTACTTTTAATAGTCATAATCTAGTGGCACAATCCGAACAAACGAAGGTCTCAGTGAACCAATGTGTTCAATTACGAACTTCCCAGCAACTGAAGAATGAAGAAGAAAACAGTCACTACTATGCTGACTGGAAAGATGACTCAATCTAGCTGATTCTAAATCCAGACATTCCATTATTCCACTCCACTCCACTCCATTCTATTTATTAAATGTTTTTATTGATTTCAGAGAGAGGAAGGGAGAGGGAAACACCAGTGTTGAGAGAGTCACTGATCAACTGCCTTCTGCACGCCCCCTACTGGGGATCGAGCCCACAACCCGGGCATATGCCCTGACCCGGAATTGAACTGCGATCCCCTGATCATAGCTTGATGCTCAACAACGGAGGCAAGCGGGCCAGGCCATTTTATAAAAGCTGGGCGGCTCTAAATCTTACCTTGATTTAGCATAATCTACGTCGTTACTAACCAGCATGGACATTTTAGTCTTTGTTTGGTATTTAGTCCCCCGGGTTATTATCATTCTCATTTTTTTTTTTGCTAATTTATATAGTTATTTAATATTCAACGTTATTTTGTATTAGTTTCAGGTGTACAGCATAGAGGTTAGACAATCATATGCTTTACAAAGTGCTCCCCCAATATTTCCAGTACCCACCTGGCACCATCCATAGTTCTTACAATATCACTGACTGTGTTCCCTGTGCTGTCTTTCCATCCCCGTGACTGCTCTGTAGCTGCCAATCTGAACCACTTAACCCCTCGCCCTTTTCACCCAGACCCCCAAGAGCCCTCCCCTCTGGCAACCATCAGTTTGTTCTCCCTATCTATGAGTTCTGTTTCTCTTGTGTTTGTTTATATTGTTCTTTAGACTCCACATATAAGTGAAATCTATTCTTATTGTCTTCAGTGGCCCTTTCAAGTCAGAAACATTCACTGGGATTTTTTCCATTTTCTCCCCTCCCCGTTCTTTTTGGGAGTGGTGTAGTCAGGGGGAGCACTGCCTTTGCTCTTTGTTCCCCACGGGGAGACATTTATGCACAGCACAGGCAACAAAATAGCTCCTAAGAATCACTACCACAGACTTTGACTGAAAGCAGCCTTAATTTTTAATCCATGAAACTCAATTCAGTCAGGCTGGGTTTTCAGAAACACATCTGCTTTAAGGATTTATTCTTTCAAGCTTCATCTTGTGCCCTTTCCAACTGCTAATGCCGGATACCGCTAGTTCTATTAATAAAAGTCTCCGAAATAGCAGAGGTAAATCCAACATTTCACTATCAGGTGTTTGCCCCTAACCCAAATCTTGCCCTCCAAGAAAAAGAGGAGCGGTCTTCCATTGTTTCTAATGCCCACTTCGAGGAAAATACCCTTTTAAAATATGCTTACTGTGATTTTCCAAGTGCATTTGCTATTCGGAGGGTACACTCCAGGAAAACCTTCGCTGCCAATAAATCCAGACTCTCCAGTGAGAACACCGCCGCAAGTGAAAACAGGTCTGGGAAATAAAAGGAAACCAACTTCAACATGCCGGCCTCAGAAGGGTGCGGGCGGTCACACGGACGCAGGTAACAGGGGAGCAGGCGCCCCACGCGCCCCGGGCGCGGGGCGGCCGGCTCCGCCCGAGCAAGCGCGCGGCCCGCCGCCACCTGTCTCCCTCCCGGGGCCGGCCCAGCGCCCCACGAGGGAACACGGCCCGCGGAGAACTCGGGGAGGCGGCGAGAGGCGAGAGCGGGCTGCGCGACGCGCACGGTTCAGGCAGAGAAGCGACCGGTTCACATAAAAAGTTTCTCCTCTTTCCCGAAAGCCGCTGGGCACCGGCGGGGCCTCCGGCTGAAAGGGCGGGCTGCCGGGGGCGCAGGGGCCGGGGGACCGGCCGGGTGCGGGGCCGCAGGGGCCGGGGGGCCAGCCGGGGGCGGGGCCGCGGGCAGCGAGTCCCCGGGGGCGAGACCCCGGGGGCGGCTCGCGGCGCCACGCGACCGACCTCGAACCTCGGCTTCACTCGGTGCCCCTCCCGGGGCGAAACCGCGAGCCCGGCGCGCGGGCTTGGCCCCCACGCTCCCCTCCCGCAGGGTCGCGGGGGCGCCCGGTCGGGGGGCGTCCTCGCCGCGCGGTGGCGGCGCCGGCTCGCGGCCCGCGGCGGCCAGGGGCGGGGCGCAGCGCGGCGGGGGAGGGGCGGCGGGCCGTTACCTCTCCGCGGGCTGCGGCCGCGCCAGCCGCGCCGCCAGCAGCAGGCCGAGCACGGCCAGGGCGCCCGCGCCGCTCATGGCCGGTGGAGACGCCGCGGGCCCGCCCGCCCTGCGCGCTCGGAGACGCAGCGGCGCGCACACGCGCGCACACGCACGCGCACACGCACACGCACACGCACACGCGCGGCGCGGGCAGCCCCGGGGTCCGGTGTGCGCGGCTGGCGGGCCGGGCGCGTCTGAAGGCGGTGGCGGCGCGGCCGGGCTGGAAGCCGCGGTCCCCGGGGAGCTGCGGCGGCCGCAGGCGCTCTCAATGTCGCGTTTGTTCCCGGGCGGGAGGGCGGCCCCAGGCCCGCGCCGCCTCCTCCCGGCGGGCGGGCGGCTCCCCCGGCGCCTGGGACCCGCGGCCCCGCGCCGCCCGCCCGCCCGCCTGCGGGGCGGTTTAAAGGGACCCCCGCCACCTTCGCCCCGCCGCCCTCGGGCGCCCGAGCGGGACCTGGCTCCGGGATCCACAGACAACCGCGGGGTGGGGTGGGTGGGTCACGGTTTGCTTTGGGGAATGTTTTTCCCTAGTTGCTTTTAAAAAAATACTAGCGCTTGCTGGAAAACCTGAGGTTCCTTCTTCATTTCTGCCTCCTTCAGCCGGCCACACCTAATGCGAGGGAAGGGAGACCAGGAGAGGCCTCTGTCAACTTTCCACTCGAGCTCTTACTCTCTCACTTGAATATCTACCCATCTGGAGACTCCGCTGCTTTCCTGGCGTAGGAGAGAAGTGCTTTCCAACAACTAGGGATTGAATAATAAAGGAAAACAAGAAGAGATGGGTTTCTTGAGATTTCCAACAACCATACCGCCGCAAGAGGGACAGAGCTGAATTTAGACGCTCTATTTGGGTTGTTCACGTTTCTAAGCAAAACAATTAAGCATTAGGTTAGAACTTATCAAGACTCCATTTCCAATAACGAGTTAGAATATTAAGAACAAACACTCCTGGCAAGGAAATAAGTCAAAACTAGCTGCAGGGAATAATTTAACTTCTAATAGCAGGGAAATCCAGCAGCCAACAGTAGGAACCAGAATTTCATTGCAGAGTTTACATTATTTTACTATTTTGAAACAGAGAACGAAAAAAAACAGCAAGAACCACAACTTTTGAATTTTTTTCTGAAGGCACCACACCCTGTATGACATTTTAAAAACAGGGGATTACAGAATTTGGCAAACTACTTTATATCCTGAAATATACTCCCTCAACCCAATAAAAATTGCTTTTAAACAGCAAAGAGCAAAATAAATGCTTATTTATTCTGCACACATTTCAAGAGTATCCAATAACATAAATGCTTTAGATGGTATTTTATTTAAAAGTCATATTTTAAATGATGAAGTGAAAATATTGCTCAATTCACATTCTGGTAATGATCTGAAGTTGTCATAACCAGAAGATACTTCATTCTTAAGAGTAAGCTAAGTTTTCAAGATTTAAAATTAAAAGACAAAGTATTAAACATGCCTAAATGGATAGAAAACTATTCAAGCGTACATATGCAACAGTTGTTTTTTTTTAAGATTTAAAAAAAATTATTTTAGAGACAGGAAGGAAGAGAGGGGAAAGAGAGAGAGAAACATCAATCACCTACTTCCTGCACCCACCCTGACTGGGGATCAAACCCAAAACCTGGGTATGTGCCCTGACTTGGAATACAGCCCGCCACCTTTTGGTGTACACAGGCCAGGGCTCAGCAGTATTTCTTTATTAATGGACTGATGACTGAATATATATCCTCATTGAAGAGTTAGGGTTCCAACACTGATGTTCTGTTGTTGTTGAGACACAGAAAGGCACTGATACCACCATGTGATATTAAAGGTTTACTAAAACCCATATTGTTTCGTCTTAGAAACACACGTTTGACTTGGAACTATAGTTCCGAACAAAACTATAAACCTTAAATGTTCTGAGAAGCTTAATGTGTTAAAACTGAGACAGACCCAAGTGGACTCTAAAAGTGTACTTATGGTCCACTTCTGTGGGGCCAGGTTCTGGACTTTAGCCAAGCAGAATTCTGGGCAGGGAGCCACAGAACTTCAGGCAGTAGGTAGGGAAGGGGTGATGCAGAGAGGACAGAATCCTGGGGGTGGATTCTCCAAAGAGGAGCAGAGTGGGAGGTGGAAGGTCCTTGTGATCCAAAGAGTGCATGACCCAGTCTTTCCACGGAACTAGGTTGCACAGAAAATCAAAGTCGTGGGAATATGAAAATATTCCCCAGTGAACTGACCCCTTATAAAATTGTACTTCACTCAGACCTACCTTGCTGCATATTATTAGCATCTAGCTAGGCCCAAAATGTCAACATCTTTGTTGGTTAGTGTCTGGTAAACTCATCAACCTTGTAAACATCTAAAAAGGCAATGTAGATACAGTGCACATTCAAGCTATAGTGCAGCACTGATCTTGCAAAATACCCATAACTTCATGAGATGGGTTCAATGATAGTGAAAGAAACGGGGAATGATGGGCACTTTTGACAAATGAAAATCTGGATGAGTTACTCCAGTGGACAACTGAAGTAAAGAAACTAAAGAAGGCTGCTGACCAAAAGTTCTTTTAAAGAATGATTTTTTTACACCAACAAATTAAAAAGCTGGTGAGAAAAATGAAGAGGCCCTGCAATATTTTTTTCAAAAGTAATCTTCTGCATTGCAGTGCTGTTAAAGTTAAAAGTGAAGGGAAGGATTTTTGTATTTTGTTGGAATGCATTTTTGTTCGGAGAATTATGCTTAAAAATCCATGTGTAATTCATTCTTTGTTCATTATGAGAATTGGCACTTAGTTGCAAATATAAACAATATTTTGTTAAATACAAAATAAATTTAATTTTTAAATTTCCAGTTTCATTTTTGAAGATAAAATTCTAAACAGTATCCACCATGAAAATTTGAAGCCTGTTTCAGTACACTTAAGTGACCTTTTCCCATACAATTCATCTCAGATATGGACAACCTCCAATTATCTTGAAAGGTGCCTGAGCAACCATCCAGGGCAGCCATCAGGTTGAAGGGAAAGGGCGAGCGAGAAGACACTAGGGGGCTGGGCCCCTCCCTTAGCTCCCTCTCGCTGTTCTAGAGGCATGAGCCATATCTGGAACTCAGGTGTGGACTGTGCCTCCTTGCATGTGGCAGTTCTCCAGCTGCAGCACGGGCCTTTGATTTATAAGTGGTACAAATGTATGACAGGAGTGCAAAGTATCTGGAAAACAATTACTGTAATGTGGAAATTCTTTTATGCAGCCCTCGTTAGTGACAACAAAATGTTTATGACATTTCCATCGCATCTGTAGTTCTGCAGAACTATCAGACTGGGATTTCCCCACGCCCTCTTATCTAGGAAAACATAATACTGCAGAGTGATGATGTTGATGATATCTCAGTGATGGAACTGCTTTTTCTGAATTCAACTTTTTATTTATTTTTTAAATAATTTTTAATTTTATTTATTTTAATTTTTTTCTTTTTTTGATTTTTTTTTTTTAGAGAGAGAGGAAAGGAGAGGGATAGATAGAGAGAAACGTCATCGATCAGCTGCCTCCTGCAGTCCCCCTACTGGGGACGAGCCCGAAACCCAAGCACTTGGCCTGATAAAATCAAACTGAGACCTCCTGTTTCTTAGGTCAATGCTGAACCAGTGAGCCATACTGTAATTTATTTTTCAATTACAGTTGGCATACAATATTATATCAGTTTCAGGTATATAACCCACTGATTAGATGTTATATAACTTATTAAGTGATCACCCCAATAACTCTGGTACCCATCTGACAGCATACATAGCTATTACAGTGTTATTGACTCTATTTCCCATGCTCTGCCTTACATCCTCATGACTATTCTTTAACTACCAATTTGTATTTCTTAATGCCTTTGTCTCTTTCACCCAGTGCTCCAGTCCCCCTTTCCTCTGGCAACCACCAGTTCTTTCTCGGTGTCTATGAGTCTGTTTCAACTTTGCTTGTTCATTTATATTGTTCTTTGGATTCCACATATCAGTGAAATCATATGGCATTTGTCTTTCTCTGACTTATTTCACTTAGCTTAATACCCTCTAGGTCTATCCATGTGCTGTTGCAAATTGTAAGACTTTGTTCTTTTTTATGGCTGAGTAATATTCCATTGTGTAAATGTACCACAGCTTTTTTATCCACTCATCTATTGATGGGCACTTGGGCTGCTTCCAGATCTTGAGTACTGTAAATAACGCTGCGATGAACATAGGGGTGCATATATTCTTTCGAATTAGTGTTTCAGGTTTCTTCGGATAAACCCCCAGAAGTGGAATTACTAGGTCATAAGGCAGATTCATTTTTAATTTTTTGAGGAACTGTATTCAGCCTTTTGGATACTATCCACATTTAGGAACACCCCATAATCTTTGAATTCTTGTACACAGATCCATTAGTAGATACCCTTGTGAAGAAGAATATTTAGAATTAACAGTTCAATATTTTTTGATGTTTGTAAACATACAAGAGGAAGTAGACCTCCCTCAATTTCTCCCAAGAAAAAAACACTGGAGGGGAATTGTACTGGCTAGGCTTCTTAGACAAACAACCGAGTCCTCTCAGGCTAGTTCAAGCAGTAAAAGAGACACATTTAAAAATAGAAGGCAGTTCACATTACCATTGAGAGAATTAAAGAAACTGTTTCAAGGCTAATTTTTCCGGAATAATGGCCAAAGTTTCACTTTAGAAATGGCACAGTGGGAAATCTGTTGCCGTTGCTGCCTCCAAGACTAAGCACTAAATGCGGGTATTCCAACGTACTGCAACTGTGGCTGCTATGAGCCCATCAGATGCATTTCTGACCTGGGCAACTCGCCCTGCAACACTTCTACACCAAAAGCCAGACAGCTCTGTGGCCACCTGCAGAACAAAAGCTCAAAACAGACCCTCCTTCCTTGTGCTGATCACTTGAATCAAAGTCTCTTGCAAGTGCGTATGATTAGGAATGTCTGTGTCACCTGGCTGCATCTCTGATGCACGAGAGGCTAGGAATTCAACACTTTGTGGGGGATAATTTAACTGTAGAAATGCCCCTAAATATTAAAAGTCTACTGAGAACAAACGGGCAGGCACAGTATGATTAATGCCCATAACAGATTCACAAAGTTCAATTAGCCTGTCTCCTTACATCCGTCCGCGTGCTGAGAACAGCCCCAGATGGGTGTTTATGCATAAAGGTAACAGGGTAACGTAATGTACATTAAATGCACTCACCTGGACAAAGGATTCAGCAGCTTTTTGCTGATTTGGAATGAAAATTTGTCCAGTGAAGGTACTCCCTAACGAGTCATCATCGTCACCTCTCACTGCTCCTGAGCACTTACTGCACACCAGGAACTGTGACAGGCTTGTAATGCAGAGGACTACGCCAAGTGTCGCGCCAAGGAATCTGCGAACTAAAGTGGCCACTCAGGGCCAGGGAGGTTCACTCTAGATTCGGGGACAGTCTGAAGAAGACTGTGGAGCCGAAGGCGATGAGACATTTACTTTATTCAGCTAACGGCCAGGCTGAAGTACAGAGAAACAAACCGTCTTCTCGGTGGCAGCCAGCCGGGCATACACGGGGGACACTACACCCCTGGGGACAAGCCCGCCCAGGGGGAACAATCCGCAAACCCACCCCCCAGGGCAATGAACAGCAAACCTGCTCCTCTGAAGGCCTGAGCCAGTCTTATAGGAACCAGGACAATGGTGGCTCTCAGCCAGTACGGGTCAGACATTAGTCAGCTAACAGGGCATCTGTTATGACTGTGCTCTATCAGGCTTACATAACTGTGGCCTTCTGCCCTGAGAAGGTAGCGAGAAAGCCTAAGTGTTTTCACTTTCCCTGCAGTGCTTTACAGCAATATGTCATTTCATTCTCTCAAAACCCTGTGAGGTAAGAACAATTATCACCCTTTAACAGGCGAAGATTCTGAGATTTACAGAGGTTAATTACTAATCCAAAATCTGCTATATATAAATAAAATGCTGGGATTGGAACCCAGACTAACTGGAAAGCTCAAGCTCCTATTTAACACTGCACGCCACTCCATTGGAGCCTCTTGTGGCACCCGTGAATACTCAGTGCACATGGAGATGGCAATTGCAGTGGATGGACACCTGCTTTTTGTCCATCTGAGATCACTGATTCCATTCATCGGTCCTCCAGCACCCAGATGGGTCATGTGAACAAGGGCTGTTCAGAGAGCTCTCCCAGGACTTTTCTACTGGAGATAATACTGGGGAAATGTTTCTTCTGTGTAGCTCTAGTCAAGATGGCAGAGTAGGTAAACACGGGGCTCACCTCCTCCCATGACCAAAATTGCAACAATTGAGTTATAGAACAACCACCCTTATGAACCATCTAAAGACTAGCTGAACACAAGCCCTATAACTAAGGCTATAAAGAAGAAGCCATGTCCAGACTGATAGGAGTGGTGGAGACATGCAATGGGCTAGTCCACACCCACATGTGGCTGTTGAGAAACAGGAGGGATATCTCGGCTGCAGAGGTCGCCCTGAAGAGCGAGGGGTCCCATCCCAACACTGGGCTCACCAGCCCAGGGTTTCAGTGCCAGGAAGAGAAGTCCCCATAACTTCTGGCCGTGAAAACCAGCAGGGATTGTGGCTGAGTGAGACAGAGGCTGCTGGAGTCGCAGGCAGTTCCTCCTAAAGGGCTGGATCATGTCTTTACTCGGACTTACTAGCACTGAGCTCCAGCACTGAGCCAGCAGCTTGAAAAGTGCCAGGGTCCTACAGGGAAGAACTATTGCTGAGTAATTTCCCCAAATTCAGGTTCCTGTACCTTATACACTGGCAAGCCAAACACTGAGACACTTGGAGATATAAAAAGGTTAATTGATTTAGCGAAAGTGAGAGGATGGGAAAGCAAGGTCTCTCAAATCCATCTTTCTCAAAAAGCAAAATTAGGGAGTTTTTATGTGGCTTGGGAGTGAGGGGAGTTTCAGAAAACTGAGAGGAAAGTCTGTGTCTCTTCAATCGCAGATAACTTTTTGGGCAACCAGACTTCTGAGTGTCAGCAGCTACTTGGGACTCTCTTAAAGGCATTTATTCCTTCTGCAAAACAAACTCATAAATTCTCCCGCAACCCTGGAGTTATCTGTTTCTGCTTGGCAAAGAAATAGTACATCAGCAACACAAAATTCTTTTGTGAGAGGGCAGGCGCTGGGTTGAAGAACCAGGATTCTGCAAAAGATCTCATCATTGTATGTCAGTGATATTCTCTTTAAAGCAGAAACTAGAAATCTTCTGTCTGTCACCATTGTTTAAGCTCCCATTGTTCTGTGCTTAACTAGCTATATTTTTTCTATTATCTCAAGTAAAGTGTACTTTTAAACTCTTCTCCTGGAACTTGCTATCCAGGCACACCTTTGGAATAAGGAGGACCTAACATGCTTTCTTAGTCTTTGACTATCAGCTATGTGACAACTAAAGCAATAGAAACATTTTGTTAAAGCCTATACCTATGTTACTGGGGTGAGGGCTGGAGAACCTGTTCTCTCCAAGGCTAAACTTTGTTGAACCCTCCCCCAACCCAGCCTGCAGGCTCAAGCAAGCTCCAAGTCTGAGGTTCCATCAACATGGCTAACAACACTCGGCCAGCCCTGGTGGTTCCCTGAGACCTAGCCCCACTCAGCTTGTGAACCCGCACAAGCTGCTTTCAGAGGCCCTTCCACAAAAATGGCCTGTCTTGGCTCATGATGCAGAGTTTCATAAAACCTTTCAAAGGTTCACAAAGTCCAAACAAGCAGCATCTGGCCTCAGCATGCCCTGTACCTTTTGCTAAGTAGTCCCAAGCACAGCACTAGTGACAGCCAGCCTCAGGTCACAGCTTAGCCTCTTCCAGTGACCTCAAAGGCCAGCACAGGTGGCACCAATCTGCAGATCACTTTGTGCCACCTGTGCTGGCCTTTGTAGAAGCTGGAGCTTCCAGGCCAGACACAGGCAGCAATAAACCTTCATCTCGATCAGAGCCCTGTCCAAGAAGCCTCAGGACCAACACACATAATGGCCAGATCACACCACACCAGAGCAAAATTCAATTAGCTCCATAAATGACACACTAAAGGGTAGATACGGCAGGCTCCAGAGCCCTGCTAAAGCAAATCCCACTCTGTGAGTTCAACCTCTAAAAAACAGCTTGTCCATTGTAATCCTGGTCAGTCCTCACAACCAAGTAAGCCTGAGGGTCAATCTCACCCTGACATGTCAACAGCAATCAAGCCTCAAATAAAAGAAAAAGGTGCGTGCGCACACACACACACAAATGGGATGCTCCTTGAGCACTCAGCTCAGGTGACTAAGGAGTCTGTGCCACTAGACCATAAAGGATAATTATTACATAAGGCCATTCTGCCAACACTGGGAGGCATAGCAAATCTACCTAATACATAGAAAGACAAAAAACAACAACAAGGAGGCTGCCAAAATGAAGAGACAAAGAACATGTCCAAATAGAATAGGACAAAACTGCAGAATAAGAACTAAAATAAATGGAGGAAAGTAATCTACTAGATTCAGAGTTCAACACACTGGTCATAAGGATACTAAATAAACTTAGGGGAAGAGTAGCTACACTGAGTGAAAACTTTAATGAAGAGATAAGAAACATAAAAATGCAGTTAGAAAACATAAAAAAGAATCAGTCAGAAATGAAGGCTACCGTAACTGAAATGACGCCCAGCTGGCGTGGCTCAGTGGTTGAGCATCGACCTAGGATCCAAGAGATCCCAGTTTGATTCCCCGTCAGGGCACATGCCTTGGTTGTGGCTCAATCCCCAGCAGGGGGCATGCAGGAGGCAGCCCATCAATGACTCTCATCATTGATGTTTCTATCTCTTTCCCTCTTTCTATGAAATCAATAATTCATTTTTAAAAAATAACTGAAATGAAGAATAATTAAAGAGCATCAACAATAGTTAAGATGAAGCATAGGATCAAGTCAGCAATTTTAAATACAAAGTAGCAGATAACACACAATCAGAACAGCAATAAGCAAAAAGAATTTTTAAAAATGAGGATAGTTTAAGGGGCCTGTGGGACAACATCAAGCATAAAAATATTCACATCACAGGGATAGCAGAAGGAGAGGAGTGAGAGTAAAGAATTGAGAACTTATTTGAAGAAACAATGATTGAAAACTTTTCTAACCTTAGGAAGAAAATAGACATGCAAGTCCAAAAAGCACAGACAGTCCCAAACAATATGAACCCAATGAGGCCCACACCAAGACATATCATTATTAAAATGGCAAAGGTTAAAGACAAGAGAGACTCTCACAAACAGCAAGAGGAAAGCAGTTACCTACCTACAAGGGAGCTTCTATTAGACACTCTCAGCTAATTCTCAACGGACACTTTGCAGGCCACAAGGAACTGGCACAAAATATCAAAGTGATAAAAACCAAGGACATACAACCAAGACAACTCAACCCAGCAAGGCTATCATTCAAAATTGGAGGACAGCCCTAGGTGCTGTGGCTCAGTTGGTTGAGTGTCATCCCGTGCACAGCAAGGTCACTGATTCCATTCCTGGTCAGGGCATATGTCCAGGTTGTGGGCTTGATCCCCTGTCTGGGTGTGTTCAGGAGGCAGTAGATTGATATTTCTCTCTCTCTTCCTCTCCCTTCCTCTCTCTCTAAAATATCAATGAAAAGATATTTTTTAAAAATTAAAAATAAATAAAATTTTAGGACAGATAAAGAGCTTCCTAGAAAAATAAAGGCTAAAGGAGTTAATCACCACCAAACCAGTATTACAAGAAAAATTATAGAGACTACATTAAGAAGTAGAGCACTAGCCAGTTTGGCTCAGTGGTTAGAGCATCAGCCCCCAGACTGAAGGGTCTCAGGTTTCATTCTGGTGAAGGGCACGTACTTCAACTGCAGGCTCGATCCCCAGCCTGGTCAGGGCAAGAGCAAGAGGCAACCAATCATGTGTCTCTCTCACATTGATTTTTTTTTTTCTCTCTCTCTCTCTCTCCCACTCTCTCTGAAAAGCAATGGAAAAAATATCCTCCGGTGAGGGTTAAAAAAGAAGTAGAAAAAGGATAAAAAATATGAATAGTAAAATGTCAATAACTACATACCTACTGCTAATCACTTTAAATGTAAATGAATTAAATGTCCCAATCAAAAGACACAGGGTGGCTGAATAGATGAGAAAACAATACCCATATAAATGCTGTCTACAAGAGACCACTTCAGATTGCAAGACATACACAGACTGAAAGAAGAGGAATGGAAAAGATGTTTCATGCAAATGGAAATGAACAAACAAAAAAGCTAGAGTAGCAATACTTACACCAGATAAAATATTCTTTAAGACAAAGACTATAACAAGTGACAAAGAAGGACATTTTATAATATAAAGGGATCAACCCAACAAGAGGTTATAACCCTTGTAAATATTTATGCACCCAATATAAAAGCACCTAAATATATAAAGCAAATATTGATGTATTACAAACAGTAATACAGTTATAGTGGGGGACTTTAACACCCCATTGACATCAACAAACAGATCATCCAGACAAAAAGTCAACTAGTAAACATCAACCTTAAATTACATATTAGATCAGATGAATTTATTTGATATTTTGGGAGCATTTCACCCCAAAGCAGCAGAATATGCATTCTTTTCAAGTGCTCATGGAACATTTTCTAGGATAGACCACGTTAGGTCACAAAACAAGTCTCAATAAATTTAAGAAGATTAAAATCATATCAAGTGTCTTCTCTGATCACAAGAGGAAGAAACTAAAAATCAATTACAAGAAGAAAACTGAAAAACACAAACATATGGAGGCTAAATAACATTCCAGTAAACAGTAAATGGGTTAACAATTAGATCAAAGAAGAAATCAAAATGAAACAAATGAAGAAATGAAACAAAATTGAGACAAATGAAAATGAATACATGACAACCCAAAATCTATGGGACACAGCAAAAGCAGTTTAAGAGGGAAATTCATAGCCATTCAGGCCTACCTCAGCATACAAGAAAAAACTAAACAATCTAACCTTACACCTAAAGGAATTTATAAAAGAACAACCACCAAAGCCCAAAGTAAGTGAAGGAAAGAAATAATAAATATTGGAGTGGAAGTAAATGAAAGATAGTCTTAAAATTTAATACAAAACATTAATGAAACCAAGAACTGATTCTTTGAACAGAGAAACAAAATTAATAAACCTTTAACCAGACTCATCAAGAAAAAGAGAGGACCCAAATAAGTAAAATCAGAAATGAAAGAGAAGTAATGACAACAGACACAAAGAAATGCAAAGGATTATAAGAAAATACTACAAACAATTATATGCGAACAGATTGGACAACCTGAAAGAAATGGATAAATTTTTAAAAACATACAATCCTCCAAAACTAAATCAAGAAGAAACAGTAAATCTGAACAGACTGACTACAACCAATGAAATCAAAGCAGTAATCAAAGAAACTCCCAGCAAACAGAAATCCCAGGCCTGATGGCTTCACAGGTGAGTTTTTAAAGAAGAATCCTTCTCAAACTATTCCAAAAATTCAAAAGGAGGAAGGACTCCCAAACTCATTTTACAAGGCAAGTGTTATACTAATTCCAAAACCAGGGAATGACACTACAAAGAAAAATAGATAGGCCAGTATCCATGATGAACAGAGATGCAGAAATCCTCAACAAAATTTTAACAAGCCAAATTCAGCAATACATTAAAAAATCATACACCACAATCAAGTGGAATTAAGTCCTGGGATGTGAAGTTGGTGCAATATTTGCAAATCAATGTGATACACCATATAAACAAAATGAAGAATAAAAAAAATCACACGATCCTATCAATAGATACAGAAGAAGCATTTGACAAAATCCAGCATCCATTTATGATTAAAAGAAATAAATCTCAGCAAAGTGGGGATAGAGGGATCATACCTCAGCACAATAAAGGTCCTTTATGACAAACCTACAGCCAACATCATACTCAATGGTCAATAACTAAAACCATTTCCCTTAAAAACAGGAACAAGACAGGGGTGTCCTCTTTCACCCTCTTATTCAACATAGTACTGGAAGTCCTTGCCACACCCATCAGACAAGAAGAAGAAATAAAAGGCTCCGAATTGGAAAGGAGGAAGTAAAACTGTCATTATTTGCAGATGACATGGTACGATATAGAGAACCCTAAAGATTCTACCAAAAAACTACTAAAGCTGATAAATAAATTCCGTAAAGTAGCAGGATACAAAATTAATATTCAGGAAGCAGTTGCATTTGTATACACTAATGAGGAACTATAAGAAAGCAAAATTGAGAAGACAATCCCATTTACAATTGCATCAAAATACAATAAAACACCTACAAATCAGTTTAACTAAGGAGGTGAAAGACCTGTACTTGAAAAATTATAGGACACTGAAGAAAGAAATTGAAGACGATACAAATAAGGGGAAGCATATACCATGTTCATGGACAGGAAGAATTAACACTGTTAAAGTGTGCATCCTGCCCAAAGCAATCTATGTATTCCATGCAATCTCTATCAAAATACCCATGGCATTTTTCACAGAACTAGAACAAATAATCCTGAAATTTATATGGACCCACAAGAGACCCCAAATAGCCATGGCAATCTTGAGAAAGAAGAACAAAGTTGGAGGTATTATACTACCTGTTATCAAACTAAACTACACAGCTATAGCAATAAAACAGCATGGTACTGACATAAAAACAGACACATAAATCAATGGAACACAATACAGAGCAGAGAAATAAACCCACATCTATATGGTCAATGAACCTGTGACAAACGAGGCAAGAATACACAATGGGGTAAAGACAGTCTAAAAATTAGATACATGCAAAAACATGAAACTAGACCACTTTCTTAATCATATAAAGAATAAACTCAAAATGGACTAAAGACTTAAATGTCAGACTTAAAGCCATAAAACTCGTAGAAGAAAACATAGGCAGTAAACTCTGACATTGCTCTTAGTAATATTTTTTCTGATATATTTCCTTGGGTAAGGGAAACAAAAAACAAAATAAATAAACATATGAAACTACATCAAACTAAAATTTTTTGCACAGCAAAGGAAACCATCAACAAAACAAAAAGACAACTTACTGAATTGCAGAACATATTTGCCAGTGATACATCCAATAAAAAGTTAATATCCAAAATTTATAAGGAACTCATACAACTTAACACCAATAAAAAACAAACAATCCAATTAAAACTGGGTGGAGAAACTGAATATACATTTCTCCAAAGAGGACATACAGATGGTCAATACACATATGAAAAGGTGCTCAGTGTCACTAATCACCAGAGAAATGCAAAACAAAATTAAAATAATATCATCTCACACCTGTCAGAATGGCTACCATCAATAAGTCCACAAACAGCAAGTGTTGGTAAGGATTCGGAGAACAGGGAACCCTCATGCACTGTTGGTAGAATTGCAATTTGCTGCAGACACTGGTGGAAAACAGTACAGAGGTCCTCAAAAAATTAAAAATTGAACTACTCAAGACTCAGCAATTTTACTTCTGGTATTTATCTGAAGAACCCCAAAAAGGCATATGCATCCTTATGTTCGTTGCAGCATTATTTGCAATAGCCAAGATATAAAAGCAATCTAAGTGTCCATCGATGGACTATTGGATAATCAAGAGGTAGTACATAACAAGCAGTGGGATATTACTTGGCCATAAAAAAGAATGAAATCTTTTCAAAAAAAATATTTTTATTGATTTTTTTTTTTTTTTTTAAGAGAGAGGGGAAGGGAGAGGGAGAGAGAGAGAAATATGGATGTGAGAGCGAGACATCGATCAGCTATCTCCTGCACACCCTCTACTGGGGATCGAACCTGCAACCTGGGCATGTGCCCAACAACCTTTCAGTGCACAGGATGACGCTCAACCAACTGAACCACACCGGCCAGGAAGAGAGTGAAATCTTACCATTTGCAATAACATGGGTAGACCTAGAGGGTGTTACGCTAAGTGAAATAAGTCTGTCAGAGGAAGACAAATACCATATGATCACTTATGATTTCACTGGAATCTAAAGAACAAAATAAACTAAAAAAACAAAACAGAAATAGACTCATAGCAGAGAACAAGCTGATGGTTGCCAGAGTGGAGGGTTGGGGGACTGGGTGAAAAAGGTTAATGATTAAGAAGGACAAATTGGCAGTTACGAAATAGTCACGGGGGTGTAAAATACAGCATAGCAAATATAGTCAATAATATTGTAATAACTATGTGGGGGGCCAGGTGGGTACTTGAAATATCAGAGCTAACCATCTGTAAAGTATGTAAATGTCTAGCCTTTATGCTGTAGACTTGAAACTCATATAAAAAATATTGAATGTCAATTGTTACTGGAGAAGAAAAAAAGGAAACAAACAAACTAAAAAAATGTAAATGCTGAACTCATAGAAAGAGAACAGATTGCTGGTTGCCAGAGACGGAAATGGGGTGTGTGTGGAGGGGGTGGGGAATGGAGAAATAGGTGAATGTGGTCAAAAGTACAAGCTCCCAGTTATAAGATGAAAAGTTCTGGGGATGTAATATCCAGCATGGTTACTATAGTTAACTATACTTTATTGTGTACTTGAAAGTTGCTAAGAGAGTAGATTTTAAGTTATCTCAAGAAAAAATGTGTAGCTATATTAGCTAAACTTATTTGGTAATCATTTCCCATTATATATATTTCCCATTATCTACATATGTGTGTGTGTGTGTGTGTGTATGGCATCCCCGCAAATGTATACACACACACTGAATAATTGTAAAGGCAGTGTTTATTAAATACATTTCATTTTCAAAATTGAGCTATCAGCTGTTAAAGTGTGTATACATTTTTGTGACACCCTGTAGGTATCAAATCATTTGTTGTATATCTTGTTTGTTGATGTTGTATATCTTAAACCTATACAATGTTAGATATCAATTATATCTCAATAAAACTGGAAAAAACAACAACAAAGAACAAGAACATTCTGAAATACCCAAAGCAGCAGTCAGCTGAACTCTGCTGAAGAACAGCCGAATCAGCAAGTGTCCAGGTGGGTGGTATTTCAGATGAAGATCTGATAGTTGGGCTTTTTTTCTTTTTATCTGTTAAACAAATACTAGAGAAACAGGAGAAACTTGCTTCTTGAATTTCAAACAGAGAAATGTGAGAACATTAGACAGGACCAGTAGCCGAGAAGGTGGTCAGAGACCCTCTTAGTCGTTGCTTCTTCTCGACAGTTTTGTGGCTGGATCCCCACAGATCCAAAATATTGGCTCCATTACGTTAATTAATTGGGAAACATAACTATGATTATTAATGTTGTTCTAAGAAACAGTAAATTTGTACACTTAGTATAATTTAGCTAATTATCTAGTGTTGCCCAATATGGCAACCAGTAGCCACATGCAACCATTTAAATTTAAATTAATTGTATATAATTAGACTAAAATAAAGTTTAACAATTCAGTTTCTCAGTTGTGCTCGTCACATTTCCAGTGCGCGGTAGCCACGGCTGTCAGCCAGGGTTGGTCCGGATGACTGGTCGGACTTTCAGCTAAACTGGCTGGTATACAGGATACTCCAACAGCTCTCACTTGCAATGGTTAAATACACAGTGTGTTTTACTTTTGCTAGTAATTAACTTGGCTTTTTGCTATAACTCCTCATTGCTGTGAGAATGCCCCACCTGCTTTCCCTCCTCCCTGATTCTCCCATCCTTTGTTTATTCTTCTGTAGTCTGGTGAGAAAATGTTATGATCCTTAACATCCTCAACAAGCTTAGCCCGCCCCTCCCACCCCTGGTGCTGCTTACTTTATGAATTGCATCTGTCTTGATTTTCTTGGTTGCAAGTAACAGAGAAAAACAACCCAAATGGCCTCAAGCAAAACCAAAATACGTTGGCTCATAACTGAAAAATCCGAAGATCTCTGTGGGCTCCCACGGTGTCACTGGAACCCAGCTACTGTCTGTCACCTCTGTTCTCGCAATGTTGTTGGCCCGGTTTGCAAATGCTGCTGTCCCTGTGGTGGTCACAAGATGTTTCCAGCAGCAGCAGGCCTCATTCAGATCTATCAGAAAGGAGTAATGATCTTTTCCTAGCAAGCCCAGCAAAAACCTCACTGAGTTTTATTGACTCTTTGGATCATGCGCCCAAACCAATCCCTGCGACCAAAAGAAAAGCCGCTTCTTCCTGATAGTCTAGGTTCCGTCCCATGCCTGTGCCTCCACCAAGGGAACCGTCAACCCCACCATCATTTAAATTTCTATTTTATTTTATTGATATGATGCGGGGAATGTTCATGACCTGAGAGGGACACCTGGTAACCCCCCCCCACCCCATGGAGATGTGCGTTTACCAGTAGGGAGGCTGGAGGCTGGGTGACAGAACAACAGGTGTCAGTTACCCAAATCCACCTCTTGACACCTCAGGCCACACAAGGGTGGTGGTAGTGAAGGAGACAGATGGGAGGGACAAACAGGGTCATGAGCATACAAACTAATTCTTCTCGCTTTATCCCCACTTGCCATGTGGGAACTCCAGCCCCTCAGCTTCCTCCCAAATTGTTCTGGGAGTCCTAGGGAATCTGGCGAGGAGTCTTATGTGTACGTGTGAAACACTTCTTTTGGGCAGCACTCAGGACCTGTAACCTTTTCCCTCTTCGATGTGACAACCCCCTGATGCCGTGTCTGCCAAGGCCAAGGTCCTCAAAGCACAGTGCCACTGCTGCAGTCTGCACTTCCTCCAGAGGCCGCAGGGACTGTGTGTGTTGCTGAAAGGACCAAACCCTTTAAAAAATAATGTATCTTTCCAACAACAGGGCTTCCACAAGTGAACAGTGCCCTTCACTCCCATTTCTGCCGTTCAGTCCCCTTTACCTGAGAGATGAGGGTCAGGTGATGTGTGCCCAGCCAACAGGTAAGCCAGGGGTTGGGGCTGGGGTGCGACTTAGTGGTTGTAAAACGAAGGGAAGGGAGCCATGGAGCCAAGGGAATTGCTTGCAGTGCCCCATTCAAGTCCCAGGGAAGTGGGGAGCAGGTAGGTGAGGAGCACCGAAGGGGGGAGATGGACTCGAGCTCGCGCTGACCACCGGAGTGTCCTAGAGCCGCTCTCCCAGAGCTGCTGCCGGGGCCGGTGCGGTGTTCTGAGAGGGGCTGTGCCCATTTGGCCATGGAGGTTGCATCCAAACAGCCCGTGAGTCATCACTTACTCTTTCCGGCAGTCCTCTTGCACTACGAGTCCCCGGGGCTGGGCTGGCCATCAGCCTGCATGGGAGGCCACTGCGAACCACGCCTTCCCTCCAGGGGTGGCTTATTCTGGCTCCCGGGCCAGGCCCAGGGCTCCCACGCTTCCTCCGTTAGAGCGCCTCTCTTCATGCGCCTCCCTGCCCGGAGAGCATGACTGCCCTGCCCGTCCCCCAGGCATTCCTTAAACAACGCAAAGTGGGCGTTATAAAGAATAACATCTACTGAGAGCTTACTATGCGCCGGGCAGAGTTCTAAGGGCTTTCTATTCACTATTACAGCTAGTCTACGAGTTATGAACTATTATTACCCATAGTTCATAGATGAGGTCATTGAGGCTGGATAATTGTCTGTATTGACTGGCTGTGTTTCCAGTGCCTAGCACAGTGTATAACTTACAGTGGTTATTCAGTCAGTATTTTTATATTGATGGATGTGCAGTGGATGTAGTGTGGGCCTCCTTGAGCTCTTGTTTAGGACCAAGACACCATTCTCGCAGCTACTGGGGTGTCTCGGCTGCTAAGGGCTCCCGCCAGCACCTAAGAATTTCCCACAGGACAGGGTTATAACCCCTCCCCAAGGACTGCACCCAGTGGCTGGTCTATGTGGGAGTTAACAGATCAGTCCCAACTTGGGAGTATTCTGAAGGCTCATCCCAGTTCCCACTGAGGTGGAATGAGTCAGGCTTCTGTTGCATCTGTATTATAGTTTAACCTCTCCCCCTGTGCAGTCCCGCTTTGCTCACTTCTTCCTGGGTGTTTTTACTGACTACACCCCTCAGTGAACCAGCTGCACACAAGTCTCCACTTCAGAGTTTGTTTCCAGGGAACTTGGCCCAGGGCATGTGGAATGTTATCCACTCAGCCTTGTGTCTCTCACCTCAACAGTCCTCTCTATAGGTTGGCTCTTTTTCCTGGAGCTTTTAAATTGATATGGCAACTGGTTGCTCCAAAATGTACTGTTACTGCTGAAGACTTTGCTTTTCATTGTAACCTTGAAAGTTCAGGAAGATCCCACTTCTCCCAGCTGCTCTCACGGAAGCCGGATCTCTACGTCCAGCCTTGATGTGCAGACGGCGTCTGGCCTGCATGCCCAGTGCAGAGCTCGCCCAGGCCACAGTGACAGCCCAAGACACAAAGACGCTCTTCCCTTCGACTTCTCTCAGGAGCTCCACCCCAGCCTTACAGCCCTTCCTCTGAACCTCCGCCCTGCCACCCTCTTGGTCAGTGACCAGCACTAATGTTCCTGCCGTGGACCCCAGCCATTAGTTCCGTCTCCTTCCTGCTAAGTGAATCCCCTGGAGCTCTCTAGCTCTTTCTTCCCATCTATGTACTTCTGAACCACAAAATGGGTCCACTTCCTGCCCTCGGCTCCTCTGTAAATCTGCCCGACTCCCCTCCCCTCTCCCTAGGAACTACCAAGCTCTGAGAAGATGGATTATGTTGGAACAGGGATGGAGGGTGGAGGTGGGAGGCGCAGCATCTGCTTATGGAGACCTGATTCAGACAACTTCTTGCTATATACAGCAAAGGAGTTAAGAAGGCAGAGAAGCCTAGCTTTTTTACTTACCCATCCATAAAATGGGGATACTCCAGTAAGTTAAGATAATTATATAAAGTAATGCATGTAAAGTACTTGGCATTGTGCCTAGCCTGGAGTGAATGCTCAAAAAATGGCATTTGTACCAGTTACTAGGTTCCCGTCTCCCAGTTCTAACTTCTGTGTTGTGCTTTGTGCTGCTGGCTCTGTCTGGGACTCTGCAGGACACATTTCTGCTTTACCATCTCCTCCAGATGGGCTCTGCCAACCAGGAAACCAGAGGGAGACTACAAGGCTGAGGGGGGGAGGAGAGCCTTGCTCCTTCCTGTGGGCTTGCATTTGCCTGATGCTGGCCTGTGGGCGGGGCTTCAGGGGCAGCTCCTTTGCAGTTTTCCCCTCACTTACAAGACCAGCCTTGTTGCACCCCACCCCACACCCAGAGACACCAGAACTGCCCTGGCGGGGTGGCTCAGTGGGTTGCAGTGTCATTCCATACACCAAAAGGCTATGGGTTCCATTCTCAGTCAGGGCACATACCTAGGTTGTAGGTTTGATCCCTGGCTGGGGTGTGTATGGGAGGCAACCCATCTATGTTTCTCTCTCTCTCTCCTTCCTCTCTCTCCAAAAATCAATAAGCATATCCTCAGGTGAGGATTGAACAAAAAGACACCAGCAGTAACCCGGGGGCACCCCATTCTCAGAGATCCCAGGCCCCTCGTCCAACTTCTTCTCCCCCACCTCTGGGGTGGGGAAGCTTGTTTCCCTGCAGTTGCTACAGCAGTAATTCCTCAGTGACCTCTTTTTACCTTTTTGTCCCCTAGTTAACGACTCTATAGCTAGTTAACAGTTATACAGATATAACTATGTATGTATGTATATGAAATTCTCACTGCTCAGGTAGCTAGTATGGTTTCTGTCTTGGATATAGCAGTTTTTCCATTTTATAAATGAGAAAACGGGTTCATGTGGTTAAGGAATTTCCCAAAGTCACAAAGTGGTTTTGGGCGACTTGAATCCGGTCTACTAATGCTAGAGATACATTGGCATCCTCTGCATGCATATAGACAGCTGAGGTCTGCCAGGTTGCTCCCACTCCAGCTCACTCTCACATTTTCACCCCTGCCTGGGACGACCGGCTGCAGGATGGGATGCTTTGACCTCTCCCTGGGGCCTGGGACTAGGGACAAAGCACAGCCACTGCCTGGCTAAAAGATGACGTTGAGTGCCTCTCTAAAATCCTTGAGTTAACACAATTACTTTAACCAACTTCTAAATTTTTTATTAAGTAAATAGGAATAAATAGTAAATCAGTTATAAAACTTTTAGATCTAGTGAATGTAAAAGGATCACAAAGGTATTTAACCTAGATGCGCAGAAACAATAGACAGGGCTTGCTTAAGGCAAAGATAAAACCTTTCACTAAAGAAGTTTAAGTCTGGGGGGGTGACTACCCACCATGACCTGCCCAGTTAGGACTTTATGATCATATCACCCTGTGAGCTTATTTTCCATAGAACCCCCTTTTTTTTGTCCACAGTTCCCCTATTTGGTCATAAATTACTTCAAAGGGTGTGTTGATGACCAACCTCTTGGTCGGATACTGTGGTCTCACAGAGCTGGGAAGGCTCATTCTTAGGAAGCCTCAGTATGGATGTTGTCTCGTTGAAAAGATGGACCACTGGCGATGAGACTGTGCTGTAACCATGGGAGGGGAGCCGAGGCCAGAATTTCCAAAAGGGAAGGGCAGGTAAACGAAGGCAGTCAGGCCTGTTGGGCCTTCACTGCGACAAGCACTTGGCGTCGTTTCTGTCCTGTGGGCCAGCACGATCGAGTTTTTCCTTGTCTCATTTTTCTGTATTTTGCATCTAGTGTAACATTCACATAAGACATGAAAAGAGGGTTAACAGTTATTTTATACATGGTCAGTAACTTTAAAGGGTTGGATTTATAGAAAAACAAAGAAGTATAATAGTTACTATGGCGAATATTATTAGCAGACAGGCATAAGCAATGGAAATGGATTCTGCGTTCAGCATCAATTTGTGGGCACACGGACCTTGCTGATGTCTCTGGACAGCTGTCTACCTCCGATGTCAGGGGCCTCTCATCCTAGAGGAGTCTTTGGTGTCCCTTGTAGGTGGAGGCAAGTGCCAGAGACAGGGGTCAATGTCCCTTCTCTATGCCTGATAAGGTGCCTCCTGATGAGATTGGAGAGTGTCTTTTATTTGATGTTCTTTCCAATAAACAAAATCTCCAGGCAGCAGTGGTGGCCTTTAAAGTCTTTGTCTCCTGGGAGCTTGAGGTGAATGGAAGTGGTCACCTACTTGGCATTTTCTTGAAGTGACTTTATCAAATCTTGGCAGTCGTGTCTCCTCTCAACAATGTCAGCTCCTAAATTCCTTTGTCTAATTTAAGTCCAGCCTCAATGCACGGCAATGCATGAAGGAATGCAAAAATGGGGTTCACCAGGGAGCTGGAAGAAGCAAGCAGCCATCTTGGGTTCCCATAGCCTCAATTATTTGTTTAATTTACAACTATTTTTTACCCACACAATATATCCTAGAAGTTTTTCACCACTAATTTCAATGCTTTCCATGCAAAATAGACATCTTTTGGGGTGCTCCAGGAGTCCTTCTGAGTCACTGCAGTTATTCCTACCTTTATGAGATTTTAACCTTTAAAACCTCAATTTGTAATAAAATTTAAGCAATTTTAGCTTGGAAAATTTATGGACACATTTTATAACCTCTAGAGACATATTTCACAGACGTCAAAGTCAATTATTAACATGAACTTATTTTTGCAAAACCCTGGTAAAATATAAATATTATATTTAATATCAATATCTCAAAAGACATGTCTTTTCTACTTAAACTAACAAACTTAAACAAGCTTTTGTTTACAAAGGATTAACCTCAGACTGTGTGAACTTGAAAAGCATAAGAGCTAGCTTCTATATTTTTGTTAATTTTAATAATACCATCTGAGGTAGAAGATTATCTCACATTTATGACACACAGAGACAGACATGAGCAGAGAACAGCTAGACCAGAATTTGGTTTGGAGATATTTACAATTTGTATCTTCCCTGGCAAGCGCAGTTCCAAATGCCCTCCCCCTTTTAAATGAGGACAGGCATTTTTAACACCTCAAAGCATTGGGTCATCACCTAAACTACATCATAGGTTGATCCATTTATATAAATCCTCTTTTTGAAGCTTCAAGAGACCAATTAAATCTGCTTTCTATTCACGCTGCCTAATTTTATAGCTGGCTTTTTCTAATTTTGCACACAAGATGATTAATTTAGAAGTATGAAAGAAGCCTCACCATGGCCATGTGAGCACTGATGGGAGACGGAGTGACTGGGTCTTGTCGCCTGGGAGGCATGACTTCCCGCGTTCATTTTGAGACCTGTGGAGTCTGAGCAAACTTCTAGGAACACCAGCCTTTACTGCGTGTCTCCAGATAAGCCAGGGGTGTTGGACCTCCCTACAAAACTGCTTCACACCTAGACGAGGTGTTTTTTCAGGCAAACCCACAAAGACTCTTAGTCACTTAGGCACCAAGGTGCCAGTGCCATTCACTGTGGGGCCCAAGGCCAGGGCTTCGACCTGAGATGATGGCGGTAGAGGCAGCCAGTGGAGCTGCCACCCTGTGAGTGGGGCTCCAGCAGCCCTAATACTGGTGGGGCCCAGTGAAGTTGCCAGCCCTATTTCTTGGGGCACCCGACTGTTTGCTACCCTCTGAAAGGGTGCCTGGGCACTCCCCAAGGGATCCCCGCCCCACCCGGCAGGATGTTGAGACAACCAGTGTGAGCCCTGACAGGCTTCAGAAGTTTAGCTCTGTGCATTCAGTACTTGGCCACCTTGTCCCTGACAGCTCTCCCCCTCAGCCACATTGCACATGTCCACCCCGCAGGAGCAAAAGCAGCTCCCACTCTGCAGGATATTGGATATTCCTGGACTCCACTAGTGGGGTTTTTTGGTCCCTCCTGGAGGCTCCTCTGGCCAGCCAGTCTCCTCTGCCCAGTGCTCATGGCTTCTCGTAACCAATGGCCCTTGCAGTTACTGCCCACTTGGTCTCTAGGCTCTGGAGTATCCAGGTGACTTTTCCAACATGGCTTGAACTAGCACGTTGAGCAAAGATCTCAAGGAAGGAGAACTGTGTTGAAGCTCAACCACCAGGAGGTTTTGCAAACCTTGTTTCAGTGGAACCCCACCTTGGCATAACTAGCAGAGAATTTTGTTTTGCTTAGCTTGTTTTTGTTTTGTTTCTCTGTTTTGTTTTGTTTCTTTGCTTTGTTTTGTTTTATCTTTGCTTCTACTATCAAGATTTTCTTGATATTCCTGCTTAATGACTGGGACTTTATCATTATACCTAATAAGTTTATTGATTTTCTCTATAGTTTCCCCCAAATCTCTTATTGGACTCCCTCTCTCTCTCTCTTCTCTATCCATTGGCATAACTTTTTCTTTTCTTCTTTTTTCTTCTTCTTTTTCTTTTTTCTTTTGTTTTTCTCCCTTCTGTCTTCCAGTCTTTTTGTTCAATTGTTAGTTTCTCTTATTCTCTTTATTGTATTTTTATTTTCTCATTTTCAACTATTATCCTATTCCTATTCTCTCCCTTAATTGTTTGCTGGCCCTTCTTTCAGAATCTTCTCTGCCTCTATTATCTCCCAGCAGCTTCTCTATTTTTTACATTTTAGTTTATTATTATTTTCTAAATTTTAGTCACTATTAACAATAATATACTTCTCTCTCTCTAAGCTTTACTTTTCTTTCTCTTTTTTAAGCTGTTTTTTTTTTTTTTTCTCTAGAACTTGTGTACTCCCTTTACTCTCCCAGTTCTATTTTCACTTGGGTTGTTTTCATTGTGACTGTCAAGATATTTTGTAAGGTATCTTTGTTTCTTGGAAGTTTAGTTGGGTATTGTCCTGCCTTGCCAGCACCCATACAACAGCATACACGACGAGGTTGGGGCTGAGACATACATTTAGCCAACCCGAGAGGAGAGTCCTCTCAAGGACTGGTCAACAACACTTTAGACCCAACCACAACAGGAGAACCCAAAGAACCCACAAAAGGGACACCCACAAAATGGACACACCTATAGCAAAGAGCTCAGAAGTATAAGGAAAACACACCTCCGGGCTCCACTGGTCTCACAATACAAAATCCCTCCCCACAAGACTGGGAGACAGCAAATATACCTAATATATAGATACAAACACTAAGGCCTACCAAAATGGGAAAACAAAGAAACAACTGCCAAATTAAAGAAAAGGGAAAATCGCCAGAAAAAGACTTTGCTGAGATGAAATTAAACATGGTGTCAGAAACAGAGTTCAGAGTATTGATTATGAAGATGTTCAAGGAACTTAAGAAGACACTAGATGATAAGACTGAGGACCTTAGTGAGAACATGAAAAAAGAGATACATACCATAAACAAAACTCAGACAGAGATAAAGAATGTTGTATCTGATATCAAGAATACACAGGAAGGAATTAAAAACAGGCAAAATGAAGCAGAGTATAGAATAAGTGACTTAGAAAGTAGAAAAAAATCAATCAGAGCAGCAAAAAGAAAAAACACTTAAAAAGCATGAGGACAGTCTAAGGGAGCTTTGGGGCAACATGAAGCGAAACAACATTCGCATTATAGGAGTGCCAGAGGGGGAGCAAAGAGAGCAAGGGATAGAGAATTTGGTGGAGGAAATAATTACAGAAAACTTCCCTAGGCTGGTGAAGGAGAAAGCCACACAAGTTCAGGAAGCACAGAGGGTTCCAAACAAGAGGGACCCAAAGAGACCCACTCCAAGACACATCATAATTAAAATGGCAAATGTCAAGGACAAAGAGAAAATATTAAGAGCTGCAAGAGAGAGACAAGCAGTGACCTACAAGGGAACCCCCATAAGGCTGACAGCTGATTTCTCAACAGAGACTTCAGGCCAGAAGGGAGTGGCATGAAATTCTCCAAGTAATGAAAAGCAAGAACATGCAACCAAGATTTCTTTATCCAGCAAGGCTATCATTTAAAATTGAAGGTGAAATAAAGAGCTTCCCAGGAAAAAAAAAAAAGGCTAAAGGGATTCAGTACCACCAAACCAGCATTGCAAGAAATGCTAAAAGGACTGCTTCAAGAAAAAGAAAGAATAGTGAGAGAAAGGTACATCAGCATAAAGGGGAAAAAATGGAATTAAATAAGTTTATATCAATAGTAACCTTAAATGTAAACGGAATAAATGGTTCAATCAAGAGACATAGAGTATCTGATAAAAAAAACAGGACCCAAATATATGCTGTCTACAAGAGACCCACCTGAGAGCAAAAGATTCACACAAGCTAAAAGTAAGGGATGGAATAAAATATTCCATGCAAATGGAAAGGAAAATAAAGCTGGAGTAGCAATTCTTATTTCTGACAAAATAGATTTAAAAATAAAGACCATAACAAGAGACAAAGATGGTCACCACATAATACTAAAGGGATCAATCCAGCAGGAGGAAATAACCCTTATAAACATTTATGCACCCAATACAGAAGCACCTAAATATATAAAAAATTTCTTGGTGGACTTTAAGAGGAAGATTGACAGCAACACAATCATAGTGGGGGACTTTAACACCCCACTGTCAGCATTGGACTGATCATCAAGACAAAAAATCAACGAGGAAACCTTAAATGACTCACTGGACCTAATGGATTTAATTGACATTTACAGAACATTTCATCCCAAAACAGCAGAATACACATTCTTCTCAAGTGCACATGGAACATTCTCAAAAATAGACCACATGTTAGGGCACAAGGCAAGTCTCTCCAAATACAAGAAGATTGAAATCATATCAAGCATCTTCTCGGACCACAATGCCATGAAACTAGAAATCAACCACTATAAAAAAAAACTAAAAAATATTCAAACACATGGAAGTTAAATAGCATGCTATTAAACAATGAATGGGTTACCAAGGAGATCAAGGAAGAAATCAAACACTTCATGGAGAAAAAAAACGAAAATGAACAGACAACAACCGAAAATCTATGGGACACAGCGAAAGCAGTCTTGAGAGGAAAATTCATAGCATTACAGGCCTATCTCAAGAAACAAGAAAAAGATCTAATGAACCATCTAACCCAACGACTAAAAGAACTAGAACAAGAACAGCAAGAAAAGCCCCAAGGAAGTAGAAGGAAGGAAATAATAAAGATCAGAGCAGAAATTAATGACATAAAGACTAAAAAAAAGTACAAAAAAATCAATGAAACCAAGAGCTGATTCTTTGAAAAGATAAATAAGATTGATGCACCTTTAGCCAGACTCATCAAGAAACAAAGAGAGAGAGGACCCAAATAAATAAAATCTGAAATGAAAGAGGCAATATGACAACTGACCCAACAGAAATACAAAGGATTGTAGGAAAATACTATGAGCAACTATATGCCAACAAACTGGACAACATGGGGGAAATGGACAAATTCCTAGAAGCATACAACCTTCCAAAGCTGAATCAGGAAGAGGCAGAAAACCTGAATAGGCCGATAACAACTAATGAAATTGAAGCAGTAATCAAAAAACTTCCAGCAAACAGAAGTCCTGGACCAGATGGATTTACAGGGGAGTTTTACCAAACATTCAAAGAAGAATTAACACCTATTCTATTCAAACTATTCCAGAAAATTCAAGAAGAAGGAAAACTCCCAAACTCTTTTTATGAGGCCAGCATCATCCTAAACCCCAAACCAGATAAAGACACCATAAAGAAAGAAAATTACAGGCCAATATCCCTCATAAACATAGATGCTAAAATCCTCACTAAAATACTAGCAAACCAGATCCAACAATACATTAAAAAGATCATACATCACGACCAAGTGGGATTAATTCCAGGAATGCAAGGCTGGTACAACATCCACAAATCAATAAATGTGATACATCACATAAACAAAATTAAGGACAAAAATCACATGATCATATCAATAGATGCAGAAAAAGCATTCAACAAAATCTAGCACCCATTTCTGATAAAAACTCTCAGCAAAGTGGGAATAGAGGGATCATACCTCAACATAGTAAAGGCCATATACGACAGACCTACAGCCAACATCATACTCAATGGGGAAAAACTAAAACCATTTCCCTTAAAAACAGGAACAAGACAGGGATGTCCACTCTCACCACTCTTATTCAACATAGTACTGGAAGTCCTCGCCATAGCCATCAGACAGGAATAAAACATAAAAGGTATCCAAGTTGGAAACGAGGAAGTAAAACTGTCATTATTTGCAGATGACATGATATTGCACATAGAAAACCCTAAAGACTCCATCAAAGTACTACTAGATTTGATAAACAAATTTGGCAAGGTAGCTGGATACAAAATCAACATCCAGAAATCAATGGCATTCTTATACACCAGCAATGAACTTTCAGAGAGAGAAACTAAAAAAAAAACTAAAAAAAACAATACCATTTACCATTGCCACTAAAAAGATGAGATACCTAGGAATAAACTTAACCAAGGATGTAAAAGAGCTGTACTCAGAAAACTACAGGACACTGAAAAAAGAAATAGAGGAAGATATAAACAAGTGGAAGAATAAACCATGCTCATGGATTGGAAGAATTAATATCATTAAAATGTCCATACTACCCAGAGCAATTTATAAATTCAATGCAATTCCTATTAAAATACCAACAGCATATTTCACAGATATAGAACAAACATTTCAAAAATTTATATGGAACCAAAAAAGACCCCGAATAGCTGCAGCCATCTTGAGAAAAAAGAACAGAGTGGGAGGGATCAATTTGCGGGACATCAAACTGTACTACAAAGCCATTGTAATAAAAACAGCCTGGTATTGGTACAACAGACATATAGATCATTGGAACAGAACAGAGACCCCAGAAATAGACCCACAACATTATGGTCAGTTAATATTTGACAAAGGAGGCAAGAGCATCCAATGGAGTAAAGACAGTCTCTTCAATAAGTGGTGCTGGGAAAATTGGACAGGTACAAGCAAAAAAATGAACCTAGACCACCAACTTTCACCATACACAAGAATAAACTCAAAATGGATAAAAGACTTAAATGTAAGTCACGAAACGATAAAAATCCTGGAAGAAAACATAGGCAGTAAAATCACAAACATCCCACGTAGTGGAATTTTCACTGATACACCTCCTAGGGCAAGAGAAACAAAAGAAAACATAAACATATGGGACTACATCAAACTAAAAAGCTTCTTCACAGCAAAAGAAAACCGTCTCAAAATACAAAGGAACCCCACGGTCTGGGAAAACATATTTGCCAAGGATGCATCTGATAAGGAGCTAATTTCCAAAGTGTGCAAAGAACTCATACTACTCAGCAAGAGGAAGACAAACAACCCAATTAAGAAATGGGCAAAAGACCTGAATAGACACTTCTCCAAAGAGGACATACAGATGGCCAAGAGACATATGAAAAAATGCTCAAGGTCATTAATCATCAGAGAGATGCAAATTAAAACCACAATGAAGTATCACTTCACACCTGTCAGAAAATCAAAAAACGACACGTGCTGGCGAGGGTGTGGGGAAGGGGACCCTGGTGCACTGCTGGTGGGAATGCAGACTGGAGCAACCACTATGGAAAACAGCATGGGGGTCCTCAAAAAATTAAAAATGGAGCTGCCTTTTGACTCAGTGATTCCACTTCTAGGAATATACCCTAAGAATCTTGAAACACTAACAGAAAGAATATATGCACCCCTATGTTCACAGCAGCACAATTTATAATAGCTAAGATCTGGAAACAGCCCAAGTGCCTATCAGTAGATGAGTGGATAAAAGGTGTGGGACAGTCACACCATGGAATACTATGCAGCTGTGAAAAAGAAGGATCTGTTACCCTTTGGGACAGTATGGATGGACCTGGGGAATATTATGCTAAGTGAAATAAGCCAGGCAGAGAAAGAGAAACATCACATGATCTGGCTTATCTGTGGAATCTAAAGAACTTAATAAACTGATAAGCAGAATAGATTCAATGACATGGAAGCATAAATTAGACTGACGAATTTCAGAGGGTGGGTGGGTGGAGGGGGAGAGAGTAACCAAAGAATTTATATGCACATTTGCACAACCCAAGGACACGGACAATCGTGGGGAGAGGGACTGGGGAGGGGGATGGGACAGGGTGGAATGGGTCATTAGGGAGAAAAAGGGACATTTGTAATATTTTAAACAAACAAACAAAAAATCAATGATAAAAATATCCTTAACAACAAAAAATAATTATAAAGAATGGAGGCAGTGAACTATGCATTTTACTTGGGAGCAATGACGGACTTGCTTGACCAAAGCACAGAGTGATGGTGAGAGAATAGAGCTAGTTCAGCCAAATTTGGAGACCCCTGAATAGTAAGTAGACTAGGGAGCTTTGTTTGTTTGTTGTATTTGTTTGTAACTTGGTAGTATCAGGGGGATTGGTATCATTCAAACTGCCCGGTCTGCTTTGCTCCCTTCTCCCCTCCAGCTGGGCGCTAGGTCCCTCCGCTCCCTTTCTGCTGCACGTCTTGAATCTCTTGCCTGGACACGTTGTCTGAAATTCAGATGCTTCTAACCCCCCTGCATCCTGGCTTCTGTCCTCTCGCAGAACTTGCAGCTGCCTTATCTAGCCCACGAGTGACACTGGCGCTGCCACCCTGCCTGCGCGTCCGCGCTGCCCTTTCTCGGCTCCCGGGGCCCAGCGCTTCCCTGGATCTCCTCCGGCATGGCTCGTCTCCCCAGCGGCCTCCTCCCCGGCCCATCCTTAACCGTCAGTGCCCCTGGGCATCTGACCCCAGGCCTCCCTTCTCTCCCGCCTCTCCCTGAGGGGCCTCCCGCCCCTCTCCAGCCCACACCTCTTCCCACTCCATGCCGAGGGGCCCCGGACCCCATCTGCAGCCCAGCCCTCTGTGCTTCTGCGGCGCATCGCCTCTTATTTTACAGACAACTCCGCTTGGCCTCCCTCAGGCAAGGTCATGCCAACGTGTCCAACGGCACTCACTGCCTTTGCCATCCTGCTCTCTGTCTTTATAACGGGCATCAGGATAGGTGCGTTGCCTCGGCCAGGAAGCGGGTGTCCGCCTACCACCATCCTCTCCTCGCTGCCACATCCGCCCCCGGGGCTCAGGGCCTGTTCCTGAGCCCATCCATTTCTCTTCACCTCCACTGTCACTTAGGACCACCAGTCCTAAGTGGTCCTCGGTATAGGTTTGCTTTTTCCCTTCATCCGTTCTTCAGCAAACCGTTTTGTTTTCGTTTTTTGAAATGCAATATTGTCCCCTTACTTAAGCCCTGCAATGGTCTGTCTCCATTGCTCTTGGAATGTCGCAGACTCATGACAGCTCACAGGCCCTACAGGATCTGCAGATCTGGCCCTGAAATGGCAAGTGGGTTTCACCCCAAGATTATTCATCCCCATTGCCCTCAGGATACCAGCCAAGTGTGCGGCAGTAAGGCCTTTCACTCCCTGGCTCCCGACTCCTCTCCGCCCCTGTCCAGACTCTCACCCATGTGCACTCTGCCCTCCAGTCATCCTGAGCCTCCTCCAGGTCCTGGAATCTGCCAGGGTCTCCTCTGTGCCCCCCCACTAACCTGCTGCTTCCTGAGCACGGCACATTTGTCTTCCCCTCTGCATTTCCCGTTTCTTGTTTATTTTACAGTTTTCCTTGTTTTTTCCCCTTCAGGGAACCTTCTCAGACTTTCAAGTCCAGGTTAGGGGCCCTACTATCTGCTACCATAGTCCTTTTTGTTTCCATAGCTTCTATACTTCTGCATTGTGATCATCAACTCACTTGTCAGATACTTTTTTTTTTCATTCTTACTCGAGTTTAGAGAGAGGAAGGGGAGAGAGAGAAAGAGAGACATCGATGTGTTGCCTCCCGACACGCCCAGACCAGAATCAAACCCGCCAAGTGAGTACAGGACGACACTCCAACTTCCTGAGCCACCCGGCCAGGGCTCAGGTGCCTTTTGATGTAAGTTGTAAGCCATGTGCCCAGCACCGTGCCACCGTATGTGGCACGTGGTAGGTGTTCAACAAATATGTACCGGGTGAATGAATGCATGAACTCAACAAAAGCTATTGCTATAAGAACAAAAGATTAGAAACAGCAGCTATTAAATATTATAATTCATTCAATCAATGGCAGGCACTGGGTTAGGAAATTGATTATGAAATAGCTACAGAAATATGACAACATGTTTATAATACAATCTGAGGTAAAATAGATATGCAAATCAGAATACAAATGGTATGTACACAATTCTATAAGATATGTAGGGCACGGCCTGGTGCTGTGCAGTGGTTTTTAAGGTTTTCTATTTTTAGGAAAGAGTTTTTTGTTCAAATGAAATCTTATAAGCCCTGATGTGTCTGCCTGATGTAGGGCTGAGGGCCAGAGCCTGACACGCTTCTCCACCGCCGGCCTCCTCGCAGCCTCCTCGCAGCCCCCGCACCACCACCGCTGAGCCAGAGGCAGCTACGGGCCTGTGCACAGAAGGCTATTGAAAATCTCCAGAATAGAATTCTGGTTAAACATTGCAGTTTAAAAACATGCACTTTTCTTTGATTCCTTCCAAAACACCACTAAAGTGACAACAAAGAAGCCAAAAAGGCCAAGTCCACAAAGACAGAGGGGAAGGGTGAAGGTCAGTGTCAAACTTATTTTTGGAACATGGTCAGGGGCTGAGTGGAGACTAACCCAGTACAGCTGAGAAAACTGAAACCCAAGTGTCTGCAGATGGGAACTTTTAAGAAGGAATCTATCCCCTGGCTAGGTGGCTCAGCTGCGGGTTCAATTCCCAGCCAGGGTACATACCTAGCTAGCAGGTTTGATGCCCTGTGGGGGAACTTACGGGGGGCAACCGATCGATGTTTCTCTCTCTCTCTTCCTTCCTCTCTCTCTAAAAATCAGTAGACATATCCTCAGGTGAGAATAAAAAAAAAAAAAAAAGGAAGCCATTTCATGGCACAACCCCCTGGAAAAGCCCTGGGATTGGAGGCATAGATTCTTCTGGAAGAGTGTAAGAGGCAGGGCTGCAAACAGAAGTTTATGGGAAGTTTTGAAGGAGTAGATTTCTTTCCCTTCTCTCAACAGGCCAATGACTACCTTTCTCCCCCAGCAGAAGCCAGGTTTTCACTCTGGGGACAGGGACCCAGAAGAGGCCTTGAACTCAGGGACACAGGCTAAGCAAGGGTGGTAGAGACACCTTACTGACAGAAGACAATTACCTGATTGGTCTAGGATTGAACACAGGGCAACTAGCCCATCCTCAGCACTTTTATGCTCTGATGCTGGGGGTTAAAGAGGGGAGTTGAAAGCCATGTTTCCCCTCCACACAGAGAAAGCCCATCTGAAACAGAAAAGAATGAAATCAGACACCAGTGGGGGAGGGAGGAGAAAGAGAGAGAGAAAGGGAGAGAGAGAAATTTACTCCCTCATGGTTCTGGAGACTAGAAGTTCAAGATCGAGGTGCTGGCAGAGTTGTCTCTTCTGCAGTGCCCTTGGCTTGCAAATGGCCTCTGTCTTCCTGTGGTCTTCCCTCTGGTAGTCTGAGTTCCAATCTCCTCTTCTCAGAAGAACACAAACCAGATTGGATTAGGCCCCACCCTAATAATCTCATTTTACTTTAAATGGTCCCTGTAAAGACCCTGTCTTGGGATATAGTCACATTCTGAGGGACTGGCTGTTAGGACCTCAATATATGAAATTTGGGAGAAACACAATATAGCCCATAAAAACTAACTGTACGGCAAATAAATAGCTTTTGAAATAACTTAATCTATTTTAAAATATTTTTTTACTTTTTAAATTATAGTTGACATACAATATTATATTAGTTTCAGATGTACAACCCTGTGATTAGACATTTATATAGCTTACAAACTGATCTCCTTGATAAATCTCATATCCATCTGACACAATATATAGTTAATGCAATATTGTTTACTATATTCCCTGTGCTTTCTTTATAGCCCCATGACTATCCTGTAACTACCAATTTGTATTTCTTAATTCCTTCACCTTTTTACCCATCTCCCCAGCTCCCCTCCCGTCTGGCAACCATCAAAATGCTTTCTGTATCTGAGTCTGTTTCTGTTCTGCTTGTTCCTTATTTTATTTTTGAGATTCCACATTTAAATGAGATCACATGGTATTTGTCTTTCTCTGTCTGACTTATTTCACTCAGCACAACACCCTCTGGGTCCATCCATGTTGATGCAGATGGCCAGATTTCATTCCTTTTCATGGCTGAGTCATAGTCCATTGTGTATGGGCACCACTTCTTCTTTATCTGTCACCTAGGTTGCTTCCATATCTTGGCTATTGTAAATAATGCTGCAACGAACATATGGATGGATATGTCTTTTCAAAGTAATGTTTTGGGTTTCTTCAGATAAATACCAGAAGTGGACTTGCTAGTTTTTTTTTGTTTTGTTTTTTGTTTTTGTCTCTTGTTATAGCTTTTGTTTTAAATTCTGTTTTGTCTGGTGTAAGTATTGCTACCCCAGCTTTTTTTTTTTTCTTTTCATTTCCATGTGCATAAAATATCTTTTTTCATCCCTTTGCTTTCAGTCAGTATGTCTTTCCATCTGAAGTGAGTCTCTTGTAGACAGCATATGGAAGGGTTTTGGTTTGTTATCCGTCCAGCCACCATATATGTCTTTTGATTGGAGCATTTAATCTACTTGCATTTATCATAATTATTGATAGACATGTATTTATTGCCATTTTATTATTCATAGTTTTAATCTTTTTTTCCTTCTTTTAAAAAATATTTTTCATTGTTGACAGAATTACAGATGTACCCCATTTCCTTCCCCCCTTCCCAAACCCTACCCCATGCAGGCCTTCACCACACTATTGTCTGTGTCCATGGGCTATGCATATAAGTATATAAGTTCTTTGGTTAATCTCTTCCTGTCCCACCCCTCCTTCTGAGATATGTCAGTCTGTTCCACATATCCATGACTCTGGACTTATTTTGTTGGACAATTTATTTTGTTCATTAGATTCCACAAATAAGTGAGATCAAGTGATATTTGTCTTTCTCTAACTGGCTTGTTTCACTTAGCATAATAATCTCCAGGTCCATCCATGCTGTTTCCTTTTTTTTTACAACTGCATAGTATTCCATGGTGTGAATGTCCCACAGCTTTTATATCCACTCATCTACTGATGGGCACTTGGGCTGTTTCCTGGTCTTATCTGTTGTAAATAACGCTGCTATGAACACAGGGGTTCATATATTCTTTCTGATTGGTGATTCGGGATCTTTAGGATATATTCCTAGAAGTGAGGTCGCTGGGTCAAACAGCAGTTCCAATTTTAATTTTTTTTCCGTTAATTCTCAACTGAGGATATTTTTTCCTTTGGTGCATGGACTAATACTCTAACTACTGAGCCAAACCGGCCTGGGACCATTTTCAGTTTTTGAGGAACCTCCATACTGCTTTCCACAGCGGCTGCTGCCGTCTGCATTCCCACCAGCACTGCACTAGGTTCCCTTTTCTCTACATCCTTGCCAGTATTTGTTATTTGTTGATTTGTTGATGGAGCCATTCTCACAGGAGTGAGGTGATACCTCATTGTGGTTTTAATTTGCATCTCTCTGATGATTAGTGAAGCTGCGCATTTTTTCATATGTCTCTTGGCCATCTGTATGTCTTCTTTGGAGAAGTGTCTATTAAGGTCCTTTCCCACTTTTAAAATTGGATTGTTTGTCTTCCTTTTGTTGAGCTTTATGAGTTCTTTATGTATTTTGGAAATTAACCCCTTGTCAGATGTATCATTGGCAAATATGTTCTCCCATACAGTGGGCTCCCTTTTCATTTTGATGCTGGTTTCTTTTGCTGTGCAGAGCTTTTTAGTCTGATGTACTTCCATTTGTTTATTGTTTTCTTTGTTTCTCTTGTTCTAGGAGATGTATCAGTGAAAGCTCTGCTGCATGAAATATGTGAGATTTTGCTGCCTATGTTTTCTTCTAGGATTTTTATGGTTTCATGACTTACATTTAAGTTTTTCATCCATTTTGAGTTTATTCTTGTGTATGGTGTAAGTTGGTGGTCTAGTTTAATTTTTTTGCAGGTACCTGTCCAATTTTCCCAACACCATTTGTTGAAGAGACTCTTTACTCCATTGTATGTTCTTGCCTCCTTTATAAAAAATTAATTGGCCATAAAGGTATGGGTCAATTTCTGGGGTCTCTCTTCTGTTCCATTCATCTGTATGCCTGTTCTTGTGCCAGTACCAGGCTATTTTGATTACAGTGGCTTTGTAGTACAACTTGATATCTGGTTTTATGATCCCTCCTACTTTGTTCTTCTTTCTCAAGATTGCTGATGCTATTCAGGGTCTTTTTTGGTTCCACATAAATTTTTGGAGTATTTGTTCTAGATCTATGAAATATGCCATTGGTATTTTAAAAGGAATTGCATTGAATCTATAGATTGCTTTAGGTAGTATGGACATTTTAATTTAAAAAAAAAATATATCTTTATTGATTTCAGAGAGAGGAAGGGAGAGAGAAACATCAATGATGAGGCTCATTGATCGACTGCCTCCTGCACGCCACCTACTGGGTGCTGAATTCTGTCAAATGTTTTTTCTGCATCTATTGATATGATCATGTGGTTCTTATCTTTCAATTTGTTTATGTGATTTATCACACTTATTAATTTGTGAATATTGTATCAACCTTGCATCCTTGTAATAAATCTCACTTGGTTATGGTGTATGATCTTTTTAATGTATTGCTGAATCCTATTTGCTAATATTTTGTTGAGGATCTTAGCATCTATTTCATCAGGGATGTTGGCCTGTAATTCTCTTTCTTTGTAGTGTCTTTATCTGGTTTTGGAATTAGGCTAATGCTGGCCTCAAAAAAAGAGCTTGGAAGGGTTCCTTCCTTTTGGATTTTTTGGGATAGTATGAGGAGAATAGGTGTTAATTCTCCTTTGAATACTTTGTAGAACTCACTTGGGAAGCCCTCTGGTCCAGGACTTTTGTTTGCTGGAAGTTTTTTGATTACTGCTTCAATTTCATTTGTTGTTATTGACCTATTCAGATTTTCTGATTCTTCCTGATTCAGTTTTGGAAAATTGTATTTTCCTAGAAATTTGTTCATTTCGTCCACATTGTCCAGCTTGGTGGCATATAGTTGCTCATAGTATTTTCTTATAATTCTTTGTATTTCTGTGGTGTCAGTTGTTATATTGCCTCTTTCGTTTCTGATTTTGTTTATTTGCGTCCTCTCTCTTTGTTTCTTGATGAGTCTGGCTAAAGGTTCATCAATCTTATTTATCTTTTCAAAGAATCAGCTCTTGGTTTCATTGATCTTTTGTATTTTTTAAATCTCTACGTTATTTATTTCCACTCTGATCTTTATTATTTCCTTCCTTCTACTTATTCTGGGCTTTTCTTGCTCTTCTCTTTCTAATTCTTTTAGTTGTAGGGTTAGAATTTATTAGAGCTTTTTCTTGTTTTTTGAAGCATGACTGTAATGCTATGAACTTCCCTCTCAGGACTGCTTTCGCTGTGTCCCATAGAATTTGGGTTGTTGTGTGTTCATTTTCATTTGTTTCCAGGAAGTCTTTTATTTCTTCCTTGATGTCATTGGTAACCCACTCATTGTTTAATAACATGCTATTTTTATTACATATATTTGAATCTTTTTGAGTGTTTTTATTGTAGTTTTGAGTGTTTATATCTAGTTTCATGTCATTGTGATCTAACAAGATGCTTGATATGATTTCAATGATCTTGAACTTGTATAGACTTATTTTGTGTCCTAACATATGGTCTATCTTCGAGAATGTTCCATATTCACTTGAAAAGAATGTGTACTCTGCCTCTTTGGGATGAAATGTTCTGTAAATATCAATTAAATCCATCTGATACCGTGTGTCATTTAAGGCTACTCTTTCTTTGTTGATTCTTTGTCTAGACGATCTACCCAGTGATGTCAGTGGTGTGTTAAAGTCCCTTACTATGACTGTATTGCTGTAGATCTTTCTTTTAAAGTCTATCAAGAGTTTTTTTAAAATATATATTTGGGTGCTCCTATATTGGGTGCATATATGTTTACAAGGGTTACATATTCTTGTTGAGTCAAACCCTTTAGTATTATGTAGTAACCTTCTTTGTCTCTTTTATGGCCTTTGTTTTGAAGTCTATTTTGTTAGATATGAGTATTGCTATCCCCGCTTTTTATTTTCATTTCCATTTGCATGGAATATTTTTTTCCATCCCTTCATTTTCAATCTGTGTGAACTTTTTGTTCCGAGGTTGGTCTCTTGTAGACAGCATATAAATGAATCATGCTTTCTTATCCATTCAGCCACTCTATATCTCTTGATTGGAACATTTAGTCCATTTACATTTAAAGTTTTTTATTGATAGGTACTTAGTTATTGCCATTTTTTACTTTCTTTATACCCATGTTCCTGTCTCTTTTATTTTCTTCTTTTTCTTTAAGCAGTCCCTTTAACATTTCTTGCAATGCTGGTTGGTGGTAATGTACTTCTTTAGCCTTTTTTGGTCTGAGAAACTGTTTAGTTCACTTTCAGTTATAAATGATAGCCTTGCTGGATAGAGTAGTCTTGGACTCAGGTCCTTGCTTTTCTTTCTTTTTTAAATATGTTTTTATTGATTTTAGAGAGAGAGAAAGGGAGAGAGAGAGGGAGAAAGAGAAACATCCATGTGAGAGAGAAACATCGGTTGGCTGCCTGCTGTACACCCCCTACCGGGGATTGAGTTCGAAACCTGGGCATGTGCCCTGACTGGGAATCAAACTGGCAAACTTTTGGTGCATGGGACAACATTCAACCAAATGAGCCACACTGGCCACAGAGAGGCTCTCGCTTTTCATTGCTTTGAATACTTCATGCCACTCCCTTCTGGCCTGAAGTATTTCTATTGAGAAATCAGCTGACAGTCTTATGGGAGCTCCCTTGTAGGTAACTAACTGCTTTTCTCTCGTAGCTTTTAAGACTCTGTATTTGTCTTTAACCTTTTGCATTTTAGTTATCATGTGTCTTGGTGTGGTTCTCATTGGATTCAGCTTGTTTGGGATCTCTTGCTTCCTGGATTTGTATGTCTATTTCCTTCACCAGATTTGGGATGTTTTCTGTCATTATTTTTTCAAATAGGTTTTCAATTCCTTGCGCTCTCTCTTCTCCTTCTGGTATCCCTATGCTGTGAATGTTGGTATGCTTGAAGTTGTCTCAGAGGCTCCTTATACTATCCTCACTTTTTTGGATTCTTTTTCTTTTTGCTGTGTTTTTTTAAAATATATCTTTATTGATTTCACAGAGAGGAAGGGAGAGGGAGAAAGAGAGAAATAAATATCAATGATGAGAGAGTCATTGATTGGCTGCCTCCTGCATGCCTCCGACTAGGGATCGAGCCTGTAACCTGGGCATGTGCCCTGACCAGGAATCAAACCGCGATCTCCTGGATCCTAGGCAAACACTCAGCCGCTGAGCCACGCTTGGCGGGGCTCTTTTTGCTGTTTTGATTAGGTGTTTTCTGCTACCTTATCTTTCAAATAGCTAATTTGATCCTCAGCCTCATCTGACCTGTTGATTCCCAGTAATGTAGTCTTCATTTCAGTTATTGTATTCTTTATTTCTGACTCCTCTTTTTTTTAATGTTTTCCATCTCCATTTTTATGTTTCCTATCTCTTTGTTGAAGTTCTCACTGAGTTGATTTAACCTTCCCCTAAGCTCACTGAGCATCCCTATAACCAGTGTTCTGGACTCCGCATCTGGTAGGTTGCTTGTCTTCATTTTGTTTAGTTCTTTTTCTGGAGTTTTCTCCTGTTCTCTCATTTGGGACATGTTTCTTTGTCTCCTCATTTTGGCAGCCTCTCTGTATTTGTTTCTATATATTAGGTACAGCTGCTATCTCCCATTTTGGTAGAGTTGTCTTATGTAGTAGGTGTCATGTATGGTCCAGTGGCACAGCCTTCCCAGTTACCTGAGTTGTGTTCCATGTACACCCCCCATGTGGGCTGTGTGCACCCTTTTGTTGTAATTGAGCCTTGATTTCTGTTAGCACCTCAGTGGGAGGGGTTTACACCCAGACTGATCTGCTGCGAGGACTGGCAGCTATCACTGTGGAGGATCTGCTGTGCAGGGGCCAACCCCCTGGAGCAGAATGCACTTCAGTGGAGCTCAGGTACCTACCCACTGAGTGTGTCACTCATGGAGGTATTAGGGTGGTGCTTTGGCATGGTCTAAAGCTGTCCACTGGGTGTGATGGCTCTGGGGTCTCCCAGGAGGTGCAAGCCAAGGTCAGCCACTGTCTATGCCCTTCCCAGTGCCACCTGGAATGAGCTACAGAGAAATCTGCAGATGGCTGCCACTTGTGCTGGGCTTAAAGGTCCCTGGGAGAGGCTAAGCTGCAAATCAAGGCCAGCTGTTGCTAGTGCCTGGCCTGGGTCCACTTAGTGAAAGTACAGGGTATGCAGAGGCCAGATGCTGTTTGCTTGAATGATTTTAGGAAAGTCAGCAGCATGAACCAAGACAGGACTTATGGAAAAGCCACTGGAAGAGGCTTTAGTGTATTTGTGTGGGGGGGGGGGGGGGGAGGAGGGGAGAGAGGTCTCTGGGAATCACCAGGGTGGGACAAATAGTGTGAGCCAGGTTGATGGAGACTCAGATATGGTGCCTGCCTGCAGGTCCTGTTGAGGAGGGCTCATCAAAGGAACAATGGCTCTACTACCACTCCTGTCTGGGAGAAACTGCCCCTCCATCTCTTGCCCAGAGCTAAACAATTCAGTTCCTCTGCATATGTTCCTGGAGCCTTCTAGCTGTTGCCCCACTGCTGGAGCTCAGAGCGAATGACTCCAAGTAAATCCTTGTGGACCCTTTACAAGGAACACCTGGGACTCCAGGAGCCTTCTTCTCCCTCAGCCACAATCCCTGCTGGTGTTTACACCCAGAAGTTATGGGGACTTCTCTTCCTGGCACTGGGTCCCTGGGCTAAGGGACCTGGTGTGGGGCTGGGACTCCTCACCCCTCAGGAGGGACCTACATAAGTGAGATATCCTCCCAATTTTTATCAACCGCACGTGGGTGTAGCACCAGCATGTTCCACATCTCTACCCCTTTCACCAGTCTCAGTGTGGCTTCTTTATATCCTCAGTTATAAGACCTGTTCAGCTAGATTTCAGGTGGTTTTGAATGATGGTTGTTCTGTAGTTTAGTTGCAATTTGATGTGGATGTGGGAGGTTTTGAGTGTCACGTGTACCTACACTACTATCTTGACGAGAAGCTACCAAAGCTATTTTTATGTATTTATTATTTATCTATTTTTGTTGTTGTTAATCCACAACCATTTGCCATTGATTTCTAGAGAAAGGGCAAGGGAGGGAGGGAGAGAAGAGGAGAGAGAGAGAGAGAGAGACATAGATGTGAGAGAGACATTGATTGGCTGCCTCCCACACGCACCCCAACTGGGGCTGGAGATTACACTTCAACCCAGGTACGTGCCCTTGACCAGGAATCAAGCCTGCGACCTTTTGGTGTACAGGCCAGTGCTCTGACCACTTAGCCACACTGGCCAGGGCCAAGCTATTTTTAATTTAGTTTCTACCACTTGTACCCCCCAAAACTCTGATTTACCATTCATTCTGCTCTGTGCACTGCCTTGTGAACATTATAGTCTTCCTTAATTGTTCTTTAAATCTGCACTGCCACTCACCTTTCCTGTTCAGGTTGCACAGCCTATGGAGCCAGATGGTCAGGTTAGTAGAGCTCTACTTATCTGTGTGATCTTGGTGAAGCTCTCTGTGCCTCAGTTTCCTCATATGTGAAGTGGGGATGATGATAATAGCAGGTTGTTCTGAAGGTTTAATGTGCAAATGAGTGTAAAGCATTTAGAGCAGGGGCTGGCATACGGTGCATGTTATGTGTGTACTCTCATTTATTCATTCCATTGCCTCTGTAGGATATATGTCATGAACATGGTAGATGCTTCATAATATTCATAAATTCCTCTTCATAAATGTGTGTTCTATAATATGTGGTTCTTTTAGACAAGTGGTTCTTAAAGATAACCAAATCTTCCTTAATCAGTATGTTATCTGCCAATGTAAAAATGACTTTGCAACTTCCTTTTTCATTGTTTTTATGGCCACTATAAATAACTGTAACTCTGGACCACCTATCTTAAACACCTTAAGCCAGAGGCACAGTAAACAATTCTAGAACCCGTTTCTCTTCTTTATTCTTTTTTAACTCTCACCCAAGGATATTTTTTCCATTGCTTTCAGAGAGCGTGGAAGGGGGAGAGAGAACATCGACGTGACAGAGACACAGCAATTGGCTGCCTCCCACATGAGCCCCAACAAGGGCTGGGGATCGAGCCTGCAACCGAGGTACGTGCCCTTTTTCAGAACTGAACCTGGGACCCTTCAGTCCATAGGCCAAAGCTCTAACCACTGAGCCAAACCAGCTGGGGTAGAGCCCTTTTCTTGTACTTTAGAAGTTTTGCAGCTCAGGACAGAGCCTGGGGCAAAAGTCACTTTGCTGGCATCTGGTCCTGGCTCCACCCCTTAACTGTTAGACGGGACAAAGTCTCCTGTTCTCTGGACTCTGGCTTCTTCTTTTATAGACTGAGGCTGGATTATAGAATGAGAGATTTTTAGGCTCTCTCACTCTAGCCTTCTATATTACTCATCTGTGAAAGAACATCTTATATGAGCTGCTCAGATATCTTAAAAGTCACATTCTCCACCCTTTCCTACTTTGAATATAATCTTTAGTCATTCTGACTCACAGTTAGATCTATTCCTGGGCATCAGTTTTATGAATGAGAAATAAATCATTAAAAGTGGCAAACATGCCCGGCCGGCGTGGCTCAGTGGTTGAACATCGACCTAGGATCCAGGAGATCGAGGTTCGACTCCCGTCAAGGCATGTGTCTGGGTTGCGGGCTAGATCCTAACAGAGGGTGTGCAGGAGGCAGCCGATCAATGACTCTCTCATCATTGATGTTTCTATCTCTCCCTCTCCCTCTCCCTCTCCCTTCCTTTCTCTGAAACCAATAATTTTTTTTAAAAGTGGCAAACATCAGTATCAGTTATAGTACCTTTTAATAAGTTGAGCATTTTATTCCCTAATGCATAGCCCTCCCCCTCCCCAAAGAAACCAGTAAAATGATAAGAATAAAAAATGCTATTTTATTATATTGAATTATAACTCCTTAGCTATTATTCTTAAATTCTTCTGAACAGTGAAATTCTTTTGAATCCTGACCTTGTAGTCAGTTGATTAGTCTGTTTGCAATTGTAGACTGGGCACCACCAGGAGGTAGGGTGCAGGGGGAAAAGGAAGCAAAATGCAGTGTCAGCTCTTGATGAGGCTCCCACCCTGTGCTGGGGAAACCTGCACAAAACACTGAGGAACAGGAACGCGAGCACACCCCCACATGTGCACGGTGACACCACGTCCTTCCTCCTTCAACAAAAACTACTGACGCCCACTCTGTCCCTGGACATCGGTGCTGAACAGGCAAAGGTCTTGTCCTCACGGAGTTGACCCTTTAGGGAAATATATGCCCCTGGGTAAGAAAAGATGAACAAAGGTAAAGTGAGGCTTCATCTCCCTCCAGAAGCCTCGGGGGAACCCACACCTGGGCAGCAGGGACAGTCTCCTCCCGGGGCAGCTCACCAGCCCTGGCTCCATGTGGGTCTCCAGGCTCCTCTTTCGGTCCTGAGGTGGCAGGTCACCAGCAGACCCTCCTCTGTACATTACTTCAGTGATAGTAATGAAATGAAATAGGTAATGATAATAGTAATGGACAGAAGAAATTTCCTTTCATTAAACATTATATATATATATATTCATGCCAATAAAGACAAGTAATAAACAATTACAGGGTCAAAAAGGGGACAGTAATAGATTAATACTTTTAAATTACATTAATTTTTTCCAGTGAAAGGTAAAATATCATATACTAATATATTAGTCTGCCATATAAATGAATAATTGCATAATAGGTTAATAGTAATTAGATAACAAAAAAAATAAGGAATTAATTTTAATTTTTACAGAGATTACTCAAATGCAGAAAAATTTTTCATGTGTGAACTAAAAATTACACTTGCTAAACAAAACTATTACACCTTGCAGATTGCAATGTTTCACTATTTTTAAAAATATGTTCTTATTGATTTCAGAGAAAGGAAGGGAGAGGGAGAGAGAGAAACATCAATGATGAGAGTCATTGATCGGCTGCCTCCTGCACGCCCCCTGCTGGGGATGGAGCCTGAAACCCAGGCCTGTGTCCTGACTGGGAATCAAACCATGATCTCCTGGTTCATAGGCCGACGCTCGACCACTGAGCCACACTGGCCGGGCTGTTTCACTACTTTAAAATTTAATTATAAATAAAATTCCAAGAGGCCACATAGAATAAATGACTTAAATTGAGTGAGGGAGAATTGAAGTCACACAAGTTCCGTGACAGTCACTGCTGGCTTTGCTTATTTCCAACCTGGTGTCTAAATGCTCAGGCGGCTGGAGAGGGCCTGCAGGTTGCTCCTGAGCCAGTGGGAGCTTCACTCAGGCCAGTGCACGCACGTAAGTCCCGCTGTGCCAGGGCTCCTCTGAGCTAACTCTCATGAAGCTCAGTGTTGATTAATTGTAATCAATAAAATGTGCTCATTTTATTTAGTACAAGATTGAATAGTAACCTCAAAACATTTTAAAAACTTAGACCAACAAAAGATTTTGGGATAGGAAGAGTATTTTGCACTGTCTGGCACTGTGTGTAGTTCCCAGTGCTACTCTACTGTTTAACACTAAAATTGTGCACATATAATGCACCCCTTACTGCCTGGGACCACTCGTATCACTACTCTTGGGACGCTCATGTCATAGGAAATGAGGAAAAGTAATATAGAAACTCTAACTTACAGCCAGATATATTTCATTTGTACAACCCAGGCCCTGTGGACCCAGCCCAACACAGGAGCCTTGGAAAGCCTGGCGGACGCTGGTGGGCAGCTAAGTGAGGAGCCTGCCCAGGCCGCCCAGGATCCTGAAGTGCTAGGGTGGGTGTTTATGTGTGTGCGTGTCTGCGTGCGCGCGTATGTGCGCTCCACGTGCCAGCGTGGGTGGTGAGGTTGGAGAGTGCTGTGAGGAGCACTAAGAATAAACTTCAGTGAAGTCATGCCCTCTCCTGGAAACAATGGGAAATTTTGGTTTTAAAATTAATGTGGATTTAAATAGCCTCTCTTGAAGAAGTTCAAAACACCTCCCCAACATTATTTAATACATACTCTCAGTTTCTCCCTGCTTTTGGTAAGAGATGCCTGTTAACACTTTGCTAAGGAGGGAACGTGATGGGGATATTCACAGAAATTCAGGGTGAATTTATGGAACAGTGGTTGAGTTTCAGTCCTATCTATAGGAAAGGGAGAGAAAGAATCAGACCGAATCAGCAACAAGCAGCTGTTTAAAGCTGCTGTTTAGGGTATAATATGACATTGTCCGGTGGGGCTGAAGACTGACGCTCCCATGACCCGCTGTGCAGCTGTGCCACCTGGGGAGACCTGTGTGTGCACAGAAGACGTGTGGGAACATCTTGACAGACGGAGCGGATGGGTTCAGCGTTACTCAGTGCTACTGATGGCCCTCTAGGAAGATCACCTTGTTTTGGGCACAGAGGTGGCTTTGCTCGCTGCTGCAGAGGAGCGCAGGAGACTCCGTTGCCCGGGAGCCCAGGTGTGGCGGCCCTCCTCCTGCGCAGCAGCTCCAGGTCCCCAGGCCCCACAGCACAGCCCAATTAGCACCCTGCCTTGGGCCTCACACTGCAGGTCTCCTCTCCTACCCTGGGCCCTCCGGTCTCCAGGGAGGTGTAAGACACAGCAGGCCGGCTGAGGGCACGCTGGCGGGATGGGGCCCCAGAGGCTGCAGGAAGTCCCTGGCTTGTGCCTACTCACTGGGTGTCAGACGCCTCTGCCAAGAGGACCCAGGGGACAATGTCAGCACCCAGTGAAGTCAGTTTTAACCACTGCGAGGTAGATGATGGGAGAGAGCCCAGAGTCAATTCCCTTCCTCTCCCGCAGAGGTCTCTTTGAGAAGCGCGTCCATGCAGCCCCTCTGGAAACCCCACACGTCGGGGGCCAGCTGTGCTTCCCAGGGAAGCAGAGACGAGCCGGGCAGGACCCGTTTGCTCCCCCTTCCTCCTGCCGCATTGCCCGCCCTTCGCTCTTGCTTCTGTGGGTCTGCATCCTTCCAGAAGGCTGGGAATGTAAATTTTGTTGGAGGCTATAATTTCTAGGGAACTTGGACTCAGACAAAGGACGAAATTGTCACAATGCTCAGACATTGTTTTATAATCACAAAAAGTAATTAAACCATTAGTACAAAGAAAAGGAAGAAAAAATAGAGCAAAAGAGGAATTTCAAAGCTGAAAACTAAAATTAAAACAAACATGGACTCACAATGCAAAGAATAGCCTATGACTTAGAACAGCGATTTTCAACCCTGTGCCACAGACTGTTTACAACGTGCGATACCTGACTGTTCAGTCAGGGGCACTGACCTCTTTCCCTCAGACTGGCAAATAAAAAAATGCCAACAGCCAGCACAACAACAGCCGTCCCGTGTGAATGAATGAAAACTATACTTATTTTTTTGTTGAACTGGCAAAAAATTTATTTTTGGTGTGCTGCAGAATTTTAGTAACTAATTTACGTGCCAAGAGAGGAAAAGGTTGAACATCGCTGACTTAGAAGATTCCACTGCACTGTTTCTCTGTGGCTCACGGGCATGAGGCCCGTAAACCTTACATTTTAAATGACTGCAATATTGTGAAAGGTTTGGTTTCTTAAGCCAGGCTTGAGTGTATGGGTGTTGCCAATGATTGATGAAGAAAGGAAGAAACAACATTCAGAAGAGCAGTCACTGTTTCAGGTGCAACTTTAATACATTTTATTTTTGTGAAGTTGACCAGAGTTTCAGAAGTTCATTCAAGAATTCTGGAGTCCGGCGACCCAGAATTAAAAACCCAGATCTAGCCATCCCTTAAAAGTTACTGCATCTCTTTAAGCTTCAGTTTTTTCTTCTTTTAGATAAAGGTAACCTAAAGGTTGTCGTGGGTTTTAAATGAGGTAATTCAGTGTCTGGCACATAGTGCCTGATAGTCATTGTCATTACCCATGGCTGTCCCAATGAGGAAAATCAATTGTTTGTGAGCAAAAATGGTATTGAACAAAGCTACATTTATGCTTATTATCTGGAGAAAAATGAATTTCGGGAGGAGCTTTTGCCATGGAAACAGCATATGATTTTTTTCACCATTTAAATGTGTGTGTGAGTGAACTCATTCAATCCATTTTATTGAGCATCTATCATAGGCCCAAGATTTTCTGGACATGGGGATAGATGGAAGTCTAGATACATTAGGTCCTGCTCTCACGACTTCCTGCTCATGAAAACAGCTTGTTCTAGCTGTTATTTGCTGTTTCAGAAGAATTCAGCACTTGGCTGGTGACAAGAGGCTAACACCCAGGACAGAATGAAAGCCTGGCCAAGTGCTCTTTTGAAAGAAATCAAAAAATGTCTGGTCTCTGAGAAGGTGTGGAAGGAGAGCAAAGGAGACCAGAGTTTAAATGCCAGAGGGCACAGGTGCTGACAGTGGTCCCAGGGAGGCACTGTTGCCCGGAGAGTGTCGGGGCCTGACCACAGAGGGGGACAGTGCTGTGTCAGACCTGCCCAGCCAAGCTCCTCACCCTTCTCTGCAGCCCTGGGGTGGGGAGGTGAGGGGTGCGGTGGAGAGGACTTAGGTCACAGGCCCCAGGGCCTGCCCCAGCTAAACTGTCTGCCTTCCCAGGGGTGGGAATTGGCTCCTTCTGTGGGACCTGTGGGAGCAAAGTTTGGTTCTGCCGCTGTCTGGTTGCCAGGCGCTCACCTCTCACCCATCTGTCACAGCCAGGTCATCCGAAGCCCAGGGAGGACTCCCCCCACAACCTTGGGAATTACCAATGTGGTAAACTAATTATCCTAACAACCACATATATAGACAGTCTATGAGGAAAAGCCTTCTCAGACCACCTTTTAAAATGAAAGCCCACCTTCTATTTGCTCCAACCACACTTGTCTTTTTCCTGTTCTTCAAATAGTCATATTTCTGTTTTAGGGTCTTCGCGCATGCTCTGCCTGCAATGCTCATGCGCAGATACTCCAGCGGCAGGCTCCACACTGCCCAGGCTTATGCCCTGGGTGAAAGCATACCGAGCTAATCATACAGCTCAGCTCCGGGTGTCCTGTCATCACCTTTCACGGCAATTTCTCTCAGTCACCCCAGGTTTCCATTTCCATCCCCTCCCTTCCACACATGCATCCACCATAAGGCATTATTTAGCCTTTGATATCAGTGCAATATTGTAAAATGTCAGGTGTTGTTTGGCATATGTTTTGAATTTTTATTAACAGTATTGTGCAATAGCCCTGTTCCATTTCCTACGTTTTGCATTCAACAGCAGGTTTTAAAGGTTTGCCTATATTTGCTCGGTGTACCTCCGTCCATTGCTTCCCAGGGATGGCTGACGGTCTGTAGTGTGCATTCACCTCTCGGGATGCAGCCAGCTCCTAGCTCTTGTCCACAGTGAGTGTCCTCACCTCTACTCCTCTGTGAGGACCGAACTGGATATGTATCTAGGGGAGGGACTGCTGGGCCATGTCTATATACAGATGGATAGATGCTTTACATATATTAAATCAGTCAATCCTCACAAGAACTCTAGGAGGTAGGTGTTATTATCCCCATTTTACTGATGAAGAAACTGAGGCACAGAGTGGTTCGTGACTTGCTCAAGGTGTCTAATGGTAGAGGTAGGCTTTAAACTCGAAGGTGACTCCCTCCAGGTGAGTAGGAAGAGGCCCAGTGCCACAACCTGGGCTTTCCTGCCCTCAGCCCGTCTCCATATGCTATACACAAATGCCCCTCAGAGAACCACTGCCAGGACCCTGTCCTTTCCCTGGACTGCTTCTCCCTGGGCAGTACTCCCCTAGATCCTCAGTGTGTGGAAAGGATGGGCCAGGTGGGCCATTCGTATCTGTTTCTCACCCTGGCCCAGGCCTGGAACTGCCCTCATGTTACCCTGCCACCCCGTCTAGCTGACACCTTGCCTCACGGTGCCTGAACTGCCCAGGCCAGGCACTGATTTGCCCACTGTGGTTGTGTTAGATAGGACAAGGGTCTCAAAGTCTGGACAGTTCTAAATGTCATTACTAAGCGCTATTCTTACTAAATGTTAAAATGTAGCACAGTGTTTGGCAGATGCAGCTGTAAACAGGATAAGAGGACAGGAACTCAGTGCGAAGAAGAAATCAACATGTAATTGACTAAAGAGTCGAAGGAAGCAAAGGCTAAACCTCCAGGGAGACAGAGCCTTGGCTACAAATCTGTCTTTTATTTGCTGCAAGTAAATAAAAAAAACTATCTTGCGACAACCACGTCTTGTTCTTGAATAGAGCACCCCTTGAGTTCCGTAACAGCTGGGGAGAGGAACCAACCCCAACTGGGCCCCCACTATACTCCGGCAGTGACTTCCTTGGCTTTGCCTGTATCATTTGCCACAGCAGGTCATAGCCACCCCTTCTCTCTTCCCAGAGTTCCTTGTGGTTCCTGCATAGAAGTACATAGATTTGAAGATTCATACTCTTCCCTTTTGCTTCTGAGGCAACATCATGACCTGAAATTATCATCTTTACTTGTTGACTTGTTTATTGTCTGGTGCCCTCACTGTGGAGCTGTAAATGCATCACGAGCAAGGACCTTAGCTGTTGTATTTATTTCTATATCCCCAGCTTCAGTTCAGTGCCCAGCACATATTAGTTAAAAGTAACAGGAAATAGCCATGCTTTCCACACAAAGTTGAAAAAAAAAGTCATTTGTTCCTTGGTTTCATTTATAAGTTTCAAGGACCATAAAAATATAAGTACAGCTTTTGTTAACGTAATACATGAGATTGTAGGTAATGTTCTTTGTCTACCTGTGTCTCACGGGAAGAGGTATATTTGCAAAGAGATGGCTGCTCTGTGAAGTAGAATATTGAGAGAGCATATTTGATACTTTGAACCTGTGGTTCTCAATGAGTGGACTGAAAAAACCTTGTGGTTCCCAAGACCTCTGCAGGGAGCTCCTGGGGTCAAAATCATGCATAAGCAAAATATCTGTTCAAAAATGCCAAATGGATCAATGGATTTTAATGTAACCGAGTACAAAATATTCAATAAGTTCTCAGCTTCCACACAGCAACTACCCTTTAGGGAGCCATCACTTGTTAAGTTTGGGTGTAGTAGCATAAAAGAATGTCTTCAATGATCTGAAAAGACTATTAAAATACTCTTCCACTTTCCAGTTTCATATCTGTATGGGTCATATACTTCCACCAAAATAGCACATTGCAACAAATTAAAAGCAGAAGCATGTGAATTGTCTCCTATTGAACCAGGAATTAAAGAGATTTCTAAAAATGTAAAGCACTGCTGCCTTCTTACTACATCTGTTTTTGTTCTGGAAAATATAGTTGTTTTTTATAAAATATGTCATTTATGGTAATATGTAATAGTTTTATTATGGCTACTTTAAAATGAATTAATAAATACTTTTATATGTCTCAGTTTTAATGTCTAATACAGTAAATATCAGATGTAACCCAGCAATAACAGCTCTTCAGATTTTCAATAATTTTTCAGAGGGTGTTCTGGGCCAAAAAAGTTTATGAACTTCTACTTTATTCCATTGCAGGGGGATGAACCACAGGTTTATAAACTAGCTGTAGAGAGCCTCAGTTCTCAGAATCTGGAGTCTTGATTATTAAGAACAACATTTATATCTTAAGTAAATCAAATTCGGGCGCTCTCCCTGTTGGGAGCCACCCTACCTTTCCCTTCCCCCTTCTCCCCCCAGGCGTTCTTACCTTTGCCTTCTGTCTCCTAAGTTCCAAGCGCCCTTCTGCCCCTGTAATCTGTTTCCTGAGCCCATGCAGCCCAGCGAGCTCACTTCTCCTACTTTTGTAACTTTCTAAATAAACTTTCTCTTATGAGGAATAAATAAATAAAATTCAGTCCCAGAAGAACTGATACAAATAATTTAATTTTATTTTTAAAATATGTTTTTATTGATTTTAGAGATAGAGGAAGGGAGAGGGGGAGAGAGAGAGAGAGAAACATCTATGGCTGCCTGGTACACACCCTCTACTGGGGATGGAGCCGGTAACCCTGGCAGGTGTCCTGACCGGTGACCTCTGGGTTCATGGGTTGACACTCAGCCACTGAGCCACACTTTATTATTTTTAAAATTATAAAAATAATTTTAAAATAATCTGTTTGTATCGATTAGATATTACTATGAAACAAACCTCCACAAAATCTCAGAGGCATATGACACTAAAATATTTATATAGCTCAAAGATCTATTTTTAATATATCTTTATTGATTTCAGAGAGAGGAAGGGAGAAGGAGAGAGAGAGATAGAAACATCAATGATGAGAGAGTCATTGATCGGCTGCAGCCCGCAACCCGGGCATGTGCCCTGACCGGGAATTGAACCCCGATCGCCTGGATCCTAGGTCGACCCTCAACCGCTGAGCATCAAGGCTCCCGAAGTTAAGGCTTGGAACTAACATATTTTCACTCTCATTCTGTTGGCCTCACCTTAAAGGGAGTGAGTGCAGTGGGTGGATGCAAGCAGGAGGAGGGACGGGGCCAGAGGCCTCCACCACACCAGCAGTGTAGCGCTGAGAGGGCAAGTCCAACTTTCCAGTTACTGCTGCCCAGCACTGGAGGCATGGAACTGTTTTCCTTAGTTAGATTTCTGGAAACTTAAGCGAAGCCTTGGAAACATTTTTTTTTTTCATTGAACATAAACTACTTATGAAAATGGACAGTGAATCCATAAAACTTGGCCTTTGCCAAATTTCCAAGTTAATGATTTAAGCCAGTTACTTATTTAATTTATATAACTCCCAAAGAATGTTCAATAAAACTCCAAAACAATCTTTTTTTTTTTTATAGTGCTAATCTGCAAATGATGAGAGTTTTATAGGTTAGCCTCTGAAGTACTTTTTTGCAGTTAGATTTACTGAATAGTTAATTGAGTGAGAATAGTAATTATGAAGCATATTATACCAGCTCACCCAAGGGGATTAGTTTTGGCACTAAACAGGAGGAGACACACACTTTTGAAGAAATGTGTCTCTTCTAATACCTGATTGTATTAGTTGTACTGTAGATTGGGGTAGGGAGGGAAAAAAGCAGTAAAGAAATTAATTAAAAACATGAACTCAGAGGCCACACAATAAATCCATACCCCATAAAGCCTATGCTTCTTGACAGTTTTAGCCTCTGCGAGAAATGAGAATGCTCACGTTTAGATAACGTTTTTCCCCCACCTAGTTCAAAATTCTTTAGAAGGAATCCCGGTAGTCCCTGTTATGTGAAAGATAAATAAAGTCTAGTCACTTAATTATTTGGCTCACTTCAGTGTTACCTGAAGGGTCTTGATTAATTGGTCACTGATGATGGAACACTGGAGAAACAATCTTCAATTTATTGTCATTTACTGAGTGCCTCTCACGTGAAGCACTGAGGGAATTCCAAAACTATAAACCTAGCCCTTGTTTCACATGGACCCTATAGTCTATTTGGGGAGGTAACTAGTATGTAGATATATAAAACCAGTTTAAGAGAAGGTATTGAAATACAAGTTCTGAAAGACCCGTGAGAGTTGGAGAGTTGGTAGGGTTTTCAGCCGAACAGCATTAAGCTTCAACCCATTTTGAATATGCCATTTATTTATGCGGAATTACCCTCAACACGGCTGCAGGATGGTCCCTAATTGGCGTAAGTCAATCAAAGTCATCCCGGTCTCTGGCACAAGTGACCGGGTCTGGCGCTTCATGGAGTCCCCGTGGCCACGGGAACGCACAGGGGAACCCTCCCGCGGGAGGCTCGGGACTCGGGGGCCCGGGGCAGACGCTCCCCCATCCTCCGAACGAGTGAGCCCCGTGGCTGCGAGGCCCGCACTGGCTTCTGCGCGCCTGTGGGTGCGGGCGCGGGCGCGCGGACCGCACGTGCCGCCGAGCTCTGCGCCACCGCAGGCGGCCGGCGGTGCGGGTCCCTGCGCGGCGCAGCCCCGCGCCTCCGGGCGGCGCGGGCGCGGCGGGAACCGCGCGGGACCCGCAGGCCGAGCGCGGCGCCGTGGCTGCTGCTGCGTCCTGCCCGCCACCGCCGGCCCGCGGAGGGTTAGCGGGCGGGAAGAATGCCCAGCGCCCCTCCCGTGCCAGTTACTCTTTAGCTGGGGCTGGCGAGCCCCTCACTGTGCCGGTCCCGCAAGGTCGGCTGCCTGTGGTCTGGACTTGGAGGGGCAGATCTAAGTCTGAGATGCCCAGGAAAGCCCCTCCAACTGGCCCCTATCCAGGCAAAGCCACCAGCCGAGTCTCCCCAGGGCACGCGGGTCTTGGTGCGGTGCTGGGCCTGTCGTAGGTCACGGCAACCCGAGGCCCTGAGGCAGCGCCCGCACAAAGTAGGAGCATGTTTAGAAATGACCTTGGATGTGAGGGCGACCTGGCTGCCACATGTATCCCGCCCCGGATCACAGGGGCTGGGGCGGCCCCTCCCGCGGCCCCACAGACGCCCTGCCCGGCCTGGGGTGTCCCAGGCGCCACCCTGCCCTGCGAGAGCCGCCCAGCGAGCTCCGGGCGCGGGTGCAGGAGAGGCGGGTGCTCAGGCCTCAGGCCTCAGGCCTCAGGCACATGCAAACGAGGCGCCGCTGTGCTCCGCTGCCTGTAAAAAATTTTTTTAAAGAAATTGTCTTGAATAAATACTGACTTCATCACTATGCTTACTTCTCTGTGTTTCCAGTTGCTCTTAGACGTTGGCTTAGTTATTTCTTACTATTTTGTTAGCTCTTTGATGCCTTGAAGATATATTGTTTTCTAATTTAGTCAGAATTTTTATTTTCAATGAGAGAGTGGTCCAAAATATCTTGGTAATCATATGTCAGAAACGGAAATCTTCCAATGAGTTTTTAATTCCACTACTATATTTTCATTCTTAGAAGTTTTAAACAACTTTTAAGTCTCTTTGACATTTTTTGTTGTTAATTCTCACCCGAGGATATTTTTTCCATTAATTTTTTTTTTTTTTTTTTTTGAGTGGAAGGGAGGGAGGAAGGGGGAGAGAGGGAGAGAGAGGAGAGAGAGAAACATGAATCGGTCGCAACCCAGGTACATGCCCTTGATGGGAACTGAACCCTCAACCTTCAGTGCAGGGGTGCTCTAACCACTGAGAACGCTGACCCTCTGACCACTGAGAACGCTGACCAGGGCTCTGGCATTTCAAAATGGTTTCTTAGCCCGGCTGGTGTGGCTCAGCGGTTGAGCATCGACCTAGGATCCAGGAGCTGGAGGTCGGATTCCCGGTTGGGGCACATGCCCGGGTTGCGGGCTGGATTCCCCAGTGGGGGGCGTGCAGGAGGCGCCCGTCAGTGACTCTCATCATTGATGTTTCTCTCTCTCTGAATCAATAAAGACATGTTTTAAAAAATAAAATGGCTTCTTCTTATCTGCACATATTTTCAAGCCTGTTGTATTTCTCTAAAATTGTTAAACAGTTATTTTCTGTTTTGTGTTCAGTATGTCCAATATCTGAGGTCTCCGGAGCCCTTTACTGATACCTGCGCTTTCTGCTGGGGCTTGCTCATGGCACCTTGTTTCCTGGTATGTTTTTGCCTGAGGGCTGTTTGTTCCTTGGAGTGCGCGCGTGTGCGCGCGCGCGCGCGTGTGTGTGAGCATTTCCAGAGCTGATTACAAAACCCAGAGATTCAAAAGGCCTTCACCTTCTCCATTCCCACACTCTCCCTGCAACGCCCTCCCCCCACGCACGTACGCGTCCCTATGCTTCTCAGGTTGTGTCAGCTTAAAGGAAAGCCACGGCACCGACACGGGCCCGTGGGCGTGGCGGCCACGGCGGCGCGGAGGAGGCTGCGCGCGGGAGGCGGCGGGACGCGCAGGGCGCAGGCTCCCCGCCCGTCCGAGCTTCTCTAACGTGCGCGCAGGGGGGCGCTCAGGCGAGGCGCGCGCTTCCGAGATTAAGCGGGAACCTCCGAGGTGCGGGGAGCAGTGCTGTGGCCGCGTTCACTGGTGATTCAATTTTAGGAAATACGTCAAAATCATTAAATACACTACATTAACTACTTAGAGGCAGATAATCCCATGTTATAAATATATGTCCCTAAAAGAGGCATTCGTAAAATTCAGAAACCATTTCTAATATACAAAGAACTTTTAAAGTTGGTATAAATAATCAGCAATCGTTTAAAGACTAAGCAAAAGACCTGAAGAGGTTAATTGCAGAAGAGGAAAAGCAAGTGGCCAAAATATTTATAAGAAAAAGATTAATTGTCATTAAGTTATTAAGGAAACACAAATTAGGGACCTTAAACCTTCCTTTATAAATGCCTGCAGCAAATCTCTTCTCGTCTGATTCTGGCTTTCAAACTTTTTAAAGTTGTTTTTATATTGACAGAGATTTAAAATGTTTCTCATGTATGTAGATTTGTCGTCCTTATGAACTTGATATCATTTTACACCCTTGAAATTTGCAAAAACTAAAGAGGTTATAATAACATAACATTGTCAAGGATGTGAGGAAGCCAGCATTCTCATCCCGTGTTGCTGATGGGAGGGGCAAACAACAGATTTTGAAATATAATCAGACAACAGCTAGTAAAACATTAAACATGCTTGTCTTTGAACTTTTGAACTTGCAGTCCCACTTTGAGGAATCTATATTGCAAAAGTGAACAAACTGGATAATACAAGGTTGGTTCTTGCAGCGACTGATTCCAGGACGGCCTTTGATCCAGGCAGAGGCCCTGAGCGCAAAATCTCAGAACTTTTGTTGATCTGTTGAAGGGCAAACATACTCTTTTCTCTTGGATTTGGAACTATGAAGATATAAGCCTGGAGCTGTGGCACCCATCTTGCCACCACAAGGGGAGACTTGCCCAGTAATGGACCAATATAGAGAAAAACTGAGCCAAGACAAAGCAAAACCAGCTGCTGACCTAAGTCCCTAGATCCTCCCTATGCTTGAAGCCGCCTCAGTTTCGTGAACCACTAAATCCCTGTTTTTACTTAAACTAGTGCTTTGTTTCTGTTACTCGAAATGGACTGAGTCCTGATTAATATACATAATAATGCAGGTGATTTGACTCTGATTTTATAAACCAGAGCAGCTGTCGTTACGCATTTGAGTTTGTACAGTGAGTGCATAGGTACATTTTTATCTGATGTGGACGATAACGTGAGCACTGGGTTTCTTGGGGGGGGGGATAGGACTGGAGGGGTGAAGGGGAGCTTAATAACTTTTTCTTTATACACCTCTGTAATATTTGACTTGCATACAGGTGCTTGTATATTTTGTAATTTTTAAAACCTTACATATTTTTTTAAATGGTTGTCGTATATTTTGTGTTTCTCCAAATATGGAATTTTATACAGGGGGTGGGGGAATGATACAGTGCCCTGGGAAAAGAGAAAGCCTTAAATTTGATTCAAGAAACATTTTTAAACAAATAATTATATTAGCTGGTGAAAACCTAGGAAAGCTTTTCTGAGTAAATTGTTGACTTCAGGACTGAAATATGAGTATTGCTTCATTATTAATAAAGCTATAGCTTTATCTTGAGTATAAATTATTAACAATCTTTAAAATGGCCTTCGTCCTAGCTATCCTGATGCACATATAACATTGATCCAATATATTTAGGAAGAAGAAACAGGATTTCTCTCTAATGAGTAAAACACACCTCTCCATGTTACAAAAACAAAAGAATAAACTATTTCACTATTAACCTGGAAATTTGTCTTTCTTAAATTCGAATTCTGAGTTAATAGACTAATTTTAAGTTCTTAAAACTTATTTTGAAATGCATTTTAAATGATTACTTCTGAAATGTTTGAGGCTTCTTTCCACACTGGCACTTTTTATTACTTCATTATAAATTTAACCAAGTGTCTGGCCATCCTAAAAGGTCAGAAATCTTGACCTCATAATGTTATGCAAACACAACCTGGAGGCCTATGTTGTTTCAGGGCTTACATTTGCATGCTTTAGTAAAGCAGTTTTCCCCGTCTGGGAGGTGAGGCAGGGGACCAGGGAACATTAAGGACAGAGTGCAGCGGGAGTGCTGCCACCTCTGGCCTGGAGGGCACTTCACAGGTCTGAATCTTACAGCTCATTTTAAACTCATCAAAGGTCATTTTCCTTCTCTTACAGCTTTAACTCACTTGAGAGATGGGCTTAGCCAACGATAAAGCTCCTGTGAATTGGTAACCTGGTTTTGAGAAAAGTAACTAAGTTATTGAATAAACAAAACCATTTCTTTACGAAGACTCGTGGCTCTGATATCGCGTGTTGCTTTTTCACCGCTCATTGTGGCCAACTGTAAGCTACTCGCCCCGCCCCCAGGAAGACGGTCAGTTGCAACATAGTTAAAAGTTGGCAGTTGTTTTCTTGAATTTGGGTATATCAATCATTATCAGAATGTCTGTTTCTGCAAATCAAGTACATCATGTTTATAAGTAGAAATGATCATGTCTATCAGCAATTTACAGGAAAAAAAGGTAGTTTTAGCAGAATAGGACTTCTAATGTACCATATATTAAATATCCATTAAGTACATCAAAATAAAAATTTTGACAAACGAGTCAATGAAATAAGTAAATAATGCCTCCTGGAAAAGCACAATAATATGTAATAAATTTTCTTTTATAAAATCCATCCCATAAGAAACCATGACTGATTTTATAGATTTTAGTATTGTCAGTATTCTTGTAATGTAAAATTTAGTAGCTAGCCTGGACATTAAATTTTAAATTCAAAATCCCCATTAATCTTTTATTTAGATCTGATAAGCTTCTGGGGTTCTTCCCACAGCAGACTCTGAATCTGGTTTTTCCACGTGGAGCGATTCACTCTCAGGACATTATGGCCTCTTTTATAAATCTATAAGCAAAAGGATGACCTATTATAATGGACCTCATGTACAGCTAAATATTTTTTCACTTTGCATTGGAGTGAGAATTATGTTGCTCTAACGGCTTATATTTTTTTTCTCAGCTTTATTAACTGTAGCCAAGTCCTTAATATTCATGAATAGAATTTAAAATACTGTTGTTTTAATCTGCATTGAATTCTGGATCGTACAAAGATTAAATGAAGTGACTCCAAACCTAAACTCCTGTAATTTCGGAGCATCTGTTCAGGTTGGTGTGTGCTTGTCTGCTTCCCTCTGCTTCTAAGCTGGGAAAAGAATTTTCTGAACTGCACATTGAGAAGAGAAAGTCTTGGCTTGTTCATCTGTGGTAGAGCAAACAGATTTCAAGAGGCCATCTATTTAGCTACCATTTGTTATGTTGAGTCTGAGATTAGTCCTAGGTTTACAAAAAAAATATACTAAATTTAGAGTGTGCAGGATTCCTTAGGACAGCACTACTTGATGGTAGTTTCTTCCTATAGCCTCTTTTGAGTGGTTTGTGATTAAGAAAAAAATTTAAATACTTTAAGCTCTGACAAATTTGAGGATATAGTTTTGGAGGAAATAGAAATATCGATAAATTCATCAAATAACTTATTAAAGGACTTTTTTCTGGGTTATTTTAATTTTTCAATTACTGTTGACATACAGCATTATGTTAGTTTCAGGTACAACATAGTGGTTAGATATTTACATACCTTATGAAGTGCTCCTCCTGATAAATCTAGTACCCATCTGACACCATACATTATCACAATATTATTGACTATGCTCCCTAGGCTGTACTTTATGTCCTGTGTCTGTTTTTATAGCTGGCAATTTGCACACCTTACTCCCTTCCCTTTTTCACCTATCCCCCCAATCTCACACCCAACTGGAAACTGGGGGCTGGGGTTGAGGTAGGGTGGAGGGGGTCAATGGGGAAGAAAAGGGGACAGGACATCTGTAATACTTTCAACAATAAAGATATATTTTTAAATATGTTCTCTGTACCTCTGAGTCTGTTTCTGTTTTCTTTGTTCATTTATTTTGTACCTTAGATTCCGCATAAAACTAAATCCTATGATATTTCCCTTTCTCTGACTTATTTCACTTGGCATAACAGCCTCTAGGTCCGTCCGTGCTGTTGCGAATGGTAAGATGTCATTCATTTTTACCGCTGAGTCATAGCCCACTGTCTACGCACCTTATACATTTGTCTACTGACGGACACTTAGGCTGCTTCCGTATCTTGGCTATTGTAACTAATGCTGCAATGAATGCAGTATATGTATGCATATGTCTTTCCACTTTAGTGTTTTAGTTTCTTCGGATAAATACTCAGAAGTGGAATTGCTGCGTCTTTGTCTCTTGTTACAGCCTTTGTTTTAAGGTCTATTTTGTCTGAGAGAAGTATTGCCACCCCAGATTTTTTTCTTTTCATTTCCATTTTCATGAAATATCTTTTTCCATCCCGTTACTTTCAGTCTGTGTGTGTGCTTATGATCTGGAGTGAGCCTCTTTGAGCAGCATATGTAAGGGTCTTGATTTCTTACTCATTCAGCCACCCTGTGTCTTTTGATTGAAGCAGTTAAGCTATTTGCATTTAAAGAAATTGTTGATAGATATGTAATCATTACCATTTTATTATTTATATATTTTTTATCTCCCCCCCCCCCTTTTCTTCTTAAAAAAGTCCCTTTAACATTTCTTCTAATACTGGTTTGGTTAGCTTCTTCTTGTCTGGGAACTACAGGACTTCTAAACTACAGCATATGTTCTTTCACCAATTTTTAAAGAAGCTGGTAGTAATCCCTCTAATGATGAGTGTGTTTTTACCACTGACCGTCAGCTAAGGGAAGACCGCTTGACTCATTACTGTGATGGCCTGTGTGAGAAACCCCCGGGGAGGGAAGACTCAGATCTGCAACCTCGTTTCTAATTGGAGTGGGACGGGAAAGAAACTGGAGTCACGCGGGGAATAAGGGCCAGGAGGCTGCCTGCCTGTCCCGGGCGACCTGCAGTCAACCAAGCTCTGCTGCATCAGCACATGCGACCATTTTTATATCCTGCTCGGGGGTTTGAATGTGCAAACTCTCAAAGGGACCTGACCTGAAAGAGGACATTTCCTAGGTTAAGAATTTCACACTGTTTTAAGAGGGGCTGCGATGGGCAAGGTGACCTTCCACCTTAGAGACAGTGTTATTAATTAATGAAGGGTATTCGTTCAGTTTTCTTTTTATAACTCAGATAAACTTAAAGAAATGTCTTGTTGGTCATTTCAAGTGGGAAAACATATTGATGATGTTGCGTTTTTCCGCCCGGAGCAGGATGAATTGGAAGGATGACACAGGCCGGCAGGCAGACAGACCTGCGTTCACATTTCTCCTCTGCAGTTACTGGCTGGACGACCCTAAGCGCGAAACGAACCCCCTGCTTCCTCGGGCCGAGCGGAATCAGTGATGACGACGCTGAGGGGATCGGAGGTCATGAAGCCACACGCGCAGGGCACACAGCAGATGCCCCCAGATGCTGCTCTTCTGCCTCCTTCCCTACGTCCGCCTGCTGAACGACTCATCCTTAAGGTCGTCTCCACAGTTCTCTTGCCTCACAGCTCTCAAGCCCCTTCCCTTGTCATGAAAAGTTGACCTTTATTGTTATTGACCCACAGCCCAAATGTTTAGTCTTATCAAGAAAATTCTATTGTTAAATTGTCTTGACAGAGCATATATAATACACACTCTTATGCTAGGCCATCTGCACTCTTTTTTGTGAAGGCTGACCCATCCCTAGTTAACTGACTCTTCACCATTTGGTCTCAGTTCGACATTTTTATACGTTAATATTTATTTTAAAATCTATTTTTTAACCTTAAATCTTTGAGTTGGCATGCATTTCAGATGACCCATAAAGTAAACAAATGGCTGTTGAAGAACACTTGATCCGTACGTCCCCACAGCTGGGTGAGCCCGTCTAAGCCTATGCATAAAGGCATGGGTGGAATCACTTGTAACGGCCTCACTGACAGCCAGACTTACAGAAGCCTGTCTTTACGTCCCCATGAACGCTGGGAGTCCTTCGAAGCCTTCAAATACAGCATTATTACTTGCACGACGCCGAGAGGTCTTCTTGGTCGGACGCGGGGAGCTGCGCCTGCGGAGTCGCCGGTTCCTTTCTGACGTCATTGCTGCCCACGCGGGGCAGCGTGCGGGGCGCCGGGGCTCCCGCGCCGCGTCTCCGAGCCTAGACTCCAACGGGCGGAGAGGAGCGACAAGCCTGTAAGTCTGCAGGGCGGAGGCGATGCGCTGGGAATGACACAGGCCGCAGTCGCGGCGTCCGTGGGGCGGGGGCGGCTCCTTAGAGAGTCGCAGGCGGTGGCGGCTCTGGAGCCGAGGCGCGGGTGGCGCGGAGGCCGGGCGTTGCGGGCGGCGGGGCCATGTGAAACGGCGGCATTCTGGGCGGAGCGGGTTGGATGAGCTGTCTCTAGATGCTCTCCTCTGATTCTTCACCCTTTCGGTGTGGGCACCGGAAAATTACACGCGCCGCTGCACCGTGTTTCTTCCACTTGACGGCGCTGCTGCAGAAAGAAGGCTGCTCGCGACGCAGCATCTTTCCAGGGCACCCGCGCCGCTGGCCCCGCGCCGGCCGCAGGCCCCGCGCCCCGAGGAGCCCGCGCCCCGAGCAGGCCCCGCGCCCCGAGCAGGCCCCCCCGCCCCGAGCAGGCCCCGCGCCCCGAGCAGGCCCCCCCCGCCCCGAGCAGGCCCCCCCCGCCCCGAGCAGGCACCCCCCGCCCCGAGCAGGCCCCGCGCCCCGAGCAGGCCCCGCGCCCCGAGCAGGCCCCCCCCGCCCCGAGCAGGCCCCGCGCCCCGAGCAGGCCCCCCCCGCCCCGAGCAGGCCCCCCCCGCCCCGAGCAGGCCCCGCGCCCCGAGCAGGCCCCGCGCCCCGAGCAGGCCCCGCCCCGAGCGGCCCGCGGTGAGCCGGCCGAGAGGGACCTAACCCGCTTGGTGAGACGTGGGCGCCGCAGGTCAACATGGAGGCTCCGGGCAGGACCTCCCGTCTGCCACCGTTATGCTTGGCCCTTTCTCCAGAGCTAAAGTGACGAAAAGAAACGCCAACAACAAAAATTAAATAAGCAAATGAAACTCAAAAAACGCGTCTCAGCGTCAGACGCGGCCATGGCCTTGCCGTGGCCCCGTGGGCGCACCGTGGCCCCGCGAGTTCCTCAGGCTCGCCTCCTCCCGCCCCCGCGACGGTAGTGTGGCGCTAAAACAGCGCGACCGAGCCCGACAGTGGCCCCTACAGTGGCCCGCAGACGGGCTGTGGAGAGGACGCGCCCCCCGCGCCGCTGGGCCTGCCCGAGGCCGCCGGCCGCCCCTTCCGCGGCGCGTGGCTCCGGGTGGCGTCTCGGGCGGCATCTCAGGTGGCTTCTCGTGCAGGCGAGCGCCCGCGTGCCCCCTCCCTGACCGGGTGCCACGCACACGCTGACGGCGGGGGCCCAGGAGGGCGGGCGGCAGCCGCGAGCCCACAGGCCGCGCCCTCCCCGTCGCGCCCCTGCCCCGCTCCCAGCCCCGCCGCCCCCGCGCCCCTGCCCGGCTCCCAGCCCCGCCGCCCCCGCGCCCCTGCCCCGCTCCCAGCCCCTCCGCCCCCGCGCCTCTGCCGGGCCGGGCGCCGCCCCCGCGCCCTGCTTCTCTCCCCCGTCGGCTTTAGGCCTTCCTGCGACGCACCCGCAGCCTCGCCGACTCTGCCCTGGCCGCGTGCGCTCTGCTCCGAGCCCGCCAGAGGCCGTCTTCGTTTCCGTGGGCGCTCGGTCCCCGGCGCCCCTGCCCGCTCTCCCGCCGCCTCTGCCCCCGCCCCGCACGCGCCCGGAGGCGGCCTCCCCGCAGGGGCCGCGCACAGCCGCTTGAAAGCCCCCGTGTGCTGTCTCAGCGCCCTGGCCTCACCTCGGTCTGGTCGGATGCTTGCTCTGTCTCTCCAAACTATGTTTTTTCCATTTCAGTACCCTTATAGTTTTTTACTTGAAAACCAGAGAGGATGGCCGTGTAAAGGAACCCAGCACTGGTTCCCGCTCGGGCTTTTGCTCGCGAGTTCCCAATGTGGTAAATTGTAATTCCCTGTACCCACCTGCTTGCGTCTCCAATCTTGAGGATCGAGGTTTGCCCGGTGACCTCACTGTGCTGATGGACTCAGAAGAGTTGTTGTTGTTTTAATCTTCACCTGAGGATATTTTTCCCATTGCTTTTCGGAGAGAGTGGGAGGGAGAGAGACACATCAGTTGGCTGCCTCCCGCATCCACCCTGAGCAGGGCGGGGGTCGAGCCCGCCACCCACGGACTGCCCTGGGCTGGAATCAGACCCAGGACCCTTCAGTCCGCCGGCGGCGCTCTGCTGAGCCAACCGGCCAGGGCGTGCTGCTTTTGCAGTCCAGCTTTTTCATTATCGTTAGGGTGAAGTGACAACTTCTAGGCTCCTGACATGCCAGAGGAGAAACTGGAAGTTTTCTGTCTTTATTGTTTAGCTGCAGGAAATGGGAATCCCTGGCTAACTTAAGGGAGGAAAAATAATAAGAAAAAAAGAAACAACGTATTTAAGGCTATGGGTAGCTCCCAGAATTGCATGAAGACATATGCAGGCAGGCCTGGGGAAGTTCGCAGTGCAGGGCAGCTCTGCCCTTGCAGGCCCACGTGGAGCACCTGCCCCACCCTCCAGGGAGCAGGCCCCCTGTCCAGTGCAGGCTCTCCTAGGACAGAGTTTAGGGCACTCCTGCAAGAAGCAGGGGTTGCATGGCAGGGTAAGGACCTCTGTCCAGGGAAGGAGGAAGCCGAGCAGCTGCCCAAGTTCTGGCTCACTTCCTATGGCTTGCCCCTGAGACGGAGACCTCAATTACGCAATTAGATCAGAGACGCAGAGAGTTCCTATCTAATGTTATAATTCTGTATGCTCTTATACTTATTAGACTTTTGTTATTAGGAGCTGGATTTCTATGTGAAAATGAGGTAAATTACGCTGATACATGGGAATGCCATGATTGTTTGACTAGACATCTAAGTATCCATGTTGTATCTCCATCTATTTGAAGTCAACATTAAGGAAAAAAACACCGCCTAGGTAATTTCTTCCTAATGCTGGTTTTTTTGCTTTGAAATAGATCCAAGCTCTGTGAAGAAGCTGCCCGATACAGAACCTGCTTTGTCTTCCAAGGAAAGTTGAAGGTAAAACTTCAGAAGCCCAACAAACCATTTGCCAGTGATTGGGGAGTCAGGGGCCATGGATTCCCATTTCTAGCATCTTTTCCTGCTTACCTGTGGTACCCACTGGGCTTCAGTTGCAGACAGCAAAACCCACTCAAGCTACTTGGGGCTGAAGGGGATTTATTAACGGGCATCAGTTGGCTTCTCTTTCCCTGGAAGGGTTGGGGTAGGCTCAAGGCTGAGCTTCCTGGAACAAGAAGTGCAAGGCCTCTGCTGGGCCTCAGAGAGCTGCTGGGAAGTAGCAGCATCAAGCTGACTGTGTCCTTAAAGTTTACCAGTGTAGACGGGCTGTGTTCACACTTTGAGCAAACTGACATCAGGCATGAGCAAGGGAAAGGAACCAGCAAAGGAGATTGCGGGAGAGTAGGATGAGAGGTGGGAGGGAATCCAGGCAGTCACATAGGCCAAGGGAAGACTTTCATGAGAAAGGAATGGGGAAAGGATCAGAGAAGTATCCATTCGTCAAGAAGGAGGTTTTTGGAAATCTTGTAAGAACCATTCTCGTGAGGTTAAGGAACACAGAATGCAATGGGTGAAGAGTGAGTGGGAGGCGTGGAAGCAGAGTGTGCGGCACTCTTGCAAGGTCTGGCTGTGAAGAAGAGGGGAGTGTGTGCCATAGTGGGGGGAGCGTGACTTTCTCCTGCAGGGGAAACACTAGTAGTACACTTTTACATGTCCTTGGGAAGAACCCCGTTGAGTAGAAGTAGCAGAACACACAGCAGAACAAAGGGCAGTAGGCAAAGTGTGGTTTCTGCACAGATGGGAAGTGGCAGGATTGGAGTGGGCGGGAGCGCGAGGGTCAGACATGAAGTCCCAGGTGGAGGACAGGAGAGAAAGCCATTCAGGCAGCACAGAAGGGTCACTGGGCAGTGCGGAGTCCTCACACAGAAGTCTGTACTTTAAAAATGAGGCACTTCATATACCTTGAACGCAGACCCTGAGAAGGACTAGCTGAGTGAAGATGGAATGGGGGCTGAGCAAATCCTGACATGTGGCTGGAAGGTTAGCAGACCTTGCGGATCACTAAGATGCTTCCAGCCACAAAGAATAGATACAACTTAAACTGGACTGTAAAATAAAGGGAATTTATTGCCTTACATAAGAAAGACTGGGCAGGCTTCAGGCACAGATTGATCAAGGCTCTCTTTGTGATTTACTCTTTTGGCCCCCTTCCATGAGCCAGCTTCATTCTTATCCTGGCTTACCTCAGAGTTACACTTTGACTGGCAGCATCAGTCAGGGCTGGGACCTCAGGAAAAAAATGGAACCATACAGGGAGAGTAGGGAGGTAGGGGGGATCCCCGTGTTCCTCCCTCCTCCTCTCACTTAATCTTTCACACAGCTTCCTTTGGCAGGACCTAACAAAAAGCCAGAGGGTAAGAGAACCTAAACTCAGCTCTAGTACAGAAGCAGTGAGAGACAGGATTAAGGCAAACAGGCAGGCGACTGACAGGCCCAAGAGGCACTGGGTGGCCAAGACGGGAGTGGCCACAGAGCAAGGTAGGCTGTGATGGCTGCCATGTAACGGTGATGCTATTAAAAGTGGCGTGCTGTTCTGAGTGGGCGTTTGCCTCCCAGCAATCCCATTCTCTGCCACTGTACGGTGAGTTGGGGGGTGGCGGAAAGTCCCCTTTAGCCACAGCCTGCCCTGAAAAAGAAGAATTCGCATCACGTGGAGATCCTGGGTGCTGGGAGCTTGCTGCAGTTCTAAGTCAGGATTGGGGGTTGACTTTGAGAAGGGGGCAAGAGCACTTAGATTACACAGTAATGGTTGTATTATATTAAGAGAAACAGGCATGAAAAGGAGGGTGTGGGCTAGCCAGTTGGGCGCTGGGCTGTGGTTACTTGTGCTTTGGGCTGCTGGCTCGTTTCCCCTCCCTTCTGTAACAGGTGCTTCAGAGCTAGGGCGGGACCCACATTGAAAGGCACAGGGTTTGGACAAGCGCTTTGCATAGTACCCACCAGCCCCACCTTCAGTCTCCTAGGAGTTGGGATGGCAGAGGTGTGCCTGTGCCTCAGCCAGCCAAGGGGCGAGTACTGACAGCTGTTGTTTTCTCTGCCCAACCTCCCTTCCTTCGGGAATTAACCTCTTCCCTCCAGGTGGTTCTGGAAAGGGTTGTAAATCACAGGTGTTCACACCTTCACACCTTTAGAGTCTATGTGACCTAAGCTAGGCCAATCAGATACTCTCCCAGGAATCTGAGTTGGGGACAGCTATACCTGGCCACAGAACAGCTGGAGTTGGCTCATCTTGCTGGAGCACTGGAGTCCCCCTGGCATCCCGAGCTGAGTCCCTCCCGAGGCCTGGGGATCCACTCTGTGCATGCTGTGAGCTCCCAGATTCTTCCTACAGACCTTTTTATACTTAACTGAGAGGAGACTTTCTGTTCCTAATAACCAAAAAGTCCTACCTGGAACAAGAGTCAACATGATTTAAAAATTTAGCAATCACCACAGAATTTAAGAACTGAAGTTAGATGGCCCTTACTAGGCTTATTTGGGACAGAGATACTGCAAATTCACACACATCACTGCGGTTCTGGGACAGGCTGTATTACACGAAGCCCATGGACCTCGTGTGCCCTTAAAAAAATAGGAAAGTAGGGAGGTTTAGGAAGATCTTCATTACCTACTAAGTAGACTTAGAAGTATTCTCTTAGAAGATATGGTTTCAAAGTAACTCATGAATTTTCCATTTCATTTAACTAAAAGGTATAAAGTAATATACTAAGGGTGCTTCTTCAGGACAAACTTAAACTCCTCCCTTCTGCTTGCTGATTTTTATAAGACGTCTAATGTTTGTTCTTATCATGTTTGCTAGTGGTATACATCCTTACTACCAATTTAGGGATGTTTGCTGAAGGGTATCTTCTGAGCATACACATACGCATACAAACGAAGTCCTAAACACTAGCTTACAAAGAATTTATTCTTATTTTATACATTTGTTTTTCAGCAAAAAAATTGCATAGTTATACAGAATTTTATATTCAAGACCGTAGGGAACAAATGTCTCACAAAACCAAAGTCATAGCAAACTGCACAACAGAAACGAGTCACAGTTCAGCTACATGCACAGAACTGGCCAAATCTGTGGATGGCTTCTCCTTCCTCATTTACCAGGACATGTGGAATTACGAATAAGCGATGCTTGCAGAATACTAATGCTTCGAAACCACATCGCAGTCCCTGTCTGAAGTGCACACATCCTGAGAACGTCCCCCTAGCTCGCTGAATACGGCTGTGTAGGATGCATGTGGGCCGGAGTCGGGGCAGCCCAAGGATTACTTTAGCAAGCAGCGGGGCATGTTCCTTTCCTTCTTTATGCCTGCACCACCCTTTATGCTCTTCTCCTCCCCGTCACCATTACATGAACTACAAAGTAAAGTAAAAACCTGGCACAAGGAGGTCTCCATTTGGTCACTGTTAAACCCTCTGCCGGCCTCTGAGCCGAGGAAAAATGAGCGTGGCCCTTCAACTCGTGCCCTTTCCTGCAAAAGGTGGTACATTCTTGTAAATCTGAGTGCGGGTCTGAATCCTTAGTTTAGAAGTGGATGGACCTCAGAAGGCAGATGGTTTCAGAAGGCCGAAATGGAAACCTTTTAGAAACCTTTGTCTTCAAGGCTGAGTGAAAGCCAAGGCTCCGGGTGGTGGCAATGGCGGGGGAAGGGGGAAGTGAGGGTTCAGCGCAGCTGCAGGCTTTCCGGAGAGGAGAGCAGCCGCGGCCCCGCCGCCGCGGAGGCAGAGCCTGTGCTGGGAAATGAGGAGCAGGGTGTCCGGGCTGTGCCCGCTTAGTCTCAGTGGTTGTAAACCCATCAGAGTGATCTGGGCCTTATCCCTTTATTGCCTGTATACTCAGTTGCTTAGAATAATTTTGCTCAGAGCCTCCATAACCGAAAGCCAACCAGGTGGAAAAGTTGACCTTCTGTGCCAAGTGTTGCGGGGAGAGGGAATTTAATGAAGTTTCTAACAAGAATTTTTAAAAGATTTTAAAATTTAGCCGTGTTACATTCCTATAACATAGCTGAGTTTTCTTTTTTTTAAAAAAAAAAAAAGTTTTTTAATCTGTCTTTAAACTATACATTATTTACATTTTTAAAGACCTACTAGGTCTTTACCGTTTGGGTAAGAGCTCCAGGTGGTTCAACTCCCAGGACAAAGGAGAGGCGCTCCAAAGGCACCGGCTCTCATCCATGTGCTGAGGCCCTGTTTACAAACACATCGCTATTATAAACCTTTCAAATATAAAATTAGAATACTTCTTTAAAAATTTTTCCTTTAATTTTCTTTTTTGCATCTGGCATATGAAAAACAGACTATTCTTCCTAACTAGAGATGGCACTAAAAGAAAAAAATGTGTCCCCATACTCTTTTCACCTGGAATCAAGGATTTCCTTACATGGTGTCTTTTTCAATGCTGTGGGGAGCCATGAGGGGCAGGGCCATCTCCACAGATGGGTAAAGAACCAACTGGAGACCCCTCCACTCCTCCTTGAGTTCTTGCTGCATATTTTAGGTGGAGCTGGAAGGCATGAGAAAGGTGGCCTGCAACTTTTACACATCCAAGAAATTTTCCTTAAGAAATGTCACGTTTGGAATAGCTTCCAGAAATTGTTCAAGAACAAACAGTATTAAAGTTCATACATTACATTTAGAAGCACAATATATTAGGGGAACATTTTCAAAAGCTCAAAAAGAGGCTGTTTTTCCGCTGAGTTAAACAGTAAGTAAGTGAGCATTTTGTTACATATAGGTGTGTGTTCAGAGCTTTCAAAAAGTCACATCCTCCCACAATTAGCAGCCAAATGAGCATTCTCGGCCCCTGACCTATAAATAAACATTCTAATTCTGCAACTTGCTCACAGACTCTTAACAAGCTCTTCTAAAATGGAAAAGCCTACCAAATGGTTAGAAATCTGCAAACCAGAAATGCAATACATTTGTCCTTTTTTAACAACAAAATTTTGTATTTGCTTTTTGGAAAAGTGACTCAGAAGAACTGACACACATCTTCACATTTAAGAAATAGCCATTCATGACACTGAAGAAATAAAATCTTCAATAGGGAGCGTGTGGCCTCTCACAAAGGAATACAGCAGCTCTCAGCTCCCGCCAACGGACACTTCCCTTCCCGGCTTGGCTAGGCTTGTCCACTCTTCGTCAGGCGATACATGACAAAATATTGGCAATCTTTCAAGGAAATGATTCAAAAGGTAATTTACAGTTGGCTGGTGCTATCCCCTAATGCCTTTTTGACTTATGCCCTAACTTTATGGAAACAAATTAAAGACATTAAGCCAGGGGTAAGTGTTCCATTCAGAATATACCTGGGCACTAGTGCTCAGGTCAAAAGCTATAGGATGTGGTTGGGTGGCCAAATAAAATGCCTTGCAGGGGAGTTCACATGCTTTTCTAGGGACAAATTTAAAACCCAGGTAAAATTGTCTATAGTTGAACTTGCTGTTCCATTTGGGCTGACAGAGTCTAACCCTTCTTGCTCTCCCATCTCATGCTTTCTACCTATTTACATCTATCATATTTACATCTGATAGTTTTCTTTATAATTTCCTCCAGATATTTTTTTCTAAGACATGTTTCATGGATTACAACACAAAGACCTAAAAGGAGGAAAAAGGCTAAGGAACATTAACCTCTGGAGATACAAGCATTTAAGCGTGCATATTTTTAAATTTACGCTGTGTATGGAATTCAGACATTTAATGACATGACAATTTAGGCACTTTGGATGAACCTTTCTTCATAATGATATATGAATACTATACACTCCAAAAGTGATTGTTACCAGTCTTTGTTAACTAGTAGTGATAATAAATTTTCAAACCCTTTTATGTACGTATATGCCTGCTATCCCTTCGCCTCGATTTACATTAAATTTTCTAGTTATTTTTAACCATAAAACTCACAAAGTCCTAGGAGTAGACAGAATCAAAAAGAAAAGAAATTGACTGTGGGTAAGTAGCACGTTAATTGAAATAAGATTCTAAGCATTGCTCTTACGCTAATAGAAAGGAGGAAAGAACCAAAGTCAGGGGCTTGGGACATCTGCTCGGCCCCTGGCCGGAGGGCCTTTCTGGTGCTCCCTGTCCCGCCCACAGACGGTACCGGCTGCGCCAACGCGCCGCGTCCTCGCCCGTGTCTGACATGCAGTGGGTGCTCAGTGATCACTAAAGGGACCACCGGCACGGATGCGTGGCAGTCGGCCGCGGCAGACTGCAGCAGGTGAACACCCGAGGGGATAAAAATTAAGCAGCTGGTAAGGTTTTACAATCTAAATTCAAGGATAGCCATCTCTCTTCACTCTGTATATATACGTGTGTGTATGTAACATTTATATATTCTCCAATTATGTATTAATATTTATATATTCTCCAGTTAGTGCTTGTGCTTGGCCAGACTCATAGCTATGCAAACTAGCGAACACTCACACTGAAGCACACACCATCCCCACATTCTGATGCCAGCTGGAAAACATTTCTGTCACTTTGAACCAACAGTATAACCTTAAAATAAAGATACATCCTCCTGCACCTGTCTTCTGCTATAGCTTTGTACAGGTTAACTAAATGAAGTTGTGAAGAAATCTGAAGATAAAAATCCTGGTTTTAATTGATGTTAGCCCTCAGATTCAGCACCAAATCAGAAAAGAAAAAATTATAAAAACCACCTCCATCCCAATTTTGCATTTTTAGAAATGATTGCCCTGAAATAGCATGATAGGCCAGACAGTTTTTTGCTGCAAGCACTTACAGGCAGGATTTATGAATGGAGACATGTGCAGGCCATGCTGGCCAGCTTTGCAGGCCTATACTTTCTTCCTGGGCTATTTATAGAAAGTGGATAGTCAGTGGGAAAGAGCACATTTATTTTTACAAGCCAGCCATGACATGACCAAAGAACTCACTTCCTCTCTCAGTAAAGGTCATCTTCTTGAGCTGAGGGTGCAGCTGCAAGGGTGGGGAAAAAAGGGACCCCCTTTAGTCAATTAAATCTCCCTGAGTCAGCCCCAGAGAACAACTCCACAGGGTGACAGGCATTTTCCCAGGCATGGCTCTATGATGCTGCTCCTGGAGATGTCATCTAGATTATGACTAACAAGTAAAAATAAAATGCATTATATAATATGCTTTAAAATTCTATGCTTTCAAAATAGGTTGTACAGAGATAATGGAGTGCCTTCTTATCATTTGTCCTACATTTCAAACAGATGAACACAGTAAAGTAAAACTGAATTTTAAAGGATGTGGCAAAATGGAGAGTGTGAAAAATATCTTTAAATCTGTTTTATTCTGATGGCCATATTACCCCTGAAATGTGTGATATACCTGGATAGTCCCATGCAAATTTGGAGACTTGGTAAATATTTGCTGATTCTAAAATATCACTTATCTTGACAGAAATCCAATATAATTTAGCAAATAACATACAGTTCCACAAACATCCCTGGTCTTGTGTAGTGTACATGGTACCTATTTGCAGACATGAAGTGAAGCGAAACCACTGTTTTCAACTAGAATGTCGTCAATATTATATGTGGTATATAAAAACAAAGGTAGGGTGGGAAGGGAAACGAGCCCTCAGGGACATAATGGGTACGGAAACCTCTGAAGGGAAGCTGTGGCATCTTAGCTCAGGCATCATCACTGGAAATGACGTGGTTGTAAGTTATCCTTCACCGGTTTCTTCTTAAGGACAAAGACACCGGCAAGAAGAGAATTCTGCTTGTGGACCCAACAAGAATTTTAAATGACCAATACAAGGGTTTATTTCTTGTTCTCAAACTTAATGATCCTTTTTAGAAGGCTGTCTCTTGAAAGTTCCTTCTGAAAGGGGAGGTCCTATTTTACAAGGAAGCTAGAAAATACTCAACTTATGTCTTTAGCTTCCAAACCAACACTCTTTGGGGCTCTAGAAGAGACAATAATGACATGCAAATAACTTTGCAGGTAGAAATATCCCGATTTCCACAACTGCCCTTGAATGCATGTACTGAATTAAGTTACTGGTGAAGAATGACATCCATAGTAGGCACAAATTCTCAGCCTCTGTAACCTAACAGGAATGTCCTTGCACATTGCAAAAGATGAGACACTGTCACCCATTAGCTAATACGCGAAGTGTATTTACAATCCCATTAAGAGGCTCTAAATTAAATATAGCCATATATAAACTTAACTTCTGTGTGCAAATTAACACACAAGCATATTGCTTCCTTCAGGGAACTGTGCCAACCTCTCGATTATAAGTAGTGATCAAAAGCACAAACAAAAACATCAATATTCTAGCCTACCAGTGCTGAGGTGACTGTTCATCTGCTTTATGTGCTTGATCTGTCATACCACGAAGCCAACACTTCCCATTTAGTGACTTATTTGGCTCCTAACTAGAAGGACTTGTCAGGAAGTGTGGTAAGTATTTGAAGTGTTTGAATACACTGCCTCAGTGGTTTGTGTTAATCTAGGGTTGTCATCTCAAGTACAGGTTAGTGTTTATAAGAAATATCTTAAATAACACTGGCCAATGTGGTTGTGAGAAAAGATCTCAGGAACGTGTTCACTCATTTCTCCATGATTTGGGATGACCAGTGTTCATTACCACAGTCTGCATCCAAATGAGATTTCAATGTTTAACTAGACAAAGGTAATCTTATTTAACGCAAAGAATTCAGTTACAATTCAAGTAGTATGTTCCTGCCTTTCATAATATAACCGCCTCATTTATTCCTGAGTATTATATCTTTAATCAACGATAGATGGCACCAGTCTAGAGCAGTGTCCTCTCACCGTCCCTCACTAGGAACCACAGTTGCATGAGGAACCACCACCACCCATTAGTGGGTTGGCTCCTTCTAGTAAAGAAGCCAGATGCTCTGCATGTCCTGGTAAGCTACTTCTGGTGCTACCAAAAACTTGAAACCAACACCATCTTCCTTCCCTCCTGTGTGGAATGTTAAACCCTGATTTACAGTCAAGCAAGACAAAGTTTACTCCAACCGCTCTCCCCTATAGTTGAGGACCAGTCATTTGGGCATTGCTTCAAAAGGCACATTTATTCCAGTGGTAATTTAAGTAAGTAGAGAGGGAAAGAAGATCCAAACCAAACCAAACCAAACCAAAAATAGGGTAGGTCTTGTGGTGTACATTAGAGTAAGTGGGTGTCTGCGATCTACAGACCCCTGAGCTCCTCACCAGTAGTCTACCCAGAGTCCTAGGGTAGATAATTCACATTTGTATCATGGCACACAGGCCTTCAGAAAACACTGTTTAGGAAGGTAGCTGAGAGCTCTCCAGCAGCTTGCCCTGCTGTCCAGTTCAAGTGTGTGCAATGCAGAAGACTGCAAAATTCAAAACTACATGACAAATAAAATTCAGTGCATATTAAAGGCTTGTGAAAATTCTGAAAATCATTGTATATATTACTATTTAAATAACATTTGAGAGACATTTTGAAATAACTAACTTGTTCACATTCCATGCATTTTCTAGTAGGTTAAGCTCTGGGCTTATGTCTTTGTGCCCGTTTCCTACAAAGCTCCATTCTTTTGACAAATCCACGCATTCCTCAGACTGAAATGGAAGTACCCAGGGATTCTGTCTACTTACCCTCTTTAATGCATACCTGACCTCACAAGGGCTACTTGTTATTACCGCTGGCACAGAAGACGACTGGAAAATCGAACTGGTTGGAGTTTTATTTGGGATTTTATTCGTTGCCTTCGAAAAATCCCTGGATGTCACAGACACCACCTGGATTTTGTCCACGGGTAAAAACCAGTGGCCCTCTCCTCCCTCCTTTTTGACCGCCTTCCCTTTTCCGAAGCCCCCGCCCCCCCACCGGACTTTTCCCCTGTGGCTCTGCAGCACCCTCCGGGAGCAAAGAAGGAAACACAACAAAACCGGAAAACAAACCAACGATAGCAACAACAGAAAGTACAAATAGGTGGGCAAACCAGCCGCCTCCCGCAGGGCAGAGGCTCACTTTTTACTGCTGAATTCGGAGCTGCTGAGGAACTTCCTGACGACCAGCCCCAGGCAGACCACCAAGAGCAGCATGTAGCCCACGGTGCCCGAGAAGGTGGGGGCGGCCGGCGGCGCCTTGAGGAACTGGCGCAGGCCCTCCTCCACGTAGTACACCTGGTCGTAGATGCTGAGGAAGGTGAAGATGTGGAAGAGCTGGTGGCTGTGGCCGATGATGTCGAAGAGGCCGGGCTGGATGCGCTCGGGGATCTTGCTCACATTGAAGAAGGCGGCCACCACCAGCCAGAAGTAGCGGCGGTAGAAGTGCACGAAGAGCGTGGGGTTCTCGCCGCGCAGGTCGAAGAGCCAGCTCTCCAGCATGATGGGGCAGGCCATGCTCAGCGGCATGACGAAGACGAAGGTGCGCAGCGCGAACGGGTAGGCGCACCAGTCGGTGCGGCTCTTGCAGCAGGCCACGGTGCAGGCCACCGCCAGCAGGAAGGCCACGGGCAGCACGAGCGCGCGGTAGGCGGCGATGAGGCGCGTGCAGTCCACGTGCCAGCCCAGGCGCTGCTGCACGTAGGGGGTCATCACCCTGGCGTCCAGCAGGCTCAGGCCGGGCAGCAGGTAGTAGTAGTAGGCCACGGTGCTGCCGAAGCCGTAGTAGCTGATGGACGCGTAGTCCAGGTAGAAGAAGGCGGCGCGCAGGCGCAGCGACAGGCAGCTGAACACGTGCGCCGTGCAGCTCATGGCGAAGGTCAGCAGCACGCCCGACGCGTAGCACCACAGCGGCAGCAGCCACGGGTGGTGGAAGGGCACGTCGCGGCCGCTCAGGAAGAACAGGCGGCAGAACTTGCTCAGGAACAGCAGCAGCGGGATGAAGTGCGTCCAGAAGTTGAGCGTCTCGTTGGTGGGCTTCAGCACCGAGGCGAGGCACTCCTGCGCCGTGCAGGGCAGCCGCCGGTAGCCCGACAGGATGAAGCACTCCACGAAGTCGTCGGGCACCTCGTCCCAGCGCAGCAGCGGCTTGGCCGAGGCCGCCGAGTCCCCGGAGGCGAAGGGGTGGGGGCGCGAGGCGGCCTCCGGGGCCGCCCCGGCCGTGGCCGGCGGGCCCTTTGCGCCCCGGGGCTGCAGGCGCCGCGGCATGGTGCCGCGGGCTCGGCTAGGACGCGGCCGGCGACCTCTGGCGCGGGCTCCCGCGGCCGGGCGACCTCTGGCGCCGGCTGCCGCGCTCTCCGCAGCCCCCGCCGGCCGCCGTCGGAGCCTCTGTGCACGCGCCGGGGCGTCGCTGCAGGTCCCGGAGAAGCCCTGCGCCTCTAAGCAGCCGTTCCTAAAAATCAGCAAAAAAACAAGTCAGCGGTTCGTCAGCAGCCGGCGGCCGGCAGGAGCGCGTGGCTCGGCGTCCCCCGCCGCCTGCCCGCCCCGGCCCGGCGCGGCCCGGCCCGGCCCGGCCCGGCCGCCTACGCTGCGGCAGCCCCGGCGGCGGCGCGGACTGCGGCGGCGGCGCGGCCCGGTGACTGGGCGCCGCGTGGTGCGGGCGCAGCCGCCGCCGTCCCCGTCCCCGGCGCGGGAGGCGGGGGTGAGGCGCTGGGCGCTGCAGGGAGGAGGGCCCGGCGCCCCGAGGGAGGGCGGGGGCCGCCCGGGCTAGTGTTTCGCGGCCGCCTCCGGGGTAGGGTTGTCCCGGTCTCAGGTTCCGTACCATCCCCCGCCTCGGCGGCTGCAGCCCGAGCCGGCCCGTTAATGATTGATGCGGGGCAAAGGCTGCGCCAGCCACTCGGCGGCGCGTGCCGGGGGCGAGGGTCGGCGCTGGGGCTGAAACCCGACAGCCACGCGGCGTCCCGAGGACACCGGGAGCGGCGTTCGCTGGGGGCGGGGAGCTGCGGGCGCGGCGCGGGCGGGGTGGGGGAGGGGACCGCGCGCCGCAGCCCGGCGGGGCGGGGAGGTGGCGGGGGCAGGGACGCCGGGGAGGCGGGGGCCGCGGGGGTCGTGGGGGCCGTGCCCCCCTCTCGGGGCCGCGCCGCTGCCGGACACCTGGGACTGCGCGTCGTTCCCCGTGGGTGCGCGCGGGAGCGCGCGGGGCTCTCGCCCGCCCCGCACGGAGCCGTAGTTTAGCCTCTCGCGTAGCGGACTCGTGTAGGTGCGTCATTCCCCCCTCGTCCCCGTCGGTCCGCGCGCCCTCCGGTCACCGCCGCGGTCGCTCTCACCGGCCCTGGGGGCTCGGCTCGCCCATCCTCGGGCCCCTGCGCCTCTAGCCAGGACCCGTGTGGCGGCCGCTCAGGACCGGCGGGGGGACGGGCGGGGGGCGCGGGCCGGCGGGAGCTGGGGGCCCGGCGGGCGGCGGAGGCCGGGCGGCTGGACGCTGACGCGTAACCGCCTCCAGGTGCGGGCCTGCGCGGGGCTGGAGCCGAGGGCGGGAGCGAGGAGCGGCGGGGCGCTGCCCCCCGCATGGGCCCCCAGCCTCGTAAAGGGGCGCTGAAAGGCCTGCCCGCGCGGAAGCCGTCACCGGTTCACCGAAGTTTTTCTCGGTGACGCCCGGGGGCGCGACGCGGGCGACCCGCGGTGCGGTGGGGTGGCAGCAGGAGCTAACGCGTCACCAGGCGCTGTTCCAGGTGCTTCGCAGCTTCCGAATCTGTTCGATATTATTATTTTTCCCATTTTTACAGATGGGGAGATGGAGGCAGCCCGACCATCAGTAACATGCCCGGTTGGTGGAGGGGGATTGGAACCTGGGCTGCTGCTAGAGCTCACGCACCTGAACCGCAGCGCCCGGCCAGCCGCGCTGCTCCGAGAAAGCCAGGAGGGCAGTTTGAGTTAGGAAAAGCCGTTCGTTTTATAAATGAAAGGCTATCTTCATCATGACAGCAAATCTTATAAGCAGGTCACGAAGATTTACTTATTGGTGGCTCAAGGAAGACTTTTAAGTTGTGGATAAGAATTATTTGTAATTAAGAAATCACAGTATTGTAAATATCTAAAATTACTAAAAGATAATAGAAACATTCTCTTTAGAAGTTTCAGCCTTTTCTCTGAAAGAATGTTTTCCACTTAGCAAACTTTTACACAATTAGGCCAAAGGGCCACTCGCATCCTACGCTTTTCTGAGCTGTCATAAATTCCTGATCAATGGGTTTTAAATCAATGATATTTTGCTGTAGTTACTTAACTAGTATTTTGTTTTAGTGTTTTCTGTTTTTCCACTTCTATAGCTTTGTTGTTTTAAACCAAAACCTAATTTCCTTTCACATCTGGACTGAGGACTTGGCTAATTTGTGAAAAGGGTTGAGATTTGGGCATTTACAAATCAGGCCCAGGGACGGTAAACCTGAGCGGGGGCAGCCAGAACTTTCCATATTCTCTGTTACTCCGTAAACAACCTGAGCTGTTACCTGTAAAAAGTGTTGGTCCTGTAGTAATTCCCATGTTTGCGAGTCTGTCAGTTGCATAACCAGCTCACTTACATAATAGGGGAAAGTGTAATAGAAAGTTCACATCAAGTAATAATGAAATTGACTGTAAATGAATGTGTAAAAACTCTAGTTAGATAAAATAACTAAAAACTCTAGTTAGACAGAATAACATTTATCTCTATGACTGTGTTGAGACTGCTGTATTAAATATGGTGTTCTTTAAAACACTCAGTATTTTACAAAGTCAAAAAATCTGTTGTAACCTTCTTATAAGTCCTTCAGAAAGTCCTTGAGACTCCTGCTTTACTCTTTTCTCATACATCTCCCACCCCACATGAGGCACAAAATCAGCTGATGCCATGAAGTGGTGTTTGTGAGAGCTCTCTGGTGCCAACCCAGACAGCTGTCCTTGCTATACCTTGACAAATCCAAGTAAAAAGGAACTGGGGAAATGGAAAAATTGAACTAACATTATTTTAAAAAACCCCAGCAATGTGTCTTCCTTAATTGCTACCAATCTATAGAATTCATTTTCTTAAGTTTTTTGGAGATATAAAAATGTGTTCTCCTGCACAGGCTGGATTATGTAGTTGGTTTTGACTCCAGTAAACTAACTGCTGCTTGTCAGTGAGAACCATGCTCACGTGCCCTGGGCTTGGCGAAACAGATAGAAGAGCGGGCTTGCTGCCATTCCCTGAAGGTGCACTGGAGATAAAGCATCTCTGAACGAACCCGGGCTGACTACCAGGTTTTGGCAGTTAAGACTAGCCAGGTGCCATTGAAAAGCCAGTGCCAGCGTTCAGAGGCAGAAAGCAGCTAATTCTCCCAGTTGCAGGCTAGTTAAACGAAGCCCCCAAATGTGGTTTGGGTAGTTCTGTGGAGACCCTGTACATTCAGGAGCTGAGGGTTCCTGGCTGCAAAATATAGTCATGTGTAGGAACTGGAGCAAACAGGACAAATACTTCTGCCCATATAGTTTGCTTTGGTGATGTTCTTATAGGCCAACTATAGGTTTATTTGTGTTTCTCTACAGTAATAATATAAAGCATATATAAAAATTCCACAGCAAATTTCATGTTCTCTGACAGGGACAATGAGCTATGTGTAAAACCTGTATAAAAAATGCTGTAATATTTACAGGTAATCTACCTTTTTAGGAGGAAATAATTTTTTTCTAGTCTGATTCATAGGCAAAACCAACCAACCAAACAAAACTCAGTGTTTTATTGCACCCAAGACTACAAAGAGAGCCCTGTAAGGTTCAGTCCCTCTCCACAGAAGGTAGTCGACAACGTGCTTTCCTTTCCCCCAAATTGAAAACAGCTACCACCCAAATAATGTTATCACCCAAACTCTTCAGATCAGATATGGTTACTTCCAGGTTATAGGGACTGAGTTTCCTAATAGTGGAAAACCTCCCGGTACTGGCATCAGGTGTAACTATGGCAACTTTTGAGGAACAGTGGAATCCAAAGGCCAGGTAGAGGGCTGGAAGCTAGAGTGGTGGGAGATTTTCTAACCTGGCACTGCTTCTGCCTGTTTACTGAAGTGGTGACAGGGCTCCCTTCTGAAGAAGAGCTGAGTGAGACTTGTTAGGATGTTTTTGCCTTCTGTGGTTCTGTGCAGGGAGTGTCAACTCCGTATGCCTCTTCCTCCCACCAGTTCACCTGTTCTCGCCAAAGTGGGGTGCACACAAAGACGGATTAAGGTGAAGAATAAAATGTCACAATTTCTGTTTCAATAGATCTCTTTTTAAATGTCTATAATCTGTGAAGGTTTTATAATACACTTAATATGTAGTACATGGAGGTAACATAAATAATATGTTGGGATATGGGGGTGCGTCAAAACACTGACGGGGGATAAAAGGTGTGTGATCAAAACGTCATTGACTTCTGCCCCATGGTCCATCGCTGTCGTTTGTCCAGCCTGCTTCCATCCCCTCTCCTGGATCCAAGACAGGATTCTCTTTTCCTGCCTCTCAGGTCGCTGTAAAGGGTGTTTTGGGGTCACCATCTGTCGCTCGACAGTCCCTCGGCTATGAGCGGACGTGCCCGAGCCTTCAGCCCTCCCTCAGCTTTCCTGACTGGGTGGCAGTCTCCACTCTGGAGTGAGTTCTCTCACTTCTGCCCTTCCTGTTTCCTGGCTAGAGCCTATATTGTCTTAAGACAAAGGCCTCATATTTACATGTTATATTTATCCTAATTCAGAGTTACCCTTTGGGGAGGAGATTGTCATTGGCTGTTGCTTGCTTTTGGTAGGGACTTTTAGGTAGTTTCCACTTACTTAACTTTGGAAATAGTTACACAGGTGTGTGAAACCGATTATTGAGGTCTTGTCCATTAACAATTAATCTTTGAAACACCGTGCTTTGCCCATAGTAAGCACTCAACACATATTCGTGATTGGGGAAATTCTTCTCAGTACTGCAAGCCTTTAAAAGGTTAGAACTTAGAATCCTAATATCCTAGAATAGAGATGTCACTTAATCCTTTAAGTCATCTAGTGCAACTCTCGTCCCATTTATGGTAGTTCTTTCAATTTACTGATCAGATACTGTATTCAGGTACTGGGACAGGCACTTTACATAGATTACCTAATTTTCAGAATACTCTCTGCAAGGTAAATCCACTATCCCCACTTTCAGGTAAGAAAACAGAGGCTCAGCCTTGAACATCTCCAATGAAGGAGCTTATTACCTCATATGGCCTCCTGTTTCATTTTAAGTTTTTAAAACTGTTGTTCAGAAACTTTGTAAATAATTCAATGAGCACAACTGATGAGAAGAAAAGAAACCACTGTTGCATCTTGGCCAAAGCTCAACCATAAGTGTTATTGAACATGGTCACCAATTGGATCTGCTTAGAAAGTCCCTGAAAAGAATCATGCAGAATAAGGCATGTATTCTTGCAGAGTGTGACAGCTGGATATTGATTAGGCATGGCTGGAAGGTAGATTTTATATAAAGAACATTTCCCTGTAAACAAATAACATCTGTTGTTACCAGGAGGCTTGTTATATCCTAGATCTCTGCAAAGAGGCAGATAGCAGATTCCAAGATTTCATAGACGATCCTTGCTCTCTGCACAACATTATTGATTCCAGTGATTGACTAATACAGAAAGGAAAATATATCATTGCATATTAGTATCAAAGGGAAGGCATCTCAGTTATTGGGCTCTGTCTGGGTTTCAATTAAGCTCATTTGTCATTGCTCCCTTTTGGGTTACTTTTTCTCTTTTAAAAAAAATTTAAAAATATTTATTGAGCCCTGGCCCAATAACTAAGTTGGTTAGAGCATCCTTCCCACACGCCAAGGTTATGGGTTCGATCCCTCATCAGGGCAAGCAACCAATGGGTGCATAGATAAGTGGAACAACAAATTGATGTTTCTGTCTCTCAAAATCAATGAATAAGAATTTTTAAAAAGATTAAAGTTCTCTGCAACATTCTAAAATTAAAAAAATATTTATTGAGGTATAATTGACATACAACGTTATATTACTTTCAGGTATACAACACAATGGTTTGATATTTGTGTAAATTGGGAAATGATCACCACAATAAATCTAGTTAACATCCGTCACCACATGAAGTTTCTTTTTCTTGTGATGAGAACTTAGGATTTACTCTCCTGGCAACTTTTAAATGTGAAATACAGTATTGTTAACTGTAGCCAACATGCTGTAATTACATTCCTAGGACTTATTTTTGGAAGTTTATACTCTGACCCCTTCACCCATTTTGGCCACCCCTTAGTCTCCATCTCTGGCAACCACCAATCTGTTCTCTGTAACTATGAGCTTGGTTTTGTTTGTTTTTTAAAAATTCCGCATGTAAGTGATATCATGGTATTTGTCTTTCACTGTCTGACTTATTTCATTTAGCATAATGCCCTCAAGGTCCATCCATGTTGTCACAAATGGTTAAGATTTCATTCTTTTTTATGGCTAATATTTCATTGTTTTTATGTACCACGTCTTCATTCATTCATTTGTTGATAGACACTTTGGTTGTTTCCATATGTTGGCTACTGTAAATGACACTTTAGTGAGCATGGGAGTGCATATATCTTTTCGAATTAGTGTTTTCATTATTTTTCAGATGAATACTACAAAGAGGAATTGCTGGATCATATGGTAGTTCTATTTTTAATTTTTTGAGGAATCTCCACACTGTTTTCCATAGTGGCTACAACAGTTTACATTCCCACCATCGGCGCACAAACGCCCCTCTCCCCGCACCCTCGCAGCACTTGCTGTTTGTTGATTTGTTGGCGGAGCCCTTCTGACAGGTGTGAGGCAGTAGCTCACTGTGCTTTTGATTTGCATTTCCCTGATGATCACTGATGTCGAGCATCTTTTCATGTGTCTGTACATTTATATTTCAGTGTCATGATTTTCCTTTTCGAGCTACAGTATCTGTTGAAAATGTTTATCAGCATAATCACTAAGCTAATTGAAGGGTATCTTATATACACTGACATTAAAAAAAACCAACCTTATGACAACACTGAGGGATAGAAACTTCCTTTAAAAATAATTTTTTATTTTTCAATTACAGTTGATGTACAATATATTAGTTTCAGGTACACAACCAGTGATTATACATTGTAGAACTTATGAAGTGATCACCTGCTAAGTCTAGTACCCTCCTGGCACCACACATAGTTATTACAATATTGAGCAGAGGGCAGTGGGAGTGGAACAGCGCTTCAGGCTACGTTCCTATCTCACATTCCCAGCTCCAGAAATCCTCAAATATTGTTCCTAACAGATCCTTCAGCAAAGGACATAGCCTTTATCTCCTGTCGTCACTTCTCTATAATAACCACTCAGGGAGGCAGGCTAACCACCTCAGGTGTAGTAGATGCCAACACCATACAGCACAACAACTGTTTTCTCAAATTATTATTTTTAATCCTCACCTGAGGATATTTTTTCCATTGCTTTTCAGAGAGAGTGGAAGGGGGAGAGAGAAACATGGCTGTGAGAGAGACGCATCAATTGGTTGCCTTCCCTGGTTGCCGACGGCGGCCAGGGGATCGAACCTGCAACCCAGGTGTGTGCCCTTGGCTGGATTTGAACCGGGGACCTTTGAGTCCACAGGCCGACACTCCTTAACTACTGTGCCAAACTGGCTAGGGCTTAAATTATTTTTTATTTTTTTATCATTTTTAAAATATATCTTTATTGATTTCAGAGAGAGGGAAGGAGAGGGAGAGAGAGAGACAGAAACATCAATGATGAGAGTCATTGATTGGCTGCCTCCTGCACACCCCCGACTGGGGATCGAGCCTGCAACCTGGGCATGTGCCCTGACCGGGACTCGAACCCCGATCCTCTGGATCCTAGGTCTACGCTCAACCGCTGAGCCACGCCCGGCCGGGCTTAAATTATTTTTTAAAATTAAAATAATATCGAGTAGTTGGATGTGGGCTTGTCAAATCAATAGATTTATAAAACATTTTAAACAATTCAGAAATGAAGCAGAAAATGAAAGTCATAAAGAAAGGCATTAGAGATGGAGGAAGAGGTGAGGAGAGTCTATTTTACTGGTGTATTTTTAATAATTTAAAAAATATTAGTGATATTACACTTATGTCAAGGTTCTTTTGACTTTGCTGTACAGACTGTTTTGCCTCAGGACAGGTAAGCTTGGTATAAGGAAATAAAAAGGGGAGGAAGAAGAGAATTTCTCTGTGTGAGATGGGCATGGACATAGCCAGCCTTAAGTTTCCAAATTAAAGTGTTATTGTCATTAGGGCCGATGTTCTGAAATTCCACCTCAGCCTCCTGGTTGATGGCAGAAAGTAATTGCCCCAATGGGGAATGGAGCAGAGCCCTGAGGAGGGGCTGCTTCTAAATCCTGTCCCACGTGGCTGGCGGTTAGTTCACACATGGAAAGGATTTTTGTTCTGAAGCACGAATCTTTTAAGATGGAGATTGCTAGTTATGACTCTCCCTCATCCTACCCTCTCTCCCCCCAGCCGTGCCAGCCTTCGTGCTATTCCTCTAAGTCCCAAGCTTGTGCCTCTCGGAGAGACGCTGTGTGGCTGTGCGTGGCTGTCACCTGCACCATGGCCTGGCTCGGTGGGCCCCAAGGTCTGATTAGCAGCCCATAATCAGCCCAGGCATGGGCTGCCTGCCCAGCAGGGGTGCCTTTTCCTGACTCACTGGTGGGGTGACAGCTGCCCCTGGGCCCTTGCACTGTTTCTCTCTGCCTCCCTCTGCCTCTAATGCTTTCTGCCCTGACAGGCTCCCTTCATTCAGTTCTCTGCTCAACATCACCACCTCTCAGAAAATTCTGCCGCCCACCTTATATAGAATAACAGCCCCCATCACTCTCTGCCACCTCACCCTGCTTTATTTTCTTCATATTTCACCATCCAACATTGTACACTACATGGTATAATATGTATGCATTCATTCTCTTCCCTACTGAAATATAATCTCTGCGAGGCTTTGCTCGCTGCTCCAAAGCACCCATTGGAGTGCCTGGCACTCAGTAGGCACGTAATAAACATTTAGGGAATGTTTAGGACCACCCACCCCCAGGGCTTTCTAAGCCCTGAGTTAAACTCAACTCAGAATAATTGTATTGGCCCTGCTCAGGCAGAATCTTCTCTAACCAGCTGACCTCCACAACCCAGAAAAGCTAAGCCAAAAATAGAAAACACAAAAGCCATTGGCTGTAGGCCTCAGGGACTGCAGAAGCGGTTTCTGCTCGTCAGAATCAATCACCTGGGGACCCTACCCACGAAGCCAGGCCCCCAGCGATGCCTGCCACCCCCTCCCGGAGCCTCTGGAAAGGGCCATGGTCACCTGGGAACCAGCCATTTATCTGGAAAGGCACAACCTAAACTCGGGCTATTCTGATGGGAAAGGCGTGGCCGTGCTTCAATTTGATTTGCGTTTTAAAGGTCAGTTCTAACAGTGTCGGCGCTCCCCGGATCTCTCTATTAGCAGCCGCAGCGGCTCTGCGGTTCCCCTTAACCGCGGTTCCCCTTAACCGCGGTGGGCGCCAGGCCGAGCCCCTGGGGCAGAAACGAGAGCGCACCCGAGCCCCGCGGGCGCCTGGCACGCTCCACGCGGCCGCTGGGCGCGGGGCTCGGGGAAACGGGCCCGCGGAGAGGCCGGGCGGGGTCGGCGGGCGGGGGCCGGGCTCGGGGCGCCGCTGGGCGGGGGCCACCCCCTGGCAGCCTCGTGACAGCGGGGCAGTGGCGCGTCGCCGGCGGCGCGGGGACGCGGGAGGCCACCAGGTGCCCAGCGCGCCCTGCCCAGGGGACGCGGGAGGCCACCAGGTGCCCAGCGCGCCCTGCCCAGGGGACACGGGGAGGCCACCAGGTGCCCAGCGCGCCCTGCCCAGGGGACGCGGGAGGCCACCAGGTGCCCAGCGCGCCCTGCCCAGGGGACGCGGGAGGCCACCAGGTGCCCAGCGCGCCCTGCCCAGGGGACACGGGGAGGCCACCAGGTGCCCAGCGCGCCCTGCCCAGGGGACGCGGGAGGCCACCAGGTGCCCAGCGCGCCCTGCCCAGGGGACACGGGGAGGCCGCCGGGTGCCCAGCGCGCCCTGCCCAAGGGACACGGGGAGGCCGCCGGGTGCCCAGCGCGCCCTGCCCGGGGGCTGGTCGCCGTGTGGTGCCTCCTCTCGTGCGTTCTGCACCTGTTCTCTGGTGATGGCGGCCTTACGGAGCCACACCGGCCTCCCCGCCGCCCTCCGCAGTGGGAGCCGTGGCAGAGGCGCTGTCCGCTGGCCCCGCGGGCGGTCGGAGCCTCCCGCCAGGCCCCCACCTGCCCTGGGACGGGTCCGCGGCCAGAGCTCAGCGTCGCAGCCCGGCGCTCTGTCGCAAAGGGTCTCTTTCCAAACGTGCAGGAGCCCTGTTCGTGGTTCCTCCCGCGACAGCTGGGGAAATGTGACTGTGGAGATCACTCTTGGCCCTTTCCTTTTCTTCCAGTGAGTGGATAACATGCCGCATGGGCACCTTCGGTGCCCTGTCGGTGGTCCCTAGGGTGAAATGGGGAAGGATGGCCTTTGGGGACTGTTTTGGCCATTTCCCTAGCCCTTTCAGTTTCTTTCTAGTGGGCAGCTTGTTAAGTCCAGTTCCCTTGCTTTACAGATGAGGAACCAGCGCCTGGAGAAGCAAAGCTGTGTGAAAGGCCACACAGCTGGGTTCCTGACTCCCGCCCTGTACTTTCTCTACAAAGGGTACACAGTGTAGGCAGGGTGAGAGAGGCCTGGCTTTCGAGCCAGATAGGCCTGGGCTCACAGTATGGCTTTGTCCCATACCAGCTGTGTGGTCTTGGACAAGTTGTTTAACCTCTCTGGTCTGCAAAGGGAAACCATAATGTTTTCTTGCAAAGTTGTTCTGAATGTTGATGTATAAAAAGTGCTAGACACAGACCGGGTATTAGTAAAAGGTGCCTGTTTCTGTCATTCCTCTGCCTCTCCCTTCCCTGCTTACTCAGGGAACAACAGACCCAGACACAGAATTGCAAAACACTGGCTTAAGATGGTACAGCTTTCAAGGATGCTTATCTTTTAGTAGAGATCCTTAAAAATGAAAAGCCATTGAGCTATGAAGGGATGAACTTTGGTAAGGAGAGGACGTCTGGGCCTACACCGGCTCGATGCAGTGGAATGGGTGTTAGGGGACAGCCCAAATTGAAGGTGCTGGCAGGAAGCCAGGCAAACAGCCTCAGGGAAGGTTCCCTAGTCAGATAATTAGCATTACTAGTCAGACTGAAGGGGGACCAGCCCAGAACCGGAAACCCAGAGACGCTGGCATGCATGCTTATACCTCTGAGTAGCTAACATCAGCGCCATCTGTTTGGAGGTGGTGGGGTCAGAGCCTGGTGTCTGTCAGGACCTGGAGAGGTTGGAGGTGGGCCGACTAACAAATCCCAGCATTCCAGCAACTGCATCTGCTCTTTGCTTTTAAGCCTGGCCTGAATAGGTTGTGTATGTCCATGTCTGTTGCCATTTATTCTTATTTGCATAGTGAGTGGTTTTCTTTTTTGAAAAAAAAAAAAAAAAGAAAGAAAATTCTAGGAAAAAACTAATTAAATTCTAAACCATCAGCAATATTCTGAATTCTCTTCTAATCTTTCTTGATGTCCTACTGAAGTTTCATATAATTATAATCCATGCGTGAATTCCATTTTATGTTCTGGTCTATGAATTACACATGCTTTTCGTTTTTAATTCCTCTGTAATGTTTCATCCAGGTTACATTACAGTTCTCCACTGGAAGTGTTTGGGATGCTAAGGATTTATCATGATTACTAATTGCACTATTATGAGAATATCTTTAGACATTTTTTCTTTTAGGTTGTTTCCTCAACAAATTCCCCAAAATGGAATCATGAGATCAAATATATGAACAGTTTGGTGGCTCCCGTTAAGATGAACATATTTCTTTTGGAAACCACCACCAGATGTTTCTCCTTACTAACCCAGAGCCCACACAGGTCTCATGCCCCATGGCCCACAGGGACGTGCCTGCACTTTGTCCTGGCCCCTGGGTGCCCACACTGCATTAGCGTGCTGGCAAGGCCAGCCTCCGGGCAGGGGGCAGGGGCAGGGGGCAGAGGGCAGAGGGCAGAGTCCCCCTGGGCAAGCTGACTCCTGCTGGCCCAAGCTGACCTCAGCCCCCGCGGGCAGGCGGAGGGGAAGTAGGGCTCCTCTTCCTGCTTGGAAAGCGCGGGCCTCTGCCCCGAGGGCAGGACGCAGAACTGAGCTGAGCCCGGGCTCTCCTGCGTGCAGCGTGCTGTTCTCGGGCAGTCCTAACAGGCCCTGTCCGTTCAGCGGGAAGTGGAGATAACTATTTCTTATTCGCCCGTTGCTCTCCTTTTGTCGCCCCGAAGGAAAGGGGTAAGTCTGTCACAGGTCCTGCGGAGCGCTGTCCCAGCCCAGGGGCGGCGAAGCTCCCTCCGGGCGGCCTGACTGCGGAGCCGCATCCCCAGCGCGGTGCCCCGCGGGCTTGCGGGCAGCGTGTTACCTCCCAAAATGAGGGATGCGCTCCTAGAAACAGGAAACTTCCAGACAGTGAGACAACCACTTCTTTCTTTCCAGGGACATTTTTGTCCAGGCTACATCTGGAGTATTTTTTTTTTTAATTTTCTAGGGAACTTTCTATCTGAGCTATGTGTGTGTGTGTTTTTAATAGTTAACAGTGACAACACAATGTTTAGCTGACGAAAATGAACATCTGTTGTGCCCTTGACGTAAAGACCAACTCAAACAAAAGGAAATTCATTCAGAAATTCTCTTGTGAAGCTCAGTTTAACCAGTAATTTTCAGGGAAACTATAGGACTGTTTGGAATTTGCTGAGGGATGAAGGCCTGGTGAGTCAGCAGGGCACCCCGCCCCACCTCGAAGTGGTCTGGCAGGAATTAATCATTAGAGGACACTCAGGGCCCGCCCATGCTTAGTTTCCATTTTCAAGGGTATGTTTCACAAATCCACAAATAACACTAAAAATAATTTTTCTTTCAAAAATTTGGTTAAAAAACACACCTATGGTATGAATAGGGTACGCTTTCCCCCATTTCCAATTCTAACTGGTTGTAGTGTATAGGAAAGCTATTGTTTTTTGATATTATTGATTTTTGATATCTAGCCATTTTTTGAAATTCTTTTACTCTAGTTTTTGTTGTTGAATATCTTAGGTCTTCTAGTTATACTCTCATATTATTTGCTATCATTCATTTAACTCACTGCTAGATTTAACATGCTAATATTTTTTTGAGAATTGTTTATATCTTCATAAGTAAAATTCTATAATTTTTGTATTGCACACTTTGCAGCAGGTTTTGGTATTAAGGATATGGCAAAATATACAGTGAGCTAAAGAGCCTTCTCTCTTGTTCATGGTCTCGGAATGGCTTGAGAAGCACAGGGGCAATCATATGTGCTTGTTCCAGAACTGCAGTGCTTTAGGTCGTGAGGAAAACATAGCAACATAACTTAGAATAGCATCAAATTAAAGGTAGAGATTATGTGATTATAGCGATCAGTGAAAAAATTGGATAAAGTTAAGTAGGTTTTTTAATACAAATTCCAAGTATTATAGGAACTGAAGGAAACTATCAAGCCTGAAAAAGACTGTGAATTACAGTCAGCGACATCGTCTGATTGAGTGAAACATTGAAGCAACTGCTATTAAAATTGGTGACAAAGCTGGGATCTGTACACTGAATACTTTTTGAAAGTTTTAACTAATGTAATAAGACTCCTCCATAATTTTAACAACTGGGATAAATCTTGAAAATGAAGATAAACTTTTTGCAGTGGTGTGACCGTATACCCAGAAAATGCAAAAGACTAATTAAAAAACAAGTAGAGCTGGGCCGACGTGGCTCAGCAGCTGAGCTTCAACCTAGGATCCAGGAGATCGCAGTTTGACTCCGGTCAGGGCACATGCCGGGGTTGTGGGCTCGGTCCCCAGCCGGGGGTGTGCAGGAGGCAGCCCGCAGACTGAAGGGTCCCAGGTTCGATTCTGGCCAAGGGCACGTACTTTGGTTGCTGGTTCGATCCCTGGCCCCCGGTGGGGCGAGTGCGGGAGGCAGCCGATCGCTGTGTGTCTCTCACACCGATGTCTCTCTCCCTCTCCCTTCCACTCTCTCCGAAAAGCAATGGAAAAATATTCTTGGTGAGGAGTAAAAAATACAATTAAATAAACATCAATTCTCAATAAACTAATGGAATCATTTAATGCAATTCGAGTCAAAACATGACGATCCGTTTTCTTAGAAGTTAGATAATGACTTAAATATTTGTATGGAATAAAAATATTTAAAAGTTTACTGGATAAATTTGGAAGCGTAGTGAGGAAGCACTTGCCTTACTAGAGAGAGAGAAAAACTCACTAAGAAACTACTAAAATAAAAATAATATAGTTACAACACAACTGCAATAGAATTCAGAGATATACTGACTGTATTTGTGTTCTGAAATTCGTATTTTACTTACACAGGAAAGATGTTCATCAGATGGGGCTGGCATAGTTAGCTGTCGTCTGGATGTGTAGAAGGGTGAGGTCCTGAGAGAAGGCTTGAGTTCCAGTCCCAGTTCTGTGCTCTAGCTGTGTGCACTGCGCTGGCTCCTTAAGTTCTCTAATCCTTAATTTTCTTTTTTTAAATCCTCACCCAAGGGTATTTTTTCCACTGCTTTTCGGGGGGGTTGGTGCATCAATGTGAGAGACACATCAATTGGTTGCTTCCCGCACTCGCCCGGACTGGGGCCCCAGATCAAGGTGCCCTTAGGCAAAATCGAACCTGGTCCGAGGGCCGATGCTCCAACCACTGAGCCAAACTGGCCAGGGCTCTAATCCTTAATTTTCTTATCTCTAATCCCGAAGAGTATAAACTATTTACAGAGCGCCTGGTATATCGAATTTGCTCAACAAATGCTAGCTGTTATTGTTACTCTTATTATTATTATTAATTCTTCATAATATAAAAATAAATCCCAGCTGGATACCAGAAGGAAACAGGAGAGTTTGGGGGAAATTTAACCCAGAGCAGACAGAACACCCAGCAGCCATAAAAAATCTGATGAGCTCAACAACACAACAATCAGAAACTTCTGCCTAGAAAACCATGGTCTCAAAGTCAATATAGGACAGGCAAGAAAATACCTGTAAAAGACAACTCCTGCAATCTGATAAGAAAATAGAAAAAGAAAGAAACAGAATGGGCAAAGGATCTGGATAATGGGTTCACAAGTGAAAGTCATGCAGCTGATCAATGTATAAAAAGATGCTCAACTATACTAGGCCAAGGAAATGCAAATTATAGTAGTAGTGAGGTTTTTTTTTAAGCCATCAGACTGACATCAATTTGTAAATTTTCCAGTTTATGAGACTGATAACATGCAGCTCTGGCTGGGAAAACAGGCAGTCGTCGGCAGTGTTGACCAGAGTGTGTGTGTCTGTTGCAGTTCTTGAAAAATTAAATCAGTTGGTTAATCAATTAAAATAAAACCTGCATATACATTTTGACCCAGCAATCCACTTTTGAAAATCTAGCCTATGGAAATAAAAGTGCCAATAATGAAAGGATAGGGGTATAAGGGAAGTTGTTGCATCATTTTTTTTGTAGGCCGCTCCCTCAAAAACAAAACAAAACAAAACAAAACAAAAACAGAACCTGAAAATAATCTGAAAGTTTCTTAAATAAGGTAATGAACAAGCTATGGAATATAATGCATTTCTACAAAGGAATAAATTACATATATATGTAATGACCTAGAGTAACAAAAGCAAGTTCGAGTCATGAAGTAATAGCTAACATTTACTGAGCACTTACAATGTGCTAAGCCATTTAAATATGGTATCTTCTGGTTTAGTAATCTCACAAGGCCCAGATGGCTATTCTGATGGAAACCAGGATTCCTTCAACAATTTCAGAACAAAATCACCTTTAGCACACAGGTGGGGAATCTGTCACGTTCCATTTGTTTGGCCATGTAACAGAATATCTGATACAATCCGGCTGGAAGTGCTGAGCAACAAACCAGGCATGATACCAGATACAGAACTTTTTCATCAGTTCCCTTGTGCTAAAGAGTGATTTAGTGAAAGAAGTAACAGATCTGTGGAGGAAGCTCAGTTTGCCCAAGAAGTCAAAGTAAACACCATTCAGGAAGATTATTAAAAATATTGCCAAACCAAGAGAACAGGCCTGCTCACACTTCTAGAGGGGATATGGGATTTGGCTCTCCTGGATTTTTCAAACTCTTCCTATTTTATTAAGAGAGATTTGTCTTGCCCTGGCCTGTTTTGCTCAGGGGTTAGAGCATCGGCCCAGGGTTCGATTCTAGGTCAAGGGCACGTTCCTGGGTTGCAGGATGTCTCTCTCTCTCCCCCCACCTCCTCTTCCACTCTCTTTCTGAAAAGCAATGGAAAAAAAAATACCCTCGTGTGAGGATTAACAAAAAAAAGAGATTTGTCTTATGTGCATGTTTTTAAACTTCTTTTCAACATTAACGTTATTTTGATTTTCTGTGTCACTCAGAGTTCTAAAGGTGACTGTGACTGGGTACATATTTCATGTACAGTGGTCCCCCTTGATCTGCGCTTTTGCTTTCCATAGTTTCAGTTACCTGCAGTCAACCATGGTCCAAATATATTAAATGGAAAGTTCCAGAAATAAACAATTCATACGTTTCAAATTGCAAATACGTAAACAAATAAATAAATGTGATATTTTCATTAAAAGCCCATGCCAGGCTTCTCTCTCACTGCCTCTGTCTCCTCCTCTCGTGTTCTCTGGCTTTCTCTGCTCCGTTTCACCTGACATCTTCCAGAAATGCATCCCCCATGCCCATAGGTGACTTCCTCATTTGTTCTCTTTGTTGTTGTTGTTGTTTTAAATATATCTTTATTGATTTCAGAGAGAGGAAAGGAGAGGGAGAGAGAGAGAGAGAAACATCAATGATGAGAGAGTCATTGATCGAGCCCGCAACCCAGGCCTGTGCCCTGACCGGGAACCAAACCCCCGATCGCCTGGATCCTAGGTTGACGCTCAACCGCTGAGCCACGCCGGGCCGGGTGTCTCTTTGTTGTTTTAATTTTACCCATCCTCTACCCTAAAAACAATCTACAGAATGATGTTCTCTGCAGCAAGAGGCAGCCAATGTGTGTGTTTGGTCCAATCTCAAACCAGAAACCTTTAATTTCATGTTGTTAAACAAGAAATAGGGACAAAACTGCCCGGCATATACACGCACTACACTAGATACACTGCCCTGCACGTGCACGCACTGTACTAGATACACTGCCCTGCACACGCACGCACTATACTACACTGCCCTGCACGCGCACGCACTGTACTAGATACACTGCCCTGCAGGCGCACGCACTGTACTAGATACACTGCCCTGCAGGCGCACGCACTGTACTAGATACACTGCCCTGCAGGCGCACGCACTGTACTAGATACACTGCCCTGCAGGCGCACGCACTGTACTAGATACACTGCCCTGCAGGCGCACGCACTGTACTAGATACACTGCCCTGCAGGCGCACGCACTGTACTAGATACACTGCCCTGCACCCGCACGCACTACACTAGATATACATTGTGCGAGGGCTGAGGAAGGCATGAAAGGGCGCACGTGAGAGTTAACATTTGATTTGACACCATGCAATCTATTGTCCTTGAGTGGAAGCTCTGGTGATTTTGGAAATAAAATCATTTTACTTTGCAACTGTGACTATGACCTGAATCAACAAGCTACTATATCTATTATCATCATGCTCCTCTGTCAGTTTTGAATTACTTACCCACAAAGAAGGCAAAATCCCGTAACTGCCAAAACAAATCATCTTAATTAAGGTCTCTCAGCCAAAGAAAGTCTCTTAACGTATCAGTAGCTAGGAATAACTCATATTGCTTCAGAATTTAACCGCACTAGTCCTCAGGCTTCCATTTTAGATTTTAAAAAGACCTATACTTTACTTTAAGAATACCTCTGTGACTTGTGCTGAGAGCATAGGAGATTTTAAACTACCTTAGTCTTCTTAACATGTATAGTTTTGTAAAATTATTTTCTTTGCTTTTCCACTAGTCAGTGGAGTAGACTCATCAAAGGGCAGTGGAACGGCATGTTCCATTATTGGTGCACTAAACCAAACCACAGGTTTAACTAATATTCCAGCAAAAGCAATCTCATTTATTAATGTCCCCGTGAAGCTGTGGTCGAAAACCATAAACTTAACCACGATAATTTGGTATCCATTAATTAAATACATTTTCCGTTTCTAGTATATTTTAAATTCCCTGATGGTAAAAGGGGGAGAAAGGGAAAATATTTTATTTATTTTTAAAAAGGATAACATTGGAAAAAGAATAAGCCCAAGGGAGTGTGAACAATTAATTCGCTTTACTTGTCAACTCATGATTCTGGTAAAACCCCATGCCAAGAGTTAATGAGCTGGGTTGAATCATCGGATAACCACACTCTGTAGTTGGAGGGGTGGCAGGAGTTTAGAACCAAAATGACTGCCTGCAAAGGCTGGCAGGGGCACAAGAGGACAGATGGCAGAGAAAGGGAATTTTCCCCCCATTCAGTCACCAAATATAATTCAGTATCTCCTTTTTACCAGTGTTAGGTGCTTCTCAAAAAACAGCTCATTTAATCCTCTCACGAACACTTACAGAGGAGAGAGACAGAGAGGGGGAGAGACAGAGAGGGAGAGACAGAGAGAGAGACAGAGAGGGGGAGAGACAGAGGGAGAGACAGAGGGGGGAGAGACAGAGAGGGAGAGACAGGGAGAGACAGAGAGGGGCAGACAGAGGGAGAGACAGAGAGGCAGACAGAGAGGGAGAGACAGAGACAGAGAGACAGAGGGAGAGAGACACAGAGAGATAGAGACAGAGAGAGAGGGAGGGAGGTTTGACTGATGTAACGCAGCTAGTAAGTGGAAGAGCAGAGATCTGGATGTAGAATGACCCGTGTCAAAGCCTGTGCTCTGTCCTCTGTTCCCTGGGCTGTTGTCTGCCCTGTAAAATGATCTGCTTCATCTGTCTCCCCAGCTGAAGAGTAAGCTCCCGAGGGCAGAGGCTGTGTCCGCGGTGGGTGGGTGGGTGGCCCCTCGCTGCGCTCCACAGATCCCTCTGCTGGGAGCCGGCCGCTTCCGTTCCATTTAGTTTCCATTTAGTGCAACCTGCTGAGGATTTTTCCTTTCACTTCAGCCAGCTTCTAGTGCCCCTTCTACAGTCATCATTGCTTGGTCTCCTGCTTCCACTCTTTCCTTCAAAGCCATTTTCCATGCAGCAGACAGAGTGATCTTTTAAAATGCAGATCAGGGCCCTGGCCAGGTAGCTCAGTTGGTTAGAGCATTGTCCTGACCCGCTAAGGTTGCGGGTTCGATTTCCGTTCAGGGCACATACAAGAAGCAACCAATGCTGCATGAATAAGTGGAGCAACAAATCAATGCCTCCCCAAAATAAATAAATAATAAATAAAATTTTAAATGCAGATCAGATAACCTTGACCTTAGAATCAAATGCAAATCCTTACCAATGGCCGAGGCCCTACTATGGAGCTGCCCACGTGTGCCCTGTGGCCTCCAGCTTCCCCTGTGCTCCAGGCACACCATTTTTCATCACTCTGAGCCCTGTTCCAGCTTGGAGCCTTTGTGCTACAGCTCCTTCCTTTGCTCTTTGCTTTCTTTAATTATCCTAGAGCTATAGATGCACAAGGGAGCGCATATAAGGATGTTTATTGCAGCGTTGTTTATAATGCAACAATTGAAAATAACCTAATGTCCTGTGTCAGAAGGGGCCTATATACTATGGTGCATCTCCTCTGTGCTTCAGAATATTATGTAGCAGTTAAAAGCATGGGCATATGCACCCATGGGAGTATGAATTGTATAGCACCTCCGGAAGACAATTTGACAGTATCTATCAAAAGTGGCAATGTATGTACTGTTTCACAGTGCAGTTTCCCTTTTGGAAATCCACCCTTCAGACGTCCTTGCCCACGTGGAAGTTCTGGTATACAGAAGGACCAGTGGCCTCCACTGGAAATGCCTGGGGTAGTGCAGGGGCCTTAGGAGAGCGCCTGGACTTCCTCTTCCTGCTGGAAGAGGGAAAAGTGCTCTAGGGAAAGACTGAACGTATAGCAGGGTAGAGGGTACTTACGGGTACACGGGTCTAACATTTCCATCATTGCAGAAAGTTCTATTCAGCAAGACAGGTCTAATCATTGTCACTACTGGGCCACTGAAATGTGGCTTGCAGTGTGCTGAGTGTAAACACACACTGGGCTACAAAGATTCAGCCCCAAAAGAATGTAAAATATTAATAAGTTTTATATTGATTGCATGTTGAAATAATATTTTGGATATATTATGATATATTAAAATATTAAAAATAATTACAATTGCTTCTACTTTTTAAAAATGTAGTGCCTAGAAAATTTTAGGTTACATATATAGCTCATATTATATTTCTATTGGGCAAAATTGATTAAATTTTTTTTTATTGATTTGAGAAAGAGGAAGAGAGAGAGAGAAACATCAATGTGAGAGAGAATCATTGATTGGTTGCCTCCCACACATGCCTAACTGGGGATCAAACCCACAACCTGGGTATTTATCCTGACCAGGAATTGAACCAGCCACCTTTTGGTGTATGGGGCGATGCTCCAACCAACTGAGCCACACTGGCCAGGGCTGGACAGAGTTGTAGAGGCAGATCAGGTTGGAGCAGGGCTGAGGGTTGAGGGGATGAGGCATTTTGGAAATGATGGCCTCACTTTGGTACATTTTGGTCCCAAGCGATGTGTGGTGTTATCTCAGTTTGATGGGTAAGTCTCCTATAACATCTGCAGAGATCTGGGGCCCAGCATAGAAAGCGGTAGTGTGGGTAGAGAGGTGACTTGGAAGGCCTTGTTTGTGGGTACAGTTCAGGACTTTCCCAGGTTCTCTTTTCCCCATGAAAATGTACTCCTTCCTGGTCTTAACTTGGCTGATATTACCTCAACATTCTACCCCTTTTTATGTTAGAGTTCACCCTGATTAAGACCAGCCCTTCTTGCCCTGGCTGGTGTGGCTCAGTTGGTTGTCCTCCCGGGCACTGAAATGTTGCTGGTTCAATTCCTGGTCAGGGCACATGCCTGGGTTGTGGGCTCAATCCCTGGTAGGGAGTGTGTAGGAGGCAGTGGATCAATCCATGGCTCGCTCTCACATCGATGTTTCTCTCTCTCCCTCTCTCTTCCTTTCTCTCTAAAAATCAATAAAAAATCTTAAATAATAAAAAAAAGACCAGCCTTTCTCTTAAACATGTAAAAAATGCTCAACTCACTTATAATAAGAGAAACACAAAGCAAAACACCTGGAGATACCATTTTTCACCAAGCTGATTGGCCCAGATAAAAACAATATGCAGAAACTGGGTAAGGTTCTGGAAAAGGGGGAATTTAGTTAGTACAACCTTTGTGGAAGACAAATTGACAGTGTGTATCAGAACTTCAATTGTATATATTCTTGGACTCAATCTGGTTCTCAGAGTTTTATTTATTATTATTTTTTAAAATATATCTTTATTGATTTCAGAGAGAAGAAAGGAGAGGGAGAGAGAGATAGAAACATCAATGATGAGAGAGTCATTGATTGAGCCCACAACCCGGGCATGTGCCCTGACTAGGAATCGAACCCCGATCGCCTGGATCCTAGGTCGACGCTCAACCACTGAGCCACACCTGGCCGGGCCAATGCTCAGAGATTTCAAAATCCATGTTCTGACTTAGATTTAGGTCACAAGTGTGATAATTTAAAAAAATAGATCTCCAGGTGCTGGAAGTGATGTAGTGTTTTCTAATTATAATATATGCAATTTAGCTCAATATTTAAAAAAAAAAGTAAGCCTAGGTTCTCACAATGTAGGAGACAGTGTTGTTATTACCCATCCTCTTGCTTCTTTTTAGCAGAACCCAGATTTTATGCAGATAATGTATCCCCTAGTCAACCAGGTGCTCCATATAAGCCAACCATGGTCATCAGTTGGTTTAGGCTTGGCTACCAACCCATTTATGGCCAATGAGACATGAAGGGAAATCTACTAGGAAGTTTTCTCAGTCTTAAAAAGATACACAAGCTTTTAAGAAGGAACACTTCCTGTGGTGTGAAGTTGGATGTTGGGAGCTGTAGTAGCCATTTTGCAACCGAGGAGGTGGACCTACTGACAATGGCAGAGCAGAGAGATGGAAAGAACCTGGGTCCTTGATGGGATTGAGCTGCTAAGTTGACAGATCCTGGAACAGTCTCACTTCTGAACTCCTGATGGGTGAAATTATAAAATTTCCTTATAGTTTAAGCCACACAAGTGTGGATGCTTCTGTCAATTGCAACTAAAGGTATCCTATACATAAATCCTAAGGTGATACATGTATAAATCCTCAAATATCTCTTGTAAACTTATGTCAATAACTTAAGTACTTCAGTGACCTGCTTTTGGACTAACCGTATCCACTCCCCCTACTCTGGGTAGGATTATTCTCTGGAAATGGGAACTGAAAGAGCACATGCTTGCCTTCTATCCCTGCCCTTCTCATCTCCAAGGAGCTTACTGTCCAAACAGAAAAATGACAATACAGTGGGTGAAGACCCATCTGGAACTAAGTGTAAAATATAGGCAGAGTCCAAAGGAGTGGGACCAACTTACTTGGGATGCATATCCAGGAACAGAATTGCCAGATTCGTGGGTGAAAGAATGAGGAGCTGTGTCAGTGGAAGAACCTGGAGTTGGGTCTTGTGTTTTGCACAGGAATTAGGAAAGGGACCTGGGAGGAAAAGTATTCAAGTTGAGAGGATGTTTGAGTTACGGGACAGAGCTGGGAAACAGTAGGCCCCAGTGGGGGAACTGGAACATTGGTGTGGCTGGAGCAGGGGGTTGTCAGGGCAGGAGAGGCAGATGATGAGGCTAAAAAGAAGGCATTTTTCCTGTTTCCCCAAAAAGGTGAAAGAAAAGAGAGTCTTTTTTATGGGAAGTGATGGATATGTGTCCAAGTTAAAGAAAGTTTTAAAAAAACTTCTTTGTGAGTGACTAGCTAATGTATGTAGATACAGAAAAAAATTCGTATGTGAATTTTAGAAATAGGCCTTTGAAATTATTTCTATTGGAGCATATTAAAAATGTCATTTGCTGCCCGGCCAGCATTACTTAGTGGTTGAGCAAACTATGAACAAGGAGGTCGTGGTTTGATTCCCGGTAGGCGCACATGCCCAGGATTCAGGCTTGGTCCCCAGTGGGGGTGTGCAGGAGGCGGCCAATCAATGTCTCTTTCTCATCATTGATATTTCTATCTCTCTCCTTCTCCCTTCCTCTCTCTGAAATCAATAAAAACATATTTAAAAAATATACACAATTAAAGTCATTTGTTGAATAAATATTATTTTCAAACAGACCAAAGGGTATACAGTAAAAATTAAGTTTCCTCCCACCTCTGATCCCCAGAACCCTAATCTTCCTTGCCCAGTGGCAAAGCAGAGTGGCCCGTTTATAAAGACACATATTGCATAAACAAACATACATCTTATTCTTATACTAGTTACCTACTGCTGTGTAACAAATTGCCCCGAAACTCAGTGGCTTAAAACAACAAACATTTATTATCTCATATTTTCTATGGTCAGAAATCCAGCACCTTAACTAAGCCCTCTGGCTCAGGATCTCTCACAAGGTCGTCAGCTGTAGGCTGTGGCTGCGGTCACGTCCCAATTCCACTTAGGAGTATCTGCTTTCAAGTTCGCTTAAGGGGTGTTGGCAGGATTTAGTTTCTCACAGGCTATTGGGCTGATGGCCTCATTTCTTTAACTGGCTTTTGGCCTGCGTCTCCTTCAGTTTCTCACCACGTGGGCCTCTCCTTGAGCCCCTCATAGCAAGGCAACTGACGTCATCAGAACAAACAGGCAAGAAGAGCTAGAAAAGTCAAGGAAGACAAGAAGCCAGCTTTTGTTTTTAATTTATCTTTATTGTTGAAAGTAGCACAGATGTCCCCTTTCCCCCCACTGATACCGTCCACCGGGCATGCCCCTCGCCCCCCAGGCCTTCTCCACAGTTGTCTGTGCTCATAGGTTAAGCATGTAAGTTCTTTGATTAATCTCTCCCCTCCCCCCCCACCCCTCCCTTCCCTCTGAAATTTGTCAGATGCCCATCAGTAGATGGTGGATAAAAAGCTGTGGTACATTTACACCACGGAATACTATGTGGCTGTAAAAAAGAAAGATCTCTTGAGACAGCATGGCGGGACCTGGAGAGTATTATGCTGAGTGGAATAAGCCAGAGGAAGACAAGTATCACGTGATCTCACTCATGTGGAATCCATTTTTTTTTTTATAAACAAATCTCAGAAGTGACATCTTCCCCCTTTTGCTGCATTCGTTTCATGAGAAGCACATCACTAGATTGAACCCACACTGCAGGGGAGGGGCTCACGCAGGGCACGGCCACCAGGGCTGAGAGATCACCGGGGGCCACCTTAGAAGCTGCCTAACGCGCCTGTATGCTGTATTTCTATCTATAAGTGTCTTTTTTTAAAGCCCAAAGGTTCCTACCTTGCCTCTGTCGCAGCAGTGCGTGCGGGCCCGTTCCTAAGTCAGGCCTTAGGGACTCGTGCCCGGCTCCCAGCCCGGCGCTGGATGTGCTGTTACCGCACAGCCCCTCGGAGGGCGCGGGCGTTTCTGGTCTCTGCGGCAGTGGCTTGCCCTCCGTGCTCCTGGCTGGCGTGGGAATGCACCTGGAAAGCAAGCCCCTACCAGCAGAGCTGCTGAGTCAAAGGGTAGGTGCACTTCACATTGTGGTAACTGGAGGCACTGCCTTCCGAGGGAGGCTGCACCGGTTTGCTTTCCAGCCCCAAAGTGTAAGGTCTGTCTACTTCACCACAGGGACGTGAGGCATTGTGTTCACAAGTCCCGATGACAAAGGAAAAGACAAACAATGGAGAAAAACTAAAGCCAAAGTTTAACAGGTGGCACAAAAAGGAGGCATTAATTTTTAGTAACTAAAAATGGAACAATCCTATTTGCTAACTTGATCTGGATTTGCCAGGGTATTTTCCTAGTATAACATCAGGCCCCGGTGCACCTGGTGACCTGCTGTGGCCCTGTCACTATGATCGAGGACAGCATCCCGAGGCATGCAGTCCTCTAGCAGCGCTCAACAGCTCATCAGATTCCAGCTAGTCTGGAGGATGTGACACAAATATCAAACTAAGTTTGCATTGAATGATTATTTACTTTGGAAACTACAGCTTTGGTCATTTTTGTCTTTTTTACTGATACTTCAAGCATTAGAAAGGCAGAGTTTTCAAGGACAGTTGTGCGTTTCCTGCTTCAACGGTGCTTGGACCAACAGGCACTCGGCCCATCCCAGATCCACCCTTCGCCACCCCCCCCAGCGTCCTCGGACATGTCAAGGCCTCCGTGACGACTGCATCGCTATCCCAGGTGCACCAGAGCTGCCACCAGGCCTTGGCGCTGCCATCAACCGCCAGGTCAACCCGAGGCTCTATGCGTCCTCCGTCTACTTCCTCCATCTCACTACTTTGACTGCGATGATGCGGCTTTGAAGACCTTTACCAATTCCTTCCTTCCCCAGTCTCGTGAGGAGAGGGAACATGCTGAGAACTGATGGCTGCAGAACCGAGGTGGCCGAATCCTCCTTCAGGACATCAGGAAACCAGACCTGACCCGGCAGAAGGGGCTGGATTCCATGGGGGGTGTGTTACACTTGGGGAAAAGTGTGGCTCAGTCACTACTGGACTTGCACAAACTGGCCACTGACAAAAATGACTCTCATTTGTGTGACTTCACTGAGACTCACTACCTGAATGAGGGGTGAAATCCATCAAAGAACTGGGTGACCAGGTAACCAGCTTGTGCAGGTTGGGGCCCCTGCGCCTGGCCTGGCAGAGTATCTCTGACAAGTACACCCTGGGAGACAGCGATGACAGCTAAGCCCTAGGCTGGGTCCCCAGAGCCCCGGAGGTGACTTCCTAGTCACCAGAGCAGTGCCTGCATGTTGGAGTTTCCTTTCCTATAACTTGTACCAAATCATCCACTTGTCTTCCGTTTCCTTCAAATAAAGTAATTTGATACCCCTCCCCAACAGAATAAAAATAAATAAAATAAAACAGAAAGACACAGTGTTGGGGTAAAAGAAGTCTTAGAGCCCACGTATAGCTCTCCTCCAACTCGCCTCCCAATTCTGGAATCCCTTCTAGTCAGCCAGCTTCTGTCTGTGTATTTTCACAGAGAAATACTTATTTCATCAGGGTGGGCTGTTCCACGGCTGCACAGTTTAGAGGTTAAAGGGATTCTGAGCCTTGAGCTGCCATGAGAAACCGCTGCTGGGCTTACATCCAGGTAGGGGTCTTTGTTCTCGGACGCAGCTCCCAGGGCTCTGTCCGTGGCTCTTCCCCAGGCTGCCGCCTTATTTGGCACCGTCCCTTCTCCCCAGGACATGATGACAGAGGCGCCATCTCACTCGCTTCTCTCCCCGGAACATGTTTCTGCGCAGATTCAGAGCTGTCAGGGAGCCCGGCGGGGCCCGGGCGGGCGGTCCCGCGCTGCCCCGCGGGGCAGGAGGTGCGCGGGGACGCGCTGAGCGCTCGCCGCCCACAGGGCCGCGCCCCACGGACACGCAGGCCGGGCGCCCCGGCAGGAGCCGCGCAGCCTCCGGGAGGAAGGCGCCTCACGCCGCGCCCCGGGGGCGCCCGCGGCCGCCACGCCCGCGAGGCCAGCCGGCCAGAGGGCCGGGCCGGGCGGCTGCGCTCACAGGAGGTAGAGGCGGGAGGGGAGGCCGGCGGCTGCCTGGGGCGGAGGCGGGTGAGGGGCTCGGCGTTCGCGGGAACGGTGCGTCGGGGCGACAGTGGGGGTGCGCGCAGTGCACCGAGCTGGACACTTACAAACGACTGAAGCGGGAAGCGTCACATTACCGGTACCGTACCACGACGGAACAAGCAGTATCCCTCCATGGCAGTGGCCCTGCGCACCTGAAGGGCAGCCGAGTGTCCCGGCCCGTCCCTAGACACCGCAGCTCGCTGCGGCAGGCCGCCCCGCAGTCCTCCCTCGGCCACGGCGGGCTCCCGGCCATCTCCCTGGACTCGCGGCGTCTGCCCGCGCTGGACTGTCCAGACGCTCCCAGCTGCGACCTGGGGCGCCGCTCCCGCCCCTGCCAGCTCCGGTGCGGGGGCGGCCCACTGCGTGCGGCTGTGCCCGCCCCCGCCCTCCCGCGGAGCAGAGCGGGCCTGAGCGCAACATGCTGCCTCTGTCTCCATTACTCCGAATATTTCTAGTATCTCTAATATTTTGTGGACTGTTCTCCTAAATGAACATCACAGTATACCTCGTTTTTTCCACATTTAACTTCTCCATTTTTCAGCACCAGCACCATCAGTGAAAGCTTGGTTGACAATGACAGGATGTTAGGTTTTCAACTGTAACAATAAAGGTGACACGAGCACTGCGATCACTCACAGAAGCGCCCCGTGTTCCCCCGACGCCAGAGAAGGGTGGCGGGGTTTCTTGTTTACCAGTGGAAGCAGCGCCACCACGTGGCAAAATAATGAATGACATTTGCAGTCCCTGGAGCCTGCCTGCACAGAAATTACACAATTCTTTTTTGAATTTGAAGATCTAATTGGCTTTATTAAGTGATTCATGAATTGGGCTGCATCCCATGTATCAACTATAGAAGGGCACTCTCAAAATTACACAGTCCTTGAAAAAAATTTTAAGTTGGGGTTGAAAGATTCATATTATTTCAAAACTTGTACAGAAGGCAGACTTTTAAATGTTTAAAATTAGCAAAATTTGCATTTTCTTAAAATAAGACATTGTGGTGAAGTTTCCATCCTGCTCTTGAGTGGCCTCTAGTGACTCCTGGGAGTTAGCCCCAGTGGGAAACTCTTGTGAGCAGAACACACTTCCTCAAAGGTTCCCCTTCTCCTTCATGAGGTCCTCCCTGACTCCTACACTGTACCCCTCCCTTGTGCTTCCCAAATCCTGCCTCTGATGTAGGGTTTATTCACTAACAAATATTTATTGAGTGCCTGCATGGTGCTTACTCCTTCTGGGCTCTGCAGATACAGCAGTAAACAAACTGGACTGAAATTTGTCTTCACTGATTACCTTCTGATTGAGACACATCTGTTTCCTTTACACCCTGTAAGGCATTGGAGACCTGCTTCACCCCACCTTCCCCAGAACCACACCATCTGCCTACTGAGCTCCCCAGTGATAACTTCAGCACTCAGCTGATCTGAGATGACTGTATTCATTAGGGCTATCCCCATGCCAGTTTTCTCGTGGGATCAAAGCTGTGCCTCTCAGCCAGGGACAAAATACAGAAGAAAGTTCATTTTAGGTCCTGTGGCCGGTAAATAATAGCCCTCCAGAGGTCCACATCCTAATCCCCAAAACCTTTGAATATGTTAACTTTCATGGCAAAGGGACTTTGTGGGTGTTATCTGGTTAAAGCTCTTGCCAGGGGAGATTGTCCTGAATCGCCAATGGTGAGCCCAGTGTAATCACAGGGTCCTTCCTAAGACGGAGGAAGTGGAGTTAGAGCCAGAGGGCAGATAGAAGGATGACACAGTTACAGAAGAGAGGAGATGCTATGTTGCTGGCTCTGAGATGAAGGGGACCATGAGCCAGTGAAATCTGGACTCTGGAAACGGCAAGGAAATGGATTCTCCTCTAGCCCCTCCAGAATGAACAGGCCTGCCTGCACCTTTGGACTTCTGACCTCCAGAACTAAAATAGTCAATTTGTAATACAATGTACATATATTACATGCATAAATATTATATATTATATAATAATATAAGCCACTAACTTGGTGGTAATTTGTCATGGCAGCAACAGGATGCTAATATAGATTTTTACCTGTCCTCCCCCTAATCAGCCCTCCCCACTGCCCACTCTCCCTGTGCACAGAGCAGGACACTTGTAATTTGTTCCTATTTTCCAAAGTCATGGAGTTGTCCTGGTTTCTCTTAACACAAGCCTATAACTGCTTCTCTAAGAGGGTTGTCTAACCTTCAGCATCCTTTGGCATATCCCAGAGTCCTTGAGTTTTCTATGAGAATTTAAAATTCTGTAATATTCAGTTCCACAGTTAGCTAAAAAATTAATATATAATTCAACCTAAAACCGAAAGGTCAGCCTCCCCCTCACAGGAACACTAACAGCATTCTCGTTAGACTCAGGAACAAGACAAGGGCACCATAAGCTGCGCTCTTACTGTCATGCTGAAGGGACTGGTGAGTGTCACTACACAAGAGGAAAACAGGAGATAGAAAAAAATGGGAAAAGAGGAGGTAAACTTGTAGTTATTTGTAAATGATGATTGTATACCTGAAAGTCCAAGAGAAAAAACTAAAAAACTATACAAATAATAAAAGAACCCAGAGAAATGGCTGGGCACAACACCAATGTCCAGTAATCAATATATAAAAAATTACTTAGGGCATGTAAATAATGGAAAAACCTATTCTATTCTAACAACAGAAACAATAAAAGGTAACAAGAAATATGCAAAACCAATATGAAGGAAATAAATAAAATTAACAAAACTTGGAGAAGAAAAGTATGCCATGTTCTTTGAAAGAACATGATAGGACTGTGGAAATAAAGCCTACGGTTTTAGACCACTGGCGCTGCAATTCTGTACAGGCAACCAAATAACATTGATAAGAGACAGTCTTGTTCACTTTTTCTTCCTAAGTTCATTCTATACCCAGACTTTTATATTACCTGGTCTTGTCTCAAGAATTCCAGTCTTCATGGGGATATGTAGGCCCCCACTGGCAGAGGGCAGAGCACAGGTTAAGTGAAGCATGATCTCTGGGTGGCGGAAGCCAAGCCCACCTTTGGACTGCCAGGCCCGGTGAGGCCTCCCTAGACACTGCCCTCTGCTAGACGTCATGACTTGCCATGGGCAACTTCAGTCCTCCTTTGTCACTAATGTGTGCACACGCACACTCGCTCCATCTGGACCATGCTAGGTTTCATTATCTTTTTTTTTTTTTAATTTTTTTTTTTTTTTTTTACTTCAGAGAGAGGAGGGGAGAAGGAGAGAGAGAAACATCAATGATGAGAGTCATTGATTGGCTGCCTCCTGCACGTCCCCGACTGGGGATGGAGCCCAAAACCCGGGCATGTGCCCAGACTGGGAATCGAACCATGACCCCCAGATCCATGGGTCGATGCTCAACCACTAAGCCACGTCGGCCAAGCTCATTATCTTATTGCGATAACAATTGCTACATAGTAAGGGTAATCTTCCCACCAGGATCATAGCTAAAATAGCAATTTTTATTATCTTCAACATGTCACTAGCCCATCCTTGGGCTATAGGCTTTTTGACATCATTTTTACTTGTCTCATTTCTCAGGTATCTGTAGTTAAACAAAAATGCCACTGCTAATTACTATTGTCAAAAGAACTCTAGATATGATAAGTCAGCTAGGTATTGTTTTTGGTAGGGTAGGGGAGAAAAGGGAGAACCTGCTGTTGTCACTGAAACCTTGTCAGGCTAGCTGTGTAAGGGTCAGGGGGCAATCAGGGTCCTCAGAAAGAATCTCCCATCCCACACAGACCTGCCCTCTGTGAGAGCTGGTCCTGGCTATTCCTAGAAGCAGCTAGGCTCTTCCCAGGCAGGACTAAGGCGGATCTTTAGCAGTCCCTCCCCCCTCCCTCTGTCTTCCTTCTTCAGAGCCTGGCACATGCTAGAAACTCGGTAACTGCCAAATGAACAAATGGATGGGACTGTGCTTTCACAAACCTATATCCCGAAGCCTAGAGAACAGGGAGAAGCTGCTTAAAAATTCTCTGGAATGAAAGTGCCACCAGGTAGGAGCAGTCAGTTGGCACAATACAGATTTTAGCTTTGGGCCCTCATGTTTAAGGTGTCTCTTTCATTCATTGTGTGTATGGTTAAACACGGCTTTTGATTAGCCTTTTCACTCCACCTTTTTCTCTCTCACTTACTTTAAAAGAAATCAATACATTTTGGGATGCCTTAAAGTATCTGTGGGCCCTAGGCTCAGAACTTGCCTTGCTAAATGAACTTTAGTTCTTGGTGCCTGGGGGACTAATTGTTAAGTGTTTTTTTGTTAACCCTCACCCGAGGATATTTTTCCCATTGATTTTTAGAGAGAGTAGAAGGATGGGAGGGACTAGGAGGGAAAAGAGGAAGAGAGAGAGAGAAACATTCATGTGAAAGACACATTGATTGGTTGCCTCCTGCGCCCCTACCAGAGCCGGGGACTGAACCTGCAACCCAGGTACATGCCCTTGACTGGGAATCGAACCCACAACCCTTTGGTGCTTTAGCCAATGCTCACCATTGAGCCACACCGGCCAGGGAAGATAGTTAAGAGTTTTCATCATCACCCTTGGTAAGACTTAAGTTTGTACATGAGAAATATATGAAAAAAAAAAGGGGTTCTATGGAAAGGAATCCCAGGGTGATCTGATCATAAATTCCTAACTGGGCAGGTCATGGTGGGCAGTCACACCCCAGACCTAAAACTTTAGTGAAAGGTTTTAAGCCAGCCCTATCCATTGTTCTCGTGCATCTAGATCAGGGGTGGGGAACCTCTGGCCTTGCCAAGGCAACTGCAGCGGCATCAAAATTCAATAAATCTAGGAGCTTTTTTCATAGCTAATTTTTAAGTTGATAATTTTGTATGTCCCTCGAATATTATAAATATCCAAATGGCCCTTGGCAGAAAAAAGGTTCCCCACCCCGATCTAGGTTAACACACCAGTGAAATACCCCTTAAAGGGGGTGTTAACCCTCAAGAGATCACATAATCTTGTTACTATCCTGTAATCCAATTAATTCCTGCAGAGCTTTCTCTTACCTCCACGTAATCTTCTTTACATCCCCTTCTTAAGCTCAAATGCAAAACAGAAGCTGCAAAACTGTTATTCTCAGGAGCATTTGGGATCTTGCTCCCCAGCTTATGTCGTCAATTAGGCTCAAATAAGCTTATAAAAATTCTTTACAGATTGGGACGTTTCTTACACCGACAAGTAGAAGACTCATCTGGCTGTGGGCATTTATTTGTTCACAGCATGTGTGTGGTGACAGCTTGGTGAACTGGAGTGCCCAGCCTGCTTTCCAAGAGGTCGCTATGGCTTGTTGCCAGACTTTCCCATTTTTCAAGAAAAGTTGGAAATCCTGAGTAAAAAAAGTAAACTTTCCCAATTTAAAAATGCCAACTCAAATTTCAAAGAAACAAAAATCTCCCTGCTCGAGGCAAGCAAAACCCCTGGGCAGCTGCATTTGGCACTGCTCTGTGGTTGGTGTTGAGCACAGCTGCAGGGAAGAGCCTGAACATGTGGCAGGTGTGGGGCAGAAAAGTGGCCTGGTTTTAGTGTGACTGTGAAAAAGTAATGCTAATTGCAGTAAGTTGTATGATTTCCTTGCTATTTATGTGTAGTCCCTCGGCAACAGTAATTGTGTCTAATTAAAAATTTCAGATTCTGTAAAAATTCCACTTGTATATTCATGCTCTCTCATCCTCCTTAACTTCTGGTTTGAGTAATAGGGCCAAGACCTCATGACTTGTATGTATCCAGGGGGAGTGCTCATTGTTGTGACTGAGTTTTTAAAGTATACTTAATTAGGCCTTAAAAAAGGCCCATGCATTACTTCTAGTCAGGCCACATTTGTCTGACTTCCTTTGGGGCTTTATTGTATGAAGAAGGGAAGACGTCTGCATTAACTCCACTGAAGGAAAAGCATGCATATATTCAGTTAGAGACAAAGTGAGCCTGCAGCACTGCCAGAACATGGCTAGTACAGCCAGTCCCACTCCTCCCTTCATCTCCGCTGATTTTTTTTTTTTTATCCTCCCCAGAGGATATTTTTTCCACTGATTTTTTAGAGAGTGGAAGGTAGGGAGGGGGAGAGAGAGACATCGTGGTGGGAGACACATGGATTGGGTGCCTCCGGCACGGCCCCAGACCGGGCCTGGAATCTCAAACCCGCAACTCGGGTACAAACCTGCCCTCGACCCTGACCGGGAACTGAACCTGCGACCCCGCAGCGCGCAGGCGGCCGCTCTAACCACCGAGCCACCAGCCAGGCCGGACGACTTCACTTCCCAACCCTGGACTGTAAACAGGTAATTCCGATCTAGTGTGATGAGCATCTTCAGCCGGAAAGCGAAGGCTCCTGCGGGTCAGCAGCAGCCTCCACTTAGGCGCGAGGGGCGGGGGCGGGGGCGGGGGCGGGGGCGGGGGGGGGCCGGGCCACCTGCAGGAGGGTCCCTGAGACGGGCCGCCCTGCCCAGCCGCTGTCGCGATCTTCCCCTTACCCACCCTGCCTGGCAGGTGCCCCCCGGCCACCCCTGCAGGGCCGCAGGCTGGGTCCAACGCCCCTCTCCCCTTTCTAGGCTCAGTCTACTCCGGTACCTGGAGCAGCCCGCGAGTCTCCCGCAGGGCGGGAGCTCCCGACTTGGTGGCGCGGGTCCGTCCGAGCGCAGGTCCCGCTCCGCCCCGGTTTGTGCTCCGAGCTGCAGAAAATCCCGCCCGGCGGGTGAGCGCGTTTCTTCTTTAAGGAGGCGTCCCCCGCACTCCGGGAAACGGAACCGGCTCGCACCCACCAGGGGCCCGCGCTGCCCCCGAGCCAGCGCGGGAAGTCTCCCAATTCCCCGCCCGGCAGCGCGGCCGCCGGGAACCCGACCCCAGCGCGCGGGCGGGCTGGCGGCGCGTGCGGGGGGCGGGGCGGCGACGCCGGAAGTCACGTGCGCACGAGCGCGAATCCCCGCTCGGCAGTTGATTCTTCAGCCTCGCCGGCGCTCGGGCGGGCGCCGCCAGGATCCCCTCTCGGCGCTCGGCTCGCCGGCGCTGCTGCCGCCGCCGAAGGAGGAGCAAAACTCAAGATGGCGGACAAAACGCCAGGCGGCTCTCAGAAGGCCGGCTCGAAGGTAATTTCTCGGAGGACCCCGTCGGCCAGCGAGTCTGTCCGTGGGGTCGGCGCCTGCGGACGCGCCCGGTCGGCGGGGGCAGGCTGGCGGGGGCGCGCTGCGCTCGCGATGGCGGGCTGGGGCCGGCGCGCCGCGGTGCGCAGGTTGGAGGCCTGGCGTCTCCCGAGTCCCAGCCCGCACTCGCTCGGGGTCGGCGGGCCGGGCGTGCGGGGCCGCAGGGGAGCTCGGCCCGCGCTGGGCGTGGGCGTGGAGTCGGGGGAGAAGACTGGGGCCTGAGGCGGCGGAAACGCGCCCGGGGCTCACCTGGCTGCGCCGAGGCCGCCGCCAGCGCCCGGCAGAGGCGGGAACCGCTTCCCGGTGATGAAGTCCCTGCCCCGCTCTCTCGGGTCTCTGCTTTTGGACCTCACGCGTCCGGCCTCCCTCCGTTCCCTTCCCGCCCTCCTGGGAGTAAATAACCCGAGGGACGGCAGTTGTGAGCGGAGGAGGGGTGGAGGGCGCGGGCGGCGGTGCGGGGCCGCGCAGCCGTGCGGGCCGCCCCGAGCTGCCAGCCGGGCGCCCGCACGTGCTCTCCCGGGAGGAAGTGCGGTGAGCGCCGGGAGGGCGCTGCGTTCCGGGCGGCATCCTCGCGGCGCGGGCTGCGGGGCTGCGCGGCCGCCTCCGCCGGGGCTCCCCGCGGGGCGCGGGCGCCGACGCCGCCGGGCTGCAGGGCCCTGGGTGGTTCGCGGCATCGGGTCCTAGTTGCCATCTTGGGCGGGTCATTGACTCGTTTTCTCTCGGAGTTCCTCGTCTGGAACACGGTGTGAAAAGTAATGGTACTGCCCGAAGCAGCTGTGAAACTTTTGGTGGTGGCGTAAGAAGTTGTTTAACACCTAAAGGCTCCAGGGGCTGTGCCGTCCGAACGTGCGTGGGACTGGAAGTCGCTTTATTAGGAAGTTCAGTTAAGTAGACCGGGCGAGCCTTGCGTTTACAGTTCTTTCTGGCGAACATAATAGTTTTTGCTGTCTCAGTTTCTAATAAATCATAATCTTATGCCATTTGGTGAATGATATTCATAATTAGTTCGTAATTAGAACGGCTTTACCAGACATCCTTTAGTTATGTGAAAACGATGGCAGAGGGCCAGTTTTGGCTGCTTGGCATTGTGCATTTACTCTTCGTCATTTTCTCCCTTACCCGGTACCTTTCTCCTTGGGCAGTAAGGGGATAGCTGGGTACCCGACTCTACCCACGTCCTCTCAACAGACTCAAGACCAAAACAGCCTTTCGTACTATCCGGAACTGTTACTAAAGCTAGCTAAGTCCGTAATCACGCATAAGCGTCATAATTTTTTGTTTCTTCTCAAAATAGTATTTTAAGTATCACCTTTTTTGAGACCTTGGATACATTGAAAACATTTTAATGTCTGTTTAGTTTTCATTCTGTAATAGTACTTATCGTGGTAGTGTGTGTGTGTCTGTTACCTGTAATTAAATCTTTGGATCTTCCAGTAATCTTTTAAAATATATTGCTTTAGAATTAGAGTATCATTAGTTGATGCCATTAAGAAATTTTCTACTGAGGCCTGTAAAAGGAATCAATGTTTCAGGATTCAAATGACATTGACATGATTTTCTCTATTAATATGAAGGCTGCATGATGCTGAAAGATCTTGGATTTTGATAACAAACCAGATTTGGATTCAGGTGCTGCCTTGGTAATTATATTTGCAGTTTTAAGGCCGATTTTGTATAAACGTTTTTTTAAAACTGACCTTAGAGAGGGATGAAGGGGGGATGGGGAGAGAGGGAAACATAGATGTGAGAGAGATAAAGCAATTGGTTGCCTCCCAAATCCTTGACCAGGGGCTGGAACCTGCAAAGTGGGGGTATCCTGAAGCCCTGAAGCTGTCCAATCCGCAGCGCTCCGGTGCACCGAGGACGCGCCCGACGGCTGAGCCGCACGGGCCAGGCCAGGTGTCATGAACTCTTAAGTCTGTTTCCTCTTTTGTAATATGGATACAATCCCCTTTTTACGGGGTCAGTGTAAGGATTGAGTTAATGTCTATAAAGTACATAATATTAGTTCCTTTCCCTTCTTTTTATCCTTAGAGGAAATTAAAAGTACTTTTCAAAATGTCAGGATAACGTCTAATACTGAGATTTAGAATCTTAAGTCGTTAACTATCATAATGACTGCCCAGATTGTTGCTTTTTATTTATTTATTTTTATTATTATTTTTTAAAATATATCTTTATTGATTTCAGAGAGAGGAAAGGTGAAGGAGAGAGAGAGATAGAAACATCAATGATGAGAGAGTCATTGATTGAACCTGGGCATGTGCCCTGTTCGGGAATCAAACCCTGATCCCCTGGATCCTAGGTCGATGCTCAACCACTGAGCCATGCCTTACCCGGCTGCTTTTTATTTTTAACACAAGTCGAGAAATAATTCGAGAGAGGGTCAGATTATTTTGGCTAATACTACAGTGTTTGGAATTTCTAGCCTTTGATCTCTGTAGTTTGATTTCCTTTCCTCTCCAGGCAGCAGGTGAGTGACATTCTACAATACAGATAGAGTGAAGAGATTCTTCTGTTTCATGTTCATTCTTCTTTGGTACTTTAATTCCCATTGATTTGGGAGGGGTGTTTGTAAGTCATATTTCTAGACATTGAGGAAATTTTTAATTTAAAAATGTACAATATACAAGATTTTTCCAATCAATAATGGCGAAATTGTTTGACATGTCTTAATTATAGAATAAAGAGATTGTGTTAGATAACCTCTACAGTTTCTTCTAGCTTTAAAAATTACATTTTATGTATCATAGTCAGATGACTTACCTTTATGTGTAGTTGTCCCCAGTGAAGAGATCCCGAGCCTTTTTATTTTCTGTGGAATTTTGCTATGCGTTTAATTTTAAAGCCTGACAAACACAGAAATTCAGTAAATGTTTTAGGAATGAGCTAAAATTTTCCTATGCATTCTTTTTATTACCAGACTAAAATGCACTGTTGGAGAAGGGTGTTGATGCCATATTGTTATTTTAATCTTGGGAGGAGAGACAGAGAGCCTATAATTATTTGCTTATAAACTTGTTAAACATATTTTCTTAGAATTTATCAAATTTTTATTTTGATTTCAAGAGTGTTTTGTTTTCTTGCTCAGCAATAATGAGGATATGAAGAGAATGTGGTACTTCCTTTGCTTCTGCATCTCCTGTGCTGGTAATAGTACTAATATCGAATTGTGTGCCGTGTTATTGCACTCTAACAATGCTTATTTTTTGCCATATTGTCAAAAATTGGGTTAGATAGGTAAATAAACAAAGAAAACACTGCTGGCTTCCTTGACATTGAGTGCTAAGTTGGGAACAATTTTGATCGACAGCTGGTTTAACCAAGTATTTCACTTGTAAGAAATAAGGAAAATGAGGATCCATCCAAGGCTTGTGATCCTTGGGTATTTATTACTGCCTATGTACATGGTTTTTTTTGTGGTGCCTGAAGATATGTAAGATTTAAATATGAAAATCTCCAAGCAAAACACAGATCTTGAAAATTAGGCTTTTCATAGTTTCCAGTTTTAGTTTAAACTGAATTTTTTAAAAATATATGTTTTTATTGATTTCACAGAGAGAAAGGAAGAGGGAGAGAGAGATAGAAACATCAATGATGAGAAAGAATCAGCTATCGGCTGCCTCCTGCACGCCTCCTACTGGGGATTGAGCCCATGACCCTGACCTGGACTCTAACTGTGAACCTCCTGGTTCACAGCTGGACGCTCAACCACTGAACCACACTCACTGGGCTAAACTGAATTTTTATTATAATGTGGTCATAACCTTATCTTAAAATTTAGGGTGGTTAGTTTTATGTGTGGAAGGTTGTGTTTTTGGGTGGAGAGTGGAATTATGAACTTCCATTTTCTTGATTAGTGCTTTTTAGAAACTTGAGTTTCTAAAGCTTTGTTTTTCCTGGAAAGTAAACCAGTGAAAGATACCCATTTACCTTACAACATCCCACTTGGGATGCAAGCAGACTCCTCCTGCCTTTCTAACCTTTTTTACAAAGAGCATCAATTTTGAAATAAAAATAAAAACTTGCTACAGAATGGTAAATGCAAAACATTGATATCACAGGTAATTTGCCTCTTATGTTATTATTAAGTACCTTTAACATTTTATTACACACCAGCTGTGTGCTAGAGGAATTTTGTCAAAATAACCTTTTTGAAAGCAAGATACATTTGCCTATAGCACTTGAGACTATTTGGTACTGTTAGATGTCTCTTCTTTGAGGAGTTAAATTTTTTTCACTAGGCCCTTCCTCAGTTTAGATAAACTGCAGGACGTTCAAAATGTAGTTACAACTTTTCATGTATTGGTAGTGTTTTAGATGTAATTTTAGAGATCACTTCAGGCTTGTTATTTAACTTTATTACACATAGTGCTTGTCTCAGTGATCTTACAGTGTTTTGGTTTGGCTTGGAGAGTGGTATTAAGCTAGATAGCTGCTCCATGTTAGTGAGTGGACAGCAGAGTTTGCTGACAGTGTGCAGTGCAGTTTTGTTGTATAGGTTAAATCAGGTATATTGAGGCTCTGTCACTTGCTAGATCATGTGCTTCATTTTGAGGAAGAAAACATTAAATTATACCCTACCCACTTTTGGGAAGCATGCTGTCTAGTGAAAGAAGAGAGTTAACATAATAGTACAAGGCAGAGCTATCAGAAGTACCTAAAAGTTTAGCGAAAGAAGTGATAGCTGGTTGAATGGTAGGTGGGCAGGGGAACCTTCAAGAGCGTAGAGGAATTAGATTGATTGAGTCCTTTTGAACAATGAGCAGAGTTTTGAAGGATAGAAATAAGGGGTATAAAAAAGATGGGTGAGGTGAAGAAAAATAAATGGTTGTGAAGTGGATTGATAAGTGGTCTTGTTTTAGCATAGGGTGCTTGCATATGACATAAAAGGAACTGAGATGGAAAGATACGTTTTTAGCTAAATTGTGGAGGACTTTGAATGCTACAGAATAAAATTAGCCATGGAAAATTTGAGGCAGGAAAGTCCTTTAGGAAAGCCATTGTGCAGGCACAGTTTAGGAAGGATTTGGAAGTGAGGAGGACCATTTTGGAGATTACTGCAGTGCTGATACTGAGGATTACTTAAAAAACCTCACCTCATATCCTTTCTGGGAAGCTTTTCCTAACATTTTCCTCACTCCCATTAAGATTTGCCTGTGCTCTTGTGGTGTAGCTGCATTTTTACGTGTCTTTCTTATGAGCTCCTTATGATGGGAACTGTGTCTTATTTTACTTTATATCTCCAGTGCCAGGCACAGTACCAGTAAATGGTTAAATAAAGGGAAGATCTGAACCACAATGGTGTCTTTAGAAAGGGAAAAGGGTCCGTGTAGAAGAGCTATGTTAGAGGCAGGATGAACAGAACTTGATTCTGTTGATTACAGGGGATAGGAAGGAGTCCAGGATGACCCTGTTGTAATGCTGCTGCTGGCTAACACTTACCGACTGTGTGCCAAACACTGTTATAAGTGCTTCACCTGTGTGTATCCTGCACAACATCCCCGAGGCAGGTGCTATTCAGCCTCACACATACATGGAGGAACTAGGCCCAAGTTTACAAATCTGGTAAGTCTGAGTCCAGAGTTTGTGCCCTTAACATTTTACTTATGAAAGATTGAGAGTTACCACCCAAGGTCCAGAGGACACGCTAGTTAGTGAGGCATTTTAGACCTATTGGATTTGAGTAGCTCGCAGACATTCGCTGACAATGTCCAGGAGCAGTTTGAGAATAGGCTGGAACCTATGAGAGGACCAAGGTTGAAGATCAGGAATTGGGAGTCATCTCAGTACAATAAAGGTGCTGATTTTCTTCCTGCGGGAGAGATTGTTAAACTTGGGGAGATGGAAGTTGATGTGAGGATGGAGGGCAAAGACATCTGGGAGAGGGAAGTGGAATGGAGAGCTGACGGCAGAAGGGCAGTGCTGGAGGGATGTCACTGTGGGTAGCTTGCTAATTTGAAAACTCAGGTGTGGAGGCCTTTCACTTAAAGTAACGTAGGAGCAGCCAGGAACGAACAAGTTTTTATTCTCAGCCACCAAGATACAGGGCCATATGGCACGAGTGTGGTTGGCTTCACCTTTATCTTAACCTCCTCAGCAGCAGTCAGAACGATCCGTTTTCCTTTGAGATTTTCTTGCTGTCCTTCCCCACATCTGTACTATCACTTTCTTTACTCTGAGAGAAATATTTTTTTGCTGCTTTAGTTCCTCAAACCTCCCTTACTCTACCCTTTCATTTCTTGCTTTTGGGTCTTTTCATTTGGATGAGGAATTGTTCTGTAGACTTCAGAAGATCTTTAAGCATTAATTTGTTGTTTTTAAGTTTAAAAGAAAATAAAAACTTAAGCCCAGCTCCAGGTTAAGAGGGAGAGGCTCAGCTTCTGAAGTAGCATTAATTATATTTATTGTTTATAGAAATTGGCTATTCTTTTAAAATCTTATTAACTACTGTTTGAATTTAACTTCTCTATCAGTGGAAAATATATGGTTTGGACTAAATATGACCAGTGTCATCTTTGGGAAATCGAAATCAACTGATGCCTCTTCTTAAGCCATGCATGCTGTTATTTTTAAATCCTAGAAATGATTTGGATGTGGTGGCATAGAAGACAGGCTAGCACATTAGCTACTCTTGTGTTCTTCTAGGTAAACTTTAGGGTTATTTTTGGCAGTTTCCTTTGTCTCCTTGCAAAGATTTCCCTTTGGGATTTTGAGCTGTTGAATGAAATTGTATTCGATAAGTAAATAAATTTGGGTATAGTGGACATTTTCTTAATGAGTTTTCTCATGCAGGAATTCGATGAGTCTTTTCAAAAGGTGACTTAAATAACTGAATCCTTCTGTAAAGTTTGTTTTCTTCACACAGGTTGTATACATTTTCTTTATTTAGTTCCTGGGTGCTTTATATTTTTTGTTCCTGTTATGATTAGGATATTATTTTTGTTACCGCTATTTTGGGAGGCAGTTGATTTTTTTACCCCCCAGACCATTCAGTCTTTTGACTGAACTTTTTTTATTTTCTAAGAGAAATTATTTATTCTCTTGGATTTTCTGCAAATGGGCACATTTCAAATTGTATTTCACAGAGTTAATTTAAATATCAAACAATTTCTTCTTTCATACTATCTTGCTGTTTAAGAAAGGTTAGCTGGGAGAAGAAAGTGAATGAGGAGGATCACAGTAAAAGTTGGGGACAGAAAAATGATGCATAGAATGGAGGTGGGAGGTGTCTAGGTGTGTGGTTGTTTTGGGCTGATTTTGACTAGGAACCAGTAAAGTGGAGTTCAGAGGCATAAACTGATGCAGTATAAAATGCAACCCACTGTTCTTAGCCTTACGTTTAGGCAAGATAAGTAAAGTAATACTGTGTGGATCCATATGAATCTTATTTAAATAGCCTTGCAGCTTGGCTTTTTTGTCCTTAGATGCTTAGGGAAAAACCAATAAAATGTTGCATGCTGTATGTAATCTGAAATTGGAACTGTAGATCAAGTAAGAGGAAAAAAGATGAAATTTTGAGAGTTGACTTTGTTGGCAAGTGCCGTGACTTGAAGACTGAACTCTTACTTGTGGAATAGTCGGCATCGGTGGCATGCCAAAGTAGAAGCAGCCCCTTAAAACAAGTTGCAGGGCGCTGGCTGGGTACTCAGTTGGTTAGAGCATTGTCCTCATTAGCCAAGGTTGTGGGTTTGATCCCTGGTCAGGGCACATACAAGAAACCACTAATGAATGCATAAATGAGTGGAATAGCAAAGCGATGTTTCTCTCCCTCTCCCTCCCCCCTCAAGTCAATCAACGAATAAAGGAAGAATTTTAAAAAGTTGCCAGTGGAGGCCTGTGGTGGATTTGATAATGAGTTTGTTTTTCTTGAATTTTTTCTGCAGTAGAATTTGTACCTTTTGCTAGAGAGCTAGAGTTTACATGTGGATTTCTTGCTATTAGTTAGAATCTGCTTATATGACTTTGAGTGGTTGGAGAAAGGAGGAGAGGTTTCTTTGCTGTGTATTAAGTTGCTGCTAGTCAGTGTTAACAGCAGTGAACAGTATATCTTATGACCATCATTTGTGTCATATTTTGGAAAATATGCATTCTGAATTTTAAAGAATGGACTTGCACATTTATTTTGGATCACACCTTTTTTGTAAGTCAGAGATTGCCCTTTGGTTTTATTAGCTGAGAAGAAATTGCTACAAGTTTCGAAAAATTAAGTCTGAGAAAACTGAGTATGAGAAACACTTATTTTGTTGGTAGAGTGAGACATTTTCCGATCATTTAATATTCACTTTTATTTTTCATACTTGCAGACAAGATCGTCAGATGTTCATTCATCTGGATCTTCAGATGCACATGTGAGTATAAAAGGCAATCTTTTCTTTAAAATTTAATTTCTCTTTGTTTATATCCCTACCCTTTGGTTTTACTTGATAAGTCAATACAATTATAATGTAGATGCCTATTTTTTTTGACCTTTTTTGTTAGGTGCCCTTCTTTTCTTGTTTTGTTTGCATAAGTTGGCCTTCAGCCATGTTAGAAATCTAGTATGTGCCTTTCCTTTTTCTATCGTGCTTATAAAATTCTGTACATACAGAAAGGTGTGGACTTACACATTGACTATGGTGTTGCATTATACACAGTCATTATTTTCTCATTGCACAGTGTATCTTTTGGAAATCCCTGCAAGTCAACGGGCATAGCTCTAATCTAGTCTTTCTAATGGCATCATAATGTTCCACAAGGGGAGGTACAGTTATTTATTAAGGTATTTCTCTGTTGATGGGCATATACTTTTTGTTTAAAGGGTTTTGGTGTTTTGTATAGTACTTCAATGAGCATTCTTTACATATGTTATTACAGCAGTACTCAAAGTACGGTCTTCAGACCCCTGAGAGTCAATGAGAATCTTTCAGGGGGTCTGTGAGTTCAAAACTATTTTATAATAACAAACACTAAGACATTATTGACCTTTTTCACTGTGTTGACATTTACACTTACAGAGAAAAAGCAATTGATGGGTAAAATGCTGGCACCTGAGCACGAATCAAGGCAGTGTTGCCAAAATGTATTAGTAGTCATTGTATTCTTTCCCACAGGCACAGTAAAAATATGCTAGTCTCTTAAGAATGTTCTTCATGAAGTAGTAAAATTACTAATATTAGATCTTGTCCTTTTGTATGAGTCTTTCATGTTGTATGAGATGAAATGGCAGCAGTGCAGATTACCAAAGTGTGATGTTTGTCTTGAAAAAAGTACTTGTGGGACTGTTTAAATTGAGAAATGAGCCTGGCTTCTTTTTTCATGGGATACCATTTTTGTTTGAAGGAGCAACTGACAGGCAGCGTATGGTTAATGAGATTTGGGCACTTGGCAGATATTGTCTTGAAAATGAAGGAATTGAACCTGTTACTTCCAAGTGAACAGCTACTTGTTACTGATACAAAATTGGAGCTTTCATTGAAAACTTTCCCCATAGCTAAGGACCTTTCTGATGAAATTGGTGGTGATGTTAAGGACTGAGAGGTTTGATAGTGTAGAATAAAATTTATCATTATTTGGACATTTGGGTTATTTCTCATTTTCAGTACTACATATGTGATTTTTAAAAACTTGTTTTACTTTTCCTGAAGATGGATGCATCCGGACCCTCAGATAGTGATATGCCTAGTCGGACACGACCTAAGAGCCCAAGAAAACATAATTATAGGAATGAAAATGCCCGTGAGAGCCTTTGTGATTCTCCTCACCAGGCTATCTCAAGAGTAAGTAAATATAATAAAGTAGAGTTAATGGTTTTAATCTGTACTTTAATTTGGTGGTTGGATATCTTGGTTTTGTACTTGTTGTTGTTTCATCTTGCACTGTTTGAAAATAGCATTCTTTGTTGTATTTGGATTAACAATAAACTTAAGTTTATCTAAGGGAATGATTTTTAGCTCATAAGTGAGGTATACTTTATTTAAAAATTTAAAATTTTACTTAAAAAACCATAGAGTGTTTTGAATGTAAAATCAGTCCTTAATTTCCTTAACCATACCCCTCTTGGGCTTAGATCTTAGGATGTAAATAAAATTTGAACCCAAACCTATTGTTTTGTAAAATTATGTCTTTCATTGGATTTACATGTGATTTTACAATTTGTTTCAACTTTTTAAGTTGAAACCAAAGATGCTGACTGAATGATGGCAAAACATTTTTCTTCCCATCTCAGAGAAAAAATTATTTTTAATCTGTTCCTGAAACCCACTATTGACTTTTGGGTTTTAAAACTGCTTTGTATTTTCAAAAGGAATTTAATAACTTTAAAATAGTTTACAGCAATATTACTCTTTCATTCTGCATATTGCAAGGGCAAGCTTTTTAGGGATTGATCAAGTTTAATTTTTCAATTGGTTAACTTCTCATTTTAGCAGGTGCTAGGGAAACCTTACAGATTTCAATTGCAGATTAATATTTTAGGTTGTATTTAATAAACATTTCTTTTAAGTTATGAATCAAAATCTAACATTTAAATGATTAAGAACAACTAAAGGTCTACAGTTTATTCAAACCATATTTCAGAAGGAAATACTGTTTGCTCATATTTAAAATTAATCAATGAATGTTTACTTGTGCAGAAATATAAAATACTGTACATGATATATTCCCAGCAAAGAAAATGTAATTATTACTTTTATGAACATCAGTATTGTTGATGAAGGATGAGGTGATTTCAAGTGCTTATCAATAGATGAACGTGTAAAAAAGTGGTACATACATACGATGGAATATTACTCAGCCATAAAAAATGAATGAAATCTTACCATTTGTGACAGCATGACTGAACCTAGTGGATATTAGGCTAAGTTAAATAAGTCAGAGAAAGACACATACCACATGATTTCACTTATATGTGGAAGCTAAAGAACAGATTAAATGAACCAGCAAAATTGAAATAGACTCATAGACACAGAGAACAGACTGATGGTTGCCAGATGGGAGAGGGCGGAGGAACTGGGTGAAAAAGGTGAAGGGTTAAGAAGTACAGATTGGTAATTACAGAGCAGTCACAGGGATATAAAGACAGCACAGGGAACATAGTCAATAGTGTAATAACTGTGGGTGGGGCCAGGTGGGTACTGGAAATATTGGAGGAGACCACTTTGTAAAGTATATGATTGTCTAACCACTGTGCTGTACACTTGAAACTAATACAAAATAATATTGAATGTAAAATGTAATTTTAAAAAAAGGAGAAAATAGGAAAACATTGAAAAAAAAGAGTGAGGTGACTTACTGCATTATACAGGGACGTGATGTGGTTGTAGTGCCCGAGCTGGAGGTTGTAGGTGGTAGATTTAGGCTGCTGACCCAGGGAGGTATATGCCTCCCCTGTGTTCAGAATGGCTGTTTTCTGTGCTGCTGCTTTCGCTCAGAAACGTCTGAGCTTTTCCTCAAGTGCTTTTATTATTGCTGCCAACAAGCAATTGAATGAGTTGAAGCCTTTTTTACATTCTGTTTTAAATGGCTCTGTATGTTACTGACCTTCAGCTAGCAGATGAAGATATTCTTTAATGAATACTTATATCAGATTTCAGCTGTAAGGCAGGCAGGCACCTCATGCTTAGAGCACCTTCAGCTCTTCTTTACAATGAATTATCATCTTTTTTTAAAGTTGTCTATTCTGAAGATTTGGTTACCGCTTTAGGTGTATCAGTTGAGTTATAGATAGCATTAAGACCATATGTAAAGATATGCTTTTTATTTCTTTTCATAGCCTCTTCTAGAAAACAAACTTAAAGCATTCAGTATTGGAAAAATGAGTACAGCTAAGAGAACTTTAAGTAAGAAGGAGCAAGAAGAATTGAAGAAAAAGGTAACATTTAAAATGTAGTTTGAGTAATCCTTGGAAATGTATCTAAAGGGGGCACTAAGTGTATAGCAGTAGAGAGATGTTTTTTCAGCTGTTTTTGACTTCCACGGTATTCGGTATTCGCAGCTGCCACCTCCAAGTCGAGTCTATGACACAAGGTATATTCAGAGGAGTCCAGCTTCTATCCCTGTCTCCTCCACTGTTTTTTCCTACTGTGTAACAGTTTTGATTATTTTCTGGTCTATTTTTTATAAGCAGGTGTGTACATGTATATTGCACCCCACTCCTCTCTCTCAAGTGCGCAGTAGCATGTTATATACAGTACACCTTTCTCCACCTTGCTTTTTTCACTTAACATCATGCCTCAGATTACTACAAGTATATTGAGATATTTCTTGTTTTTTTTTAAGTATCGGTGTAGTTAGGCAATAGTTTATTCAACTAAAATCCTATTTGAGGGCATTTGTGTGTTGGCCTTTTGCCATTTCAAATAATGCTGTTAGGGATAGCATTGTACACACGGTTTTATTGCTAGTGTCTCATTGGGACATACTCCTATGAGTGAGATTACTGGGTTGATGGTAAATGCATAAATGTAGCTCTGCTAAATATTGTCAAATTGCTCTCTGAAAGGATAGGGCCAATTTGCTTTCCTGTCAGCAGTTTCCCCATAGCCTGTCAACAAAGGATGTTATCAAAGAAGTTTTGCCAATCTGCTGGGTGGTTGCATTTCTCTTATCAATAAGGTTGAGCGGCTTTTCTTGGGTTTGTTTCTGTGAACTCTCTGCTCATAACTAAACTAATCTTTCTATTAGTAGGTTATCTATATTTTTAGAAACTTTGTATACTAAGTATTTTAGCACTTTGTCTATGATACAAGGTGTAATGTTTTGTCCCCGTTTGTTGGTTGTCTTTTTATTTTGCTTCTGGTGTTTTTTTTCATTTAGAAAGTACTTATTATTATATAATCAGATTTATTTGTCCTTCCCTGAGGGTTTCTGTTTTTTCAGTCAGGTTTTTCCTATTCCCAGTTTATAAAGGAATTTCCTTATTTTTTTCCTAATACTTACATGGTTTTATTTCTTTTAAAAATTAAATCTGATTCGTTTGCAATTTCTACTTGTGTATAATGTGAATAATTGGTTCATTTTTATCTTTTCTCAAATAGCTATCAGGGTACCTCTACCACCATTGATTGAAAAGTCTATTCTTCACTGATTTGAGATGCCACTTTATTGAATACTAAATTTCTGTATGCTGTTGGATTTATTTCTGTATTTTCTACTCTTTTCCATTGGCCCTTCTAGTCATACATTTTGAGGACATTTAGCATAGTTATAATGGAAATTGTCAAGGTTCTGAGCTTTTCTTTAATGCCAACTGTCTGGAAATAATGCTTCAATTTCTAATATTTATGTCTTTGGTGGTTTTAAAGGAAATCTTGGTATTTGTATTCACTGAGTTAAATCATCATGCCTTGTAAACAATACAAACATTAATAGAATACTATATTTTATATAGTCAATTGTCATACAGTTTGACCCTTGAATTGTTGCTAAACAAATTTACTTAGTGGTCCTTCTCTGGTTCTGCCAATTAGCAGTAGAAGAGCACAGCCTCTGTTAGTTTCAGCGCTAATTAATACCTAGTGTCTATTAGGGTTGGGTATTCCCTGTCGGGACTGCTTCCTCTTCCCCAGCGAGGGAGGGGCCCGTTTGCATTACTCCTTGGTGGGTTAGCCCTGTGTGCAGTGGTGACTCCGGTACTGAGTGATGCTACTGTGTTCATGCGTGTCTAGGAGGATGAGAAGGCTGCTGCTGAGATTTATGAGGAATTCCTTGCTGCTTTTGAAGGAAGTGATGGTAATAAGGTGAAGACGTTTGTGCGCGGAGGTGTTGTTAATGCAGCTAAAGGTAAGCGTGAATATTACAGCACTTGAGTAAACCCAGAAGCTTTGGTTGAATGACCAAGATAATTATGAAAGAAGTTTGGTTGCTTTGAATTCAAGGTTTCCTTCCTATCAGCACCCTCTAGTGGTGATATTAATTAGAAAATAAGTGGCCAAATGTGGATTAGTGAGAAATTGGAGCCAGATAAGTTTTGTTTTTTTTTCTGTTTGTTTTTTAGATAGGTTTTTATTGATTTCGAAGAGAGGAAGGGAGAGGGAGATAGAAACATCAATGATGAGAATCATTGATCGGCTGCTTCCTGCACATTCCCTACTGGGGATCGAGCCCCAACCCTGGCATGTGCCCTGACCAGGAATCAAACCCCGATCACCTGGATGCTCAACCTTTGAACCACACCTGCCTGGTAGAGCCTGATAAGTTTTAAAAATACTACCTTTCAAGTTTTAAGACAGCAGAACACTGCAAAAATTTTAATATATTTCATAGTTTTACTATAAAATTGCTAAATTAGTATTTTTGAGAGTAGAGTAGTAATATATGACTTTAACTTCATATTTGGTCAGTAGTGATATATCTTAGTACTAAAAGCATTTTATTTTTATTTTAAAATAAAAATACGTAAAATTCAAATAATGTGAAATTATTATTGAAACTTAGTATTTTAAATTTCAGAAGAACATGAGACAGATGAAAAAAGAGGCAAAATCTATAAGCCATCTTCAAGATTTGCAGATCAAAAAAACCCTCCAAGTCAGTCATCTAATGAAAGACCACCATCTCTTCTTGTGATAGAAACCAAAAAACCTGTAAGTTATACTTAAATAAGTGACCACTTATGTTGACATGACACTGCCAATGGTACTTTCAGTACTTCCACTGTAAGCAGGACTTTGGTTTCTTTTTAATTTTTTGGGGAGGAGATGTTGAGTTTTGAACCTTAATCTTCCTAGATGAGAGAGAATAAATTAGAGTAGGACGTGTAGATAATAGTTTGTGATCTTTGAGCACTGAGCATTTGCTATTACTATATTCAGCATATTGCAAATGAAAAGCTGACAGTATTTTAGGTGTAAGTGTAAAATAATGGGATTGTATTTTTAAATGATTCTGAGCTGAGGTATTTAAATTATATTCCTTGGAAGACTAAATGTCCTCCCACAGTATGTCTGGTACCTCTAGTACATTTTTGGGATTTATTTGTAATTATTATCAGAACTAGTGACACTTTCTTTTAAGTATCCTCAATGTTAGAAAAGTTTTTATTTTCTGAGGGTGAGTTTTTTATGTGGGAAGGTAGGTAGATGTCATTTAGAATCAGGTTTGTTGAAGGAATACAACTACAATGAAAAATGAGGCTGGTATTTCTTGTGTGACTTTTTTTAAAATATATTTTTACTGATTTTAGAGAGAGTGAGGTAGAGGGAGAGAGAGATAGAAACATCAGTGATGAGAGAGAGTCATTGATCAGCTGCCTCCTGCATGCCCCCCTGCAGGGGATCTAGCCCACAACCTGGGCATATGCCCTGACTGGGAATCGAACCATGATCTCCTGGATCATAAGTCGATGCTCAACTGCTGAGCCATGCCAGCCAGGCATCTTGTGTGACTTTTAAAATAGCTCTGAAAGCAATTTTAAAAAATGACAGCTTTATTAAGATATAATTCACATGCCATAAAATTCATCCTTATAAAATACAATTAAGTTATTTTATTTTTTAGTATCTTTGTAGTTGTGCAGCAATCACTGACCTCTAATTTCAGAACATTTTTATTATTCCAGAAAGGAATCTTATACCTATTTTTAGTGATCGCCAACTCCTGTCAACCACTAATCTACTTTCTGTCTTTGGATTTGTCAGTTCTGGATATTTTCTGCAGATGGAATCATACAACACCCTGCCTTTTGTGTCTGGCTTCTTAGCATAATGAGTTCATCTCTGTTGTGGCATATATCAGTACTTGATTCCTTTTTATGATTGGATAATATTCCATATTATGGATATATCACATATTGTTTATCCATTTATCACTTGATGGACATTTGGGTTGTTTTCATTTTTGGCTATTAGACTAATGCTGCTATAAGGCATTCACATATAGGCTTTTGTGTGGACATACGTTTTCAGTTCTTTTATATATACCTCAGAGTGGATTTGCTGGGTCATATGGTAGCTGTTTGTTTAACTTTTTGAGAAACTGTCAAATTATTTTTCCAAAGTAGCTGTCCCTGTTAAGTCCTATCAGCAATGTATGAAGGTTCCGATTACTCCATAACTTCATGCACACTTGTTACAGTTGTCTGTTTTCATTATGTCACCTTGGGTGTGAAGTTGAACCTGACTGTGGTTTGATTTACACTTTCCTAGTGATGCAGAACATTCTTTTTTTTAATCTTCACCCGAGGATATTTTTTTCCATTCATTTCAGAGAGAGTTGGGGGGAGGCAGAGGGAGAGAGGGAGAGAGGGAGAAACATCGATGTGAGAGACACGTCAGTTGGTTGCCTCCTGCACGCGCCCCGACAAAGGCCTGGAATCGAGCCTGCCACCGACGTACCTGCCCTTGGCCAGAATCAAACCCAGGACCCTTCGGTCCACTGGCCGATGCTCTAACCACTGAGCAAAACTGTCCAGGGCTGAACATTTTTTATGTTTACCATCCATTCGTAGTCTTCTGTGGAAATGTCATTATGGATTCTTGGCCCATGTTTTAATGTGCTTACTCATCTTTTGTTATTGGGTTGTAAGAACATTTTACACCTTCTGGAGTCAGGTTTCTTATCAGCTATGTGATTTGCAAATGTTTTCTCCCATTCTGTGGGTTATCTGTGCACATTCTTGATGGTGTCCTTTGAAGCATTCAAGTTTGATTTTGACGAAGTTTGGTTTATCAATTTCTTTTGTCACTTGTGCTTTTGATGTGTCTAAGAAATTGTTGCCTAATTAAAGGTTATGAAGATTCACTCCTGTATTTTTCTCTAGGAATTTTATAGTTTTAGCTCCTGTGGTTAGATCTGTGAAACCAGTTAGTGAATTTTTTTTTTTATACAGGGGTGGGCAAAAGTAGGTTTACAGTTATGAGTACGTGAAACAGTTTATTCTTGCAGTATTATTTAGGAATTATTGTATTATTTACATTCTTACAGCTGCAGACCTACTTTTGCTCACCACCGAGTGGTATGAAGTGGAGTTCCAACTTGGTTCTTTTTTGCATGTGGCTATTCAGCTGTCTTAGTACCATTTGTTAAAAAGACTGTCTTCACCTTTGAATTATTTTGGTACTTTTAAAAGGTTATTCCAAAAGCAGTTTTGAAAATAATTTTGTAAAAGACATGCCAGAGATGTTAACCAATTGTTTCAGTAATTCATATCCTCCCAAGGTTATTGTTTTGAAGAATGCGTATTTTTAGTAGTTCATGGCAGTTACTTTATGTTCATTAATTTTTCCCCCTGTTGCCCTGGCTGGGTAGCTCAGTTGGTTAGAGCATTGTCCCAATACCCCAAGGTTGTGGGTTCGATCCCAAGTCAGGGCACACACAAGAATCAACCAATGAACGCATAAATAAGTGGAACCACAAATTGATATCTCTGTCTCTCTCAAATCAATAAATTAAAAAAAAGAATTTATTAAAAAATTTTTTTTGCCCCTTTCTGTGTGTGACCAAACAAAATAATAGGATTCACGTGTTTTGTTTGACATTTTACTGAATTCAATTCAATCTAAATATCAAAGAAATATGTGGGCATGTAAACTTAAAAATTAATATTGAACAGTGCTTCTAGGAACTCTGTAGATAATTAAATATGACCTCACTCTGTGCATATCTTTTCAACCTACTTCATCAGAAACTGCTGATAGTAACAATACACTTTAGGCAGTCCATGTCTCTAGAGCTGTTGCCTTTCCTCTCCACACACAGATGCAGACAATTTCAGTGAGTTTATATTTTCATTCAGTTAGTATTTAGAAGCAAAACTCTTCAGGTGCTTTTATGATTTTTTTCTTTAAAGTCAGGCAGTTTGTAAAATTAGATTTATAGATGTTTATAATAGAGATTCTGACTAAAAGACAGCACTTGGCTTTTATGGCATATTTTTTCAAAACTTTAATGACTAAATAGTTCCCATTAAAATGAAACATTTCCTGCTTTTCATTGTGAACCAAGGATATTAAATATATAATTATTTTAAGACGTTATTTAACGCCATTCACCTTTATCATTTAAACAGGATGATCGTTTTGCCTTCTCTAGCCTATAAGAATCCAGGGGTAAAATACAATTAATGTTTCTATATTCTAGTAATTTTCTTGTCATAGCTGTTACTTATATTTGGTGACATGATATGTTGATTAATAAGATACAAAAAATCTTATAAATAAATTTTTTAGAGTAATGGTTGTTTTGAAACTCAAAAAAAATTTTTTTTGCCTCATTTCCTCCAACTCAGGCCGAAGTATCACAGGCTTTGGGGGGATAATGTTAGTGGCTCCTTTACTTGAAAACTGCTGGTTGTCATTTAGTTTAGTTTTTTTAATTTTAATTATTTTTTTTAAATTAAATTTTTCTATCACCATGTATCCCCTGTAGTCCCTCTTCCACCTCCCTCCTTCCACAATCATCACACTGTTTACTTTTATTTATTTATTCATTTATTTTTGTTAACCCTCACCCAAGGATATTTTTCCCATTGATTTTTAGAGAGAGTGGAAGGGAGGGAGGGGGGAGAGCGAAAAACAGCGATGTGAGAGAGACAGACAGGGCCCAGGATCAAACTTACAGCCCAGGTACGTGCCCTTCATTTGGAATCGAACCCGTGACCCTTTGGTGCACAGGCTTACACACTAACCAGTGAACAACACCTGCCAAGGCTAATTGTTTTTAAAATTGTTAAATACTTAGTTTGAGAGAACAGAAAGGGAAACTGAGAACAGAAGCATTCATACTAATTTAAACAATTAGAACATAATTGGCACTAAAAGTTGTTTAAAATGATTATTGAACCATTAGTTTTGTTTAACCTTCTTTTGTTTGAAGTATAACTTGCCATATCCTTCATAGCCACTGAAGAAAGGGGAGAAAGAAAAGAAAAAAAGCAATTTGGAACTCTTCAAAGAAGAATTGAAACAGTAAGTTTACTAGTATGGAGATTGGCTATCAGTAGTAATACTAAGCTGATACCTACAAATGGCAGGTATGCAGAAGAATGGGGCATACCAGTTAGTTACTTACTACTAATGGGCTTACTGTGAGGTTTTTAAAGATATTACAGTGATGTTTTGTGGGGTCTATTTGAAAATGTGTTAGCATTTCATCCAGCATCTAGGTTGCTTGCATTATGAGGATGCAATTAAATTGATTAAGGGCCGGAGTCCTGTTTGCAGTGGAAACAATATAGTTACTGAAATGTGGGGGTGAGGAATAGTTGAACCTGGCCAAGAAAGAACAAATCCTTCATTTTAATGTTGAATTTCTCCTTCACCTTAAAAGTAGGCTTTTGTAGTTCAATGATTGTGTGATATATCAGAAATTTTCTCATAACTGTTAACAACTGAGGAACTCTAATCTTATTTGAAGATGATACCTGGATAAGTTCTTTTTTTATTAAATGTGAACAAACAAATTTTGGCTCATTATTAGTGATTGTAAATATTTTCAACAGAATTCAAGAAGAGCGTGATGAAAGACATAAAACAAAAGGCAGGTTAAGTCGATTTGAGCCACCACAGTCAGATTCTGATGGTCAACGGCGTTCCAGTAAGTGACGTTTATTTTAATGTTTACATCTGTGATTACCTATTCTAAAAACTAAGAATTGTTTTCTTCTTTTTAAAGTGGATGCGCCTTCAAGAAGAAATAGATCATCTGGTGGTAATACAGTTTTTTGCTTTTTTAATTAATAGAAATTCTCTAGACTTTGCATTTTTCAGGTTATAATTTTTTTCTCTTTTTTTAGTCCTCGATGATTATGCACCTGGGTCACATGATGTGGGAGATCCAAGCACTACTAATTTATACCTTGGAAACATTAATCCACAGGTAATAATTAGAAAAGTAAGAGGAATGTTTGTTTGTTTGTTTTTATACTTTTTTGAACGAAACTGCTTTGTCAGTTAAAATAAAGTCAAGAATCTGAAGTAAGCAGATTTGATGGAATTAGAGTCTTTAAAGTTACTGTGCTGGTATGGATTCAGTTGTCTTGCATACTTCTTTAAGGGCTTGTCTTCTCTTTCTGTAACTGCACCATATGTACTCTGAATTCAAACTGTTTTACTAGGTTCTGATTTTATTTATTATATGAGGATATGGCTAGTGGTGGACGATATCCTTCTGGTGCATAGTATTTGTATTTTTTGTCTTTTATATTTTAATTCTCCACATCAGTGTTAATTATGTTATGGGAAATGTAATATTTGTTGTACATAGTATACCCTTTTTTTTTTTTTAATCTATTGATTTCAGAGAGAGGAAGGGAGAGGGAGAGAGAGATAGAAACATCAATGATGAGAGAGTCATTGATCGGCTGCCTCCTGCACCCTGCAAACCCCCCCCCTCCCTGACTGGGGATCAAGCCCACAACCGTGGGTCCATTCCCAACTGCTTAGCCATGCTCAGCAGGGCTAGTAGTGTACTCTTTTTAAAAATTACATGTATGTTGGGCCTCATTGCATATTTACTGTTTTCTCTGGTTTTGATTACACTGATAGCTGGGTGCTGGAAAAAGAAAAGGTGATTAGATCCTTTTTTCTCTTTCATTGCCAGCAAATAAAAAAAAAAATCCTTACCTTAAATGTTGTAACTACTACTGCCTGAAAAAACATTGCTGAATACCTATACACACTTATTTAGATGCAGGATCTCCAAAGGAGGAAGAGGGAGGTAGAGATGTACCTTTGATTTCTCCAGCCACCCAGCCTCTTCCCCCTGGCTATTTGTTCACATAAAATAGTGTGTGTCTGGTATGAAAAGATTTGTCAATGCCCTGTGAGGGCAGGATTTTATTTGTATAGAGGCCCTAGTACTTGAATGGAAAAGTGTGGAATTAATATGTCTCTTTTCATTTTGCAAAAGCTACTTTGTGTTCCATTGCATAGAATTCTTTTATTTTTTTGCAAACAAAAAACTCTTATGCCTTATAATAGATGAATGAAGAAATGCTATGCCAAGAATTTGGAAGATTTGGACCATTAGCCAGTGTGAAAATTATGTGGCCTAGAACTGATGAAGAAAGAGCCAGAGAGAGAAATTGTGGTTTTGTGGCCTTTATGAATAGAAGAGATGCTGAAAGAGCTTTAAAAAATTTAAATGGTAAGAAAACTTTTATTGTCTGTTAATAGAATTCAGACTTTTGTTTTGGTTCTGGAAAGTATTTATAAAGACATTGGAGAAGAAAAGTGAATGAGGCATGGAAAGGTTAAAAGTTAATTTAAGTCCAAGGTATCTTTTCTTTCTTTTTTTTTTTGCGAGTTATTACCAAGGTAACCTTTCTTTCCTTTCTTGTAGGAAAGATGATTATGTCTTTTGAAATGAAGTTAGGTTGGGGTAAAGCTGTGCCTATTCCTCCACATCCAATATACATTCCGCCTTCTATGATGGAACATACGCTTCCCCCACCTCCATCAGGACTGCCTTTTAATGCGCAGCCTAGAGAGCGGTTAAAAAACCCCAATGCTCCCATGTTACCGCCACCTAAAAACAAGGAGGATTTTGAGAAGGTAATTTAAAAAATGTACCTAGGGCCACATATATTTGTAAATACTGAATCTGTGGTAGTATTTCTTTTCAACAATTTTATAGAAAATGTGTAATTCTGTTTGGCAACTCTTAAGTAGATGTGTGTTCCCTGCCTTAGCCCATGGAAACCCTGTTTGAAATACTAGGTTCTGTTTTTATTGTGGCTACCATTCCTTTTTGACCACTTATTAAGTCCTGCTCACCCCAGCCCCCCATTTGTCCACTCTTGTATTCTGGTTTGCTTAAGTACAGTATCTAAATTTACTTTGTTCTGAGAAAGTGATGCTTTGTATTTAGTTGAGTGACTTTTCAGTAGAAGGACCTCCTAAATAGTTTAACTGTTTGGATGGCAGCTAGCTAACTTAGTTCTCAAAATCTGAGGTATTAGAATATTTAAGAGCCTATATGGTTTTTAAAAAACATTAACTACTCTAGTAAAAGCAAAGGGTGAGTATTTTCTTTTTATTAAACATAAAACCAACTTATTTCAAGTTATAAGAATTTGTTGGTTTCATTATGAGTTAATTACACTTAAAATGGCAGGGCTGGTTTTAAAGGCTTGGGAACAAAGTAGCAAACTGTATTATGGTCAGAAGCAAACAGTTAATTATTTCACAAATTAAAATCTTTATCTGATAATTCTCAGTGTAGTACCTATTTCAGTGCATTGATGTGCATTCTGGCAGGAATGTTCTGATTCTTTGCATTTGGTGAACATTTATTGTTCACTGGACACATCCATTTGCTTTTATGTAATTGCTTAGTGTATAATTACTTCAAAAGCAGTGATTGCCTGCAAAACTTGTGATTAGATGTGTAGTATTTTCATTGCATATGTATATTTTTGCTTGTTACTTGTTAACAATACTCACATATTCTATGTTTATTATCTGATGTGACTTCATATACAGACTCTGTCGCAAGCCATAGTCAAAGTGGTTATCCCAACAGAAAGGTACATGTTTTTCTTTATTATTACTGATCTAAATATAGACAATATCCCCTTCTGAATTAAAAAAAAAAAAATGGTGTTGAGGAAAAGGTGATATCTTGACTGAGCAATGGTTTCTTCCCAGTACTTTTTTGGGGATGTGTGAAATTTAACTAACTTTAGTATACCGTGCAATTTTATGTTATTATCTGTTTTGTTTTTGTTACCATTGTAGGGAATTTTATAGCTTTAGTAGTTAGAATGTGTTTAATAGATTTAATCTGGTGTTGTTAGTCTAATCATATTAGATTATTGTTATGGGAAAATAAGGGTTTTAAATGTATCTTCAATCTTAGATAATATAGTTTGGCCCAATCTGTTATTTTTTTCTTTGTTTCTGAATTGTCTGTGTTTAATATGCAATGTTAGTTTGAGTTTCCTTATTGAAGGCATAGCTTTGTTTTTTTCTGATTGAATTTAAGAAGGAATTCCTATTATTTTAATGAACACTAAACATATTAGAGACTTTTAAAATGATAACAAAGTTGTTTGGAATTCTTTTATTTTCCTTTCTTTTTTCTTTTCAACATAATGTTGAAGCAGAAGAATTCATGCGTAGGTATGCTCTTGCTCAGTCAAGCTAAGCCTTTTCCCAAACACAGGAACACAACACTGGTTGAATAATAAATGAACACAAAAGAATACCAAATTCTCTTTGACATTGGCCTTGGTGAGCAACACCAGCTGAACTGTCTGCGGCAGCGGGGGACCAGGAAAACATCATGGGATGGATTGGGAAAGTATACAGTTTTTGACCAGACATTGGTACGATCGACTCCAATAAATGTGGTGGTTTTATTATAACTGAGAAACATTTTTTTTTTTGGTTGTTGTTGCCCAAAATAAGATAATTATTTAAAAATAAATAGGACACTTAAAATATATCGCCTTTTTGTACTACACTGTTTCATTCTGATAGAAAAGTCACCCTTTTTAAAATAAGAGACACATAACTTTAAGGAAAAAGAGTGTAATTACAGTAATTAATGTTGAATTCAAGTTAGCAACAATTAATTGTCAGATTCTGATTTTAAATAATATATGCAACATTTTAAAACTTCTTTTAAACTTTAAATTTTCTAAAAATAGATTTTATCAGTTACAAGCCTGTTTAAAACTATAGTGGGTTTTTTCTTCCACTCATAAATCATTCACAGAAAAGTATTTTGTAGCATTCAAAAGCATATATCAAGTAGTAGCTGTACATGTTGCTCAGCTTCTTTCTAAACAAAATTTTGAGTACATTTTGCTAAAAAGTCTTGACTCACCATTAGAATGAATCCTATGTTCTAAACTTGCTAAACCATTTTTAATCTATCTTTAATACCTAAGTCAAGTTACTTTTGACTTAATTCATACAAGTTTCTGAATATATAGCATTTATCCACCTAGAAAGTGACTTTATATATTATGATACATAAAATTTCGCTTCACTTTAACATACCAGTGGGAGTTTTGGAAGTGAATCATAACTTTACACAATGTTCCTTTCTTTAAAATGTCACTAACTGTGGATCTGAGAATACATTCATTCTCATTTGGATATCAAAATCTACAAATTTGCAGAGCATCTAATACTTCTGTAAAGAAAAATATTTAGATTTAAAATTAAATAATGCTTTTTGGCTCAATAGTTTTAAGTATGTAGTTTCCCCTTTGTAAAGATTTAAACCTTCATATAATTTTTTGACCTCTTTTAGGATCTTTTAGGATCCTAAAGTTTGGGAGGTCAAAAAATTCATTTTTCCCCCCACTATGTAGAGATTTTAGTGTCCACTTAAGTAGGTTTGTTTGAAAACAGAAAGTAATTGTAATCAACATGAACTAAATTATTTTACTATTCATGTACTCTGAATTCTAGAGCCAAAAAAAATTCTGTCTTATTCTGTAACTATATATTTATTTATATTTTAGCAGTTATTTAATTTCTTGATTTGAACTGGGAATGCTAAAGGTATAATTTAGTGTGTGCCTTGTACCAAGAGCCAATATCCTTTTGCTTTTCCCAATTATTATTTGCCAACTCTATGCTGGGGGACTGGTGAAATGAGAAATCAAGAGCAGCTTATAGTAAGTTGAGTCATTTTGCCTGGCATCATAACTGATGTCTAAAATTCTGTTTGGAGTCTAATAAGGTTAAGGTATCATTATTTTAGGACCCAGCTTCAGATTTTAAAAATAAAGACTTTTTATGAGCCCCTCCCAGAAAATGAATGTGTTAAAAAGTTACATGTTTATTTTTGTCTTAAATACTGGAAAGTAATTGTTATGAAAAATGTGAAGGGCATCCCACCCATGTCCCTTATTTTGGAATATTTTGGAAAGAGGACTCCATTTACTTAAGGCTTTGGCAATATAATTGCTTCATTGATTCATAACACACAGGCAGAATTATACATGTCATGAGTTCTGTGAATTAGGTTTGAAGTGTGGTCCAAAGGGATGTTGCCTCATTAAAGGTCAGATTCAATAAAAACTCCATCTGCTATATGTGTACCAGAAAAGCACAGGAGTTGGGTGGATTTTTTTATTAAATCAGGCCTTAAAATTTGTTAAATAGTTTTACATTTTTACAAATGATAGTCATGTGTATAACATTCCAATATCACCACAAAAGTGCTTGGTTTAGGAATATTTTCTTTTAAAATTCAGATATTGTGTAAGTTTTTAGATGGCTGTGATAACATGTAAGCTCGAAGTTACTGATATATATTTGCAGCTTTTTAATTAGTTGTGATTCATAATTTAATGTTCCGCATTTGGAAAATGAAATTAAGTGGCATTTAGAAATTTAAATCTTTATTGCTATGAAGCTGTGTTGTGATTTTCCACCCTCCCTTTTACCTTTCCTTCCCCTCCCACTCCCCTGTCCCCCTGTCCTACTCCCTCTTAATGCACGAGGCATTAACATATGCTCCAGGTTACTTTTTTGGTATAAGATTCTGTATTAGTCAGCAGAATAATTTTTTTTCTGCACAATATAGTAGCTTAGGTCAAGTGTAGCTTTATATAGTGGTAGGTCTGAATCCATTTTCTTTAACTGTGTTGTTGTTGTAGGAATTTGCTCGCCCTGATACATCGAATGATAGAGTTTGTTGTACGTGAAGGGCCAATGTTTGAAGCTATGATTATGAACAGAGAAATCAACAATCCCATGTTCAGGTGTGTATTTTTTTGACTGTGATAAAATACATATATAACATAAAACTTACTGTTTTTACATGTACGGTTCAGTGGTATTAAGTATGTTCACATAGTTGTGTAACTGTCACCACTATTCATTTCCAAAACTCTCATCTTCCATAACTGAAACTTGTACCACTTAACTTCCCATTCCCTTCGTCCCCCCAGCCCCCTGGCAGCCACCATTCTACTCTCTTTGAATTTGGTCACTCTAGGTACCTCCTGTAAGTGGAATCATACAGTATTTGTACTTTTGTGACTGGTTTATTTCACTTAGCATAATGTCTTTAAGGGTTGCCCATGTCGTAGCACTGGTCAAAATTTCATTACTTTAAAGTCTGAAATATATTCCATTGCATGTATGTACCACATTTCATTTATCATCAGGTATGAATTTTAAAAATACTTTCCGCTTCATTTTTGAAACTAAAGATATTTCCAAGAATAAAGTTCTAAAAGTACCAGGTTACTTTTGCAATGGAATGAAAAGGCAGTTCTAGTAATTGAGCTAGAATGTACTTCTGTCAGTTTGCCATCTGATTTTTGATTTGATCAGATAGCGTTGTTTTTAGCATTCTCTAGGAGGAAAATATATTTCAGTATGCTTTTCAACCAAAGAGTCTTTCATAAGTGAGATATAGTAGAACAAATGAGGTTTATAGGAAATTGCTTATCTTCTGAATAGATACATTTAAGACATTCATTTAACACTCTTAAGTAGTTTAGAGACCATTGTTTAAAGTTATATCTTGGGAGAAATCTCTTCATTGTCAGACACAGTATCTGGCACATTTTATTGAATACAGTAAAATTGTAAGACTCAGCAAGATGCAAACATACGTTTGGGGTGTTAATGTCAGGCATGAAGGCCGTCGGGCTGGGGTGAGGAAGGGGATAGATGGCACAAGACATGAGTAAGGATTTCTCTTCAGGGATCTTTGCTTTTGGTTTTATTTTGAACTAAGTAGGCAAATAATGTTTCTCATTTGTTTACATTTGCTCGAATACAGTTCTTTGTTAAAGAATGTGATGTTTAACTTGTTTTGTTTCAGGTTCTTATTTGAAAACCAGACACCAGCTCATGTTTACTATAGGTGGAAGCTTTATTCTATTCTACAGGCAAGTAGAATCAATTACTTGGTTAATTTTGACTGAGGTATTGGAGTTTTCTAACAACATTCTGGTTGTTTATTAGGGAGATTCTCCAACTAAGTGGCGGACGGAAGATTTTCGTATGTTCAAAAATGGATCTTTTTGGAGGCCACCACCATTAAATCCATACCTGCATGGGATGTCAGAAGAGCAAGAAACAGAAGCTTTTGTAGAGGAACCTAGTAAAAAGGGAGCACTTAAGGAAGAGTAAGATTTTCCCCTTCTGTTACACATTCAGAAAAGTCTCTTTAATGGTTGCTTTAATTAATGGTTATACTAAGATGTTAACCTTAAAATATACTTTTTACATGTGTTTAAACATCTTAGCAAGTATAAATGTCTATCCTGTTGACTTCGATCTTGCCCTATGGATAAGATTTGTGATGATTTTTTTTGGATTTTTTAAAAAATATATATCTTTATTGATTTCAGAGAGAGGAAAGGAGAGGGAGAGAGAGATAGAAACATCAATGATGAGAAAGTCATCGATGGAGCCCGCAACCCGGGCATGTGCCCTGACCGGGAATCGAACCCCAATCGCCTGGATCCTAGGTCGACGCTCAACTGCTGAGCCACGCCCGGCGGGGCCGTGATGATTTTTTTAAGCAGTGATTTTCTAGTAGTGGAACACTTCAAATTCTTACAGGAATTATCTCAAGAGTCTTAGAATTCTTGCCTCTCTGAATACATTGTAAAGGCAAAGTTACTGTATGGCTTGGGAAGGTCAGATGGCTGACTGGTGAAACTTCTCTCCAGAGCTTGCATTGTGTGGCCGCCATGGACGCATGTGTTATTACTAGTGCTCCATCAGCTCTGGTCCAGTGAAGTGAGCCTGATTTCAGAAGCAGAAACAGCTTTTCACAGGTGGCTGCTGGCGATGTTGGAGGAACAGGTCCTGGTGCTCAGAGGTGAAAGCCATCTGGGCAACTGGCAGCCATCGTGGCCAAGCAGGTGCTGCTGGGCCAAAGGCAGTGGTTGTGTACTGTGAGGGCATCAACATTTCTGACAGTTTCTACAGAAACAAGTTGAAATAACTGGCCTTCCTCCACAAGCAGGTGAACACCCCCCCATGGTCCTCATCACTTCCTAGCCCCAGCTGCACCTCCTGGTGAACTGTGGGAGGCTTGCTGCTGTACAAGACCAAGCGAGGCCAGGCCACCTTGGACCGCCTCCAGCTGTTTGATGGGATCCCACCGTCCTGTGTGAATGGTGGTTCCCACTGCTCTCAAGGCTGTGTGTCTGAAGCCTTCGTGGAAAGAAGTTTGCCTTCCTAGGGTATCAGGCTCATTAGGCTTCCTTGGAAGTACCAGGCAGTCACAGGCACTCTGGAGGAGAAGAGGAAGGAGAAACCAAGAGCTGTTACACGAAGGAAAAGCAGCTCATGAGGCTGCGGAAGCAGGTGGAAAAGAACATGGAGAAGATGATTGACACACACACAGAGGTCCATCCTTAGGACTCCTGGACTTCCAATCTGAGGCAGTAAAATGGACTTAATTCCTAATGCTGGGCCTGGCCTGCCCTTCCTCCATCGCACCCTAGGATATAGGGAACCCCCAGAGCTGTTGTCTGGGGCCACAGGCACTGTGGATCTTAGAAGACTGGGAACAGAGGAGGGCCTTAGTAACTGCTGTTTAAGAAATGCCTTTTAGAAAATTTAAATGGCTCTAAGAGTTAGGCAGGCATAATTTCTATGACCTACTCATTCATGAGAGTTTTAGGAAATCAGCAGTTAGAACAGCCAGTTCAGTTTCAGTATTTACAAGTAAGCTAGAAAACACAAGTTTAACTGTCCCACATGGTCAGATACTGCACTCTGCGGCATGGATGTGTGATGCTGGGGGAGGGTGAGCCTGGTGTAAGGTGTCATAGGTGCTTGGCTTGGGTTGGACAGCCTTGGAGGCACAGGCATTGCCCTTGCGCCCTCCCTGTACCTTGTGGTCAGAAACAAATTTTTAAAGAAAATAAAATATTTAACTATTAAATGTTCAGAGGAAGTTCTCTATACCTCATGGAAAAAGAATTTTGAGCATATAGGACTATATACTTGACTGCATAGTCTATAAATCTAAACCTGTTTTTATGGATGCATTGTTTGTGAGACCATGTGGTAATGGAGAACTGTAGTATTTGAAAGTATATTTGCTTCTGAAGATACATGTTCATCATTACTTTTGCCTAGGGGTCCACAGACTGAGCCCACAGGCTAAATCTGGCTGCCTTTTGTTTTTGTAAATAAAATTTTATTAGAACACAGACATGTCCATTTCTCTACATGCTATCTATGGCTGCTGTGGGGTTACAGTAGAGTCGAGTAACTGACAAGGACTATGTGGTCCTCAAGGCCTGTAAGATACTTACACTGTCTGATCCTTTACAGAAGGTCGTCAGCCTTGCATTAGCCTGTCCTGTAGGAGGTGCCGTGTAGGAGTGCTAAAGTAACAGACTCCCTCCAAGGAGGGCAAAGACATGAAGGTTCTTCAATATAGTGCTGGAATAGGACTGGGATACTCTCAAATACTCTTGAAAAAGTGCACATAATTTTAAATGTACTTAATTTGTAAACTAAAAAAATCACTGGAATCATTTATTAGTTTAAGGCCAGGAAAATTATTCTTCCTCATATAAATTCTTAAAAAAAAAAAAGTAACATACTTGGACTTACTACAAATCAAATTTAACATAATTTAATTCTCAGAATTATTTTACTGATTGGGTTTTAAAGAAATTAGTTATGAGCAGAAACTATAATGGCATTTGAAATTTGTATTTATAAATATTTAAGTTTACAAAATTTGTATTTAGACAGAGGGACAAATTAGAAGAAATCCTGCGGGGGTTAACGCCACGGAAAAATGATATTGGAGATGCAATGGTTTTCTGTCTTAATAATGCCGAAGCTGCTGAAGAAATAGTGGATTGCATTACTGAGTCATTGTCAATCCTGAAGACACCCCTTCCCAAAAAGGTATGGGAATGATTTTTCTTTATAGAACATTTAATTAAATAAAAAGGGAGATAATAGTTGACTCTTTGGATTGAAATTGGTTTCCTTTTTGCATGAGGAACTTGACTGAAGAAATCTCTTTTTTATGCAGTCTTGTTAATTGACACACAAGTTATCAACAGGTTGAAATGTAAATGAGTTACAATTTTATCCCTGCAAAAGTCATGGCTGTGGTGAGGTTGACTTTCTTATAACTATTCTAACTAGTCACGATTATTAAATTACAAACAGCCGTATGACACTAATTAAAAAAAATTCAGTATGGAATTTTTTTCTAGATAATACATTGCTGATGGTTTTTAATCAGTTTTATGTTCTCTTTCGATATTCTAGATTGCCAGATTATATTTGGTTTCTGATGTTTTGTACAACTCTTCAGCAAAAGTTGCCAATGCTTCATATTATAGAAAATTGTAAGTATAATGGTGTAAAATGATATTTGTGAAATAAAATATTTAAGGGTAAGGAGTTCAGAAGAGAGGACTGTTTTGTTAACACCCTCCAATAATAAATAATTTTAATTTCTTGTAGTTATAGAATATTCTAAAAAATTAGATTGCATTCATTGAACTAAACCACTTTAAGCTAAATTAGCAAGTTTTTATGTAAGTTTCTTGGTTAACTTGGTAATAAGACAAATAGGTAGTAACACTGTTTTTATTGACTATTTAGCCACTTGTATAGTAAATATGCTGAAACAATGGCAAACATAAAAGGAAGAGACAAAAAACAAAGCATGAGCTATAGAATATGTTTTCTTCTGATCATCATTGTATTGTTGTAGTTCATTGCTAATGCTTTCCTAGGCAATAGGAAATTATGTCGCTCTACTGTAATTAATATAGAACTCTTCGTAATTCCCCAGAGTTCCTTTTGGGGTTTATGAATTGGAGAAGTTTTTTCCAGTAACTGAAACAAAGGAAATTTGGAGGTGTGGGTTCTAATCGTAGCTCTGCCATTAGTTTTTTTGCCTTGGAAAAGTCACTTAACTCTTTTGTTTCCTTTTTTATAAAATAGAGATGAGACTAGATGGCTCAAAGTGTCCTAGGTGTAAAGTTCCTTGCTAATCAAGAGAACTACTACTTAAGACTTTTGTGGATTTTGCAGGAGAAAAATTCAGAATTATAGGAGTTAAAGGAGCTGAATTACAGTTTTAGAGTTTAAGCACCTAGTTCTTGATTTTTAAAAGATTACTTAATTTATTTGTAAGTTTGTGGAGTTTTTTTAGGTCCAGGAGGGGTTGGTTAGCATGCTGAAGTAGATAGGGATTTTTAAACAAATTCTACTATAAATATATTATTTCAATTTCAGTTTTGAAACAAAGTTATGTCAGATATTTTCAGACCTCAATGCTACCTATCGAACGATTCAAGGCCATTTACAGTCTGAAAACTTTAAGGTATGTGTACTGTTTTATTACTTATGCCTTAGTGTTCAGTATGGGGCCTGGGGGCTGAGAAGCATATTGGAGAGCTAGAAAAGTACCTAGGACAAGTATAAAACATAATTTGCATGATTCAGAAATTGTTCTGAAATTTACTGTAGTGTTCAGAAAAATACCCGAAAATTTAAAATATATTATCTAGTGTTGTTTTGTTGAGTGTTTGTTTAAGTTTTTAAGTATTTTATTTAAATACATTGAATATTAATCTTTCTTTCCAGAAAACATATTCAGAAGCTCATTTGTCTGTAATGGTATACAGTAATGCACTGCACAAGGATGGTTCAGTAAAAGGCGGTGGAGTTTCCACAAGATTGTAGTGGAACTGAAACTCCTAGCCTACTGGTGGTGTAGCCACCGTAAAGTCTAGTGCAGCACCTTCTCACATGCTTATAATGAGACTCGGGTAAACACACCTATTGTGCTGTCAGTCACATAAAAGTGTGGTACATACAGTTATGTATAGTCATAATATTTGATAAGGAATGACTTATTGTTAATCCTCACTCGAGGATATTTTTCCATTTATTTTTAGAGAGAGTGGAAGGGAGGGAGAAGGAGAGAGAGACATACACACACATCGATTGGTTGCCTCCCACACAAGCCCCTACAGGGATTGAGCCTGGTACCATTCAGTGTGAGTGCTGATGCTCTAATCATTGAGGCACACTGGCCAGGGCACTTTTATCATTATTTTAGAGTGTGCTCTTTCTAAAAAAATGTTTGTTGTAAAATACTATGTTGTGTTACCTGGCAGCAGCCTCATAAATCTCTCGAATATCATTTTCTCTTGTGCTTGATTTAATCTCATGTTTTGTACAGTAACATGCTGCATAGGCATGTAGTCCAGGAGCAGTAGGCTGTGAAGCCTAGGAGGGTCCTAGCTGTACCATCTAGGTTTGTGTAAGTGCACTCTCTGATGTTTGCACAATGATGAAATTGGTTAATGATGCATTTCATAGAATGTATCCCTGCTGTTAAGCAGCCCATGACTTTTATGATTTGGCTGGATTAGGAACATACACTTTAGTTATTCATGTTTACAAAGTATGTGCATTACTAATTTTTATAACCTCTTAAGCTGTAAACTAATGTTAAGAAAAGCCAAGCAAAATACCTTATAATTGAATAAATAGATATATTTTCATGGGAGGAATACTTTTGTAAGGAAATTTTTTAGCTTGGGAAGATGCCCAATGACTCCACTATTTAGGGTATCCAAACAAACAACACTTAAATTTTTTTTTTTTTACCTTAAATATTGATCACAAGTCAGAGTTCATATAGAGAGGTTTAGGGATGGGACAGAAAAGAAGTGTTAGCCAGAATTAGGAAGTACTTCATTGGACTATAAAGGAATTTGGGTCATTATCTTGCCTACCTTGATATGCAGCTTACCTAAGTTTCTAAGATAATGTTTTGCAGAAGTGGCCTCATGTGTACCATTAGTGGTGTGGATCTTAGGTGATCAAGAGCAAATAGTGTTTCTTTTTCATTATATTTATTTTGAGAGTGTTTTTTTTTAATTAAAAGGTGACACTGATTTGTTTAAAAGCATGGCAATGATAGTTATTTTCTTTAAATTTTAAAAAGAATGTTGATTTAAAGAAAAATTCAGCAAATTGTAACGTTCATTCTCATGAGATGAAGTTTGAGACATATTGTCGTAAATAATAATTTGTTGTGTTTTTCTTATTTATTTAGCAACGGGTAATGACCTGCTTCAGAGCATGGGAAGATTGGGCAATTTATCCAGAGCCATTTTTGATCAAACTACAAAATATTTTCTTAGGACTTGTAAATATTATTGAAGAAAAAGAAACAGAGGTAGGCACTCAGTGTATTTTTCTGATTATTTTATTGATTGCGTCTCTCCTTTCCTCTCTTTCTAAATTCAGAGACAGAAACCTAGAAACATGGATTTGTTGTTCCCCTTACTTATGCATCACTGGTTGATTCTTGTATGTGCTATGACGGGGGGTCAAACCCACAACCTTGGTGTATACCAGCTTAGCTACCCGACCAGGGCTGTGTCCGATTATTTTAAAATTTATTTCTGGGGATGCTGTGGAGGTGTGATATCTTACAGATGTAACATTTCTTCATGAAAATACTTACTCTTCACCACTAAGTAGTGGATTTAGTTACTGGAATTCCTAGAACCTAGGAGTTGAAATTATTTGTAACAGGAATTCTCTGTTTTGGGTTCTTATGTGAAAATCAGTGGCTGGTTTTTTTATTTGATGATGTGAAAAGATTTACAATATAATAATAGAAAAAAACAAGTAGTAGAGCAATATACTGAGCATGATTTCATTTTGTTAGACTAAAGATAACTCTATAAGAAAATATGTACATGAAAAGATGTACCACAATGATAGTGGGTTCTATTCGTCACTGTTCTGTTGCTTTTTATCTCCTCAGTAGTCGAATCCTTCATCTTTATAATTCTAATCCAGGTGTCATATTTTATATTTTCACTTTCATTCTTTCAAGATCCTCCTAATTGACCTCCCTACTCCAAACACATTGGTCCTTGTTTCAATTTTTATTTTCTTCAGTGTACAATGTTTCCTCCTACCATAGACCTTTGTACATGTTTTCCCTTCTTTCTGGAACATGATTTTTATTTTACCTGAAATCCTTCACACCCCAGTTTAAGCATAACTTCATAGAGTCTTCTCTGACTTCTGTAGGTGAAACTGACTTACTATGTACTCTAAGTATGATGTACCCCTTGTTTTAGCATTTGTCTGAGTTGCAGGTATCTGTATGTTATTGTGATTATCTGATTGTCTGGCTTTCCCCTCCCCCCAAATTCTAAGCTCTGTGACAGAAGGGACCAAGGGACTAAGCTTGTTGTAAGCTCATTGTTGTGTCCTTGGTGCCTCACATGGCACCTGGTGTCAGTAAGTGCTTGGTTAATTGACGCATCGTGCACGAGTGACTGCTGCCGCCTTGTTGGTCGGAATGATGAAATATATATACTTTTTTTTTTAATGCTCACCCAAGGATGTTTTTTCCATTGATAGTTAGAGAGAGTGGAAGGGAGGGAGCGGAAGGAGAGAGAGGAACATCGATGAGGGAGACACATTGGTTGGTTGCCTCCCATGGTGGGGATCAAACCTATAACCCTGGTATGTGCCCTTGGCTGGGAATGGGGCCTGGTTCTAACCTCTGAGCCACACTGGCCCGGGCACAAAATACAGGGCGGGGCAAAAGTAGGTTTACGGTTGTGAGTACCCAAAACAGTTTATTCTTGTATTATTACTTATTGATTATTGTCTTATTTTTCATACAAACAACTGTAAACCTACTTTTTATCCCACCCTATATGTTCTTATGTTCTCATGTTGGATCTGGAAATGTGGGTATCCATCCAGTTGGTGTGTTCTGTGCTGCAAATTAATCTTCAGCAGTATGACTTCAGCAAGTTAAAGAAAATGTGGCTATAGTACGTGTGTTCCCACAGGATGTCCCAGATGACCTTGATGGTGCCCCTATTGAGGAAGAACTTGACGGTGCACCTTTAGAAGACGTGGATGGAATTCCCATTGATGCTGCTCCCATCGACGACCTTGACGGCGTCCCTATAAAGAGTTTCGATGATGACCTTGATGGAGTACCTCGTAAGTTCAGACTGATTAAATCTAGCTAATAGGTTTGATTCCAAAACTCTTTAATTTCCATAATTAAAGCTGAAATGGAAAAGGGTTATAATTTCTGATTAAGACATCAGTCATTTGTGTTTTATTTCGCCCTTTTCAGAATTCAAATACAAGTGATTAAAATTGACTATGCCAAGAAAATGGCTTTCTTTTTGGTCACATTTCTTTGTTGGGACAGTTAGCCTTTTATATTAACAAGCTTCTCTTTTTGTCTTAATTGTCAGGAAACTAAAGGTCCAATATTGTGCTCAATTGTGTTCATAATCCCAGGTTCCTGGTTTTACCAGCTCTGTTTTTATTATTAGTCTTCCTGACTAATAGGTTTATTTTTACTAGCTGCCAAAAATCAGCTTTGGAAATAAGAATTATACACAGTCATTACATTTGAATTATGTTAAAATATTGCACAACATATGAAATCTATGGTTTAAATAGTAAATAAGTAAAGGTATTAAAGATTCTTTTGCTTCCTTCTTGAATTTGCTTGAATTAATAATAACCTACATGTTCTGAGTTGACTTATATACTATTTAAAAATTGGATCTCAGGTGCAAAGAATTGGATTAGTCATAATCCTTGTTTTTGAAACTAGAATTATTAGTCCATGTGTGGCCTGATTTTACTTTTTAATAATATACTGCAGTGATTTTCAATCTTTTCGTCTCATGGTATATGTGAACTCATTACTAAAATTCTGCAGCACACCAAAAAATACATTTTTTGGCTGTCTGACAAAAAATAGGTCTAATTTTGATTCATTCACACCAGACGGCTGTTGTTGGGCTGGCTGTTGTCATTTTTTTTTTTTTTTTTTTTTTAAATATATCTTTATTGATTTCAGAGAGAGGAAAGGAGAGGGAGAGAGAAAGAGAGAAACATCAGTGATGAGAGAGTCATTGGTCGGCTGCCTCCTGCACGCCCCCAACTGGGGAATTGAGCCTGCAACCCGGGCATGTGCCCTGACTGGGAATTGAACCCCGATCGCCTGGATCCTAGGTTGATGCTCAACCGCTGAGCCATGCCCGGCCGGGCTGTTGTCATTTTTTTTATTTGACAGCCTGAGGAAAAAGAGGTCAGTGCTCCTGACTAAGTAGTCAGGTATGACATGTTTTAAACATTCTTGCTGCACACGGTTGAACGTCACTGATGCAGTGAATGCCCATGAACTCTTTTAAGTGAGGCCATCCCCTGGAAGTCAGGGTTAATGGCGTATCTTCCCTCCCTAGTGGATGCGACTGAGGACTCAAAGAAGAATGAGCCGATATTTAAAGTGGCCCCATCAAAATGGGAAGCTGTGGATGAATCTGAATTGGAAGCACAGGGTGAGTAAAACACACATAACTGGGTTTTAGAAAATTTCTTACTTAAACTCAGTCATGTGTGTGTGTGTGCGTGCGTGTGTTCCTTTTATGTTTTACAATATTTAACCTGAAGACCCAGTGTTACCATATTTATATCTAGTGGCTAGATTTCCATTGTGGTATTTGTTATAATTCCCTTAGATCTTTCCGTTTGTATGCTTTGAGAGTAATTAGAGAAATCACTAAACGCCTCTCGGGTTAAGGCATTTCAGTAGAAAATGTAGATGGGAGGCTGCGTACCTGATTGGAAATCTACGTAGAGGTCAGTTTCAGAGAAACCAAGCTTTGACCTTCCCGTAGTGCTTGACTTAACTAGATCTGCCTTCCATACTTACATGGACATGTATCCTCATGCTTATAATCTATAATTGTTAATACTTGTGGGTTCTAATGAAATAAATCTTACCATCCAGCATAGAAACAAGGATGACATTTGTCATTTCGTGAGTTTGAATAAAAGGATAGTGTAGGTGTGAGGAGGAAAGAAATAGATTTGAGCATAGAAATGGCCATTCAAAGAATAGATAAAGGTAGATAACCTACATATATAAAGTCTCCATTCTAAAGCTAGGGTTCTACTAAGCTGCAGAAATGCTAATTTACCTTATGGAATTACATCTTTCCCCTCCATCCAGCTGTAACAACGTCTAAATGGGAGTTATTTGACCAGCACGAGGAATCAGAGGAAGAAGAAAATCAAAAGTAAGAATCTACGTTTTGAATGTACTCAGTTTCTTACTGCGTATGTGCTCCCTTTTCCTTAAGAGGGACTTGAAATAATAGTGACGAGGGAAACTTCACGGTTAAAACCTTGTCAGGAGGATCATTTCTAGTTCTCCATTGTTTTCCTAGTGAATAAGGAGCTTTAGATTTCTGGTTCTGCTGCATCTGGTTTCACTTTGCTTTTGAGTTTATTTTTCTGTGCTAAGTATTACATTCTCACTTTGTAGTTACTAAATGGTCACCTGCATTTATTTAAATCTTTGTTTAGGCTTCACAGAAAGTGATTATTAAAATGAGAATAGGAAGGTTATGCTTCTTTTCTTTTGGATTGTACATTGCTGGAAAAATACATATTGCATTGCGACCATTCTGTTCTGTTATTTAAATGTAAAAACCTCAAAAGAATTAAGATTAAAAGGAAAAAAAAAATCCTTAATGCATAAAGAAATGATAATTTTGAATTTTGCTCCATTGGTAATCACCCCCAAAAGTTTTTTGCATTTAATGCCAAATGTAATTATAGGAATCCCTTCTCCCAAATTCTCTGGCAAGATTATATTAGTAATTTTTTGGTGGCACTTGACACCTTTTAAAATAGTTGCAAAGGAAGTTGATTTTTTAAAATAGGAACAGAGATGGCCTCAAGAACTCAAAGTGGAGGTTTCTGGTTTTTTTAATCTTTGGGGTTTTTTTTGCTCTCAAATGGTAGTGAACAAAGGGACCTTTGTGTCCCATCACAATTTGGGCATTTGTATGGATTCGATAAACGGGTATTAGTAGCATTTAGATTGTTAAGGAAATGTAATTAATCAGCATTTGTGGAAACAATTGTATCTGATGAGGAAAGCGTGGCTACAGTGATGCCGCATGAGTGTCCCTGTGATCAGAACAAGTCAGCAATGGTTATGACAAAGTATTTATAAAATATAGATGTGGTTTGCTAATGGAAATCCCTGAGACTGTTTAGGAGTATAGGAATTGGGAACAGTTCAGTCTGCTTTAGAATACTGGTTTTCTTAACTGGGTCTGTATCTATAATCCCGTTAATAACGTATCTTACCATTGTAGAATCACTACTTTAGAATGAGTCTGTGTACTCATAGAATGATTTAGAGGAAAGAAAGAGTAGAAAAGTCATCAAGGAGCCCAAATCTTGTTCAGTTGGTTTTGTTTCTAAAGGTATTAATTTTTTTTGGCATAAATTTGGTATTTGTGTTAATCTTTGGAATGGATATTCCTTGTAGTGTTGAGAGTAGAATAATCATACATTCATACAATAAAGCATGGATTACTGAAAATATAACTTAATATTTTTTATTCTTATAGGAGCCCTAAATAAATAATTTTATGAAAGTACAAAGCAAGGAAGTTTTGCACATACAGCTTTCTGACCCTTGAAATTTTCCTGTATCTCACTACTGCTCTCTAGTGGCTGAATCCAAAATGGCTTTTTACTAAAGATCCACTTTTTGAAACTATTTATGGCAGAAGTGTGATTTTAAAAAATATGTAGCACCACGAATACTTTGGAGAAAACTTCCAAATAGTAATATAACTTCATTTGTAATGATAGAGTCTTGAATTTCTATTTCTTTAAAGAAGAGCACGATGAAGTTGTGATAAGATCTGAACCCAGAATTGGTAACTTAAGAGCTAAAGTCAAAACCAATTAGAACACACTGCTTGGGCCTTGAAAAATTAAAATAGCAATTCTAAAATGTTATCTATTTTAAATTATTGAAGTGTAGTGTGCCTCACTTAAAGTCTTAATAATATGGTTAATGTTTTAGTGTCCAGCCATCTAGATCCTTTCTGTGTATATATAAAAACATGCATATCATTTTAAACATAAGTTTTATAATACTGTACCTACTATTCTGTGACCCATATTTGTTACTCTGTGTCATGGATATTATTTCATGTCAGTCTACATATTTATCTGCTCCGTAGTCATCTGTATTTAAAAGCAGTCATTGAGGTAAGTGCGCAAGGAATATTTGAAATAACGGGGGGGAAAAATCGGAACATATAAAAAGCAGCTGGAATTTAAGTAATTTCTATTACATAGATACCACAGTTTAATTAGCTGTGTCCTGCCCTTATTGACCCTTTCTAGAATATCCTTCGGTAAACACCTGCATTTAAATGCATCCACATGTGCATATGCACACACACACACAGTTTAACTATTTAAAAGCATCTGAAACAAAGTTTTATGTCCCATAAAACAAGAAATTCTTGTGTTTAAAAATTAGCTAAAAAATACATTTAGGAAGTTTTTGACAAATTAATGAGAAATAATAGGTGAATGGTTTATTTCCAAAAATAGTATAGTTTTTTTTTTTGGTTTGTTTTTTTATAGCTGGTTTTCACTTTTTCTCCTTACCTAAGTATTGTATTGGGTTGTACCTATATGTAGTACTAATGATTTGTGGGCTCTGAAAGTATTAAGTTTATAAAGCATTTTAGTAAGGTTCTGGAGAGGACCTTTGGATGAGAAATTAAAAGGCTCTTTTTCTCTTAGTTTCATGTCTTTTCTGATTCTAAATTGCCAATACTTTAATCTGCCTTGCTTAAGTTTTTCTCATTCAGACTCTAAAATAATGAAATTTTTATTTGGAAACAATTTGGTTATAACTGTTTTTATACATTATTATGGATAGTTTTGTGTATATACTAAAAGGACTCATACTTATGGTAGAATGTATGTAGTACCCAAATACCAACATGTAAGGACTTTGCAGGCTCAAAAATTACAGAGAAATGGCATATTTAGTAGGCTAAGCCAGTAATATTAGCATACAATATTGTTTATAATGGAATTTTGTTTATATACATAAACATTCTGAGTTTGTACACGGATGACTCGTTTTGCCCAGATTTAAGATACACACACACAAAGCCCAGGTGCAAAACACACAGCCTTTTCTTAAGGCCCTTCATTTTGTGTGTGTGTGTGCGCGCGTGCACATACACATACCCGCACAGATAACATTTTGTTAACCCTGTTGTAGTAGTGATGACCAGCTTTACACATAGTTACCTGCCTGTCTGTTTCCACTAGATTGCTTCTGGAAGGACTGGAGAAATTTCTTCTTTGTATCCCTTCCCATGGTAGTCAGTCAGTTTTTCATTTTTCTTCTTACCTGACAGAACTAGCACAACTTTCAGAATCATTAGTGTGCCAATATTTAAAATTCACACATGGCTTTCATTATTCCTAGGCTTATATGCTAATCAAATAAGGTCTTTACATGCTGCATTGATTGTTTCATAGTAAATCTGCGTGCCTCAAGCTGATCTATCTTTTAGTTTGTAGGCCCCTGGTGAAGGAAAGTAAGCACTTGGCTTTTTAAACATTAAGCTGGGAGAAGTCACTCTGAACGGTGATGTTATTTAACTGCCGCAGGAAAAGTTTGTTGCAGAATGAAAGGCACACACAACATTAACATAAGCAGAATTTTTTAAAGTATGGTTATGTTGAAGCCCAAACTTTTTCTGTGGAGGAAACAGTTTTGTAAAATTTGATCAAATATTTTGTAAAAATGTTTTGGTGATGAATTTTCCTCTTATGTTTTGTTAACATTATTTAAGCTCTAAGGCAGTTGTAGCCAGACTATTAAGTGTAACTCTTTCCTCCCTTGACATACAACGTATTCTGCTTATTTCCAAAGTCAGGAAGAAGAGAGCGAAGATGAAGAGGACACTCAGAGCTCCAAATCCGAAGAACAGCATCTGTATTCTAATCCTATCAAAGAAGACATGGCTGAGTCCAAGTTCTCCAAGTTCTCTGAAATGAGTGAGGAGAAACGAGCCAAACTCCGTGAGATCGAGGTTGGTATCGCAGTGAAGCTGACGCCTCGCGTCTTCCCCTTTTCTCCGAGCTGGGCTTCCTCCTGGCGTCACCACGTTCCCTGTGCCCAACAATTGGTATGGTAGCCGCCTTCCTTCAGGCCTCTTCCTTCAAGCATCCCTTCTCCCCCTGGAACCTTTTCGTTACTCATCTGGATTTTTTTCCCTATTTCTCTCTGTTGAGATTAGTGTTACGATGTGTGCATTATGTTTTGTGGGGCTTTTTTGATTGCGGGCTTATTTAATGTCTGTATTCCCCACTAGGGTGTGATTTCCATGAGGGGAAAGGATGGTGTCTATTTTCTGTTTATCGTATCTCCATCGCCTGGCACCTAGGAGATCCTCTGAAGACATGGATTCTAATGAATAGATTGTGTCTGACATCATGAAATCCATTACATTTTGAGTGTACATAGAATATAAGAAAAGTGAGATATTTTCTGGCATGTTCAAGTTATGTGTACATTGTATTACAGTACGCTAACTTTAAGTGTCTGCACCATTTAGTGATGGCAAGAGAGAAGACATTAAGTGGGGCTTAACAATAAGGAGAAAAACTTACGGCAGAGTCCAAACTTGTCTCCAGCAGACTCTTCCTTCCTCCATCCCTCCTTTTTAAATGCCTCTTTTTATTATCAAAGGTATTCAAACATGTCAGGGAAGGTTTTATAATGGGGACCTTCCTTCCTGTCCTTGCCCCAAGGTGATGAAACATTCCCAGTAAATATTAGTAGTTTAGCAGTCAGTCCAGAATCTCACAAGTGTACATGAGTGGCTCAGTTAGTTGGACGTTGTGCCACGCACCAAAAGGTTGCTGGTTCCATTCCTACTCAGGGCACATGCTCTGGTTTCAGGCTCCATCCCAGTAAGGAGTGTGCAGGGGGCAGCCAATTGATGGTTTACTCTCGCATTGATGTTTCTCTCCCACCCTCACCCTCCCTCACTCAAAAAAAATCCAAAAAAGAAAAAGTGTACATGAGTGAATTTCAGTACTCTGTCCGTTCATTTAACAGTTTGTTTTGAACGCCTGTTCTATGTCAGTGCTGTTCATCTTCCTGATAATTTGTTACCTTATTTCCCCTTCTCTGCCTACTCACTGCTACAAATTCTTGTCTACCTCTTTCTCAGGTATCACCATGCCAAAAAGTTAACACAAAAAGCATTTTGCTTACTTAACACAAAATCATAGGGTATTAATTGTAAGCTGAGAGGAGGGATTTCACAGTTAGGTTGATTCATTTTTCCTGGGATGTGTTCAGCTACACTCTGTAGAGTTTTGAGGGGTGTAAGGTGGGTGTCAGTGACCGCACTCACCGTTGCCCTTTTCGAGCTGCAGGTGTCCCTTTCTAACTCGAGAACTCCTCCTGGCCTTGCTGAACTCCTTCTTACTTATCTGAAGAAACTACTGGAGTAGAAATGACAACTGAGCTCATCAAAAATATATTTTCTTGATAATCGAAGTGACATTTTGATAATTAAAAATGCCAAAACAGACTGATTATTCTTAAATACTCTATTTCCTTAATGGTTTAAAGGGAACTGTGATTTGGCCTTTTTGTTAATTTGGATGGCCTGTATACATGTGGTAGGTGTGCGCGCACATTCCCATTCTTTGTGCTCTCTGATAATCTGGCCTCTCCGTCCTTTCTTTGCTGGACATTTGGCGATGGTTTCCCTTGCTCTTGTAGTGCCTGCCTCCCACAGCTTACCCTTTTGGGATTTTCATTGTGAACCAAATTTTAATTATAAAATGTAGATCTTTGGGGAACCAGGTACCAAATTGATTATCATTGTGTTGCGATAAGTTCAGAAGGGCGTGGACTGCACTCGTGGTTTTGAGTCATCTTATATGGTTGTGCAGAGAGAGCCTGTGGGTCCCGCCTGATCACTGGCGTTCTGCAGAGGTGGGCTTGTCTGACAAGTGGCTTTCACATAGGGAGTTTTATGTTGATGTTATATTTTGACCGAGTTCTTATCTTGCTACTTTGCTGTATTGATGTTTTTCCTTTTTATACACTTGTTTCGAAAAGACTTTTTTAAATTGAATTTATTGGGGAACAGGTTTCAAGTGTACAGCTCAATAAAACATCATCTGCACACAGCATCGTGTGCCCACTGCCCTAGGCAAAGTCTCTTTCCATCCTCATTTCCCCCCCTTTGCCCACCTCCAGCTACCCCTCCCCCCTTCCCTCTGGCTGTCACCACACTGTTGTCTGTGTTCATGTGTTATGTATATATGTATGCATGTGGGGTTTTTGGGGGTTTGTTTGGTTTTTTTTTTTGCTTAATCTCATCACTTTCTTTCACCCAGTGCCCCTCTCCCCCCAGCTGTCAGTCTGTTCCATGTGTCCTGCCTCTGTTTCCATTTTGTTTGTCAAGCAGTTACTTGAGAAACTATAGTGATGAAAAATTTATGTCTTATTTCACAGCTCAAAGTTATGAAGTTTCAGGATGAATTGGAATCTGGAAAAAGACCTAAAAAACCAGGCCAGAGCTTTCAGGAGCAAGTGGAACACTACAGAGATAAACTTCTTCAACGAGTAAGGAATAGTATACTCAGTAACATGCATTTTCCAAAATTACTTGTTTGACTACCTAGAATATTGGTATATTGATGTATTAAGGAGAATGTGTTTCAAATTGCATCCTTTGATGTGTAAATGCTGGATACTGGTAGACAATTAGTAACATTTGAAATTTGATGTTTTACAATTATTTCAACTTGTAAAAGGGTTAGGGCCACAGCATAATATTTTATTGTAGATATTACCTGTAAACAAGAAAATCCTGCTAAGAGTATGTTTTTAAAACTGGAAGACCCAATAGGAAGAATATTTGTGACAATGAGACACCAGAAACCATGAGAAGTGGCATAGAGACAAACAGATGGAGTTAGGGTTTAGAAAGTTCATGTAGGACTCTTTTTCCATTGTTTTCAAGGAGGGACAGCAGGCGTAGCCTACCTCATCAGTGAGCTCTAAACTTTTGAAGGACCTGATATTCTTGTACATTAAAAAATATGTAGGGGTACAGAGGATTTTAGAACAAGGAGACCCATGTGGTAATTGTTGGGAGAACCCAGGAATTTTATTGAGACTACTGTATCTTGACTCATTATAAAAAAAAGATTATATAGAAAGAGAAATAGGAAAAACAATCACTACAAAGCTATTACTGGCATAAAACGTGATGGGAGCAGCAAGGTGGCAAAACAACTTTGGTGCTGCCTTTTCTCTGTGACTCTGGGTGATCATCCCAATTTTGCAGGATTGTGAGTTAGATAATAGCTGCTATTACATTTTGTTATTGAATTAAAATGTTTAAAATATTTAAGTATTTTAACTGTAGTTTGATTTTTATAAATTATCAAAATATAGAGGAAATTATATTGTGCAGACACCAGAAGCAGTCTCCTCCGCCTCACTTTTTAAATTTGTACTCTACATTATATATTTTGAATAGAGATAATTGAGATTTTTAAAAAGGTGTTATTTATCTGTCCCACATGAATCCCTTTGGAGATGGTGGCAGGTGTTTGATCTTCATGGAAGACTCTACCTTGGGATGCTCATTGGTCCTGATGGTAGTAATACCTGTATTAGCATTTTAGCCTCCTGCCTTCCAGATTGCATTTGGGGAGGAGGCTGTGTTTCTTGAAGGTATATACAAGGGATGGGCAGACTGTAGCCATCACCTCATTTTTGTAAATAAACTTATGGCTCACAGCCATTCTCCCGTGGCAGAGTTGAATACTTTTGACAGTGACTGTGGCCCACAAAGCAGAAAGTGTTTACTATCTGGCTCTTTACAAATGTTGCCAACATTTGGTATAGGCTTTTTATCAGCTATCAGATAGCTTTCTGGAGGTACAGAAATCATAGAGAAGTTAAGTTCCTGGTAGGAGAGATCTCCGTGGGCTTTGTGGGTTCCTTGTCTGTAGCTACTCCTTTAATTACATAATCAACAGAAATTCTAATTTCAAGTGAGAAGTGGGATCCGAGGATGAGGAAATTATCCTTATTGTAGCATCTAAGGATGAGGAAATTGTTTTTTCTGGTTTATATAATTGTATAGTCACATAGCCAGTTTTTACTTTCATAAGTTAGGATTTAAAATTTCCAATACAATTGGTACTTGTCTCTCATCAGTAAGATTTTCTGATGGATGATTATCGTGAATAGTTATTTCTCCTTTTCAGCCTGTGGCTTTGGTAATAGCTCTCTCTTGACTAAATCAACTTGCTGCGCAATTAGTGTCACTGCTATTTTATTGTTGTCTGAAATGCAGTGTCAGTGTATTGTTGGCTTGTAGAGGGACAGCACTCTACAGGTGTTCGTTGTGAGCCTTAGCTCCAGAGCTTGGCTCAGATCCTGGCTTCCTTCTGTGTGACCATGGGTGTGGCACGTAGCCGCTCGGAGTCTGGGTTTTCATCTTTAGAACGAGGGTGAAAGTACTGCTCCTGTGGCGGTTGGAAGGCAGGCTGGCGGGGTATGTGACAGCTGTTTGGCCACTGCTGGCCTAGGGCGAGCGTCAGTGAGTGTAGCTGCTGTCCCAGTGGCGCTCGCTGTTCAGCCTAAGGAGGAGAAGTGGCTTGTTTTTCTGGAAGAGAAGGTACTTTTTAAAAATATTAGTGATTTAAAATTAGTTAAGTGGAAGAGAATGTATCATTACGTAAGCGAGATGAACCCAGATTGGTGTTTTTAATGACTAAATGTTCTTTCTTTAAAAAAACAAAACAGGAGAAAGAGAAAGAATTAGAAAGAGAACGAGAAAGAGACAAGAAGGATAAAGAGAAACTGGAGTCTCGGTCCAAGGACAAGAAGGAAAAGGAGGAGTGCACCCCCACCCGGAAGGAGAGGTACCGCCCCTGCCCCCCCTGCCGCCGGCCCAGCCCCAGCCCTGTCGCTGTCAGGTGCCCTCCCTGCCGAGTCCAGCACTAGAAAAGGCTTTGTCCATGACGATAGGCTGGTTCTTGCCGCCAGGAGGCAGAACCAGCTGGGAAACGATGGTCAGCTGGCGCTCGGCTCGGTGGACTCGGCCATCACCCCTTTACCTCTCTGCATGGTCCATAGGGTCCCTTAGCCTTAGGTCAGTGCTGAGGATTCAGGTACTGTACTGGGTCTCAGATACAGGCTTAAATAACTAAACAGCTTGCTAGATCTTGTTGCCTCCAGTATAAGCATTTCTTCTGTGCTGAGTCTGCTACCTATAAACTTGCATCTCCTGGTCCTCCTCGAAAGGAGATTATGTACATAGACTGTAAGGACTTGTTCCTCACTTTGTCTTTATTCTAATACAAATCGCTTTTAATTTTTATTTTCTACTTTTATAATCCCTAAATCTCTGATTTAATAGAGAATTGCTTCAATGAACAGTTAACTTTTTTCTAATAAAAACCAAGTGAATGCAAGTAAAAAAAATTCTGGCTTAGTCACTCTACAAATAATTACAAATAGCATAATTATTGGTTAAATGGTAAATCTGTTTTTTTCTTTTTTATTATTTTGATATAACTTCAGATTTACAGAAAAGTTACAGGAATAGTATAAAGAATTTCCAGATATCTTTTGCCCATGTTTCTCAAATGTTAAATATTTCTACTTCTACCTTATTTTCTTCTTTCTTCCCCCAACCATACAAGAGTAACTTGCCAACAAGATGCCCCATTATCTTAGTTTCAAGATTGTGAAATTAACATTAAAACAACTTACCTGATTAGATACTTTAGTGAAATTTTGTCCATTGTCTCAGTAATCTCTTTTAGCAAAAGAAAGTCCAATTTTGTTGAATTCAGTTTTTGTCTTGACCAGTCTGTCTTTAAGACTTAATTGGTTCTTGGTATAAAAGGCTTTGAATGTTGTTGGAAAATAACATCAGTAAAGTTAGTGTAAACTGGTAGGAGTTAATAGCAAATTTAGTAGAAGGAAATTGAATACCTGATCTTTTGCTGACTTATGGACTGTTTGGGGGCTTTGTTCCATAGGAAAAGGCGACACAGTACGTCCCCTAGCCCATCTCGCAGTAGCAGTGGTAGACGAGTGAAGTCCCCATCACCAAAGTCGGAACGATCCGAGCGTTCAGAAAGATCTCATAAAGAGAGCTCACGGTCGAGGTCATCTCACAAAGACTCTCCCAGAGATGTTAGCAAAAAGGCCAAAAGGTAAATGCAAGTCATTTTTTGCAATATTTCAAATACCAGTTTCCTTGTCATTCCACCAGCTTTGAAAGTAATTTTGTTGGTAGCTATTTCTTAAAAGATTTTAGAAAACCAGAAAGAGATACTCTCATTTTAGATTATGCCTTTCCACCTCCTAACACCAGCCTCATGACTAAAGCACAAGAAGGCTTCTGATGAGTAAAGCCAGCCAAGAACGTGAGCATTACACCCAGTGTTCCCTGTGGGATAGGGAGGTAGCTGCTTTACTTTTCATTCTGCTCTTAATTTCTATAGAACATTCTTTGATTTTTGTCAAGGCTGAAAGAAATATACCCCCCTCCCCATCCCCCGATCTTAGTAGCAAGTTTTTGGATAGTGATTTGTGAAAATAAATGCCATTTCTTCAGTGTATAATTTAGTGTATACTTTATTCCTGTAGTTCCAGAAAAGTGGTTCGGAAATATTTTATTTATCTGGTGTTATTTTTTTGAGAGCTGAAACTTTATTATTGTAACCATTTTTAGTAAAATCTTTATATAAAATAGATAAGTACATTATTTATTTGTTTTGGTAACCTTCATGAACAGCACTTGCAAAATTATGCTGCCTTACATGGTTCCCTTGAATGATACTGCAATAGTTGGAGCCTTTTCCTCAAGGAGATAGGCTGCAAAGCTGTCTTGTGTTTAAAATTTTGCGAATGGTATTAGATGTCATTTTGAACTTTATCTTGTAGATTTAGAGGTTCAAAAACTGCAACTCCTCAGTCCTGCCTCGAGATTTTGACTCAGTAGGTCAGGGTGATAAGGCTCAGGAACCTTTCTTTTTAAGCAAGCGCAGTACTGATGACCTGTGTGATGCACAGGATGTACGAAATCTGTGCGCGCCCACGTGTGCAGTAGTCGGAGTATAGATCCAGAAAGTTTACAACCTTCTGTGTTTCAGTGACTTTTGTTGTGTTCAGTTAAAGCTCATTTTAGATAATTTAAGGAGTCATTTTTGATCACATGAGTTCTGTGATAAATTATTTTTGTTTGTTTCCTCAGATCACCATCTGGTTCAAGGACACCTAAAAGGTCTAGGCGATCGCGGTCTAGATCCCCTAAAAAATCAGGGAAGAAATCCAGATCCCAGTCCCGATCTCCACACAGGTCTCATAAAAAGTCAAAGAAAAACAAACACTGACAAACATTTTTAAGATGCTGTCACTTATTGGAAATGCGATTTTGTTTTGTGCCTGAACGGTCTGTTTTTAAAAAAAAAAAAAAAATCAAATGAAAGAGCATTCCTGGGGTTTTTGTTTATTTGTTTGTGAACGCATGTGTAAGCTCATGAGCAACCGCATCTGTAGACCTGTCATGTTTTATATTGTGTAAATTACTTTCGTTGTGGCTGTTTTCAAGATGAAATTTTTATTGTGGTAATGAATTTCATCAGAAATGTGTATAATGGGCCTGCTGGCAGTAGCAGTGTTTTGCTTTAGGATGCTGTGACTTAGCAAAACTAATGCAGATGTCTCCCCGTTTTGTAGCTTTGACAGTTTGAATTAGATTTCAAATAAAATCTGAAGAGAAAACCACAATGTTGTTTTTTTGCCCTATTGGTGACATCAGTCCCTTAAAGTCCCACTAAGTGAGTTTAGCGCTTCTGTGTTTCTATACCTAACGCACTTTACAAGCTCCATTGTTCAAGCAGCTCAAGTTTTATATTTACTAAGATGACTGTAAAAATTAGAGAACCTGAGACTACTATTTGGTAGGTTTACCCCAGTTTCTGTGATGAGGTCCTCTGGGTAATACTAGTACCCACAGGTCAGAAGACAGGGTGAATGTGACATGGTCTGTTGTTAATGGGATGGTTGGCTACCATATTTTTACTTTTTTCAAAGAAGCAATATGACTTTAATACACTCAGCCTGTGTCCTGAGCAACTGCTTATTATTAGGGAATTAAATCTCCATCTTTTGATTTCATCTGGTATGAAAGAAGTGTATTTTAAAAGAAATTTTTGAACAAGAGTTGGCCATAGGATTACTTGTTTGATAGTTGCCCCTTTAGGGCCCTCTGTAGGCTATCTTCAAACCCTGATTAGTACAAGGTTCTGTTTAAAGCACCTTTGTTTTTTGTTTTGTTTTTTAAAAAGATATAGTGTTAGCTTTAAGTAAAATTTAAAAATAAAATAGTTTTAAGGAAACTTAACATCCAGTGGTTTGTAAGTTCAAGGTACAGAAAGTTAATCTGAACCATTTGCAGAATTGAAATCTGTTAGGCAGTGGGAGAAACATTGCTGCCATCCGAGGAAGAAATGAGAGACCGTGCATGGTGTTGATCACACTGTTGCTATAAATGCAGCGGGATAAAGGCCTGTGTGACTTGAACTGACACCGCTCTTTCTGAATCTGCCTCCGGTTCTCATTTGGGCACTTTATACTGTGATTTGATGGGGGTTTCCCCTTAAAAGAGAGGAGAAAACTATTCCCAGTAATAGGTTGTTTTGAGTTACTTGCTTTTTAAAAATATCTTCAAGTTGTTTTATTTAATCTTGCCTAGTCACAAAATAAAATAAGATGTACCCATTTTGGGGGGAGTTAGGTATACTAGCTGAGCAGTGGGCCATGCTATTGCCAAACTGGGCAAGGCCTGCAGTAGCTTTAGAAATGAGCCAACCAGTTTATTTTACTTGGTAGTTCTTACCAATATGCAATAGTGCTTGGAAATTATTCTTTTATAGTTCACCCTTTTGTTCATATTTGTTAATTTCTAAATGTTGCTCAGAATAAACATGAACATTTGGTGCTGGTTTTTAAAAACCTACAAATATAGCCATTTTTAAAGTTACATGTTTTTCTTTGTTCATTGCCTGAGAGAATGGAATTTTATATAATTACCCTTTTTTTTTTTTGCAAAAATAATAATGTTGAGTTTGTGCTGATTTGGGCGTTCCATCATTCTCTGGTATCCAGTATAGGCTTAGAAATACTTAGGCAGTGGTTTGCCAATCAGGTTGCAAGGAATGTTATTTCTGTCTCTTTTGAAAAATATGCTGGAGAGGTAGGAGTGAGTAGAAATTGTTAGGTCAGTTTTGGGTGCTTATTCGTAGTATTTTTTCTACTGCAATAGGATTTAGCAGATCTTTTCATTTATATCCAGATAATGGTGAACATTGTTTATGTCACAGTGGGTAAGACTCCCCCTGTTGGATGGATGGGTGGGGATTGCTTAGGCTTAATAGAATATGTATTCTCTGAAGTTTGTTAATGAGTGTATTATATTGTATTGGGGTTTTTTTCTGGAATTGCAAATAATATTGTTAGATAGTTTATTTCCAATTTTACTTAATGAGAAAATATCTAAAGTAGCCTGTTTAATTCTCCATGGATTCTCTGAAAGTTTAATGGGACCAGGAATTGATGATTAGTAAGGGGAGAGGCATTCTACCATATTTTTATAACAGCATATTATTCATGTTTCCTATCTAAAGAACACTCTTAATTGGATAGTGAAATTTCTCCAGGTTGACTGAAATGTTCATAGGCAGGGCCTTCTAGTTACAGGAAATGCCCTGTTCTGGCTCTGTGATAGGCAGTTACTGTCTTCTGCTGTAGTTGTCTGCTCTTATAAAGGGCATCACGTAAACCCTTGACTCTCTAACCCAACCCTTTGTACACAGGGATTCCTTACCAGGTTATTATCATGTTATCTCCTCTCTTCTGCAGGTGAGAGAAAGTAAGTAAATGGTGCTCTGTTTCTTACCAGAGAGACCTGTGATGGAAAAAATCATGTGTGGAAATTGTTTTTTGACACTGTATTTACTTGTTACTGTTAGTAAGTGTATGGGCATTTCTGAACTGTAACATGTTGAGAACTTAGAGATTAAAGAACTAAACAAAAAGCCCTGACCCCAAAGAATGCTCTTATTTTGTCTCAGAATGTTTTTGGCTTTTCAGCTAAAGTTTGCAGAAGTTACTATACCCTCACCTAATTTTCTTTATTACAGACCATCCCTGTGGGCTTACCCTGAGACTTTTATCCTAATTAAAGAATCTCAGAGGGAAGAAATTTTGTATTTTCCCCCAAAAAACTTTAATATTCTTGAGCACTTGAAAATATTTTTAAGAAATTCCAGTTGTGATGTAATTTAGGTTTATTAGAAATATTCTGTACGCATTTGCCTCTGTGGTGGTATAAGTTCTGAAAAATTATATGGCCGTGGTAATAGTTTATCATTTTGATTATTAAAAATGAGAGCAAATTAATCTGTTTGCCAAAGTTACCCTATTCTTAGATGACCACAACAGTATGGTTTCTTTAGCAGAGAAAATTGTTTTTAAAAATAAATAGCACCACTTTTCTACGACTGTACATTTAAGAAGTAAGAGCTTTTTTCCCCTTTGTTTTCCTCTTCTATTTTAATGGAAAAGCTAATTAGAGGAAATTCAGTGTAGATACTGATGAAGGCACTAGCGTAAGTTTAAAGGAGCACATATCTGTCAGGACTCAGAGAGCTTGGCTTAGGCACATTTCACATGCATGTTTTAGAGTAGAGTTTAGGGGCCTTTAATTCATTGTCCTTTTGGCTTTTTCTTTATTTTGTTATCAACTTCCCAGGACTTAGATAATACACAGATGCCAACCCCAGGGGAGTGCTGTGATGACAGACCGTGGGGACTGCTGCTGCTCAGGTGAGCCCCGTCCCACTGGTCGCCGTCTGCTCCGCGCCCTCCAAGCTTCGTGGACGTGGGCTACACGCATAACTTACGAATTTATAGATCTGTAGATAAAATGTCCTCATTCATTTCACTTGTAATTATGCTTGGAGTGTTTGTGATTTATCTTTTCACTTCAGCAGGCTCTTGTACATTTTATCTTTGGTGATTTTAACTATCTGGAAAGACAGTTTTTCAGAAATGAAAATAATACAGTTGAAGTCAACTCAGCTGAATTGTTCCCCAGTAAGACAGCGTCTTTTGGGTGAACCGATTCCTTAACTGAGTTACTCTTGATTTGAGGGTCAAGTGTATTGTGGAGCTGCTTTCCAGGCTGTCACTTTATAGTTTTTCTGCATAAAGATATACAGTTATAAAGGTTGTAGAATTTCCCTTTTGTTGTTGTTTTTTGACTTTTGATTACTTTAATAAAAATACGTTGTTTTTATAGCAAACTGTAGACTGTTCACGTAATTTTCTCCATATAGTTTTCTAATGCGAGCCCAGTAAACCACCTAGTTCTCGGCAGCTTTCTCCAAGTGAAATAAGTGATGTGATTTCACATGTTTAAACTACAATAAAATATTTTCATGACAGATTGTTCTCTTGATTAGGAAGTTTTATTTCATTATTGGTCCCCCTTTTGTGGAGTTACTTTGTTTTATTTCATTGAGGAAAATTTCAAATGTGTACAATAGTAGAATTAATACCCATCAACCTGCAAATATCAACCTATTAGTATGTATTTAAATGTTTTTAAAGCATAACCACAGTGTCATTATCACATTAAAAATAATTCAGTTCCCTTTAAAAAATTTTTAATTGTGGTAAAATACTTATAACAAAATTTACCATCCTAACCACTCAGGTGTCCAGTTCAGCAGTGATAAGTGTGTTCACATTGCTGTGCAACCAGTCTCCACGACTTTTCATCTCACAGAATCAAAACTTACTAAACAGCAACGTCCCGTCCCCGTCGTGCCGCCCCCCCCCCCCCCCCGACAGCCTCCACTGCTCTTCTTGTGAGTTGGATACTCCAGGTGCCTCAGGTGCCTGTGACAGGCGCACTCAGCACAGTGCCCTCAAGGTTCGTTCACGTGGTGGCGGGTGGCTGGTTCCTTTTTAAGGCCTGCTTTTTCCCCCTAGCTGGTTTGGCTCAGTGGTTAGAGTGTCTGTCCATGGACTAAAGCGTCCTGGGTTCGATTCTTGCCAAGCGCACATGCATCGGCTGCAGGCTCAGCCCTGTTTGAGGTGCGTGCAGGAGGCAACCAATTGATGTGTGTCTCTCACATCGATGTCTCTTTCTCTCTCTCTCTCTCTGAAAAGCAATGGAAAAAATATCATTGGGTGAGGGTTAAAAAAATACCAATAAAATAAAAGTGAAGCCTACTTTTTCTTTTAAGCTTCTGTATTCCTGATAGGATTCGAAAAGGATTTTTCCCAAATGGCACGTTAGTATTTTTTATCCTGAGTAAAACCTTCAAAAGAAAACAAAGTATTACCAAGTATATATGCCACCTACTCCACACCACTTTCTTTACCATTTTTATCACTTTTTATATGGTTGTGTATGATGTAGTTTAATCTCAACACTTCATAGCAGGGGTACAAAATATATTTTCAAAGCAAACTATGATTTTGAAATTGTACAGTATTAATGTCAGTGACCACAACAAATGCTTCCTTAGTTTTATTTTTATTGCCTGATGAAAAGAAACTGAAATTTTGGCATTGAGTAAACTCTGTTTGTATTAGATACTCATTTTGCTGTGGAGTCATGTTTGGACTTGAATACCAGCTCTTCCTCACTCTTTGATCTTTCGGAATCTTATTTTTGTGCTTATAAAGTGGGGTGGTAACCTTATGTGTTCACTGTAAGGACGAAATCACTTGTAAATCACTGGCACACGGTTATCATACAGTGGTATTTAAAATTCATAAACATTCAGCCCGGCCGGCCTGGCTCAGCAGTTGAGCATCGGCCTAGGGTCCAGGAGGTAGTGGTTCGATCCCCTGTCAGCGCACAGGCCTGGGTTTCGGGCTCCATTCCCAGCAGGGGGTGTGCAGGAGGCAGCCGATTCATGACATCATTGATGTTTCTGTCTGTCTCCTTTCCTCTAAAATCAATAAAGACATAAAAAATTGAAAAAAATTTATGAACATTCAGTATTTCTGAAAACTATGTGACCATCTTTTAAAACTAACACTACAATTCCATGGCACTGGTACCTTTAAAAGATATTTTCTTGTACTTGATTTGTATTTAACGGATTTTACAAATTTACATTTGGCGATGTCCTGGTTTACTGCACACTGAATGTCACTTTATAATCTGCTTTCCTATAGTTCTGGACATTTAATTCTTAATCTCCTTTGAGAAAAACATTTTTATTGAGTGGATTTTTAAAAATTTTTATTATGTGTCATTTATTATTATAGAATTGCATAAACCAAAGTTCCTGAAAGGAAGCCCATAAAAGAAATCTCAATGTAAACAGCTTAAGTTGGATATATGTGGAGTAGAAAGAGCCTGGAGAATAGTATTAAATATGCTGCACTGAATTTTTTTGTCCAACTTCAAAGTAAAAAAACCCAAATTATTAGAGCTGAGAAGTAATGTATAATTTTCACAGAATAAGTGGACAGAGAACAGTATCCTGAGAGAAGACTCAAAAGAGGGTTAATGTATAATTGAACTATTTTGTGTGTATTTGCAAGTTATAGTTTTTATTTTCAGATTACACAGAAATACAGTAGCAAGCTGAAGCTATAGAGTTTGAAAAGCAAGTTACACTTTAAATTCTACTCAGGATGTTTGTGAAGCTCTTTGGAGTTCTAGAAGCTGCACAAACATGAATTTGGAAGAACAGAAGTTTGGTTAAAAACATGCCTGGCCTCCCATCTAGCTGAGACCTTGGCATTGAAGCCGATAAGCCCCTCGCCGTGTACGCAGCCGGCCCAGCCCAGCAGCGGAGCGGCTCTGGCACGTGAAGTGCGGTCAGATGATCTTGTTAGGCATATTTTGTTTTATTGCCCTTCAGTAGCTATTGGGTGTGAGCAGTTTCAGATTGTTTTTGGCTGTGCTAATGTTTTAATAAAGGATTTGTCAAATTCTTCATTTATTCCTGGGAAAATTAATAGCTTAATGTAGGTCTCCATCATGGGGTGAGCCGTCTAACCCAAAAGGTGTTGTACGTAGATTTTTATCTTTGTAGTCTCCACAATAGCATTTAGCTAATGTGAATTTCAACTCAATTTCAAGACCACATGTGCCATAAGTGTTCCATAGGGTGCTTACCCTCAACGCCCTATATATCCTGTTTTAAGAATGTTTCCTTCCCAGAAAAGCCTGCAGCATGTCCAGCTCTGTGTCAAACACTGGACATGTGTGTGTGTGACAAGCAGACTCTTCCTCAAGATGCTGGCTTAATTTCGAACTGATCTCCCTGAAAGCATGGTTCATTTTCCTTGCGTAGCAGGCATGTGTGAGGAAGTCTTAAAGCAGGAAATGATTTTTTGGTTGGTTCTGACGTGAGCTTTTCCAAGCCTCGCAGATTACTTTTCATTTGCGTGTACTCTAACGAAATGGTGTAGTCTTTATTTGTGTCTATCACACAGTAAAACCTGACTAACGGTGTGAAGAATGCGGCAGCTCTGGTGCTAAGATAAGAACTACTCTGCCTACTGTACGTTTCTGAGTTTGTAATATGTGAGCGAGCGTCCTTTCTCATGTTCATCCACAGTGGCGACCGATACTGCCCTGCCCAGTAACGGGTCGTGCTTCCCTTCAAGGGCCTCCGCCTGTCACAATGGATTCAAAGGACGTGGCTGCACAGACCACCTCACGCTTTCCTGTACCTCCCGTCCTTGTGTCACCTGGATGATGGGGGAAAGCCATCAAGCTCTTTAAGGACCTGAGGATACTAATACCTGCCCGTTCATCCTGGACGTTGGTCCTTGGTCGGTTACTGTGATGTGCTCTCGCTGGGACCGACGGCCCTCCAGGGCCTTGCAGACACCATGTCTGGAAGGCAGACCTTTTGATGAAAATGGAGGCAGGGAGAACACTTGGAGAAAGCAGAGGATTGCCTCGCCCTCACCTCTTCGGATTTCATTCTAGTACCTTTTCCCCTCCCCATTTTCTCTGAAGCTTTTTGTTCTTTCCTTGCAGAATATGTTGCAGACAAGGTAAATAATGCGAAACTATCTGGTCTTGCTTAAATGGTATTTCTCTCTGATTACTTTGTACTGATTACTTTGGCCAAAGCATCGTCCGATGCAAGAAGACAGGCAGGTGGGGCATGAAGTAGGTGCAGTCACTCCCTTAACCTCATGGGTGAGTGAGTCTCGTCAGACCTCGATATTTTGGGTGGTTGTGATTTCTAAAGAAATTTCTGACCGTGATCATCTTTAAAGTTGGCTTAGCTCCTACAGGGCGTGAAAGGGAGAACCTCACCGGAGCTGAGTGCCTCCTTGAAAACTTAGCTCTATTTTGTAGCCCAATAGGACTTGGCCAACCATACGAAATGGCAAAGCTTGGGTTCCAGTCACTTTCCAGCTGTGTGGCCTTGGCCAGGTTGCTTAACAAGAGGTGTTCTGAGCCATGTCCTCGTCTGCAGCATGAGTGTGCCACCTAATGGGTTAGTGAGGTGTGCCGGGTCCTTGGGCACAACCACAGAGACCGTCTCCAGCTAAATGAGGCAAGAGGAGTCCAGTGGGATCCTATGGAGACTCAGAATTGACAGTGCAGCTGGGAGGCCAGTGTGGGAATCCCGGGATTTGAGACAGCATCAGGCCTGGGAGCAGGGTTACAGCAGGGGGCCGGCTTGCCTGGTCCCTCCAGGAAGGGCCACAGCTCAGCTTCCCTCAGCTAGTGTCCTTTGGCTGGAGGTTTGGGTTCCAGGGAGGGGGACCTGATGGGCCTAACTTTCTAGGTTACAAACTTGAAGATACAACCTTAATGGCTACAAATGATCGTTTATTAGTTTGGCAAGACAGTTAGAAACTTGGGTTTCTACTTTTCTGTTCTAAATAACACTGATGAGCACCTTGTGCATAACATTTTTGTTTTCATTCTTTAAAAAATCTTTGGGATTGCCAGATATGGAATTACTGGGTCAAAGAATATAAACACTTTAAAATTCATGTGATACCAGCTTTTTCCCCAAAAAGGTGCTACTTTAGACTTCCTGTAATGCTAGGGAATGAGTATTTCACCACTCCTGTGCCAGCGTCGGGAGTGCTGGTTGCCATTGGCACAGAGGAACTAGGAATGTTCAGAAAAGAGGCGGAGGATGTGAGCGCTGGAGGACTGTGGGGGAAGGCTTGTGATTGCCATGTATGATCTCATTTGGAAATAACACCGGAGGTCTTGGTTTGAGGTCTTGTGTCAGGTGTGGCTTCAGTCCCTCTCCTTTGCCCTAGTAGACACAGGTGCACATGAGTCGGGTTGCCCCGTGGGACTGATTTCAGAGAGACAGAAGGGCCTAGACACCCCAGGGCGTCTTCTGAACAGGTAGGTCCAAGCACCATGTTGCCTAATAAGGAAATCCATTCAGGAGCTGCCCATTTTCTTGAAAAGGACCTAGGCCGGAGCTGGAGCCAGGCAGCTTGGGCCCTCCCATGAACTAGCTGTGTGAGCTTGAGCTTGGCCTCAGGTTCCTTGTGAGCCAGTCAAATCACCATTTCTCAGACACCAGTCCCACACCAGCTGCATCTGCATCACATGGGAACTGTCAGGACTCAGATTCCAGGTCCCACCTTTGAGATCCTGCTTTAGCAGGTCTGGGGTGGGGCCTAGGACGTGAAATACAGATTACTTTTCATTATGGAAAATGCAAACACACAGAAGTACGAGCATTCATATAACGAACCCAACCTCAACAATGTGCCATCGCGCAGAGGTGTGTGCACTTCCGTTAGGGGCACGTATGTCGGGCTGTTTCTTTCTGTGACGGTGGCAGCCATTGATGACCATTCTGTCCATTAATTCGTTATGGTCGATCGTGATGCCCTAAATTCATTCCCTTTCATGTACCAGCTGAGTTAAAGCAGAGAGACTTCCTAGTCTCCGTTTGCTCTTCCATGGGAGGTTCAGATAGGAAAGGCTTAAATGCTACCTGTAGTTTTCAAAAGCATTTGGATTCTGGGATATCTCTACCACCCTCCAAAGTGACCACTGAAGTTTTATTATTTTAGCATCATCATTACCTCATGGATTTTAGTGTTTTTGCTGTGCTTTAATCCATTGCAATTCTTATCCATGGAATTGCTCTCTGGCCAGTGGGGACCTCTTCAAGTTGGCTCTTGGGTATTTTGACACAGGACATTGGTCTTTCATCGCTTCCCTGAAACCAGTCTCCACTCTCCAGGCTCATCTGCACATTTTTTCTTCCAGACCTCAAATGGCATGTCCCAGGCTTTCGTGGAACTCAGACTCCTCGGGTAATTCTGATGTGCAGCCAAGTTTTGGAAACTTTGGGTTAGATTTGAGGGTCCTTCCAACTCCAAAATGCTGTTTTTTTCTTGCCAATTAAAATAGCAAAAATATGTTGGAGAAGATTTTTAAACATTTATATGAAATGAGAATATATTTCAATACCTGATATTCTTTTTTGTTTGTTTGCTGCACTTGAAATTGGTGCAACTTTTTAAAATGCAGTTTGACCAAATGTATCATTTCCTATATGTTTTCATACACTTTGACCCAGAAATCCCACTTTTAGAAATCTGGTGTAAGGAAATGATTTTTTTATTTTATTTTATGGAAAAAGATGCAGATATTAAAGCTTTATTTACAAACTGTAGAAAATTAGATGCAACTCGAACATCCAAAAACGGGAAGGGTTTGGTAGATTGCAGAGAATTTACTGGAAGGACTATTATGAGGCCATTAAATGATGCCCGGGAAGACTGTGCAGCCAGATGCAAAATTGTGTGTATGACCTTGTGTGAAAACATGCATCTAAAATGGTTTAAGTGAAATATATCAAAACAATAGATGGCAGTAGGTTAGTAGACTTACGTGTGATTTGTCTCTACCCACCCCCTTTTCCAATACCCCCCCCCCCCATATTATTTAAAATTCTACAGGGCTGTGATCTTACCTGTTTATCCGACCTGCAGGACCAGGTCATTTAGAAACAGCAGGGCTTAGGGGAAGGGGCCAGAGCTTAGGCACAACCCAGAGTCTGGGCCTTGCCTAGGGAGAATGTGGGAGGATATATGGGCACAGGGGTGACAGTGGACACGACTGCCCCGCAGTCTCGCCTGAGTCTTTTCACTTGCCGACACAGTCCAGCTGGGAGCCTGGACCCCTCTCCTGGCTGACACCACGGAGAGGGAGGGGGCTGTGGTTCGGGTTCACACCGGGGAGTTCGGTGCAGGAGCTTGATGGGGACGAGGGTCCTAGCGGGCGTGCTGAACAGCCTGGGGTACTGTGTTCAGGTAGCTCATGGAGCGGGTGACAGTTTGTTTGGGGCCCCCCTTTTCATTGCTTAGATTAGAACAAGCTCCCCTGGGTTGTATTCATTGGTGTGTGAGGCATGTTTTTTCAGACCCTCCTTCCATCTGAAGGCCCTTCCCTAGCTTCCCCTCTCCTGATGGGGTGGGAGTGGGGGTGGGCAGGTGCCTGAGGGGAAACTGAGGGTGAGGAAGGGCTAAGCCCCAGGCCAGCTGCTGGCACCTAGCCCCGCCTCTTTCACCCACATCTCTGGACTCTACTCACGGGCACTCTTACCCCAGGGCCAGCGAGGGGTAAGGCTGGGGGGCAGGTAGGAGCTGGCCCCTAGGACAGGAATGGCGGAGAGGATCGGACTCTCGTGAGAAGTGCAGGATCTGCGGGGGACTGATGCGGTCTGACCAGTTCTTTAGGAAAACCACTGGCATCGGAGCAGGGAAGGCGTTGGCAGGAGGTGCAGGCCACAGGAGGGCCGCCAGCGTGGGCAGAGGGAAGGCCCCAGGTGCTGACCAGAGCTGGCAGCAGTGCTAGGGTCGTTGGGTACCCCTGAGGACAAAGTGACCACTATGTGCCACATTCTACTGCTTGTCCTCTTTGCTCAGAGCCAAACCACATTGTTAGTCCCTTGGCTGCTTTAACCAGTCTCCCCAAACTCAGTGGCTACAACCCCCCAGATTCGCTCTCACAGCCTGAGGCCTGGAGTCTAAAATCCAGGTGGCTGCAGCTTCCTCCTTCCAGGGCTGCACCCTCGCTGGGGCTCCCGGCCCCAAACACCTCACTCGGACCTTCGCTCGTCCGCACGTGTCCTCTGTGACACAGACCCTCTCGCCCTCTCATTAGGACCCTCTGATGACAGTGGGCCTGCCACAGAATCCAGGACAGTCACCTCATAGCAAGTGTCTTAACCTAATCACACTGCAGGCTCCGTGCACCAAAAGGTCATTGGTTTGATTCCTCATCAGGGCACATGCCTCGGTTGTAGGTTCGATCCCTGGTTGGAGCGCCTGCGGGAGGCAGTTGATGGGTGTTTCTCTCTCACATCAGTGTTTCTCTCTCTCTTAAGTCAATGAAAAACATCCTTGGGTGATAAAAAAATGTATTGCGCTTTATAATTTTTGATGGGTTTTTTAATTTTCCTTAAAAAATACACCAATGCCTCCTTTTTTCAAGAATTCAGTGAAGCAGGCTAGTGTCAAACCTCCATGTTTTAGGTGGGAAACCGAGGCCCACTGGAGATCTGACCCCTGCCTGAGCGGGGTCCCCACCCTCCAGAGTCAGTGCTAAATGAGTCAGGGTGCTGAGCCGAATGCCACATAAACCGACTGGCGCGGACCGAGGAGAAGCAGCGTCACTGGGTGGCTCTGAGTCCCCAGGAGGGAGGTGCGCCGGGCAGAGGGGTGGCAGGAGAGGCACAGACCCCCGTCCCCTGCGCCGCTCACCCCGGATTCCCATCTGTTCTGCCTGCGAGGCGCTGGTCAGCCGAGCTGAGGTCGGAGGCCCGAGTGGGAGCCCCTCCGCTCCAGGGGGGGACTCACGCTGGCAAGTTTTCAAACGCGGTTGCTAGTGAAGTGTGTGTACAGGTCATTTACCCATTTCTTTACCGAGTTGATAACTCATTAAATTCTTTCTGAAAAGTCCTTCAACATCTTTCTTTGGGAAATTTCTGGGAAACAATAAAAAGCATAAGAAGCTGAGAGCCAGCTTACCCTCAAACCATAAATTTAAAATTACATATGTTTCCCTCTCAGACTAAACTACGTATTGTCAGCAGTGTATATATCGGGTTATTTAGAAATGCTTGGGGCGTGGAATTCATAAGGAGCCCTGGGGTGCCTTCATCTCTCATTTTACTGGCTATCAGGCACAGTCCGAGAGGAACAGAAACAAGCAATTGAAGAAAACAAATTCTCATTTGCTGTGTTTTAGATTTTCAGAAATGATAATGTTTTAACACCGTAACCCTAGAAAGCTGAGGAGCAGTTTACTTGAGCCCATGACTTGCATCTTGGTTTTTCTGTAACTGAGATAAAGCATCTCACCCAGACCGCTTTGATCTGCTGGAAGTTCATGCCACTGCTTTCAGCCGCATCGATGGCCATGTGTGGAAGCTCAGCACAACCTGTCATTAAGATGCGGCAGGGCCCAGTCCTGAGGTGCTGGCCGGTTCGGTGAGTGGGTCGGTTCCCCGTGGGAACACGGAATTTAGCTTCCACGTTGCGTGAAGGAGCAGGCAGCTCAGCCTCCCAGCCTGTGGAGAAGTCAGACAGGGACCTCAGCACTTGATTCTGGCTTGATAACCGGGTGAAGGTGCTCACAGGCTCACACCCCAGGATTTCCCTGCTGCCTGGCCCCGCTCTCCCGGGCTGCATCACCCACTGCCTCCTGGGCCAGCACTCCCTGGCAGCCACAGCCTCATCGGTTGGCACTTCTGACCACGGGAAGCAGCCCTCCAGTCCTTCGCCTCAAAACACCAGTGCTGGCCAAATGCGCAAAACGAGGGAAACCTTGGGAAGCTCCCAGATCAAGAAAGCAAAATCAGTGTTTAGAGCATCGGCCCTCAGACTGATGCCTTGGTTGGGGTGAGTGCAGGAGGCAACCAATCCATCCACGTTTTTCTCCCTCCCTCTCTCTCCCGTGCCAGTCTCTGAAAAAGCAATGGAAAAAATATCCTTGGGTGAAGGTTAAAAAACAAAAAACCCAAAATGCAAAATCCAAAGATCTCTTGGAGGTGTAGGCATCTGGGTGGCATTTTGCTGGATTTAGAACAACTCTGTTCTGATCTCAGGAAAGAACTTCGCTGCAGTTCAGGGATAGGTTTCCTCGTGGCATTCATGTAGACCTGCACCCAGGAACCCTGGCCCCACGCCCTGGGAAAAATGACTCCTATGATCTTAGCTGTCTTTGTTAGGACTGCGAGTGTGTGGAGCTGATGTGTTGAGAGCAGGAGTCTGAAGACTCATAAGGAACCACTGCTCTCCCCTCTTGCCCACCTCCCTACAGGCACTGTCTCACTTGTCCCCACAGAAGGAGGGAGAGGGGCACTTTCTCATTTCACCAGTAGTTTTTGCTATAACCTCTCAGCCTCAATCCTCAAGGTGGTATCAGGCTAAGGATTGTAATTAAAATAAAATTTTAAAAATTTATCTTTATTGTTGAAAGTATTACAAATGTACCCCTTTTCCCCCCATTGATCCCCTCCACCCCACATCCACCCCACCCCCAGGCCTTCCCCATACCAATGTCTGTGTCCATGGGTTATGCATATGTGAGTATAAATTCTTTGGTTAATCTCTCCCCCCCCACCCCCCCACCCCCACCTTCCCTCTGAGATCCCTCAGTCTGTTCCATGCTTCTATGCCTCTGGATCTATGACACTTGTCTCTCTCTGACTGGCTTATTTCACTTAGCATAATACTCTCCAGGTCCCACTGTGCTGTCCCAAAGGGTAAGGGATCCTTCTTTTTTATAGCTGCATAGTATTCCATGCTGTAAATGTCTAAGAAGATGCTTGATATGATTTCAATCTTCTTGAACTTGTAGAGACTTGTTCTGTGTCCTAACATGTCTCTTTGAAAATGTCCCATGTGCACTTGAGGAGAAAGCCTATTCTGCAGCTTTGGGGTGAAATGTTCTGTAAATGTCAATTAAATCCATCTGATCTAGTGAGTCATTTAGAGTCACTGTTTCCTTGTTGATTTTTTGTCTGGAAGATCTATGCAGTGAAGTCAGTGGGGTGTTAAAGTCTGTGAGTGTGTTGCTGTCGATATGATCTCTCCTTTAAAGTCCTCCAGAAGTTTTTTTTGTTTTTTGTTTTTTGCAGCCTGTGTGAGTCTTTTGTTCTGAGGTGGGTCTCTTGTAGATATTTAGGTCTTGTTTTCTTATCCATTCACCTACCCTATGTCCTTTGATTGGAGTATTGAATCCATTTATTTATATTTAAGGTTATTATCGATAAGTATTTATCTATTGCTATTTTATTTCTTTATGCCTATGTTTCTATTTCAACTTCTTATTACAGCAACCCCTTTAACATTTCTCGCAATGCTGTTTGGTGGTGATAATCTCCTTTAGCCTTTTTTGTTTTTGTCTGGGAAGCTCTTTATTTCACCATCTGTTTTGAATGATAGCCTTGATGGATAGAGTAGTCTTGGTTTCAGATCATTGCTTTTCATTCCCTTGAATACTTTGTGCCATTTCCTTCTGGCCTGTAGAGTTTCTGATGAGAAGTCAGCTGACGGGCTCATGGGAGCTTCTTTGTAGGTAACAGATTGCTTTTCTCTTGCTGCCTTTAAGGTTCTCTCTTTGTCTTGAATTTTTGGCATTTTAATGTGTCTGGGCATGGGCCTCTTTGGGTTCTTCTTGCTTGGGACTCTCTGTGCTTCCTGAACTTGTGTGACTTTTTCCTCAACAGGTTAGGGACGTTTTCTGCCATTATTTCTTCAAACAGGTTCTCTAACCCTTGCTTACTTTCGACCTCCTCTGGCACTCTTGTGATGTGAATATTGTTACATTTCATATTGTCCCACAGCTCCCTTAAACTGTCCTGTTTTTTAATTGTTCTTTCCTTTTTGGATCTCTGAGTAATTTTTTCTCCCCTGTCTTCTAATTCACTGATCTGATCCTCAGCTTATCCTAATCTGATGATTTTTCCTTCCAATATTTTTATTTTATTTCTACTATGTCATTCTTAATTTCCTTCATAGTTTCCATTTCTTTTCTCCTGCTGTTGAGCATCCTTATGATCAGTATTCTGAACTCTATATCTGATAGATTGCTTCGCCATTTCATTTAGCTTTTCTTCTGGAGAATTCTTTTGTTCTTTTGTGATAGGCAGTTAGACAGACGTGAGCAGAGTAAGGACCATGGGCCAGGTACTGAAGGTCATCAGGGTGGAAAGCCCTGGATGCCTAGCAAAGGACAATTGTAGGGTGGGACCTTGCCCCCAGTGTGGCCTTTCCTCCCCTAGCATATTGCTGGCCATGCGGTTTGGACCCCCTGACCTTTCCTCCCTGGAGATAACATCTGGGCCTCAGTTGTATCCCAGCTCCAGGCCCAGAAAAGGAGCAAAACCAGCCACGGCTGACCTCAGGACCAGCTGCATTGGATAATGACCCTGGTGCCAACCAATCAATCAGTGGAGACCACAACCCTGAAAGGATACACCTGCAAAGCTGTTGAATATTACAATGAGATCTTCCCCTGGGACCTCCCCTAAAATCTCCTCTGTTAAAACCATTAGGACGGAGAACCCAGAGCCCTCCTCCTGGGAGCATGTCCGTGCCTTTCCCTTTTCCTTCCCTTTCTCTTCCCCTTCTCTCTCCACCCTGCCTCCCCAGGCATGTTACCATTAGCTTCCTCAGTCCCAAACCCCAAAGGCCCTTCCTTGGCCTCTAAAACTTATTTTCTAAACCCATTTCTTCTAGGAATGCCTTCTTCCACCTCTGTACTTTTATGAAATAAATGTTTTCTTTCAGTTTGGGTCTTGGCTCTGCTTTCCTAGCCAGAACTCAAGTTCCAAGGTTGCTGAACCCAGGTCTGGTCTGACCCCTCTGGACTAACACCCAGTGCCGTTCCCATTGCCTACAACACTTTCATTTTGGGCTTGTTTTTTTTGTCTCCCCATTTTGGCTGCCTGTTTGGATTTGTTTCTATGTATTAGGTAGATCTGCTAGGACTTCTAGGCTTTTGGATGTTGTTTGTGACTGGTCTTGAGTATCCTGTTTGAAGTTTTGCACACTCCACATCTGTGGTTCCCTCTGCTGGGTCTGGGTGTGTTTGGACAAGACCAAGATGCACATGAAGGTCTGCTATTCCACGCCCTGGGTCCAGAAGCAAATCAGGCAAAGACTCAAAGCACCCAGAAGCTGTTATTCAGTCTCTTAACAAGCCTCAAGCTGTAGAAACTCCACAGGATGGGGCATGAGAGGTTTTCCAGCAGGATGGTACAATTGCTTCCCTGCCCTCCACCCCAGGCAAAAGCTGCTTGGAAGGTAAATGTCTGCCTGAGAAAGATGTCCTCTGCCATATGGGGGAATGACTCAGCACAGGAATCCAGATAGCTGCCCTCTGAGCTCCCCCAAGGCATCACCGCTGAACTCTTCACACAGCTCTAGTCCACTCTGCCCTCCCTCCACTGGAGCCCAAGGTGAGTGGCTGCACAAGAAACTTTGTGTGTTGGCCCTTTAAGGGGGGGCCTGCAGTTCCAGCTGCCTCTCCCTGGCAGACAGAAACCGGGCTGCTTTTTACAGCCAGATGTTACGTGGGCACCTTGCTCAGTTCTGGTTCTCTGGGTTGGGGAGCCCAGCCTGGGGTTTAGGCCCCAGAGTCCTCAGTGGGAACCCCCACAGCTGATATCCCTTGGGACCATCAGCTGCTGCCTGTGGGAGCCTGGTCAGCCTTCTCGCACCTCTGCACGTTTTACCAGTCTCTATATGGTCTCCCCTTTTCCTCCTTGGTTATGAGGGTGCTCTCCAGCTTGTCTTCAGTTGATTATTCACAATAGTTTTTATATATTTCAGTTGTAATGCCAGTTTAGTCCTGGGAGAGTGTCAGTATAGGTTCCATTCAATCCGCCATCAAAATAATTTTTTTTCAATTACAGTTTACAGTCAATATTATTTTGTATTAGTTTCAGGTGTATGCATAGTGGTTAGACAATCATATACTTTACAAACGGATCTCCATGATATTTTCAGTACCCCCTGGCACCCTACTTAGTTATTACAATATAATTGACTACATTCTCTGTGCTGTACTTTACATCCCCATGACTATTCTATAACTGCCTCTCTACTTCTCAATCCCTTCACCTTTTTCACCCATCCCACAACGCCCCTCCCCTCTGGCAACCATCAGTCTGTTTTTTTGTTTGTTCATTTATGTTGTTCTTTAGATTCATCATATAAGTGAAATCATATACTATTTGTGTTTCTCTGACTGACTTATTTCACTAAGCAGAATATCCTCTAGGTGCATAAATGCTGTCTCAAATGGTAAGATTTCATTTTTTTTTTTTTTTTTTTATGCCAGAGGGATATCCTGGTGTATACGTGTCCCACAGCTTTTTCATCCATTTGTCTATTGATAAGCACTTGGGTTGCCTCCATAGCTTGGCTATTGTAAATTGTGCTGCTATGAACACAGGGGTGCATGTATTCTTTCTGATTGGTGTTTTGGGATTCCTAGGATATAAACCCAGAAGTGGAATTTCTGGGTCATAAGGCAGTTCCATGTTTAATTTACTAAGGAACCTCCACACTGTTTTCCACAGTGGCTGCACCAGTCTGCATTCCCACCAGCAGTGCACTAGGTTCCCTTTTCTCCACATCCTCGTTGACACTATCATTTGTTGATTTGTTGATGGAGCCATTCTGACAGATGTGAGGTGATACCTCATTGTGGTTCTAATTTGCATCTCTCTGATGATTGGTGGCATTGAGCATCTTTTCATATGTCTCTTGGCCATCTGTATGTCTTCCTTGGAGAAGTGACTATTTAGGTCTTCTGCCCCCTTTTTAATTGGGTTGTTTGTTTTTCTGGTGTTGTCTAAATTCTTTATAAGTGTTGGATATTAACCCCTTATGGCATGTATTTTTGAAGAATATGTTCTCCTATTCAGTAGGTTGTCTTTTATTGTTTGCTGTGCAAACACTTTTTAGTTTGATGTAGTCTCATTGTTTATTTTTTCTTTTTTCCTTGCTCCAGGAGATGTATCAGAAAAAATATTGCTAAGAGAAATGTCTGAGAGTTTACTGCCTCTCCTAGGAGTTTTATGGTTTCAAGTCTTACATTTAAGTCATTAACTTATTTTGAGTTTATTATTATATATGGTGTAAAAAGGTGGTCTAGTTTCATTTTTTTGCATGTAGCTGTCTAATTTTCTCAACACCACTTATTGAATAGACTGTCTTTACCACATTGTATGTTCTTGCCGCCTTTGTCAAATATTAATTGAGCATATAGGCATGGGCTTATTTCTGGGCTCTATATTCTGTTCCATTGATCTGTTTGTCTGTTTTTATGCCAGTACCAAACTGTTTTGATTTCTATGGCCTTGTAGTATAGTTTTATATCAGGTGTGTTCTTCTCCCACTGTGTTCTTCTTTCCTGAGATTGCTGTGGCTATTTGGGGTTCTTTGTGGTTTCATATAAAGTTTTGGAATATTTGTTCTAGTTCTGTAAAAAATGCCATTGGTATTTTGATAAGAATTGCATTGAATCAGTAGATTTCTTTGGGTAGTATGGACATTTTAATGATATTAAGTCTTCCAATCCATGAACATGGTATATGCTTCCACTTATTTATGTCTTCCTCAATTTCTTTCTTCAGTGTCTTATCATTTTCTGAGTGAAAGTCTTTTACATCCTTGGTTAAATTTATTCCTAGGTATTTTATTTTATTTTTTGATGTAATTGTATCTGGGATTGTTTTTTAGTTTTCCTTTCTGATAGTTCATTATTGATGTATAAAAATACAAAGATTTCTGAATATTCATTTTGTATCCTGCTACTTTACTGATTTCCTTTATCAGTTCTAATAGTTTTTGGTGGAGTCTTTAGGGTTCTCTATATACAGTATTTTGTCATCTGCAAATAATTACAGTTTTACTTCCTCCTTTCCAATTTGGATGCCTTTTATTTCTTCTTTTTGTCTGATCACTGTGGCTAGAACTCCCAGTACTATGTTGAATAAGAGTGGTGAAAGAGGACACCCCTGTCTTGTTCCTGATTTTAAGGAAAACGTTTTTAGTTTTTCCTCATTGAATATGATGTTAGTTGTGTTTGTCATGTATGGTTTTCATTATGTTGAATTATGTTGTCTTTATTCCCAGTTTGCTGAGAGTTTTTATCATAAATGAATGCTGGGTTTTGTCAAATGCTTTTATGCATCTATTGATATGATCATATGATTTTTATCTTTCATTTACTTTAGGTGATGTATCATGTTAATTGATTTGCAGATATTGTACCAATCTTGCATCCCAAAAATAAATCCCACTTGATCATGGTGTATGACCTTTGTAATGTATTGTTGGATCCAGTTTGCTAATATTTTGTTGAGAATTTTAGCATCTACATTCATCATGAATATTGGCCTGCAATTTTCTCTTTGTCATGTCTTTATCTGGTTTTGGAATTAGGAGAATGCTGGCCTCATACTGTGAGCTTGGGAGTCTTTCCGCTTCTTGAAAAGGGATGGAGCTTGAGAAGAATAGGTTAGTTTTTCTTTGAATCTTTCATAAAATTCACCTGTGAATCTATGCAGACCAGGACTTCTGTGTGTTGGGGTTTTTTGTTTTTTGTTTTTTAATTATTACTGCTTCAATTTCATTAGTTGTAATTGGTCTGTTTAGATTTTCTACTTTTCTTGATTCAGTTTTGGAAGATTGTATGTTTCTAGGAATTTATCCATTTCATCCAGATTGTCCAATTTTTTAGCATATAGTTGTCTGTGATTTTTTTTTTTTTTTATAATCCTTTTTATTTCTTTGGTGTCAGTTGTTACTTTTCTTTTTTCACTTCTGGTTTTATTTATTTGAGTCCTCTCTTTTTTTTCTTGATTAATCTGGTTAAAGGTTTCTCAATCTTGTTTACCTTTTCCAAGAACCAGCTCTTGGTTTCATTGATCTTTTGTAGTGTTGTTTTTTTTTTTAAGATTCTATTTTGTTTATTTCTGTGCTGATCTTAATTATTTTCTTTCTTGTACTCACTTTGGGCTTTGTTATTCTTTTTCTAATTCCTTTCATTGTAAGGTTAGATTGTTTATTTGAGCTCTTCTTGTTTCTTGAGGTGGGTCTGTATTGCTATGAATTTCCCTCTTAGGACTTCTTTCACTGTGTCCTATAGATTTTGGGTTGTTGTGTTCTCATTTTCAATTGTCAAAGGTGTTTTTTTAAATTTCTTCCTTGATCTTATTGTTAATCCATTCATTGTTTCATAACATGTTATTTAGCATCCATGACTTTGTGTGTTTTTCAGTTTTTTTTTCTTGTAATTGATTTCCAGTTTTATACCATTGTAGTTGGAGAAGATGCTTGATATGATTTCAGTCTTCTTAAATTTATTGAGACCTGTTTAGTGTCTTAACATATGGCCTATCCTAGAAAATGTTCCATGTGCACTTGAAAAGAATGTATATTCTGATATTTTGGGTGAAATGCTCTGAAGATATAATTTAAACCCATCTGGTCAAGTGTGCCATTAAGGCTGCTGTTTCTTTGTTGATTTTCTGTCTGGAAGGTCTAACCATTGATGCCAATGGGTGTTAAAATCCCCTGTTATGTATAACTGTCGACCTCTCCCTTTCTGTCCATCAAGATTTGCTTTATGTATTTAGGTGCTTCTATGTTGGGTGCATAAATGTTTACAAGGGTTATATCCTCTTGTTAAATCGATCCCTTTATTATCATGTAATATCCGTCTTTGTCTCTTATTATATCCTTTGTTTTAAAGTCTATTTTGTCTAATATAAGTATTGCTACCCCAGCTTTTTTTCATTTTCATTTGCATGGAATATCTTTTTCCATCCCTTTACTTTTAGTCTGTATGTGTCTTTTGTTCTGAGATGGGTCTCTGGTAAACAGCATAATATGGGTCTTGATTTCTTATCCAATCAACTACCTTAAGTCTTTTGATTGGAGTATTTAATCCATTTACATTTAAAGTAATTATTGATAGGTACATATTTATTGGTATTTTGTTCCTTATAACTATGTTTTTCTTTTTTCTTCTTAAAGCTGGACCTTTTAATATTTCTTATAATACTGGTTTGGTGGTCATGAACTCTTTTAGCTTTTTATTGTTTGGAAGCTCTTTATTTCTCCTTCAATTCTAAATGATAGCTTTGCTGGGTAGAGTAGACTTGGTTGTGGTATCTTGCTTTTCATCACTTTGAATATTTTGTGCTATTCCCTTCCGGCCTGCAATGTTTCTGTTGAGAAATTAGCTGACAGTCTTATGGGAGCTCCCTTATAGGTAACTGACTTTCTTTTGCTGCTTTTAAGATTCTCCTTTTGGCTTTAACCTTTGCCATTTTAATTATAATATGTCTTGGTGTGGACCTCTTTGAGTTCATCTTGTTTGGGACTCTCTGATGTCCCTCAACTTGCATGTCTTTTTCCTTCACTAGGTTAGGAAAGTTTTCAGTCATTATTTCTTCAAATAGGTTCTCAATTCCTTGATCTCTGTCTTCTTCTGGTACCCTTGTGATACCAATGTTGTTATGTTTCGTGTTGTCCCAGAGGCCCCTTAAACTATCTTCATTTTGGGGGATTCTTTTTTGTATTTGCTGTTTTGATTGGGTGTTTTCTACTATCTTGTCTTCTAGATTGCTAAGTTGAGCCTCTGCTTCATCTAATCTGCTGTTGATTCCTTCTAGTGTATTCTTCATTTCAGATATCATGTTCTTTCTTTCTGATTGGTTCTTTTTAATGGATTCTATGTCTTCTTTTGTGCCTGCTATCTCTTTGTTGAAGTTCTCACTTTTTCTTGAGCATCCTTATAACCATTGTTTTGAACTCTGTATCTAGTAGATCGCTTGCCTCCATTTCATTAGTTCTTTTTCTGGAGATTTTTCTTGTTTTTTGGAGGGGGGGCATGTTTCTTTGTCTCCCCATTTGGCTGCCTCTCTGTATTTGTTTTTGTGTATTAGGTAGATGTGTTATGTCTCCCAGTCTTGGTATGGTGGCCTTGTGTAGTAAGTGTCTTGTGGGTCTCAGTGGTGCAGTCTCCCTGTTCTCTGAGCTATGGAATGTCCCTTGTGTGGATTATGTGAGCCCTCCTGTTGCAGATGAGTCTTGATTGATGTTGGCCCATCCATGAGTCAGGTTAGCCCTCAGGCTGGCTGACCATAAGGATTCTGTATAACTCTCAAGTTCTGCTCAGGTTCCATGAGACCACTGCCACACTCTTCTACAAGGTCCACCAAAGACCTTGAGAGTCTTGCATGAGTGGTCTTGTACCAACTTGTGAAATGTGGGAGTACTTGACACCAACACCTATTGATTTGTTCTTGGCCATATGAGCTTTGGCCACAACTGAGACTGAAAAAGGCCCATGGTAGCATCCTGTGTGTGTGCGTGTATGTGAATCTGCAGTCATCTGCATCTCCCAACTAGGTATGCATCATACTGAAGGTACCTTTCAAGGATACCCAAAGAAACAATATCACCTAAAAGAAAGTAGGTGGCATTTAGGAAGGGGTGATAGAAGAAAGACAAGCAACTATGGATACAGAAAAAAGAAATAAGGCCAAACCCACACAATGACAACCAGCAGGCCCAAGCTGGGCTTTGAGCTTTCTAGTTACAGTATGGGGAGCCCCACTGGGCTAAGAATGTGAATCAGAAAGAAATTCTTTTGGGCCCAGGTAATCGGTAGATTATGATTATTAAGGTATTTTTAATCTATTTAAATAGGATTTATTTTTAAAAACTAGACAATTATACAGCCATTAATGCCCTCCAGTGCCCACCCTTCCTCCTAAAAAGCTTTAACATCAAACAAATCAACAACACAAAAATCCCCAAAAGAACTAAATCTGCCGGAAACACACAAAATTAGTTCTACCTTCAGTGTGAAGTTGGTGAAACACTCTACCAATGAATATTGTGGCAGAGGCAATTTTCAGTTAAGGAAATAAGAGTGAACAGTGGTTTTTTGATGGTGCAGCATCCATTCTATAACTGCACCTCTTAGAGGTAGGCAAGGGACCCAAGCAGGCCCATGGGAGTTCTTTAGCTGGAACTTGAATCACAGAGTGACTTAGAGACAGAGAACACTTGGCTGTCACTCACTCCAATGTCTGTGCCTGGTTGTGGCTGGGGCCCAGTCACTTGGGCACCTCCACCTCCCTGACCTGACCTACTGGCTCTGTCCTTTGTGAGCTAGGGACTTGGCTGCCCTCCCTGTCCTGCGAGACTGCTCCTCATATCCCCACATCCCCAATATTCTAATAAAATTTCTTTTTATTTATAATGGTCAGACTAAGTTCCTGTTTCTTGCATCCCAAATTCTAACACTCAATATGCTTCAGAGTGAAATACAGCCAGTGGGATGACTGAGGTGGTTCATTAGGAACATTTAAATTTTCAGTTACGTAATTATTTTAATGCATATTGGGAAAACTATAAACAGCACATCACACCCATAATGTCATGGGTGTTATTGCTGAGGATGAGAATACATTTATTTAAGTCAGAAAGTGAGTCATTTTAAAGAAAAGCACTAAGTGATGATTGCACAGGTGTCTGTGGCTGTGGGGGTATCTCACAGGTGGTGTATAAATGGCTGGTGAAGGCGGTTTAGTAGGAAAAGGGGACACCAGATTGGAGCTTTGGGTAGTTCCCTTTGTGCCAATGTAGGGGTGGGTTGAAGTAAGAAGAGGCTGGTGGCGGCTGGAACTGGGAGAGGGCTCCCGTCAGGACCCCAGGGGGATGCACCGGGTGGCAGCAGGGCTGGACCTAGGCTGGAAGAAGCAGGCTGAACCACTCTGAGGTCTCCAGGTGATCTTGTCTTCCCCTGCTGCAGACAGACCAATGAGGGAAGGTGGGAGCAGGGGCGCTTTTAGGAGCCTTTTTGGGCTTATCTTTCTCTCCTTTCCCTCTCTCCCACCCCCTCTCTCCTCCCTCTCATCTGGTGTCCCCTGACCACCCCACCCCAGCTCAGGCCTGTCTGGCTTTGCTGGCTGAGCAGCAGGACAGCAGCTATGGTGAGTGTGGGCTTCCTAGCCCCTGTCCCCAGGGGGTGAATGTGGGGTGTAACCCAATTCTGCACTCTCTGAGTCTCTGCAGTTTCTTCAGGCCCTTTGATGATTTCTGGTGTTTTTCCCATTTGCCAACCTTTAAGCTCAAACTGCATGGACAAGGCAGGGGAACCCACCAGCATCCACAGGCAAGCCTGGTTCCTTCCATCCCTCATGGCACCCTACACGCTAATCTTGGGGTTTTCTTGTACTTTGCTAAGTCCAGGGAGGGGAAGGTCTAACCACTGCAGCCTGGGCTGTGGTCCCCCAGCTGGCTGCTCATCCCCCAGGGCTGGGGGGATTCAACCCCATGGCACCCAGTGGCTTCCTAAGAACAGGCAAGGTTCTGTCATAGCAAGACCCTGGGTCAGCCACCATCACAGTAACTCTGTCTTAACTGTGCCCCCAGGACCTGGTGAGTCACTAACCTCTCGCTCCTCAGCTGCAGCACTGGTGGGCGGTACTCTCTGGCCTGGTGCCAGTTACTGATGAACCTCCTGGGAGCTGGGCTCAGCAGGGACATCTGGGACCTTTCATCCTGGGCTGCTGCTTTCTCTTTTTCTTTTTTTATTGATTTCAGAGAGAGGAAGGGAGAGGGAGAGAGAGACAGAAACATCAATGATGAGAGACAATCATTGATTGGCTGCTTTCTGCAAGCCCCCGACTGTCAATCAGGTCAGCGGGTGCAAACAGTGGGGAGACGGGCTGCTTCTCCAGATGGGAACATCCAATTGACATAGCGGACAGATGTGGACCAGGGGCTGTGAATCATGGGGAGGAAGGGCACCGTCATAACAATCTACCTGATCTCTAAAATCCCTTCTGGCTCGAACTATGATTCTCAAAAGCAACTGCAGGTAAAACTGTTTGGAGAAGGACGGCATTGCTCCTGGAGGAAGCATAGCTTAAGGGGGAAGGTGATTTGCCTGGTTCAGATCTCAACCCCATTTATTTCTGGCTGTGTAACTAAAGTAAGTTACTCTTCCTTTCTGTTTCTCAGTTATCTCATCTAAAAGATGGGGACACCAGTAATGACACCTGTTTCGCAGGGTCCTGTGAGTACCGAGGAGCATACTTCCTGGAGGGCTGGGCCAGCTGCAGGGGAGTGTGCTGTGAGTGGTGGGCGCTCTCGTGAGGATTTTCAGTGTCCATCTGGGTTTTAGACAACAGAAGACAGTGAGCTGGGACTGCCATTGCGACCACACGCTGTCCTGCAGTTCTGCAGAGGACAGGCACTCAGAGGTTTTCCCTCATCCCGACTAAAAGACAAAGCCACGTTTATCTAGCCACAGTTTGAACACTGGTCAGGCTCTCTGGCCATGTGCATATTTACCATCAAGGGAGGTACTGAGCTTTAAAAGGATCTCAGGCAGAGGACCTGACCCACATACTGCTCTCCCAGCCGGGGCTCCGCTGCCTCTGACGCCCTCCATCTGTGGGGAGCGGTGGACATGCCTGCAGCGTTAGGGTCAGGGGTGGTTCCAGAGCCGAGGTTTTTAAAGGTCTTGAAACTTACACTAGGGACACAAAGAGCCCACCTGAAATAGCAAAACAGTCCATCTCATCGCTGCTCCTCCAAGATGCTAGGACAACAGCAGAGACACTGAGAGAAAAACAGTTTCTAATGAGTTCATCCAAGAAACGTGGGAAGGGGCTGCGGGCATTGTTTGCTAAGACCCTAAGACCACAGGGGTCAGGATTTTTTTTTAACCCTCACCCGAGGGTATTTTTTCTGTTGCTTTTTCAGAGAGAGGAAGGGAGGGAGAGAGAAACATAGATATGAGAGAGACACATCGATTGGTTGCCTCCTGCATGTGCCCCAACCAGGGCTGGGGATCGAGCCCACAGCCAAGGTACATGCCCTTGGCCAAAATCGAACCTGGGACCCTTAAGTCCATAGGCCCATGCTCTAACCACTGAGAAAAACGGTCCAGGGCAGGGCTATGATTTTCTCAGGGCTTCTCCTTGTCCTTCGGCTCTCATCCAACGCCAGCGTGGATATGTGTGCACGTGTACGTTCCACGTTAGGTATCACGTGCGGCTGTATGGTCGCCATCCCTGAGTCCCGGAGAGCTCTCTCCCTAAGGCCAGAGGGTGGGATACCGCACACGGTTTCCTAATGTTGGCACCTCATGCTTCCGAGGGACAATACATTTTGGAGCCAAGTGCCTATAAACTAGTCTAAAAGTGTGTATTTGTAGGTGTGTTTTCATAGATCTCATAAGTGATCTACTCATTTTTTTCTCTTAAGATGAAAAGGAAAATTACTAAGATTTCATTCTGATTTTTAACATCCAGCTAAATAAAGTTCTTCAAACATAAGTGGATTTTAAAATCTGCTGAAGGCCATGAAGCTAATCAAATTAGCATGATCCTACTAACTGCACTTGGAAAACATGGCTGAAGATGACAGTATTACTGATGTGAAAATTCATCATTTATTTTAGAGTCCATGGAAACATATGCCTAAAGATGAATTTCAAATGCACAGAAGAGTGGAAAATGAAATTTAAAATACCTTCTTCAACTCTCAGAGCTGGGCCCAGAGACAACTGCTGTCAGTAGCTTCGGGGAGACATTCTTGGGGCACTCACCATCAGAGCTTCACGTGATATGCTGGCACCTCTATTTCTTGATTTACATCTTTAAATGGAATCTTTTAACTTCCCGCCATCAAGAAAGAAGACCGTCGTTCACTCATAGGACTGCCCCCCACTCCTCTCCATACTGGCTTCCTGTTGCCTGTAATTCTGCCAAATTCTTTTAAGTGGTTGTTTCCATTCATGGATAGATCCCTTAATTACTCACTACTCCTTCCATCTCTTCTTTTTTAAAAATTTATCTTTATTGTTGAAAGTATTAAAGGTGTCCCACTTTTTTCCCCCATTGACCCGCTCTACCTCGCTCCCACCGCCTCCCCAGGCCTTCACCCGGTTATTGACTGTGTCCCTGGGTTATGCATATATGCATATAACTTCTTTGGTTAATCTCTTCCCACCCTCCACCTCCCTTCCCTCTTTCCTCTGAAATATGATCGTCTGTTGCCTGTGTCAATGTCTCTGGATCTATTTAGTTTGTCAGATTCTTTGGTTCATTAGCTTCTTCTTAAAGAAGACCCTTCAACATTTCCTATAGTGCTGGTCTGGTGGTGATGAACTCCTTTAGCTTTTCCTTGTCTGTGAAGCTCTTTATCTCACCTTTGATTCTAAATGATAGATCCTACTAACTGCTGGGTAGAATCATCTTGGTTGTAGGTTCTTGCTTTTCATCACTTTGAATATTTCTGGTCACTCTCTTCTGGCCTGCAAGGTATCTGCTGAGAAATCAGCTGACAGTTGTATGGGTGCTCCCTTGTAGGTAACTAATTGCTTTTTCTCTGGCTGCTTTTAAGATTCTCTCTTTGGCTGTAACCTTTGGCGTTTTAATTATGATGTGTCTTGCTGTGGGCCTCTTTGGGTTCCTCTTTTGGGACTCTCTGTGCTTCCTGGACTTGTAAGTCTATTTCTTACCCCAGGTAGGGGAAGTTTTCTGTCACTATTTCTTCAAATAGGTTTCCAATTTCTTGCTCTCTTGCTTCTCCTTCTGGCATCCCTATAATGTGAGTGTTGGGCCTCTTGAAGTTGTCCTAGAGACTCCACACACTATCTTCATATTTCTGGATTCTTTTTTCTTTTTGCTCTTCTGGTTCGGTGTTTTTTGCTTCCTCATAGTCCATATCGCTGATTTGATCTTCAGCGTCCTCTATTCTACTGTTGATTCCCTGTAAATTATTCTTTATTTCAGTTCATGTAGCCTTCATTTCTGACTGGTATTTTATTACATCATTGGTGACCTCACTAGCTTCCTTAATAGTCTTACTAAGATCCTTGAGCATCCTTATAACCATTATTCTGAACTCTGTATTAGTAGCTTGCTTGGCTCCATTTCCTTTAGTTCCTTTTCTGGAGATTACTTCTATTCTTTCCTTTGTGACATGCTTCTTTGCCTCCACATTTTGTCTGCTTCCTGGTGTTTATTTTTATGTATTAGGTAGAGCTGCTATGTCTCCTGGAATTGGTAGAGTGGCCTTGTTTAGTAGGTGTGTCCTGTAGGGCCCAGTGGCTCAGCCTCCCTAGTCACCTAAGCGGGGCCTTCTAGGTGCCCCCCTCTGTGGGCTGTGTGCACTGTCCTGTTGTAATTGAGCCTTGGTTGCTGTTGGCGTCACTGGGAGGAATTCACCCCCAGGCCAGTCGGCTGGGAGGACCAGCTGCAACTATAGCCGAAGAGCTGGTGTGCTGTAGACACCCCTATGGAGCAGGATTTACTTCAGTGGAGGTTTGGTGTTCACCAAGTGCGCCCCTTGAGTGTGTCACTTGTGGATGTGGTAGGGTTGTAATCCAGCATGGTTGAAGCTGACCACCAGGTGCACTGTCTCTGAGGCCTTCTGGGAGGTGCAAAATCAGCCTCTGCCTGTGCCCTGCCCAGGGCCACCCAGAATGAGTTACACAGCAATCCATAGATGGCTGCTACTTGTGCTGGGCTTGGAGGTGTCCAGGAGAGGCCAAGCTATGAATCAATGGAGGCTGCTGCTAGTGCCACATCTGGGGCCATTTATTGAGACGTATGGGGCACACTGAGGCCAGCTGCTGCTTGTTTGAGAGGTTCTAGGAAAGTCCCAAGCATGAGGCTAGAGAGGCCACTTGCATAGTAAAGCCACTGAAAATGGCTTGGATTAGCTTGCAGGTGGGGAGGGGGCGGGGCCTCTGGGAATCACTGGGGTGGGGCCAAAGGTGTGAGTCAGGTGCTGGAGATTCAAATATGGTGCCTGCCTGCCAGCTCTGTGCGGAGAGGGCTCTCAAAAGGAGCAATGGCCTCTGCCAGCTCTTCTGTTTGGGAGAAAGCTGCCCCTCCTCCTGTCACCCTGATTCCAGGCAGGTTAGTTCCTCCCCAAGTGTCCCAGGCTCCTTTCAAGCTGCAACCTGGCGCTGGGACTCAGAAGGAGCGTGTCTAAGTGAGTCCGTGAGCGGGCCCTTTAAGAGGAACTGCCTGGGACGCCTGCAGCCTCTGTGTCACTCAGTCACAGTTCCTGCTGGTTTTCATAGCCCGAAACTGTTGGGATTTCTCTTCTGGGCCCTGGAGCCCTGGGCTGGGGACCCAATGTGGAGCTAGGACCCCTCACTCCTCTGGAAAACCTCCACTGCTGAGATGTCCCTCCCAGGCTTAAACCAAGGCACCAGGTGTGGGCACATAGCTGAGTGTCTGGGATTTAGCCCTGATCTGCCTGCGTCTCCACCTCTCCTATGGGTCTCCATGCTTCTTCAGTTCCCTGGTTGTAGGGCTTCTGTTCAGCCAGATTTCAGGAGGTTCTGAATGATGGTTGTTCTGTATTTTAGTTGTAATTTTGATGTGGTTGCGGGAGGCAGTGGGGACCCAGTTACCTGCACCGCCACCTGGTTGTCTCCCCATCTCTTCTTTTGTCTCTTCTCCGACCTCCTTGACCACCTCCCAGTTAATGGTTGTCATCACGACAATGTCATGCTTTACCACACTAACATTCTGTTTGTGTAACTATAAGTCTTCCATCCCATTTTCAGGTTAACTCTAAAACCTGAATGCCCATTACCAGCATTTACAGTGATGTTAGGTAAGTGCTGGTCGCTGCAGAGCCAGCTGTGATTTGAGCTATGCAGTAGAAAATGTAATCCTTAAAAAAACCTCACATTTTGCTTATTGAAAAATTTTTCAAGCATCTCATCCTAGTGGCCTTTGCCTTGAATTCTCCCAACGTCCTTCGCATCTATGAAACCGTGCTCACTGGACACTCTTCTAACATAATGTAGGTTTATTTTGTTTCATTTAATTTCATTTGTTTAGTTCATATAGGGTATGTAGGTGATGAATCTTTCAGTACTTGTTAGACTGGAAGTATGACTTCACTCTAATATCTGACTTAATTTGCCAGGGCATAAAATTCTTGGTAGAAACTAATTTTGTACTAGACTATTAAATATATTGAACAATTGTCTAGAACCCAGTGTTGCTTAAGAAAAGCTCAATTTTGTTCCTTTTTGGTAATCTGATATTTTTTCCCAAAGCTTTTAGGACTTTCTATTCATCCTTGGAGCTAGGATATGTTAGCAGAATGTGTCTAGATGAGGCCCCTTCCTTTAACCTTGTTTGGAACTTTGTGACCCCTTTTAGTCTGAAAATTCATTTCATTCTTCAGTTCAGAGGCATCTTGTTTTATTGCCATTTTGGTTATTTCTTCTCTTCAGGTATGATTGTACATTCCAGGGGGAACCCCCATGAGATATACGTCAGACCACCTGAGAATACTCTTCCTCTAGTTTTCTGTCATATTTTCTATTTCTTTGTCTTTTTACTCTATATATTCTGGGAGATTTGACTCTGCCTTTAAAATCAACAACTTGTCCTCTAGTCTTTTCCACTATTCTTTCTACTCTTCTATATCGGTGATCATCTTTCTAACTGATCTCTCTTCTTTTTCTCTGATTGACCCTTTTCCAGACACCTGGCAGTTTACCTGCGTGTCCTTTCCTGGAGCGGGAGTCATGTTTTCCTATAAGTGGGAGGTGGACTGTGTTGAGAGGGTGGCCTTACAGGTGCTCTGACAAGTACAGTCAGGTGGTGGCCTGGAGACCACGTGCCCAGGACCCAGAGTTTCATTCCGGGGCACGGAGCCTGGTGTGGCCAGGCCTGGCTGGGCTGTTTGAGCAGATGCAGTAGGTGTTGCCGGGAGCCACCGACCTCGGTGCCCGCCTTGCTCTCGATATGCCCAGGATGGACCTGTGTCTGTGCAGCACTGCAGCCTCCCTGGGGCACCCTTAGGAGACCTGCACCCTGCACTCAGGTCTCTCACTGCCTCTTTCTCTGCTCATGTTCCCTCCGGGAGTCCTCGACATTTCTGCCTCTGATGCTACCTCCCCTGGTGGCTGGGAAAGCGATGAGATAAATGGATGTCTTTCATATCCCATTAGAAACCAATTCAGAATTCTTCTAGAAAATCCTGTCCATGAATCGTCTCCCACAAAACCCGTATGGAGTGGCTCTGTGAGCTCGTTTCTAAGGTGCCAGTATGCCCACATCCCAGTGCCAGCTGCAGGCAGGAGGTGGCTCCCAGCGGCCCTGGTAACCAGGTCCCTAGGGAAGCCCTGGGTGCCGCTCCAGGGACGCGGTGCCGCCCCCTGCAGCCCGCGGCGCCCGTCAGCACCGCACCTCCCGCCCCGCGCGGCCCATCTTCCGCGTTCCCATGTGTATTTTCATGCTCAGCTGATTTCATTAGATACAAAATAAAATCACTACCTCTTAACGTTTCATTAAAGTGCCAAGTTAAACCGGCAAAACCCGAGAAAAGTAGAGGCCGGCCGTGGGGCCCCGTGCGCGGCGCCTGCGCCTTGTAGCCGGGACGGGGTGGGGGCCGCGCTGCCCCCCAATTCCCTGGCCCCCGTCAGTGGGCGAGGGCACGGACCTGGGGGCCGCGCTGTTCCTGGTTTCTGGAGTCAAGGGAGGCGCTGTGAGGAGGCGGTTTTCGGGCCGGGACCCCCATGAGCAGAGGCGGGGGGAGTCCCCGGGAAGAGGGGCGGAGGGCAGCAACAGGTGGGTGGCAGTTTGGGCAAAGTCTGTTGGCAGTGGGGAGCAGAGGAAGTCTGGATCAGGAGAACAGATTGGAGGAAGTGCATTTAACTCTGGGGTTGAAATTGCTCAGAAGCTGGGCGGAGCTGGAAAGAATGAGGGCGGGGAGGGGCTGGGGTGAGCGCCCGCAGGCCCGCAGGGCGCCTGGCACTCGGCTCCCAGGGATCATCTTACAAACGGACAGGTCCAGCGTTGCTAGTTCTTCAGATTTTTTCAACAGAAATTTGAATTTTTATGTGAAACCTGATTTCCGATGTAGACAACTATATTAGTTATGTAAAAGGCAACGCTACTGTAGCAAATACCCTTCAAAACACAGCGCCTTGTCAGGAGATGGCTGGGCAGGGGCGGGCGTGGAGGGGGCTCCCTCCACCTGGTGTCCTGCCATCCCTGAGGGCATGTGCTCATCGGCATGGTCAGCGTGGGTCGCAGGCCTGTCTGTGTCCCAGAGGCCAACCCAGAGGTCGCTGTGACCTAGAGGAGGTCGGCGACAGTCCCCTGCAGGTTGGCAGCACCCCTGCCTCATGCTGTGCCTGCCACCTGACGGCTCCACCCCGGCAATAAAGAGATTCCTGTACGTCATTTGTAAGTTACATGGGCTGATGACATGGATGTACCGTCACATACGGACATGTTCGTCTGCTTCCTTCTTTTTGGGTTTTTAGATTGTTCCCTATATTTGCTATTAAAAACAATACTGTAGCCCTGGCCGGGTAGCTCAGCTGGTTAGAGCATCCTCCCAATATGCCAAAGTTGTGGGTTCGATACCGGTCAGGGCGCATACAAGAAGCAACCAATGAATGCATAAACAAGCGTAACACAAATCAATGTTTCTCTTTCTCTCAAGTCAATTCTAAAAATTATATTGCAATGAACATTCTTAGCTAAAACTTTACACACATATCTACTATTTTTGTTACACAAATGTTGCATTACTCATAGAGTATGCCTCTTTCTGCCTCCCATCTCTCATTCCCTCCCTCCCTCCCTGCCTCCCTTCTTTCCTTCATGCTTTTATTTCCTTTTTTCTTATAAAATATACCACACAATAGAAACACACATAAAAATGTACATGATACTGGTAAGGTAAACATTCATGTACCACCATCTAAGTCAAGAAATATAATATCATGAGTTCCCCCAAAGCAGCCGCACATGCCTCCTCAATCAACATCTGCCTGCTCATCCAATGAGGTAAATGAGACAGGCCAGTGACCCAGGACAAGAGGAACCGGGAACTGAGACAAACAGCGGAATGAACTGGCCCAGCAATTTACAGCAGATACAGAAGGTTGCCTCTAGAAATAACATCTAGGCCTCAGTTGTATTTCAGCTCCAGGCCCAGAAAAGCAGCAAAACCAGGTGGGCGACACCAAGACCAGCTCCAGTTGGTGGTGGCCACAGCCCTGAAGGAGCACACCTGGAAAACTGATGAGTGTTCTGCTGAAACCCTCCCTCGAGACTCCCCTAAGATTCCTGCCTGCAGGGAGTCTGTAATAGAAGGGGGCTGCACTAGATATGTTTTGTGATTTTAATCTGGGTGATGATATATTGTTCACCTCATGCCTCTAGTAGCCGCTTAAAAAGTTTAATATATGAATATTTGGATAAATAGAAGTGCCAAGTGTAGAGACTGGCCAGCAGAATGCATTTTCCCTCATCACTGTGACTGCATGTGGGGGTACCCATGTGCCCTGAAGTTAGAAAATAATTGATTATATATTGTTCTAAAATGAAGGCCTAGATACACTCGACAGAAAAGTGAGTGTTTTTAAAAATTGCTTTTAAACTATAACCTTAACAGCAAAAGCAAACTGTATGTGTGTGTGTGTGTGTGTGTGTGTGTGTGTGTGTGTGTGTGTGTATATATATATATATATATATATATATAGTTTACAGAAGCATTTCAAAGGAATTATTAGATTTTGGATGCCTGGAGTTTGCTAACAACTTTTGCAATGCTCATGAACCAGGAATATAAATATTTACCTTCAAATTAATAAGAAAATAGCATGAAGAATTATTCAGTGAGCTGGAGCCAGAGCTGCAGGTTGAGAGAAACTGCTCTAGGCTGCAGAGGCAAACACCCAAACACTCAGGAGCAGGGAAGCCGGCGCCGGAGGCTGGGACCACACATACAGTCCTAAGCTGGACCCCAACCTACAAACCAGCCAGTGGCCCCAATAACCTGTGTGGTCCATGATGGAACACACGATGGAAAGTCATAAACAGACTCCACTTCAGCCCGTTAATCAGCCTTCTGACCCCAGTCAAATCCTGTGAGTCAGGTGCTGTCCCTAGGCTCCTAGGATGGGAAGGCACCGCCGAGGGAAGGAATTCATGGGCACAATTTGTATTGTGCTAGGGAGATGCTGAACTGAACCACTACAGGTGAATGAAGCAGTTAAATGGAGGAAGGTTGCAAAGTCAATTTTACATCTAGGGTGTTTATACATTTCTTCATTCATTCACTCAACAAGTATTTGTTCTGTGCAATCCATGTGCAAAGCACTTGTGCTGAGTTCTAAAGCAGTTTCAAAGATGTACAGGGTGGCATTATAAAGTATTTAGATTGACTTCTTAAGTGGCAATATGTCTACCTTTGAATTGTTACATTTCTCATAAAATATTGTCCTTGTCTTTGAGAAACTGAATTTCTGGGGCAGCATTTCTTAAAGGCTCGGACCCCCCACTCATAGTGTGTGGGATCATTTTCAGGATAATAAGGCACGTCAACGTAAGAAACATTCGAACCTGTGAAGAATTTTGTGAGTTTATTTGAGCCAAACTGTCGACAATTTCTGGGAAGCAAAACCTCAACGGATTGAGAAAGTGCTCAGGAAAATGGCAGTTTTGCCCCATATTTTATACACTACAATCAAAAGAGGAGCCATAAGTGGATTTCATGAAATCCATTGGTGATAGATTAGGGAGGCAGGAGAAAGCAAAGGGGGGGAACTTGGGCACTGAATAAAAAGTAAAGTGATGGACACACACTTACTCAGGTGGGTGCAGGATTGTTAACAGTCAACAATGAACTCTCACAATGAGGGGATTTATGGTCTACACGGAGCAGTACCTGTGCCCTGAGGGGTCCAGAAAAACGAAAATTACTTAGACATTCCAACGATATCTTATTATAGATGCAAAAGGACAACAGACAGGCTCAGTCAAGGTAAAGATTGACCTTTGTCAGGGAAGACGCCAGCCTAGGACATGACTACCCGCCATGACTGGCTTTTAGTTAAAAAGTTTTTATTTCAGACCATCCTGTGTGGTTGCGTCAGGTCTCTGAGTTTGCAAGGCTGCCTGCAGGCCTCCCTGGGCTGACAGGTTCGCATGTGGCCCCTGTTCATCCCCTGGATTGATTCTCAATTTCAGTTTCAGGCTGGTCTGTCAATTCTTGCTAATCTTCCCTCCTTTTTTTTTTTTTTTTTTTTAACAAAGAGAGCATGTCTAAGCCTTTTATAGGCTTTAATCTAACTAGAATTTAATAATTTCCGTTCTGTTTTGTTGCATTTCTACCCTGCAGTCCATGGCGAAGCTCAATTTCAGCACATTTGCCTGTTTCTCACATTGCCCACCGTCCTAGGTGCCCGTTTGTTACCAGTCAGGTGGCGGTTGTGCGGGAGAGACTGGGGGAGAATGCGTGGATGCGGAGGGAAGGGAGGAGGCCTGTTCTGCACTCTCAGGCTCTGCTTTCTGTGTAGGCCTAGGGCAGGGCCTAGGGCAGGGCCTAGGGCAGGGCTAGGCATCCAGCGGTTCTTGGGGAACACCAGGTCATAAGTTGCTAAAATTCTACTGGACCCTGCTGTTCACGGGCAATATTAGTGCCTCATTTCCAGTCTTCTTGAAGTTTCCATCCTTCCCTGGTGGGAGAGTTAAGGCCAAGCTTCTGTGAATTGTTTTGAGAGTGAAGCATGATTGGGAAAGCAGGTGACAATTACTTTCTATGGACAGCAAGGATCGGCAATGTGAGGGGTCCCAGGGGTAAATCCTTCGAACCGGGAGGGACTGTGGGATCAGACTAAATGTGAGCCCGGTGCACACAGTGCGTGCCCAGCACTTTGCCCTGAACCACCAGCTGGATAAAGTCTGTGCAGGAGGTTTCCGTGTGGCTTGTCAAAGGGGCAGGCTGTGGGCATATTTGTAGTTACTCAGCACATGTCCTAAGCGTTCCAGCAGACCTAAGTGAGCACTTGCCTGCCTATATGAGATGGAAGTTTCATAAACACCCAAGGCGATGGCCACCGTGGGCAAAGCCAGCTGTTTACAGAAACGACGCCATTCAGCCGAGACATACCAAATGGCACCTTCTCTCCCGGTTCTTCTCCAGCATGGGTGCCAAGCGGAAGAGCAAAATTTGAGAGGACTCAAGGTCTCTGATCTGGGACACCAGCAAAAATGCCACAAATACGTGAAGATGCTGCAGCCTCCACATTGTCATGGACAGAATTAAATGGGCCAGGGATACAAGTTTCCAGAACAGTGCCATGCATATGACTTGAAAGGGGCGGGCGCATGCTAACCTGACAGCTCAGGCGAGGCCTGCATGCTGGCCTTGCAAACTTAGAGACCTAAAGGAACCACACAGGATGGTCTGAAATGAAAACTTCCTAACCAAAAGCCAGTCATGGTGCATAGTCATGTCCCAGGCAGGTATCTTCCCTTGACAAAGGTCAATATTTACCCTAACCGAGCCTGTCTATTGTCTTTTTGCATCTCAGATAACATACCTTTGGAATGTCAGAGTGATCCCCCTTTTCCCAGACCCCTCAGGGCACAATCTCCCACCAGAGCAGAGCCCACAGAGCCCCTGGTTGTCTTGTTTCCCGAACACCATCTCTGAAAGGTTAACATCGGTGGTGTGCAGGCAGCTAAGTTGCCATCTCAGACAATGGGTAAAGACAAATAGAATTTACCTAAGGAAAGGGGATGGGAGATGGGGATACCCAAAAGGAAGGGCTACATGGCACTTAGTCAAAGGGTATTGGGCCCATGATGGCAGAAAAAATATACTCGGGACAGTGAGACAAGGAAAGCACATAGAAGATGGAACAGGAGAGCCCAGGCGGGGCTGCTTCAGGGGCCTTGGAGGTGGTTCAGGGGGTAAGCCTGGGATGACTGCCGCTGCCCACTGCTCCCCTGGTTGCACGTCTGGTGGGATCCCCTTGGAGGGAAGCAGGGGGAGGGAGATGGCACTGGCATGGTCCCCTGGTGGGGAGCGCACACTGGGTCCTTTGTCCTGAGCGTATTTATCTCTTTCTTGCAGGTGGGAATCTTAGGGGAGGTCTCAGGGGAGGGTCTCCATAGAATATTCATCAGCTTGCCCAGCCGGGCGTGGCTCAGCGGTTGAGCATCGACCTAGGATCCAGGCGATCAGGGTTCGATTCCCAGTCAGGGCACATACCCAGGTTGTGGGCTGCAGCCGATCAATGACTCTCTCATCATTGATGTTTCTCTCTCTCTCTCTCCCTCTCCCTTCCTCTCTCTGAAATCAATAAAGATATATTTAAAAAGAAAAAAAAAAAAAAAGAATATTCATCAGCTCTCCAGGGGTGCTCTTTCAGGGCCGTGGTCTCCACTGGTTGGTCGGTGACAGGGCGGGGTCATCAGTCAATGTAGCTGGTTCTGAGGCAGCCATGGTGCCACTGCTCTGGTTTTGCTGCTTATCTGGGCCTGGAGCTGAAATACAGCTGAGGCCTGGATGTTATCTTCAGGGAGGAGATGCTCAGGGGCCTAAACCACAGGACCAGCATGTGCTGGGGGAGGATAGAGGAGAACCCTGGGGACACGGTTCTTGTTTTCCCAGTTGCCCCCCTTGCTGGGCATCCGGGGCTCCCTGCCCTGATGAGTCTCCGTACCCAGGTTTCTATACCTGGGTTTCTGTACCTGGCCCATCTAACAATCTCTGTGTCCTGTAAATGTTAATTGTTAACTATCCTGTACCCCTCAGTGTAGAAGCAGCATGTGTCTCCCTTTTACTCTTTACCCCACCCCAGGGGTTTCCCGGCCTTGCTCGCTCCTGCCTTCCTCCTTATCTACCACCAGTGGGTTTCACGTAGCCCGCCCTAGGCTGCCTCTACCTCCTTTGATTCTTGTGCATAAAATAAGCTGCAAAACTGCCATTCTCTGGAGCATTTTTGTCAAGAAAAATACCATATGCTGTGGTGTAGCCCATCAAACCTTCATTCTCAGGGCATAGAGTCCAGGAAGTGGCAAAGGCCAAACAAGGCTTCTCCGTCACTGAGCCAGGCCGGCGAGCAGGCCACGTGTAACAGGGAAACTGAGACAGACAGCTGCACAAGCTGGCCCAGCAATTCGCAGCAGATACAGAAGGTCACGTCCCAGAGATAACATCTAAGCCTCAGTTGTATGTCAGCTCCAGACCAGAAAAGCAGCAAAAACAGGTGGTTGACGTCAGGACCGGTTGTGCCCTGGAGCTGACCAATCAGTGGAGACCACAGTCCTGAAGGAGCACACCTGGAAAACTGATGAATATTCTGCTGAAACCCTCCCGAGACCTCCCCTAAGATTTATCTCTCTCTGCCTGCAGGAGAGAGAGAAAAGCCTCAAGACAGGACCCAGCGCACACACCTTTCCCCACTTCTTCCCCGCAGGCACATCTCCTAAATTCTTCTTCTTTTTTTTAAAAAATATATCTTTATTTATTTCAGAGAGAGGAAGGGAGAGGGAGAGAGAGAGCTGGAAACATCAACGATGAGAGAGTCATTGATCGGCTGCAGCCTGCAACCCGGGCATGTGCCCTGACCGGGAATCGAACCCTGATCGCCTGAGCCACTCCGGGCCGGGCACATCTCCTAAATTCTAAGGGACCCCACAAGACTTGCAACCAGGGCAGCGATGGGCAGTGGCAGTTCATTCCAGACAACCCCCTGAGCCTGTCCCCAAGGCCCCCTTTTCCCTGACTTCTTAGTGAGCCAAAGCAGCCCAGCCTAGGCTCATTCCCCAGCCCTTCCTGATTCACATCCCCAGCTTTAATAAATGTTCCCTCATAATCACCTGGACTCGCACTGTGAAATCTTTCCTGCGTGAAGGCAAGAACCCACACACTACCGGCCGGCCCAGGCAGACCCGCTCAGGGCCAGGTACCCTCAAGAGTATAAAGCCATGAACTAAAGCAGTGGGTCTAAAGCCCACCAGTCTCCTAGTTCTGGACACGGAACATTTGGGGGAAAATGAAACAAAATATCCATTATTAAAATAGTTACAAAAAGATAAATGTGGATGCACCTAGGTGTTTGTTGTAAAAATCAAAACAGATATCTCAGTACAATAAATTCCTAATTTCTTAAGCTGTACTGAAATTTCAAGTCAACTGGGTGCTGAAATAGAGGACAGCCGGGCACTGGCTGGGGTTGAAGAAAGCAATGTTTTCACATGCCGGCCGGGTTGTGACGTGCAGATTGCCTTCCCAAGACTGCAAGTGGGACAGGAATTAGCAGAAGGGACTTTTCTGCATAACAAGTTGTGTCCTAACAATGAAATCTTGCATAAAAACAGACAGCTAACAAACAAAGGAAAACAGTTCAACAAATCGGGAAACATTCTGGGCTCCAGAAAAGGGTGTGGCGGGATGTGCCTGAGCTGAAAGGTGCTCCTTTGAAGTAAGTTAAACCGCGCTCTGTGGTGACTGCGAAGAGACCTGTAAAAGACAAGGGTACGGCATCGGAGGACCAACGAGGTGTTACACTCGCAGCCAAAACTGCATCCAGCTTTTCAGCAGGTAACGAGGCAAGATCTGCGCCAGAGGACAGAGAGTTAACTTAAAACCGGTTACTGAGAGCTCCGCCGGCAGAGGTAAGGCGGTGCGTGGTGGGGGACTACCTGCAGAGAGCCGAGATCAGGACGAACTCTTCAGGTGGGCAGCTACTTTCTTTCTCTAATTCCTCCTGCTGGACTTTATCTCTTGTGCCTGCCAAAACAACGCAGGTATGAAACTGTCCCGTTCCGCTCACTCACACACACTGCCGACGTCAGAGCCGCGAGCACAGAGGTCACCTGCGGAAAATTGCTGTTTCTGCATCACAGTTATGAGAATGGAGATCACAGGGCCTAGAATGGAATTTGCTTTTGTCTGTGGCAACGTGTACCGAGACTCATGCCTGCACAAGGCACTCGTCTTTCTTCAGGGAAAATTGATGTCACAGTGTGTTGCTGCTGTAATTAAATACCGCCCTAATTTCTTTTTCATTCTGTTTAATGCAAGCAAAGCTGCTATTTTTATTGCTTTTGGTAAATACCATAGTTGAGTGTGATGGACTAGTTCTGGAAATTTGTAAATATTATTTTACTTATTTTTGTGCTAAGAGCAGGCCCTTTAAAGCTTCGGCATCTGCTCAGGAGCTGCGCAGCCTGGCAAGGGGCTGTGCCGGGGCGGGGAGGAGGGGCAGGGAGCAGTCTCCTTCAAATCTGCACTGCGCGGGCTAGCAGCCGCTCCCGGAGCGGACTCCACCAGCCGCCCGGTGACCCTGTGCAACAGAAGGGCCAGAGCCAGCGTCCACCCTCCCAGCTACCCTGAGCTATTTGTTGTAGGTGGTTAGTCCCGATCTTTAGTTATTCAGGATCTTTAGTAAACATTCCTTGAATGAACCCACATGTTCTTACTGGGCCCTATTTTTCTTTGGGCATTTTTTTTTTTGACTGGACTAGGTTATCAATATGTCTCCTGCATAGATTTTGTTTTCTGATCAAGTATCCAATCTTTGGAAACTCACTTGTAAAGCAGGAAAATGACATTTAGAAGCAGACTTCTTTCAGTTTTAGAGTGAATCTTGTACTACCTTGAAGTTCTATTTCTAAGACTGTCTTGAATGTGAGAGTTAAAAGACGGACTTCATTGCACCCTTTTTGTCTCTCTGCCTCCACAGGCAAGCCTCTGGAGGCCAGGCTCTATGTCTTGAATTTTTTAAATTTACTGTTATTCCTATAACACCTGGCTAAATATTCAAATGAAAGAGCTCTGTGGATAACTGCTGATATAATTTGGTTTTATAAAATGCAGATTCTGATGCAAGAGGTCTGGGGCCTGAAATTCTGCGTTTCTAACAAGCTCTTAGGAGACCCCGATGCAGCTGGTCCACTGACCACACTTGGAGAAGCAAGGCCCAGTGGACGTCAAGGCCAGTGAACCTCCCACTGTGACAAGCCCCATCTGCCCTGTTCTCAGCTGAACACTTTCCCCACATTTCTGCCCCTACAAACCTCGACCAGAACCACCCTTGTCCCGAATAAAAGCCCCCACCAAACCAAATTCCCAATGTCTCTAACAAAAAAGGGGTAAAGAGAGTGACATGGCACCCTTTCTTCTCGTGGACGCTGAGCTCTGTTAACTTGCTTCGTTCCTCCCGAGAAGAGGCCGTTCCCTGGAGTGGGAGCAGGAGTCCTCATTCACTTACGGCAACATGCCATGCCGTGTGCCCCACCCTCCACTCTCCCAGCTTTTTCTAGCCATTCTACGAGACAGCTACTATGACCCCTATTTTACAGATGGGAAACTGAGGCTCCAGAGATTACATATATCATCCAAGAACATAGAACTAGTAAGTAAACTTGTAGGAAATTGAATCCAGGGCTGATTCCAAATTCTGTAGATGAGCCACTGTATCTTGTTTCTGAATCTCAAGGAACTTAATTCTTTCTGTCAATACAGAGAGAGCTTTCCAGCTGACAACCTTTTATCAGCTGCTGTGGTTACTGAGGTGGAAGTCGCATGGAAGGCATGGAGTAGCGCACGACACATCCTTTATCTGTTCTAAACAGACTTCGATTACTGCAGAGCCATGTGATGTCCCACAAAGTCTCTGCTGATGTGATGCTATTTCTGCTTCCTTACGACAGTTGACTTGGTGACTGGCTGATTATTTTTAAAGCATTTCTGATCATGGACTAAAACCTCAGCACCAACGCTTCTCTACATTTTCGAGTGCTCTGTTTCAAAATACAGTGAGAGTCATCTCTCCTGAATGACCAGTCCTAGGTGAGGGGTGGGTCCAGATGGCCCACAGTGAGGTGAGGTGGATGGCCACCTCTCAGTGGATACAGGGAGGGATGGCTTCCAAGCACCGCCTGTAAGGGGAAAGGCCCTCCATGGAGAGAACCTGTTTACCCCAAGGAGGAATTCCTGCCGGCTGGAGCTCCAGCCCAGGCTGAGGGGCACACTGCATGCTCCCAGCTTCAGGCCTGTTTTCCCATGTTCATAAGCCATGAGAGCTGGGATCCTGAGCGGACAGCCAGGGGAGATGTGGAAACAGATGACAGCAGCTGGGTTTCTTGTTTCCAGGTAATAGTTTCCCCAAGAAGCCTTTCCCTAGAAGGTATTCATCCCTACGCACTTTGACGTGATAAACAGCTTCATGTAGCCAGATGGGATAGGCCAGCAGGCCAGACCATCAGAGTGGTGGGTGGAGTCCACACAAAAACTGCTTTAGTGAACTGAGTATCGACATGAAGCCACCAGATTGCATTGATTGGGCTTATAAGAGCCAGCACCTTCTGCCCTAACTCTAGAGTCATTTTCATTATAAATTGTAGAGACATATTTAAGGACATATTCTTTTTATAAGGACCCACAGAAAGTCAGCCAAAAGGTTTATTGAGCACCTATATGCCACATAATGCACTAGTATTGTGAATAAAGTAGTTGACAAAGAAACCACATGAATTAAGGTTACAATAGAGGATAATAGTTTTTCTTAGTTCTCTATGGTAGGCAAAGCTGTTAATCTCCTGAGCAACTTTCCTTCTTTACTCTTGCTACTAGGAAGCTCAGAGACTTTTTTTTTTTTTTTTTTAAAATGTAGACTCACCTTTAGCAATTGCACAGGACCTCATGGAATAAATTGTTATACAGACCATATTGTTATACATGCCTCTGGCTTCTTGTTATTTTTCCTTTGGTTAATTTTCTTGTATTTATTTTTGTGGGACACCTCACATCATAGGGGGGTTATAATTAAATAATAATAAAATAGCCCAGCAGGTCCTTGGGACCAGAATTTAGGAGATATTAATGATTAGATGTGGTCTCTAATAATTAGATGTGGAAATAAATCGGACTAAAAAGGAATACTAATTAGTGTAGAGAGTAGTCCTGGCTGTGTGGCTAATGGAGTCAGGGGTTAAAGTGTCAACAATAAAAAAAACCCAAAAAACTCTTAGAAAAATAGAAAAAAATAGTGAGCAGCTTAGCTATTGTTGGTGACAAATAGGGCCAGGCCAAGGTGTGAGTGGTGAGGTCACTGATGCTGATGTGGGGACCGGACTAGAGTTCTTTAGGGTCCCTGGCTGGCTGGATACTAGAATTTAAAGGTGGGAACTAGAAAGAGAAAGCACTGCTGTAAGGGCTGCAGGAGAATACGGTGCAAAGAGAAAGCAGGAGTGAAACCAGACCTGTAATTGGGCAGTAAGCCACTATAGCAATTAGGAATTTTTGGTTGTAAGTAACAGAAACTGACCCTGATGAATTTAATGGGGAAAAGGGAGAAATTTGTGGATGCATTTGGAGTAGCTCACAGAATCTAAAGAAAAGCCACATAATAGGTTTACAAGGGACAAGGTCCCTTCTGAAAAAATAATGGGACATCTCTCTAGGGCTCCACTGTTGGGATGAGAGGGCAGCAACTGTTTTCCATCTTTTGGTCTTTCTGATGGAGATTCAGATTGCCTGGCACACAGTAGGAACTCAATACAAACAGACTGAATGAAGGAATGAATGGAACTTTCATGGAGAGAACATCTAACTTGCTAGCCTGGGTCACATATGTGACCCCTGGGAGGAGGGGGAGGAGGGGTATCTGGGCCAAAGGTCTCACTGAAGCCACATGCAGTAGGGCGGGGTGGTTCAGACACTGTGGAGAATGGATGGGGGGCAGGCAGAGCCCAAGAGGACACCCGCTACAGGTAGCAGAGAACTGGCTGGCAGACTAGAGAAAGTGTATTTAGTCACAGCCAGGTTAGCTCGCCCTCATCTACTAATGTCCAGAAGGAAAAACTTCAGGAAGAAACTCCAAGGCTTTGGTGCCAACCATCAAGGCCGGGTGAAACCCAGGACGTCCACAGCTGAGCTGGCTCTAAAGAGGGGCGAAGATGATGAAAGGTGGAGCATGTCCAGCTGGAGTCTGGGGGGGACAGTGGTGCTCAAACAAGGACACCACCAGGGTGGCGCATTTGATAACTAGCTACAGTACTTACGTTCTTGAAATAAGCCCTCTTCCCAAGAGCACACCTCTCTCATAACATCCTTTTTGTGCTCATTAACAAATTGCATTTTAAAGTCTAAAGTTAAGGATATCCCTTCAGGTATTGCAAACCAGGACATACCTCAATTAGGTGGCCATGGCCATCGCTGTCCCAGGGCTCCAGCCCCACCGACCCTCTTGCTATTCTTTAAACATGGCAACCTCGTTCTCACCTCAGGCCTCTGCACTTGCTGTACCGTCTGCATGTCACGTCCCCCCCCCCCCCCATTTTCACCTGGCTGCCTTCTCCCTCTATGTTTGGTCGCCTCCCTGATTTACAGATGCTTCCAGCCCCTCTCTGCAAATTGATCTACAGTATCTCCTCCATAGCACTTGCCGTTCTCTAAGATAATCACATCCGTTTATCTGTGTGCACTGAACATCTCCCACATCAGAGTGTAGATACCGTGAGTGTAGGGACAGGCCTGCCTGTCCCACTTCTGCACCCGCAGAGCTGGACCAGCACCTGGCACTTTGTAAGTGCTCAGTAAATATTTGTTAGTGTTGTTATCCTTATGTTCCTGGGATAAACCCAACCTGGTTGTAGTGTAGTCTTTATTCCCACACTCGATTAGATTTGTTTATGAGTTTTATGTATACATTAATCAGTGAAAAGGGCCTATTTTCTACACTGAAATCCCCCTCCAGTTATTATCCATCTTGTTACTATGAGTTGGTGAAGCATTCCTTTGTTTTCTGTTCTCTGGAAGAGTTTGTATAAGATAGAAATGATCTAGCCCTTGAGGCCAGTAGGACTCCCTTCTGGGCCTGTTGTTTTTCTTACATGAAGATTTTAAACAACTGCTTTATTTTCTTAATAATTGTACGACTATCCAGGCTATTTCTTTTTTTGATAGTTAAGGAAAGTTCCCCTCTATCCCCGCCCCCCCCAAACTTGACCATTTCATTTAAATATTTAAACAAAATTAACTACAGTGGTTACATCTGGAGTTTCTGTGTTCTATCATGGGTTGATGTGTTCAATATATTACTTAAAATCATGTAAAATATAAAAGGTCCACCACTGGACTCATGATGACAGCATGTTTTAAATCAAGAATTATGATTAATCCAATTCTGTGCATTCAAGTTCCATTGAAAATGCATTATTTGCTGAAAATATGAGTGACTGAATTTACCTTGGAGCCCAAGGGCAGATACTCCCCAAAGGTGAATCTTGCAGGTCCCTGGCGATACAGACAAGCCTTGACGGGAACTGTGCACGCAACTCAGTCTTACATCTTCTCCCAATTCAGACTAGGAAGGTCTTCAAAGATCTCTCTGCTATATTCCACAGGCTGGTGATGGGCCTATAGCACCCCCAAATGTCAGGGCCCCTATTTGTTCAGGATTAGGAAAAAGCCACAGGAAGTTTCCAACAGCAGTTTCCTTTCCATATTACAGACACCAGAGATAGTGAGGGGCATCATGGAAAAGAGCTGAAATTGAAGACAGGCCTGGGGCAGGACCTCCTCTGCCAATGAGATTATTACGATGTATGCCTGGGTCATTACTGTGCAACAAGGATAAGTGAATTAAAGGGAAAGGAATTTCTGATGAACAAAGCAGATCCAGAGACATGGAAGCATGGAACAGGCTGACTAAGCTCAGAGAGAAGGGGGTAGGGGACATGGGAAGAGATAAACCAAGATTTATATGCATATATGCATAACCCACGGACACAGACAATACTGCCAGGAAGGCCTGGGAGGAGGGGCAGGAGTGGGGGAAGGGGGTGAATGCAGGGTAAAGAGGGCCATGTGTAATACTTTCAACAATAAAGATAAATTAAAAAAAAAAGAATTTCTGGACAAAAATGGTGAAAAGTTTGCTAGCAAGGAGAGGGTGGAGGTTCGGGAACCCGTAAGTTTATGCCAGCTGAGCACTCATTGTGGGGGCGCCTGGCAAATGGATTTACTCTTTTGCCAACTGTAATAAAGTATTACAAAACTGCCACAAAATTGTTGCCATGCAAACAACTGTTTAAAAAGGATCCTTACATCAAACAACTGCAATTCATGTGCTTTTCAAGCAATCACAAAGCAGGAGACCTACTTAGAACTATTAGAAATAATTTTTTTGGAATCATGCTGAATACTAAGATTGAGATGTTATCTCTTCTCCCCAACTCCCTCTCTGACAACAAACTGCAGTTTCTGTGGGGAAAGGGTAGAGGGAAGAAGGGACAGGGACATTTGAGACAGCAGGTGAGGGAGGCAGGTGGGTCCAGAAGTGTAGAGATGGGAAGTCACTCAATTAAACTCTACCACCTTCATCTGCAAACTGGGATTAAAACGTCTGTCCGTCCTAAGGGCTCCCCGAGGCAATGCTGAGCCGCTGGAGAAAGCTGCAAATGAAATTCCAGCCCTGCTCTTCCCCATCTGCACGGTTTCCATAAACAGCCGCCTCCTCTCACTCTGTCAGGACCACAGCGGGGAAGATCCTATGAACACTGCTCGTGGCATCATGGATTTTCCTGGAAAACGGGGTTAAGTCAAGTTCTTTGAACCCTGAAAACCCACAGGAGTCAAGCCACTTTTCAGAGCCCTTGCACTTAGACTCTACAAAACTAACGGAAGACTAATGGTGCGAACAGCAACGTTTGATCCTCTGGCTGGGAGAGGCTGTCTAACATATACAAAAATAAGTTTCCCTTAACTTTTTCAAACTTTGGAAAACTCCTGGGGACTAGGAGGCAAACAAAAGGCCTTGCGCGGTTCTGAGCATCTACCTGGCCCGTGAGCTTCAGGGCCCCTCGTGGTTCTGCCAAGGCCTCAAGTGGGTTAATCATCTGGGCACCTAACGCTCATCACCTGCAGTTACTGGAGGCGATTACAATTGTCCCATTTTAGGGATGAAATTGAGGCATAACTTGGTCCTCTTTGGGGGGTGGGGGGAGTTTTCTCTCATTATGTTTAAGTATTAAACCAACTAAAAATTATCTACTTCAACACCCTTGATTCCTTTAGGGTCAAATCGTTTGATCGCATCTCTGAGACCAAGAAACAAGGTAAGTATTTTACTGTAAATTAAAACAAAGGGTCACCTCCCCGCACCCCCATTCCCGGGGGCGTGAGTCACAGCGGTCGCAGCCTGCGGGCCGAGACGGGAGCGCATCTGCGGGGGCGTCAGGAGCGCGGAGAGGCCCTATCCACAGGCGGAGGAAAGCCTGGAGACGACACCGCCGCACGGTCCCTGGAAAACGGCGTCTTTGACCTCGGGGTGGGAAAGATTTATTACTTCCTCGGCGAAGGAGAAGCCCCGGGCCAGCTGGCACCGGGAGCCTGCGCTCGGCGGCCTCGGGGCGCCGCGGCGCGAGGCTGCGTCCTCGGTCCCGGAGGGGTCAAGCGGGGCCGACCCCGGGGCGAGCAGAGCCGGCGGCCGCTGGCCGATTTCTGCCCAAACTTGATCACCTCCTCCTTCCGAGAGCAAAAACGAGCTGGCGAGCCGGCAGCTGCACGCACAAGCCCATTACCCAGAGCTCGCGCCCCGCCCCGCGCCCCGGAGCCCCGCGCAGGGTGTGACGGCCTCGGCCGCGGGGGGGCGACCCCAGCAGCGCCGCAGCGGACCCGGGCCCACCCCGTCCGCCTCGGCGGGCGCAGGCACGGCGGGGGGCGGGCGCGGCGGGCGCGGGGCGGCGGGGAGGGCGGCGCGGCGCAGCGCAGGGGAGGAGCCGCGGCGACGGACGGCGGCGCGCACCAACCCGGGGCCGCCTGGCAGCGCCGCGCAGGGCCGGCCGGGCCGCCGCAGCCGCCGCGCAGGGAGTCCGCGGCAGCATCCTCCGGCGCCGCTCTCGCGCGGGGGCGGTGGGGCTTCCCGCGCCCCGGACCTCGTCGGCCTGGAGCGGCTGGTGCCGGGATCGGCGCGGGCGGGGGGTGCTGCGGGCCCGGGCGTCTTAGCCGAGGGCTGGGTGTCGGGTGCTTCCGGCCAGGCGGCGGCGGGGCTGCCGGCAGCGCCCGCCCGAGCATCCTCCGGGTGATGGAAGAAGCCGGGGCTGCAGCCGCCGCTGCAGGGTCGCGGGGCTCGCCATCCACCGCCGCCAGAGAGATGGGGAGAGGCGGGGCGCGGAGGCCGGCAGCGAGAGAGGGGGAGCCGCTCTGCCGGGAGCTGGGTGTCGTTTAAGCTTCCTCCCCCCACCTTCCCCAGTGGGCATCGGCGCCTGGGGCGAGGAAGGAAGCCGCGGTCCGGAGAAGGCGGGGGCAGGCAGCTGGAGCCGGGCGCCCCGGGCTGCGCGGGGCGCGGAGCCGAGCTCCTGGCCGCGCGAAAGTTTCCCTTCCCCAGCCGCAGGGCGCCCGCTTCCCGGAAACTGCCCAGGGCTTGGGCTGCCGAGCCCCGTGGCCCCCTCGGAGGCGCGGGGACACCCAGCGGAAGACAGCGCGCGGGAAGTCGAGGAACGCGTAGCGGCAGGACCGCCCGCCGGGCCACGATCCCGGGCCGCTCCGGGTCGCGCCCGCGGCTCCAGGTGAGCTGGGGAGCCAGGCAGACCCGAGGGGGCGGGGGACCGAGGCGCGCCCGCTTACTCGCCTTACCCTCGCAGGTCTTTCTCGGAGCCGCTGCCATGGGAGAGCCGGTCCTGGGCGCCGGGGACCAGCAGCCGCTGCTGCCGCGCCCGCCTCGGAGCCGCGGCCCGAGCCCTCGCGCCCGAAGCCGGCCCGCTGCGCGCCCCTCCCGGGCTGCGGGGCCGCCGCCGCGCCGCGGGCCCGGGCTGCGCCTGTGATGAGCCGCAGCCCGCTGGGGGCCCCGTCGCCCGCCGCGCCCGCCCCGCCGCCCCCGGCCGCGCCCGCCGCCGCGCGCGCCCTGCTCCCGGCGTGGCCCCGGCGCCCGGGCCGCCGCTGGCCCGCGTCGCCGCTCGGCATGAAGGTGTTCCGCAGGAAGGCGCTGGTGCTGTGCGCGGGCTACGCGCTGCTGCTGGTCCTCACCATGCTCAACCTCCTGGACTACAAGTGGCACAAGGAGCCGCTGCAGCCCTGCAGCCCCGACGGGCCGCTAGGGGCCGCGGCAGCGATGGCCGCGGACGGCTGGGGGCGCCCGGGGCCGCCTGCGGCCGAGCCCCGCCGCGCGCACACCCGCTCGGACCCGCGCCCCGCGCCCCGCGCCCCCGCCGCCGGCCTAGGGGCGGCCCCGGCGGCCGCGGCGGGGGCCGCAGCCCCTCCCGGCAACAGCACGCGGGGCGCCGGCGGCGAGGTCAAGCGGCAGCTGGTGTACGTGTTCACCACGTGGCGCTCGGGCTCGTCCTTCTTCGGGGAGCTCTTTAACCAGAACCCCGAGGTGTTCTTCCTCTACGAGCCCGTGTGGCACGTGTGGCAGAAGCTGTACCCCGGGGACGCCGTGTCCCTGCAGGGGGCGGCGCGCGACATGCTGAGCGCGCTCTACCGCTGCGACCTCTCCGTCTTCCAGCTGTACAGCCCCGCGGGCAGCGGGGGCCGCAACCTCACCACGCTGGGCATCTTCGGCGCGGCCACCAACAAGGTGGTGTGCTCGTCGCCGCTCTGCCCCGCCTATCGCAAGGAGGTGGTGGGGCTGGTGGACGACCGCGTGTGCAAGAAGTGCCCGCCGCAGCGCCTGGCGCGCTTCGAGGAGGAGTGCCGCAAGTACCGCACGCTGGTCATCAAGGGCGTGCGCGTCTTCGACGTGGCCGTGCTGGCGCCGCTGCTTCGCGACCCGGCCCTGGACCTCAAGGTCATCCACCTGGTGCGAGACCCTCGCGCCGTGGCCAGCTCGCGGATCCGCTCCCGCCACGGGCTCATCCGCGAGAGCCTGCAGGTGGTGCGCAGCCGGGACCCGCGGGCCCATCGCATGCCCTTCCTGGAGGCGCCGGGCCACAAGCTGGGCCTCAAGAAGGAGGGCGCGGGCGGCCCGGCGGACTACCACGCGCTGGGCGCCATGGAGGTCATCTGCAACAGCATGGCCAAGACGCTGCAGACGGCCCTGCGGCCCCCCGACTGGCTGCGAGGCCACTACCTGGTGGTGCGGTACGAGGACCTGGTGGGGGACCCCGTGAAGACGCTGCGGAGGGTGTACGACTTCGTGGGGCTGCTGGTGAGCCCCGACATGGAGCAGTTTGCCTTGAACATGACCAGCGGCTCGGGCTCCTCCTCCAAGCCTTTCGTGGTGTCTGCGCGAAACGCCACGCAGGCCGCGAACGCTTGGCGGACGGCCCTGACCTTCCAGCAGATCAAGCAGGTGGAGGAGTTCTGCGCGCAGCCCATGGCCGTGCTGGGCTACGAGAGGGTGAACAGCCCGCAGGAGGTCAGGGACCTCAGCAAGCCCCTGCTCCGCAAGCCCCGGCTCTGAGGCCCGGCTGCGGCGCAGGCAGAGCCCGGCCCGACCCAGGGCGCCGCGGACTCCGCCAGGCGTCCGCTGTAAATAACCGCTCAGGCACTTGCTGTCGTGTCCTGAGTCACTGCATTTCAAGGGACAGTCGCAATACACACACTTCTCAGAAAAGGCGAGACTTGAAAGCTCCGACCAGCTGCCTTCCCGGGCTCTCCCTGCCTTTCTCCTTCCCCGTCTCCCATGTCTCACCTTCTCTCCTACCTGCCCTTCATTTCGAAGCGGGGTACTGATGAAATCAAGATCCAGTAACCCAAATCTTGTTTACAAAGTTTTTGTGGTATCTGTGAACATGTAATAGAGTAATTTGGAGGGGGGTAAAGTAAGGAGCAGAAAGCCCCACTGGGCATATAAACAAGGAGGCATTCTTTTAAAGTAGACTTTTCTGTAAAAGCAAAGGTTATATGTGAGTATTAATAAAGAAGATAATCAGTAATACTCCTTTTTATATTTGCCTCCATTGCTTTGGATGTACCTGTGTTGATCTGTGTAGCCTCAGAGAGAATCTGCCTCCCATCCCCCAACCCCCTTTTCCTGTCTGTTTCCTGGAGAAGAGCTGAGATGGGCAGAAGCAGCTCCTTACTCCTCGATAAGAACCTGGGAGTTGTCTTCTTACATGTAAATCACAGCCTGTCAGGTGCCCAGGAATGGGAACAAATCTTCAAATTCAAAACCAAGCCTGGAGCACGGAAAGGAAGAAGCGAGCCCTTGGGAACCTGAAGGCATTCAGTGTGGACTGGGGAGCCCTGAAGCAGAGAGCACTGTTTCAGTCCTGGGTTTAGTTCAGAAAAAGGATTTTTTAAAAAGAAAAGTATGTAATTAAAAGTATTTCTGATGACTAGAACACAAACCTCAGATATTGATGTGAGGGTATTGCTGGCAATGGTAGCAACTTCTGGGGTTAGGAAAGGAAGAGAAGGATATGTGTGTGGAGGGTCTTTCGCTTCTGGCACAGCATGCGGAGCACCTGGAAGGGGGGTTTCACCTGAGGACTGTAGGGCACTCACGGGCTTTTCTCCCCGCCTCCCATCCAAATCAGGGCAAAGGATGTGAATTTATAATGGTTTATTCGGGATGCCCATGGCGCATGCTGCTTTTCTTTATCATATTCCCTAAATGTAAAAGTGCAAAGAAGCTATAACATTTGCAGACATTAAGGTTTCATGAAAATGAATTATGAGCTAGTGTGTTGGATTTTGAGATTTGGTGTTTCCCGGAGAGGAACCCATTGCAATTTTCCTGCAGTGGTAATGGCGTTGCTGCTGTACCGAGCCCATTTGTATGGGAGCGTTTTGCAGAATGTCATATTACAATGTTCTGAAACCTAAAAAGAAACAGGAGACAGTGTAGTTCCATATTACATTAAATGGGGTGCAAGTTCAATATCATGACATATATATATATCGTGAGATCTCTGCAGGCCAACCTGTATAGGTTAAATGCTGAGGACTTTATTTTAAGGGAAGAGTGTTAAAAAACATGTACATGGGAAATATTGGAACACAAGATGGTTCTTAAGTATAATTTTCATTATTATGTGAAATCTACACTGTTAAGAATTCCAAGATGAATAAGCACAGAGGTTTAAAAAAGATGCATTTAGCAGTGGATTTTATAACCCGTTCTAGAACGGCTTATTTTTAATTTACTGAAATAGTTAATAGTATTGTGTTCATTCAGCCCTATTGCAGCTATAACACACTGTTCACGTTTCCTGATGTCTTCATGGTAGTGCTCTGCTGAATTATCTTCAGCAGCAGAATATTTGTGATAGCTTTAATTTAAGGATACTTTAAAATTAAATGAACAAAATAAATATTAATGTTGGATGAGTATAGATGAAACAGGTTTATGAGGAAATTAAGATAGCATCATTAAGAAGCAACTACTCTGAACAGAATAACCATTTAAAAAGAAATTTCATATGGCATTCAGCTCCTCTCACTTAATCATAGAAAATTTATGCTTAGTTTCTCAGGGAAGGGTTTTTAAGCAGTTGAATTCATTCTTTTCTCAGCATACTGAAGGACTCTGATTGCACTGTAGTGGAATTACAGTGTTTTGGGACCTTGTATTTAACAATACCTTAGATGCCACACAGAGCCCTGCAGCCTGCGGAGTATTTGTGGCCTCTGCTCAGATGGAATTTTAAGCTAAACCAACAATTCTCCGTTGCTGTGTTCAAACCGGGTTTTCACCTGTGATTCTCTTGTTTTGTACCAGCTGCATTCTCTCCACTCGGCCGCTCCTGGGCTCTGTAATTTGAAAGGGTGAATTGTTGCTCTGGAGATTTGTACCTAGCTGCATTCTAGGAAAGTGAGACAGGTGCCGTTCCCACTAGCAGCCAAGGTAGTCATATCAGTGACATTCGGCTTCCACGGGTGTGAGAAGGAGAGCAGTGTTTTTGACATTAATAAGCTCTGCCAGGCCCTTGGTGAGAGCAGACCTGTGTCTCAACAAATTGCAGCAGAGCCTGGGACCGTTTCTGAGGCAGCAAAATGGGAAAGAGGCCCGTTCACATTTCCCATCCTGGCCATCGAGCCACCAGCAGGTGGGAACATTTTTCAGAGCAGGTCAATAGAGTGATTTTTATTTTCAAACTCTGCTCGGCTAATCGCACGCCGGACTTCCCCCTTTGACTGTGGAGTGCTTCTGTTAATTAGAAGGCTCTGTTCATAAGTGAAGCCTACCCACTGCATTAGTCAACAACTATGCGTGTGGAACAAGGCAGCGGCTCAGGCTGGGTGCTTGAGTTTCAGGAGCCCAGAGGCTCTCAAAGGCCTCATTCAGACTGACCTGGGGTACCTGGCAGGCAGGGACTGGGGCAAGTCCTGTACTCTTCAGTTTCTACCACGGAGTGAGTGCTTGATAAATATTTATTACATAAGTGAGTGAAATACGTTAACTATCAAGTTTGGAAGTTCCCAGAAGGGAAAGAGGAAGAACGTATTGCATTCTTGGAGAGAGTGCCAGGTGATTCACCGAAGTTTGCTGAAGGAAGTGGGCCGTAGGTTCTGTTTAGATGTGGGGAGTGGGCATAGAGACAGCTTCGAGATTTCCAGGGCGACCTTGCAGAGACCAATATTTCCCACCGATGAATCAGAAACAAAAATTCAGAATTTCTGAATGTGGAGAGGTAAGTTTCCAAATGAGGAATTTGATTTACATTATTTGTTTTCCCAACTGCATGAGCAAGGTAAAGTTAGGGATCAGAATATACCTGCGAAAGGAAGGCTGCCCTGGTGCCTGAGGGCAGAAGGTGGCTCATTATCGCAGAGGCCCTGTGACAGTCATTAAGTGTTCCAGTGCTGTGAACGTGCAGTCTGAGGGACTGTGAGGGGATTTCACCCAGGCACAGGAGTGGTTACTTTCAGGAGTTTGTGCTGCTGTGGATGCTGAACAGGACAGTGGCTGCCGTTCCTACACATCCCCTGCCCGGCCCTGGCCTGTTCTGTCTGGGATTTCTGTCGGACACAGCATAGTGTGGCTGGATTATGCTGTCAGTTTGCAGTTAGTGTGAATTTGAGTGAGGCCGTGAATTAATATTTTCTGGGTCTGAGCAATGAGGTAAAAATCACATTTGAAACCCAGTCTCTAGAGAGGACTTCAGAAAGACCAAGAGGGAAATAAAAAGGCATGTGTTCTTTGTAGGCACGGGTAAGGATGAGGCATCACCTCACTACCCCCCAACTTCCTTCCCTTCCTGTGCTGCTGCGCACAGCACCTGCATGTACAACTGTGTCTGAATTGTCTTCAGGCCTGGAAGAGAGGGGATGTTCATGCCAGCTGACGGGTATGTGGCCAGGGACACTTGATCTCAGGCCTCCGGAGAGAGAGGCCAACGATTCTTTCCGACCCTGTGATAGTTCTGTGTCAGGATCCACTGTGAACAGGTAGAAAATGAGCTGTGTGACGGGCTGTCCCCAGGTAAATGCATAGTACAGAGCTGTTTTGTCACTTACCTTGAGGAAGCCCCTTTCAGATCTGTCATGGCTGGAACATAATTTCACAGTTTCCCTCCTTTCTGGGCACCCCGGCTGTTCCTTCGGCAGTTCAGGTAGAGCCACTGAGCTGCTTGGGTACAGGCTCTGGTACAAGTGTTGAATAATTGAAATTACAGGGCTTGACTTTTATTACATCTGATGCAATTCCACACACCCTTAATCAAACAATGCTAAGGAAGTTGTTGAACACTGAATAACGTCAGGTTTGCAGGATGGGAAACGTTTTGAGCCAGTGTTTGGGGACAGTCCTGTTTATAAACTGGAAGGAGGCTCGAAGGGCAGGAGCCTGTCTGTACACTTGGCAGATGGAGGCATGTGGCCGAGGCCAAAGCTTCACTTTTGGTTGAACCAGTTGTTTGTAGTCAGATGTGAAAATGCTTTTGGGCTGTGTGAACTTTCAGGTTTGTGACAGTCAGCCTGCCAAGGGAACGAATGTGAAAATGAAAATGATCACTGTGACCAGCCGCTACTCAGAGCATCCCAGGCACAGAGACAGGGCTTGGCAGAGGTTCACCTGGACTCAGCTATTCCTCCAGACAGGACCAGCTACATCATTTGTGGGACTCGGTGCAAAATGAAAATATGAACCCCGTGTTAAAAAAATTAAACATTTCAACTCGGCAACAGCAGGGAATTAACCAAGCAGGCCCTTCTGAGAGTGCGGCCCACGGACGGCACAGGCTGTGCACTGTGAAGGCGGTCCCGGCCCGGCTGCGGAGAGTCAGTGAGGGTGGCCTCATTACAGGCGCCTGGAAAGTGGGTGTAAAGGCACCAGTTATTGTGCAACTGTAATTACAGCAAAGACCTCCTAGCGAGACAAGTGCGCGCTGCGTGACGGGATGCGGCGAGCACACACAGGGCACACAGGACACATAGTCCTTGGGGACTGCAGCAGTGGTCTGCGTCACCGGCGGGACCGGACCCTGGTCAGGACCGAGACAGCCTGTACTTCTGTGGAATCTCATAAGCACAGGTCAGATGTCTTCCATAGGGATGGAGAGCATGACCTCCTGTGCTCAGTGAGCTCTGCTAATGACAACGTTCCCTGCCTTCTAGAACTTGGTGGGGCTCTGTTCGCGTTGTGTGTAATACAGAGAGAAAAGCAAAATGTCGAGTCACAATAAACTCGGGGGTTAAAGGGCAGGGAGCCTCGCCAGCTGGCCTCCTCAGTGTGCCGTGCCGCAGTGATTTTTGCTACAGGTGTGATATGCACCCTTTCCTCTGGGTGACAGTTCTCCACCCTTTCTGCACCTCCTGTCTCCCTTTTCTTCTCTACTTTGTGAAAAGATCCTGGATCTTTCTGAAGCTTTCATTTATCAACCCTGCTCCGAGACACAAAACTCTGTGCTCCCTCCTCCCCTGCTGCCTCGTGCACAGGTCTCCTGGGGGTAGTGACCACAGGCCGGGATTCTTTGTTGACAGCCGACCTCTTCAGGCAGGAAAGGACGGGCCCCATTTCTGTGTGTATGTCCCCACACTCGTGTGTAGGTCTCTACTGAGTGAGTGCTAAATAAAAGAGATAATCCAAGAAGGCAGAGCGGACGGGATTGAGGGGCAGGCACTTGGTCAAAGAGGCTGTTGAGTTAGTTTGCAACAGCCCACGATGTCCTGAACTTCATGTGTGTGGCAGACAAGCTGAAAACAAGGCAAATTCCTATGGATGAAAGGAATACAAGTGATGCCTGCAGAAGGCCTCAGACGTGGTCTTTCCATACTAATGTTTGAAACACACAAACAATCAGAGCTCCCCGAAGGAAGGTAACAACCGAATTCCAGTTAAACAGAAATGGTACAATTTTTAAAGGGCCCATCACTGTAACACGGGATGAGGCTGTGTATTTGTTTTTCACACGTGCAGCTCACTGCCAGGGTGATCCTCTTTTAACTTTTCGAGGGACTGGAAAAACTTCAAGAAACAACATGGAGATCTAAAGATTACATTTCCATTTTCAGATGTCCCAGTTTCTCTGGTAAGCCCTATTCTCTCTAGGACTGAACTAGTTCCTGGGAGGAATGAGAATATTTGATGTTCTCATATTGGCACTCAGTATCTTTAGATGAAAACAGGTATTACGTTATTCCTATCTGAAAATAAACATCAGAATAAGACACATTTTCTTTCTGAAATAATGGCATTCCCATTTGTGGTTTTTAGGCTGGTCAGACACGAGCTCTGAGTGCACTTTATTTAGGTTCACTCTTTGCTGTACATACTTTTCCATTTATATTGTCACATTTCCCAAGTGACTTCTCAATATGCTGTGCTCATTGTAACTTTCTGTCACCATTTTAATTTCACTGTCGAATGTCCTAAGTAGCAATGCTCACCATGGTGGCAGTAATAGTCATACCATCACTTACTCTTTGTAGGACATTCATTATGTGCCAGTCACTGTGTGAAGCCCCTTCTATGTATGATCCTATTTCATCCTTGTAAGAATCCTACGGAATCAGTATTTTCATCGCCCCATTTTATAGAAAGAAAGAACAGGTTCAGGTGCGTAACTTCCTAGTTACCGCAGCTAGTGGTAAACTCCTAGGTCCACACAGCCAGTAAGCAAAGAAGCGTATTTTTGCTTTGAACATCAGAGATCGCACGGTTTCCACTTACAGGATACCAACAAATAAGCAAATCATTTCCCCAGCCAGTGCTTTCTGAGAAATGCATCCTGAATGTCTGCGGCATTGTGCCTTCAGCCAGGGCACAGGTGTTTTCAGGACCTTTAGAGATGCATTTAAATCTTTTTTTCACATATGCACAGTTTTATTTTGTTATTGAATTTATTGGGGTGATATCGGTTAATAAAATTATATAGGTTTCAGGTGTACAAGTCTATAATACATCATCTGTATATTGTATTGTGTGTTTACCATCCCAAGTCAAGTCTCCTGTCACCATTTACCCCCCCCTTTACTTTCTTCTACCTCCCCGCACCCCCCTTCCCTATGATAATCACCATAATGTTGGTGTCTGAGGTTCCCCCCTCCCTTAATCTTGTCATCTTTTTCACCCAGCCTCCTAACCCTCCTCCCCTCTGACAGCTGTCAGTCTGTTGACTATAACTCTGTTTCTATTTTGTTTGTTAGTTTGTTAGATTCCACATATAAATGAGATCATATGGTATTTGTCTTTCTCTGACTGGCTTATTTCACTTTTCATAATACCCTCTAAATCCATCCATGCTGTAGCAAAGAGTAAATGTTCCTCTTCTTTTACTTGGCTGCTTCCAAATCTTGGCTGCAATGAATATAGGGGTGCATATATTCTTGTGAATCAATGTTTCAGGTTTCTTCGGATATATTCCCAGAAGTGGAATTGCTGGGTCCTAAGGCAGTTCCTTTGTTATTTTTTTGAGAAAACTCCATACTGTTTTCCGCAGTGGCTGTGCTAATCTGCATTCCCACCAGCAGTGTACCAGGTTCCCCTTTCTCCACACCCTCATTTACATTGTTGTTTGCTGACTTATTGATGGCAGTCACTCTGACAGGTGTGAGGTGATATCTCATTGTGGTTTTAATTTGCATTTCTTTGACGATTAGGGATGTTGAGCATCTTTTCATATGTCTCTTGGCATCTGTATGTCCTGTTTGGAGACTTGTCTATTCAGGTCTTTTGCCCATGTTTTAATTGGATTGTTTGTTTTTTAGTGTTAAGTTGTGTAAGTTCTTTATAAATTTTGGATATTAAGCCCTTATCAGATGTACCATTGGTGAATATGTTCTCCCAGTCACTGGGTTGTCTTTTCATTTTGTTGATGGTTTCATTTGCTGTGCCAAAACTTTTTAGTTTGATGTAGTCCTGTTTATGTTTTCTTTTGTTTCCCTTGCCCCAGGGGATATATCAGAAAAATATTGCTAAGGGAAATGTCCAAGAGTTTACTGCCTAAGTTTTCTTCTAGGATTTTTATAATTTTGAGTCTTATATTTAAGTCTTTTATCCATTTTGAGTTTATTCTTGTATATGGTGTAAGAAGGTGGTCTAGTTTTATTTTTTTGCATGTAGCTATCTAATTTTCCCAACACCATATATTAAATAGACTGACTTTACCACATTGTATGTTCTTGCCTCCTTTGTCAAATACTAATTAAGCATATAGGTGTGGGTTTGTTCCTGGCTTCTCTATTCTGTTCCATTGATCTAAATGTCTGTTTTTATGCCAGTACCAGGCTGCTTTGATTACTATGGCCTTGTAATATAAGTTGATATCAGGTAGTGTGACTCCTCCAACTTTGTTCTTCTTTCTCAAGGTTGCTGTGTCTGTTAAGGGTCTTTTGTGAGTCCATATAAATTTTTGGAATATTTGTTCTACTTCTGTGAAATATGCCATTGGTAACTTGATAGGAATTGTGTTGAATTTGTAGATTTCTTTGGGTAGTATGTACATTTTAATGATATTATGTCTTCTATCCATGAACATGGTATTTGCTTCCACTTATTTGTATCTTTAGTTTCTTTGTTCAGTGTCTTACAGTTTTGTGAGTACAGGTCTTTTACATCCTTGGTTAACTTTATTCCTAGGTATTTTATTCTTGTTGAAGCAATTGTGAATGGGATTGTTTTTTTAGTTTCCCTTTCCGATAGTTCACTATTGGTGTATAAAAATGCAACTGATTTCTGGATATTTACTTTGTGTCCCACAACCTTATGGAATTCATTGATCAGTTCTGGTAATTTTTAAGTGGGATCTTTATGTTTCTCTATATACAGTATCATGTCATCTGCTAATAATGACAGTTTTACTTCCTCCTTTCCAATTTGGATGCCTTTATTTCTTCCTCTTGTCTGACTGCTGTGCCTAGGACTTTCAGTACTATGTTGACTACGAGGGGTGAAAGTGGACACCCCTGTCTTGTTCTCATTCTTAAGGTAAATGCTTGTAGCTTATGCCCATTCAGTGTGATGTTGGCTGTGATGTTGTCATATGTGGCCTTGATGACATTCAAGCATGTCCTCTGTATCACAGCTTTGTTGAGAGTTTTTACCATAAATGGGTGCTGGATTTTATCAAATGCTTTTTCTGCATCTGTTGATATAATCATATGATTTTTGTCCTTCATTTTGTTTATGTGATGTATCACGTTTATTGTTTTGTGGATATTGTACCAACCTTGTATCCCCAGAATAAATCCTACGTGATCATGGTGTATGATCTTTTTAATATACTATTGGATCTGGTTTGCTAATATTTTTATGAGGATTTTAACATCTGTGTTCATCAAGGACATTGGCTTATAATGTTCTTTTGTTGTAGTGTCTTTATCTGGTTTTGGAATTAGGATAATGCTGGCCTTATAAAATGAGCTTGGGAGTTCCCTCCTCTCCAACTTTTGGGAATAGTTTGAGAAGGATAAGTGTTAGTTCTTCTTTGGATAGTTGGTAAAATTGTCCTGTGAAGCCATCTGGTCCAAAACTTTTGTTTGTTGAGAGTTTTATTACTGCTTCAATATTAATAGTTGTTATTGGTCTATTAAGATTTTCTGATTCTTCCTGATTCAATTTTGGAAGGTTGTATATTTCTAGGAATTTTTCCCTTTTGTCCATATTGTTGGCATCTAGTTGTTCATAATATTTTCTTACAATCCTTTGTATTTCTTTGTGTTACTTCTCCTCTTTCATTTCTGATTTTATTTATTTGGATCCTCTCTCTTTGTTTCTTGATGAGTCTGGTTAAATGTTTGTCAATCATGTTTTTCTTTTCCAAGAACTAGCTCTTGGTTTCATTAACGTTTTGTAGTGATTTTTTAGACTCTATTTTGTTTATTCCTGCTCTGATCTTTATTATTTTCTATCTTCTACTCACTGGGCTTTTTTTTTGTTCCTTTAGGACTTAAAGGTGTAAGGTTAGAATGTTTATTTGAGCTTTTTCTTATTTCTTGAGGTGGGCCTATAATGCTATGCATTTCCCTCTTAGGACTGCTTTTGCTGTGTCTCATGGGTTCCGTGTTGTTGTTTTCTCATTTTTGTTTGTTTTAATGTATCTTTTGACTTATCTTATTGTTAACCCATTCATTGTTTAGTAAGATGTTATTTAGCCTCCATATGTTTGTGTGATTTTCGGTTTTTTTCCTTGTGATTGATTTCTAGTTTTATGCCATTGTGGTTAGAGAAGATGCTTGATATGATTTCAGTCTTCTTAAATTTATTGAGACTTGTTTTGTGTCCTAACATGTGGCCTATCCTAGAAAATGTTCCATGTGCACTTGAAAGAAATGTATATTCTGTTGCTTTGGGGTGAAATGCTCTGAATATAGCAATTAAATCCATTTGATCTAGTGTGTCATTAAGGCTGCTGTTTCCTTGTTGATTGTATGTCTAGATGATCTATCCATTGATGTCAATGGGGTGTTAAAATCCCCTACTATGACTGTATTATTGCCGATCTGTCCCTTTATGTCCATCAAGATTTGATTTATATATTTAGGTGCCTCTAGGTTGGATTCATGTATGTTTACAAGGGTTGTATCCTCTTGTTGGATTGATCCCTTTGTCATGATGTAGTTTCCTTCTTTGTCTCTTATTATATCCTTTTCTTTAAAGTCTATTTTGTGAGATATAAGTATTGCTACCCCAGATATTTTTCATTTCTACTGGAGTAAAATATCTTTTTCCATCCCTTTACTTTTAGTCTGTGCGTATCTTTCATTTTGAAGTGGGTCTCTTGTAGACAGCATATATATTGCTCCTGTTTTCTTATCCATTCAGCTACCCTATGTCTTCAGATTGGAGCGTTTAAGCCATTTACATTTAAAGTGATTATTGATAGGTACATATTTATTTCCATTTTGCTCTTTTAACTATGCTCCTCTGTTTTTTTCTTCCTCCTCCTCTTCCTTCTCCCCCCCTCCTTCTCGGCTCCTTAACATTTCATGTTTGGTGGTAACAAACTCCTTTAGCTTTTTCTTGTGTGGGAAGCTCTTTATTTTTCCTTCAATTTTAAATGATAGCCTTGCTGGGTAGAGTCTTGGTGTAGGTCCCTGCTTTTTATCACTTTGAATATTTCATTCCAATGGCCTGAAATGTTTCTGTTGAGAAATCAGCTGACAGTCTTATGGGAGCTCCCTTGTAGGCAACTGTCTTTCTCTTGCTGGATTTATGGATCTAGAGGGTATTCTGCTTGGTGAAATGTCAGTCAGAGAAAAACAAGTACTGTATGATCTCACTTATATGTGGAATCTAAACAAAATAAATGAACAAACAAAATAGAAACAGACATAGATACAGAGAACAGACTGATGTTTATTGGGAGGCTGGGTGAAAAAGATGAAAGGAGTAAGCAGTACAAATTGACAGTTACAAAAGAGTCATGGGGATGTAAAGTACAATACAAGGGATATAGTCAATACTATTGTAATAACTATGTGTGGTGCCAGGTGGGTACTAGAATTATTGGGGAGACCACTCTATAAAGTATATGACTGTCTAACAACTATGTTCTCCACCTGAAACTAATACAAAATAATATTGACTGTCAACTGTAACTGAAAAAATAAAGTAAAAAGAGAGAGAGTTGCATTGGCTGAGGTTAGGTCAGGTATCTTTTCCTTGGCACTTGAGCAAGGCACCTTGGCTGACAGTGCCACAAAACTGCACAATGTAGGGAAGTAGTTTTCCACAAGAAAATAAGGGTGCAATTATAAAAAAATAAGGGTGGGCGGATGCCAGGTGTCCTTAAAGCAGTGGCTGTCTCCATGTGCATTTCCACACTGTTGTTATTCCCCTGGTATGCTGAGTCATTGGGGAATGGGTTGTTCAGAGCTCCCTACACTCAAGGTGCTTCATTCTGCGCTGCTGCGTTAAAATGTGGGCAGAGGTGCACTTTAATAGTTAATTGGGCTGCCATGCTTTTGAACGTAAAAGAGAACATTTACTTATTTAGTCTTAAATGTGGACTAATTCATGTAGTGAAATTCATGTAGATGCTGTATTTTGTGATGCTTTTCTTCAGGTTTTGATAATCATGCCACCTTACACCTCTGTGATGCTTTGCAGTTTACCAAGTATGGCAGACTGCCCACTGTCCCTTCCCCCCTTCTTCCTTCCTTGCAGAACCCCACTTTGTTGCAGGAGGCAGTGTGCTCAGCTAAGGACCTTTCGCAGACTCCTTGCAGTAGGAGCGCTTGCCCGACGGCCAGCAGGTGTGGTGAGGTGCGCTGGGGCTTTCGGGGAGCATTATGTCTGATACAGACAGTGCTTTTTCCCACCCATCTTGTCCCCTTCCTCCCTCCTGCCCCCCTCTTTTCTCTCTGTCTGTCTTTTCTGCAGATTAAGTCTGGAAACTGGGGCCTCTGTCTTGTGACTGAGAGGCAGTCATGAGGGGAAAAGCCACTTGTGGGAAAACGCTGGGGACGGTGCCACATGGAGCCGCCGCACCAGCGGGGACCACCAGTCTTCAGAGTGCCTGTGCTGTGGGGAAAATGAGCACTTAATTGTTTAAGCTGCTGCTGTCAATTTTTGTTACAGCCAAATACAATCCTAACAAATACACTAATTGTTGTTACTAATATTTTATTAGATCATTTAAAACTTTCCACCTCCAGGCAGAAGTAGGACTATGATCTGCCTTTTAGAGGAGGCGAAACTGATGCTCTGAGGGGTATGTGGCTGGCTCAAGGCCTAGAGGTGTAGTGGACGCAGCACTGATGTCCTTCTTGCAGCTGGTCCTCGTGCCATGTGAGGCTGTCCCTGAAGTCTAGGAGCGAAGGGGTGAGGCCAGCCTTTGGAAAAACGTGTGTGTGTGTCTCGCCATGACTGGGGAGTGGTATGGGCAGTTAGTGGGCAGAGCAGTAATGCTGCATGTTCTGCTGTGCACAGGACTGTCCCACATAATGAAGGATCGTTCTGCTCCAAATGCCAGTAGGGGCTCCTTTGAGAGATGCGGAGCCAAATTAAGCCACCGAGAATTATATACTCACTGGCTCAGAACCAAGAACAGGACCAGCTCATAATTATCTCAGTAAATGTTAGGCCATAATGATGTCACCATCTTATCAACATCACCACCATCATTTTGGGCATTTGTACCTATAATGAATTTACATATATATATATATATATATTTAAATATGTTTCCATTGATTTGAGAGAGAGGAAGGGAGAGGGAGAGAGAGAAATATCAATGATAGAGTCATTGATCGGCTGCCTCCTGCACAGCCCCTGACTAAGGATCGAGCCCACAGTCCAGGCATGTGCTCTGACCTGAATCAAACCGCGATCTCCTGGATCCTAGGTCGATGGTCAACCGCTGAGCCACACCGGCCGGACCCTATAATGAATTTAAGGCTGCATGTTTCTCTGTGTTCTGCTGCTTTGGGTCAGCTGGGGAGAAAGTGGCTCATTGGATGATGGGTAATGAACAGAGAAAAAGCAGGAAGGGCACTGGACTGGCACTCTCAGTGAGATCAGAGATTTGATATTTTACGTGAGTATGTGTTTACATTATACTTGCGTACATTTGTATATTAGATTTATATGCGTATGTACATGGTTCTGGGAGTGTAGAGCACAGACGTGGGTCAGGAATCCCCGGCACCTACTTTCTGAGGTGCTGCTGTTGCTCCTGGTCGGGGCCAAGGCGGCTGTGCTGGCGGAGGAGCTGGAAGGCTCAGCTGTCAGGTGGGCTCCCAGCATGAACACTGAAGCCACGGGCACTGCAGGAAGGGCCACTGGTGTGGGGGCTCATTGGTGTGGGGGCTCGGATCTTACAGTTGCCACTAGTTTTTGAAGATGCTACTGTCCTCTCCCACAACTCATTCGGTCTCTTCATGCCCCAGGCACAAGCCAGCCCATTACTGCCTCTGCATGGTTGTGGGTGCGGACGCCTTTCCGCTCGCACCACTGCGTCTTCCCTTTGAGCACAAGTTAGTATCCGGCTCCATGGTACTTTGTACTGGTTTCAAAATATTTGATGTGTCAATCTGGTCTATATTTCAGTTTGACTCCAATCTCGGGAACAATTAAAGCACATTTTTTCACTTCTTACCTTGCACGGAAAGTAGTGAGTGAAATATTTAGTGACTGAACTGCAGCACGGCTGGGGGGGAGGGCAGCCCTGTGTTCCAGGCCCCAGGAGGCCAGTCAGCGGTCCTTTCCAGGCTGAGCACTGGGTGTGCTTTGCCTGTGAGACACGCACACACACTTTGTTTACAGTATTTATCAGGGGCCACAGTGGCTGTCATTGCTACCTGCATGTGCTTCTGTCTCACCTCTGCAGCGGTGACTATGGAGTCTTGGCTGCCCAGGATCCAATCCCTGACTTCCTTTTGGGAAACCATGCCTCCTGCTCTTGTGGTCCATGCCATTCTGCTAAAGCTAACTGCACCCTAAACTCTAGGGCTTGCCTTGCTGAGGTCTGACCTCCCAGGACACAGTGATTGGTTAAGGGCTGAACACATGACCCAATTAGAGTCAATGAGATGGAACCTTGAGGCTTTTTCTGAGACTCCTGGGATAAGCAGGTACTCTGTTTAACAGAAGAAGACGTATGGAATGGGGTCCATGTCACCTCCAGGAGAAGGGAGCCAGCCACAGGAAGCAGAGCCAAAGGACAGAGAGAGAGAAACCAGGCCCTGGTGACATCATTTTAGTCCTGCTTCAAATTGGAGCTGAAGTCACCTCACTCAGCTCTGCAGTTACAGGAGCCAGTTACACTTCCACTGTGCTTAAGCCACTTTGCTGGGCTTTTCCTCCTTGAAATGCAAAGCATGCAAGCAGACGCTGAATTTACCTGGTGTGCTGCGCTGTCTCCTATCGCTGGCCAGCTCCTCGAAGGCAGGGCCCTTGTCTTCTCTGTGCGCTTGCAGCAGGAGGCACGGTGCCTGGCAGCTGGGATGCCTCTAAGCCAGGGTAACTAGCCCGGATAGAAGGGCCTCAAGCTCACTTCACAGCGCTGCTGCTCAGAGTGGGGCCCGGACCGGCAGCAGCCCCTCGCTGTCCCGCCAGGCGGAACCGCATGTGAATAAGGATCCCCAGGTGACCTGTGTGCTCACTGGGGTCCCTACAGGCCGACAGGCAGCTTCATTCTGCAAACACCCGGCCCAGGGGTTCTGCACAGACCAGTATCCCGGGGTGTGTTTCAGGCCGCTGTCAGTGGGCATCTTCCTCACCGGGTTCCATGCAGGCAGAGACGAAGGTGCTCGGAAATGCAGGAGCGGCGGCTGCAGCTGGTCCAGGCCACAGAGCGAGGGAGGGGCGTGACCGGGGCCTCACCATGGGGCCCAGGGCCCTCCTGGCATCGCAGCCTGGCAGCCTGCCACAGGACCAGCATTTGTTTACTCATGAGTCTGTTAACTACCCACTAGATTTTTCTTGACTTGGGAGCCTGGAGAAGGCTAGTTGGAGCCTCAACTCTATCGCCGTCTAGGGAACACTGCCTGTTAGAAGGAGCTGGGCTTGTCCTGCAGCATTTCAGCCAGGTGCTCAAGTCAAGCATTTGACTTTTGGAGTCTTTAAGCATGCGTTATTAGGAGCACTGACTGCAAACAGTCATTGTGTAAATAGCAGGTAAAATGACAAATCCTCTCGTTTCTTAGCTTGTTTTCTGGAATGAGAAAGTTTGACTTGCCAGACCCCCTACAATTTGTGTTAGCTCTAAATGACAACATAGGTCTTGTTTTTTCTGATTTCTTCTCACCCCACGTAGTGAGAGTATATTTCTGTTGCTAAGTGTTTACACCCGACCTTAACATGAATTTTGTATGAATCTGTAAAGACAGAGTCTCATCTATGCGTGTTTCACACAAGTGTACAAATGACACAAATGACTTGCATAACTTTTGAATAACATGGGGCGGAGAGAACCAGTCAGTCATTTCTTTTCTGTAACTTAAGCATTTGTTTACTGGGAGGCGCCAGGCCAGGGCAGGCGAGGAGCGCGCTTGCTTTCCTCCTGGTTGTGGTGTGCTCTCCTGAGTGGGTGCGATCGCTGACTTGCCACTTCCCAAGGGGCTGGGGTCCTGCCACTGCCATCGGCAGTTCTGCCAGGCTTTAGACCACCTGGAATAATTTTCCACCTGCAGCCATCATCTCCAGCCTCCGGTCTCCAGTTCCGAGTCAGTGTGGATCAGTTCTCTGGGCTGCAGTAATGTTATGATGCCTAATGATAGCACCAGAGGACTTTTAAGAGCCCCTAATTGCTTATAGACTGTTACCTCACCTCTGATGAACTTATTCCAGTGTGATAACTTGCATTTTAATATCCAGCATGTGACTCATCCTTTGTGTATGGCAGGTTAAGTG